>NC_137160.1:51730528-52986528 GCF_951394435.1 Stenella coeruleoalba | reverse complement strand
AATATTATTCAGCCATAAAAAGAAATGAAGTAGTGCTATATGCTACAACAGGGATGAACCTTGAAATCCCATGCTAAGTGAAAGAAGCCAGTCACAAAAGGCCATAGGTTAGGTTATATGATTGCATTTATATGAAATGTTCAGAAAAAGCAAATCCATAGAGACAGAAAGTAGTGGTTTTAATGGGTTGGGAGAAGGGAAGAGTGTACAGTGACTGCTAATGGATGCAGGGTGTCTTCTGAGGGTAATGGATTAGATAGTAGCGACGATTCAGAACTTTGTGAACATACTAAAAACCACTAAATAGTACGCTTTAAAAAGGTGAATTTTATGATACATGAATTATATCTCAATTTATAAGTGCCTCTAAAAATAATTAGGAGGATGGGTAGACATTATATCATTACAAAGTATAAATCACAAAGTAGATTTTGGTTCAATTTTTTTAAGTACTTTCTACTTTTAGAACTAGACATGCCCACCTGTAGAAATAAATTCCTCATTCCAGTAGTGAGCTGCCTATCCCAGACACTATTCAAGATAAGCTTGTCAGGGGTGCTACAGGAGGAATTCCTACACTGCATTTGAGATTGGACTATCTCATAAATTTCCTGTCATGTTAGGTACCCCCTAGTGCCCTATGCAAAGCAGGCACTCAATCATAAATAAATAAATGTCAACAAACGCCTGGTGCATAAGTTAACAAACAAATCCTCACAAAGAATTTATTAAGCATATCTTTGCACATGATGCTGTGCTAATTGGCAAACGCCAACCTTTTCATTGAAAGCTTAGTGTGGATGGAAGCCAATCTGTCCCTGATAGGCAGAGAAGTTAACTTCACATATTCTGTGTTGGGTTTTGTCAGCTGTTAGAGAAGTTATTTAGAAGAAAACCAATAATGGCTGATAAACTCCAATTGCTCAGCTGAGTGAATCTAAACACCACTGGCCAAGGTGCTCACACGTCCCAATGATGGAGGGCAGGCAGCCCCGTGGAGAAGGGGGCTGGAGGTCAGTGTTAGTTTTCAAATCCTGGGAGAACAAGAGACATAATCAGAAGAACATCATTCCCGGGGCATCAGAATAATGTCAACAAAGTCTGCAGAAGACACTTCACGCCAACACTTATAGTACTCAGCCCAGTGCTGGGCAGAGAGTTGGCACTTTTTTTTTTCTCTTTCTCTCTCAAAAATAAAATTTCTTTTTTTTTACATTCCCCTACTCCTATGTTATGAGTTGAATTGTATCCAAAAAAGATACATTGGAGGGAATTGCCTGGCGGTCCAGTGGTTAGGGCTCCGCGCTTCCACTGCAGGGGGCACAGGTTTGATCCCTGGTGGGGGAACTAAGATCCCGCATGCTGCACAGTGCGGCCAAAAACAAACAAACAAAAGATACGTTGGAGCTTTAAACCCAGTGTCTCAGAATATGACCTTATTTGGAGATAGTAGGTCTTTAAAGAGGTAATCAAGTTGAAATGAGATCATGAGTGTGGGCCCCTAATCCACTATGATTGGTATCCCTATACAAAGGGGAAATTTAGATACAGACACACACATATTTGGACATGAAGGCAGAGATCAGGATGATGCAGCGGAAATCAATCAACAATAAAGATTGCCAGCAAACCACTAGAAACTAGAAGACAGGCAAGAGCAGAGTCTCCCCAACAGCCCTCAGGGGGAACCAACCCTGCTGATACCTTGATCTTGGACTTCTGGTCTCCAGAACTGGGAGACAATCAATTTCTGTTGTATAAGCCACCCAGTCTGCAGTGCTTTGTTTCTGCATCTAACAGCACCTAGCAGACTAACACACCCTACCACTCACCTTGCTATCCTTGTCATTTTCTGCTCCTGACTTCCCCATACCAAGGGCTAAGTTTAAAACCCACACTGAAAGTCCAGCCAGCCCAAGCCTCTCAAGTGTCCAAGACCGTTTTCTCTTTGTGAATGTACTCCATCTAATAACCTGCAGCAAATAAAAGGGGCTAAAATGTCATGATCCCTCCCACACCCATTCTTTTTATTATATCATTCATTTTTACAGAGTGGGGGAAAAAGTTGCCCTTAAACTGGCAATTTCATGAAGTTAAGCATGATTTTGGATAAGTGAGCCCCAGGGGCTCAATAAACAAATATGAACAGATGTTCCAAACTGTGGAAGGAATGTGGCAATAGAAGAGGGAATAATGTTTGCAGGCTGACATTTCATACCCAAGGCCCTGTCTGAGATCCCAGTCACCAGTACACCTGCTGCAGGAACAGCATTTCAATATGATTTAATATAGTCAGTAATAAGTTCAAAAGTGCATCATGCACATAACTTCATTCTAAGGTCTGTAAATTAGAGTGCTCTTCTAATGAAGGGTAATAAGTCGCATTTCCCAGCCTGCACTTAGGAAGCCACAGCAGAGCCACTCTCTGGCTCACAGAAAAGGGTCCTTCTGCTCTCCCCTCCGTGCTACAGCCTTTGAGGTCAGACGTCCAGAGGATGGCACCCCTACCCCAGCTGCAGCCAAGCTCCTGTCCAGGTACTGGTGGATCTACAGAGCTGGTGGGAGGGGAGAGGGTACACCAGCCAGTAACACCCAAGTACTGCCCTCCCCAAGCTCAAAGTCAGAGCCTCACGGTTTGCTAAAGGCAGGAGAAGATAAAGAAGCTAACAGAGAAAGCAGAACCATGTGCCCTATGGAGAAAAAAACGTTTTGCACCCGATCATATAAAGACTATTTCAAAGAAAACATATTTAGTTCAATGATAAGGTTACAGCTTTAGAGCAAGATAATTCCTTTGTGTGCTTCAGCAGCAGCCAGCCAATCTGTAAGTCATCCTTGCGTACCTACCATGTGTCAAACATTGTGCAAGGTGCTAAGGTAAGCCAGTGAAGAAGACAGACACAGTTGCTGTCCATGGAGATACAGTGGTGGGCATGGGAGTCAGACCCCACTAGATTCCAATCTCGAGTCCATCATTTATTCGCTGGGTGATCCTGGGGAGGTCACGTGACCTCTCTGAGCCTCCGCTTCCTCATCCGTAAAACAGAAATAGTAATATGTCCTATAGAATGTTTTGTAAATTTTCCAGTACATAGTAATCACTCAAAAATGGTAGTCATAATTATTATAAACTAATGTATAAATGCTGATGGATACACTGTCGTTGTAGATTTGTCTTTAACTGTCCTTCACAAGCATATTGCCTTCCCAGCTAGAGGTGAATATTCTTAAGGGCAGAAACCGTCTTCTTTTTCTTTTGTGTCTTTAAACTGGTTGCAGCACAGTGATGGCTAGCTGAGTTCCCATACAAATATCCTAGACCATCCATAAGAAAAATGCCAGAAAATTACATAGTTGAGAATTGTAAGCTATGATGCTTCTCAGGAAGAATTAATGGGGTACCACTGAGGTAAGACTTGTAAACTAATGATTACCATGACTGGAGTGCCTTGCTCTAGTTCCAAAACAGAAAGCTTAAAAGTTTTGCTCTTCTTTCTGTTTAATGCAAAGCAGTCTACACTTAAAACAACACATTCTCTGGCCCCAGAAGCAATGAAAAGATTATTAATCCTATAGAACTTCTTGGCATTATGTAACTTCATATAGCATGTGTATGTTCCTATAGAATACTACAGGTTTGAAATCCACCTACTCCTGAATTACACAAAATATCCTTCAAACAATTTCCTCATCCTGAGATGAGAAAATAAACTGTTTCTTCTGAGAAATCAACAGCTTTCCTAAGGAACAAAATGTTCTCCAGGACAAAAATCATTCGCCTTTCAAAGAGAGACTATTTTCCCTCTTCATCAACAAGAGATAGAGTCAGCCGCTTTTAACTCATAAGGTACATTTAACCTAAAATGGTTCAAGAATGTTCTCATGCATTATTTGGATATTTCAAATAATTCTATGGAATATAGTTTTCCATGTTTTATCAAAAGTTACTCTGATATCTTCTTAGGGAAGAATAGGAATAAATCGGGTTATAAAATTCAATAAATTCCTCCTTTTCTCAAAAATGAGGTATTGAATGATTAAAGGGGAGGTTATATTTGACAAGGGAAAAAAGATCATTAACTGTTTCCAAGAAAGTCACTGAACATAAAGGAGACTGTCACACACATTCAACCCTTCAAGAGGCTTACAGCTCCCCTAGATGCTCCTAAAAGAACTGATGAGGTAGACAGTGGCTTTATGGGGAGTAGACAGTCCATAATCTGGCCACCATTCCTAACTCTTGATTCATTCTCCAGCCTCTGCAGCTCTGCTCACTGGGCTTGGCATGCCCATTTATATACTCTCAAAGGGCCTAACCTTTCCAGACTTCAGCCAGGTTGCTCCTCATGAACTGCTAATGGACCCACACTGGCTTGTCCCGTCCTCCCTACACCTGGGCTCTGCCTTCAGGGGCAGCCCTGACAAGCATTGACCATGACCCAGAAGAGCTGATTCTAATAGCCAAATGCTTGTTTTGAATGATTTAATCTGCTCAAGACTAGCAACTGGAATGGATAATATTTTGAGACTTCCAGTTTCCATAATAACAATTTATGAATAAATCTTCCCACTAGAGCTGGATAGAGATATGTCCTACACATTTAAACCCCAAACAGAGAAAAATATGACTGGTCCTATAGAATGTTTTAGGACCAGTCATATTTTAAACGTTAAAATATTTTAACCTCAGTCCAGACCAATTATCAACAGCAGACTAGCAGACTGGTTTAGTCCTTTCAAACTACAAGCTTTTCTATGGCATAGATGTGTCAAAAATTAGGTGAGAGGGGCAAATAGGAGTGAGAGTAAGATGAGCATCTTTATCTTAACCTAACTAAGAGCAGATTATCCCTCACCTCTGAGGTTTGAATAAAAGAGAAAGAAAGCTGAGGAAAGCAATTAAGATGGCTTAATAAGGGTCTGAGAAGGTTTTGCTGCAAGCAATAATATAGCTTGGAACATAGAAAGCAAGAAGAACATTTCAATGCTATTTAGAACCTCTAAAGCCATATCTGCATGTGGAACTGAATGAACACTGGTCATTTGTATTTGGATAATTCACCAGTTGCCACTAAGAAATTACCCTAGGGAATGTTTTCTGGGAAGGATCTGGGGGAGGGGAGCAAAGGACAGGCTTCATCCTTTCACCTTATTGTTCAGAGCCTGGACTCATTTGCATAGCCCTCCGAGGATGAAGTCTTTTCTGCCATTTGGTAGATTGCCATCAAATTTCAAGTGACATGATGCACAGTCGATTTACGCACTGTGAAGCAGATACTGCAGGGGTTTGGTGTATTTGTGTTTCATTTCCAGTTAAACAATACACAGGGGGCTGTCACACTAACAAGGTTTATAATGATTGACTTGTTCAGCCATATCGAGACCTTTTACTTCTACAGAGCAGAAGCCTCAATAAACAGGAAATTTATATTTGAACAGATGTCTGTCTAGAAGAGTGGTACCGTATTTCTGCCTGACTTGGTTCAGAGTGAATCAAGCGCATTTACCCCCCTCCCCAACACTCCCAAGCACAGCACACAGCTAAATTCTGGACAATTTGCAGGATCTCTGGGACACTGACATCCTACTCTTATAAAACAGAATCCCATAAAATGTCCTCTGAAAGAAGTCCTCTGAAGGAAGTATTACCAGGCATAATTCAACATTTGGCTGTGCTCATTTTTTAACATGAATTCATGATTTTGAAAAATGCAAATATCATATCAGAACAAAAAGAAAGCATTTTTATCTCTGTGTTTTGGATCAATTTAATTTCCTGAGCCTCAACTTTCTCACCTATAAATTAGGAATAGTTTAACCTACTGTAAGGGGTTATTGTGAGAATTAAGTGAGAAAAAGTCTGAGAGTCTAGCACACAGTTGGTGTCCAATAAATGCTTGTTTAAAAAAACACACAAATGATATAAGTGACCCTCTAAACACACTTGATTTCATCTTTCACAGGTGAATTCATATTATCTGTTACAGAATTAAGAACAATCAAGACATTTAGGAACAAAGCAATGCCATACACAGAGAAGAAAATGCTTTCCTGGACCTGATAAATCCAGTGAGCCAGGCAGATATGACAAATGTGGCCACTGCCAGGGACTGGGTCGCTGAAGAGCTAGATTTAACTCGCTAAGGAATATTAAGATATGAAAGAGTCAAAAGAAAGTTGAAGAGAGTAATTTCTTCCCTTGGATTCAAAAATACCTAGATATTTGTTGAATGAATGAATGAATGAATGAATGAACAAGTGAACAAAAAAACACTCCTGACATAATCACCTCCTATTGGTTCAGGGTTTTTTAATGAATGATTTACTGATTCATAATATATTATTGGGCACATACCATGTGCCAGACACTGATACAGGGGTGGGAAGACAGAATAGTCCTTGCCTTACAAGCTCATAATCTAGTAGAGAGACAGATAAATAATCACATAATTAACAATAAAATCATAATAAGTGCTATGATGGAAAAGTACAGAATACTACAAGAGAGTTTTTACACCTTACGAAGCTAACTTCTGAGACCGGAAGTATGTGTAGGAGTTAGACAAGTAAAGAGTGGGGGAGAGCTCCAGGCAGAAGGAATACCATGTAGGGAGTCCCTGAGGTAGGAGAGAGCTTGGGTCATTCTGGGAGCTGGAAGAAGGCCTCAATGGCTGGAATATCCTAAGCAAAGGGAAGATTGGCAGGAACCAAACTGGTCAGAGTCTTACCGGCTGTGTTATATTACTTTGTAGTTTATCCTAAATGCAATGGGAAACGTCAATTTGATCAAATTTCGCCTTTAAAATGTTATTCTGACTACAGTGTACTGAATGAATCAGAACTATAAAAGTGGATTGCAGAGACCATTAAGAAGCTACTGCAGTAACCCTGACAAGAGCTGATGCCAGCCTGCATTAGGATGTGGAGATGGATTTAGTGTGCATTTTTGAAGCAGAATTGACAAACTTGGAGTTCAATTCGCTGTGGCCCGGGCAACAGGACACATAGTGATACTGCCCACTAAACAGAATATAACAGAGGAAGAGCAGCCTGGGGGGAGGGAGTGTGGGATAAGATCAAGAACTTCATTTTAGACGATCTGAGTTTGAAATTCTGCAACCACTAAAGTGGATGTGTCTAGAATGCAGTTGTATATAAATGTCTAGAGCTCAAAAGAGAGATCAGAGCTGAAACTATAAGTTGGGGCGTCCCATGCAGAGACAAACAGTAATTAAGATCACAGAAGGGGCTGAGATTGCCCACGGAAAGTGCAGAGGAAGAGGAGAAGCAGGCTTGCATTTCAAGGTCGGTGGTCGAGGAGACTGGGAAAGAGGAGCCATGGATGGGAGAAAACCAAGAGGGCGTGGTGCCAGGGACAGCCGGAGAAGAAGGCATTTCAAATAAAGGAATGCTGAATGTTGCTACATATAAAGTAAAATGAGAATGAAAACAAGTCCATTGAATTTAACACAGGCAAGTAACCTTAGTAAGTGCAGATATAATAGAATTGTGAGAACAGAAGCCAGGCTGGAGTGGGTTAAAAAGACAGCTGTGAGGAAATAACACCAGCCATGAGCAGACCAGGCTGGTGGCTGTGAAAGTACAGTAACAGGACAGACTCGGGTCAAAGGAGGGTGGTGGTTGTTTGTCATCATGGTCTTTGTTGTTGCTGTCACTGCGGTTGTTCCTGGTGGGAAATACTACAACATATGTTAATATTGATCAAATAAATCCAGGTAGATGGAAAAGGAGAGAGGGAATGGGGTTCAAACCACACATGGAGCAAGTGGCCCTGGATAAGAGGAAGGTTGTGTCCCCCCATCATAACTTGTGAAAAGAGCCTGCAGACACAGGCTGCCGTGTACATCATGCAAAGGGAACAAGCAGGAGTTTCCATCTGAGAGCTTCTACCTTCCCTTTTACATTTGAGACAAGGTCATCTTCTGAGACTGAGGGAAAGTTAGTTCTAAGGAGAAGGGAAAAGGTATGAAATAGTCCTTGAGGAAAGCAGGATGGAGCTTACTAGAAAGAGTAGTACTAAGCTTGCCACACAGTGGGGAGAAACTAATTAAGTTTGATTATTGTGAATCCATAGTGTTGGCATCTGCCAGGTTGTGTCCAACAAAGCCAAGACCTTCGGGGCTTCCCTGGTGGCGCAGTGGTTGAGAGTCCGCCTGCCGATGCAGGGGACACGGGTTCGTGTCCCGGTCTGGGAAGATCCCACATGCCGCAGAGCGGCTGGGCCCGTGAGCCATGGCCACTAAGCCTGCGCGTCCGGAGCCTGTGCTTCGCGACGGGAGAGGCCACAACGGTGAGAGGCCCGCGTACCGCAAAAAAAAAAAAAAGCCAATACCTTCAGAGTGGGCCTGAATAAGGTTGATGGCTTGGTTCATCCAGAGCTGGAGTTTTGTCAGGTGGGCAGGACAGAAAGAGATTGAAACATGAGGGTATTTGCAACAAAAGAATGGTCATAATGGACAGTGAAGGACAACCTAGACCAAGGAATGTGAACACAATTCTGATGGAGAGAGAAAACAAAAGGGCCAATGGACTGGAGATGCAGGGGGGATGGGAGCAAGTGAGCAGGGAAGATACAAAAAGTGGCTCTCAGGGAGCAAGGTGTGGGACTTAGATACCGTGCAGATGTGGCAGTCTCTGGTGATGACAGCAATTAGGGCGTGGCTATGGGAGAGGGTTGCTTAACATAGGAGTGGAGGAGAAAGCCAATGCAGGTGAAATGTTCAAAAACCAAAAGTTTGGAATGAATAAATGTAACTGTGGATATTTACATTACCTCTGATGAGGGCAGAAGGTAAAGTTGACAGAAAGATTGAGAGTCATGGTTCTAAAATCTTTAGTGAGAGAGAGTAATACCAAAGAGATTTACTCACAAAAGAGTAGGTAAATTACGACAAACGGGAGGGGGAGAAAGTGGTGCAGCCGGATGGTTTGAGCCTCAAAAGACCAGGAATTTTTGTACAAGGAGAAGGTAGTTATGGTCTGCAAGTGTCACGATGAAGGAAGGAGGGCATCTACCCACTGTCCAACCCCAAGATAAATCATATATGAGAAAACAGTCTCTACTCAAGAGCACCTCAAGGAATATGTAACAAAAACTACAAATGCTGAGAGTGCCAACCCTGTGCTAATAACATTTTACACAGTACTTCACAAAAACTCTTAGGTATTATGATTCCCATCTTACAGATGAGGAAACTGAAGCTCAGACAGAGTTAAAGTTACTTGTGTTAGTCATATATCTTATAAATGGCAGAGATGAAGCCATAAGTACAGTTATTGAAATGTTCTCGAGGGTTTATCATACTGACAGGATGCAATGCTTTATTTCTATCCAGAGGGGTCTTGGAGAAGCCATCATTCTGTGGGGTAATGATGAAGTGATGACAGTTATGGTGGACTGCCACATCCAGGCGAAGGTGATCATTTCATCCTGTGTCCTTAGGAAAGATCTGGCCTTGGTCCTTCTCCTCCCCTTCCTTCTCCCTCTCCTCCCTCCCTTCCTAGAATACAAACATGTGAAAGCCCTGTCATTCATCTTTGTCTCCCTGAGTCTGACAGACCGAGCTCCTGACACATAGTAGTTGCTCAACAAGTATTTGTTGAACTGGAACAAGGAAAACATAAAGAATAAACCAGTTTACTGATTTTCTCTTGCTCAAAGAGACAAGGAGAAGGGAGAAGACATGCAACGGTTTCTCTTTACTGTCATTTTCCTGCCTCCCTAGCCCCTCAAGAACAAATCAGAAATGCAGTCACCTTTTCTGACATAACAGGAAAGTGAATACATGGGCACACTGAATCATTAGGTCTTGGTCTTGGTTTTATGAGAGGTCTCAGGCCGGGAGAGCACAACGCAATTTCACATTGGCAAGAAATCTCTAATTCTCAGGGTTTAATCTTCATATCTTCTCCAAGGCACAGGACAGAGGAAAACTGGTTCTCCTTTACTAAGAACTTCTCACCCACTCTCCCCCATTTTCATCCTTGAAACGTCTAGGCTTTTAAAATAAAAAAATATAGGAAGAGACCTTCAAGATGGTGGAGGAGTAAGACGTGGAGATCACCTTCCTCCCCACAAACACATTAAAAATACATCTACATGTGGAACAGCTCCTACAGAACACTTGCTGAATGCTGGGAGAAGACCTCAGACCTCCCAAAAGGCAAGAAACTCCCCATGTACCTGGGTAGGGCAAAAGAAAAAAGAAAAAACAGAGACAAAAGAATAGGGATGGTATGTGTACTTCTGGGAGGGAGCTGTGAAGGAGGAAAAGTTTCCACACACGAGGAAACCCCTTCACTGGCAGAGATGGGGTGGTGGGCGGGGGGGAAGCTTCAGAGCCACAGAGGAGAGCGCAGCAACAGGGGTGCGGAGGGCAAAGCGGAGAGATTCCCACACAGAGGATTGGTGCCGACCAGCACTCACCAGCCCGAGAGGCTTGTCTGCTCACCTGCTGGAGCGGGTAAGTACTGGGAGCTGAGGCTCAGGCTTCAGAGGTCAGATCCCAGGGAGAGGACTGGGGTTGGCTGCGTGAACACAGCCTGAAGGGGGCTAGCATGCCATAGCTAGCCGGGAGGGAGTCTGGGGAAAACTCTGGACCTGCCTAAGAGGCCAGAGACCATTGTTTCGGGGTGCGCAAGGAGAGGGGATTCAGAGCACCACCTAAATAAGCTCCAGAGATGGGCACGAGCCGTGGCTATCAGCACGGACACCAAAGACGGGCATGAAATGCTAAGGCTGCTGCTGCCGCCACCAAGAAGCCTGTGTGCAAGCACAGGTCACTCTCCACACCACCCCTCCCAGGAGCCAGTGCAGCCCGCCACTGCCAGGGTCCCGTGATCCAGGGCAAACTTCTCCAGAACACATGGTGCACCTCATGCTGTTGCAATGTCACGGTGGCCTCTGCCGCTGCAGGCTTGCCCCACATTCCAATTATGACTACGGTACCCCTAGCTCTCCCCAGCCTGAGTGAGCAAGAGAGCCCTAATCAGCTGATGCTTTAACCCCCTCCTGTCTGGGCGGGGAACAGACACCTGAAGGGGGCCTACATGCAGAGGTGGAGGCAAAAACAAAGCTGAACCCCAGGAGCTGTGCAAATACAGAGGAGAAAGGGAAATTCCTCCATGCATCCTCAGGAGCAGCAGATTAAATCCCCACAATCAACTTGATAAACCCTGCATCTGTGGAATACCTGAATAGACAACAAATGTTCCCAAAATTGAGGCGGTGGACTTTGGGAGCAACCGTAGACTTGGTGTTTGCTTTCTGAGTCTGATTTGTTTCTGGTTTTATGTTTAGCTTAGTTTAGTTTTTAGTGCTTATTATCATTGGTGGATTTGTTTACTGGTTTGGTTGCTCTCTTCTTTTTTTTTTTTTCTTTTTTTAAATCTTTATTGGAGTATAATTGCTTTACAATGGTGTGTTAGTTTCTGCTTTATAACAAAGTGAATAAGTTATACATATACATATGTTCCCGTATCTCTTCCCTCTTGCGTCTCCCTCCCTCCCACCCTCCCTATCCCACCCCTCTAAGGTGGTCACTAACCACCGAGCTGATCTCCCTGAGCTATGCGGCTGCTTCCCACTAGCTATCTACCTTACGTTTGGTAGTGTATATATGACCATGCCACTCTCTCACTTTGTCACAGCTTACCCATCCCCCTCCCCATATCCTCAAGTCCATTATCTAGTAGGTCTCTGTCTTTATTCCTGTCTTACCCCTAGGTTCTCCATGACATTTTTTTTCTTAAATTCCATATATATGTGTTAGCATACGGTATTTGTCTTTCTCCTTCTGACTTACTTCACTCTGTATGACAGACTCTAGGTCCATCCACCTCATTACAAATAGCTCAACTTCATGTCTTTTTATGGCTGAGTAATATTCCATTGTATATAATGCCACATCTTCTTTATCCAATCATCTGATGATGGGCACTTAGGTTGTTTCCATGTCCTGGCTATTGTAAATAGAGCTGCAATGAACATTGTGGTACATGACTCTTTTTGAATTATGGTTTTCTCAGGGTATATGCCCAGTAGTGGAACTGCTGGGTCATATGGTAGTTCTATTTGTAGTTTTTTAAGGAACCTCCATACTATCCTCCATAGTGGATGTACCACTTCACATTCCCACCAGCAGTGTAAGAGTGTTCCTTTTTCTCCACACCCCTCCAGCATTTATTGTTTCTAGATTTTTTGATGATGGCCATTCTGACTGGTGTGAGATGATATCTCATTGTAGTTTTGATTTGCATTTCTCTAATGATTAATGATGTTGAGCGTTCTTTCACGTGTTTGTTGGCAGTCTGCTATCTTCTTTAGAGAAATGTATATTTAGGTCTTCTGCCCATTTCTGGATTGGGTTGTTTGTGCTTTTGTTATTGAGCTGCATGAGCTGCCTGTAAATTTTGGAGATTAATCCTTTGTCAGTTGCTTCATTTGCAAATATTTTCTCCCACTCTGAGGGTTCTCTTTTGGTCTTATGATTTCCTTTGCTGTGCAAAAGCTTTGAAGTTTCATTAGGTACCATTTGTTTATTTTTGTTTTTATTTCCATTTCTCTAGGAGGTGGGTCAAAAAGGATCTTGCTGTGATTTATGTCATAGAGTGTTCTGCCTATGTTTTCCTCTAAGAGTTTTATAGTGTCTGGCCTTACATTTAGGTCTTTAATCCATTTTGAGTTTATTTTTGTGTATGGTGTTAGGGAGTGTTCTGATTTCATCCTTTTACATGTACCTATCCAGTTTTCCCAGCACCACTTATTCAAGAGGCTGTCCTTTCTCCACTGTACATTCCTAACTCCTTTATCAAAGATAAGGTGACCATACGTGCATTGGTTTATCTCTGGGCTTTTATCCTGTTCCATTGATATATATTTCTGTTTTTGTGCCAGTACCATACTGTCTTGATCACTGGAGCTTTGTAGTGTAGTCTGAAGTCAGGTAGCCTGATTCCTCCAGCTCCGTTTTTTGTTCTCAAGATTGCTTTGGCTATTCGGGGTCTTTTGTGTTTCCATACAAATTGTGAAATTTTTTGTTCAGGTTGTGTGAAAAATACCAGTGGTAGTTTGATAGGGATTGCATTGAATCTGTAGATTGCTTTGGGTAGTATACTCATTTTCACAATGTGGATTCTTCCAATCCAAGAACATGGTATATCTCTCCATGTATTTGTATCATCTTTAATTTCTTTCATCAGTGTCTTATAATTTTCTGCATACAGGTCTTTTGTCTCCTTAGGTAGGTTTATTCCTAGATATTTTATTCTTTTTGTTGCAATGGTAAATGGGAGTGTTTTCTTGCTTTCACTTTCAGATTTTTCATCATTAGTGTATAGGAATGCCAGAGATTTCTGTGCATTAATTTTGTATCCTGCTACTTTACCAAATTGATTGATTAGCTCTAGTAGTTTTCTGGTAGCATCTTTAGGATTCTCTATGTATAGCATCATGTCATCTGCAAACAGTGACAGCTTTACTTCTTTTCCAATTTGGATTCCTTTCATTTTCTTTTCTTCTCTGATTGCTGTGGCTAAAACTTCCAAAACTATGTTGAATAAGAGTGGTGAGAGTGGGCAACCTTGTCTTGTTCTTGATCTTAGTGGAAATGCTTTCAGTTTTTCACCATTGAGGACGATGTTGGCTGTGGGTTTGTCATATATGGCCTTTATTATGTTGAGGAATGTTCCCTCTATGCCTACTTTCTGGAGGGTTTTTATCATATGGATGTTGAGTTTTGTCAAAAGCTTTCTCTGCATCTATTGAGATGACCGTATGGTTTTTCTCCTTCAATTTGTTAATATGGTGTATCACATTGATTGATTTGTGTATATTGAAGAATCCTTGCATTCCTGGAATAAACCCCACTTGATCATGGTGTATGATCCATTTAATGTGCTGTTGGATTCTGTCTGCTAGTATTTTGTTGAGGATTTTTGAATGTATGTTCATCAGTGATATTGGCCTGTAGTTTTCTTTCTTTGTGACATCCTTGTCTGGTTTTAGTATCAGGGTGATGGTGGCCTCATAGAATAAATTTGGGAGTGTTCCTCCCTCTGCTATATTCTGGAAGAGTTTGAGAAGGATAGGTGTTAGCTCTTCTCTAAATGTTTGATAGAATTCGCCTGTGAAGCCATCTGGTCCTGGGCTTTTGTTTGTTGGAAGATTTTTAATCACAGTTTCTATTTCAGTGCTTGTCACTGGTCTGTTCATATTTTCTATTTCTTCCTGAGTCAGTCTTGGCAGGTTGTGCAGTTCTAAGAATTTGTCCATTTCTTCTAGGTTGTCCATTTTATTGGCATAGAGTTGCTTGTAGTAATCTCTCATGATCTTTTGTATTTCTGCAGTGTCAGTTGTTACTTCTCCTTTTTCATTTCTAATTCTATTGATTTGAGTCTTCTCCCATTTTTTCTTGATGAGTCTGGCTAATAGTTTATCAACTTTGTTTATTCTCAATGAACCAGCTTTGGGCTTCCCTGGTGGCGCGGTGGCTGGGAGTCAGCCTGCCGACGTGGGGGACAAGGGTTCATGCCGCGGTTTGGGAGGATCCCGCAGGCCATGGCTGCTGGGCCTGCGTGTCCGGAGCCTGTGATCCGCGGCGGGAGAAGCCATGGCAGTGAGAGGCCTGCGTACCAAAAAAAAAAGAAAAACAAAAAAGAACCAGCCTTTAGTTTTATTGATCTTTGCTATCGTTTCCTTCATTTCTTTTTCATTTATTTCTGATCTGATCTTTATGATTTCTTTCCTTCTGCTAACTTTGGGGGGTTTTTTTGTTTTTCTTTCTGTAATTGCTTTCGGTGCAAGGTTAGGTTGTTTATTCGAGATGTTTTCTGTTTCTTAAGGTAGGATTGTATTGCTATAAACTTCCCTCTTAGAACTGCTTTTGCTGCATCCCATAGGTTTTGGGTTGCCGTGTTTCCGTTGTCATTGTTTCTAGTTATTTTTTGATTTCCTCTTTGATTTCTTCAGTGATCGCTTTGTTATTAAGTAGTATATTGTTTAGCCTCCATGTGTTTGTATTTTTTACAGATCTTTTCCTGTAATTGATATCTAGTCTCATGGTGTTGTGGTCGGAAAAGATACTTGATACAATTTCAATTTTCTTAAATTTACCAAGGCTTGACTTGTGACCCAAAATATGATCTATCCTGGAGAATGTTCCATAAGCACTTGAGAAAAATGTGTATTCTGTTGTTTTTGGATGGAATGTCCTATAAATATCAATTAAGTCCATCTTGTTTAATGTATCATTTAATGCTTGTGTTTCCTTAATTTTCATTTTGGATGATCTGTCCTTGGTGAAAGTGGGGTGTTAAAGTCCCCTACTATGAATGTGTTACTGTCAATTTCCCCTTTTATGGCTGTTAGTATTTCCCTTATGTATTGAGGTGCTCCTATGTTGGGTGTATAAATATTTACAATTGTTATATCTTCTTCTTGGATTGATCCCTTGATCATTACGTAGTGTCCTTCTTTGTCTCTTCTAATAGTCTCTATTTTAAAGTCTATTTTGTCTGATATGAGAAATGCTACTCCAGCTTTCTTTTGGTTTCCATCTGCATGGAATATCTTTTTCCATCCCCTCACTTTCAGTCTGTATGTGTCTCTAGGTCTGAAGTGGGTCTCTTTTGTATCCATTCAGGCAGTCTGTGTCTTTTGGTGGCAGCATTTAATCCACTTACATTTAAGATAATTATCCATATGTATATTCCTATTCCCATTTTCTTAATTGTTTTGGGTTTGTTATTATAGGTCTTTTCCTTCTCTTGTCTTTCTTGCCTAGAGAAGATCCTTTAGCATTTGTTGTAAAGCTGGTTTTGTGGTGCTGAACTCTGTCAGCTGTTGCTTTTCTCTAAAGGTTTTAATTTCTCCATCAAATCTGAATGAGATCCTTGCTGGGTAGAGTAATCTTGGTTGTAGGTTTTTCTCCTTCATCACTTTAAATATGTCCTGCCAGTCCCTTCTGGCTTGCAGAGTTTCTGCTGAAAGATCAACTGTTAACCTTATGGGGATTCCCTTGTGTGTTACTTGTTGTTTTTCCCTTGCTGCTTTTAATATGTTTTCTTTGTATTTAATTTTTGACAGTTTGATTAATATGTGTCTTGGCATGTTTCTCCTTGGATTTATCCTGTATGGGACTCTCTGTTTTTCCTGGACTTGATTAACTATTTCCTTTCCCATATTAGGGAAGTTTTCAACTATAATCTCTTCAAATATTTTCTCAGTCCCTTTCTTTCTCTCTTCTTCTTCTGGAACCCCTATAATTCGAATGTTGGTGCATTTAATGTTGTCCCAGAGGTCTCTGAGACTGTCCTCAGTTCTTTTCATTCTTTCTTCTTTATTCTGCTCTGCAGTAGTTATTTCCACTACTTTATCTTCCAGGTCACTTATCCGTTCTTCTGCCTCAGTTATTCTGCTACTGATCCCTTCTAGAGTACATTTTATTTCATTTATTGTGTTGTTCATCGTTGCTTGTTTCATCTTTAGTTCTTCTAGGTCCTTGTTAAATGTTTCTTGCATTTCCTCTATTCTATTTCCAAGATTTTGGATCATCTTTACTATCATTATTCTGAATTCTTTTTCACGTAGACTGCCTACTTCCTCTTCATTTGTTAGGTCTGGTGGGTTTTTATCTTGCTCCTTCATCTGCTGTGTGTTTTTCTGTCTTCACATTTTGCTTATCTTACTCTGTTTGGCGTCTCCTTTTTGCAGGCTGCAGGTTCGTAGATTCCCGTTGTTTTTGGTGTCTGTCTCCAGTGGCTAAAGTTGGTTCAGTGGGTGGTGTAGGCTTCCTGGTGGAGGGGACTAGTGCCTGTGTTCTGGTGGATGAGGCTGGATCTTGTCTTTCTGGTGGGTAGTCCATGTCTGGTGGTGTCTTTTGTGGTGTCTGTGGACTTATGATTTCAGGCAGCCTCTCTGCTAATGGGTGGGGTTGTGTTCCTGTCTTGCTAGTGGTTTGGCATAGGGTGTCCAGCACTGTAGCTTGCTGGTCGTTGAGTGAAGTTGGGTGCTGGTGTTGAGATGGAGATCTCTGGGAGATATTCACCATTTGATATTATGTGGAGCTGGGAGGTCCTTGTGGACCAGTGTCCTGAAGTTGGCTCTCCCACCTCAGAGGCACAGCACTGACTCCTGGCTGCAGCACCAAGAGCCTTTCATCCACACGGCTCAGAATAAAAGGGAGAAAAAGTAGGAAGGAAAGAAAGAAAGAAAAGCAAGAAAACAAGAAAGCAAGAAAGAAAGAAAAGAAAGGAAGGAAGGAAGGAAGGAAGGAAGAAAGAAAGAAATAAAGAGCAAGAAAGAAAAGAAAGAAAGAAGATAAAAGAAAATAAAATAAAGTAAGGTAAAATAAAATAAAGTTATTTTAAAAAGTTATGAAAAAAAAATTTTTAAGTAAAAAAAAAACAAACACAAAAAAAATGGACAGATAGAACACTAGGACAAATGGTGAAAGTAAAGCTATACAGACAAAATCTCACACAGAAGCATACACATACACACTCACAAAAAGAGAAAAGGGGAGAAAATAATAAATCTTGCCCTCAAAGTCCACCTCAATTTGGGATGATTCGTTGTCTATTCAGGTATTCCACAGATGCAGGTTACATCAAGTTGATTGTGGAGATTTAATCCGCTGCTCCTGAGGCTGCTGGGAGAGATTCCCCTTTCTCTTCTTTGTTCGCACAGCTCCCGGGGTTCAGCTTTGGATTTGGCCCCGCCTCTGAGTGTAGGTCGCAGGAGGGCATCTGTTCTTCGCTCAGACACGACGGGGTTAAAGGATTCGCTGATTCGGGGGCTCTGGCTCACTCAGGCTTGGGGAATGGACGTGTACGTAGTGTGGGGTGAGCCTGCGGCAGCAGAGGCCTACATGATGTTGCACCAGCCTGAGGTGCGCGGTGTGTTCTCCCGGGGAAGTTATCCCTGGATCCCGGGACCCTGGCAGTGGCGGTCTGCACAGGCTCCCCAGAAGGGAGGTGTGGAGAGTGACCTGTGCTCACACACAGGCTTCTTGGTGGTGGCAGCAGCAGCCTTAGCGTCTCATGCCCGCCTCTGGGGTCCGCGCTGTTAGCTGCGGCTCAGGCCCGTCTCTGGAGCTCCTTTAAACAGCGCTCTTAATCCCCTCTCCTCGCACACCAGGAAACAAAGAGGGAAGAAAAAGTCTCTTGCTTCTTCGGCAGGTCCAGACTTTTTCCCAGACTCCCTCCCGGCTAGCTGTGGTGCACTAACCCCTTCAGGCGGTGTTCACGCCACCAGTCCTCTCCCTTTGCTGTGACCGAAGCCCAATCCTCAACTCCCAGCCCCACCCGCCCCAGCAGGTGAGCAGACAAGCCTCTCGGGCTGGTGAGTGTTGGTTGGCACCGATCCTCTGTGCGGAAATCTCTCTGCTTTGCCCTCTGCACGCCTGTTGCCGTGCTCTCTTCCGTGGCTCCGAAGCTCCCCCACCACCACCGCCACCCACAGTCTCCGCCCGCGAAGGGGCTTCTAGTGTGTGGAAACCTTTCCTCCTTCACGGCTCCCTCCCACTGGTGCAGGTCCCGTCCCTATTCTTTTGTCTCTGTTTAGTCTTTTTTCTTTTGCCCTACCCAGGTACATGGGGAGTTTTTTGCCTTTTGGGAGGTCTGAGGTCTTCTGCCAGTGTTAAGCAGGTGTTCTGTAGGAGTTGTTCCATGTGTAGATGTATTTCTGATGTATCTGTGTAGAGGAAGGTGATCTCCGCATCTTACTCTTGCGCCATCTTCCCCCTCTCCCTTTTATTTTATTTCCTTTTTTCTATTTTTGTGATTGTGTATGTGTATGTTTCTTTGTGTGATTTTGTCTGTTTAGGTTTGTTTTTACCATTTATCTTAAGGTTCTGTCTGTTCATTTTTGTTTTGTTTCGGTTTTGCTTTTGTTGATTGTTGCTTGTTTTTTTATGAGTGTGTGTGTGTGCATGTTACTTTGTGTGATTTTGTTTAGTTTTGCTTTTACCATTTGGTTTGGGATTCTATCTGTTTGGTTTTTTGTTTGTTTTTCTTCCTTTTCTTGCGAGCTGTGTGGCTGGCAGGGTCTTGGTGCTCTGGACTGGTGTTGGGCCTAAGCCTCCAAGGTGGGAGAGCAGAGACCAGGACATTGGACCACCAGGGACTTCCTGGCCCCACATAATATCAGTCGGCGACAGCTCTCCCAGAGATCTCCGTTTCAAAACTAAGACTCAGCTCCACCCAATGGCCAGCAAGCTCCACTGCTGGACACCCCATGCCAAACAACTACCAAGACAGGAACACAACCTCACCCATTAGCAGAGAGGCTACCTAAACTCATACTAAGTTCACAGATACCCTAAAACACACCACCAGATGCGGCCATGCCCACCACAAGGAAAAGATCCAGCCCCACCCACCAGAACACAGGCACCAGTCCCCTCCACCAAGAAGCCTACACAAGCCACTGAACCAACCTCACCCACTGGGAGCAGACACCAAAAATAATGGGAACTACGAACCTGCAGGCTGCAAAAAGGAGACCCCAAACACTGTAAGTTAAACAAAATGAGAAGACAGAGAAATATGCAGATGAAGGAGCAAGGTAAAAACCCACGAGGCCAAACAAATGAAGAGGAAATAGGCAGTCTACCTGAAAAAGAATTCAGAGCAATGATAGTAAAGATGATCCAAAATCTCGGAAATAGAATGGAGAAGATACAAGAAACATTTAACAAGGACCTAGAAGAACTAAAGAGCAAACAAACAATGATGACCAACACAATAAACGAAATTAAAAATACTCTGTAAGGAATCAATAGCAGAATAACTGTGGCAGAAGAACAGATAACCAACCTGGAGGACAAAATAGTGGAAATAACTGCCAGAGAGCAGAATAAAGAAATAAGAATGAAAAGAATGAGGACAATCACAGAGACATCTGGGACCACATTAAACACACCAACATTCAAATTTTAGGGGTCGAAGAAGAAGAAGAGAAAAAGAAAGGGTCTGAGAAAATATATGAAGAGGTTTTAGTTGAAAACTTCCCTAACATGGGAAAGGAAATAGTCAATCAAGTCTGGAAGACAGAGTCCCATACAGGATAAATCCAAGGAGAAACACACCAAGACACATATTAATCAAACTATCAAAAATTAAATGCCAATATTAACAAATTGAAGGATAAAAACCATATGATCATCTCAATAGATGCATAAAAAGCTTTCGAGAAAATTCAACACCGATTTATGATAAAAACCCTCCAGAAAGTAGGCATAGAGGGAACTTTCCTCAACATAATAAAGGCCATATATGACAAACCCACAGCCAATATCATTCTCAATGGTGAAAAACTGAAAGCATTTGCTCTACGATGAGGAACAAGACAAGGCTGTCCACTCTCACCACTGTTACTCAACATAGGTTTGGAAATTTTAGCCACAGCAATCAGAGAAGAAAATGAAATAAAAGGAATCCAAATCAGAACAGAAGTAAAGCTGTCACTGTTTGCAGATGACATGATGCTATACATAGAGAATCCTAAAGATACTACCAGAAAACTACTAGAGCTAATCAATCAATTTGGTAAAGTAGCAGGATACAAAATTAATGCACAGAAATCTCTGGCATTCCTATACACTAATGATGAAAAATCTGAAAGAGAAATTAAAGAAACACTCCCATTTACCACTGCAACAAAAAGAATAAAATATCTAGGAATAAAGCTACCTAAGCAGACAAAAGACCTGTATGCAGAAAACTATAAGACACTGATGAAAGAAATTAAAGATGATACAAACAGATGGAGAGATATACCATGTTCTTGGATTGGAAGAATCAACATTCTGAAAATGACTATACTACCCAAAGCAATCTACAGATTCAATGCAATGCCTATCTAACTACCAATGGCATTTTTCACAGAACTAGAACAAAAAATTTCACAACTTGTATGGAAACACAAAAGACCCCGAATAGCCAAAGAAATCTTGAGAGAGAAAAATGGAGCTGGAGGAATCAGGCTCCTGGACTTCAGACTATACTACAAAGCTCCAGTGATCAAGACAGTATGGTACTGGCACAAAAACAGAAATATAGATCAATGGAACAGGATAAAAGCCCAGTGATAAACTCACACACTTATGGTCAACTAATCTATGACAAAGGAGGCAAGGATATTCAATGGAGAAAAGACTACCTCTTCAATAAGTGGTGCTGGGAAAACTGGACAGCTACATGTAAAAGAATGAAATTAGAACACTCCCTAATACCATATACAAAAATAAACTCAAAATGGATTAAAGGCCTAAATGTAAGGCAAGACACTATAAAGCTCTTAGAGGACAATATAGACAGAACACTCTATGACATAAATCACAGCAAGATCCTTTTTGACCCACCTCCTAGAGAAATGGAAATAAAAATAAACAAATGGGACCTAATGAAACTTAAAAGCTTTTGCACAGCAAAGGAAACATAAACAAGACCAAAAGAGAACCCTCAGAGTGGGAGAATATATTTGCAAATGAAACAACAAAGGATTAATCTCCAAAATTTACATGCAGCTCAATATCAAAAAGACAAATAACCCAATCCAAAAATAGGCAGAAGACATAAATAGTAATTTCTCAAAAGAAGATATACAGATTGCCAACAAACACATGAAAGGATGCTCAACATCACTAATCACAAGAGAAATGCAAATCAAAACTACAATGAGGTATCACCTCACACCAGTCAGAATGGCCATCATCCAAAAATCTACAAACAATAAATGCTGGAGAGGGTGTGGAGAAAAGGAAACCCTCTTGCACTGTTGGTGGGAATGTAAATTGATATAGCCACTATGAAGAACAGTATGGAGGTTCCTTAAAAAACTAAAAATAGAACTATCATAAGACCCAGCAATCCCACTACTGGGCATATACGCTGAGAAAACCATAATTCAAAAAGAGTCATGTACCACAATGTTCACTGCAGCTCTATTTACAATAGCCAGGACATGGAAGCAACCTAAGTGCCCATCGACAGATGAATGGATAAAGAAGATGTGGCACATATATACAATGGAATATTACTCAGCCATGAAAAGAAACGAAGTTGAGATATTTGTCGTGAGGTGGATGGACCTAGAGTCATACAGAGTGAAGTAAGTCAGAAAGAGAAAAACAAATACTGTATGCACATATATAAGGAATCTAAGGGAAAAAAAAGGTCATGAAGAACCGAGGGTTAAGACGGGAATAAACACACAGACTTACTAAAGAATGGACTTGAGGATATGGGGAGGGGGAAGGGTAAGCTGTGACAAAGTGAGAGAGTGGCATGGACATATATACACTACCAAACGTAAAACAGCTAGCTAGTGGGAAGCAGCTGCATAGCACAGGGAGATCAGCTCGGTGGTTTGTGACCACCTAGAGGGGTGGGATAGGGAGGGTGGGAGGGAGGGAGACGCAAGAGGGAAGAGATATGGGAACATATGTATATGTATAACTGATTCATTTTGTTATAAAGCAGAAACTAACACACCATTGTAAAGCAATTATACTCCAATAAAGATGTTAAAATAAATAAATAAAAAGAGTCATGTACCACAATGTTCACTGCAGCTCTATTTACAATAGCCAGGACGTGGAAGCAACCTAAGTGCCCATCGACAGATGAATGGATAAAGAAGATGTGGCACATATATACAATGGAATATTACTCAGCCATAAAAAGAAACGAAATTGAGATATTTGTCGTGAGGTGGATGGACCTAGAGTCTGTCATACAGAGTGAAGTGAGTCAGAAAGAGAAAAACAAATACTGTATGCTAACACACATATATGGAATCTAAAAAAAAAAAATAGGTTCTGATGAACCTAGGGGCAGGACAGGAGTAAAGACGCAGACGTAGAGAATGTATTTGAGGACACGGGGAGGGGGAAGGGTAAGCTGGGATGAAGTGAGAGAGTGGCATTGACATATATACACTACCAAATGTAAAATAGCTAGCTAGTGGGAAGCAGCTGCATAGCACAGAGAGATCAGCTCGGTGCTTTGTGACCACCTAGAGGGGTGGCATAGCAAGGTTGGGAGGGAGGCACAAGGAGGAGTGGATATGGGGATATATGCATACGTATAGCTGATTCACTTTGTTATACAGCAGAAACTAACACAACATTGTAAAGCAATTATACTCTAATAAATATGTTAAAATAAATAAGATAAAAAAAATTTTAAATAAAATAAAATAATGTGGAAGGGTTAAGATAAGAGCCCACCACTTAAACAGAGGGAGCTTGGTCCATGATGATATCAGGTACCTAAAAATGGCAATTTATTAAGTCTGAGATTTCCGTCTTGCCTGATTCAGAATACAAGTGTTGTGTTTGAATGCTTCCACAGTGGGCTAATTGATCCCTGCTAAAATCCCACAGATAGTTTGCTTCTCAGGAAGATGACTATGGTTCCAATAATTACCTATTTCACTTATTCAATCGGATATCACTTCATTCCTATTCAACTAATAACTGCTAGAAGCTACAAAATGTCCCATGATGGTAATTTGTGTCACAGTCTGCCAACCTAGCAAGGTCTCCCTGACTGATGCTAACACTGGAATGACAGTGGGAGGACCAGAAGCTTCTGCATCAGAGGTCGGAGCAGTTCATGCCTACACAGATCCAGGTCTGACGTGGGAACAGTGTGGACACAGGTGTGGCCAAACTGCTCTAATTTAATCCATCTTTGTCCTACTGTGTACCTGAAAAAATATGCCAACTTCACGAAAAGGGCGGCCCTGGGGTCCCAAGGCCCAATCTCCGTCCTTCTAGGAGACTAAAATGCACAGACTCAGAATAGCTTTTCTTTCAAATGTCATTGTAATGCTAATTTCCTCTTTTTAATATTTCAGTATTTCAAGAGGAAGGGGGAAGCTTTGGTTGCAGTGTTCCAGAATTGTCAACAATTCCCTGCATCTCATTGCTTCTTTACTGTGAGCCTGTTTTGTTGATGAGGTTCCAGGTGTGTCCTTTCAAGAAAGATGGAGGTGGGCTGGTGGTCTGAGTCAAAGATACAGACTAAGGAAGACTGAAGGGAATAGCTGCAGAAGAAGCCATTTCCAGCAGCCACCACTTTGGATCCTTCTAGATCTTTGTGTATCTGCTCAGACCCTCCTCAGGGAGATACAAGAACACTATGGTCCATTTACCAACTTCTACCTAAATTTTATTGGCTCAGTACGGTCACCAAATAATAATACCAATGCTTACTACATGCCAGACAATTTACTGAGTTCTTCAAATGCTCATGTCGTATAATTCTTACTAGAATCTTACTATATATTATTCCCCTCCCCATTTTATATATGAAGGAAACTGAGGCACAGAGGTACTGCTAGTAAGTGGAGGTGGGATTCAAACCCGTACGTCTCAGGCTCCACAGACCCAGTGTGCAGGAGCCTGGGGAACAGAATATAAGAGAACAGGAAATGTTCTTGGTTTCAATCTCACATACAAATTATGAACCAGTTGGAATTCATCAGAAATTTTTTGTGGGCCAACTTTTCAGTGAAATGCTTTGCTCAGTCTGGAGAAGTGTGAAGAACTGGCAGCTGACTTGTGATGGCTTGCTCTGAGTTGAAATCTGGGTTCATCCCAGCAGCTTACGTCTCCAGGGCCCTCCGATGCCCAGGCAAGTCGGCAGTGTAACCACAAAGAAGTTTGTCACCGGGGACATCACACTCAATTAAATCGTATTTCCTTCCAAAGCACAGTACTAAATAGCGTGCTCCTCCCTGAAGGGCTACAGGCTTACTTCACAGGAGCATGTGAACAGAGCACAGCTGTTTCTCCCTCCTCAGGGAAGACACCTAGTCCTGGGTGCTTTGACTTCTGCTCCCAACTTTCTCAAGTTTCAGGTACCTCTCCTTACTCTTCATGAGTAACACAGTGAGGACAGTAAGGTGAGTAAACTGAGGCACAGGTCGGGTAGTGACTTGCCCACATCCAGGTTGTAAGTTAGCATAGCTAGGATCCAAGTCACTTCACATCACAGTCCAGGGGGTCTACTCTGCACCAGGCATGGTGTTTATCCAAGATGACTAAGGCACTGACCCATACTTGGGAATTGACAGTCTACTGGGGTGTGCTTCATCTCATGGGCTTCAAATCCAGATTTTCTGGCAACTTTTTAAAATACCATTAACTACCCCAAATCACCTGTTGTCTGTTTTGTTTGTTTGGGATGTAGCAAAACTATCTGAAATGATAGTTCTATTTCTATGGGCCATATTTCTAACTGGATTTTTAGCTCTTTTAAGGCAAAAGCATGTGTCATGAACCCTTTTGCATCCCCTTACCTAGCACTGTACCCTGCACTTAATGGGCTGGCTCAATAGGTGGGTTTTGATACTGTTGGTTGTGGTGTTCATGCAGGAGAATGTTTGCAATTACACTAGGACTGAGGAGAGAAGCAAAAGGGTTAGAGAGAATTTGTTCCCTCAATACCAACAGAAAGGTGTGTCTGTATGAACATATTAGAGGATTAAAACTCATTTAAGCAAAGCACTACAAACTAGTAACCTATAATTCAGAGTAGAGGCTCTCAAGCCAGACTGTATACATTAGAAAGCCATTCCTACCATTTATTTATTAGCTCTGTGACCTTAAGCCTGTTACTTAATTTCTCTGTGCCCCAGTGTTCTTATCTGTAAAACAGTAAGATTATTAGTAAGAACACATTCTTGTGAAGATTATATGACTTAATACATGTAAAACACTCAGAACAGTGTTTGACACATAGTAAGTCCTCAACAAAAATTAACTCCTGTATTATCTTAAGTAATTTTGCTTCAGTGCAGTTAATCATAAAGCATATAATCATAATATTGGCAGAGACAAATCACAGGATAACAAACCCTGTTCATAGATTTTTTTCCTTTTTTTTTTTGAAGTATAGTTGATTTACAATGTTTCAGGTGTACAACAAAGTGATTCAGTTATGTGTGTGTGTAGGTATGTATGTATATATACATTCTTTTTCAAATTCTTTTCCATTATAGTTTATTACAAGATATTGAATATAGTTCCCTGTGCTATACAGTAGGTCCTTATTGTTTATCTATTTTATATATAGTAGTGTGTATCTGTTAATCCCAAATTCCCAATTTATCCCTCCCCCCATTTTAAATAATAACTTCTAAGTGACATTCTGGGTTCAGTATGTATTTAGTTCAATGCTTCTTCATCTATAGAATAATAATTTATTCAACGAATATTTATTAAGCACCCATTGTGTGCTAGAGGACAGAGACATGAAATATAGCTTCTCTCAAAGAGCTCAGAGTCCAAAGGTGAATTTAGCACAGGAAGTACAGGGACAGGGGTACTGTGGTACAGGTGAATTTAGCACAAAGTATCAATACTATGGAACACAAAGAAGGGACATATAACCTATCCTAAGGGGGTCAAAGGAGGTCTCTTGGAAAGGCCACATCTGTACCAAATTTTGAAGAACAAGTATCAACAGAAGTGAGACAGATAAAGAAGGGAGAGAAAAAATGATGAAACAATAATTACATTTATAATTACAGCACCACGCATTGCCGTATATTTTTACAATTTACGAAATGTTGTACTGTCAATTACCTTGTTGGTAACTGGTCTAAAATATGAGCTGCACCAGACCAAGCAGGGTCTTTTCCTGAGGATTTTTCTTAGTTTGTGCTGTGGGGAACAGTGTCTTTATCTCTCTGGTCACAAGCTCCAAAGATGGGAGGACAGAGCTGCCTGTTGCCATGTCCCCAGCTGAGCAGAGAAGCAACTTATAAGAGAGAATGAGGCTTCCAGGCAAAGAGACAGAAATGAGAGATGGCGTTTGATATGCTGGATCTAGTTGTCCCTACAGCCAGCTCACCCTGACCTTTCCACTTGGGGTTACATGCACTGATGATAACGATGAACACCTACAGTAACAATACTGCTGATGAACAGGTACTGGGTCCTTCATATGTACCAGGGGCTGTGCCAAGTTCTTCTCACTTCCAGTAGCACAAAACTCTTCTGTAAAATGAATGGCAGGCAAGGAAGGAATCCGCTACTGTGTGGTTATTTCTCATCGAATTGAATTCCTGCTTAGCGAACAGCTAATAATTGTGTCTCACCTAGGCAGCAGCTCTAGATATTTAGTATAGACAATGAAATCTTGTTGCTTGTTGCTATTTTTTAAATCTCCTTCCCTTTAATTGACCTATAAGTCCAAAGATGCTTTGTACTATGGAAAGAACCATTGTTAAATATAGCCAGTTTGGGATCCCTTGCAGTCTTGTATATGGGAGGCAAAAGGAGACACAAGCTCTCACAGAGCATACATCCCAACCCACCGTCACCTTGCTAGTCTCTGACGCCCCGAAGGCCACCATCCCCTGCCAAACTCATCTTAAAACAAATACCTCTTTTCCGTCAGCAATGGCTGCTCAGGTGTGAATCTTAATACCAGCCATCTGCACATCTCAGACAAGGTGCCACCTTCTAGCAAGTGATCAGAAGGGTCTTTAAAATATTCCTGTGGTCCCTGGGACTTCTTTCCATTGCCAAATGCAAATTCTCCCTCCATCAGCAAAGGCAGTTCACTCTGCGCCACAGCTCCAAACTGCCTGCACGCTCATCCCCAAAAGTATAAATTGTCCTTCTTCAATATTCTATTTACTGCTGTTGCCAAAGACATCAGAAAACAAGTCGTACTCCACACTGTAAAAAGTACTGGAAAAATAACAGTAATAAAACCTCATAGTGTTTTAGCCCTTTACCATATTCCAAGTACGTGTGATTTATCTCATTGATTTTTTTAACAATACGGGGATTCTGTAATACGATTTAGACAGATATTTTTACTCAATTTTACCCACACTGATTTCCTCAAGTTACCAGACCATAAGTGACAGACCCAGGCAAGGACCCCATACGTCTTTCCTGTTGTACTATCAGTAAAGGGCAATCATTATAAGGACCTGAATCCCAAACCAATAATAAAAGTCATTTAAGTTAAAGCCTTGATTGCCTTTTCCTTCATATTCCTTTCAGGATATATGATGCTTGGCTTTAATAGATGCATATTATGTTTGGAGAGAAATGATTATTTATCTCCTTTGGATAAAGAGTCCAAAATGTTCCAAATACAACACAATTTTTTTTTCATTAAGTGCTCTATGTGGGATGAGCAGTGGCTCTCAGGCAAACCATTTCTCTTATCATACCTTGAAATGAATAGACAGCAGTGGCACAAAACTGACAGATAGAAAATGTCCATTATAAGGACTTCAGACATGGCTTTCGGAGTGATGTCTGAGTGTCTCCCATGCTTTACATCATTGTTGCTTCCTCATGGATAAGTCAGAAAACTCCAGAGAAAGATGTTTTCTTCCCATTTCCTTCCCCAAGAGAGATTTTAAATGTTGATCACTTTCTCATTAGAGAAGCAGTGTTCATTCAAAAAGGAGGACTTTCCAATCCTCTTTAAAACAACCACTACACAGCCCAAGAGAGTCAAGCAAGCAATCATCAAATGGAACCATTTTGATGGAAAGGCGGAATGACAGGAACTCAAGCAGCAGCAGCTAACTGGGGACTGTACCACAGAGCCGCTGTGCCCTGTGTCTCTGGCAAAGAGAAAGCCAAAGGATGATTTCTTTCTTTAACTGAAAAGTTAAAACAATAAAACTATGCCAGTGACACTTCACGCTCTAGACTCCAGGGGTCGCTGTTAAATGTCGTAGCCATTTCTCCAACCAGCCAGCCTCCAACCATCCAAAGCAAAACAATTCTTTTCCAGCCAGAATTTCATAACCCTTGCCAAATACAGGTGACACCTATTAAGAGAATATTTTAGGACCTTGACCTTCCTTGACATATCTATTACTATTTTTTGAAACACCTTCATTATGGCTTTTTACAATTTTTTTTTTAATTTTAAGGAGAAAAAAGTGATTCTTTTTAACACCTCACAGCTAGTCCCCGTCATGTGCATGACTTTTTTTTTTTTTTTTTTTTTTTTGCAGTACGCGGGCCTCTCACTGTTGTGGCCTCTCCCGTTAAGGAGCACAGGCTCCGGATGCGCAGGCTCAGCGGCCATGGCTCATGGGCCCAGCCGCTCCACGGCATGTGGGATCTTCCCGGACCGGGGCACGAACCCGTGTCCCCTGCATCAGCAGGCAGACTCTCAACCACCGTGCCACCAGGGAAGCCCTGCATGACTTTTGAGGCAATCATTAATAATACTTTTGCTTCTTCCTCTAAAATCATCTATTTTCCAAATCTGTACAGTTTAGAAACACATAGGGAAGAAAAGGTTGAATTCAGATGTGGGCAGGAAAAAGGCCAAGAATATAACTTGAAGGATTATACTTTATTCACATATGTATATGTATATATGTAGAATATCCATGTAGGTAAGAACAGAATCATGTACTATATATTCAGTATACTTAGACGTAAGTATAGATAATGTAATGAAAATCCCAGAAGGAATATTAATGTCTTATTTTTCAATTTTCTTAACTTAGCAAGTATACAAAAGTAGCAAAATAATTTATCTTAGTATTGCTAATTACCAAGGATGCTTAAGCAACCAAAAACTGAGCAGTCATTTAAAAAATAAGCTTATTTAAATTTGTTTCTGGCCTATAACAACTTTTTCCAAACTGCATTAAGCAGTTCAGAAATGCTACAAACCATCTCCCTCTTTTGGAGAAGCACAATGCACAGAAAAAGAGCTGTATAATCTAGCATTTAACCTAGCTGTTTAACCTGGCATTTCTTAACTTATTTGACCACTGAATATATTACTCATTAAACACCTTTTAATTTCTCATGATATTTATATTGTTTTATAAATAAAAATAACAAAGTATAAACACGGTTTGGAAAATGCTGACCTAGGGTTTTAATTAGAGCCCAGAAGACTTAAGAATGTTTAAATGTTGTATATATTTACTTTTATTTTGTTCTTAACTTTTGGAATTTCCTTTTGGGAGATTATCTTACCATCCAGAAAATCTATGTCAATATACATTATCATCCAAGTCTGTCCATTTTATTTCCATTTATCATGGTCTACTGCTATAAAAATTTACAGTCAAATGCTAAGCTTTACCATTTTCACATAATAGTAATATTTCATATTTCTCCAAAAGAAGCTCAAAGGATACTGCAAGCATTTCGTAACAGATTTTCATAACACCACTGTGACACAGGTGGAGATTTTACAGATGTAGAAAAGGCATCTTAGAGTCACAGGCAAAGTTGGAAATAAAACTCACTTACCGAGCCTTCAGAATGTAATCTTTCATCTAGATGGCAATGTTCTTCTGTGAATTAAAAGTATGGTTCTCTCTGTGTATGGCCATCTCCTTGGAAAAAAATAAAATAAAATAAAGAACAAGTGAAAAGTGCTATCTATGGAATCTTCTCCTCAGTAGGAACATTTGATCAAGGATCTCCGCCTCAAAGATTCTGAATAACAAGCTAAGGGAGCAACACACTCCCCCCACCAACCCCTGCCCCAGGCAGGAGGAGAGAACACTTGGTGATATAATTCTCACAGGGAACCAAAGAGCTCAGTATCCATCATGAATTTACAGCCATCTACTTTTCCTTTTCAAGAGCTACAACCAGGTATTGTATAATCGTTTGCCCTAGGCCACAAAATAAAATACAATACAGCCAAATCAGTTGAAATAACTTAAAATCCTTTAAAATAATAGAATCTCCTGCATTCATTGAATATGCTGAAAAGAGTTAATGATTACTGAATCAGAGTTATTGTTATTATTCTTACCCTCAAATGGTTTGGAGGCTATCATTTAAGGAAAATCTTCCTAAAAGCTTTCCCAGTGCCTTACATCCTCTTACACACACACACACACACACACACACACACACACACACACACACAAACACACACACACACGCACACAATTATCTTCCCGTCCCTGCCAGGACATTTCTATTCCTTTCACCAAAAAAAAAAAAAATCAAAACAGAAACTATAGGATTTTTTATTTTGTATCATTTTTATTTTTAACATTTAACTTGGCCTTCTGGTGCATTTTACCCAGCAGAAATGCTTATTTGGGCAAAGCCATTTGTGTCTCCATTCCTAACATGACAACCCAGCCCACTATCCCAGAAGTTCTCACTTCCACACCTAACCGCTGCGTAGTCCTAATCTCTAAATTTAGGCTAATACTTGGCCAGGGAATTTAGGAATCCATAGGCTGAGGTTTGATGCTGGAGTAATGCTCTGTTCCTTTATCACTGGTGCTCTTCTGCCTTTTGAGGTCTCCTTGGAACCAAAGTCTAGTCCCAGAATCTCATGCCAAGGCTGGGCTCAGCTTTTGGCTACTCCAGCCCCCCCAGATGCCACCCACTGTCTTCATGGTCTCGACAGAGTTCCATCCTCTATCACCCACTGCTCTTATGGCTGGGCTCTGCCAACTCACTTAGATCATTTCCCATTTCCAGCCTCCAGGCACAGTCCCCAGAGACCTAGTTACCCTGAATGCCATGTCTGTTCTCCAGTACCTTCCTCAGCCACCTAGACAGTCCATCAAAGTACTAAGTTTCATGCACTTGAGTATAAGCATCCAGAGTGTTCAACTATTCCAAAGACACTGCAAATCTGGAAGAACCAGCGTCTGAAAGTTTCACTAGGCAGACAGTAGACACCCACAGTGACAAGTACAGGGAAGATGCTCAATACATACACTGAAAGAACAACTTGAGAGCCCACCACTAAACACAGATACCCCCCACCCCAACCTCTGCCCCTTCCCTGTGAAACTGACCACCAGACATCAATGAAGAGAAGGTGAATGGTCAGACTGTGGTGTGGTGGCTCACTATACAGACTTTGGGTTCCGAATGCCTTGATTCCATCCCTAAGCATCACTTACTATCTGTATCATCTTTGGAAGGTGATCTTCCTAATCTCAATGTTCACATTGGTAAAGTGGGGGAGGTAATCACTTAACTCACTAGGTTTTTGCAAGGACTAAATGAATTTATCCACACAAGGCACTGAGCAAGTACCTAGGCTAGAGCTGACACTGGATAAATGTTAACTGTTATTAGCATTAAGCCCTTTCCCATCAGTTACACCCAAAAAGGGGAATAAGAAAGAAAATAAACAAAACAACTGGTACCAGAGAATATCCAAAGAGGCTGTGCCTAACTGTTGTATTTTTCCCCCACTTTCACTTTTATTCCCCACTTTCATCCTGTTTGCTAGGGGCAGCAGCCCATGACACTGGGAACCAACAGGTCAACATGGCAGCATTTCTCAGCCAAATAACGTGCCCCACAAAATTCACAAGTCACCTGAGTTCTCAACGTGCCTCAGAGGGGTGAGAATTGTGTTTCTGCTTGAGGAACTACTAAAAATCAAGATTACTTGCATCCTTGAATATTCTTGAAGAACCCTTGCCTGAAGCTGGTCAGGCTTTCAAGTCTTTATTCACTGGCTGGATTTGTCCATATAAGGTATTAGGCTGCTGGGACCAGCTTCTAAGGTTGGAGTTCTCAGTGTTCCAGAGCAAGCCAGATTTACAGCCTTGACCTCCTTCAGAGAGAGAATGCCACCTTCTTCAGGGTCCTCTAACACCAATTTCACCCTGGCTACTCCTCACAATGTGAAAAATCCTCTAGAAGGATGCTGAAATGAATAACACTGTGCAGAGGATTTCTAAAGAATAGCAAAAGCTATCCAGCCAAGGGACTGTTTTTCAAAAATGTGGGCTCTGACCCATTAGTGGGAAGTGAAGTGAAGTTGATCTCAAGAGGCTCATTTTTAGTAAAGTAGAGCAGAGGACTGGAATGGAATGGAATGGAAAGGAACGGGATAGAAGAGACAGTATCAGAATATGTTCCACATAATAAAAGCTATTGTACTGTGTTTCATAATACATATATAAGTATGTATGTATTGGATCGTAATGTAAAAATATAATTCTTACTACAGATTAAGATGAAATACTTTTTAAATCACATGTCTGATGGGATGACAGTCAGCACTGATCCATTTTCTTCTGCATGTATCAATAACATTTCAGTCTAAGGAGACTGAACATTGGAAAATTACCAGGAATATGTAGTAAAACTTAGCTGCATGTCTGAAAGTTATTCAGACAGATTTAGAGGAACTTAATTCAAGACTCAGCTTATATCAAACAGCTAGAAACTAAGCAGTAGTTAGAGAATACAGGCTTGACCCCAAGCTGCAGGGACTCAAATCTTTGGCCCTCATTGGCTGTGTGATCATGGGTCAATTTCTTAATCTCTCCAAGCATAAGATTCCTCATCTGTGGAATAGGGATAAAAGTAGAGTGACTAGAAAAATTAAATGAATCAAAAATTAAATGAATTATTATAAATAGATTATACAGCTCTTAGCACAGTATCTCTCACAAAGTAGCTCTATTAGCTGTTATATTTGCCATTGAAACTGGTGGTTATCATTGTTGCTTATTACCTGTAAAAATACACTGTTGTCTAAACAACTTTGTCTCAGAAGATAACACCAAGCACACCATAAAGACCAAGTAGCTATATTCCTTCATTAAGCCACCCAGCCTAGTAAAACTCCTGGTGACTTGAAACATCAAATCTACCTGCACAGGCAAAGAAGTCTAGAGCTTCATTTCCAGCCCAAGCTTCCCCCAAAGTGGGTGTAAGTTTGGAGATGTGGGATCAATACTCTGATAGTTTGTTCCATGTAGTAATGGCCAGCATGGGTTCAGAAACAAATGCAAATACTATATCTAAGTGGTCATGTTTGAAGAAAATTTTGCCTTTTAATCATTTTTTCATAAAATACCAAAAGAAATTCCAAAGCTTGAAAGAGCTTTGGCTATTTCACAGCCATAATATTTGACCTGAAGCTAGTATTTTTCCTTCTTCTTCTTTAAAAAAGAAAAGTTATTTCTCTTGCCTACCTGCATTAGTGCTTTAAGGACTTTCTCCAGGGCTCAACAAGAATACTCAGCGAAGGAGGGTGAGGTGTAGGTGGGTGGCGGCAGGGTAGGAGACAGAATTGGGACACCAGAAACCCAACCACGCCTAAAGATTGATAAGGACAGCGTTTTCTTGCTCTTATTTCTTTGGTCTATTCCCACTAAACACTGTGTTCTGCTTCACAGAAGCAAGGAAAAAATAATGCAGAACTTTCCTGCTGCTTTAGGGTGGGTTGAATGTGGAAATCTTTCATAAAGAGGAAGTTTCTCCAAGACCCACATTGCTTGAGCAGTTTATAAATAAAATTACGGTGACCTAGACATGGACATTTTTAAAACATCCTCCTCCTGTGGGGTTGTCTTCATCCTAGCATGCAGTCCCACTGGCCCTCAGGTCCAGTGGCCAGTCCCCAGACAGCCAGCCAATCATATTCTTCAAGCTACCCTTCAGCTGAAGGCTAGCTTCAACGTGTGACAAAAGGAATTTCTTAGAGCAATGGCAACAGATGATTCTGTTTCTAATTTGGATACCAGCTTATAGAAATAAGCAGACATGTGAAAGAGAACTATATGCCCAGCGCTATGGTAGTACTTTATATATATATTATCTCACCTAATCTTTATCCCATGAAATATGTGTGTTTATTCCCATTTTAGAGATGACAAAACTGAGGCTAAGAGCAGCTAAATAATTTTACAGCAAACACCCCAGTCTTCACACTCGCCTTCACGCCTTCATGAAGCATCTCACAAACCTCTAAGAACAGAGGGGAGGGTGTGAGTGGGGAGGTGAGCTGAGCAGAGAAAAAAGGAAGGCCAGTGGCTATTTTGTAACTTCCTCCCATTTGCAAATACCCCCACAGATCAGGGTCAACAGTGACATCAACAGAGGTTGGGTTCTCATCCCAGCTCTGGAAAAATGTGTTCAAGAGCAGTTTAGCACCAACCAAAGTGAGAGCAAGAGAGGGTAGAGCCAGACTTCTCTTAGGAGTAGGGTGACAGAGCAGACAGGCTGGGCATTCTTAGTGGACAGGAAGCCTCGCTCAATTTTAAAGAAATAGCACTGTAAAAGATCACATTTTTAAAATACTCTCAATTTGTCATGTCTCAATAAAAATCACCTCCACTTGAAACAACAGGCTGAAGATACCATAATAACTAGTTAGTTTTTCTAGGGCCAAATAATAGTATCATTATGTTCTAGCCATGTTTGAGCTAGAGAAAAATGCAATGAAATTTTAATGAAAAAAAAATCCTTTAAATTCATATGAAATTTCCTAATTGAAAATAATGCTCTGTATTCCCTAAGAAATACACAGGATGCAGACTATGGTTATTGTTTTAAGAAGCAGGCAATCCATATTAATATGTTGTCTTAAGAATCCTTTTTTCTGTTGAACATTTGCCATAACTCAGGGAAATGTTTGCACAACTCGGCATCATTCAAAATCAAAATGCATATACAATTCAATCTGAGTTCATTTTCAAAGCCCTGCTCCTATCAGATGTTCAGACAGATGAAGAAATTTCATACAAAGCCTCTATTCTTAATGAAAATACATCTCTCATTCCTCACTTCCGGCCGATCATGACAAAAAGAAGCTTTTCCCTAAAGAAAGTGGATTAAGTAAGAATGTGGAAAGAGAGACATAATGTGTATTCAACCCTCTGCCTGCTTCCAGCTCTTGGGATTTAACTGGCTTTGAAATATGTATAAGCTAGGGTGATTGTTGTATTATTCATCAAAGATTTAACAGACCTTTAAACTCAATTACACATAGTGACCATGGGACACTTTACAATAACAATAATAACAAAATGTGTAATAAAATAAATCTTTTAAAAATATGTTAAAAAAGAAAAAACAGAACAGTTGTTTAAAGTTAATATATAATCCTCTAAATAAAAATTGTGGCAAGGTTCCCCATCCCCCAACACTTAGTTTTTAAATTAATAACTCAGTATGCAAGGGTCCCTGCTTTACCTGGGGCCCCTGAGAAACAGGGTTTACCTACAGAGAATCAGCACATTCGTTTAGGAGATAAGCATTGCAACAAACCTCTGCAAAAGTCATTGTGGCCCAAAAAGTTGAATTATCCTTTAAAAAAAGGAAAAGAACAGAAAATACTCTTCTTTTCCTTTGCAGTCCTAGCATTGGTTTTTGTTTGTTAAACACAAGAGAACTTGGCAGCATCCACTGTGACTTTCCAATTGTACAGATCATACAGATGGGACTTCACAGATCTAATTGCACAGATCTGAGCCCCAGCTATGATGTGACTTGGCCAAGGTCACAACCAGATAATCATATTCATCACTTTATTCAACAAATATTTATTGAGTCCCTAGTACGTGCCAAGTATTGTCTTTTTTTTTTTTTTTTTTTTGCAGTACGCGGGCCTCTCACTGTTGCGGCCTCTCCCACTGTGGAGCACAGGCTCCGGACGCGCAGTCTCAGCGGCCATGGCTCACGGGCCCAGACACTCCACGGCCCGTGGGATCCTCCCGGACCGGGGCACGAACCCGTGTCCCCTGCATCGGCAGGCGGACTCCCAACCACTGCGCCACCAGGGAAGCCCCAAGTATTGTCTTAAGCACCAATTATAGTGATAAACAAAACAGCCCTGGTCACTGCCCTTCAGGGGTTCAGTGGCTACAAGGACCACTAGGGTGTGTACCTCCACTGATGGTCCACTCCTATGCCTGGGACTAGGCCAGCCCATGACAAGGTTTGCACCTGTTGGAGGCAAAAGGTAAAAAAATACAGAGAGTGTAGGTTTCCATGAAGCTAGATGTACTCAGCTTTAAAAGGTATCTTTTTTCTCAAGACTATCTTTCTTATTTTGTTTTGTTAAAATTTCCTTCCTTTTAATGAAATGATAGTGGTAAAAGATTATAGGGGCTTTTTTACATCCTTACTCAGGAAATTAGGTTTTCTTTTTAAAATCTACTGTTTTATAAAATCCAAGTCTGGGATGCTCTGCTTTGCACCACAATACCCCCTCTTCTAGGATTAGCAGATGATGATGTCTTCAAATATCACGAAAGCAAGGGCAGGAAACACCCCAACTGGGGGGTCAGTTGAAGTGGACTGGTTTTCGCAGCTATTTCTTCCTACATCTGGAACTTCAGCTTGAAAACCTGTGATAACAAAGTTAAGAAGGTGTGTCCCTTGGCTCTGGGACTAACTGCTACAGTTAATATCTGTGAAGTTCTTGAAAGTGGTAACAGGTTCTATTCATGCCACACACCATCAAGGTTACAGAAATGTGATTAGAACTGAGGGGGTGTGTATCTGCAGGACGCATTTCAGGAAATCTCTAAGGATTACATCATTAACCTAAACATAAATGAGCAAGATTCTTATCATTTCTTGGGTGTATTTCCTCCTGAGAAAAGGATCAAGAGCTCTCCAAGTGGCTTCTCTCCCCTCTGGATGCAGGAACAGCAGTGGCCTTGTTTCTATGGTTGGATTTTCAAACTTAGCTTATCCCAATTCTGGGCCCTTCTGCCAGAGCAAAGGCAACAGCTAGGAGAAGTAAAGGGGTGGGTTCATAAATGCTTCAGCATTGAGCGTTGAAGCACAGCTCTTTTTCATCCTCTGTTGCCAAAATCCATCACTGGACTCTACTGTGCTCCTAGTGGGAAATGCTTATGCCCAAAAGTTGTGTCTTATAAAATTCCTAGAATCCTAAAACAGTGGCCACTATGGAGTGCTTACCAAGCATCAGGTCTTGTGCCAAGTGCCTTCCACACATCATGTTTTTCCACTCCCATAGCAGTTCTTACTAATAGGCAGCAGCATCCTCAATTTCTAGTCAAAGAAATTGAAACCTAAAGAGACTAAGTAACTTGCCCAAGATCACCGAGAACAGGACTTGAACCAATCCCAAAGCCCTGCTTTTAAACCATGATGTCGTGCTGCCTCCTGCAAAAGACCTAAATAAAGCCTAAGGAAAGCAGGCAGGTTTCCTCTCCAAATGAAAATTAAATTGATTGCAGTGGATGCTGTGATATAGCCGAGGGGCTCATTTCCAGGGCTGCTGGGAGTAACGTCTACTGAGAGCTCAAAGCTTGTCCCTCTACAAGCACTGCCCTCAGCCAAACTGGGGGCTGGTCCTTCTGCCTCAACTCGGGACAACTTTAAAAGCCCTCTCAGCTTCAGAGCACACCATGGGATCAACTGAGGCCTCTGCTGCTGCTGCATCCCAGTTCACCTCCCCCTTTGTCCAGTCCTGCGTTGCATAATTCCTTGTAAGAGCTGTTCCTAAGACCACTCCCCAATTAACCACTTGCACACAAATCCATCTCAGAGCCTGCTTCCCAAGGAAGCTAGAATACAACATTTATAATAACATATGATTCCATGGAACACACCTACTATTATAACAAATGCTATTCTGCAGATTTCTCTATAACAAGAAATTTGTTTTACCCAACAGTCTATGATTTAACGTTCCAAATGCCCCTTCCTGACCTGCAATACCGAAGCATGATATGCCGTAAGAAACCTCCTGTCCCTCTATTAATTATTGATATTCTATTATTGATATTCAAGTCATGAAAAGACTTGAGGACAATATTCTTGCTTTGAGTGTAGAGGCTGCTGAATGAAGGGCTGGACCATGGAGAGAGGAGGAATTTAAGCCCCATGGTGAGAGGCAGGATTTAGGGAAATATAAGAAATATTTTGAAGAAAGACCTTAATTGGTACCATCACCTTTATCATGATCCTTTATCCTTTTTATCAACAGATCATTTAATCACAAAGTTGACAATCTAGAGTTGTACTGTCCAATACAATAGCCACCAGCCAACACATACAGCTATTTAAAATTAATTAAATTCAAAAAGTTAAAAATTCAGTTCCTCAGTCACACTTGCCATATGTCAAATGATCAATAGACACTTGTGGCTAGTAGTTACCATATTGGACAGCACAGAATGTGAACATTTCCATCATGCTAAAATGTTCTATTGGGTAGCACTGGTTGATGACACAAACAGATGGAAAGTTATAACATGTTCTTAGATTGGAAGAATTATTATTGTTAAAGTGACCATACTACCCAAGGCAATCTACAGATTCAAAGCAATCCCTATCAAAATACCAAATTTTCACAGAACTAGAACAAATAATTTTAAAATTTGTATGGAAATACAAAAGACCCTGAATAGCCAAAACAATCCTGAGGAAGAAGAACAGACCTGGAGGAATCACACTTCCTGGTTTCAGACTATACTATAAAGCTACTGTCATCAAAACAGTATGGTACTGGCACAAAAACAGACACATAGATCAATGGAAGAGAATAGGGAACTAAACCCACACACTTATGGTCAATTAATCTATGACAAAGGCAGCAAGAATACAAAATGAAGAAAAGACAATCTCTTCAATAACTGGTGCTGGAAAAACTGGACAGCTACATGTAAAAGAATGAAATTAGAACATTCTGTAACAACATATACCAAAATAAACTCAAAATGGATTGAAGAGCTAAATGTAAGACCGCATACCATAAAACTCCTAGAGGAAGACATAGGCAGAACACTCCTTGACATAAATCATAGCAATATTTTTTATAATATATTTTAACTAAACTTAAAAGCACAGCAAGGAAACCATTGACAAAGTGAAAAGACAACCCACCAAACAGGAGAAAATATTTGCAAATGATATGACCAATAAGGGGTTAATATCCAACATATATAAACAGCTCATACAACTCAACATCAAAAAAACAAACAATCCAATTTAAAAATGGGCGAAAGACCTAAATAGACATTTTTCCAAAGATATGCAGATGGCCAACAGTTATATGAAAAGATGCCCAACACCACCAATCATCAGGGAAATGCAAATCAAAACCACAGTGAGATATCACCTCACACCTGACAGAATGGCTATCATCAAAAAGGTCACATATAACAAATGTTGGTAAGGATATGAAGAAAAGGGAATCCTTGTACATTGTTGGTAGGAATGTAAATTGGTACAGACACTGTGGAAAACAATATGGAGGTTTCTCAAAAAACTAAAAATACGCCTATCATAGGACCCAGCAATTCCACTCGTGAGTATATATCCAAAAAACAACCAAAAACACTGTTTCACAAAGATACATACACCCCAATGTTCACAGCAGCATTATTTACAATTGCCAAGATGTGGAAACAACATAAGTGTCCATCAACAGATGAATGGATAAAGAATATGTGGTATATATATACAATGGAATAGTATTCAGCCATAAAAAGAACAAAAGTTTGCCATTTTCAGCAACATGGATGGACTTGGAGGGCATTATGCTAAGTGAAATAAGTCAGACAAAGACAAGTACTGTATGATATCACATATACGTGGAATCTAAAAAACTAGTGAATACAACAAACTAGTGAATATAACAACAACAACAAAAAGCAGACTCTCAAGATATAGAGAACAAACTAGTAGTTACCAGTGGGGAGAAGGAAGGGAGGAGGGGCACTATAGGGGTAGGGAATTAAGAGGTACAAACTTTAGGTACAAAATAAACTACAAGGATATATTGTACAACAAGGGGAATATAGCCAGTATTTTATAATAACTATAAATGGCATATAACCTGTAAAAATTGTGAATCACTATACTGTATACCTGTAACATATAATATTGCACATCAACTATACTTCAATAAAAAAGACAAAAAAAAAGATCTAACTAATCTCACAAACAAAAGTCCTTCTGATATTACACCGTAAGTAACATAGAAAACTTTATCAGCTCCCAACTCCTGATAGCCTATATATATATGTATATACATATATATATGTGTGTGTATATATATATATACACACACATATATATACATATATATCACTGAATCACTTTGGTTCCGTTACCTGAAACTAACACAACACTGTAAATCAACCATACTTCAATTAAAATTTTTTTAATAAAATAAAATGGAAACCCCTTTCTAAATGAACCAATAAATATGGCCACCACTTATTGGGTGTTAACTAAATCATTTGTGTATATTATCCCATCTAATTAAATAATCTAGTGAGGTTGGTATTATGACTGCCATTTAACAGACAGGGAACAGAGCCAGAGAAATAAGGGAACTTTCCCAAGGATAGAAAGCAAGTAAGGAGGAGGGTCAGGGCTGAAACTGAGGTCGACTGACTCTAGAGCCTTAAAGGGGGATTGAAAGAGGCCACAAAATATGCTTCAGCTATTTCTTTAAAGAACTTTGAGCCACTTCTGAAGATACACCAGATTTTCCTGGAATGTAACCTCCTTCTAGGAATAAAGTGGCCTGTCGGACAGAGGATATTAATGCTCTGTGTTACTGGGGCACCACTTGGTAGTAAACTGCTGCTTTCAAATACAAAAGGACTCTGAAAGGATTCCTCCAGCTTTTCAAACTCTGAAATGAACAATGGAATTGTCTATATTCATAGAGAGTCAAATACTTTTACATGAGAATTTGTAGAAATGTAAGGAGAAGCAGGAGTGAGCCTAGAAAAGTGAAGACCCATAACCTTCCCCCACCACCTCAAACCATCACTAGGACTCCTCTGGGAGTCCCCAGCTCTACAGCCACAGGAAACTGAATTCTGCCAACAACCAGTGAGCTTAGAATACTCAGGGCCTCCAGATGAAAATGGAGCCTGGACAGCACCTTTATTACAGCCCTGTGAGGTCCTGAGCAGGAGACCAGTTAAGCTGTGCATAGACTCCTAGCCCACAGAAACTGTGAGATAATAAACATGCGTTGTTTTAAGCCAGTAAGCTTGGGGCAATTTGTTATGCAGCAATAGTAAACTAATACAGGCTCATTTCAGGAGCACACAAAACTGGCTGCTGTGTTATAGCGCAGGTTTGCAAGCATCCAGGGGTGCAGGTGTAGGACACAGGAAAGGTTTTCCATTTAGGCAGAGAACCAAAGTGGACAGGTAGACAGGGGACAAAATCACAGAACCATACCCCACTCCGCCTTGTTTGCGGAAGCAGTTGACTAAATTGTTTTATTTGCCAGATGATGTCCTTGCCTTACTAGCCTTATTAACTTAAGGGCTTTCTCCTTTTCCCTCTCAGAGACTGCACAATGGCACCAGCAAAAGTCCATGAACTGGACCCAGTGTTAATATTGCTTACACCATTGGCACTTGGGAAGCAGAGCAAGACAGTGTGTGATTAGCTGCTCACTGTCTAAAGTAACAAAGTATTTCCAGTTTTATCAAATCTATTGTTTATTTGATAATTCCTAGGGTAAGACCTAAGTCCAAATTGTCCAATGCATTCTTACCGTAATTTTTTTAAACTGGCTCTGAGCTTTAAAACTTTTCCCCTCTGGTTCATAAAGTACTCCACTTATTTTACCAATTTAATCTCCCAACAAATCTATCCTTATCCCTGAATTACAGGTAGGGAACTAAAACCCAGGACTATGGTTAGATTTATCCAGAGCCATCAAGTAAATTCCAGATGGGCTGGAATACCCCAAATGCTCTTTCGTCTAAGCAGTTACATAACTCTTTAGTATGTGTGTGTACGGGTATGTGTATATATTTTACCTGATATTTCCCCAGGAGTTATTTCCACGGTCTGGGTTGTTATCTCAATAGCCTCTTATTTTTGACCCAATCTACTAGAGTTCAAGCGGTACGCAGCACAGATTGAGCTAATTATTACTAGAGGGAAGCATAAAGGTGTCATTTGATGAGGCAGCAATTCACATATGATAAAACAGTTTTTTGAACTAAAAATAAGGACACCTCAGGGTTAGACAATGGAGTAGAATGTGTAAATATGAGAGCTGCCCTCAAATCTAGAATATATGTTTACACACATCCACAGATGTATTTTAAAGACATCCACACTTTTATATGTTCAACATCACCAGTAAAAAAAATACCTTGTTGAAGCAAGCCTTTGCTCATAGGTTAAGCTCGACAAATACTCCGTAACTGAGTAGTTTGTGCAGTTACAGACTTGAAAGTAACACAAAGTTACCAAACAGACAACCTAAATCCCAGGAGCTGAAAAGACTAATTATTACAAGTAACACTGTCATCATCTATGCATAAAGGAAAATGTCATCCATTTGTTAAGAATTTACTAGGGAAACTGACATTTGGGGGTACCTCCTATATGCCTGGAATTAGGTTAAATGCTTTGCATAAGTCATTCCACTTATTCTCAATAAGAACCCTTTAAGGTAAATATTGCTACTGCCACTTTGCAAATACAGAAACTTAGATTCAGAGGGGTTAAGTAACTTGCCCAAGGGACACAACTACTAACTGCCTCTTGAATAAAACACACACAGGTAAAGAAAGGCCGAAACCAACAAAAATCCTACTGGAAGGAGCTCCAAGGGTTTCCCTATTTTGTTATAGTAAAATTGCATTTCACTGTTCTGGTAGAAGGCATATTACTAGCCTATCAGACCCGAAGATAAAACAGAACTGACCTCCAATTTACTTTAGTATTGTCAAGGAGTGGGAAATTTCTGCCTCTACCCCTCTTAAGTTCTTGTGGTGGGACTAATGATAAAATTGACACAAGACAGTTAACAGGAGAAAAAGCAATACATTTTAATTCAGATGCACGGAGGTATCAGAAATGGTACCTAAGAAGTGGCAAAAGCAGGTACCTTTTATACTTTTTAGACAAAGAAACAATAAATTTGTGAGGAACTGACAGGAGAAAGAAATAGGTTTGGGGTGCTCAATTAGTGAAGAATCTGAACAGTCTGGGCTTGGGATATTAAATTAAAGAAGTAACAAGGTTTGTTCACATAAGCTTCTTGACCTCTGTAAACAAATTCCCTATCTCTAGCAATGAGGGTGTCTTTCTACTTCCAAATGTAGGGAGTGCACGTTTCACATAGGAGATTTCCTGCTTTCAGAGAGACAGGGAGGAGGGTCTGAGTGCCCCTCTTGCACTGGCTGCTTTTTAAGTAATTTTGATCCAAAAAAATCAAAATGCCATTGTGGCATATTTTAGGGCTGCCCACCCTGAGTCGCAACAGTATGTAATCAAGTAAATCAAATTATATATTTAAAGCCCAGTTGGGGCTATCCCTTTCCCCTGCCCCTGTTTGGGGAGGGGGGTGGGTAGCTTTATTTAGGTGGAATCTCTTTATGTGAAAAGTATAATCTTGGAGCATAAAGAGATGTAAGAATTACAAAGAAGCTACTATTTGATGGGACAAGTGAAGGAGCAACAGGAGAAGTTGTAATAACCATAATGACTGTTGTTATTATTTAATGCATTATTTTAAGCACTTTCCATAAAATAACATTTAATCCTCACAACAATCCTATGAGGATACTATGATCATCTCCATTTTATAGGTGAAGAAACTGAGGCACAAAGAATTAAATAGCCTGCCCAAGGTCGCACTGACCATATGGAAGAACGAACACTGGAACTCCAGAGTCTGGGCTCTTAACTACTAAGAATTATGAGGAATTAAGGTCCTCCTGGCTTTTCCTCTCACCCCCACCCCTCCACAGCACAAAAGCTCTTAACCCTTTCCTCTGTTAGGGGATGATCATGATTTAAGAATGGAAACTGGTTTTGAATAGGACTTTTTGTTATATGAAATGCAGCCTAGTCTGTTTTGTTACTTGGGGAAAACTGTTCTACGCCCACCCCACTGCAGCTTCCAACCAGACATTCTCCCTTTTCCATCCCAACCAAATAGATCTGTCTTATGTCTGAGTTACAGCAGCAAAGTATACTGATGACACAAAGCATGACACTCACAGCCAACGCGTATGTGTTTTAACAGAGACCTTCAAATACTGCTTGAACCGAAAGGACAACTGTTAACTATAGAGCTGCAGGCACCATGGCAGGTTTGGGAAGCTGCATTAAGAAGAGTGGGTATGGCACTTCCCTGGTGGTCCGGTGGTTGACTCCACGCTCCCAATGCAGGGGGCCCAGGTTCGATCCCTTGTCAGGGAACTAGATCCCCCGCATGCCACAACTAAAGATCCCGTATGTCGCAATGAAGATCCCACATGCGGCAACAAAGATCCTGCATGTCACAACTAATGCGGCAACAAAGATCCTGAATGTCACAACTAAGACCGGGTGCAGCCAAATAAATAAATAAATAAGAATGGGGGTCTCAGAGAGAACAGACTTGTGGTTGCCAAGGTGCAGGGGAAGGAGAGGGATGGACTAGGAGTTTGGGGTTGGTAGATGCAAACTATTACATTTAGAATGGATAAACAACAAGGTCCTACTGTATAGCACAGGGAACTGTATTCGATATTCTGTGATAAACCATAATGGAAAAGAATAAAAAAAAGAATGTATGCATGTGTATAACTGAGTCATTTTGCTGTAGAGCAAAGTCTGGAACAACATTGTAAATCAACTATACTTCAATTTAAAAATAAACAAAAGCATCAAAAATACCAAATATAAAAAAAAAAAGTGTCTCTGGAGGAATTCATCCAATTAGGGGTAACCAGAATGATACTGAATTGTGTATTATGTAATATATGGTATTATAAATATGCAAATATATGGTATTATGAAGCAACACCAATTAAATTTTAGGCTTAAATAAAAGTAAATTAACCCTAAAACGTACACTGAGGGATTCAGAATCAGATGGCAGATACAACCCATGACTATAAAAAGTAGTAGAGGGCTTCCCTGGTGGCGCAGTGGTTGAGAGTCCGCCTGCCGGTGCAGGGGACGCGGGTTCATGCTCCGGTCCGGGAGGATCCCACGTGCCGCGGAGCGGCTGGGCCCGTGAGCCATGGCCGCTGAGCCTGCGCGTCCGGAGCCTGTGCTCCGCAACGGGAGAGGCCACAACAGTGAGAGGCCCGCGTACCGCAAAAAAAAAAAAAAACAGACACAATAATCTACCATGTTAGAAGTCTGATAGTGCTATCTTTTCCAGAAGATAGTGGGGGCAGGCCTCTGGGGTAATTTCTTCATCTTGTTACCAGCTAAATGAGTGTGGATACTTGGTGACAATTCACTAAATTGTACGCTTATGATTTGTACACTTCTCTGGATGTATGTTATGCTTCATTAAAAGGTTGTTTTAAAAAACAGGTACAGTGGTTCTAATCTTTGGTGCAGTTCTCATCACCCTGAGGAAGCTGAGGCTCAGAGTGTAAGAGGCTTGACTAAGTGTTACCGGCAGAGCCCATAAACAATTCCTGGAAAATAAAAATAGAGGCTGGGTAATAAAGTCTTACCTTTTGTTTTCCCCCTTTGTGCTTCGTCTAGTTTCACTTGCTCACAGGGTGCCACAGGCAGAGTCCTCACACCTCGCACTTCGTACCAGTGTTCCTTGTGAGGAATGGCTGCGTTGACGCCTCAGCTCGGCGGGCCGGGTGCTGAGGCGCTGCGCACGACACCTCAATCCAAGATGGTGGCTGCGGCGGGCCGTGTGCAGAGACTCCGCCCCCGAGCAGCACGGCTGTGCCCCGGCCCCTCCCCCGCTGGCTGACTAGATCCCTGTAAAGCAGCCCTGCCGCTGGAGAGCGTGTGCTCTCAAGCGGCAGCTCGCACCTCTCTATTCTTTGATCAAAGAATAAAATTTTCCTTTGCTTCTGAACTCGGCTCCATTCCATTGGCTCAAACGACCCCGGGCAGGAGGGCCCTTGTCGGGTCTGGCGACGCTGTCAAGTCGGACTATGGCCTCTTCGCCTGCACCCATCCGCTAGGCTCCGGGCTCGCCCCGGCTCCAGCAGGAGGACGGCGGAGGCTCTGGGAGGTTGACGTGAGGATGATCACCTCAGGTCTCTGAGGACACCCTGCCCAGGTAGGACGGCCGCAGCCTTCAGCCGATTTCGGAGCAACTTCTCCCAGCAACCCGTATTCGGGTGATTCTTTATCGACTGAATTTCCACAGGCTCCCCTCCCGGGATCAGCACGGAATACCAGCTGCCCCAGCGAATGGGTGCAGACGCCACGGACTCCCGCGTACTTTCAGCTCTCACCGGGCGGGAGGTCCAAAAACTCCTCCTTTTCAACCAAAGGAGGAAAGAGAAGACCCTGCCTCAGACAGCGGTGCCAACCCCCAAGGGACCAAGTTGGTCGGGAACTCACGCAGCTGAGCTGCTCTGGCCACAGGTGGCCCCATCTCACTTCCTGTGGGACATTCTGACTGAGGAGGGGCTGACTATCTCAAACCCAGGCTGCTACAGAGTCAAGGGGGACCCCACTTATATCAGAGTCCACGCCATTTAGACGCCTTCTACTTTGGTCTTTTGAGGAATCCATTGACCATTTGGTACTGGTTTCAAATTTCCCGAACTGAAAGTCTTATTTCAGTCAAATCTTGTGGCATTTGTGTGCCAACAAATTACTCCAACCGCCCCCTCAGTAGCTGGAAAAAAATCCAAGACAGAACATCTAACGTATGGGGAACAAACCTCCACCATATGAAGGACAGCCCAGTAGGGTGCACCCTGCAGAATCGGAAGTCTTTTGAGTATCACCAAACTGGAAGTAGACCCAGATACCCCTACCTCTTGCCTGGTTGAGATTGCCTACTGGGTATTTAATAACCTGGATGCAGAAGAGGAAAAGTCAGAGGATAAAAAGGTCCGACGCAAGCCCACCTACTGGCTGTTGCCCTTCAATGACTAACCGCCCACGGAGACGCTCGACTCCGGTGAGTGACCCCTGCCCCCCACGAGGGAGAGCAAGCCAAGGACTAGGACCCAATCAGTGTGCCATCTGTAAACAAGAGGGACGCTCGAAGGGAGGACGCCCTAGCCACCCTCAAAGAGGGAGGGAAATGGCAGATCCCAGCCACTAGCCTGGAACACAGATGATCCAAATAGATGAAGAACGACAGGGTCAGGGGGCTCCAATTGACCCGCAAGGAGCCTCGGCTGACCCTGGAAATGGGAGAAAGCCTGTCGAATTGTTAGTCGAAACTAGTGCCACTTACTGGGTTCTGAACACCAGACTGGGCAAAACTCAGTCACAAGAGTTGTAAAATTAAGGGGGTATCAGGGAAGGCCTAGGAACAGGCATTCATAGAGCCATTAGAACGCCATTCCTTCCTTTATGTACAAATCGGAGATTGGTGTCCCCTTAGACAAAGGGCACAGGATGATAATGTTAATGGCTGAGGGCAAACCTCCCCAGACAGAGCAATTCCATCTCCCCAGAGTAAATCCTGATGTCTGGGCCCAGACGGGTGGGATGAGCTTGCAGGAGCTAGTCGCGTGATAGTCCATCAAAAACCTGGACATGTATGTCCAATAGAAAAGAGCACCCCCTTTGTCGGGAGGCCTTATTGGGCACTGCTTCTGCAATTGACCAGGGCCTTAACAGACCAGGCCAATCAGCCTGTAATACCTCCATTCTCCCTGTAAAGAAACCCAGCGGGGAATACCGGATGGTACAGGACCTCAGAGCAGTCAGCAAAGCCCCAAGGATATACATCCAGCAGTCCCTAATTCCTACACCCTGCTGGCCACTTCACTGTCCTCCAGGACCTGATATTCTGTATTAGATTTAAAAGAATGACTTCTTCTGTATTCCATTAGCCCCAGAGTCACAAGAAATTTTTGCTTCTGAGTGGCAGGACCCAAACACACAACAAAAAGGATACTGCTGGATAGTCCTGCCCCACGGATTCAAAAATTCCCTCACCATCTTTGGGGAAAATTTAGTTAACGACCCAAAAGATCTACATCTGGAGGAGGGAACCCTCCTCCAGTATACAGAACATTCTGATCACCAGCCCTACTATGGAGGCCTCTGACAAAAATACTGTAACCACCCTGAACCACCTGGCGGAGAAAGGATATAAGAAAGGATACAAGAAAAAGGTTCAAATATCACAAACTAAGGTGACCTACCTAGGCTTCATTCTCACCGAAGGTCAGAGAAGCCCACCCCAGGAAAGGAAAAAAGGCATTTGCAGCCTTGCCTCTCCTATAGAAGGCAGCTTAGGGGCTTCCTGGGGATGGCCAGGTTTTTCCCCATCTGGATCCTTAAGTATGGTCTAATAGCTGGATCTCTGTATGAAAAGTTGAAAGGAAAGAATGATGACCCTTTTGATTGGAGCTCAGAATGTGAAGGGGCCTTTCAAGAATTGAAAAAGCAATTACTGCAGGTCCCTGCCCTGGCCCTCCCAGACTTAGCTGAACCCTTTGACCTTTACATTCATGAAAGAAGGGGAATCGCCCTTGGGGTATTAGCTCAAAAACTGGGAGCCCTTGCTCAGGTGGTTGCTAATTTCTCTGAAAAATTAGTTCAAACTGCTAAAGGATGGCCTCCTTGCCTATGGACAGTAGCAGCTACTACAACCCTGCTGAAAAGTTAATGTTTGGTCAGCCAATCACTGTATGGACTCCACACCAGGTTCAGCCTTTAGTAAGTTCCAAAGGAACAGAATGGCTATCCCCCAAAAGTTGATTCAAGTTCAAGGAATGCTTTTAGACAACCCAGTGGTTACTGTAAAAATCCGTTACACACTAAGCCTGCCACCCACAGAAACGGGACCCCTGGAGCATGACTATATGGAAACCACAGACACAATCTATTCCAGTCGCCTGACCTAGGAAGTGAGCCTGTCCCAAACACCGAAGAGGAATGGCTCACAGATGGGAGCAGTTTTATGAGAGGGGAGAAGGCTGGCAGGATATACAGTAACCTCCCAGACCCAAATCACAGATGCATGAAGGGTATCCCCACGGACTTCTGCCCAAAAGGTGAAGTTGATAGCCCTCACCCAAGCCTTAGAGTTCAGGACAGGGAAGATCTTTTTTTTTTTTTTAATTGCATTGAAGTATAGTTGATTTACAGTGTTGTATTAATTTCTGCTATACAGCAAAATGATTCAGCTATACATATATATATACTTTTTCATATTCTTTTCCGTTATGGTTTATCACAGGAGATTGAACACAGTTCCCTGTGCTATATACAGTAGAACCTTGTTGTTTATCCATCCTATATATAACAGTTTGCATCTGCTAATCCCAAGCTCCCAATCCTTCCCTCCCCCTTGACAACCACAGTCTGTTCTCTATATCTGTGAGTCTGTTTCTGTTGCATAGATATGTTCATTTGGGTCATTTTTTATTTATTTATTTTTGGCTGCGTTGGGTCTTTGTTGCTGTGCATGGGCTTTCTCTAGTTGTGACGAGCGGGGGCTACTCTTCGTTGCAGTGCGCAGGCTTCTCATTGTGGTGGCTTCTCTTGCTGTGGAGCACGGGCTCTAGATGCACGGGCTTCAGTTGTTGTGGTTCGCAGGCTCCAGAGCAGAGGCTCAGCAGTCGTGGTGCACGGGCTTAGTTGGTCCACAGGATGTGGAATCTTCCCGGACCAGGGCTTGAACCCATGTCCCCTGCATTGGCAGGCAGATTCTTAACCACTGCGCCACCAGGGAAGTCCCTGGGTCGTATTTTAGATTCCACATATAAGTGATATCACATAATATTTGTCTTTCTGTTTTTTCTTTTTTCCCCCGGCCACGCTGCTTGCAGGATATTAGTTCCCCAACCAGGGATTGAACCCCGGGCACTCAGCAGTGAAAGCATGGAGTCCTAACCACTGGACCACCAGGGAATTCCCTGTTTTTCTCTTTCTGACTTAACTTCAGTTAGTGTGATAATCTCTAGGTCCATCCATGTTGCTTTAAATGGCATTGTTTTATGGCTATGTAATATTCCATTGTATGTGTATGCCATATCTTCTTTATCCATTCATCAGGACAGGAAAGATCTTGAACATTCACACAGTTGACATCCTACACATACACGGGGCTATTTGGAAGGAAAGAGGTATGCTTACTGCAGAGAATAAACAGGTGAAATACGGCTTAAGCATATTGAAGCTCTTAGAAGCAGTACAGCTTCCAAAAACGTGGCAGCCAGTCATTGTAGGGGCCACCAAAAGGGGTGGGGGGGGTTCAGAGATAATAAAGGTAAACAGAACAGATGCAACTGCCAAAAGGGTGGCCCAAGAAACAGTATCTTGGCAACAACCTCTTACATCTCAAAGACCAGATCCATGCAATTATTCCCTAATCTACACAAAGGAAGAATTAGACAAAGCCCAAAAATGGGTGGAGACCCCAATCATCAGGGAAAGTAGAGAACCAATCAGACCTTGAAACCGGCCTTAGCCAAGCTATGTCAGGAAACTCAAAAAAATTGGATTACTTTGCTTCCAATTGCCCTGCTCCACATGCATTTTAGCCCCAAGGGATAAGATAAAGTTAAGTGCATTTGAGCTCTTGTATGGTAGACCCATTCCCTAAGCCCAAAAGAAGGGACACCTTAACCCCTTGAAATGGAACAACTCAAGTATGCCCTCCAGGGAGGAGAAACCATGAAAGCTCCAGTGGTCCAGTGGTTAGAACTCCGTGCTTTCACTGCTGTGGGCCCGGGTTCGATCAATTGTCATGGAACTAAAATCCTGCAAGCTGCACAGCACAGCCAAAAATTTAAAAAATAATTTAAAAATTAAAAAAAATTAAAAACCTGTAGTCCTGAGGTCCTATATACAAAAATAGTTTGGGAAAGCTAAAAAATTACTTTCCCAAAGTTAAAACCCTCTTCAAGGTTAAACATTTGCAGCAGTTCCTGGAAGTTACTCATTTCAAAAGAGGTAAATAGAGGCACTTGGCCCATCTGAGCTCATCACATAATGTGTGTTTTGAAAATAAAATCTCTACCTATGAACCATCCCTCTCAAAGATTTAAAATAACTCTCAGAGTCTGAAAGATCCTCTTCAACTGTAAAACAGTACATTAGCCACTGCCTCAAAAAGGACTCAAAACACTGACCCTGCTTATTCCAGGAAACCCATTTAAATGGCAAAGAAAGAAACAAACAAAATGAAAAGGCAGCTTACAGAATGAGGGAAAATATTTGCAAACAATCTATCTGATAAGGGGTTAATATCCAAAATATATAAGGAATTCATAGCCAGAAAAAAAGGTCAGAGGACCTCAAAAGATATTTTTCCAAAGACATACAGAAGTGCAACAGGTACATGACAAGATGCTCAAAATCACTTATCATAAGGAAAATGCAAATCAAAACCACGAGATACCACCTCACACCTATCAGAATGGCTATCATCAAAAAGACAAAAGATAACAAGTGTTGGTGAGGATGTGGGAATGTAAACTGGTACAGCCGTTATGGAAAACAGTATGGAGGATATTCAAAAAATTAAAAATAGAACTATATGACCCAGCAATCTCACTTTTCAGTATACATCCAAAGAAAAAGAGAACAGGATATCAAAAAGATATCTGCACTCCTATGGGCATTGCAACATTATTCACAATAGCCAAGTTATGGAAACAACCTAAGTGTCCACTGATGGATGAAAAGATAAAGAAGATCTGTTTGTATATACATACAATGGAATATTATTCAGCCATAAGAAAGAAATCCTGCCATTTGCATCAACATGAATGGACCTTTAGGGGATTATGCTAAGTGAAATAAGGCAGACAGAGAAAAATAAACACTGTACCATCTCATTTATACGGGGCATCTATAAAAGCCAAACTCATGGAAACAGAGAGTAGAATAGTGGTTGCCTGGGTCTAAGGAATGGGGGAGATGGGGAGATATTGCCCAAAGTGTACAAACTTCCAGTTATAAGTTGTAATTATGTGAGGTGATGGATGTGTTAACTAACCCTACTATGGTAATCATTTTGTAATATATACATGTATCAAATCATCACATGGTATACCTTAACCTTACACAATGTTATATGTCAATTACATCTCCAAAAAGCTGGAAAATAAGTAAATAAGACCACTGCAACCTACAGTCAGAAAAAGTTAAACATACACACACACACACACACACACACACACACACACACACATTCAGTTTTCTGATTGCTTCAGACAGTATATAACATTCTTCTTAATTTATATGCTTCCTCTACCAGGAAAAAAAAGCAAATGTTAAGTGGATTCAAACCTCTTTACGTAATTCAGTTTGAGACAAAGTGAAAAATTGTAGAGCCCTCCTCTCTCCCCTATACCCTCTCCCTTCATCTCCCTGAAGTTGCCCTGGTCCTTCCCAGAAGCCTGCATCAGGACCCTGCATCAGGACCTCCCTAGAACTGCTCTCCTCGTACTGAGAGGACCAGCATTCCTCTCTCCCTCCCTCCAAGCCACCAGTGTGGCTGACTTCAGGGAGGTAACAGAAAGAAAGCAACAGGACTGAAAAACGTTCATTCTAAGATCAGTTCTCCAAGGTAGTCATATTTTAAAAGTAGAGCTTATTTATCCACATAAATTCCTACTAAATGAAATATGGATTTCAACTTGTGTGCCCAAGGAAATTAAAGAATTCCAGTACTGTGAGGAAAAGAGCGACCTTATTGTCACTTCTTAAGGTGGCTACTGCCCATGATACAAGGAGCTTCATGGTTTGACTCCTCACAGCCTTTTTTCCCATTTCTAGATTGACAAGATTTCAATAAATTATAGGCATATATTTGTGCAGGTAATATTTCAAATGTCATACCAAAATGTTGTTCAGAAACTGATGTTCAAATAAATGGTGAAAGAATTCTAACTTAGCTAGAGTATATGGCCATGATCTCTAAATGGGAGTCTGTTATTCACAATTTTCCCAGCTCCACAAACTCACTCTCTTTAAGACTGCTTCACGCTTTCCATTTCCATTGTTTCATATACATAAATACAACCACAAAGTAAAAGCAAAGCAGGAACTCGATTCATGGTCATTAAAACATCGGTGTTCTAGTGGCACTGTTAATAGAGGTCTAAACCTTTATGGTGGAATCTCTGGCATAGTGTGGGGTTACAATACCCAACCAACTTGTGTTAAGCATCTACTAAATGTTAGCCATTGAGATTCAATTCCTGCTATATCCCAGTTCTTTCATCCCTGGAGAGAGATGCTGGCATTCACCCAAATGCCTTTGATCAGGCCATCACTACATATCCCCTTGGACCCCACCATCATATAGTCTAGTCATGGAACAAATAGGAGAGTCAACCCAAGTCTATACATTTAGAATACGACTCCAAAGAAGCATAAGGTAAGTGATAAGAAGGATTTCGTATTTGCAGAAAAGAGCCATTTTTAGAAGAGGAATGCTTCTAAACTCTATAATTTACATTTTCTTAAGCAAGTGGAAATCAAGAAGTGGTGTTGGAAAACAAGAGCATGTTATGAATCGAGAAATATTTTCTAACCAAATAATCACCCCCATCCTTTCTGGGAAACTCCTAGACTTTTCCCTCTCTGAGCCTGAATCTCCAATTTACTGCATTATGTCAATTGTTTACAAGATGCAGATCCAGTCAATATTTATTTAATTATCAATAGTATTTGGTATCACTAGAGTGCCTAGTACAGTGCCTGGCAAGTATCTATTGAGTAGGCACTCAATAAATATTTGTTGCGTGAATGAATAAACTGCTGAAATCTGTGACTCATATTTATTCAGCCAAAATACAAATGGTATTTTTAATTAATTCAACAACATATGGTATTGATTCTAAAGGCGTTTCATTAAACTATAAGCAAGCACTGAGATACTGATACTACAAAGGTAATTCTGCTACTAGACTATAATTATACTAATGCATTACTAGACTTATTTGTTAAGTACAGACTATAAATATGCTTTAATTGGGCCTTCATTAAGTTATACAGAAATTTTAAAATGCTTAGGCTACCAGATTTCTCTTTCCTCAGGAATAGGAAGGAAGTACCTCCCTTAGACCCAGGCAAGAGGGCCCTTGTCCTGGATCCCCTATCTGGCACTTGTCCAGCTGGAACCACCACCCCTGCCAGTGACAGAGTCTGCAGGGCCAAAGGGATATGCATACCCAAAGCCCACATCCCCCCCTCCTAGAACACGCTCTGGGTATCTAGGACCCCAGAGTTTCCGGGTCAAACAACCCCAAGCTACTTCCAGAACTTGTGCAGGACCACTTCCCAGGGTCCCTCCTCCAGAGGGTGGACCACACCTAGAGTGCTCATGCCTCAGCCTGAGGGGGTGAATGTACACAGTGGAGAGGGATGCCCACGTAAGTGCATGCAAGAGAGAGCCAGGGATGGGGAGAGAGGCAGATGGCCTCAGGCTAAGAACCAGGGCTTGCCTTCCCTGTGTCACCATATTTCAGCACAGACCACCAAGAAGACCAAGAATTCTAAATTCAAAGCTGCCTTCCAAAATTACTGGAAAACAGGCATCAAGGTGTTGGTTAACTTTGGAGGATAGCATTATGGGTCATTTTTTCTATGTGTTTTTTTTGCCTCACGTTTCATGTCTATAAAATGGAAATAACAATAGGACATCCCCCGTCAAATTGTTATTAAGACTAAATGAGATCATGCATATAAAGTTGAAGCACAGTACCTGACGTAGGATAAATGCTTGATAAAATAATTGTAACTACAATTAGTATTACACACACGTACTAATTTTGTAACTAGGAACACAGGCAATAAATGCTATTTTAAAGTACTATTGAAAAATAAAAAGCAGACTTCTGGGTTGCCATGAAAATGTGTGTGTCAAGATGGAAAGTAAAACAGTTAACAGTTTTGTAGCTTGATGTATAATGTTTCAGAATTTAGACACATGGTTTGTGGACATCTATGTACACTAGTGACCCTGGCTTTGCAAATATTAGGAGTGCTGTCCTCAAATTCTTTTCTTGAACTTCAAATATCCAAATATCCTGAATATGCTTAATGAAGTATCACAGGTGAGACCCTGCCCATTTAAACCTTTGAGATTTCTTATGATCTCAAACTTAACCAACAGAGGGGCTTGGTCCAGATGAATAGGTTTTCTTTAAGCAGCCTATAAATGTCAACAGGGTCCATCTCGGGTGGTAATAGTATTCACACATAATAATGAAGTTTATTGAGCATTTAGCAGATGCCAGGTACACTAGCAAGTAATTTGCGTACATTATTCCATTCAATTCTCAAGACTCTAAAGTGGGTAAAAATATTATTTTATTCAACAGATAAGGAAAGTAAGGTATAGAGAAGTTCAATAATTCAATAACTTGTCCGGGTTTCCACAGCGGAAGGGACAACCTCTGGGTGCCAGCTGGCTGGGCAGCCTGCAAAGCGCCTGCTGTCTGCCATGTACTCCACTGCCTCGAGCACCACCATCCTCTCTAGGTCTCTGCCTCTTCTCTTCCTGAGACTCTCTCATCTTCACCTTTGCTCAACTTTGCCCCACCCGACTCAGACCTCAGGTCTCTGACCCCAAGTTATAATTGCTAATTGTGTTCAATGTAGAAATTGCTTGGGGGCGGGGGATGGATGCCTTTCAACACACGCACAGGAAAGGAAAGATACTCCAGAGTTGAAGGTACCTGGGAATCAGGCAGGCTATGCCCCATGGTGGCATGAGGGAACCAGAGCTGATTCATGAAGATTCCAGAGGGAGTGGTGGTAAGTCAGAGCATGGGGCATGTACGGTACACCTGGTGCCAGGAGTGTGCTGTGGGTGAGTGTCTGCTGTACCTTGAAAAAGAAGGGACAGAAAAGGACAGAACTGAGAAGATGTGCAGCCATGAGCCTCAGTCAGTGCTGAAGTGAGGGAAATGGGCATCCAAACTGAAGGAGAGTTTCCAGGCAGGGAGCACAGTTTGGGTTAGACACAATAAATAAGGAAAATTCACTCTTCTTCATTAAACACCAAACCAAACCTACTCTTGCTGGTTTAGTTAGATCATATCTATGTTTTTAAAAAGTGAACCTAACCTATGTGTTTTGAAATATAGAGATGGGAGAGGAGTTATAAATTTCCTCAAAACTGATATGTGCTTGGATTACAGTCCATGAGCCCGAGAGAGGCAAAATATTTCCAGAAGCATGTCACTGGATGAAATAGTTTGGGAAGGAGCAAGGAGAAAATGAAGCCTCCTTTCTCTTCATCTCCCTTTCTCTCTTTTCTTTCATCTTCAAATGCACTGACTGAATATGCTTACTCTTGGGGAATCGATTGAGGCATAATCATGACATCTGCCCTCTACGGAGAGAGAAAGATGAAAATGATATTTCATTTTAAGTCCACATTTCAATTCAACCTCACCCCTCCCCCTGTACAAAAGCATCTAGGGCACTCAAAAACTCTTACTTGCTCTTGTTTCTGTTACCATGACAACAGGCATCTGTTCTGAATGGACCAAAAGTGTAGGGAAACAAATACATTTCAACCTACTTGAGAAATACTTTCTTGTTGATAGTGTAGGGGAGGAAAACTTCTCCCTTCTCCCTTCTAGGTTCTTTGGCTGGTCTAATAATTCAATTGACATAAGGCAGATTAACAGGTGAAAATTTTAATTTCATATATACAGAAGCCCATAAAAATATGAAACTCCAAGAAGTGACCAAAGCAGGCAGCTTTTATACCTCTTAGACAAGGAAAAAATTAATTTGTGAAGAATTGGCCAAACAAAGGGGTTTGGGCTCGGGATTAGTGAAGAAGTAACAAGGTTTGTTTACGCAGACTTTGTGGCCCTGAATTCCCTATCTTTGGCAATAAGGATGCCTTTTACCCTCCTGGTACAGGAAGAGTAACTTCACATGAGAGAATTATTTCCTGCTTTCAGGGAGACAAAGGAGTGTCAGAATGTTCTTCTTGCACTGGCTGTTTCCAAAGTAACTTTGATTCAATATGCCAAAGAATCATATTTTGGGGTAGCATACTCTGCTCTCCTTCAATCCTACCTTCGAAACTTCCAAGAAGTTTCACAATTCAGAAGCCACGTTGGCAGATTGCTCCATTATTTCATTGAATTCCTCTTTTAGTCTTGAAAATAGGTTGGTTCAGTCAAACTTATTTCAGGAGGTGGTGATGCTAAGGTGGGCTCCCAAAGTTAGGCCTGTATTGTGCTAGCAACAAGGTATTTAATAAACATTTCTAAGGAAACAAAAGAAAAACAAAAGGTCGATGGTTGGAGCAAGTTATAAACCCAATCTGAGCTTTGAGAGTAGTCAGTCAAGAAGATTTCTAGATATTGGTGTGGGACTCGAGGGACATTGTTCCAGCTAATGATTAAGAACTCTCCAGACAATAGGGGCTTCTTAGACAATGGGTGAATTTCCAGGATGTCCGGCCCCCTTCCGAGAAGGAGGGAGATAACAAAATGTAAAAAAGGTGTCTGTCAAAGACCAATCAGGCAGCTGGGGAGAAGGAGGGAGATAACAAAATGTAAAAAAGGTGTCTGTCAAAGACCAATCAGGCAGCTGGGGACAAGTTCCCTCTCTGGTCCGAGCCTAAGCCGGGACCAATCAGCAGGAGAACACAACCAAATCTATAATTTACATACGGGGAAGTGGGAACCTATAAAACTGACATATTCGCGCCCAAAGGGGTTCCTTCTTCGACCTCCTGCGTGAGGACCAAGGAACCCCGGTGCACCGGCCTTCAATAAACCTCTTGCGTTTTGCATCGACTTCGACTCTTGTTGTTTCCTGGGCGAGTCGAAACTCCTAGGAGACCGCGCAGGTCTAACATTGGGCTCAAAACATCTTCAGATGGAGTGAAGGCAGGCAGTGGCAATATGACAGATTTCCTAGTTTGCAGTTTGAATGTCTTTGATAACCTTTCTGAGTGATTACACAGCAACAGGCCTGAAGATTGTCCATATATGAGCTGTTGTGTTGACTTCTCTGTAGTTTATATCAAGTTGTCCAACATTAGTTTGCACAGCTTTGGGAAAAGGGCAGTTTTAGTTCTCAGTGATTCCAAGTCAAGAAGGGTAGTAGAGAAATTGGAAACATTAATTGAGAGAGCTGTACCCAAATACTGGAGGAAACTAGAAGAATTCAGGGTCCAGTTCAGTTTACAAGTAGAAAACAAACCTCAAAGACAATAGCACTAGAATCTGATATCCACAGAGGCGTATTACTGAAATATAATGAAACGTAATTTTTCTCTCTATGATTACACCCATTTATATCAAAGATAACCGCAATAACACTAATTTGTTTACAAATTGAGTCTAGTTTCAATAAACTTGATTATTTACGTAAGTGCAACAAGGATAGTGATTGACCATATAGGCTCTTTTAAATATTCTTTGCTGGAACTTTTCATAAAGAATCTCAGACTGAGCTCTAAAAAGCCTCTCTTCTAGGAGAAGCCAAGCTGAGAATTTGCCATCAGACTTTGCTTGCAGTACCCATAGATTTGGGTAAATTTCTCTCTTCTTGAGGTCCCCAAAATACCCTGAGTTTCTTGCACCTGCCAGGAAGTGACCTTCCTTACTTGCCTGGTAAGGCTGCCAGGAACCCTGTAAGCAAGGTACCAGGATGTTTTTCCAAGGGACTTTATTGGCTACTGAGTATATATACATCTCTCTCAAATATGACATTCCAATCAGAGCCTTGGTAACATAACCAATGTTTTTAATTGTGTCTTGTTACAAGGAGAACATTATTATTGAACTTATGCAAATAATTGTATTGCCATAAAAATAATAATACTCAGTGAATTTTCCTAATTCTCGAGGGATCAGGTAGGAAGACAGAGTAATTGCTTCATCTTTATTCACAAAGGTATACTTTATCAAATTGCCCTAAGTCATAGGTATCTTAAGAGAAAAGAGAAAAATGTTTCCTTAAATCTAGAAAAACAAAACACTAAAAGAACCAGCAATGTTTCAGTCATAAAAATTAAAATCATCCACCTTAGTCGTTTCAGTCCTATGCAATTAATTCTTGTTGACCTTGAACTTTGTTAGCAATTTTATGAATCCAGTTTTTCCTTAAAGTTCTGTAAATTCTTACTCAGTTCAGTTGTATGATCTGAAAGTTATCAGAAACCTGTATTCTAGAGTACTTGTCAGAGTCCTTTCTATGAATTTCTCTAAAGATGAAACACATTTGCCAAAGCCATCAAACAGTAACTGTAAATGCCAAAAGACTTAAAATGGTCATAGTTAAAGATCTGATGAGAGTTCATTATAATGCAGTTGACAAGGAAATTTGATTATTTCTGTGACACACAACACTTCAAGATAATGACTAGAATTATAAGTGATAACATACCAGGAGATATCAGATTTCTAAGAATTTTATACAATTTATGGAACATTTATATTAATAACATACATCTATACAAAAGTAACCTAAAATGGTTTAGCATCACTTATTTGACAATGCTTCTCATGTAATTTAACATATCAAATAAGCCTAATTAGTGTAACATCTCTCTTTTATAAGGAGATGGAACAAATCTTTTAAGATGTTTCAGGGACCCTCTGGAAAATCCCATACTTAGTTTGAGGTCAACAGGACTTCATTTAAAGCTTGATTTGGGGAAGTTTTTCAAAAATATAAAAAAGTTTTCGACACTTGACTCAAAAGGATCACAGATCATTATGAAACAATACTTAATTAGCCATTTAACCAAAGGGACAGTAAAAAATTTCAAGGGCACATAAAGAAAGTTACATAGTTCTGAGCAAAGTTTAGCTCTTTTAGTATCTAGAAGATTCAGTTTACTTAAGTAATCAAAGACCTGATGATAAAGATAACATGAAACACAAAAAATTATTATTATTATTTTTTGCGGTACGTGGGCCTCTCACTGTTGTGGCCTCTCCCGTTGCGGAGCACAGGCTCCGGACGCGCAGGCTCAGCGGCCATGGCTCATGGGCCCAGCCGCTCCGCGGCATGTGGGATCTTCCCGGACCGGGGCACGAACCCATGTCCCCTGCATCGGCAGGCAGACTCTCAACCACTGAGCCACCAGGGAAGCCCCCAAAAATTATTTTGATAAAACACAAAACCTTTGCTTTCTTGGCAGATTACTTAAAAGGTAAAGAGAAATCTTTCACAATGTCTTATCGAGAGCAGACCCATAGTCCAAAAGAACTTTCTCCTTTTAGCAGATGAAACAAAATTAAATTGTGCTTTTACATAAGTATACTATTGGTGTTAAAGCTTATTTTTAAAACCCTTATAATAACAATTCAATTTTTAGCCAACTTGACCACACAAGATTCTTTTTCTCTCTCCCCCACCATCTATCTATCTCTCTCTCTCTCTTCCCAAGTTTCTGTGTCCATAGATTTCCCTTTACACTGCTCTTTTCCTTTCTAAAATATCCAACCTTACTTTACTTCTTTTCCCTTAAAAAAGTACATCTCCATACCTCATACCTTTTCTAAGCCAAAAACACAACTTACTTTCCTTGTATACAGGGTTGCAAGGAAAATTTGCAAATATTACTATTTATAATAGTTTTAATTGCATTAGAATTCTTAACCCTTAAAATCCTTAATTTCTATTGAAAATTAAGAAGTAAGCATTTCAAAGAATTGAACTGTTACAACAGCATTCTTTAGATTTGCAAATTTATGAATACATTTCATAACCTTTAGAAATGCTTTCTCATAGTACAATTTTTTTTTTGGTAATAAGGAGCTAAAAGTGGATAAACCTATGTTTAATAACTAATGTTTCTGTATTTTATTTTATTAGGAAATGATCTAGATATTAAATAAATTTCCATCATTTACTTTAACTTAGCAAAACCCTAAGGGTGTAAGTTACCTAAGAGATTTAGGAAAATATTTAAGTAGACATATCATAAAACATAATTGTTATTGAAAAGTTCGCTTAAAATTTTTATTCCACTTGCTTTTAATTCACTTGCTGTTAACAGCCATACTTAGATTACTCATGAAAATTTCAAGAGACGTTAAAGCAGCTAGTCATCATCTTATTTTTCTTGTTCACAAATTTTATAACAGGACATCACAAGCTTATTTGACTTTTAGTAAACCAAGTAAAATAAAAGTATTATGCTTAATGTTGGTAACTCTAAAGGTATGCATGTTTTAATTAAACCAAGAAATCTTAAACTAGTTTTTATTTACTGAATATTATCCTAGATCACATGAACTTGAAAAACATTTGGATTAGTTTTTATATCTCTAAGAGTGTACTTAATTTATATAGCACTTGTTTGCCTTTATGCCAATTAAATGAGCTCTTTACAAATTAATTTTAGCAGTACCATCTGGAGGTAGAAAAAATGTATATATATACATAAACATACATCCATGAATATACATAAACACAGAGACAGTATAGACAGGCATAGAGACCCTATAGCTTCTGTTACAAAATTTTAGTTGTGAATGGGGTACAATAATATAAAACTCACTAGCTAATAAATAACAGTTGAAATAAGTTGACCAGCTCAGGTGACTAAAGCTTTTTACTATTTATGGAGAAGATTTTCAAAACTTGTATTTGCCCTTGACAAATAATCTTATGGAGGCTGTGGACTACAGTTTGGGCCAGAGAGCTTTTGTAGCAGTTTGTATTTTAGAAAGCCTCTTTTCCCTATTTTTTTCCGTCAGTCCCAAGCATGTGTGAGCATTGTTTTAGTTATCTCTTAGGGTGTTTACATTTCAAAGACATGGTAAGATTGATATCTTCAAGGGACATAGAAAGAACATAAATTTTTCCTAGGAGGTTTGGAGAATATTTGTCTATTATCAGAAGTCTAGGATAATTACTATTTAAATGTTTCCTTCTCTTTCTTAAATGTTATTATACTTCCAATGTCCTGATTTTTTACAATATCTGTAAATGTCTGAAGGCAAATAAAGAAAGAGTCTGAGTGGGCTTTGGGTTGCTCTCAGAGTTTTGCTTTTGTGTTTGTAAAGTTTCAAGTTGCAACTCAAAAATTTAACTCTTTTTTCCTCTTGCATCCCTGCAAACTATCTTCAAAGAATTGAGTGATGCTTTCATTGTAATGCTTAGAGGTTGATTAGCCCACTAACCACACAATTTTGAATCTGCCTTTTTATATCAGGGAGAAATTTTCCTACTAAAGCGAAAATTAAAAGATCTTTTATGTTCTAGAGCTTCGGGGTTTAGTGAAGTATACCTTTCAAAACTCTATAAAACGTTCAACAAAGGCCTTGGATGCTCTCCTTCCTTCTGAGTGCTCAGTTTAAACTTAGACCAATTCACCTTAGAGGGGCAAGCCTCCACTAATGTCTCTAACAGCCCCTCAATCTCAGCCTCTGGCTGAGCCATTTCCTGGTAATTTGCAGGAAGGCCTGGGAGAATTTCTGGTCATCTGTTTCCTCCAAGGGAGATTTTCTCCAGGAGGGCTGTCTGACTTATCTGATAATTATAGTCTAATATGGGTGGGAAGAACACCCCTTGGCAGCCAAACAAGGTCACTGTGAATAGGGTTTTGAAAAGCCATTAATTCCTGCTTAAATTTGGTAGAATCTTCCAAAAGTAGAAGTGAAGGGGCTTTATAATTTAAAAGATCTGCTGCTGTCTGGGGAACATGAATTCTTTGGGTGGTGTTCTAGACTATGTATCTGCAAAGGGCATTGCATAGGAAGGCCTAAAGCTAGCAGGGCCTGATTGCAGAGCCCTGGTGAGTAGGAAGAGTTGTAAGGGACAGCAAAGTGAACCCCACTTCTTGTTCTGGGTGCTTCTGCTAAATTCACTTCCTGACTTTCAGCATTTATGTGAATAACCTGTATGCCCTAGCTATTAGGCTGGAGTGTTCTCTGTAAATCTTGCAGAGAAAGGGAAGTTAAAACAGGCAGCAGGGTGTTTAAGGGATTTTCTGGGGAAGGTGGAGGAATTTGGGGAGCTAAGGGAATTTGCTGAGGAGACAGGGCCAGATCTTAAGAAGGGGAAATTATGTGAGATGTAGACTTTACTTTTTAAGTCTAATCTCTGTTCTTTCGTATTGTTAAGGGAGTCCCTAAGGCTAGGATACTCCTTTGTAGCCATTTTTTAAATTTGGTCTTTCCACAGGTACGAATAAAACAATTGTTTAGAATGAGAGGTCTCTAAAAGAAATTTTTTTGAAATACAGAAGTTTTTCCAATTCAAACAATCTTTTGTCTGGTCATTGATGAGTAGGATCTTATATTAATTTCAGTAATGACTCAAACCAGTAAGCTTTTTTATGGCTTAACTATGGACACAAGAGACATCCCAAAGGAGAATGCAAAAGATGCAGCCCTCACAGGATCCAGAAGGTTCACCCCCAAAGCCTGTGAAAGCAAAGACCTTCACTGCCACAGGCAGTAAGAAAGTTTTAGTGAAAAGGGTGTCTCCAGTCCTCACAAGATTGTGAGATGCCCTCAGTCACAGACCCACTAATATGTAACACTGGGCAGGTACTACTGGAATGGGACTTTTCCAGCGCTAACCAGACAATGAAAATTGAGACAACAAAGGCCCCTTGTAGACGGGTGCACCCTTATGCCGAATTCCTCGGAGAGCTGGACAATGAGAATGCTGCTGTGACTTCATGTCTCGTAACCCCAGTCTATTCAACTGGCCACCAAATGCAAGATGGCATTTGCACTTTCTAGCTGGTAGAAACTAGAGAGAATATTCTCACTGTTCACAAAGACAAGCTTTGGGGACATAGAACAAGATTTCATATGTCCTTGAATCCCTTCACCATTTTCGTGCTCAATGGCTCCCAGTACATATTCACTCCCAACTGTAAGCACCTGTGCCTCTTTTCTGGTGATCTCCCTCCCACTGTCCAAACCCAAATGTATGTCCCCTGGGGAGCCTTACCCTGTATGACCACAGGTGCAGATGATAAAACGCTTCTTCTCTGCAAACTGAGGTAGACCACTCGAGGGAGTGCTCCCCTTTTTGGACTTGGCTTCAGGCGATGCCCTCACTTGACCTCTTCCCCTTGTAAGTCACACTTCCCAACCCCCTTCCAGGGGACACTTCCTAATCAATAAATTGCTTTCTAGAGCATCCTCCTCAGGATCTGCTTCTAGGGAACCAACCTAAGACAGGCTAGTGTTAATGGCCGGAGTACTTGCTTCAAAAACATGGTTAGAAGTAAACACTTGGGTGAGAAATGTTTCAGTCTTTGCAAGGCTTGACACACAAGCTTTAGTATTTGAGCATTTGAGAGAGTAGTAATAGGCATTTTGTCCTTCAGTATGAAAGATGGAGGACTATTAGAGTTGAGAAGTAGAAACACAGTGATGCATTTTAGAATAAGATGCACCTTCTGTGCAGCAATCACTCCTAAGTTAGAGTAATCAGACTCTTCACTGTTGCTTGTTTCCAAATGAAATGTTCCTTAAACGAAATTCAAAATGTACCAGAACAAGCAAGGCTTTCTTAGGTGCTCAAAATTGCAAAGAAATCATAACTTTTTAAGTGAAGTACAATTAAGTAGGAGTGAAATATTCGTCATTTGAATGCTTAATGGAATTCTATCTAAGAGAATCTATCTTTAGAGCTTAACTGTGGATACAACTTGTAGACATTCAACAGTGGTGTCCACCATTTCAGGGTGGGATTCAGTTAGATTAAAATGTACCTAGGTTTTTATTTATGACTAAAAAGTAAGGCAGCGCTGGTTAGAAATGATATTTGAGACAGCCTCCTTCATCATGACTTTTGCCATTTGGCCTTGGATATGAAATTTCTGATATTATGGTCATAGCATTCAGAGTTTAGAGATCATCTAGCCCAATTTTTTCTTTCCAGTGTTCTACATTTCCAGCTTTTCCACAATGGGTATATGGATATATATAATGTATATATTTACATATATGGATATGCATAGCCATGTGTGCTTTATGTATGTATATAAATATATATGTATGTATGTGTAAATATACAAAGAGAGATTACTTCTATAATTTGAAGTTTCTAAATTGGACCATGTTCAACATGTATAAGTATAGACACAAGTATAGACACTTAAAGGAATTTAAATTAGAAAAAAGAAACAATTTTGCTTATACATTATCAAAATGTTTTTTAAGTAATAAGATTTACTTGCTGATGAAGGGAAGGTAAAGCGATATGAAAGCAATTTAGCAAGAGCCTTTAAAAGGTTTGTAATCCGGGCTTCCCTGGTGGCTCAGTGGTAGAGAGTTCACCTGCCAATGCAGGGCACATGGGTTCGTGCCCCGGTCTGGGAAGATCCCACATGCCGTGGAGCGGCTGGGCCGCTGAGCCTGCGCATCCAGAGCCTGTGCTCCGCAACGGGAGAGTCCACAACAGTGAGAGGCCCGTGTACTGCAAAAAAAAAAAAAAAAACGGTTTGTGATCCAGTAGTTCCATGCCTATAAAGCTGAAATAAATAAAAAGCTTTTTGTACAAATATGCACATTTTGATAAAATTTAATAGGTTGTCTACTTTTTTTAAAGTATAACATACTTACAGAGGAGTGTACAATTCCATGAACATCCACAAACTGTACCCACCCATGTAACCATCACCCAATTAATAAGCAAATTTTTTTTCTTTTTTAGGAATTTTTTTTTGAAGTATAGTTGCTTTGCAATGTTATATTAGTTTCTGGTGTACAGCAAAGTGATTCAGTTTATATATATATATATATATATATATATAAAATAAAGATTCTACATATAAGTGATATCATATGATATTTGTCTTTCTTTGTCTGACTTACTTCACTAAGTATGATAATCCCTAGGTCTATCCATGTTGCTTGCAAGTAGCATTATTTCATTCTTTTTTATGGCTGAGTAATATTCCATTGTCCGTGTGTGTGTGTGTGTGTGTGTGTGTGTGTGTGTGTGTGTGTGTGTGTGTATCACATCTTCCTTATCCATTCATCTGTCGATGAACATTTAGGTTGCTTCCATGACCTGGCTATTGTAAATAGTGCTGCAGTGAACATTGGGGTACATGTATCTTTTCATCTTATGGTTTTCTCCAGATGGAAAGCAGATTATTACCAGCACTCCAGAATGTAATAGCTTTCTTTAATATTTATTATTTATTAGTTTATTTATTTGTTTATTTATTTAGGCTGTTCTGGGTCTTAGTTGCAGCACGCAGGATCTTTTAGTTGCAGCACGTGGACTTAATTGTGGCATGCAGACTTCTTAGTTGTGGCATGCGAACTCTTAGTTGCAGCATGCATGTGGGATCTAGTTCCCCAACCAGAGATCAAACCCGGGCCCCTGCATTGGGAGCATGGAGTCTTACCCACTGGACCACCAGGGAAGTCTCCTGTAATAGCTTTTTAAAGTGGAAAACAATTAGTGTCCAAAATAGAGAAAATTTTAAGATGGGACAACCTGGGCAAATTTTAAGCAGTTTAAACAAAGCCATCTAGAAATCCCAAAGGCAATGAGACAAAGCAGTAAATATGAAGATCCTGTAGACCGGGGGTCCCCAACCCCCAGGCTGTGGACCGGTACCAGTCCACGACCTGTTAGGAACCAGAGAGCACAGCAGGAGGTGAGCGGCAGGCAAGCAAGTGAAGCTTCATCTGCCCCTCCCCATCGCTCCCCATCACTCACGTTACTGCCTGAACCATTGCTCTCATTACCGCCTGAACCATCACCCCCCTCCCACCCCACCCCCGGCCATGGAAAACCATGAAACCAGTTCCTGGTGCCAAAAAGGTTGGGGACCACTGCTGTAGACCTCAGTCACAAGCTTGCAAGAGCTATATTACTGGAGGTGTGGCCAAGGCAATGGGAAATTGTACCAAGTAGCCTCTATGCAGAATGCCTGGGAGAATCATAGCCACACAAGCACTGAGTAAGCATTTGGCTCAGGTCAGGGCATGCCGCGTGGGTATGCAAATGAGGTCTTAATTGATACGCTCCCTAAACCAAATGATGAAAGTGAGTAGGCAATCACAGAGGGGAGAAGCAGATCTGGGTGGCTGTCTGACTGAGGGTGGAAAATATAGAAATAAGTCCTCCATGCTGAGAAAAGATGGAGTCCACCACTTTGAATCATATAGTGAACATTAACATCAAACCAGATTATAGCCAAAGACACTGATGAGAAGGCCAAGCTTAACTAATTGGTATAACCTGCTAGCACCATCTGGTTTATGCATAAGCGTAGCTAAATTAAACATGATATAGACCAAGTAGAAGAGGCTCAGAAGCTAGAACAAAGAAGCTTCCAGATAGGTGAAAGATGTATCAGCAACATTCCAACAAACAAACCTAACACAGTAGGACTCTTGAAGCTAGGATAGGGTGGACCTTTCTTATTCACTGATCCATGCTTGAGGGGGCAATGAGAGCACCAGGTAATAATATTAGTATAGAAAATCCAGGTTTTAGGAGAACTGCCTTAGAGAGAAGAGTGGGCTCTGAGTGAAGAGATTTCTCAGGGCTTCCACGGGACCAAGGCTGGGTAAAGACAGAACTAACCTGTGCCTCCTCCTTCATCTGCATAGATTCATTATTTCTCTCAACAAATAGTTACTGAGCCCCTACTAAGTGCCAGGCGCTGTGCTATGTAGAGGATCCATTAGTGAGAAAGATTAATATAGGATCTGCCCTGAAGAGACTATCACCTAAACTGTGACAAGCAGCGGTACACATCTACCACCCAGCTAACTAAGTCATAGCTTCAGACTGCATTTCAAGGCCCGCACCTAATTTTTTTTTCATAATTGTGTATTCTGTTCTTTCGGTGAGCCCACCAGAAATGTACAAGCTTTGGGTCCCACAAAATCTGGGCCCACATCTGTGAATGAGTTCTGTGAAGACCAGGTTCCTGTGATGGCACCTCTCACACTTCCTTATACACATTTATTTACGTATCTGTCTTTCTCTAAAACCCTGAGCCCCTTCGTGTTAGAGAGGCTTCTAATTTATCTTTGTGTCTCTGCTATTCAATGCAGATGTGTTAAATGAATTAGTAAGTGAACAGACTTTAGTTGACTTTTAGTTATCAGTATACTGAAGAATCAATTTTTTTATGCTTTCGAATATCATTTGTTCCCTTTTTGCTTTCCCTCAGTAAAGGTCCTTTTGAAAATTCCAGTCTGACCAGGCTGGAACAAATGAGGAATTATTGATTCTTATCCAGACTAGAAAAGAACAGCCTTTTTGTGGCCAGGTGAGGTCATGGTAGCAAGCAGTCCCAGGTAGCAAATCAGTGAAGTTTGGAGTTGCTGAGTCAAATTTTCACGTGCTCATGTGGAGAGCTTGTTAAAACACAGATGGCTGGGCCCCATCTCCAGAAGTTCCAATTTAGTAGGTCTCAGGTGGGAACTGGGAATTAGCATTTCTAACAAGTTCCAGGTGATGGTGATGCTGCTGGTCCAAGGGATCACACTTTGCCCTGTACCACTGATACCCAATCTTAGCTATACATTGGAATCACCTGGAGAGCTTTAAAAACTCTGACGTCTGGGACCTCCACCCCCACCCTGATATTGATTAATTGTCTCCATCACAGTCTGGGCATTATGATTTGCAAAAGCCCAGTCAAGACTTCGAACCAGTGCCCAACACCGTGATGCATGAGGCATGTGAAAAGGTGTGCAGGTCACAAGTCCTGACCACCAGAAACAAGAGTATCTGAATCCTCATCTTTGGAGAATCTTAAAAATTGGTTAGAGAGGAATTTAAAGACTCTTAAAAGCTCTCCAGACTCCCTCCCCTCTGCAACATCTACACAGGATTCCTTGGAGCAATTCCAGCTGGAGGCAATTTTTCTGCATTCAAACAGCCCCAGATAGTAAAATCCAAAGGGGACTCACTTAGGCCTTGTTGCTCCACTCACACCATGTTTCCTAGCCTTTGCATGCATCAGTCAGTGACCGCCTGAAGTGGCCACCCTAGCCCTGACCTTATATTTCTCTCCCTGCATCACATTACTTTGCATTTCCATCTTCCTCCCAGAATAATAGGAGCTCCTTGAGAGTAATTTCTCTCCCTTATGGCCCTAGAATTTAGATCAGGTTTTTTGAATGAATGTAGAACAATGTATTTTTCAGATCTTTGACTCCTCCCTTCAGAGCAAAAGAATTTCTTACACTTCCCAATTGTCTCTCCATTTCCATATCTAATTGCTGGAGGCTTTTACCTTAGTCAAAATTTAAAGGTAAAAATCAACTTGGTAACATCTTGTACCATGAATTGCAAAACAACCAAACTAAGCTCAAATTATTTGAATGGCCACCCAGAATAGAGCCTAAAACAGAAAGCTATATTAAGTGAACTAATTAAATAAGGAAAATGAGAATTTTGCTATTGCATTACAAGTTCTTGGTTTTACCTAATGAATGTTAAAAAACAGTGTGGAAGAGCAAAATGACTTCACAGTAAAACTCTAAGCCCCAGAAGATCCTAGCATCCCTTCTTTTCTAAACTTAGCCACTGGCCCACCATGTGAATGAGTCACTGCTCTTCCTTGACTTAAATCATCCCTCTTATAAAACTTGTTAAAGAAAGACGTCACTGCAAATTAGATGTTGTAGCTAAGTTTAGCCATCCTTAGGACATAAATATTGTAACTTATGTAAATTCAATCATTTTTGGTTCATGACATATTTGGGCATGTGCTTGAATATGTGTTTTTATACATACTGTAGATAAAGATATACCTTTTACATAGACATAGATTTTATATATATAAATACATTAATATATATACAAATATCCACAGAAACCACCTTGCACAGAAACATCCTTGAGCTATTTTAAGAGGCAGCATTATTTTACTGACAAATGTTCAGAATTTAGCTCTCCAAATTGCCCCCAGCCTAACCTCTATGAATGACTGTTCTCCTCAGAGAGTCTGTCTGAGTGAGTGTGTCTGTCGCAGGGAAGACAGGAAAACCCACCCTCCCCCGGCCCAGCTTCTCCTCAGATGATGCCATTTGCACTGAGCCATGCAGGCAGATGCCACATGGTGTGTCTTGGTGATTAACGGGGGGTCTAGCAGAAATACTCCCCCACATGCTTCTCAGAGAAGCCTGAGACTCCAGTCATCACCAGCACTCCCTCCATCCTTTAAGGTTTTTCTTAAAGAGCTCATGCATCTCACCTGGATCAGGAAACTATTACCTGGCAATGGTTACCCATTTAAAGTCTGAGTGATTAGAGAGCTTAGTTTGTCCAATCAGCCTATTACAGCCAATTTATAGTCACTCCTTTGAGATTAGGATTCTGAAAGAATGAGGTAGAGGAAGGCTACATACAGGGAGGCTGAGAAGCCCTGAATCTTGCTCTGGGAAGGAAGTCAGAAGCCTGGACAGGCCAGCGCCACATGGGGGTCTAGGCAGGAGGAGCAAGCAGCAGATGAGAGTAACAGGGACACCAGAAACCAGGTAAGTAGAAGCAAAAGGCCAACTCAGGCCAGTGACCATTGCATGGGAATTTATAGTTTACAGAGAACTTTCTCATCTCATTTGAATCTCATAAAATCCTGGTGAATTAGGTATTGTTATTTTCATACTCATTTCATAGAGGAAGAATAAGAGATTCAGAAACTGAGTGGCTGATCCAATTTCACTCAGCTGGTATAGGGCAGACCTGGGCTGCTAACCATGGTCTGCAAAATCCAGCAACTCTTCTTGGTATAGCTGATACCCAGCAGGGCCCTGTGGGGCTACTGGACATAAAGTCTTTCTGTGACCCCCACTTCTTTGATTACTAGAAATAACACCTTCTTTTCAGCCTCCATGACCTTCCCTGAGTTCCAAAGGGCAGATTCAAGCAGTTGTTAATTAGGGAAGGGAGGTGATCCTAGACAAGGGAGAAAGAGTCAAGAGAAACAATAGTTTAGCCTTGGGGCAGGACCTCGTTCCCCATCAATGGACACACACAAGATATCTTTGAGCAGTTTTGCAGACACTGAAACCCCCTCCAGGTAGGAAAAGTTAACAATTAATGATGGTATGCTGCCCACAAACATTTAAACCCCAGACCAGTTGGAACCAGAAGGTCAATGATGCTGACTCCCACTTACCTCATCACCAACCAATCAGAAAAACGTCCCCAAGCTGATCACACCCTCTTTGAACCATTACTATAAAAATTTCTCACTACCCTCTCCAAGGGGGGCACAGTTCTTGGAGGCACTAGCCTGCTATGTTCCCTCTTTGCCTGGCAAAGAAATAAGGCTACCCTTTCTTTTTCCTCCTAAATTCTGTCTCCGTATTTCTATTTGGCACCAGTGTAGAGAAGCTGAGATTTTTGGCAACATACCTTTCTGCCTACGTGTGTCAGGCCAAGCAGTGGCTGTACCAAATGGTTCTGTCCCCTCCAACACACACAGATGTGGCCAGACTCCACCCCTGGGTTTCCACCTCCTGTGGCCAGAACTGACCCATGCTCCCTAGCAATAGTCTACAGGCTGCTCATAGCAGGAGAGCCAATTTACCCTAAAGTGTGGAGCAAACGGCTAAAGGAGAAACTTAAGAGGGAGGCAAATAGTCAGATAGGTAAGGAAGGTATCCCTACCCTCCTAATCCAGGACAGTACGTTGCTAACATCTTCCCGTGGGTCAAAGGGAGATCTGAGAACACAGAATACAGGTTCTGGGAGAGGCCTCGAGGGTACAGCCCCACCCACCCCTCAACTATCCAACCCTTGGGGTCATCTAGCCTGGATGTAAATAGTGAAAAAGAAGCATTCTTCAATTTTCTTAAGAAACCCATTCCCATGTTCAGTCATCTTTTCTTTTTAAAAATGTGCTCTTTTGTGGGGGCTTCCCTGGTGGCGCAGTGGTTGAGAGTCCACCTGCCGATTCAGGGGACACGGGTTCGTGCCCCGGTCCAGGAGGATCCCACGTGCCGTGGAGCGGCTGGGCCCATGAGCCATGGCCGCTGAGCCTGCGCATCCGGAGCCTGTGCTCTGCAACGCAAGAGGCCACAACAGTGACAGGCCCGCGTACCCCCCAAAAAAAAATTAAATTTAAAAAAATGTGCTCTTTTGTATCTAACAAATATTTTGTTAGCTTCCTTAGGTCTGCTCTAGAAGAGATAATCAGTGCCATTTAAATAACATATTTAATGTTTTAACGCCTGCTAAGAATCCCTTCAGTATTTCGTCTCCAGTAAAATAGCCACAAGTTCTTTGACATCTCCTCATAAGGCATGAGTCCTATTTTTCATGCCTTTAATCAATTCCATTGCTCATCTGTGGTCCCTTTCCAATTTTACCACATGCACCTTCAGATATGAAAACCAAAACACAGTACTCTGGATGTAACACTATCAGGAACAGACCAATAAAAAGGTTGGTTTCCAAGGTCCTGAAAGGAGATCACACAATAAAAGCCAGGGTTGGGCTTCCCTGGTGGCGCAGTGGTTGAGAGTCCGCCTGCCGATGCAGGGGACACGGGTTCGTGCCCCGGTTCGGGGGGATCCCCCATGCCGCGGAGCGGCTGGGCCCGTGAGCCATGGCCGCTGGGCCTGCGTGTCCGGAGCCTGTGCTCTGCAACGGGAGAGGCCACAGCAGTAAGAGGCCCGCGTACCGCAAAAAAAAAAAAAAAAAAAAAAAAAAAAAGCCGGGGTCATATTCATTCCCAAATATCACTAATAACAGCACCACCTTGTCAATTCATTCAGTGTGGGCTCCATTCACCACAGCTCCCCTGGTGCCTTGCCCTCCCTCCTCAGCTGTGTCCCTGTGGCCCACATTGAGTGGTCCTATATATAACCCTACCCTGACCCTTCCTGAGCAGGACCGTTAGGAGAGATCCAGGGCAGCTCACAAGCTTAAAATATGATGAGAGTAACCACTTCTCACTATCACAGATGACTGGAGAATCACAGAATTTCAGAACAAAATGGATGCTCAATCTAGCACCACAACAGGAAAGAAGGAATTCGCAGTATATGTAGGTGCTCAGTGAAGCCTCTGTTGGTACAAATAGCCCAAGAACATGCGTAGGTGACTTATACACCTAGGTCTATCTGTATAAAGGGAAGCCTTACCCTCATTCACCTGCTCACAGGTTTGATCAGCAAAGAGGCTGAAGCTGAGAAAGCCATATGTACCTGAAGCTTGTTAGAAAATTTATCACTGCAGGGCCAGCAATCACTCAGCCTGCTTTCTCTCTTTTTCCCTTTGCACCTGCATATTAAACCAAGCTATTTGCTCCTCACAAAGGGAAACTATTGTAACCTGAACTTCCCCATTTTTCTCCCTGAAGCAAAACATGATTGTGTAAGTAAAAGCCCCAGAAACACCCTAATCAAGAATAAGAACTAAACCCCCAACAACTAAGATTTAGGCAAACAAGAAACAGATTGCAGAATCAGCTAAGAGCCAGCTGATGCTGCTAGAGGCATTGCTAACACACAAAAGTCAAGCCTTAGCTCTCAATAGTAAGGTCCTCTCAGCTGAATGCCCTAGGTCTCTCTGCCTGGAGGGGCTGAGGCCCTGCTGGCAAATATTTACTCAGTCTCAGAGCATCCTTTCCAGAGCGGTATTTTTCTTTACTCTGCTGATGGAATGCAGCCATGCAGAGGTCAGGGAGGCAGCACTATGTGTCACTGACCCTCACAGCGAGTCCACCGTGGGGCCTGGACCATCTCATGTTCTCCCAGAATGGGTTTAGTCCTCTGGAATGTTAGCTCAATGCCTGCATTGCCAGCTGGGCAACCTAAGATGGTCATTTCAATAGAGAGCAGCCTGAAAAAGCAGTAAAATTATTCTGTTTTAGTCATTTAACAGTTAAACACTATTTCCAAAAGAATGTACTGTTTTTCTTGTTTTTATTTATTTGTTTGTTTGTTTTTGGCTGCGTTGGGTCCTTGTTGCTGCACGCAGGCTTTCTTTTAGTTGCGGCGAGCGGGGGCTACTCTTCGTTGCAGTGCGCGGGTTTCTCATTGCGGTGGCTTCTTTTGTTGCAGAGCACAGGCTCTAGGCACGCGGGCTTCGGTAGTTGTGGCGCATGGGCTCAGTAGTTGTGGCTTGCAGGCTCTAGAGTGCAGGCTCAGTAGTTGTGGTGCACGGGCTTAGTTGCTTTGTGGCATGTGGGATCTTCCTGGACCAGGGCTGAAACCCGTGTCCCCTTCATTGGAAGGAGGATACTCAACCACTGCGCCACCAGGGAAGCCCCAAAAGAATGTACTTTTATTTATTAGTGGTATTTAGACCAATTAAGACACAATGAGGGGCTTCCCTGGTGGCGCAGTGGTTGAGTATCCGCCTGCCAATGCAGGGGACACGGGTTCGAGCCCTGGTCCAGGAAGATCCCACATGCCACAAAGCAACTAAGCCCCTCTGCCACAACTACTGAGCCTGCGCTCTAGAGCCAGCAAGCCACAACTACTGAAGCCTGCGCACCTACAGCCCGTTCTCCGCAACAAGAGAAGCCACCGCAATGAGAAGCCAGCACACCACAATGAAGAGTAGCCCCCTCTTGCCACAACTAGAGAAAAGCCCACGCGCAGCAATGAAGACCCAATGCAGCCATAAATAAATAAAAAGACACAATGAAGATAAGAGAGATTTGCACTCCCATGGTCACTGCAGCATTATTCAAAATAGCTAAGAGGTCGAAACAATCTAAATGTTCATTGACACATAAGTGGATAAAGAAAATGTGGTGCATACTTACAATGAAATATTATTCAGCCATGAAAAAGAAGGAAATCCTGGCCTATGCTGCAACATGGATGAACCTTGAGGACATTATACTAAGTGAATAAGCCACTCACAGAAGGATAAAAACTGCATGATTCCACTTACTTGAGGTACTAAAGTAGTCAAACTCACTGAAGCAGAGAGTAGAAGGGTGGCTGCCAGGACCTGGCAGGAGGGGCAGGGAGGGAGTCACTGTTCAATGAGTAGAGAGTTTCAGTCACGTAAGGTGAAAAAGTTCTAGAAAGCTGCTGTACCACATTGTGCTTACAGGAAGCTATACTGTATGGCACACTTAAAATTTTGTTGAGGGTAGAGCTCATGTTATGTGTTTTTTAGCCACAATTTTAAAAATCTGTTCTCCTCTACTTCACTGCCAATGGCAAACTGAATGGACAATAAAATTATGTGCATGTCAAATCACACAAAACACACACACATACACACACACACACACACACACACACACACACACTAAGGATAGAACATTAAGAACAAATAAAGACAGGGTTCTGGGGTAAGCTCTGGCCAGACCTGCCATACTCAGCACTCCCAAATCTAGAACCAGAGCCAGTTTCATGGCCGTATGATCTGTACACTCCCATTAGGCCCTGAGCTCAGAACAGTTCTGCGCTTGGGTTAGTACTTTGCTGTTGTCTAGAAATTCTTAATAATTTTTAAAAGGGTATTGCATTGTCATTTTGCTGTAGGCCCCCAAAATTATGTAGCTAGTCCTGTTTGTGTGTGTTCACAACTGGTCATCTTTACATAGTTCATTCCATGTGACTATAAATTGGTGGAGTCATTATTATATAATCTGTGCACAGTGGGGCAAAGGTTGTAAAATAAGAAAATATAGCAGCACATTAGACACAGGTGACTTGCTAAAAGCAGTTATTATAACTATATAAAGTAGTTAAGCTGGGGATTTGGGGCACTGTAGTTGGGGGTAAAAGAGATTTGGAAATCCCTTACTTTGGGCTTCCCTCTGCCTGACAGGACCCACCCTTGGCAGGCAGATTACCTTTGCTACCCTCCCAAGCCCATCTCCCCCAAGGAACTGGGGAGACCTAGGAAGCCACACTCATAAAACCCCCTCCAGCCTTATATTTTCTGAAATCCTTTGCTGAAAAATGGATCCTTTGTGTTTATCACATTAATGGTAATTTCTAGAATATGTAACTGTCCAAGCCCTCATTTTCACCAACCCTTCAGTTCCCTGGCAGATTTCTTCAGTCATTTAAAGGAACAAGAAAGAATACTTTCAAAGACTTGAGTTGAATACCTTTGCAAGAATCTGGGGATCAGTTGTCTATAGTTTTTTAGATAAATTGAATGAAAAATGAAATTAAGCCTAAAGGCTAAACGACTTGAGTCTACACAGAGATAACTTATTAAGAATGACTAAAAGTTAGTTATTTCAAGGTACAGTCAGATAAACCCTTACTCCATAAATTTATTTTTTCCCTCCTATGTTAGGATGCCTTCAGAGTAATTTCAGGGACATAAGCTACTTATTAACATAGACTGATTGGAGAAAAGACAGCCTCTTCAATAAGTGGTGCTGGGAAAACTGGACAGCTACATGTAAAAGAATGAAATTAGAACACTCCCTAACACCATACACAAAAATAAACTAAAAATGAATTAAAGACCTAAATGTAAGCCCAGACACTATAAAACTCTTAGAGGAAAACATAGGAAGGACATTCTTTGACATAAATCACAGCAAGATCCTTTTTGACCCACCTCCTAAAGAAATGGAAATAAAAACAAAAATAAATAAATGGGGCCTAATGAAACTTAAAAGCTTTTGCACAGCAAAGGAAATCATAAACAAGATGTAAAGCAACCCTCAGAATGGGAGAAAATATTTTCAAACGAAGCAACAGACAAAGGATTAATCTCCAGAATTTACAAGCAGCTCATGCTGCAGCTCAATATCAAAAAAACAAACAACCCAATCCAAAAATGCGCAGAAGACCTAAACAGACATTTCTCAAAAGAAGATATACAGACTGCCAACAAACACATGAAAGGATTCTCAATATCACTAATCATAAGAGAAATGCAAATCAAAACCACAATGAGATATCACCTCACACCAGTCAGAATGGCCATCATCAAAAAATCTACAAACAGTAAATGCTGGACAGGGTGTGGAGAAAAGGGAACCTTCTTGCACTGTTGGTGGGAATGTAAATTGATACAGACACTATGGAGAACAGTGTGGAGGTGCCTTTAAAAACTAAAAATAGAACTACCATATGACCCAGCAATCCCACTACTGGGCATATATGCTGAGAAAACCATAATTCAAAAAGAGTCATGTACCACAATGTTCACTGCAGCTCTATTTACAATAGCCAGGACATGGAAGCAACCTAAGTGTCCATCAACAGATGAATGGATAAGATGTGGCACGTATATACAATGGAATATTACTCAGCCGTAAAAAGAAACAAAATTGAGTTATTTGTAGTGAGGTGGATGGACATAGAGTCTTACTTCACACAGAGTGGAGTAAGTCAGAAAGAGAAAAATACCATATGCTAACACATATATATATGGAATCTTAAAAAAAATGGTTCTGATGAAGCTAGGGGCAGAACAGGAATAAAGACGCAGATGTAGAGAATGGACTTGAGGACACAGGGAGGGGGAAGGGTAAGCTGTGACAAAGTGAGAGAGTGGCATGGACATATATACACGACCAAATGTAAAATAGCTAGCTAGTGGGAAGCAGCCGCATAGTGCAGGGAGATCAGCTCGGTGCTCTGTGACCACCTAGAGGGGTGGGACAAGGAGGGTGGGAGGGAGACACCAGAGGGAGGGGATATGGGGATATATATATATAGCTGATTCACTTTGTTATAAAGCAGAAACTAACACAACATTGTAAAGCAATTATACTCCAATAAAGATGTTAAAAAAAGAAAAAAAGATAGACTGATTATCAGCTTTAAAGTTTAAAAAAAAAAAAAAAACAGCAGTTCTCCCTTACTACATCTCAAACAAAGATCCAAGTAAGAAAAGACAGGATCCTTTCTCCATTACTGATGATACTAGAGGAAAACACACACTGATTAGATTTATGGGAAATCTAGAGGACTTGCTTTAGCAGCTTCAATATCCTTTTTCACCAGGATGCCTAGCAATCAGCAGATTGATCTGGTTCACATTTTTGTTTCTTCTCCTTCCCTCTTTCTAATTGAAGCACAATAAATAATCTCATGATCAGAAGACAGAATCTGCAAATGGGATCATCAGCTCCTTACATAATTATGAAAGTTATGTGAGCAAGATGTGCCCCTGCAAAATCACAATCCCAAGATAGCTTCCATCTAATTAATGCTAAGAGCATCATTTATTTCCCCAGCTCACTGTAGAACTGAGCATCTGGTTTCCACAGGCAAGTATATGACACTAAAGAAGTCAGACGGCCTTTCTCTGATGCTCCCTATTTACACTCAAAGTGGGAGAACTAGAAGAGATCTTAGCAGGGGCTCATCCAAGAACATCTGCATATATAAGCAAGTTGGAAAATTCCCAAACACTCAAGAAAGTCTCATGTCCATTGTGTGAATGTATTTGTTTTTTTTTAAATTTCTCATCAAAGCTTAAATTTTGGAAACACACAAGTCAATGCACAAGGTCAAATATACTTGGGGCCTTTAAGCAACTCCAAGGAATTTGGGCTCTAAATTGGTGGCCTATATTTTCTCAGAAAACAAATCCATTTAGTCAACAGACAACTTCCAGTGAGTACCTACCATGTTCAAGTTCTGTGTTGCTGTTCCCATCTGTCACCTGAGTATAAGATTTATCACCTGCTAGGGTGAGAAGAGAATAAGAAAAACAAAGAGGGAAACAATCCTGCAGAACTCAAACAACCTCGGCACACAAACACTGGGTATTCAAAGGAATATGCTTTGACTCAATCACTCAAAAAGTATTTGTTGCTGTCAAAATCCTTCCTAATATCATGTTATACCTTAAATTATTTTGTTCCTAGTGTCTAAATAGAGAATAATCATTCACCAACTTCATGGAATTAATTTCAGTTCAACATGTAGTGACTGAGTGTCCATTATGTGCCGGAAGCTACAGGCCCTAAGCGTTGGAAGTTGAATAATTATGGTCCTTAGGTTCTCATCCTATCAGCAAAAGATGTGTATGCATGTCTAGCAGTACGAAGAAATGCAGCAGGAAAACAGAGAAAGGAGCTAGTCCTTCCTTGAAAGATTAGTAGCATTTCACCAGGGGAAAAAAAAGGATAGAAGACCGTTCTAGAGAGAGGGACCCACAAATAGAAGGTGATAGGTGAGAAGAGAAAGGTAGGTTAGAGGGAAATTATTAAAGACAGGCTAAAGACTTCGGACTCCATCCAATAGGCCAGAAGAAATCATAAAAATTTTTTCAAGCCAGTATAAGGAGGTAAGATAACCAGGATTTTATCTTAGATAGATCATTCTGGAGGCAGAGGAGAATGACTAGGAAGAAGTAAGTGGAGCCAAAGTGTTAGGAGGCTACTGTGAAAACAGCAAAGGATTATGTGAATATGGAGTTCTGCAGAAGATAGGATTGGAAAATCCATTAAGACTTACTGGCCGATTAAATAAATGGAGTAAAGAGGAGGAAAAGGAAGAGAAGAATACTCTGAAGTATTTAGATTGGGTAACATAATGGATAATGATGTCAAAAACAGGAGGAATAAATGTGGATAATGATTCGTTTGGGAACATATTGAGCTTGGGGTACCTAGAGAGCTTGGACATCCAGGTGAATATGTCAATTGGACATTTGAACTCTCACAAGGACTGTAGGGGTGGGCGCATCAGAACATCACAGATGTTCACCTACTGAAGGACATTTCGGTTGCTCCCAAGTTTTGGCAATTATGAATAAAGACTCTCTAAGCATCTGTGTGCAGGTTTTTGTGTGGTCATAAGTTGTTAACTCCTTTGGACAAATTCCAAGGAGCCTGACTGCTGAATCTTATGGTAAGAGTATGTTGACTTTTGTAAAAAAACAGCCAAACTGTCTTCCAAAGTGGCTCTATTGAGTTTTATCACAAGTTTCATGGGTACAGGGAAAGGCAGGATTTCAAAAAAGTTTCAGAGCAGAGCAGTTCTAAGATGCTAGTGGTTCAGAGAAGTAGTAGAGTTGATGGCAAAGGATGGTGAGGGTCTTCACAGGGTATTTCTTACTATAATTAAAAGCAGTTACTGGGTTTACTTCTAGATGTTTTACAATATTTAAACATTAAAGTAAAATTTTAGCAGAGCGTGTTGAAGGCTTTGGAACACTGGGGCAATGGAAGCTGTAACACTTCCTGTTGGCTGGAACTTCTGCAGACCAGTTCTAACACTCTCCTGATTTATGAAGAAAAAATACCCAGCCAGTATGAGTCGGGTTTCCATGACTTGCAACACAGGTCTTAACTTACAAACAACAAACAAAACTGGCTTAAGCAATGAAGGGGATTTATGGGCTTATTTAACAGGAACGTTCAGTCCAGCCTTCAGGGTTGTTTGATTCAAGGGCTCATTTGATTCAAGGGCTCAATGTTGTTTTCAGGGACGTGTTTCTTCCTATCACTCCTGTCTGTCTTTCATGGTGTCAGTTCCATTGTGAGGCTGGCTTCTTATATGTTGTGTTAAATCATACATCATGCCATTCAGAAGTAAAAAAAGAACCTCTTTCCTAGAAGCTTCCAGCAAAAAAAAAAAATCTCTAATCCCACTATCCTGAAATTGGTAACATGTCAAGCCCTGAATTGTGGTCAGGGGGGACAATTATCCTGATTAGTTACATCTAGAAGTGCAGTTTGCATCCCATAAAAGCCAAGAGCTGCATGAGGGACCTGTGTTCAAGAGTAAATCCAGGTAGTTAACAAGAGGAGGGCAAATGTGCGCAGATGCATACCACATTGTCTATTTTCTTTTAGGTTTATAGGTAATAGTCCTCCCTGAATTAGGATTCTGTAATATATAGCAAAGATATAGCTAGAAGAAAATAAACTTAGACCAGATGACATCACCTACCACGATGTTCCACTGTTGTTAAAAAATGTCTTTCCTTATGTGCCTTTTCCTGTCTATGAACTTATGTTCCAAATTACATTTCTGTTGATGGGAGAAGTTTGACAGCTGCAGATAACTACCCTGTTAATTATCACTTTGAGAGCAGTCCAGTTCCCAGTCTGTTTCTCAAGAAATCCCTTTTCCTTTATTCTAGGAAAAAGTATGACTTTCCTGAGGCATAAGGTGAATTCCCTCTAATTTGGAAATACAATTCTTCTTTATCAGGATGAAAAACTTAAGGCCTGGTGGCTTGCTTGAGTCTGTCGCAGCCTTTTGCCTACATACGAATTTAAAGTTCATTTTATCTTATCGCAGAAACACACCTAATTAATTTGGCATTCTTTTCTATGTAGCTTTTCCTGGAGTAAGATCTAGTTTGATTTACAATGAACACCTAATTAATAAGTTAATTTCACTTCCTACATACACTTTGTAGCTGTCCTATTAGACTAAGGGGGAAATGTCAAGGTGAATTCTGCAAGTCCTCTGTTATTTCCATCACTCAGAGGTATTTATTATGTTCCCCGAAGTGTGTCGGGCATTAACGTGCATTTTGTCATCCACGACTTCCAGGAGATCATGGAGCTGGGGAGACAAGGCAGGCACTTACAAAACAGTTCAGGAACAGGGCAGAGCAGTGTGGAATTAAAGATCAGAAGTACTGCTGCAGAGAGTGAGGGTCACCGGAAACAAGTGCAAGGATGGTGGTGGAGGCATCAATATGTTACTCAGAGAGGCTGAGGAAGATCCCTAAAAAAGGAGGGTGTGAGTCAGCCCTTACAGAATATTTAGGTTGGGTTAGGTTGAGAAAGGACATTCCGGCCATGGAGGAATTGTGGGAGATGAAAAGGAGCATTCAAGTTTCCAAGACCAATAAGAACTTTTCCTTCTAAAGAAGGATCATGTTGGGTCCAGAGTATGAGGAACTTTGGACCCTGTGACAGTGGAGGCTACCCCAGAACATCAGAGGGATAAAAAGGAGCTAAAGCTACCTGGTTGAAGGGGAAATGACCAAGCACAGGCTGACCTGTTACAAACCAGCATAGGAAGCCAGTGGTGAGGCCGAAAGAGAAGCAGGCATCTCCCTTCTTCAAAGAAGGGTTCCAAAGAAAAAGAGCTCAGACTTGATGTTGGTTCCCAGTTTTGTAACAGTGTGAACAGTAGGGTTGAGTGTGAGGTCAGTGGAGCCTCCAAGTAAAATCATCTTGTAAACAGCTGGGGGGACATATTCAAGCCAAATTTGGACATAATGCAATTGCAAGTTGACTTCTGGATCCGCAGTTACCGCCAGCTAGCTGCGCAGGTTCTATTATTTCATTAATCTCTCAGTCATGTGATTGAACTACTTAGACTCTATTTACAGGATCACTCTTCTTCCAGAAGCTCCTCTAACAGAGAGGTCCAACCAGAACGTACAAGTAAAATAATGCTAACTATGGACTTAGTGACCTAAAGAAAATATTACAACTTCTCAAGAACCTAATGTCCATCCTGGGAGAATACAGCTTATTGATGTATTTATTACTGTGTACAGATAGCATAACCTGTTGCTTATTAATATGAAAAAAAATAGTCCCAGCACACACATGTGCCTAAAATATGTTGCCAAATTCTAGATCTAGGCAGTCTCAAACTTCATTGCCCATTAATCTACGGTTTTTATTTAAAATGCAGATTCACTGATTCTGGTGAAGTCCTGAAATCTGCATTATTAACAAGTTCCCCCATGTGATCCTGTTGCAGAAAAATATTCTTTCAAAAAATACTAGCTTAACTCCCACATGTTAGTTAGGCTTTCTCAACCAGTGTGCCTGGTCCATTTTAGGTGTTCAGTAAATTTATACTGTATTGAATCAATACAGTATAAATTGTATTGTATATTGATACAATATTGTATATTGAATCAATGTGTCCCCAGCCCTATCACCAATAGGGCACATCTTGGGTACCTAAATATATCAATCCCTCCAAGGAAAAAACATCATTTGAGTTAACCCATGTAAGAGAATATAGAAAGTTGCTAAATACAATTAACTTCACTTGAAGTCAGCCAGTCTGGGGCTTATTTCTATTTTCTCAACAAGTCATTAGCCCTCAACCAAATAAATTAGCTTTATTTTTCTTCATTCTTCCACTTACCGCACTAGCATACTATATATATATATATATATATATATATATATATATATATACACACACACACACACACACTCAGCGACTCCATGGAGGGGCGCAGCAGAGGGGGCAGTTTAAAGATGGAGAAGAAAAACTCCTTATCCAATAAAATCCAATGTAAATATGAATTTTACTGTTCATTTTTTTAGATACACTACAAATGAGACCTCTAGGTCATAAGGTCCTCCTTATATGATTCTGGGCCTTAAATACTAAGCTAAGTTCTAAAGATAGTTTTTGAATCCTTGCGGATCTTTACTGGTCCTTTAATATTATTGTGATACATTTATTGATTTATTAATTGTATGCATTAATATTTAGGATGAAAACTTGGCAATTTAAATTAAATTGTATGTGACTTATTATAAGTGATTTTTATTACATTTTTTTAACCCAGAAATAGCAAGGGCTCCAAAATAAACACCACTGAGAAATTTATGGGACTTTCATATGAAGGCTTTGCTTTAAAGTTTGTTAATATGACTAAAAAAAATCCACAAATGACTTTTCACATTTTGTCCTGGACTTCAAAGTACATTTTCTTTTAAAGATATTTAATTAACTCTTTGCTTACTCATATCCTTTTTCCTTCTGCCCAAAGCATTTTAATCAGAGACAGTTGTTTATAGATCTCTAAACATATTTTTAAACCTCCAAAGTTAAGTCATTTTTATACAGAATTTTATGGAGACCAATTTAGTGTGCAGAGTTACTTACAAAATAACAATGTTAGATTTCTATTTCAAAGGTGTAACTAATACCCAGTTACTATCTCCCACCACTGGATAGCAACTTTCTGAGTACTGAGCAATGTATTTACACACTAGGGGATGGAAATTAATCTAAATTGAGCATCCTATAAAGGTTCCAATATCTTCACCTATTTATGAGCTTAGTATCTTCTTAGGCGTCTCCATCTAAGTAGCTACTTTAAATTTTTAGTCGAATTCAGTAACCCATCAAGCAGATATTAAAATACAATTTATGAAAATACATGGATGATTAGATAGATATTCCAGACATGAAAAATCTTATGGTTGCTAAAGAAAATACTTTAAGAGATTTTAAAGTAGTTATTTCCTGAATGTCTTTTTTCCCCACACATTAGACGAAGTTGCATTGTTTATAAAAATTTATTCATACAAATTTTACACACTTTATATAACAGTTATCAAAGTCCTAATTATAGATATCATGTGTGTAATAATACTCGGGTAAGATGTTTTTATAATCAGTTGCACATAAAATAAGAGCTTCAAGACTAACATCTATCTAAATTATCACTATATCATAAATCTGCTCCAGGTTATTAGTAAGGCTCTTGGCATTTCTAAAAAATATACAAAAGATTAAACTGGGTGATCACTGTAAATGCTTGCAACTAGCCACGGGAACACTAAATTAGACTTCGTAAAAAAAAGGTTAACTAGAGCCCTATTTCACCACTAACAGCTGACACAAATACAGAAAACTGCCCATTATCCAAGAAACAAATAATTAAGACTAAAATGCAAGCCAATGTGTTGCAGCATTGTAGGGCCACTAAATAGCCATCTGTGATTCGTGGCGATTTAAAAGGCGAAGAAAGGCACTAAAGCTGCAAACTGCATCCCGTGTCACATTGCCTGAGGAGACTGCAGAATTAAAGAAAGATTGATTCTGTACACAGGACTCAGGCATAGATCGAATGCCTCTGTGCTTTCACTGTTTGCAATGTGATCTCCTGGCAGCATCCATCCTGCCTGGGAATGCAAATCCAAGTCAGTTTTCTTTGATTTATGACTTCATACTGATCAAATCCGTAAAGGAAAAGGAAAGGTCCTTTAAACTTTACAAGCTAATGTTTAATCTTTTCTTGTTTTGTTTTGTTTTTTTCAAAAGAACTTGGGCCTGAAATCTGGGAGTTTGGCTGGCTGGTTTGCCTGTTGTTGCTTGAGCTGGTTGCTGGGTGAAGGTTCTTTTGTTTATTGAGATTACTTGACAGGTTCAAGAAATTGATAGGAAACAGACAGACATGCTTTCTGTAGCCAAGAAAGAATACAAGGGGACATTCTCAGGGCCTGTTGGAGCTTGCTTACCTCACTCTTGACCACAAATATAAGATAGTACTCATACATATGAAGATGAGATTTAAATGATTTGTCAGTTAGTACAACTGACCAACATGTGAACACTACACATTCTAATATGACAAAGGTTGGTTTTATGAAATAAATTTTACTAAGCAATAAGCCATAATGTAGAAAAATACATTTTACCTACAAACTCAATCAACAAGAAACAAAAGATTCATATTTAGTGCATAATTACTTAGTGGTAACTACACAAGGGTTCCTATACTTTACAATAAGTGCTAGCATCAAACAACAAAAATATTAAGAAGCATTACAAATTTAATAGAAGTGAATGAAAAATGGTAAACAGTACTTTAAAAACTGGTGCGAGAGGGTGGGAAAGAAGTCTTCAGAAAACCACGAAAGAAAAGGGTGGCTCCTACAGAGCAAGGTTCAAAGGGGAGGATCCGCCATTTCACAAGATGAGAAGCATGAGACAGAACACATTGACTTGCAACCCAATACCCTAGCACCCAATTCCAATACCCAGCACCCGACTAGTCGCTGGGACTACGGCTTATGCCCAGCTTCCCAGGCCTGAGGCAGCCCCCAGCCAGTCCCTCTCCAGGAGGGTCCTCCTCCTACTGCCTTACGCTCTGCCTTTTCCAATATTCCTACATTTCCTTCACTTTGTTCCAATTGCCCTAACCTTGGAATATTGGGGTCCCTGGAAGTACAGAAAAGGGAGCTTCCTATTCAAGTCTCCCTTCTCTGTAGAGTCTAATTCCTCCCCCAGGGAGTGGTATGAATCCTGGGGAGAAGCGCAATTTGGATCCAGCTGTAGTTTTATCAGGAGAATTTCCTTCTGGGGTGAGTCTGAAGAGAAACAAATACACATGAAAATAGAATCCAAGAAAGCAGAAGTATTGGAATTGCCACCCAGCGAGGGGGACAGTGGCTAGTTGAGTCCAGCTGGGATTGAAGCAGCCTGCCCCAAAGACTCACTGGGAAAGAGTGCCCTCCAGCAATTCTCCCAAATCATTACTCAAAATCTCCCTGGAGCAGGGCATCACTGTTTATGTACAGTAGCAAATGGTCGGTATTAATATCTTCAGGCCTGTAGTGGATAAAAATACTGTCCTTTTAATTCCAGTTTACAAAAATAGGAGTAATATTCAAAACAATGATTGTCTATTTTTCTATTTATTTTATATAAAAACAAACAGCTCAGGCGAATTTTCAATCCTTGTGCACACTTTGAACTGCTTTCAATTATACTTTTATATATATATTCTTAATATAAATTTGTAATATATATATATATCAATATCAATAATTGGTCCACAAAGTATATCTGTGCATTCTCTAGTGCTTTGTAAAAAGAAAAACAATATTATTATCAAAATATTCATTTAATGGCTTTACTTCATACATAAATACATGTTTGGACAGAACACAAGAGCGATGACTGTTCAGTCAGTTGGGAAAATGACTTTTCAGTGTGTCAGGGTTGTATACACAGGGTAGCTGGTAACTCATCGCTACAAATACGCTATTCGCCGTCCTTTGTTTTTAACCCTTTGTTTATACCTTTTCCCTAGGACGGCCGCCAAGTATTTCTTAACAGCCATTTGTTTCCGGTAGCGGCTGTAGCTGTCCGTGAAGATTCCGTCCGAGTGGCGCTTGGAGAGCGGCTCCGAGTCGTCGTCCGCGCCTCCGCCCAGGTTCCCACTGCAAGGAAAGAGGTCGGGAAGAGGGTGGCGGGGCGGGAGACACAGGTTGAATAGTTGCTGGAGGCAGACGGGCCCCACCCCAAGCGGGAGTCTTCAGGGATGACGCCGGCTCTCAACGCCCACCGCGCCGCCTTGCTCGGCCAGAGAGCTGCCGGAGGGAGGGCTGCGATGGGAACCCTCACTCCTCCCTCCCCATCGACTATCTTGGGGCACTAAGTCCTTACAGAATGGGCCCCAGATGAGGTCCGGGCCAAAGGCAAGCGACTTAAGGCCAACCTCTCTCCAAACGCTGCCTGCTGAGATTTGAATATCCATGCTTTTGCGCTCAATCGTCCTGACCGTTCCTGGCACACCCCCACCCAACCCCACGTACAGAGAAAATAACCGAAGAGCCCTAAATTTCAAGTTGGCTGCTGCCGTGGAGTTTACATCGATCCCGCAATTCCTAGTCAGACATGAACACTCCTCTCCTGCGCGCTAAAGTGAAAAACGTGATAATAATATAAGTCGACAGGCTGTAGGCAATATTTTTCATCGCATGAATTATTAATTGCGGAAAATGTAATCTTTTGTCCCATGGGCTTTATTAAAATGTTGCCTTCTGCTGAGAGATGCTCCACGCAAGCCCTGTGCTCTGGGTTTGTCTGGCACCAGCAAAAACTGTTTCCTTAAGGGTCCAAATCTGAGGATTTGTTTGTTTCGAACTGAATTTACAGTGAAAGAAAAATGAGGAAAGAAAAAGTCATGCTTAGAGGATATCCTAGCCAATCGTCCCACGAAGCTTGAAGGTTTTGAAGGCCTGGGGTGGGGGAGGGGGGCTTTTTCTTTTTTTCAATTATTCAAAACGGATCAGATTCCCCGGGTTTCCTGCCTTCTCCCTTCCTCGCCCAGTTCCCGAGCTCTCTGGCCAAACTTAAGTCGCGGTCTCCGAACCTTAGTCTGCCTCCGGGAGCTGGCCCGGCAGACCCTGCGGCGCAGACGCACCCTCGGCCCCACGTGCACGCACGGACGTAGAAGCTGCGCCGCCCGCCCAGCGCGCATTGGCACAGATACCCACCCCGGCGCTCGCGGGGGCGCGCCATTACGCGCGGGTTAACTCTTTCGCAAACTCTTACCCCACGCCCTTGGCCGTGAGCGTCTGCAGGTATTTCCTGGCGGACAGCTGGTCCAGCACTTTGCGGTAGGCCTTGTTAAGGACCCCGTGGGCGAAATCTCTAACAAGGAGGCAAAGTGCGCGCCTGGGGTCACTGACTGTCCCCAAGTGGCAGCCCCAGGTCCCCAGCTGGGCACGCACGCCCCCCGGTGCTCCGGGAGACTGCCGGGGAAAACCCCAGAGGCAAGGCACTCGGGGATGACTCTTGGGATGTTCCCGTGAGTGCCAGGAACCGGAGTTCGTCCTGCCCTCCGGGGACCGCAGGTGTGGAGCCCGGCCTGGGCGCGCACTCACTGCCACTCCTTGGGCCACGGACCTTTCGTCCCCACGCGGCCCTCATGTCCACACAAACCGGCCCGCTACTAACTTTCTCTCGCTCTCGTGGGAACCATCCCGGGAGAGGAGAGGCTTGAGGGCTTTTATGAAAAAGAACCTACTCGATGGGCCACCCCTTGCCCCTTTCTCCCTCCCAGTCCTGGGCCGGCGCAGGGCCGTGCGGTGGTACCTTTCCTCCGCCGGGTAGTAGAGCGCGTAGGCGTCGCGCAGCGCGGAGGCGGGGCTCCCCACGCCAGGTGGATCCGAGTCATAGAAGTCCTGCAGCGGGTTTCCGTCCTCGTCGTACGCCTCGTCCTCCGGCCTGCAGCGGTAGTCGGGGGCACGAGGAGTGGTCACTACAGGTCCCTCCTCGGCTCTGCGAGGACCCAAAGATCCCTAGGGGCTCTCACGATTTTCCTTCTTCCTAAAGGCGCCCCTTGGAGAATTGCCTCTTCTTCTAGGACAGGGGTGCGGGTAGAAGTAGGAGGAGAAAACTCCACCCAACAGAAATTCCCACCCCTCATCTCGCGGGTGCAGAGTCGCCCTGCCCGGGCCGCGGCCTCAACGGGCACTGGGAAGCCGAGGCGTCTGCGCCGACTTAGCACACCTGGCCACGGAGGAGGACCGCTCCGCTCCCGGCCTGGCGCTTGAGCCTCCGTCCACAAGCAGCGGCGGGCAGAGATGAGAAGGGCTCTAGGAGAGAGACGCTGGCCACGCGAAGACCGGATGGGGGAGGCCGGGAGCCAGAGAGGGTGGATGGCTGGGGAGTCCGGCGGCCAACGCCAGCAGCCACCCCCACCCAGCCTCCGAGCCCAGGGGAGTCCTTCCCCGCGCAGATGTAGGTCACGGAGAACCTCCGGCTTCTATTTTGGGCGGGAGAGGATCTGGCAGGAACATGAGTAATAGATGCCCCTAAACTTAGCCTGTTTGGCAGCGGCTCATTCTGTGGCATGTCCGCGCCCTCCGGTACCTCTTGCCCGGAGAAAGTGTCAGGCACACGGGACTTTGAAAATAGCTGGGGGTGTAATAAGGCTTTTAAGTCCAGTAAGTAGATAGTTCGCGCTAATATGTTAGCGGTGGCGGGGCGGCGGGACACCATCTCAACCCAGAGGCAAAGGGAGAGGGTCAAAGGGTCAACAGGGGACCGAGAGACAACAATCTCGCAGTCGCCCTTACCTACCAACTCAATCCTTGATACAGGACGGGAGAGATGGGTTAGTATACACAACCCACTCGCTTTCGGCCGCTGGAGAGACTAGGAAAGCGGCCAAGGCAAGTAGCGCGCTTTAGGAGGGGTTAGCCATACTTCGTTACTTCGCTCGCCTTTCCTCCGTCCCTGGAGAGGTAGGGGCAAGGCATTGCTGCGCTCGCCCCACACCCAGCCTTTCCTCGGCGACGCGCCTGTCTGCCCTGGCCCGGCTGCTCGGAGTCTCCTGGTCTTTCTCGGCACTTCCACCCCGTACCCCGTGCCCAGATGCTGGAATCCTAACACCGAAGCCAGAACCCAAATCAATGGTCAGCGACCCCTAAGGAGATCATTCTTGGGCGCGGCTCGGAGGAGCAGCTTTGCGGTCAGAACGCGCGCTCCTCGCCGCCAGGAGCCCGGTGCACAGCGGAGTGCCGATGCTGCGCTGCGAGCTTCCACTCTCCCGCTGACAGGCCCGGGACTCTGGGGCTGCGGCGGGGAACCCGGGCAGCGCCGACCGATTAGAAACCCGGAATTGGGGGTGGGTGGGGGAAGCCAGGGTTACTCCTGCCTGGGGTGGGTAGGGCTGCCTTCCCAGTACTGCCTGCCAGTTTGGTTTCTGTTGCTCCTTTGCATCCATTTCATCTATTTCCCCCTCCCTCATCTTTGTTTTCCTTCTCTCAAATAGCTTCTTCTTAACTCTACCCGGCCAACACTCCCTCTCCCCAAGACTCAAAATGCAGTTGGAAAACCTATCACTTGAGAGGAAGCTCTTCCAGTAGAAAGAATTCTAATTGAGGTGAGGAGAGAGAGGGAGACCCCGCCCCGATAGTCCCGAACAAGCTGTAACAAAGCAAAGTCCACAGGAGCTTCACTCTCAACCCCCCCCCCCCCCCCCACAAACTGGCTCCGGGAGCCAAAGTTCTCCTAACTCAAGCTAAGAATAGGGCCCGGCCCTGCCCCCCTCCCGTGGGAGGGGTTGGGGGAGGGGAGGTTTCACCAGCCCGCCGAAGTGCGCTCGGTCCACCCAGGCGCCTCGGCTGCGGCGGGCTGGGGGAGGGGGGCCGAGGCCCAGCGGAGTCTGCCGGGATCCTCCCGCTGAGCCACGGCCACTGACCCGCGGCCGGACCCAGGCTGGTGGCGGTGCAGTGGGGCCGCATGGGGAGGTGGTGGTAAGCCTGACCGGTCGTAGCCTGACCGAGGAACTGCAGGAGGGCGACCACGAGGAGGTGTCAGGGGAAGGGAAGCCCCGGCCTCAGCTCAGCTAGGGCAGCCAGCACCTACCTGATCCCAGGAAACCGGAGTCCGGCGGCGGCAGGTGAGCAATAGACGCTGCTGTGCATTATTATCCCGTAGACCAGCAGGGCCAGCCTCACTCCGCTACACATGGTCATTCTGCGCAGGACGCGAAAGAGAGCACACAGCAGTCAGAACGCCACTGGCCTTCCACCCTCCGACCCCTAGAAACTCCCTGAACTGAGGGAGGGACGGCGCTCACCTCTGACTCCCAGTATTGAATACGGCTTAATGACAGCCGGCGCGCCCCCGCCACTTCCTTCTCGCTATAGTTAGAAAGTATATGTATATACCCAACGCCCAATAACTCGCCAGATCTGGTACGAAGGAAAGCTAACTCGTACCCTGATGCTGGCGAAAGAATTAGCAGTCAGGTGAGTTGTTTGGTTTGGTAAGATTTTTTTCCCCTTACCATTCAACTCCTACCGCTGCCAGCAGAGGGTTTGCTGCCAAGTAGGACGGCGGGCAAAGGGCTTCTCCAAGTTTCTGCTCTGGAGTCACAACCCAAGAGGCATCACCGTCTGGCGTTAGTGTCTGAGCAGAAGCCGCAGCAACGAGCAGGAGCAGCAGGAGGAGCTGAAGGACTTGTTTGCTGAGGCCGGTATTCTGTTCAAAAGTTTGTGGACGCTCAGGACTAGGAGGGAGCGTGACACCGAGAGAAGGGGGCGAGGAGAGAGATGTAGAAGGAAGAAGGAGGGGGCGACGAGTTAAGAGGGGTGGGGGACAAAGTGGCCTTAAGTTCACGGAGAGAAAGAAGTGATAAGGAAAGAGGGAAAGTCTTAGAAGGAGACGAAGGAAAGAGAGAGGGCCCCAGCGCAGCCGGCGTCTGTGGGAGCCACTCGATCAGGCAGCTGCGCGAGTCGGCAGCGCCTTCTCTGCTCAGAAGTCCCTCTGGCTGCGTCTGAAGCTGCGGCTTCTGCTGCTGCTGCCGGTGGTTACAGAGGTGACCGGCCCTCTGCTCCTGTTTATATGTGCAGTTAGCAGAAATCAATCCGAACGTGGCTTTGGAAGAGCCTTCTTTGTCAACATCTGTCTGCCTATGGCCTTTAAGTACAGAATATTTTGTTGCACTGTTGCACTCCGATTTTTATTCATGGAATGACTTCCTTTTTTTTTTTTTTTTCCAGTCACGTAATGATCGGGTATCAGAAAAAGACGTCAGCATCCTAGTCCCTCAAGGAACATATTAACTATTCTGTGCCGTCCTCTTGGATAAAATCCGGAGTCATCGACTTCTCATAAACACCTTTAACTCAAACAGTACAATTTTAAAGAAGTTTAATTGTTTTGATTGTTTTCAATTTTACCCACTTCTCAAGGATGGGTAAAGAATTCATAGAATTTTGAGAATGGTGAAAATCATGTTTTTAACTATGTCCCTCTTATTTCTTTTTGCTTTTTCATCAAGCCCCAGCAATCAGAGCTCTGAGCTCTGGAATTAAGCACCATCAAGCCCTCCTATTAATAAATTTAATTTAGATCTCCTAATTTCTTGCGTATGTTCTTTTAGATAGACAATTAAATGTGGAAGTCGTTTTGTTTTTAAAGGGAAGTCTTGGAGGATTTTCAGTAAATCGCTAATGAGTCTGGCTGTCGTTGACAGTCTGGCTCTGAGTAGAATTGATTAGAGTTAAAGCCGCGTCCGGAGCTCGGCCTGTGGAGCTGTCCAGGCTTGGAGTGCTGAACTGTTTGGTCGCAGATGCTGCAAACATTGAGAATTGCCACTAGTTTAATTTTTCACCAGAGCCTCTGAAGATTTGGTAGTGGTGCCCTTAATGTGGCGATTCATCGTCCAAGTTCCCCCGTTGTTCAGATATGTTCCTCCCTTGCAGTGTCCACGAATGCCCTTAATGGTGAGAACTGTCCAACCCTTGCCTCTGCCCTTCTGAGTAAAGAGCATTCTATGTCTCCCCTTAGTCCTGGTTTTTGGATCTCTAGATGACCTATTTGGACGCCTTCACACTTTCTGTGGCTCTTACTAATTTTAACATTGAAATTGTGAAATTGTATTTTCCACAAAAACTGAAATTTTAAGAATTTGGGAGTGAGAAATATGTTTCTCCCCTTTATTTACAGCTTGAGTTCTGTTTGGGGGTTACAGACAGACGGGGAAAGCACGAGGATACCCAGTACAAATTCACTTACTGAGGGTTTCTAACAGGAATCCCTTCGTTGGGGATGGCTAAAATTTTTTAACTGAAAATGACGTGGGGAGAGGAAAGCAATAAGGGAAGACCATATACACCAGGAAGCTTCCAAGTCCCGGGGTTATTTAAGAAGATCTGTAAATTTCTACTCCAGTAAGGGAACTCGGGTCTATTTCTTTTAAAAAAGAAACAGAGCCATCGATAACCATTAGTGTGCATTTTAATTATTTGGATCTTAAACAAAAATTAGAGGAAATGGCAATTTAGTGGGAGTGTTTCCTGTTACTATGATTTAGATCTAACATTTAGAGAAGCTATATTCTGCATGCTTTTTCTAAGACAAGATTATAATGCTGCTCATTTTCAATGCCTTTCCCGCTCTCTTATTTGAGATTTAATACTTCCTCCAAGGTGACAAAGTTTTGCTTCGTTCTGACCATTCATGGCCAGAAACTGCCACTTCCTCTTAGTTTGTTCCTAGGGATGCTCCAGATTGCCTATCTGCAATAAAGATTCAAACCACATCTACATGGGGGTGAATCTCTTTGTCTCCACTGCATATGTTCGCTGATTTATGTTGGAGTGTTTACATGCGTGTGTTCCGTGTTCAGCCCTGCCTCTGGAGTAAGCTCGCACACAAAGAGCCGGCGGTGAACACGACCGGATAATCAAGCAGAGACGGCTTTCTTACTAAAGCGCCCGGAGCTATTACCGGCTGTGGCTTTCCTGTCTTCCGCCTTGCTTCACGTCAAAGGTGAACCCGATTAAAATCCTACTCTTTCCGCCCACGTGAATTCTGAAATGAGTTAAATCTTTAGAAATATTTGAAAATTTCCAAGACTCCTTGTACCAATTCACTACTCGACTTTAGTAAAGGGAGCCACCATGTGGGGAGTTTGTTGACTTCATGGACTATTAAAGGGGGAAATCCACAAACACCAATACGTTTATGCGGAGGAGGAAGGAACTGCCGGCTCCACCCACCCCAAGAATCCGACCTGCGCCTCTGGTTTACAAAAGATGTGCCACTGGACTGTTCTCAGCGTGGGCCCTGTGAGCTTGGACCTCAGGGCCCAGCACGCCAGAATTACCGGCCTCGAGGCCCGAACCCGTTCACTGAAGTGAAAGACTAAGCAGAGAATTTAATTTGAGATTCTTGGCCACTGAACTCCAAAAACAATCAAGCTTCGGAGATCCATGTATTGCTCAGCACAATCCAAAGACCCGCCCAGCCCCGACCCACTGCTACCTGGGGGAATCAGACCCGGAAAAGGGTCGTCCCGCAGAACTTTCGTCCCATTGCAGCGTCTCTCATTAGGCGAGTTTGGTGTCCCGTGGGCAAAGATGCGATCCTATTGTTGAAAGTTCTGGTCTGGTCCTGAACCGCTGGGCCGGGAGATGCTGGGAAGGCTGAGAAAGGGGAGGAGCTAGAAGCTGAGGACCCAGCTCAAGAACTTGGGGGGTCTGGGGCTGCACCCCTGCCTCGACAGACCCTCGGCGCGAGCGCAGACCCTTTCTGCTTTCTATTCGATGGAGGGGAATATGGGGCGACCGATGTCTCAAAGACCAAAACTACCCCCAAATGCCCTGAGAGTGGTAATTTGCTTCCAACCTCGGGAGCGTTCTAACTCGAGTGTTGACGCTGCTTTCAGGGGGCCTTTGTGTCTGGGGATTTGGGGGAGCAGCGAGGAGGCGCGCATCACACCAGGCTGGAGAGGCCCGGAGCCACCCCGTGCGAGCTGCAAGGGGTCCCGGCCAGGGCCGCGCAGGAAACCGTGGCGGCAGATATGGACTTGCTTACTCACTACAAATGCAGACGAGAGAGAAACCTCCAGATGCCCAAGTGTAATTGACAGTGACACAGGGAGAAGAGGGAGGGGACGAAGAAAGGACCCAAGAGTTAGAACTTCCAATTTACGGGTAACGCAGAGGAATTTCAAGTCCTCTTTCCAAGAGCCCCGACCCTTACCCGCAACGTTCACTAGACGAAGTAGAATTCCCCGGCAACAGTTTCTTTCCCGACCATGGAAGAAAAGAATGGCAGGTAACTGGCATCATGTTCAGTCAGAGAAGCTGGTGGTACCATGGAAATCTTCAGAGTGCAAAGCCTCACCTAGGTCCTCTGTGAGGGAGAGCGACAGAAGGCAGGCAGTTTCCCGCTAAGCCATGACCTACCCAGAAGAGGCTGTTTGGAAATATTTGTTGGAAATGATCAAAGATCCTGAATTTCAAACCTATAACGTTATCAACTCCTTTTTATCCCGTTGGTCCTTAAGATATGGAAACAAAACTTTTAGTCAGAAATGGTGGATGCTAGCTACAAGTCAAACTAACACTTCCCTGAATTGTTTTTCCTGGTCACAAACACATCTGTCTCCTTGAAGTTTCAAGCCTTGAACCCTCAAACAACACTCGATTTTAAAGAACTCATTAGCCCTTGAAAAAGTGGGGTTTGTATTCAAACAGGAAGAATATGTCTAGTATATTACTGAGAGTTTGAATTTGCAGATGGCTTCACAACATTAGCAAACACCTGGCGTAAACAAGACTCAGTTTCCTAGGGTAAGGAGATTTCCACTACTTTCTTTCTGGCCTAGCTACCCATCCTACAGTTTCCATGTTTTCATTTTTCCTTTCTTTGACTGTGTAGCTCTCCCCATTGCCCTGTACCACCACCATCCCCATCCCCTACCCCATGGATTTTTTTTTTTTTTTTTACCATATGAAAGGACATGTTTGCACACAACATCTTCATACATTCCTAGTATAAATAACATTAAACCAGATTGAGAAAGTCTTATATTTTCATTCTATTCATTTCTAAGTCAATACTTAGCTAGGAACCAGGCTACAGTAAGCTTTCTCAGTGAGCAAGCTCATTGCAAAACACCATCCTCTCATATGAGTGACAAGAGTAAATTGCAACACTGTATTCAATTTCACTCTAAACTTTTTCTCTTCTGACTCTTCCAGAAAATGTTATGACTAATGACTCACCTCATACCGATTATACCTGTAGGGAAACCCAGATGTTCTGCAGTGGAACATCATGACCATCATTTACTGGACTGCCTGCATCATGCCCCTCTGAACTCACAAAGTAGTGAGGAGCTGATGAGCTTACCCAGAATGTGTCATGGTTTCTCTGACCTTCAGAATCTAGTGCTTCACACACTCTGAAAACAATCAGCAAAGGAAGCCTTTCCAAACCACATGAGCAAAAACATACCTTTCTAATTCAAGAACAGAACTGCCTGTTCACAGGGCCAAGAAATTTTGCCAGTTTTAAGACAAAGCAGACACTCAAGAAGCAAATCTAGGATTGAACCTTTGCTGAAAGTTTGGGTGATTTCAACTATCTCATATATGTGGCTCTTCTAAGGCCTGGTTCTGAGCATTAGCTTACTGGTGATGGGGTTCAGGGCAGCCTGCCCCAAATATACCACTTTGGCATATTGATTATTTTGAAACAGCTGGTTCAAGAAAAACACTAACCCTCCTTTGTACCCCTAAAAGCAGGAAATAAATCTCCCATGTGAAAGTACCTTCCCTGTCCCAGGAGGTAGACGGGGCATCCTTATCACCAGAGATAGAAAATTTAGGGCCAAGAAGGGTATTATAAACAAACCTTGTTACTTCTACACTAATTTACTACCCCAAGTCCAAACTTCTTTGTCTTGTCAATTCCTCACAAGTTTATTTTTTTCTTTGTCCAGAAGGTATAAAAGCTGCCTGCTTTGGTCTCTTCTTGTAGTCTCATATTTCTATGGGCTTCCATACACACGAATTAAATTTGGTTTTTTTGTTGCTGTTGTTGTTAATCTGTCTTATGTTGATTTAATTAGTAGGCTAACCAAAGAACCTAGAAGGGAAGAGAAGAAGGATTTTCCTCCCCTACCCTAGGTTCCAAAAATATATACCCCATACTTCACTGTGCAGCATCTGCAAGATCCTCCAGAGGTTTCCAGAACATGTCCTCTTAAAAGCCAAGGAGAAGGAATTCTTCTCTCTACTTAAGTCTAAATCTTCTGCTCATGTAAGTCTTAAATGCAGGAAGAAAAGCTTGAAGAGGATACAGGACACCCAATATCTTAACTGAGTTTTTGTGACAGCCTCTAAAAATGTTGGAAGGAAGATCTGTGTGCAAAATAAAACAAGGCTTTTATGCATAAATCAAAACAGGATGTTGCTCTATGAGTTCATAGTATCCCAAATCTCTGTCCTTGGGGTTCAAACTCAGCCTTATCTATCTGTGAATATAGGTCTGTTTGTAATAATATTGGAGCACTTGTTTTTCATTATCCTTATTACTAACACTTTGTGTTAATAATAAAATCTCTACAAATATTTTTAAATTAATTCTTCTCTCCACCCAAATATAGAGGCATGATTTAATTTTTTAAGAAACTATCATCTGCTTGAAATACAATTATATTAGCCATGAGTTTACTATTTGAAAGCTTCAATTATTATTCCTTTAAATTCTTTTAAGTCCTTCCTTCCAATGGGGCTGCATAATTTTGCTACTCGCCAGTCAATAATAGCAATAACAACAGCAAAAATAATCATCTATTGAACACTTACTATGATAAATGCTTGATTAGAGTTATTTCCTTTACCCTCAAACAATCTTCTTTCTAGATACTACTATTATTCTATTTTACAGATGAGAAACTAAAACTCAAAGTGCTTAGGTAACTTAGCCAAAGTCACACAGCTGCTACATTGTAAAGCAGAGACTCAAATTCAAGTCTCAGTGACTTCAGACAGTCTTAGTGACAGTAGTATATTATACTAATTTACATATTTATTTGTTCCAGAGTTGTTATAAATATAAATTACTAATTTAATATGAGATTTAATCCATGATTTGACTCAACTGAGAAGAAAATGTTTCTTTTCTTATTAATTTTTAAATTAAAAATTATGGTTAATGTAATTGGAATCCAATGCTATTAACACAACAGAAACTGGTTTAGTTAGACTACAAACATATCACATACTTATGGGCTTTGCTTTAGAAAATAGATATGTGTCTAAAAATATGTGCATTAATGGTACACATATTCTTACTTATGTTATCAAATTGTTGAAAAGGTTAAAAATATTGCCATCCTGAGTCATTATTTAAAGTGATTTCATACCTAAGAGTGTAGCAGAAGTTTCAGTGATGTTTTTAAGTAAAAAAAACATTATCTTGTAAGATGACCATTAAATACCATTATATCATCATCATATCTTATTAAATCATCGTGTAATTTAATACCACGGAAATCGTATGATTGCCAATGAGTCAAGACTTTTGTGAGTCAAATGAGGTGATGTATATAAAAATGTTTTACAAACAATAAATCCTAGACCAGTATAAGGGAAGGGAAATTACATTTACTGGGGTCCTTCTTTGACAGCAGTGACTTGCTCTGTATTAGCAATGCCCCATTTAATCCTCTCATTGCCCTAGGAAGTAGATTTGGTAGTTTTATTCCTTTTTTTACCAATGGATAAACTGAGACTCTTAAAGGTGAACTAACTTGACCAAAGCACACAGCTAATAAATGACAAAGTGAGGTTTCCAACCCAGGACTGCCTGTTTCCAAAGTTACTGTACTTTCTCCTACCATTTGGTCTCCTTGTTATTACTGTATAATTACCATTATTATTATTAAAGGGGAAAGAAGCATCAACTTTCATAAAAGCACATGACTATTTAACAAAACATGAGTTTTAAAGCAGTAGTTAGAACAATTCTTGCTTTTTCTTGACATTTTAAAATAAATGAAGTTATGTGTAAGTATCATTTTTAAAGACATTTTAAAGATGTAAGTAATGAATAAGGTTTCACTCACAGGTATTAAAAAATGTGATAAAGTTGCAGTAATTGTAACAGTGTGGTGCTGATGAAATAATATATCAGAGGAATAAATATCAAGTATATAAATATGAAGAAATAAATACTACTATGTAATTTCCAAGGGAAAGAATAGAATACTGGGACAACTAATTATCCATTTGGAAAAAAAAAATTAGATCGCTACTCATGTCCTACAAGAACATCAAACATGTTCAAGTGGATTAAAATTTTAAATGTAAGAAATCTCAAAAATACTAGAAAAAAATATAGAAATACTTTTAGAATTGGAAAGAAAATTGTACAGCTGGCAATTTAAAAGAAACCAAAAAGTAAGAGATTGATAAATTGACTAAAATTTTTTAAAATTTCTCTGTATTAAAATAAAGTTCACAAATAAAGTTAAATAGTTAAACAGGAAAATGGGGAAATTTTGCCATTGCTTATGAAAAATAAACATGAAAATTTGAATTCAGATTTTCAAAGTACAAAGAACACTAATAGATCCATAAAGAAAAGATAATCATACCTAAATGCAAAGTTGGTGAAGGACATAAAGAGGCAATTCACAAAATTAGAAACATGAGTGGCCAATAAATTTGCACAAAATCTTTATTTTTCCAATTGGATAGTCAGTTGTCCTAGTATCCTACTCTTTGCATTGGAAATTACATAATAGTTTTATTTTCTTATATTTACACCTTTTATATTTATTCCTTTGATCTATTCTATGTAGCATAAATGGTCATACAAATGCAAATTAAAGTGTTGGTTTTTTAATTTACCAAATTGGAATGATATTTTTATATTCTACCATGTTGTATTATCAAATATGCCAGGAAATATGTGTTCTCAAGCACTATTGGCAGGAGTGTAAACTGATCCATCTTTTCCAGAGAGCAGTTTGTCAATTATTCATAAATTTGACCCACTGATTTTACTTCTATGAATTTATGCTGAGAAAATAAGCATAGGTCTATCAAAAGATTAATACAACCCTAATCACAGCACCATTTATTATAATAAGAAACATTTGAAAACAACCATAAAATGTCCCATAGTAAGGGATTGATTAATTTTTTTTAGTATATCCCTACAATGGAACTTTATTTCCACTGCAGAATGATGAAAGGAAATGACACTGTAGAAAAATCTTTAATGCCATGAGGAGATGCTTACAACATGTTGTTAAAAAGAGACAGAGAACAGATTATAAACCCACATGTACAATACCAGCTTTGTAAAAGCAGAATGTTTATACGTGTGCCTCCGGAAGGAATATACCAAAACATTAACAAAGTTCATTGACAGTGTTGGAATTATGAAGGGGATCATGGATTCTTTTTATTTTATTTTAATGCTTATGTGTTTTTCCTAAAGTTTTTTTTTTTGTTTGTTTTGTTTTTGTTTGTTTCTTTGCGGTACGCAGGCCTCTCACTGTTGTGGCCTCTCCCATTACGGAGCACAGGCTCCGGACGTGCAGGCCCAGCGGCCAGGGCTCACGGGCCCAGCCGCTCCGCGGCATGTGGGATCCTCCCGGACCGGGGCACGAACCCGTGTCCCCTGCATCAGCAGGCGGACTCTCAACCACTGCACCACCGGGGAAGCCCCTAAAGTTTTTTTTTTAATGAACATGTATTTTATAATAAGAGAAATAAGTATGAGATTTATTTTAAATATAATTCATGGCTTTTCTTTATTACTTTTCCAATAAATGTGTACTTCCTCTGTTGAAATTTTTTTGTCTTATAATGAGCTAAGCATCTATTTGATTCTTCTCATCATGTAGGTCTGATCTGTGACCTCCACTTGGAAGGAAAGCTGAAGGCAAATCAGAAAGGAAGAAAGAACAGAACCAAGTCAACACATTAAGGAAGATAGCATAGCAAAGGCAGGTACGGGAAGAAACACAGCAGAGGGGAGAGCCAAGCAATACGGTCATCGACAGTAGCTGTGTCTAGTGTATGTATCAAATCCTCTCATTATTGATAAGATTAATTGAATGTGTTAAATTTGTACTGAATGAGGTTGACTGTATCTTGGAAGAATAATTTATCATACATCATTCAGAGGTGGATCATCTAACTTGTGTTTTGTTCAGAATTTGGCTCCTTTATGATCCAAGTTTATTGTCATGGTTTGTGGGACCAAGTAGGTCTAGACATCTGATTAGTATCTCCTGACCTCTCCTTCATAAAATACATCCTTTCCATGCCAGCCTTCAGGGGTAGATGTTATCAGGGCTGAACAGTATCTAGCAAGCAGGCTTGGTGAAGTGCTATGTTTGAGGCATTAGTTAGAATTTTCAAAAGGCAGTGTTATGAATTGAACTGTGTCCTCCAAAAATGTATGTTGAAGTCCTAATCTCCCAGCACCTCAGAATGTAATCTTATGTAGGGCGCGGTCAGCTAACTGCTACGCGGCAGGAAGCTGAAATAAGCTGAGTCATCCTTCCTGTGGCCACTGCGCTTGCGCTAAGTATACTAATGAGGTTTTAAAGTAGCGACCTATCCGATGCTGGCTCACAAATCGCACCATCGGCGAAAGCCAATCACAGAGCGACACATGTTCTTAATCCCTATATAAGCAGACTGCTATAGGATTGCGGGGTCTTCCTTCCATCTTTCTTCAACCAAGCTGTGCTCCAATAAAGTGTGATACGAGAAGAATCTTGCGTGTGGCGGCTCGTTATTCTGCCGGTCGGAAACGGCTCGCCGCAAGTGGTGCCGAAACCCGGGAACTTCGCGCCCTGCATGGAGGACCGATTCAGAACTCGACACACGGAGTGAACCGTCGGTGAGTAGTCCAGTCAGGTATGTTTTTCGGGGGTTTGGAGCCTGAAGTTTTTACTTTCGCTTTTGTCCTTTTAGTGTTTCTCATGTTTTTCGTTTGCTTGTGGCTACGGTGCCACCAGCCCGATCGAGTGTGTCTTCCCTGGCCGATAGATAAGTCAAGCATTTTTGGGAATAGTTCGTCCACGGAGCCTACAACTGATTTTCATGAGCCTATTCAAGCCCTTTTAAGGGACCGAGGGCTAAAGCTCTCTCATAAAATCATAAGTAGGCTGCTACAAGATATCGAAAGTGCCGCGCCGTGGTTTGGGGTATCAGGCAGCTTGACTGTTCCGTCATGGGAAAAACTCGGAAAAGACCTAAAGGAGTGTAACACAAGGGGAGAATTTTCTCGAGGCGCTCTCCCCTTGTGGAGCATGATACTTTCTTGCCTAAAGGAAGGAAAATGTGAAGAAATTATTCAACGAGGACGCAAGGCTCTTAGCATGTGTCAAGATAGCGCATCAGAGAATGAACAAACAGGGACTACGGTAGACAGGCCTGAAATTATGAAAAGAGAAAAAAGAAAACAAAAGGAAAAGCAAGAAACGGTGCCAGGATTATATCCAATCCTAGATGAGTTTAAGGAATTATATTTGTTTCAAGATGAATTAAATCCTAGAGAGAAGGAAGATTTAGAAGGAGCGGCCGCGACATATGAACAAGAGCGGTATGAGCATTGGTACATGCCGCCGCTCGCTAGCCCACCATATTTTAATCCTGCGGAGGCTAGAGCTTCCGCCCCTGCTCAGGCCTCCACCTCAGTTGCGGCAGCTAATGCTCCCCCTCCTATGCCAAAGTGCACTTTTATTCCTCGGGAAGCATGGTCCCAGTTGGCCACTGCTTTCCCCGTGTTTGAAGATCCAGCTACACGCCAACGATATTGTGAGATGATAGATCATAAGCTCATTAGGGATCTTGCAGAAGCGGCTAAAAGAGATGGCGTGTCCGCCAATTACACTATCATGTTGTTGCAGCGCCTCACGCGAAATGCGTTAACACCTACAGACTGGCAGGATATTGCCCGCGCTTGCTTAACGATGGGGCAATACCTAGATTGGAAATCAATCGTGTCTGACCTAGCACATAGTCAGGCGCGGGAGAATGCTGCCAATGGGCAGCCGGCCTGGAATGTTGACATGCTGTTGGGACAGGGACAATGGATAAATAATCAGACCATGTTCCCTGTGCAAGTTTACAGCCAAATAAACGAAATTAACATGCGGGCCTGGCGAGCCCTCCCCAACAAAGGAGAAGTTTCAGGGAATTTAACCAAGATTATACAGGGCGGCACAGAACCATTTTCCGATTTTGTAGCTAGAATGATGGAGGCTGCCGGACGGATTTTTGGTAATGTAGATGAGGCTATGCCATTAGTAAAACAATTAGTTTATGAACAATGCACAAAAGAGTGTCGCAGAGCGATAACACCTTATAAAGGGAAGGGCATTGAAACCTGGATGAAAGCATGTAGAGAGATCGGAGGGCCTTTGTCTAATACCGGGCTTGCTGCGGCTGTGCTGGCTGCCGCCCACAGTGTTCAGAACCCTGCCAAGTCAGGGGTTTGTTTCCAATGTGGAAAGCCTGGGCACATTAAGAAACAGTGCAAAAATGCAGGTGCGAGACCTAAAATGCTACAAGCTCAAAGAGTTCCAGGAACTTGTCCTAGATGCAAAAAAGGAAAACATTGGGCTAATGAATGTAGATCTGTTAAAGATATAAATGGGCAGCCCATTCAGCCCGCTGCACAGGTAGCTAATTCAAGAAATATCCATACAGCCAATTCAAAAAACGGGATAACGGGCCCCCGGTCCCAGGGCCCGAAGATTTTTGGGGCCCACGAGAGTGTGAACCTTCAGCCACTCCGACCCCAAGGCGAGCCACGTCAGGCTCCGCAGGGTTGGACCTCCGCGCCAGCTCCAGAATGGTATTAACAACAACCATGGGCATACAGCCCCTAGATACAGACATGAAAGGGCCACTACCTAGAGGGACGGTTGGGCTGGTGTTAGGTCGTTCTTCCTCCGTTTTAAAAGGACTTATTGTCCTACCCGGAGTGATTGATCCTGATTATACCGGAGTTATTAAGGTAATGTGTCAATCCCCTAGAGGGATCGTTACTATAGCCCCTGGTGATCGGATAGCTCAATTGTTGATTTTGCCTTCTTTTCATGAAAATTATCCCGCATGTTCTGCAGCCTTTTTGTCATTATCCCTTGATGATCGTCCTATGATGAGTCTAACCGTAGAAGGGAAAACATTTTTAGGTTTGGTAGATACCGGAGCAGATCGGAGCATTATAACTACTAGAGATTGGCCAGGCTCTTGGCCCCTACAAGAGTCTTCTCAAACCTTGCAAGGTCTAGGATATGCACAGACACCCAAAGTTAGCTCCAAGGAATTAACTTGGATCTCTAAAGATCAGAAGGGAAGATTTCAACCCTTTGTGGTTGGGGGATTACCATTTAATTTATGGGGAAGGGATGTACAAAGTCAAATGAAACTTAGACTTACTAATGATTATTCTGAAGTCGCACAAAATATTATGCTTAAATCGGGATTTATACCTAATAGAGGGATAGGACGTAAGTTACAAGGCATGACCGCCCCTATAGAAGCCCGCGGAAATTTAAACCGCCGAGACTTGGGTTTTTCTCAAGGGTCACTGAATTTATGATTCCTATTACATGGAGGACCACAACACCTGTGTGGGTACCTCAGTGGCCTTTGTCAAAGGAAAAACTGGAGGCGGCATCCAAACTAGTGGATGAGCAGTTACAATTAGGGCATTTAGAACCCTCCCAGTCACCCTGGAATAATTAAGAAAAAATTAGGGAAATGGTGTAAAGATTGTTTCTTTTCTATTCCTTTGAATAGTCGAGATAAAGCCCCTTGTATGGAGTTGCTTGAACAAGCCTTAGGCGTTTTGATCAAATATTTAGGGAATAGGGGATTATTTCTTGCTCCCGAAAAAATACAGAAGGGAGATGTTGTAAATTTTTTAGGAGCTACTGTACATAGGAATAAGATAGTACCTCAAAAAATTGAGATTAGGACTAATTGCTTAAAAACATTAAATGATTTTCAAAGGTTACTTGGAGATGTGAATTGGATTCGGCCATATTTAAGTTTAACCCGCTTGGATCTAAAACCTTTGTTTAGTGTATTAGAGGGAAATCCTGATCTTAATTCCCCACGCCAGTTGACCCCAGAAGCCCATCAGGCACTTCAAAAGGTAGAACAAGCTATTACAAATGCACAATTAGAACGCTGTGATGATTCTCAACCTGTTTGGATCCACACGCGCTCTAACAGCGCTAGACTCTACGACACAGGCTCAAGAGTTTATTCATATTACACGCTTGCCCTATAATCCACAAGGCCATGGCCGACGAAAAGCCCAAGGAAGGAGTCAAGACTGAGAACAACGATCATATTAATTTGAAGGTGGCGGGGCAGGATGGTTCTGTGGTGCAGTTTAAGATTAAGAGGCATACACCACTTAGTAAACTAATGAAAGCCTATTGTGAACGACAGGGTTTGTCAATGAGGCAGATCAGCTTAAAGAACTCTTAATAAAATAAAAAGGGGGAATCGCAGAGAACTGTACCCCTAGACAGAGACTTTCACTTGCCTTATTTACACATTTAAATGATGCCAATCAATGGAAGGGCCCGGATCGTGTTATTACTCGATCCAGGGGATCTCTTTGTGTCTCCCCACAGGATCAAGATCCGATCTGGGTGCCATCAAGACTGACGAGAATTGTTGAAGAAAACTTCAGAGAAGATGCTGAGCTGGATGTTCCTGATGATTCTTAATCGAAGTCTTTGTATTAGTTGGAATTCCACAAAGGATTATTCAAATTGTGCAACTGAGTGCTGCCGGGCTGGAGCCCGTTGCCTTTGGAGATTTTGCCTCTTGGCTCTCTTCTGCCTTTTCCTCCTTTGGGGAGTGGGTGGGGGTAGGAATCTTTGGAGTCTGCTGTGTATTTGGGATTATGCTGTGTCTCTGGTTGGTCTGTCGTGTGCGCATCAGGGCACATCGAGATAGGGTCCTGCTCACTCAGGCACTTCTGGCTATTAAGGAAGGAGATTCTCCCGCAGCCTGGCTCTCCGCCCTGAATAATTCGAAATGATTGCCCTTGCACAGAGAGGCCTTGTCGCCATTGCACCTCTATAGGGAGTCATCCATTGTCCTGATTGCCCTTGCACAGAGAGGCCTTGTTGCCATTGCACCTCTATAGGGAGTCAGCCATTGTCCTGATTGCCCTTGCACAGAGAGGCCTTGTTGCCATTGCACCTCTATAGGGAATCAGCCATTATTCTGAGTCAGCCTTTGCACCCTGCAGCCCTTGTTGGCATTGCACGCAGGAAGGTGTCTCAGACATGCCAACAGAAAACTGCCCTCGAACAGTGAGCACATCATGAGGTGAACACTTGTACGGGCTACATTCTGCTTGGTGTTCTAATAAATAAAAAAGGGGGAGATGTAGGGCGCGGTCAGCTAACTGCTACGCGGCAGGAAGCTGAAATAAGCTGAGTCATCCTTCCTGTGGCCACTGCGCTTGCGCTAAGTATACTAATGAGGTTTTAAAGTAGCGACCTATCCGATGCTGGCTCACAAATCGCACCATCGGCGAAAGCCAATCACAGAGCGACACATGTTCTTAATCCCTATATAAGCAGACTGCTATAGGATTGCGGGGTCTTCCTTCCATCTTTCTTCAACCAAGCTGTGCTCCAATAAAGTGTGATACGAGAAGAATCTTGCGTGTGGCGGCTCGTTATTCTGCCGGTCAGAAACGGCTCGCCGCAATCTTATCTGAATATAGGGTCTTTGCAGATGTCATCAATTTAAAATGAGGTCATTAGGGTGTGCCCTAATACAATATAACTGGGATCCCTTGTAATATGGGGAAATTTGGACAGAGACACACATATGTGCAAAGGGAAGATTAGGTGAAGAGACATGGGGATAATGCCAAGTGAAGGTGAGCATGATACTGTCACAAGCCAAGGAATATCTGGGGCTTCTAGAAGCTGGAAGAGGCAAGGAAGTTTCCTTCCCCAATAGGTTTCAGCGGGAAGATGGCCCTGCCAACACCCTAACCCCTGGAACTGTGAGACAATAAATTTCTGTGGTTCTGAGCCACCCAGTTTGTGATACTTTGTTACAGCAGCCTAGGAAACTAATACAGGTGGTATAATGCCCCTCTCCAAAACAAGGTGCAAGTAATTCCCAGGGGATGCTGGGAAATACTGAGAAGGACTCTGATGCACGACTGTAAAACTAATCATAAAGACTTGGGGATTTGCTCCTGCCTGCAAGTGCAGGCAACACCTCTGTTTTATATATATACCCTCACCTTCAACTTCCATTTTGCCATCATTTTTCAGCTTTAAATTGGGATAAAAGTCTGCTCCCCCTCACAGGACTTCTGCACAGAACTAATATCTTGTTGGGAAGCACTTTGAAAAGAAAGGGAGTACATAAATACAACAGAACCAGGTAAAGTGACAACCCTAATAAACATGCTGAACAGAAGTGGCTACGAGGCCTTATAGTTTAAGGCAATTGTTAACTGGGCCTAATGCTTTTTAAATGGCTTGCAATCTCACGATGCTTCACTAGGATGTTAAAAGAAGGAGCTACATAGGAATTCCTTGGCGGTCCAGTGGTTAGGACTCCACACTTTCACTGCTGAGGGCTTGGGTTCTTTTCTTTTCTTTTAGTTTTATTGAAATATAGTTGATCTTCAATGTTGTGTTAATTTCTGCTGTACAGCAAAGTGACTCAGTTGTACATATACATACACATTATTTTTCATATTCTTTTCCATTATGGTTTATCACAGGATACTGAATATAGTTTCCTGTGCTATACAGTAGGACCTTGTTGTTTATCCATCCTATATATAATAGTTTGCATCTACTAATCCCAAACTCTCAATCCTTCCCTCTCCCACCCCCTTCCCCTTGGCAACTACAAGTCTGTGTCTATGTCTGTGAGTCTATTTCTGTTTCATAGGTACGTTCATTTGTGTTGTGAGGGCACGGGTTCAATCCCTGGTCGGGGAACTAAGATCCCACAAGCTGTGTGGCGTGGTCAAACAAAACAAAACAAAACAAAACAAGGAGCTGCTGGGCCAGCTCAATGCATGGTGTGCAGACAGACTGGTCTGGGTAAAGCTGTCTGTGTGGTTTACGTGCACTAGGGCAACAGTGTGTGATGGCCATTCCCTGAAGTTTCACACAACAGACACCTCGTAAATAAGGCTGTCCCAGGAAGGCAAATGTTCTGCTAAATTAATAAAATCTCTTTACGAAAACTGCACGACTCAGAGTAACAGCCAGAGAACAAAAGAAGGAGGCCACAGGACCTTTCAGATGGAGCACCTAAGTACCTTGAGACACGTGGGTCCTGGATTCAGAGAAGGACACCCTACAAAGTCAGCTCCACTCTTCAGAGGCAGGACCACTCATATTTCCTCTCCAAATGCTTCTGCTATAGGGATTCAGACATATTTTAGAGCCAGAAAGATTTTACCTGTTCTCTTTCACTGTAGCCTAATACTGTGCAAACTTTTATATTTAGCAGCAAGCCACACCAAAACGTGAAGCAAATCTCCCAACTCTTGAGCTAAAGGAACCCAAAATTACATAAAAAGTTAAACATAGTAATACTATGTATAGCTGTACATAAGGCGACAGAGCCCTGAGGTCCACCGTGTAGCACTATGCAAGCAGCCACAGTCAACAGACATCTACCACGTCTACTGAAGCCAAATCAAGATAAAAATATCAGCAAGTTTTTGTCAGTTAACAGCAACATGTGTTGGAGAGGCTAAAAAAGAAGCATAAGGCGTGTAAACTCTCTGCCGTCATGAGGTTTACAATCAAAATAACTGGAATCAAAATGCACTTTGTTAAGTTGTCTATTGAGTTTCTGCTATGAGCTGAATGTTTGTGTCCCCTCAAAGCTCATATATTGAAACCCTAATCCCCAATGTGATGGTATTTGAAGGTGAGGCCTTTGGGAAGTAATTAGGTCATGAGCATAGAGCCCTCATGAATGGGATTAGTGCCCTCATAAGGAGAAACACAGAAAAGATCATCCCTTGCTCTGCGTGAGGACACAGCAAGCAGGAATCCATCTGCAAACCAGGAAGAGAGCCCTCGCCAGACATTGAATCAGCCAGCACCTTGATCTTGGACTCCCCAGCCTTCAGAATTCTGAGAAATTAATGTCTGATCTTTAAGTCACACAGTTTACAGTATTCCCTTACAGCAGCCTGAGCTAAGACAGTTCCTTAAGTCAGATCCCCTCTACTCCTCCACTGCTGCTTTCATTCAGAAAATATTGGTGGGTGCATACAACTGCCAAAAATGTTTTTTTATTTTTGAAATCTCCAACAAATATCTCAGTTAAAGAAGATGAGTACAGCAGGTAAGTCATTGCCACTCACAAGGATAACTGCTGTGCTGTTACCTAAGACAGCAAGCATGAATGCAATCTATGGCAGCTTTGCAAACTGCTTTTTTTTAAATTGGAGTATAGTTGATTTACAATGTTGTGTTAGTTTCAGGTGTACAACCTGAAACTAACAACCTGTACAACCTGTACAAATACAAAGTAATTCAGTTATACATTGTACAGGTGTACAACCTGTACAAATACAAAGTAATTCAGTTATACATATACATATGAAACTGCTTTTAAAAATCACTATGCTGGACTTCCCTGGTGGCACAGTGGTTAAGAATCTGCCTGCCAATGCAGCAGACACGGGTTTGATCCCTAGTCCGGGAAGGTCCCACATGCCACGGAGCAACAAAACCCGTGCGCCACAACTACTGAGCCTGCGCTCTACAGCCTGCAAGCCACAACTACTGAAGCCCACGTGGCTAGAGCCCGTGCTACGCAACAAGAGAAGCCACTGCAATGAGAAGCCCACAGGCAGCAATGAAGACCCAACATGGCCAAAAATGAATAAAATTTTAAAAATAATAAAAATAAAAATCACTGTGCTAACCTTAAAAATAAAAAAGTAGGAGAATAATGTTGAGAACCACTGGTCTAATGCATTGGTTTCATATCAATTAGTCCTGACAAAGTGCAGAGAAGTCTGTAGGGAGAGTTTAAACTCCATTTTGTTTTAAGTCATGGTATGTGTAGCCTCGATCCCAAAGTCATTTGAATAAAGAGTTGTTTTTAGCTGATGGTTTTGAAGTTCCAGAAATGGGTGTATCTGAATGGATGTGAAGTGTTTACAGTAGTTTAGTTCACCCTGTGCTTGAGAATCTTAGCCCAAGAGATTCTAATTCGTATTATATTCACCACAGCTAATCAATGGCAGTGTCCCCATGTGATCTAAACCAAAATGGTTTTAAAGAGTGTTAGACTGTTCTTTTAAAATGGGAAAGTTATCTATTACTGTTGGAGAGATTTTTGCATTTTCAAGTTTCTGCTATTCTAATTAGATGGCATTGTGTGAAAGAAAAAAATCACTATGCTTACAAAGACTGTACTTGGCCTACAGAATTTACATTCTCTTAACACAGATTTTATCTAGGCTATTCTGTCTTCCTATCCCACAATAAATTAACAGAAAAGATACCTCTTTCTGTTACAAGTATCATATAACACACACACACACACACACACACACACACACACACACACACACACATACTCCTCATTTACATTGCTCTCATATCACACAGCAGATTCTGCCCAGATGAACAATTAAATTAGAATAGAATAGAAGAGGCAGCAAGTCACTATAGGGCTTCCCTGGTGGCGCAGTGGTTGAGAGTCTGTCTGCCGATGCAGGGGACACGGGTTCGTGCCCCAGTCCGGGAAGATCCCACATGCCACGGAGCAGCTGGGCCCATGAGCCATGGCCGCTAAGCCTGCGTGTCCAAAGCCTGCGTGTCCGAAGCCTGTGCTCCAAAACGGGAGAGGCCACAAGAGTGAGAGACCACAACAGTGAGAGACCCGCGTACCGCAAAAAAAAAAAAAAAGTCACTATACTTGCAACTTGATTTCTTTTTAGATTTGCCCCAAGATTCTGTGCGGCATGAACACATATCCTAAAGAAAACTTTTCTGCCTGCTATTTCCTTGCTTTCATTAGCTTTGTTTGTTTTTTGTTTTGTTTTGATCTTTTCTTTTAATTTTTTCTTTTTTATTGTGGTATAGTTGATGTACTCAATGGCTTTTTTAAAAAAATATTTATCTATTTATTTTGTTGCACCATGTCTTAGTTGCAGCTTGCTGGCTCCTTAGTTGTGGCTCGCCAGCTCCTCAGTTGCAGCACGTGGGCTCCTTAGTTGTGGCATGCAAACTCTTAGTTGCAGCATGCATGTGGGATCTAGTTCCCTGACCAGGGATCGAACCCGGGCCCCCTGCATTGGGAGCATGCAGTCTTATCCACTGCGCCATCAGGGAAGTCCCTCAATGGCTTTTATGAAAGCCACATCACTCTGACATAATAACGTGCAAGAGGCCAGATACAGAGAAATCTATAATGCTTAAAAGAAGTCACTAAAATTGTGCCTGATACTGACCTATGATGACAGAGGTATAGTGGTTACCTTTAGAGGAAGGTATTGACCAGGTAGTTGCAGGAGAGAGCCTTCTGGAAATGTACTACCCCTTAACCTGGGTGATGGTTACATGCATCTATACATAGGTAAAAATTATCGAGCTGTAAACTTAAGATTTTGAGTACTTTATTGAGTTATACCTCAGTAAACTCTTTTATTTCTACCTCTGAAGCATATTCATATCCAGCTCAAAATCAGGTAGAGCAGTAACACATTATGGGACTTCCCTGGCAGTCCAGTGGTTAGGACTCTGAGCTTCCACTGCAGGGGGCACAGGTTTCATCCCTGGTTGGGGAACTAAGATCCCACATGCCGCATGGGGTGGCCAAAATAAATAAATAAATAACACATTACAGTAGAAAGTGATAACTTATAAATCAATAAGAACTAATAAAATTATTATATTTTAAGTCATGAGATCCCTTGAGGCATGCATATAACTGTTAAATATACACCACACGGCCATGAATATGAATTATCCATAAACCAAGGCTATTTGCTGGCCGTGGTTGAATCTGAAAGACCAACGGTAAAAAAAAATAATTATTTCCTGAAGCCTACCTCCTTTCAGTTGTATAAACACAATGAGCACAAGTGGACCATGGCCACCCTGTTGAACCCCAGACTTCCCTCACCTGTAAAATCACCTATAACTGGCTCCAGGAACCTAAGACCCATGGACAGCGATGCTCCAGCCACTGAAAACTATTGCAGTTTCTCAGTCCCATTCAGGGCCTGAATACTGAATTCAGTAGAAGAACACACCATGAGAAATATCCATCACAGCGACCAAAAAGAGAGTTTAGCATGGAAGAGACTATTCTGACTTCTCATCACCCCCTTGTTCACAGACCAGAAGAAAATATAGATATTGACCCAGCTTCCCAGTGCCCGGTTCTCTCCATTCCTACCACTATAAACCTGGAAAGAAGAATTTCTTTAAAGTTGGTCCACTGCTGTGAAAAAATCATGGCCCTTTGACAACAGAACTCACCCCCATAGGCTAACCTAGGCAATATTAATTCAGTCTAAATAAAATCTGAATTTTTTGGCCACGCCATGCAGCTTGCAGGATCTTAACCCAGGCCCAGCAGTGAAAGCGCCGAATCCTAATCCCCGGACCACCAGGGAATTCCCTAAAATCTGAAATTTTAAGAAACACTGCATTAGGTTTATAGAGCTCCAGGAACAAAGTACCACAAACTAGGGGACTTAAACAACAGCAAGTTATTGTCTCACACTTATAGGGGCCAGAAGTCCAAATCATGGTTTTGACAGGGCTCATTCCTTCTTTGAAGGCAGAGGGAGAAGCTTTTCCAGGCCTCTCCCTGAGCTTCTGGTGATTTGCCAGCAATCTTGGGCGTTCCTTGGCTTGTAGACATGTCACCCAGATCTTTGTCTTCATATCCACATTATGCTCCCCCTGTGTGTGTGTCCAAATTTCCCCTTTTTATAAGGAAACTGGTCATACTGGATTAGGGGCCACCCTGTGCCTGTATAACCTCATCTTAACTAATTACACCTGCAATGACCCTATTCCCAAATAAGGTTACATTCTGGGGTTTAGGACTTCAACGTACACATTTTTAAGGGCTACAATTAAGCCCATAGCAGACTCATACCCTGTTAGATCTTCTTTTCATCATCCTCCACTTCACCCGAGGCTCAGCTCAGGCCCTCTTCATCCTTCACCTGGGCTCCTGCAGTGCACACTTAACTACCTGCAGTCCCAGTTCCCTCCATGACATCCTCCACACAACCCCCTGAATGCTGCTCAAATTCAAATCTAGTCACAGTAACACTCTGGTTAAGGCTCCCATTGCTCATAGGACAAAGAATGTACCGATCCATTTATCCATCCATCTCTAGCCCAGCAGAGTCAAATAGGAATATAGTGCAGCCCACAAATGGGGCCACTTATGTAACTTTAAATGCTCCAGTAGTGATATTTAGAAAAGTAAGATGAAACAAGTGAAATTAATTTTAAGTATATATTTAACCCAATTGTCCAAAACATCATCATTTCAACATGTAATTGATGTGAAAAAATTATTAGTGAGATTTACATTTTTTTCTATTAACTCTTCAAACTCCAAAATGTACTTTACACTTATAGCACATCTCAATTCAGACTAGCCACATTTCAAGGACTGAACAGCCACATGAGGCTAGGGAGCTACCATATTGGACAGTGTAGATCTAGCCCTTACTCATCTCAACCATGGGACGCCTTCCATCCTACCCACTAAGTAGGCATCACCAATTTATTAGAGTTTCATAAGCCCAGCAGTTAGTTTTCTAGCTCTTTGCTTTTTTTTTTTTTTTTTCGGTACGCAGGCCTCTCACTGTTGTGGCCTCTCCCGTTGCAGAGCACAGGCTCTGGACGTGCAGGCTCAGCAGCCATGGCTCATGGGCCCAGCCGCTCTGCGGCATGTGGGATCTTCCTGGACCGGGACACAAACCCGTGTCCCCTGCATCAGCAGGCAGACTCTCAACCACTGCGCCACCAGGGAAGCCCTAGCTCTTTGCTTTTTAAAGTGCTATTTCCCCTGACAGAATGCTCTCCTCGTCCCTCAAGTATCTCCTCTTCTTTGGAAACTTCCCTGAGAACACTTTCTTCCTAACTTTAGCAAATTTGATTATTCCCTCTTTTGTACCAACTCTGGGATCACCAGAAACTTAAGACCTATTAAAGCACTTTCGATATTTGGATTTCAATATTTGTTTTCCTTTCTGTTCTCCATAAATAAAAACTTGAGCTTACTGGAGCCAATGTTCATGTTTTATTCGTATATGTATCCCCAGCACTGGCCAAGGGCCTGGAAAATAATAGGTGCTTAACGAATGATTCTACCTGAATGAAGAGAAAGCCAGCGGCATGCAGATTGCAAATTCAAGTGTCATTTATTGATTACCTTACAATGTGTTTGACACTGCATGTATTTTATCTCGTTTAATCAATATTTATTAAGATTCATATAGCTAATCCTGGAAACAGTAGATTCCCAAGTATTGGCTCTTATTTAATGCCATATTAAAATCAGCATAGGGACTTCCCTATGGACACAGTTTCAATCCCTGGTCCAGGAAGATCCCACGTGGCGTGGAGCAACTAAGCCCGTGCACCACAGCTACTGAGCCTGTGCTCTAGAGCCTGCGAGCCACAACTACTGAGCCCACATGCCACAACTACTGAAGCCGGCGTGCCTAGAGCCTAAGCTCTGCAACAAGAGAAGCCACCACAATGAGAAGCCCACGCACCTCAACAAAAGAGTAGCCCCAGCTCGCTGCAACTAGAGAAAGCCTGCGCAGCAATGAAGACCCAACACCACCAAAAATAAATAAATAAATAAGTAAATTTATTTTTAAAATAAAATAAAATCAGCATAAGCCAGATCGAGAATAGAAAATACAGGGACTTCCCTGGTGGTCCAGTGGTTAAGACTCCAAGTTCACAGTGCAAGGGACACAGGTTCGAACTAAGATCCCACATGACACACAGTGTGGCCAAAAAAAAAAAAAGAATAGAAAATACATTCAACAAATATTTTATTAATATCCACTATGTGCCAGACACTGTTAAAAGTTCTGAAGATGGATGCATTAAAAAAAAAAAAAAAAGACAGGGCCTGTGTTTTTGTGGAGCTTATATCCTAGAGATCCACAACAATAATCATGCCCCCTGTGTCTTTGGTGATTAAGTGCTACCACTTGGCCTCTGATGCCCCAGGATCCAATTATCCCCAATGTGTTTAAGGATTCCAGTTCAGTAGCAGCAGGTTCCACTGCAAATTCTGACCTAAAGAGAAGAATGACCACAGAGTACTTTAAGTATGCTGGCACTCCACTTACAAATTTGTTTCTCATAACCATGGTGAAAGAGTGTTGTCTGGAACCCTCACTTGGGGAAAATTAACATGATAAATCCACTCTAATATTTCAGTCTCCTTCAGTCTTTGGATATCCTCCTTTACAGCATGCCAAGGCAGTCCTGGCATTCCAACTTTATTTTGTGGAGGCTACCTTTTGGTCCATGTTTTAGCCAACCAACCAGACAAATTGTTAGAGCCCATTCTAACCCCTTGGGCTTCAACATTGACTCCAGAATCTACACTTAGTGGACCCATAACAATAAATTCAGCCTGATCAAACTTTACGTTCCTTCCACCATTATCTTACAACTTTAATATCCATTCCTAACACATATTCTCCGGATTTCTGTCAGTATAAATTAGAACCATCATTCAGGAGAATCAGCAGTTTCTTTCCAGGCTACTACCTCAGGGGAGGTCATTACAGGTTCTTGGAGCAAAGCAAGGTTAACCTCCTCAGACAGGGATGGAAGGGCTACTTCTATTGTCAAAGGAAATTCAGCAGAATTTAGTCATTCAAGTACCTCAGCTTCGGGACTTCCCTCGTAGCGCAGTAGTTAAGAATCCACCTGACAATGCAGGGGATACGGGTTCGAGCCCTGGTCTGGGAAGATCCCGCATGCCGGGGAGCAACTAAGCCCGTGCGCCACAACTACTGAGCCCATGCGCTGCAACTACTGAAGCCCGCATGCCTAAAGCCCGTGCTCTGCAACAAGAGAAGCCACCACAATGAGAAGTCTGTGCGCCACAACGAAGAGTATCCCCTGCTCACCACAACTAGAGAAAGTTCCGTGTGCAGCAACGAAGACCCAACGCAGCCATAAATAAATAGATTTATTAAAAAAAAAAAAAACGAAACCTCAGCTTCATCAGGCTCTCCCCATATGTCCCATTCCTTCCCAGTCAATGTCTTCACTTTAACAGGAGACACCCTGCAAGGTTGAGAATTCAACTAAAATTATAATTCAGCCACTTCCAGGATGATCCTCTCAGCTTGACTTTTAGAAATCTCAGCTCTGAAGCTACGGGAGATAAGGGTTTCTTTCAGGGTAGAAATAGAAACGTTGAGCTCATTTATGCAGCTGAGAATTTGAAGCCCTGAGCTCATTTTCTTTTCTTTCCCCACTTTCTCCGGTGCACTTAAGAACAACAGTCAATCTCATTATACTCATCAGTTTGACAACATTCTAAAGTTTCAAGCTCATGGTCACCCATACCCTTACCTCCTAAAACTATTTGGAGTATCCGGTGGTGATATTTTGTGTATCCCTATTGCTGCTTTATGCCATGGACTACCAGTGCCCCCGAAATAGAGTCATTCATGCCTTTAAATCAAATCATATTAGATTGCTGATTCCAGAAAACCCAGAGCCAGTTCAGAAACTCATCCTTAAGATTCAGTTCCTCTAGGACTACTCTCGGTACCAAAATCTGTGTCAATTAAGGAAAACAAAACCAGTTTTACTGTTTTCCTTGACTGATACAGATTTTGGTACCGAAAGTAGTTCTAGATGTTCTAATATAATTATATTAGAGACACAGAGACAGAGACAGAGAGACAGAGATTTCAAGGAATGGGCTTACAGGATGGTGTGGGCTGGCAACTCTGAAATCCATAGTGGAGGCTGGAACTCTCAGGCAGGAGCTGACACTGCTATCTTGAGACAGACTTTCTTCTTCCTCACGGAAACCTGTTTTGTTCTTAAGGCTCTCAACTGATTGAATGAGGTCCATCCACATTACCAAGGATAATCTCCTTTACTTAAAGTCAACTAATTGGATATGTCAATCACATTTACAAAATACCTTCACAGAGAGACTTAGTGTTTGATTGGTAACTGGCTACCATAGCCTAGCCAAGTTGACACATAAAACTAACCAGCACAATCTCTAATAGTGACTTCTTGTCACTGAGTCACAATAAGACATTTTAAGTTGTGTCTAAATTGTATTCTTTGTCCCCAGTCCTTCCAAAATCATGAAGAAACTATCATTTAAATTTAATTTACATTGATAGTATTTATTCATGGTTACACACTACTTACAGAGTCAAAATTTCATATATAACAGCTCTACCACCAGGAAAAAAATCCTTAGTGGTTTGTGGATAAGATTTTTAAAACATTTATTTATAGCCAAGAATTGCCAGAAATAACAGCCAAATTAATAATTAAATAGAAGTCTTTTATTGCAAAAGGAACAGAGCTAAAATAAATAGGAATCATCTGAAATTTTTCAGTATACAAATTCATAGAGCTTTAATTTAACCAAACAGTTATTACAATAATAACTAACAACCTGACATCTTCCAAGTCCCCTGGTGCTCCTGGCCTCTAAATCTGAGAAAGCTGACAGGGGTAGCCTAGCAATCCAGCCTGCGTGGGAGGAAATAAGAGAGGAATTGATGAAAAATTATGGAAAAACATGGGGGCAGGTGGGAAACACTCTAATTTGGTTTGTATTATTGCATAGAGAAGAATGAATATTTACAGTCATAAACTCATATATGCAAAACTGTATTTTATTTTCCTATAACTGAATTTAATTTCTTACCTGAGCTTCTATTACTACCCAACAGCAGAAAATTTCATCTAATAATTTCTAGGTAAACTCAGTCAAATCAATGATTACTCAGTCAGTCATTCCAAGTTTTTAGTTAGTCAATTCAGGAATTTTTTTTCCAAGTAAAATCCAGGGACCCACTGTTCCACTCTTTACCCAAGGGCAAAAATGCTGGGGAATTTATGAAAGTGCCTGTGCTTCCACAGATGAGGTGTCTGGTTCTTGATGTTTCTCTGTCCTCCATGAGCATCCACAGAGATGTAACTCATCTTCCTGGGTCCTTGGTGGTTCCTCATTCACATGGTCCATGTGACATCTGTTGACTGCTTCCCTGCATCATGACCTCCCTGCATTCATGACTGGAGACCACTTCTAGCCCATCAGCCTTCTCTCAGCCAATCCTACTCTACTCTTGAGCACATAGGGACCTTTCTAATGCTCTCCTACACTCCTCGAGGTTCACAGGTGACTCAGGGGACAGCCTCAGGCCCTCTGCCCAGACCTCCCCTCTGGGGATTTGCCACTGCCAAACCATACTTTGGGAGGGGATTCTCTGTAAAGCTTGGATTTCTCCTCAGGCCTTAGTTGGGAAGGGAAGCACTCACAGACTCCTAGCCTACCTGGAGTATAATGTCATCACACACACATGTTCAGACACACACACACACACACACAGTGCAAGGACGGGAGGCAGGACACTGGGACCCTTTTCACCAATGGTTAACTCTATCCTCGGCTATCACTGAAACACTAATTTTTCCAACTAGCTCATCCTCTCTGATGGGGCAGTGGTACATGCACAGACCCTTGCTTCAGTGTTCGGAGACTTTTCTTGCTAATCTATTGTCTCTGTAAAAGAAACTCTAAGGTTATTTTTTATCAAGATTATTTTTATTTTGACTGTATCACCCTTTGCCAAAAGTAACAATGTTCCACTGATATAATGAGTTAAAAGCTTTGACAAAAAAATTAAAGTGGAGGGAACCTTGATTCAGCCTTTCGTGTCACTACAGTTATAAAGTTCTAACAGAGAAACCACTATTGTTCCATGTTGACCATGGTATGTACAGTAACAAAGCTTCCTTGGGTTTGAGGAGGTCTGACAGGTTTATAGTCGAATTCCAGATCCATTATGTTCTCTCTAATTGGTCTCAGACAAGTTACTTAACCTCTTTGAAATCCATTTTCTTCATTCCCCACACCGATCTTATGGGATTATTGTTTAATAGTTAAACAGGGGACTTCCCTGGCAGTCCAGTGGTTAAGACTCCACGCTTCCACTGCAGGGGTCGCAGGTTCTATCCCTGGTCGGGAAACTAAGATCCCACACGCTGCACAGTGTGGCCAAAAAAAAAAAAGAGTTAAACAGGATAACAAGGGGTAATTGTTGGTTCCCTAATCCAATGCGGTAAAATTTGAAAGTCCCAGTTGGCACCATCTCAACATAAACTACTGTATAAAAGCTAATTTTTTCAATTTCATTTCTTTTTATGGCTGAGTAATATTCCATTGTATATATGTGCCACATCTTCTTTATCCATTCATCTGTCAATGGACACTTAGGTTGCTTCCATGTCCTGACTATTGTAAATAGTGCTGCAATGGAGGGAGGCTCAAGAGGGAGGGGATATGGGGACATGTGTATGCATAGGGCTGATTTGCTTTGTTGTGCAACAGAAACTAACACAGTATTGTGAAGCAATTATACTCCAATAAAGATCTATTTTTTTTAAAAAAAGCTAATTTTTATTTTTGCTTCAAACAACAGAATTCACTCTCTCACAGTTCTGGAGGCTAGAAGACCAAGATCAAGGTGTTGGCAGGGCTGTGCATCCTCCAGAGGTTCTAGGAGAGATCAGACCTATTCAGTGTGTAGCCAGTTCCAATGTCCAACTACCTTACTGAAGGAAGTTCTGCTCATGTCCACCGAAACTCCTTCTGCAATTTAGATGCTAACTACCCAACTACCCAGAGTTAGCACAGACTTCATGGGTTGAGAGGGCAAACCTCCACAGGAACCCCCTCACTTGAGATGCAAGACCTGGAGTTCCCAGGCTTCTGTCCAACTGGCTAAAAATTCGGAGGTTCCCTCTACTCCCTTCAGGTTTGATAATTTAATAGAAAGATTCATAAGACTCGGGAAAGCTCTATATTTATGATTGTGGTTTTTATTATAAGGATGTAGACCACGACCAGACAGAAGAAGAAACCTTTAGGATGAGATCTAGGAAGTTCACAAATATGAAACTTCCACGTCCTCTCCTTGTGGAATCAGGACATATGACCCCCTTGGCATATCAATATGTTCACCAACTGAGAAGCTGACCGAACTTGGTGTCTAGCTTTCTTATTAGGGTTTCATTAGGTAGGTGTGATTGATCAAGTCATTGGCAGTGTGATTGAATTCAATCTCTGGCTGCTCTCCCCACTGCCAGAGGCTGGGCTGCTATCACCTGGCTCAGAGCTGCATCCCTCTAATCACATGGTTGGCCTTTCCAGCAAGGCCAGCCCCCACCCTGAAGCCATCTAAGGTGCCCCGTGAGTCACCTTATTAGCATAAACTTAAGTGTGGTCTGAGGGGTGCCCTAAGAATAATAGTTACCTCTATCACTGGGAAAATTCCAAGGGCCTAAAATCTCCACCCCAGGAACCTAGGGCAAAGACCAGACAAATTCTTTATTATACAACACCTTCTTACTGCAACTTAAGATAGATAAGTTGATAAATGGAGGCCCCTGAAATATGTCTTATGAAAGCCTTATAGATGGCTTTGTTTTATTCCCTCTAGGTATCATTTTACCAGTGAAATTACTTCTAATCCGTGGTCCCGAGGCAGGTATTAAACAGCTATAAGTTATCAAATTACCTCATTAAAATTTTAAGAAAAATGTCAAGCAGGCTTTCATTATGTCATTATGTGATCTTTATTTCTCCTTTGAACTATTCAGAAAACTTTCAATAATTTGAAGATAAAATCTCTTTTGATAATCATATTTCTCTTCTTCTACTCAGAACCAAAAAGAATTAGATTTTCTGGTGTTATCCATACTCTTAGATAGAAACAAGGGTATGAAAATGAGTCCTTAACTTCATTGCCTATAGAGAAAAATCTTAAGTCTTAATAATAAATACTAGAAAACTGTCCTGGCATTTATGATAAAAGTCACACCTCTGTCATTCTAAGTCAACCTGACTTTACACTACATTATAGGTAAGGAACCAACCTTGATTAAAGAAAAAGTAGTTTTTCATTTAACATGTGGGAGTATCAAAGATGCGTAATTGGACTATAGGTGTTGTGACCAATTTAAGGAGACCATTTAGTGTTCACGTCTTTTACTATGACTTTAATATTGGGAGGTATTTTCCCCAGGTTCATGGACCAGCATCTACAGATGGGCTCTAGGGCTTCTGTAAAGCTCCTGACATGGTATATAAAATATTGTACATTTTTATGGAGAGAAAATGTATCAGTTTCATCAGATTCCCAAAATTCATTACCATGACTCTTAAAAGCCCTAAGAATCACTTTTGTAAGAGAGCCCTTCTCTAGGAACAGACCAGCCCTCAAACCATTCCCTAAAGCCTCCAGAATTTATAATTCCTACCATCATAACCCAAAGGGCTGCTGTTGAGTGTTTCCACCTCCTCCAGCCTTCCTGAAGCTTTTTTTTTTTTTTAGGTCACGCCATGTGTCATGCAGGATGCGGGATCTTAGTTCCCCGAGCAGAAATTGAATCTGTGTCCCCTGCATTGAGAGTATGGAGTCTTAACCACTGGACCACCAGGGAAGTCCCCTGAAGCATTTATTTTCCAAGTAAGTTGACTTGAGCCTCCATCCACATAGCCCTCCTCAGTATTTCTGAGAATTCTTGGTGGGAGTGCTTTTGTTTCTCTTGATCACCTCCTACTTTGATTTCCTTCTCTATTCACTCTCTGTAGCAACACCTGCAACATGGAAAATAACGCTGTTTCCCCCAAAGTACCATTAATATAAGACAGTTGCCTATAACAGAACTTTACTGAAAGTTTAAAAAACTGAGAAGGATTACATATCAATATTAAGCATGTTTATAGCTTCTGTAAACTCAGTGCTTTAATATTTGCCCTATGTACATGTGCTGGACATACCTTGTTCTGCTTTATGTTTGAGTGCCCTTGTCTTGACTTTCTGCCTCCTTCAACACCCCTGCCCCCTCAAGAGGAGTCCTCTGTTTGGGGACATGCCTTTCAAATACACACCAGCCAATACAGAGTCCACACTCCCAATCACCTTTTTACAGGGATCTCAGATCCTTAGCCATTATCCACCTGCCCCAATCACCCCAGACATCTAGGAACCGCCTCTGTATTTCAGAGCCTCTAAAGTTATGCAGACTAGCAATCTAAGCCTGCTTACCCCTCCTTAATTGCTTCTTTCCAAATAAACCACAATCAGTGCTTACCCACACTTCCTCCCCCTTCTTCTTCTTCATGACCAACCCTGGTGCTTCCTCATGTGACCCCAGGTGGTATAGCATGCCCACTTCTCTCCGAAACTGTGAGCAATAAACTATCTTTTCAGTGACAGTCGTTTGCTGATCTGTTGACCTTACTACATCTCAAATTTTGTGTGAATATACTCTATTCTAGAACAGATCACAACAGGGTTCAGAACAGGAATCAACTTATAATTTATTAATAAATATCACTGTTCTTTACAAGGAGCAATCCCTTTACAAGGAATTTTTTAGCAGTTCTATTTTCGTGGTACTCCTTCCCCCACTGAGGTCATTACTCCTCATAGTTTCTTCTATTCTCATCCTTGGGGTTCCCCATACCCCCGCCTCTTCAGATGGCAGAGGAATTTAGGAATGTTCCTGTTATTTTACTAAACAGAACAGCTTCCTTTTTCTTTTTTTTTTTTTTTTTTGGCCTTGCCTCAGGGCTTGTGGGATCTTAGTTCCCCAAGCAGGGATTGAACCCATGCCCCCTGCAGTGGAAGTGCAGAGCCCTAACCACTGGAATGCGAGGGAAGTCCCCTTCATTTTCCTTTCTTCACCCTCTGCCAATCTAAGACTTCCATGACCAAAAGCTCACTAAGATTATTCCTAAAGAAAAAAGCTGTCTGTCTGCCTTTAAAATAAATGTTGCTCTTCCTTATGAGATGGATGTTCAGCAACAATTTCATCTTTCAAAGCAAATTTTCTTCCTATTAAATATGTATCTAGTAAATCCAAAAAAAAATCCATTCATAAAAGATTCCAGTGTGCTTCAATTTAAAATATTAGCTAACAGTTTAAAATTTATCATATACACATTATTCGAGTTTGCACTTGGTAACACAAATTAATGTGTATACAAGAATTAATAGCCTTCCTATGTCCCAACAATAAGCGGTAGAAAATAAAATGGAAACTATCGCACTAAAAGTAACTAATAACTAATAATAAAAATTATAAAATACCTAAGAATAGTCTTAGCAAGAAATGCAGAGGAGCTATACTAATAAGCTCAAAACTTTAGTGAGGGCATAATTATTTAAGCCTGAATAAAAGAGAGGTAAGCCACAATACGTGAATTGGAAATCTATGTATATGATAAAGATGAAATTTCAAGTCAGAGGAAATAATAAAATAGTCCATTAATGGTTCTTTAACAACCTATTTTAGAATGAAAGATTATATTCCTAATACACACCATATTCCAAAATAGGTTCCAGTCATATAAAAATATTTTTAAATAAATTATTAGAACAAAATGTAGAATAACTAGGGAGTTCCCTGGTGGTCCAGTGGTTAGGATTCGGGGCTTTCACTGCCGTGGCCTGGGTTCAATCCCTGGTTGGGGAACTGAGATCCCACAAGCCATGCGATGCAGCAAAAAAAAAAAAAAAAAAAAAAAAAGTAGAATAACTATATAAACTTGGAAGTCTTTCCTCAATATGACAGCAGATGCAATAACCACAAAGGAAAAAGTAAATAAATTTGACTATCTCAAATGATTTTGTAACTCAAAAACATCATTGTCAAAATATAAATAATAAACTGGGAAAATGTCATTTCTATATAAAGAGACCTTACCAAAAACTAAACAGCTCAGGACAAAATTGGCCAAAGGATATAGAACAGACAGTTCGCAAAACAAGAAAAGCAACTAGTCAATAATACATGGAAAAGTTTTCAATAGTTAAAAATGCTCACTGCCATTGCTTAGCGTTACTATGGCGGGGAATCATTGGAGAGACAGACATCTCATGCTTTGTTAGAGGGGGATTATAAATTGAGAGAAACTCATGAAAAATGAGAATTTGGCAGCATGTATCAAAAGCCCTTAATACAGCAATTCTATCAGAATTTAATACAGAAATCTATCAGAAAGAAATTTGTTGACAACAGCCCAAAGTTAAACATGCAAGAATGTTCATTGCAACAATGTTTATGAGAATGGAGAAATTCCAAACTGTCCCTAACAACAGGAGATTAAATAAATAAATTATGGTACATTCTGACAATGGGATGCCGTGCAGCCATTGAAATTATTATGAAGAGCTTTATTAATTTGAACTTAAAATGTTCATGGTATATTGCCAGGAGGGAAAAGGGCCACAAAAATGTTTATAGGATGTGATTTCATTTTCATGAAATGAGTAAGCATATGCACATATTTGCAAGGAAATATATCTAGAACGATATCACCAAAAGAGAAAAAAATTGTGTTGCACAGACTTTATGATGACAGCAGTGAAAATAAAAATGACAACACTCATTCAGGATTCCACCATTTTGTCAAAACAAAGTCATTTCATTCTCCATATTCTCTTTGGTTTGTCTTATAAGCAAACAAAATTTGATGGAGTTATCGTACCCAATGACAAAAATTCCTTAGGATGCAATTGTGCCAGAAAGAGGGAAAAACCACTAAAAAAAAATGGGTAAAAGAATGGAAAGATGGAAAAATGAATGGATGGAAAGATGGATGGATGAATGGATGGATGGATAGACGGACATTCACCCATAGATAAGCAGGCCAACTTAATCTTTTAGAATCGTACTTCATAGTAAGAAGAAGTCACTGTCAATGTCACAATTTCCATGGAGTGTTACCAAGACTCAGAAGTGTGACTGGGAGAGAGCAAAGCAAGCTGTCACCCTCCTGAGCACAATTTCACAGAGCAAAGTCTTGTCTACCATGTTTTCAAGAAAAATACATTGACAGGGTTATTGTTCAAACTATGACAGAAAAATCAGTAGAGGAAGCCATGTGAAAGCAAGACCAGGAGACCCCAGAGAAATTAGTCAAAGAGCAGTACGTTGTCCCTCTGTTCTCCTCCCACCAACCCGTCCAGCCTCTCCCCCAAGCTGGCTCTCCAAGAGGCTGGCATCAGGCTGGGCAAGCCTCTGCGAGGACCACCTTCATGGGAAACTGCTGCTTTCACATCAGGATGTGGCACAAATGACCCGTCGTGTCCTTCACAGCCCTCGTCAGTGTAATCTTACATCTTTTTTGTGTGATTGTTTAATTAGTGTCTGTCTCTGCAGCCAAACCATAAACGACTAAAGACCAGAATCCACCTCTCTTTGCACACCTTTGTGTCCCCAGCCTGGCGCCTGGCACAGACCGTCTCTCAATATTTTTTAAGTGGATGAGTGAGTGAGTGAAAAGCCAGCAAACTTGGATTTGGACTAGTATCCCTTACTTTTCTAGCCTTAACCTCTTTGTCTAAAAATAAGGATTCACCAGGAGTTCCCTGGTGGTCCAGGGGTAAGGATTCTGTGCTTTCACTGCTCTGGCCTGGGTTCAATCTCTGGTTGGGGAACTGAGATCCCACAAACTGAGTGGCACGGCCAAAAAAAAAAAAAGAAAAAAAAGGATTTGCCCGTGACGTAAGATTATGGTAAGGATTAAAGTTAAATAAGATGGGTCCACAGCTACCACAGTAGATTCCTCATACATACAAATTCTCACCTGGTTTCTCCTCTCTGAGTTCTAGTTGGAGCTCCACAACCTATCAAATATGTAACTAAACTCCTCAAGATTTAATTTTTCATCTGTAAGATAAGGGATTAGATAGACAATCTTTAAAACCATGTCCACCCCTAACATTTTCTGATTCAGGAGGATCACCCTGAAAATTTTTCCTGAGAGAAGGGCTCACAAAACATTCTGGTTGTAAGAACTGGATGTAGCACTTAGAAGGAGCCCAAGTTGTGGAAATAATACTGAAAATATTAATAAAGGACAATGTCAAACTTCAAACATTCTATTTTGGGGGTGGAAAGAGGAGTCAATTGCCAGAATATATGTATCTCAAGCAAAGGGTCATCACTGAAATCAGATTACTCATCAACAAGGAGTAGGGTATTATAAATGTAATATTCCAATTGCATCAAAACTGTCCTTGTAAAAAAACTTTTGTCCTCCTCCATTCAGCTACGAGCATTGTCTGTGTCATCCAATGCACCATGGCATTTGTTCATTGAACTGTTGTCCTTCTCAAGAGATGGTTTTTCACCCCAACAAAAATAACTATGAATCACTGGTTCTATTAATATTTTCTCCCTTGTTTTGTTCACAGTATGAATGAGCAATTTCAGTGTACTTCTTGCATTAGCAAAAGTTGCCATTAACCTGAAATGATCTGTATTGCAAATGCAAATTGTTGCCTTTTAATTTCAAATTTAGGGTAACTATGCAGTTCTAATTAGGAATTCATCATTCTCTTAGAGGAAGGATATGAATAATAACAAGAGGGAAAAAGAAGTTTCACAGAGAATAGAAAGCCTATTGATATTTAAAATTTCTTTTTTCAGATTCAACTGTCTATGTGACTTGAAAATTAAGAGAAAAATATTCCCTTAGTATTTCCCTTCGTATTTAATATTATTTAGTGTTTAGTATTAGCTTTTCTATGGCATCTATGATCAAAGTGGTCAAAGAATTTTACATGTTTCCAGTTTTCCATAAAGAAAAGCAGCATTTAACACAGACACACAATGTCTTTTTCTGTTTGCTCTGTTAAAGGATTATATTTTTGAATAAATATCCCTATACAATCTAATCTAACATTCAGTTTTTATGTCTTTTTCTGTTTCCTCTGTTAAAGGATTATTTTTTTTCTATAAAAATCTCCATACAATCTAATCTAACAATCAGTTTTTCCTGTGAAGTGTCTACAGATAGTAATTTTCATATCTACTGCTATGTTCTCTCAGAGAATCTTGTATTTCTCCACTTAGCTCAGTTACCACACATTATTGGAATTGCTTGCCCAACTCACTGTTTGACCAGAAAAATGTAGTCTCCTTGAAGGCAGAGCCCATTACTGGTTCCCTCAATAAATAAACAAATTATTTAAAAGAAAATTAGTAAGTTAATTTAAACAGAATATATATGTGTAAAATATATCATGTCCCTAGAAGAAAAACTTGTATAATTCTGTAATGTCAGACTTATGATTCAAAAATTCTAATGTGATTTGGGGTATTTTTTCAGCTTTATTGAGATACTATTGACATATATGTAAGTTTAAGGTGTACAGTGTGATGATCTGATACAAGTACATATTGTAGAATAATTACCACAATAAAGTTAATTAACATCTCCATCCCCTCACATAACTACCTGTGTGTGTGGTGATAAGTTTTAAGATCTACTCTCTTAACAACTTTCAAGTATATGATACAATATTGTAATTATAGTCACCATGCTGTACATCATATCCCCAGAACGTCTTCATCTTACAGCTGGAAGTTTGTACCCTTTGACCAACATCTTCCTGTTTCCCCCCCCCTCCCCGCCCCGATCCCCAGCCCCTGGCAACCACCATTCCAACTCCCTACTCCTTTGAGTTCAGCTTTTTTAGATTCCACATATGGGTGAAAACATACAGTCCTTGTCTTTCTCTGTCTGACTTCCTAATGTAATTTTACATGTAGCAAATAGAAGGCCAGCAGTTTCCAAAACATTTAGAGCAAAGATAAAGCACTGAGCTAATATCATTATAGACAATTCCATTACCTCCTCAACCAAAACTTCAAAGTTTTCCTTCCATATCTTGGAATTCCAGGAATGCACATCCCTTCTGACATTCAACAAGAGTAGTATTCACATATATACCATATTATAAACATTCACATGCCTTTACAGTAAACTGGAATCAAATTAAATGGCTTTCAGGAGCTCATACTTTGCAACTGCTTAAAATCAGATAATCATAGACCGTTAGAATCTGAAGGGAGCTTTGTGGTCTCCAGTCCTGATTTCTTCTGTTGCAGCTGAGAACAGGCCGGACAAGTAGATGCCTCACCAGATACCTTCTCGCTCCTCCTTCAGAGCCCACAGTGCCACTCCCACCACCAGCTCTTTATTTTTCCAGTAAGCCATCAAAAGCCTTCAGCCTCAGGAAAATTTTAATCATCCAATGGAAAACATAAATTAATGTAAAACGTAGGGGTGGGGAGAGATAAATTAGGAGTTTAGGATTAACATATACACACTACTATATATAAAATAGGTAAACAACAAGGACCTACTGTATAGCACAGGGAACTATACTAAATATCTTATAATAACCTATAGTGGAAAAAAATATATATATATGAGTCACTTTGCTGTACACTTGAAACTAACACAACATTGTAAATTAACTGTACTTCAATTTTTAAAATAAATAAAGAAAAAAGAAAAAATGTAAAATTGTACTTATAATCTTGACAGACTCTGAATTTTGCCCTTATATTTCCTTTCCAATTTTTCAAAACAAAACACCCCAGCCTTTAGACTGTGAAACAATGTTTTTTTAATAAAGTTTTTTTTTTTCAATGTGGACCGTCTTTAAAGTCTTTATTGACTCATTGTTACAGTATTGTTTCTGTTTTATGTTTGGGTTTTTGGCCGGGAGCCATGCAGGATCTTAGCTCCCCGACCAGGGATCAAACCTGTACCCCCTGCATTGGAAGGCAAAGTCTCAATCACTGGACCACCAGGGAAGTCCCATGGTTTGTTGATATAACAAATCACAGCCTTAACGAAAACTTAACATAAAATTCCTTTTCCAGATATATATCCTGTAAGGACCACCTCTGCTTGAGTTAATCTGATCGCTCTGGGGCACAAACATCAGTGATCAGGGTTCTTTCTCTCCACAGAAATCCTAGCAGCCCTGAAGTGCAGCGGGCCTCGGCCTTCTAGCACTTACGACGCAGCACCGCCACCTAGTGCTTTTTCTGAGGAACTTGCTCTCTGCCAAAATCACTGCCCTTGGCCTTTCTGGGTCGGCGAACTATTTTTACGAACATAGCGACCAAGATAGGGTCCTGAAACGACTTCTACATCATTACAGGAAATCCTCTGGTTCACAGAGCACAATCCAGCAAGCAAATAGGAACCATCTATCATAAAGGCGACGGAGACCACAAGCAATTTAGAGCAGGATTCTCAAGTCTTCATTATCTTTCACTTTATTTATTTATTTTTTTAATATTTATTTGTTTATTTGGCTGCACCAGGTCTTAGTTGCAGCATGCGGGATCTTCGTTGCGGCATGCAGAATCTAGTTCCCTGACCAGGGATAGAACCCGCGACCCCTGCATTGGGAGCGTGGCATCTTAACCACTGGACCACCAGGGAAGTCCCTCTATCTTTCACTTTAAATAAATATCTCAGTTATTTAAATTGCACTTTTTTTCCCCCAACTGCTGAGTAAAAGAAGGCAAAACTGGAATTGACAGCAGCAATTTGAATTGCACTATTTCACAGAAACCCTCAATGAGACAGAAAGAGGAATGCAAAAATGAAACAGAAAAATATAACATGTATGTGTTTACCGAAGTTAGTGTCTTGAGCCAAGGGAGCACTTGATTATCTCTGACCATAGTTAGGAAAGAGAGAAAATCAGATTTTTTCCCCCAGGTTTACTTAGCTGTTAATGGAATCCTAACTTTGAACCTGAACGCCCTTGTTCTTGTGCTTTGTGTTTACTTGGGCTCATGTTCTTTTGATGTAAGGCAAAATAACATATTTTAAAAGTAAATACCCTCCCTCTTAAGGACTGATTGATTATTGAGGGATCAAGCCTGAGGGAGATTGGTCCCAAGTCCATAGCCAACCATTTTTGCTTTTACACGCCTTATCTTCTGGGTAGTATATACATTCTATTCCACATAAAAGAAGTTTATGCTTCTCTAAGGGGTGATTTCCCCCGAGAAAGATTGTAAAGATAACTTACTTGATTAAGGTAAGAGCAAATTTGGTCATTTCAGACAGAAAGATAATAGAACTGCTTGAGTTAGTACCTTAAGGGGGACTCATTAATAAGAAGGATATCCAATGAGTCATGTCTGGGTTTAAATAACAAAAACCACAGGTGTAAGCAACACTGCTGCAATCAGAAGGTCTCCCGTTTTCCCTGTGTGTATGACTCTGCAAATAATTGCCAACAATTATTTAATTACACCCAGATGCCTTGTGTTGAAAGTCACCTTGGGTTTTCAGAAACTGGAAGATTATGAAACAGATCTGAATCCCACAAGAGGAGACAGTCTGAGAAACTCCTTTGCACAGCCTGGGCTAATTCATTATTTCTGCATTTCGTGAAGGAACACAGAGTTCCCTGTGGGCCTGGGTAGCCTTGTTCAGAGTGAGATTCCCCAAGCTGCTCGCCCTTATTCCACCTGGAAAGGAGTAGGGCAGAAACACAAAGCATTGCCTGAACTATAAATGTCACTTAATGGTCAGGCAGCCAAGAAAAGGTGAAAAAAATTCAATTTTGGGTGGGGGGCAGTGCAGAGGTTTCTCCTATAAGTGTGAACAGCTAATTCTAGGAAAATTTTCTGCAGTTAGGTGCCAACCCAGCGACCGAAAAGGGCTACCAAAACAGGAGTGCCAAGAAAGGAAGGGTTTTGTTTTTATCGCAATCTTCTTCTCCCACTTTTCTCATTCACAAAATTAGCAGGTAGCTCTGACCTGTAGGAAATTAACTAGTGTCAAAGCAGCCTCTAGGCAGGAAGACCCTGCTTCTTTTCACCGCCTCAAATCAGGACATTTGCTGCTGTTTCCTTCAGGAGAAAGGGGGAAGGACATTTAATGTCTCAAAGGAATTTCAAAGGTAATACCCTCTTTCTGAACATTTTCCCCTACTTAATTAGAACCACCGTAGAAGCAGGGGAACTCTCTTTGATTAGAGAAATCACCAATTTCAGAATAAAAATTAGAAAACAGCCTCCATGTTATTACTTCTCAAATGCACCCAAATATCATCTTGGGGGCTCATCATTCCTTTTTCTCATTATTATTCTTTTTTTCAATAATGACAATATTGTCATTATTGAAAATGTTGACAAATATACATTTGCTTTCAGGTGGAACTCAACTGTTTCCATTATGAAGTTTTTTAAATGCTTCATGAGCCTTTTTATTTTCCCTTTGATTTCCCTGGTGCCATAATGAAATGCCAGACTGCCTTTGTTGGGCAGCTTTGCTAGAAGAGGCTCTGATGAAAGACAAGAAGAGAGGGCTGAGAAGGGGAGGCCCTCAGGCACGTGGGCACATGGCCTAAAGCACATCCTACTTTTTATTCAAATGCTGTGGCCCATGTGCTTTTGCTGTCAGGTCTCCAGTCTTGCCATCTGGGTGCTTATTATCATTGGGAAGGAAAAGCAAATCCAGTGTCAAGCAGTTGAATCTTTATAAGAACAGTCTGGGGTCTCTTTTGTATAACAAGCCAATGATCTTTGTTGCTAAGGATACCTTTTCACAACAAATATGTAAAGCAGAGAGACTGACAAAAGGTTAGAGACGCTGAATAGGATTTTACATCAGGCTGCCTGTTTCTCATTGTTTTTCTTACACCTGAGTGTGGTTGTTTTAAATGGTATAATGCTTTTTAACACAACATTGTAAATCAAGTATACTCTAATAAAATTTAAAAATAATAATAATAAATGGTATAATGCTTTTAGATGGCATAACAAGCCCAGGTGGCACAGAAATAATTCCAGCAATCTAAGAAATCAGTCTTAATAAAAATCATATTTTGTGGCCTAACCTGCAAAACTGTAATTACTACAACTAGTTCTAGAATATTTTGAATTTGTACACTGTTAAAGGTGAAGTAGAAACTGGAACTGAATCAACCAGAATGACTGCCTGAAAAGCTAAAATTCACTAAATATCTACTAACTTTAGCTTCATTTCTGCTACCTATTATGGCCCGAGACATAATGCCACACAAAATGAAAAGGAGGGGAGGAGAGAGAAAAGAATTATTATGCTAATTCTCTTTATAGATATGTTAGTTTCTTGAACTACACCTGAAGAAACTAATCCTTGAAAAGCCTGAAATGTCAAAACAAAAGAGTAATAAGCTACAGATGGTCCAGAGCATGCTCCTGCTCTGAGAACATCTATGTGAAAGATAATGGGCATGAGAAAAATAAATGAAAAAACAAGTAACTCATGAATTTCATGTATTAGGTAGAAGATTCATCAAGAAACATGCTGACTGAACAGCATGTCACCGGTATAAAACAGAAAAAGCAATTCTTCAAGAGTTTTAGAGGAGAGTTCTTTAGAGAACATGGCATCTGATCCCCTCTCTTTTTTTTTTTTCAGTTTTATTGAGATATATTTGACATACAGCACTGTATTAAGGGGTACAGCATAATGATTTGACTTACATATATTGTGAAATGATTACCACAGTAAGTTTAGTTAACATTCATCATTTCATATAGATACAATAAAAAAAGAAAAAATTGTTTTTTATTTTTTTCTTGTGATGAGAACTCTTAGGATCTATTAACAACTTTCAAATATACCATAACTACAGTCATCATGTTGCACATTACATCCCTGGTACTTATTTATCTTATAACTGAAAGTTTGTACCTTTTGACCACCTTTATCCAATTCCCCCTCCCTCCACCCCTACCCCCATCTCTGGGAACCACACGTCTGCAGATCCCCTCTTGTATAAATGGAAGCTGGGGTTCAGAAGATGAAGAGGCTTCCCTAAGAGGCCAGGTAGTTGAGCACAGCAGCCCTGAATCCATTCTCTTTCTATTTCACATCAATATCAATGCCCCACACAGCTCTCTCTCCCCAGTGGGCCACACACAGGGTTTTTGTGGGGTTTTTGGAGGCAAAAGGTACTTTTTATAAAAATTGAGCCAACATTTAAAAATTAGAAGATCTCATGCAAAACAAAACACAGATTTCTGCTTCTATTAAAAATGAGGAGGTCTGAGAAGATATACAGATGGCCAACAGGCACATGAAAAGATGCTCAACATCACTAATCATCAGAGAAATGCAAATCAAACCACAAAGAGATATCATCTCTCACCTGTTAGAAGATGACAAGAGATAAGTGCTGGGGACAATGTGGGGAAAAGAAAACCCTTATGCACTGTTGGTAGGAATGTAAATTAGAAAACAGTATGGAGATTCCTTAAAAAGTTAAAAATAGAACTACCATATGATCCAGCAAATCCACTTCCGGTATTTATTCAACGGAAACAAAATCACTATCTCAAAAAAATATCTGCACCCCCAAGTTCATTACAATGTTATTTATAATAGGCAAGAAATAGAAGAAATATGTATATTATTCAGCTATTTAAAACAAAAAAGAGGTAAATCCTGCCATTTGTGACAACATGGATGAAACTTAAGGGCATCATACTAAGTGAAATAAGTCAGACAGAGAGAGACAAACACTATATGATCTCAGGTGTATGTAGAATCTTAAAAAAAAAAAAAGATACAGAGAACAGACATGGTGGCTGCCAGAGACAGGAGGTGGGCAGTGGGCAAAATGCGTGAAGGAGGTCAAAAGGTACCTATTTCCAGTTATAAGACAAATAAGTTCTGGGGGTGTAATGTACAGCACGGTGACTATAATTAACAATATTGTATATTTGAAAGTTGCAGGTGGGAGGTTGAGTGAAATAAGAAGATCAAGAGGTAGAAACTTTTAGTTATAAAATAAATAAGTCATAGGGATGTAATGCACCGAATAGAGAATATAGTCAATAATATTGTGATAACTTTGTGTGGTGACAGATGGTTACTGGACTTATCGTGATCAACTCATAATGTACATGAATGTCAAATCACGATGTTACACAGCTGAAACGAATATAATGTGTGTCAACTATACTTCAATTAAAAAAAGACAATTGCTAAGGGTGTAAAAATTAAAAGTTCTCATCACAAGAAAAAGATTTGTAACTATGTGAGGTGATTTCTGTTAACTAAATTATTGTGGCAATCATTTCTCAATAAATACATAAATCAAATCCTTTATAAAAATGAGAAGATCTGGGGGATTCCCTGGTGGTGCAGTGGTTAAGAATCCACCTGCCAATGCAGCGGACACAGGTTCAAGCCCTGGTCCAGGAAGATCCCACATGCCGCGGAGCAACAACTACTGAGCCCGTGTGCCACAACTACTGAAGCCCACACGCCTAGGGAAGCCACAGCAATGAGAAGCCCGCACACCGCAAGGAAGAGTAGCCCCTGCTCGCTGCAACTAGAGAAAGCCTGTGTGCAGCAACAGAGACCCAATGCAGCCAAAACTAAATAAATTTATTTTAAAAAATAATCTTTTAAAATAAAAAAAAAGAGAGACGATCTGGTAGCAGTGAGCAGCAAGCTGACAGAGCTGTGACTACCAAGAACTAGAACTAAACTAAACTAACTAATCTAAACTAACTAGAACTAAACTATAACTTAGTTTTTAAATTTTTTCAGCAAAATCATTCCACCTGAAAGTATACCACCTGATTGATGTGTTGAGGTGAAATCTATTCAAATTATGTCTAATCCCCCCAAAAATGAATCCTCTATGATTTGTTTTTAAGATGGAATGTTAGTAAATTGCATTTCAACATGCGTATTGGGTAATATTATCATATCATAGGGTCCAAGGTTGAGTATGTTTTCTTTCTTCTAAAGCTTATTGACGAATTTTGTTTTTCATAAAAACCAGCGACTCATGGCTTCACTATGAGCTAGGCATGGTATCTGCAGTTGGTTCTATACTTACAGCTACTTAGAATAAAAGATAGAACAGAATTTTATTATTTATTATATACCACATGTATCACCCAAACTGGCTTTTAAGTTCTTGATGACACTGGTTCATATTCTTTCAAGTTGAGAAATAATCTTTACAACCATTTCTTTTCATTTCCACAGTTAGTTCATTTATAAATTCTTAAAGGCATGGAACCAGTTCAGTCCCTAAAAGTTTCCTGAGTTTTTTTTCTAAATTGTTTTCTAAATTGCTTTTTTTTTTTTTAATTTTTTTTTTCTAAATTGCTTTCAGCCAAACACAAGATGTTTCCTCTTTAACAAACCAACCTGATAAGCTCTCTGGGCAAATACAGGAAGCTTGACATTTAGTTCAATCTCTCTATATGAGGGATAATGCTCTAAGTTATGAAAATGTTCCCACTTAACACAGGATGAATTGTTCTATCTGATCCTTACTACCACTGTACTACTCACAATATTAAATCTCACTTTGAAAAATTGTGTTCATTAAATTAATAAATGAGAAAGTGAATCACTAAAAAATGTTAATCTAATGCATAATTTATGGTATAATAATAAATTGAACACTCCCTGGACCTCGGGTACATGAATCTCAAACACAAAAATCAGCAAATCTTTCTTCTTTTAACTCAGGTTCATAGTTGAAGTAATAATAATGGGGATTCTGTGACTAACTTTTGCCCAAAAGTGCTCACCCGAAAGAATACAGAAATTACTTTTCCCATTAAAAGTTCTATAAATGATGATTTCTCTTCCTTCTTCCAGGCATCATTAAAAATAACGAACTTAAATTTTTATAAAATGACCCAGAAATCTAATTTGCCAAAGACTCTAAAGAGAATGAAGACATATTCAACTTTGAAGGGGGAAACCTAATGAAAAGTTATTCATCTGTGTAATTAATAGGGCAACCAACTGTCAGACACAAGATGTGTCATTGGCTTCAGCTGTCAGTCCCACCCTGAAAAGAAGGCGCAGGGCTCCTTGGCTTTGTCCCTATCCTCCATGACTTCTCGAGGGCAGCAGGGGGGTTCTTCCCAATTACTCTTACTATTACTTTCCATTCTGTTCAAGACAACCCTTTCCCAAAGGGCCCAGAGGGTAACAAATAGGAAAGTCCAATATGAAATTCCTCAAGTTCTAAATACAAATGTGTTTATGGAATAGACAGAAAACCTAAGGTGGGTTAACCAATGAGAAGAAATGTTATGACGAGTAGAATTGTAAGATGGTCCCCAAGATTCCTGCTCCCCATCGTACACATCCCCCTTGAGTGTGGATGTGACTTGTGACTATGGTGGGGTAGTTACTCCCATGATTATATTACATCACATGGCAGAAGGGATTTTGCAGTTGTAATTAAGTTCCCTCATCAGTTGATGTTGAGTTAATCAAAAGGGGAATCTTCCTGGGTGGGCCTGACCTAATCAGATGGGCACTTCCTTTGGGAAGAGATTCAGAGGATGAGAGAGATTCTTCTACTGATCTCACAGGAGCAAACTTCCATGCTGGGGAGAGGACCACGTGGCAGGGAAGGCAGGTTGCCTCTAGGATATGAGAAGGTTGCCCAGTTGGCCAACAGCAAGTAGCAAATTAATCAAACCCAGAGAGGTGGTCGTGAGAACCTTCGATGTACAGCCTTTAGGTCAGAAGCACAGGTGAAAACCTGGACTTGCCACTGGCATCTAAAAGGGGGTGGGGGAGGGAATTCCCCAGTGGTCCAGTGGTTAGGAATTTTCACTTTCACTGCCAAGGGCCTGGGTTCAATCCTTCAAGGAGGAAACAAGATCCCCCAAGCCATGTGGTGTGGCCAAAAACAAAGGGGAAGGGGAGCAGTCTTGTAGGACTGAGCCCTTAACCTGTGGGGTCTGACTCTATCCCCAGGTAGATAGTGTCAGAATGAAGTTAAATTGTAGGATACCCAGCTAGTGTCACATGGAGTTGCTTGGTGGGAAGAAACCCACACATCGGGTGTCAGAACTGTTGTGAGTTTGCTAGTAAAGTGCGAGTAAAAGAGACACAGGAGGAAGAACTGAGTCTCCTAACTCAGCTCCCGACCCACAGAAAGTGTAAGATAATAAATTTGTGTTGTTTAAGCTGCTAAATTTGTGGTAATTTGTTATGCAGCAATAGAAAACTAATACACTCTAATCCTTATAATAATCCATGTACTATTAATATTCCCACTTTACATACAAGAAAAATGAGGCACAGAAAGATTAATAACTTGCCCAAGGTTACACAAGTGGTAGTGGGATTTAAATTTCAGCAGTCTGGAATGAGAGCCTACCCACATCCACCCATATCACTCATCACCCTGATCAAAATCTCTGGGTCTTTATCTACCGAGACCCCCTCCAGTGGATGCCTCGAGGCTCAAATGCTACAAAACAAACTCCCAAAAAAAACAAACTCCCAAAAAGTTATAAATAAAATCAAAAGACACACCATAGAGTGGTAGGAGAAGGAAATACCTGTAATTCATATAACTTACCAATGATTAGTATCTAGAACATATTAAGAAATTCTACAAATCAAAAGCAAAAAAAAAAAAAAACAAAAAAAGAGAGAGAGAGAAATAACCCAATAGAAAAATGAACAGAGGGAATTCCCTGGTGGTCCAGTGGTTAGGACTCAGCGCTTTCACTGCTGTGACCCAGGTTCAATCCCTGGTCAGGGAACTAAGATCCCACAAGCTGCGGGGCATGACCACAAAAAAAGAAAAAAAAAAAAGAAAGAAAGAAAAAGAAAAAAAAAAAACAAACAGGAGATATGAACAGGCAATTGGCAGAAAGGGAAAGTCAAATAGACAATGAACATATGACATGGTGCTGGGCCTTGCTACTACTCACGCAAATTTCAACAATGATAAAGACCTAAGTATTGGTAAGAATGTGAAACAAGGACTCTCATGTTCTACCTGAGGGAGTAAAATTCCTACAACCACTTTGGAGAGTGATTTAGGAACATCTCGTAAAACTGAATATAAGAATGTCTTCTGGGCTTCCCTGGTGGCGCAGTGGTTGAGAGTCCGCCTGCCGATGCAGGGGACATGGATTCGTGCCCCGGTCCTGGAAGATCCCGCATGCCGCGGAGCAGCTGGGCCCGTGAGCCATGGCCGCTAAGCCTGCGCGTCTAGAGCCTGTGCTCCGCAACGGGAGAGGCCACAACAGTGAGAGGCCTGCGTATCGCAAAAAAAAAAAAAAAAAAAAAAAAAGTCTTCTGAACCAGAAATTCCACTTTAACGTATATAGAGAAACTCTAGCCTATGTGCCTAAGAAGAAATATGAAAGAACATTCACTTCAGTCTGATTTGTATTAAGAAAGAAAATTAAGTGTCCACCAACAGAATGGTCAGTAATTAAGCAGTAAAAACAGTTTTTCCATCTCTAAATATGCTCTATCTCTCCATTTATTTAGGTCTTCTTCAGTTTTTTCAATAAAGTTTGCATTTGGTCCTGTAATCTAAGTTTAACTGATACCAGTCTTTTATGCCATGATATCTTTCTTTTAAATTGAAGTATAGCTGATTTACAATGTTGTGTTAATTTCTGCTGTACAGCAAAGTGACTCAGTTATACATATATATACATTCTTTTTTATATTCTTTTACATTATGGTTTATCCCAGGACATTGAATACAGTTCCCTGTGCTATACAGTTGGACCTCGTCCACCCATTCTGTATGTAATAGTTTGCATCTACTAACCCCAAACTCCAGTCCATCCCTCCCCTCCCCTTGGCAATCACAAGTCTGTTCTCTATATGCCAAGATATCTTTTTCCTTTTTCTTTTTTTTTTTTTTTGGAGTAAAATTGCTTTACGATGTTGTGTTACTTTCTACTGTACAATGAAGTGAATCAGCTACATGTATAACTATATCCCCTCTCTCTTGGATCTTCCACCCCACCCCCTCATCCCACCCATCTAGGTCATCACAGAGCACTGAGCTGAGCTCCCTGTGCTATAACAGCAGGTTCCCACTAGCTATTTTACACATGGTAGTGTATTTTTGTCAAACCTAATCTCCCAATTCATCCCACCCTCCCCTCCCCACCCTGTGTCCACATGTCTGTTCTCTATGTCTACGTCTCTATTCTTGCCCTACAAATACATTCAACTGTGCCATTTTTCTAGATTCCACATATATGCATTAATGTATGATATTTGTTTTTCTCTTTCTGGCTTACTTCACTCTGTATGACAGACTCTAGGTCCATCCACGTCTCTACAAATGACCCAGTTTCATTCCTTTTTATGGCTGAGTAATATTCCATTGTACATGGTATCTTAATTCTTAAATTTTAAATGTTGGTTTATCTCCTGATGAACTGAGTTATATGTCCAAGTAATTTCTTTCTAATACAAGTGTTTTACCAGGATTTTTGCATGTATAATAACATCTTCCTTTAATCTTCCCAAACAAACAGCAATCTGGCCAAGCATAAAATTCTCTAACTGCACACTTTTCTCTACAAGGAGTTTCAGCAAGGATCTGTTTTCTTCTGGTACTCGTAGAGGTCTAAGCCTATGTTTTGCTCCCTTTAAACAACCTGTTTTTATCTGCCTGTGCATATTGCTTCTCGATCCATGTTGAAAGGGTAAAATTGCTCTGAAGCACTGGCCGTGAAGAGGTGCTGTGGCTCTGTTAGGAGATCACACAGGTCCTGGAACCAAAGAGCGGAAGTAGTTCCTGTCCCTGCAATGTTAGGCTCTCCTGGACCACAGGAACACTTCTCCTAGGAAACCAAGAAACAGTTCCACTGAACCTAAAGCTTTGACTGCATTTGGGGCTTTTCTGCTAGTGGATCAGAAAGCAGAGTGGAGTTACTCTGCTGGTGGGGGTAATTGACCTTAGAGAGCATGAGGAAATAAGATTGCTGCTACATAATCAAGGCGGGGAAGAATATGTCTGGAACTCAGGGATTCACCAGGCTCCCACTTGTTTCCATATACAACAACCATGCCTGGCAAGAACACAGGAGCTAAGGGCTCAGACCTCTCCAGGTAAAGGTCTGGATTTCCCACTAGGCAAACAACATAGACCAGCAGAAAGATGAGCCACAGGTGAGGGGAATCTAGAATGGGTGGCAGGTGAGAAAGGTGGTGAATGTTTATTGCAGTTTGGAGACTAACTACAGCAGAGGGAGCTACAGTATGAGTTCCAACCATCCCGTATAAGTCTATCTTTTAGAAATTTTGACTGGCCTGCCTAGAGCAAGCTTGAACCCATGACTGACAGGAGATGGTGCACAGGTATACCCCAGGCTCCTTGCCCTTCATTCTATACCATCTCCCAGTTCCCCAGGCTGGAGTAACCATATTTATCAACTTAATTTTCTTCTGTTTCACGGCCCCACCCACTACCAGTATTTCCTGGAATTATTTTCCGCATCCACCACTTATCTGTCCTGGTTCTTCTTCTGGAGAAATTCACACAAAGATATTTGAGCAGATTTACTATGAAGCTCATGAAACATCAGCATCAGAACGCCCTATGTTCATGGATGATGTTGGGGTTTTTCTGGAGTAATGAATGCTCCAACTTCGTATAACTTCATAAAACCTGGATCCACTCCTGATTATTTGATATTCCATATATACTATTCATTTGTTTGTTTATTATTATTTGTCTTCCTTCACTACAGTTTAAGCACCGATTAGGCAGGAATTTTAGCTCATTTGTTCACTGTTGAATCCCTAGTACCTTTATCAGTGCCGAGCACATAGTAGATGCTAATAATTTTTGTGGAATAGATAAGCGATAAGCCCCAAATGAACCAAACCCTTTCCTGTTTCTATCTCACTGCATCTGCTCTTTCCTCTAATTAGAATCCCTTCTGCTCCCCCAGCAGCTACTCACTCAAGACCCATCTCATATGTTCAAGAATTGTGTGGGTGGAAATGCAGACATGAATTTAGGGAAGGATTTGTATCTAACCCCAAATGCCTAGTTCCCTCTCCAGGTATGATTTCCCCTATGTGTCTATTTTAACTTTTCATTTAAAATTTTTCAAACAGACAGAAAATAGAAACAGCACAATAACCATATATCCACCATTTAAATACAGCTGTTAATCTTTTGCCATATCACTTCACCAGTATATATTTTTATTTAAATGTATATATTTAAATATAGAATTAATGTAAAACAACTTACTACATCTCATGATCTGTGGATCCGCCGAGTGTTTCCTCCTGTGGTCTCACCTGAGCTCACTCCTGAAGAACTCACTCACCTAGAAGGTTGGCCAGGCTCCCAAAAGTTCAAGGTGGGCTCGTTCCCAGGTGCAGTGGTTGGTGCTGGCTATTGGCTGAGCCCCTCAGTTCTCCTCCAGGACAGTCTCAGGGTTAGTATCAGTAGGAGAAAGGGGAAAGCTGCAAGGCTCACAGAACATCACATCTGCCATAGTCCTTTTTTTTTGCTGTACGCGGGCCTCTCACTGCTGTGGCCTCTCCCATTGCGGAGCACAGGCTCCGGATGCGCAGGCTCAGTGGCCATGGCTCACGGGCCTAGCCGCTCCGTGGCATGTGGGATCCTCCCGGACCGGGGCACGAACCCGTGTCCCCTGCATCGGCAGGCAGACTCCCAACCACTGCGCCACCAGGGAAGCCCTGCCATAGTCCTTTCTTAATCCGTTTATTGAGGTAGAATTTATGTACTGTAAAATCCACTCATTATAAGTGGACGTTTCAATGATTTTTAGTAAATGTACAGAGTTGCACAAACCATCACCACAATCCAGTTTTAGAACACTTTTTCCACCCCCAAAAGCTCCGTTATGACCGTATGCAGTAAGCCTTCATTTCCATCCTCGGCCCATGACAACAACTAATCTACCCAACGTCTCTCTAGATTTGCCTTTTCTGGACATTTCATATCAATAGAATCATACAATATGTGGTCTTATGCATCTAGACATTTTTCCTTAGCATAAGGTTTTTGATGTTCACCCATGTTATAACATGTATCAATAGTTTGTTTCTTTTATGGCTGAGTAATATTCCATTGTCTGGATAGATCACATTTTGTTTATCCACTTATCAGTTGATGGACATTTAGATTGTTTCCAGTTTTTGGCTTTTGTTAATGCTTCTATGAACATTGACATACAAGTCCTTGTGTGGATATATATTTTCTCTTGGGTAGAAGACACCCAGGAGAGGAATTGCTGGATCACAGAGCAAATTTACATTTAACTTGTTAACTATTTCCAAAGTGGCTGCACTTTACATGCCTAAAAACAATCACCGTTGATCTAGTTTCGGTACCTTCTCCCATCTCTTTTAATTATTTATTTATTTATTTGGGCCACGCTGCGCAGCTTGCTGGATCTTAGTTCCCTGACCAGGGATTGAACCAAGGCCCTCAGCAGTGAAAGTGCGGAGTCCTAACCACTGGACCTCCAGGGAATTCCCTCTCCCATCTCTTTTAATCTAGAACTGACGCTATCTCCCCAATTATTTTCATTGTACAATCTCCCACATTCTATTTTTAACTTCGTTTCTTCAAGATGTTTTTTAATTTCTCTATCCCTTCTATTTCTAGGAACTGGAAGTAAGACCTACAGACTTGCTTACATTCAAGTTAACATATTTGGCAAGTGGCAGCATGTACATCATATTGCATCTCATCAGGAGGCACATAATGCCTGATTGTCCTACTATTACTGATTGTAAAATTGATCACTGGGTTGTGGTGGTGAAAGCCAGATCTCTCCATTTTAGGTATTTTTGCCCTTGGCAGTTAGCAAGTAATCCATAGGGTAATTCTATGCCTATTGCCAAAAAAATTAAGTGGGAGAGGGTGTTTTAGATAACTTACAAATATTAAGACACAAGCTGACAATTAAAATTTTTAATGTAATTTTTAAGGAACAATATGTATACTTAGCATCTGGAATTAATTAAGCAATATAGTCAAGTACTCATTTGGCAATGAGTTTTCTGGGAACCAAAACAATAAAGCAAAGATATTTAGTATGAAGTCTCACTTCCGAATAGAATAAGGCACATGAATTCTTCCATAAAGGTGAACTAGACTCCAGCAGGAATGTCTCAAAGGGATCCTTATATAAATACATTGAATAATATAATGGATAATTATTCATATACTGTAAAAGCCTGGACATTTGTATACCTTGACTGAAGAACCAGCCTTCTGTATCTGAAAAGGAAGTTTTCCTCCATTGGGACTTCCCCGGTGGCCCAGTGGTCAGGACTCCGTGCTTTCACTGCCAAGGGTACAGGTTCGATCCCTGGTTGGGGAATTAAGATCTCACAAGCCATGGGGAGAGGCCAAAAAAAAAAGTCTTCCCCCCTCAAACATCCAATTTTGTGAAACAGACCCTAAACAGTGAGAAAAGAAAGGGACACCTGTCATTTCTGCAAGAGCAATTAAAGCAGCCCTAGAAATTAGTAAAATGACAGATTAGCCTAACAGCATTGTTTTGTTACTCCTATAAGGATATTTTTAAAGGAACTGTGATTACACACACACACTCACACAAACACACACACACACAGATTCAAGAACATTATCCTGATTACCTAAGATAATACAGTCCAATAACTTGGAGACCCTGGAAGAACAGATAATCACAATTCCCACAAATCTTTTTTCATATTCTTCCTTTCTCTTTCTCTCTCTTATCAGATGTCACAAGCAAACTCTGGCAAGGGCTGAATTGCAATCAATTCGTAGTGACAAATAACTAAAATGCCAGTCTTCTGTGTTGTTGAATGGAGGAAAATACATATGCTTTAGATCCCAGACGTGCAGATGGCACAGTTGAAAGTGTTGGGAAAATTTAGGAACCTGATCCACATTCTTGCCAGAGACAGAGCAGCCTACATTCCTAGGGAAGCTACCAGAAACCATGTATTTTTTTTCTCAAAATACAGCTTTGGATTGTAAAGAAAAAAATGTTGCTTGCCATTCCAGTTCTACAGGGATCAAGCCATTAGTCACTGCAGTCAGCCACCGACAGTGCATCCTGAGGGGAATTCAGGATGGAGAAAAACAGAAAGCATTCTGTGCTTTGAATATACCAGTCCCTAGATAAGATACTTATCTAAGGAAAAATTTCAATGACCCCAGATTCTTGCATCTTCCCATACTTAGAAAAACACTAAAATCATTAATTTGAGATGTCTGTTCTTTGGGATCAGCAATAATCTTTTTGTGCTTGACTATATGTTTTTCCCAGCAAAAAAATTCATCTATAACCTGGCTCCTCCCTCACCTCTTCAGAGAAGTTCTTCAGAGCTTACTTGAGAGCCTGTGTCCCGAGCTACAGTCCTCAGTAAGGTCCCTGAATAAAACTTAATTCACAACTTTTGCATCATGTGTTCTTATTTCAGTCAACAGGATCTACTCATAAACTCAAAAATAAAGTGCTTTATTGATAAATCTGCATCATAAAACATGGAAGAAATTCCTTTGTCTTTTTATTTTTTTATTTCATTTCTTTATTATTTCTTTTATTTTTGGCTGCGTTGGGTGCTGCAAGCAGGCTTTTCTCTAGTTGCAAGCAGGCTTTTCTCTAGTTGCGGGAGAGCGGAGGCTACTCTTGGTTGTGGTGCGTAGGCTTTTCATTGCCACGGCTTCTCTTGTTGTGGAGCATGGGTTCTAGATTGCAGGTTCAGTAGCTGTGGCAACCGGGCTCAGTAGTTGTGGCTTGCGGTCTCTAGAGCACAGGTTCAGTAGCTGTGGCACACGGGTTTAGTTGATCCGGGGCATGTGGGATCTTCCTGGACCAGGGCTCAAACCCGTGTCCCCTGCATTGGCAGGCGGATTCTTAACCACTGCACCACCAGGGAAGCCGAGCTTTGTCTTTTAATTTTAAAATGTTTAATGTCTTTGGACTACAGAAAACTATTTGAATTCCAATTCTTGTATCTAATAATTAAGTAGCCCTGGACAAGTTACTAATGTCTCAAAGTTTCTCCTTCCACATCAGGAACAAGACGTATCAGAGTTGTTTTGAGGAAAGAAAATAATGTAAATAAAAGTGCTGAGAACAGCGTAGGCACTTCATGGACATGGCAGCTACTACTGCGACTGAACATGCTCAAGGTTCAGCTGCCCCTCTGTGCAGCCCTCCTCCACCTCCCCCCAGCTCCTTTCCCAGGCTCACTGACGAGCATGCGCAGTGGGAAGGAACACAGAAGGAAAGACAGTGGCACTTTTTTAATAGCTAAGCAAGCCGTTAACATAAATTCTCTTAAAAGCAGGTCTGGAGAAAGGCTTAGGCCTAAGGGTAGAGTGCAGCTTCCGACCGCTTTCCTCATACATAGCTGCCCGTTTCACCTCCAAATCCAAGGGTAGATGAAACTACTGTGGAGCCAGGAAAGGCCAGTTGGAAACGCCTGCATTCCAGGTGCCAGAGCAACCTGCAAAACAGCACGAGATCCATCACTTTCAGCTGCCCCTGGCCCGGCTCCTGACCTTCACCTTTTAGCCTGGGGCTCGGGCAGGAACTCCTACAGTAGGAAGTGAAGCAGGAAGGGTGAGCTCAAGCACGTAGCCCCACCCGCTAGGAAAACCTGCCTCAGAGGGATCCGAGGCTCACGCTCAAACTGGTCGCGCCTCTACCCAGGAATGGGTGGGACCCGGCTGTGCCTTATTCTCCAACACCAGACAGGGTGGCGAGGAAGCGGAGGTTTCCTGTCTGAGAGAGGCGGTGGAAGTCTAGGTAGGTGGAGAAAAGATTTATCCAAGTGGTCCCTCTGACCATTAAATCATTTCTGATGGCCTCACAGCCCCCGGGTTCTCAGTATATCTGTGTCCTAGTGGGTTTATCACAATGATTTGGTAGCGGAACGTGTTAAGTCTTTGGGAACGGAAATAATTAGTACAGTTCTCTCCAAGGTTGAGTCTTGTTTTATAAACACAAAAACTGTGGTAAAGGTCTCCATTCCTCAAGGAGAGTACCAGTGGCATTTGGGGTGGGATGATATTTGGTTGTGCTGGAATCCATACTTGACAGAGCATTTAGCATCCCTCATCCCAAGACACTAAATGCCTGTTGTACCTCCCATGCATTGTGACAACCTTAAAGGGCCGCCGTATGGTTCCAAATGTCCCTTGGAGGGAACCCCACACCTGACTGAGTCGCTGGCGGATGGTCAGATGGTCTTGCTGATAACAGTTAATCAACAGTTATCATTCCTTCTTTTAACCCATTAGTTTGTGATAAACAAGTCAAATGCTTCCATGATATTTGTCTACTTGTCAGAGAGAATAAATTCCATTTATATAATAGTTTTACATATTTAGATAAGGTAAGGCACTTAGTGTAGTGCTTAGTAAATTATGAGTACTCAACAAATAGCTCCAATTTTCAGCTTTTTTATTATTAAACATTAGTTAAAAGGAAAATCAAAAGAAGCAGTATTTTATACCATTTTGAACCTTAATTTCACCTGAGAGGAATTATATTACCTTTTCCGGTTCCTACATTAGCACTCTGTTCTCCCCAAGACTCAATTTCCTTACCTGTAAGTGAGGATGATAGTATTGACACTGTGGAGTTGTTATGAGGCTTAAATGAGACCATGTTTATGAAGTATTGGTGAGTGATAGTGACTAAACAGATTTTTTTTTTGGTTATTTTTACAGATTAAGGAGAAAAAATGGGGCAGGGGGAGGCAGAGGAGGGACACCTCAAGTAGCTTCCAAAATCTCTATGTAATCTAATTCCAAACGTTAACGGGCACACTAATCACCTGGGAATCTTGTTAAAATGCAGATTCTTTTTTTTTTTCACATTCCAATTTTTTTTTTTTTTTCGGTACGCGGGCCTCTCACTGTTGTGGCCTCTCCCGATGCGGAGCACAGGCTCCGGACGCACAGGCTTAGCGGCCATGGCTCACGGGCCCAGCCGCTCCACGGCATGTGGGATCTTCGCGGACCGGGGCACGAACCCGTGTCCCCTGCATCGGCAGGCGGACTCTCAACCACTGCACCACCAGGGAAGCCCCCAATTTTTTTAATTACTAGATTCAAGACATAAAATTTCCTTAATAGAGTCAGAAAAATAACAGGAAAAAGAACTTCAATATTCTTTTAGCTCTTCTAGTTCCTTTGCCTTTCCATGTGAATTTTAGAATAAACTTATCTACCAAAGAAAAAGTCTTGCTGGAATTTTGATAGGAACTGTATTAATTTGGAAGAATTGACATCCTTGTTGAGTCTTTCAGCCCATGAGAATGGTACATCTCTTACTTATTTAGATCTTTGATTTCTTTCATCAGGATTTTCATCATATTAGTCCCATTTCTGTTTTATTAGATTTATATACATTTTTTGAGCAATTGTAAATTGTGTTGTTTTAATTTCAGCTTCTACATGATCATTGTTAGTATATTTGGGTTTTTATGTTAATCTTATATTCTGTGACCTTGCTGAATTCACTTATTAGTCTTAGGAATTATTTTTTGGATTTACGTAAGCTTTTCTGTGTAAAGAATCATGTCATGTAAATAAGGATAGTTTACTTCTTCCTTTTTTTTAATTTTTAAATATTATTTTTTTTTATATAGCAGGTTTTTATTAGTCATCCATTTTATACACATCAGTGTATACATGTCAATCCCAATCGTCCAATTCATCCCACCACCACCCCCACCACTTTCCCCCCTTGGTGTCTATACATTTGTTCTCTACATCTGTCTCTTTATTTCTGCCCTGAAAACCGGTTCATCTGTACCATTTTTCTAGGTTCCACATATATGCGTTAATATACGATATTGTTTTTCTCTTTCTGACTCACCTCATTCTGTATGACAGTCTCTAGGTCCATCCACATCTCTACAAATGACCCAATTTCATTCCATTTTATGGCTGAGTAATATTCCATTGTATATATGTACCACATCTTCTTTATCCATTTGTCTGTTGGTGGGCATTTAGGTTGCTTCCATGATCTGGCTATTGTAAATAGTGCTGCAGTGAACACTGGGGTGCATGTGTCTTTTTGAATTATGGTTTTCTCTGGGTATATGCCCAGTAGCGGGATTGCTGGGTCATATGATAATTCTATTTTTAGTTTTTTAAGGAACCTCCATACTGTTCTCCATAGTGGCTGTATCAATTTACATTCCCACCAACAGTGCAAGAGGGTTCCCTTTTCTCCACACCCTCTCCAGCATTTGTTGTTTGTAGGTTTCCTGATGATGCCCATTCTAACTGGTATGAGGTGATACTCATTGTAGTTTTGATTTGCACTTCTCTAATAATTAGTGATGTTGAGCAGCTTTTCATGTGCTTCTTAGCCATTTGTATGTCCTCTTTGGAGAAATGTCTATTTAAGTCTTCTGCCCATTTTTTGATTGGGTTGTTTGTTTTTTTAATATTGAGCTGCATGAGCTGTTTATATATTTTGGAGATTAATCCTTTGTCCGTTGATTCGTTTGCAAATATTTTCTCCCATTCTGAGGGTTGTCTTTTCGTCTTGTTTGTAGTTTCCTTTGCTTTGCAAAAGCTTTTGAGTTTCATTAGGTCCCATTTGTTTATTTTTGTTTTTATTTCCATTACTCTAGGAGGTAGATCAAAAAGATCTTGCTGTGATTTATGTCAAAGAGTGTTCTTCCTATGTTTTCCTCTAAGAGTTTTATAGTGTCCAGTCTTACATTTAGGTCTGTAATCCATTTTGAGTTTATTTTTGTGTATGGTATTAGGGAGTGTTCTAATTTCATTCTTTTACATGTAGCTGTCCAGTTTTCCCAGCACCATTTATTGAAGAGACTATCTTTTCTCCATTGTATATCCTTGCCTCCTTTGTCATAGTTGACCATAGGTGCATGGGTTTATCTCTGGGCTTCCTATCCTGTTCCATTGATCTATGTTTCTGTTTTTGTGCCAGTACCATATTGTCTTGATTACTGTAGCTTTGTAGTATAGTCTGAAGTCAGGGAGTCTGATTCCTCCAGATCTGTTTTTTTCCCTCAAGACTGCTTTGGCTATTCAGGGTCTTTTGTGTCTCCATACAAATTTTAAGATTTTTTGTTCTAGTTCTGTAAAAAATGCCATTGGTAATTTGATGGGGATTGCATTGAATCTGTAGATCACTTTGGGGGGCATAGTCATTTTCACAATATTGATTCTTCCAGTCCAAAACATGGTATATCTCTCCACCTGTTTGTTTTGTCTTTAATTTCTTTCATCAGTGTCAGTTTTCTGCATACAGGTCTTTTATCTTCCTAGGTAGGTTTATTCCTAGGTATTTTATTCTTTTTGTTGCAGTGGTAAATGGGAGTGTTTCCTTAATTTCTCTTTCATATTTTTCATCATTAGTGTATAGGAATGCAAGAGATTTTTGTGCATTAATTTTGTATCCTGCAACTTTACCAAATTCATAAAATGCAGATTCTGATTCAACAGGTGAGGGAGGGGGTGGGCCCCTGAGATTCTGCATCTAACAAGCTCCCAGGAGGAGATTTGTGAGCCAGGACCAATCTGGGTTTGCATGTGATTCAATCAATAATTGTGTGATGAATTATCTCTGAGATTCAGTTCCATATCTGTGAAATGGTCACAATAATACACACCTTACATAAGCATGATAATTGCACAATATAACATATCTGCAAAGCAACTGTCATTATTTCACAAGTTTAGGATTTATTTTAATGCCCTGGCCGCTCTGAGCCCAGAAAAAATAAACATAATTATATCGCTCTTGCACTTGGCAGGCAGAGTTTAGAGTCAGACAGACCTTGGTTCAGGTCCCACTTTCCTGCTTTTCACCCATCTTGCCTGACGCAATTTACTCTGTTCCTCCAAATTTAGTTTCTTTATCTGTAAAATAAAACTGGTAACTACCCTATATTCACAGTATACGGATTAAATGAGCTATAGCTCATGTAAAAGACTTAGCACATATATTTAGCAGAGCATGCATTCTATGCTTAATAACTGATAGTTATTATTACACCAGGTAATCTAGGCTGTTTCCAGGCTGTCTAAAATGTTGTTACTATATAAAATGGAATTCTCTGCCGGAAACACTTTGGGTAGAAAATTTACTCATGGGATTAGAAAGATGCCTACTTCTTCTTAACATTTTTTTCATCATCTTACTATTTGTGTTGAGAATTGTCAGACACACTTTTGAAAAGCAGCAATACTGAGGGGCTAAATATACTTAAAAAGGAAAATGATCACTTTTAATTTGATCTACAATATCTACCTCAGGAATTCCCTGGCGGTCCAGCGGTTAGAGCTTGGTGATTTCACTGTCAAGGGCCCGGGTTCAATCCCTGGTCGGGGAATTGAGATCTCACAAGCCCCGCACCACGGCCAAAAATATAAAATAAAATATCTACTGCAAACTGAAATAAGTAACAAATGGCTTAAGTGGATTAAAGTGCCAATTTTTTAAATTTTTTCAGAAACCTAGCCCTTTAAATCTACATGAAAATATACAGTGTTGTTAGCTCATGACAATAAATCCACTTGGCCAGATGGTTTCCATTTGGTTCAAGCAAGTATTCTGAGTAACGGGCCGTAGGAAAGCGGTCTCTCCACCCCACGCTTCCTGTGGTTGAGGCTTAGAGGGGGCCAGTGCCCAAATTTCCTAAAGTTAGTAGGCAAGCCAATGAGGGCCTCGGAGGTCATCACATTTGTTCCAGATCTGAAGCTCTAAATGCATAGCATTTAAGAGGCGTGTGTATGTTCAAGCAGGACTAACCGGAAATACGGACTAGGAGAAATCACATGTTCTTGATGTTAACTAAGGCCATCCTGGCCACGCCAAACACCACGGCTGCCATTTACTTTTCCAGATGAATGAACAAGGAAAAATCAAAAACTTTGGCCCTGGGATTTTGTTTGGCTTGGTTTGGTGTTCTAAAATTGTTCCTTTGTAAACACATCTTATTAAAGCCTCACAGGGAGTTTAGAGGTTGAGATTTTTGCCTTGTTTCCCCACCTATCACATTACAAAAGAGGAAGTTAGTCATCAGGCAATGAATTCCCAGTCACCTTCAGAATCAGAAAAAAACCTCATCTGCCCAGGGAGCTTGAAGGGAGGTGATTCCACAGTTGCTGAATTACTATTACCACTGGGATCAGTCTCCCCTGCACTGGTGGGCAACCCTTGTAAAAATGGATAAGGGCAAGAACACAGTAAAAAGTCAGACAGAAGCAGATGGTTATGTGACTGCTGGAATGGAATTCGATGAGGATGAATCTAGTAAAAGAGCTGGGTCATCTGCAAAGAGAAAGCTAAAGTGGACATCTAAGGAGGAATTACGTACCGTGAGGGTCCAAGTGGTTCGAGATAGCTATCAAAGAAAGGGTCAAAGAAATTCCAGAATTGGTACAGAATTCCCATGTAAGTGGCTATTCTAATAAAAATGGACAAGGAATCATTCGCAGGGAAATTTGATTGGAATCACAAGACCTGAGTGAACTAATGTTACTAGGTAGTTTTTTGGTGAAGAGTCCCATCAAAAGCCATCCTATAATAGGGAGAAAATGCAAGTGTTCAAGGCATCTTCAACTGACTTCTAAGATACAGAATATTGGGACTTCCTGGCAGTCCACTGGTTAAGACTCTGTGCTTTCACTGCAGGGGGCACAGGTTCCATCCCTGGTCAGGGAACTAAAAAACCACATGCCTCGCGGTGTGGCCAAAAAGAAATAAAGAAAAAGAAATACAGACTATCCCTTCATGCAAGTTGAAATATAGCAGGAAACAGCTTTCCTTGTGTTATGTGTGGGCTCTGGACTTATCATGAATTTGATTATCAAAAGATACCTGGAAGATTCTTTTGTGAAGTAGGTTAGAACTACTGCAATTTTTCATCACAATCAGGAGAAGGGTGCTATGCAATGGGCCATGCAAAGAATTTTGATTTGGGGACTTCCCTGGCGATCCAGTGGTTAAGACTCCAAACTTCCACTGCAGGGGGCAAGTGTTCAATCCCTGGTCGGGCAGCTAATATCCCACATGCCTTGCGGCACAGCCAAAAAAAAAAAAAAAGAATTTTGATTTTACTCTACGTATAATGAAACTCATTGGAAAACTTTTTATTTATTAAGGACTCGTTGGTTGTTTTCTAGTATAAACCAGTCCTGCAGCTACATTACTCCCTTCCATTCACTAAATATTTTATGAAAGTCCAATACACACCAGTCACTGTTCTAGGCTCTGGATATAAACTATTGAACAAGATAGGCAAAATCACATCCACTGCCAGCCTGGATGATATCTTTGGACAATTTTTTTTTATGACAACCCGTCTGGTGGGTAAGTAAAGGCAGATTTTAGCCCATTCACTTACCTCAACTAGGCATCCTTATACAGTGCACAACCTGTGCAAATGTTCATGGTGACCCTGGACAAGTAACTTGACTTCAATGACCTTATTTCTTAGGGGGGCAGTCAGACAATAACCAAACAAACCCAAAATAATTATAGAGGATGGTGTGATGGAGAAAAACTAAAGAGAGAAAGACTTCTACAGATCAGATGATCAGGAAAGTTCCTCTGAAGAGATGGCAATTAGGCTGAGGCATGAAGTATGTGAAGGAGCCAAATGCGGTAAGAACATTGCAGTAAAAGAGAATAGCACGTGTGATGGCCTTCAGGTGTGTTAAAGTTGAAGCGGCGCTATAACATCAGAGGGTAAGAACTTAACCTCAAGACAGATGACCCTGGGTTTGATTATGTTACTCAGAGTTATTTAACCTCGCTGAGTCTTGGCTTCCTCACATAAAATGGAGATTAAAAACACCTACCTTATAAGGTTGTTTGAGGATTAAATGAGATAATGTGTGCATTTAATAGGGGGTTGATAAATCATAAGCATCGCGTGCACACACACACACACACACACACACACACACACACACACCCATAAGCCTAAAAAAGAAACTGAGAAGGAATTTCTAAAGAGGAAAAAGAAGAGTCTGGTGTCACTGAAGCCAGGAGGAGAGAGTTAAAAGATGAAGGTGGTCAGCGGTGTGAAATGGGTTTTTTTAAATAAGTGCTTTAACTTTTATTGTCCTTGTATCCTTATGAAAGATGACAGACATTTTGATATTAAGTGGGCACATGATGTACAGAATTTACTGTAAACCAGAGAGTGGAAACCAGTGCTGAATTCTATATTTTGACATCTAGCCCAGTAACTAACATGTGACCCTCTGACCTTCATGAATGAAATGTCATTAGAAATATCAGATCACCCCTTTGAGACATGTAATTAGTAGAGAAAATGATCTCAGGTTGTTCCGGAAAGGAAATCACAGCGTGAGGATCTGGTTGTTCTGCCATCATTACATGTGAGTATGTAAGAGGGCTCAGAAAAGCAACCACTGAATCTGGCCATGGTCATTTTAGCAGAGTAGCTTCACTATCATGGCTGAGTTGGAAGCCTTATGACTGTCTGAGGAATTATTCTCATACGTGGAAATGCAGAAAGATAACATACCTGCCCTGTTAAGAAGGTCGGCTCAGACCAGGAGCAGAGACCCAAGACAGTAACTGAAGTGGAGAATAGGATCAAGTTTGCATCTTTGTTTAAAGATGCGAATCACTTACACATGATTATATGCTGAGGAGAAGCTGAAAATACAGAAGACGATGATAGTTGATGTATAGGTAGGAGGTAAGAGGTCATAGGACCCAGAACACGAGTGGAGGGTGCACACCTTTTGTTGTGAAATGAGAAGGAAATATGAATGAGTATAAATATCCTAACCTTACAGATGGGAGTAGAGAGTTTAAATTTCTCAGGGTGTACTACATTTGCCTGGGAAGTTAGATCTGAGACTGAGGGACAAGGAATTAAAGGGTAGGTTGACAGGATTGACGTATGGAACTACAAAAGTGGGTGATTGATTTGATATCGTCCTGTAACAATTTTTGGATACTATCCGGTTTGGTGGGGGATGAGGGGTTTTGTTTGTTTGTTTTGGCCATACCGCACCACTTGCAGGATCTCAGTTCCACGACCAGGGATTGAACCCAGGCCACAGCAGTGAAAGCTTAGAATCCTAACCACTTGGCCACCAGGGAATTCCCAGGATGCTATAGTTTTTAATCCACAAATTTCTTTATAGAGGGAATAAAATGACCCAAATATTGGGTTGGCCAAAAAGTTCGTTTCCTCACGATGTTACGGAAAACCCCGAACGAACTTTTTGGCCAACCCAATATAAAGGAACAGGAGATATTCTGAGCAATTAAAAAATATATATTTATTTATTTATTTGGTTGCACTAGGTCTTAGTTGTGGCAGGCGGGCTCCTTAGTTGTGATCCTTAGCAGCAGCACGTGGGCTCATTAGTTGTGGCACGCAAGCTCCTTAGTTGCATCATGCATGTGGAATCTAGTTCCCTGTCCAGGGATAGAACCCAGGCCCCCTGCATTGGGAGCGCAGAGTCTTATCCACTGCGCCACCAGGGAAGTCCCCTGAGCAACTTTTGAAGCTAGCTCTTTGGATGGTAAAATTTCAGTCTGAAGTTTTGCTGGGGGAAAAAAAAAGTGGGATTAAACCTAGGGAGCAGATATATGCAGTCCCAAGCCAGAGGCATGGCTCTTGTGCTTCCAGGGTTCAAAAATTTGCAAAATGACAGAGAACCTCCCTCCGGTCTATTATCGTTTTATTATATTTGTTTCCTGACAGCCTTCCTGACAGAGACACTCTCTCTGCCCATGGCAGGGAATTCATAAGCCAAGGCCATTCCCAGAAGCTTTTGTCTCAGTAACCTTTCTGAATCATACAACTGGTTCTCCAGTATTACTAATCAGTCATTTAAAAATCCTTTAGAGACAGAAGAGGCTGCTGGGGCTCATGGCAGAGTGACCTTGACTTCTCTCAGCTCAACAAATGCCGGGACAGAATGCCGGGACACACACAGAGCAGATTTACAACTCTACTGGGAAACTCGTGAGATAGGCCTAACTATGGAGATGGGGTCATTTTCAAGGTCACTGTTTCAACAACGAAAAAATGCACTGAAGTAAACAGATTCAAAGTTTTAGCTAGTGTTATTGACCCTTTTGCTCCAATGGGCTGAGCACGCTATAAATTATTCACGTGTGTTAAGTTATTCATCATGGCCATAATGAAATTCTGGCTACTGTGCCATGTCCAACTCATGCTCCATTTATGCTAATAAGAGAGCACTGCCACCCTGGATACGGTCCCTTGTCCCTGGAGAGATTTTTCTGTACATAATAAAAACCCATCTAGAAAGCTGGGTCGCTGGGTCTTCAGCCTTGCGGAGCCTGTTGACAACACTATCCGTTTCTACCACAGGGTGGCACCCGCGAACCTCGAAAGGCGCTGCGCGGCTGTGCTGGGAATCCCACACTCCGCGAGCCTGAACCAGGGGTGCCAGAGAGCAGCCCACGCGTTTCACCAAGGAGAAAACTGCCACCCAAAGAAGGTAAGGGACCCGACCCAAACCACAGCGATATTGTGCCAAAGGCAGGATAAAAGTCCTTGTGTCAACACTGTCAATCCCAAATTCATTCCACCAAAGGGCAGTGGTTTTCAAACCAAAACAACCTCTCTCCTCTGGATGTTTCTTTTTCTAATCCCCTCCGAGGACACCCAGCCACCAGTCTCTGCCTCCACAGCACAGAACACACCTGAGTCCTCCAGGTGCTGTCCTAAGAGTATTACATGTACTAACTCATCATAACCTTCACAGCGGTCCTATAGGGCAGAAAAGAGTATTTAGAATCCCCATTTTAAAATAAACAAATTAAATTAAATCCCCATTTTACAGATGAGAAGCCTGAGGCACAGAGATCTCAGAGTGGGGAAATGGCAGAGCTGCAGTTTGAGCCTCAAGCCTGTGTTATCCCCATGGCTTAACACACCCAGCGGTGGCCTCCAGTGAATGTGCCTGCAGCTTCTCTTAGAAAACCCAAGCTACCAGGCATCCAGTCCCTCCATTTCCATCCCTTCTACCTCATCATTATCTGCATCTCCCCCCAGCCTTGAATCCTTCTCTTTCTACTGGTAATTCTGATCCCGGTGTCTCTCAGTGTCCCAGAGGACAATTATTCTCCCCTCATCCCTCTATGGAAACTGCCCCACTGAAGCTCCTGATAAGCCTGGTTTGTCAGGCCCCGTGGGTGCCCCGTTCCTCTCCCTTCTTTGTCACCGTTGTCCCCTCCCTGCAGCCTCACCTCCTTGAGCTTACAGGACTCTGTCCTCCTCTGGTCTTCTTCCACAACAATGTTCTCACTTGGTTTTTTTGAAGCCTATCTCAGACCCCGTGACTCAGAATCTCTGGCTCTGGAGTAGTTTTGCAAACTCCTCGGGTGGTTTGGCTGCGACCACTGCTCCCTGCTCCCATGGTAAATATGCACGATTCCACTTATATGAAGTACCCAAGTAGTCAGATTCATGGAGATGGAAAGTAGAACAGAGCCACCAGGGGCCATGCAGGCTTCAGACCATCACCCTTCCTGCCTGGCTAATTCCTGCTCATCAATCCGGCTCAGCTCCTGGCTGCTGCTGGGCTAAGTGGACCCTCTGCATTCTCTCTCTCCCTTAGAAATCTCATTTGTTCCACAGCTGCAGCTCTTCCCTACATATTATTCGTTCCTAAATCCCCCTCCAGCCCCAGCAGTGCTCCTGAGTCCTGATACAAATTCACATCTCCCGCCTGCTCTCTTACACAAGACACCGACTTTCCTCCAGCATCTCAAAGCCAACACGTCCAAAACTTGAGTTATCATTTTCCCTCTTTCCACCCTGCTTTTCCTCCTGTATTTTCTATTTCAGAAGCCAGTATCATCATGTCCTGTGTGTATCAGGTACTTAGAACAGTGCCTAGTAGCTATTATTATTCTATGAGGGTTAATAATATTATTAACAATAAAATTATAAAACTAGAATTATGACAAAGACTTTTAGAAATATGATGAAGCCAGAGATGAAGTATCTGTCACTCTACAGCATCTCCATATTTAAGATAACTTGAAAAACTTGTCTCTTAAATACTGAAGTGGAAAAGGAAAAGCTTAATGATGGAACATGCTCATACTAGAAGCCAAACACTACGGTTGATTATCCCCAGAAGAAAACTTCCTTTGAAAAGTGGAGCCTTGCCAGAAGACCTAACAAAAGGTAGAAATAGCAAGATATTTCAGATATACAGTCTAAGAGGACACAGATGACTAAGGGTTGAACAGTTTTACGTCTCTCTAATCAAGATGTGCTAGAGATTATAGAAGACTCTCAAAAGATGTATTAATGATTTACTGACTAAACAAAATTAATATGATATTGTCAAAGATGAGCCATTATGAATGGATAAACAAAATGTATAAACATACAATGAGATACTATTCAGCCTTAAAAAGGAATGAAGTACTAATACATGGTACAACATGGCTGAATCTTGAAAACATGCTAAGTGAAATAAGCCAGACACAGAATGACAAATATTGTATGATTCCACTTATATGAGGTACCCAAAGTAGTCAAATTCATAGAAACAGAAAGTAGAATGCTGGTTGCCAGGGGCTGGGGGGTAGGAGGGAATGGGGAGCTAGTTTTTAATGGGTACAGTGTGAGTTCAGAATGATGAAAAAGTTCCAGAGATAAATAGTGGTGAAGATTGCACAACAAAGTGAATGTACTTAGTGCCTCTGAACTAGACACTTACAAATGGTTAAAGTGGTAAATTTTGGTTATATATATTTTACCACAATAAAAAAAATCAAAAGAAGAGCCATCAAGCTCAATACTTAATAAATAACTATAAAGTTTCCTTAAATATATTTTTCCTAGTAATAGATAAAATTTGTAAAATTTCATAAATAAATGCAATATACGTCTCCAAGATGGGATGTCAGTAAGGACAACAGTTTGGGGAACAGCTTTCCAGTATATCCAATTAAAGTTGGAAAGAGGTAATTACAATAAAAATCATAACTTAAACATCCAAGGAAGAGATGCAGGAGAAGGAAGATAGTTCTCTCAAAGAATAAAGGAGCAAAGGACATTTTATTTTATACAAAAGTCAATCAGAACAGAAATTGTAATATAAAAGTCTGTCGCTACACTTCTGCCATTATACAAATGGGGATATTTAATTTTGAGTGTCAAAAATGAAGAATTGTGAACATCAAAATTGCTCTTGTTATTCTCTTTTTGATAGAATAATTTCCTAATGGAAAACTTCAAATCAAAAAATTTTTTTTTTTTTTTTTTTTTTGGCTGTGCCACGTGGCATGTGAGATCTTAGTTCCCTGAGCAAGGATCGAACCTGCGCCCCCTGCCGTGGAAGTGCAGAGTCTTAACCACTGGACCTCCAGGGAAGTCCCCTAGCTGCTCTTGTAGAAGCTTTATCAGAGGCCATTGGTGCTCCCAGAACCTCCATTTGCCTCTCCCACCCTCCAGGCCACCTTGCCATTGGGCTGGGGACTAGTTCTGGCCACTGGAAAGTAGCAGGGTGACATGTGTCCCTTCCAAGATGGAGCAGGTGAAAGCCAGTGGGCCCCCTCCATCTGTTTCCCTGTCCTGTTGAGTCTGGCAGTTGACACGGTGGCAGAGTTCACAAGATCAGGAAGCCTGGATTCTCAAGATGCTGCTTGTAGACAGGCCTGGCCAGCCTGCATTGGACCTTCCGTGAGGAAAAAAAATTGTGTTTTTAGCCACTGAAATTCGGGGGTTTATTTGTTACCATAACATAGCCACACTTCTACTGACTGATACAAACGATAAGGTGGAAATCCTTACTATTTTCCCTACTCATCAAGTCAGTTCTACCTCTGACCACTTTCTAAAACTCCAAAGTAGCCATCGTTAAATACTAAGAAACGCTAGAGGGCACAATTGCGTTGTGGAAAACTGGCCAATACTGTAAATGAAGCAAGGTATGGAATCTCGCAAAAATTAAACAGTGCGACAGAAAAATGGGTCATGAAAATCATTAGCTTTGGAAACAACTGTTTTCTTTGCAAATTTCTTAGCTACATTTTGCCATTTGAGATCATTGAATTAAGAGAAAATTTCAACACTTTAATTTTAATACAAAACTAATAGGGCTTCCCTGGTGGCGCAGTGGTTGAGAGTCTGCCTGCCAGTGCAGGGGATATGGGTTCGAGCCCTGGTCTGGGAAGATCCCACATGCCGCGGAGCAACTGGGCCCGTGAGCCACAATTACTGAGCCTGCATGTCTGGAGCCTGTGCTCCGCAGCAGGAGAGGCCGCCACAGTGAGAGGCCTGTGCACCGCAATGAAGAGGGGCCCCCGCTTGCCACAACCAGAGAAAGCCCTCGCACAGAAATGAAGACCTAACACAGCCAAAAATAAATAAATAAATTAAAAAAAAAAAAAAACTAATAAATTCCCAAAACACGTAAAGCATATACTTTTCCAAATATGAATACTTACATTGGAAAACTAGTGGGAGTGTTCTCAGTGTAAGAGACTCAATTGTCTTCCGTCTATATTTTTTTCTTTCTTCGGATATGCCTGTCTGCCAGCACTGTTAACGGCCGTGGAATCCGTACATATTCTAACCTGGTTGCTTGAGAAGCCTCCAGTTTCTAAAGTTTCCTTGTTATAAGAGGTGACCAGATGTTGCAAACATCAAGCTGTGACAGGAAGCTCTCCTCCCACCACAATGTCATCCTGCGTGCTGAGCAGACTTCCTTTTCCCGTTTCCTTTTTCCCCTCTCTCTCATTTTTTTTCTTCAACGTCTATTCAAAAGCTGCTGCCAAAACTATCTTCCTCTGTTGTTGTTCTGATGACATCATCCCCTTCCCTGACTTGCCCCTATCTTTAGTTTCCGGGTCCCAGTTTGCCTTCATTTCCTTGGGCTTCATTTCTGTGCTGCCTCTACTGCATTTTCCCGTGCTGTCTGCTGCTTCTTTCCACTTCTGCACGGGACTGTCATTCTTGACGTCCCAGCGTTGAGGTATCTATTCATCTTTACTTCTAACAAAAGAAGTATTCCCAGGTCTCTTCCAAAAGAACTTCATTTATGTATTCATTGCTCAAGCACATATTAAGCACCTTCTGCATGCAGGGCATGATTCTGGGTACTGTAAGAGGGCATATAACGTGAAAGACATGGTCCTCGAACTCAAAACTACCAGGTAGCTGTTTATGTTGGGGTTTTGGAAAAGCAATTTGGGGGATGAACTAGCAGGAGAAAATTATGCAATGATAACCAAATAACTACACCATCAGAGTGGCAGACTTGGGGTCATTCTAATTATTTTATCATCTTGTCAAAATTATAATTTCAACAAAAAAAAAGTTGACTCTTAAATTGGTGTTAAGGATATGACCCTTACACCAAATTACAAAAACTATTATTTCCAGTGCATACCACGCTCCTATTAAAAAAGAATTTATTTTAATTTTATTTTATTTTTATTTATTTATTTTTTTGGCTGCATTGGGTCTTCGTTGCTGTGCGCGGGCTTTCTCTAGTTGCAGCGAGCCGGGGCTACTCTTCGTTGTGGTGCGCAGGCTTCTCATTGCGGTGGCTTCTCTTGTTGCGGAGCACGGCCTCTAGGCGTGTGGGCTTCAGTAGTTGCAGCACGTGGGCTCAGTAGTTGTGGCGTGGGCTCTAGGGCATGCGGGCTTCAGTAGTTGTGGCACGCAGGCTCTAGAGCACAGGCTCAGTAATTGTGGTGCACGGGCTTAGTTGCTTCGTGGCATGTGGGATCTTCCCGGACCAGGGATCAAATCCATGTCCCCTGCAGTAGCAGGCGGATTCTTAACCACTGTCCCACCCAGGAAGTCCGATTTTTTTTTTTTTTTTGAGTGAGTTTAAGACAACACAGTAAACAGTATCACATCAAAAGGGAAAATGTTATAGTAACATAGAAAAAGACAGTTGTGTCAAACCCAAGACTCTAATATGAGAAAAACTATCATCTAAATTATATGATGTTATTTAGTGACCCAAACTACCTTAAATAGTACTCAAGAGTATAAAATTCATCACTGTGATTATAGTTTTTTGGTATTGATGTGATATGTAGAAAAACTACTTTGCATTCTTATTAAAATAAAATTTTGAGATTTTAGCATGGGATAAACACTGCCTAATAATCACATGTATTGAAGAAAAATCCCTTCTTAACTGAAGACCATGCTGATATTTTTTTACTTAGGAGAGTGGAATTTAGTCTAATGAGGTTTGGTGTATTAGAAAGCATACTAAGTTAAAAGCTTCTAGCTTAGTCATTAATTTGCTGCTTGTTGTTAGGCATACTAATTTGAATCTCTCATTTCTAGTTTACTGACCCTGAAATGAGGATAATAACATCTACTTACCCACTCTTCGAGGTTGTTTTAAGAATCAAATGTGATAGTGTATTTGAATAATTTGAAAAGTATAAAGTATTATTCAATGTAAGGTATTATTTTCATTATATTTATGCCACTGTGATTTTAAAATGTGATAAAAATTATTTATTGATTCAGTCAATGAAAAGTTCATGTCATCTTTAGTTGTTTATGGAAACTGTTTATAGGCTCACGGGTTTATAGGGCAACATAATTAACAAATATTAAATAAATGAAAATACCTGCCTTCTACTATTATAACCTCTCCAAATGTTTCGTTTCAAATCAAATTAGCGTTTGTGCATAAAAATTATTCTCAAATTTTCTATATTTTTAGGGTGACAGAATTCAAACACACTAAATTATATTTTTTGATACAATATTAAGTATTCTTAAAATTGTTGTCATGTGCTTACTATGTATCAGGTGTTGCACTAGGAATTAAAGATAGAAATATAACTGAATGGTACCTGCCAAGAATTATTATTTCACTTGAGTGTTTAAAATTAAAAACATAACTTGACATTTTAAAAGAATATTTATGGGATCAAATCAAACAAGTGGTAATGGTATGCCACATTCATTAAATTTGTATTAGTATTTCTCTTTTTTTTTTTTTTTTGACTGCGCTGGGTCTTAGTTGCAGCACGTGGGATCTTCCCTGCAGCACGCGGGACCTTTAGTTGCAACATGCGGACTGTTAGTTGCAACATGCATGCAGGATCTAGTTCCCTGACCAGAGATCGAACCCAGGCCCTCTGCATTGGGAGCTCGGAGTCTTACCCACTGGACCACCAGGGAAGTCCCTGCATTAGTATTTTTTATTAAACAGTAGCCATAATTTATTGAGTGAATACTATGAGCCATGCACTGTACTCAGTATTTTATGCTCTTATTTTATTTAATTCTCATAACAACAACTCTAAGATGGAGGAACAATTATTACTCCCAATTAATGGATAAAGAAACTGACACTAAGAGAAGTAACTTGTCAAGGTCACACATCTGATAACTTGAATTTGAACCAGAGGTGCTCCTCACCATTATGTTGTACTATCTCAACAAAAGGAACTTGTATAAATACACATTGAGAACCAAATATGTAGCCCATGATGTTTTAGTGGAATAGATTTGGGATATTCAACTGACTACATGACTTGTGAGTGGTAAAGATCTGTGATGGTTAATTTTATGTGTCAACTTGCCTGAGCCATGTGATGCCAAGATACTTGGTCAAACATTATTCTGGACCACGTCTGTGAGGGTGTTTCTGAATGAGATTAACATTACATGGGGACTTCCCTGGTGGCACAGTGGTTAAGAATCCGCCTGCCAATGCAGGGGACGTGGTTTTGAGCCCTGGTCCAGGAAGATCCCACATGCCTCAGAGCAACCAAGCCTGTGCACCACAACTACTGAGCCTGCGCTCTAGAGCCCACGATCCACAACTACTGAAGCCCGCGCCCCTAGAGCCCGTGCTCTGCAACAAAGAGAAGCCACCACAATGATAAGCTCATGCACTGCAAGGAAGAGTAGCCCCCACTCGCCGCAACTAGAGAAAGCCCACGCACAGCAACGAAGACCCAACGCAGCCAAAAATAAGTAAATAATTTTTTTTTAAATTAAAAACATTACATGAATTGCCCTCCCTAATGTGGGTGGGCCTCATCCAATCAGGTGAAAGCCTAAGTAGAACAAAAAAAACTGACCCTCCCCCAAGTAAGGGAGAATTCCTCCTGCTGGACTGACTTCAAACTGGGACACTGACTTTTTCCTGTCTTCAAACTAGAGCTGAAACATCAGCTCTTCCTGTTCTCAGGTCTTTGGACTAGAACTGGAACTACGCCATTGGCTCTTCTGGGTCCCAGTTTGCTGAGTCACCCTGCAGACCTTGGGACTTGTCTGCCTCCATAGTTGCATGAGCCAATTCCTTATCATCAATCTCTCTCTCTCTCTCTCTCTCTCTCTCTCTCTCTCTCTCTGTGTGTGTGTGTGTGTGTGTGTGTGTGTGTGTGTCTCTCTCTCAATACACACATACACATACAACTACACACACATATCCCATTGGTTCTGTTTCTGTGCAGAACCTTAACTAATACAATCTTCTTAAGGTCCATCCAAGAAAATTTCCAAAAAGACAAGGAGAATGGAAAAATAATGATTCTGTAACACTGTATAGTTCACATCTGAATAGAGTAAAAAGCAACAGTTTGTGCCAGCTGTAACTCACTTTCTAGTTGTTTGACCTTGAGTAATTCACTGAATCTATCTGAGACTCATTCATTCATTCATTCATCCATCCATTCAACAAATACTTGCAGAATGTCTTTTCTGAGTCAGGCACTCAAAGTACTGTGTTAGCACTGAAAACATCAGGGTAGATAAGATAAATGCCCACCCTCGAAAAGTTCCATAGTGTGAGAGCTGGAGTCATTTGATAGGAAAATTCATGTTTGAAGTCAAAAGTTGTAAATGCTGGATCATCAGGAACCTTTATCTCCTATGCTATTCCTGCACAAACCCTCGACTTTTGGCCCTGGTAGCATTCTATCTGAACACACATCTGGGGCTCTGAAACTCTGCCTAAGCCATCACCTTCCCTTTGAAGAATGCCTTTATGGAATTGTCTTTCCCAATTATGTCCCACTACCTTTTCAGAGCTCTTTTTTTTTTTGCGGTACGCGGGCCTCTCACTGTAGTGGCCTCTCCCGTTGCGGAGCACAGGCTCCAGACGCGCACAGGCTCAGCGGCCATGGCTCACGGGCCCAGCCGCTCTGCGGCATGTGGGATCTTCCCGGACCAGGGCACGAACCCGTGTCCCCTGCATCGGCAGGCGGACTCTTAACCACTGAGCCACCAGGGAAGCTCCAGAGCTCTTTTTAACTGCCTCACCGTACTCAGATCTTCCTCTAACTGAGAATTCCCAAAGATTTTCTTCTTTATGCTCTTCGTTAGCATGTATCAAATATGAGCTATTATTCATCTTTGTATATAATATTCTAGTTGTTAAGCTTCTACAAGCAGCATATAATTTGATATTTCTTTGTTTCATTCTGTACACTAAGCATTTCTTGAGTAACAATGATTTGCTACTGTTGACTCAGTAAAAGAAACTGGAAAATCACTTCATTTCAATGTCCTGATTTTTCATAAGTTACACAATGAAGAAAACAATTAAAATGGAAATTTTGTGTACAATATTATTGGTTTCCAAGTGGGAAAAAAAGACCAAATAAATTTAAAATATCATAATTTGTTTACAGTCATTATGGCAATAAGGAAATTAATCAACATCTATTACTGAAATTAAATATCTCCTGTTCATGACAAATATCCAAAAGTAGTCCCTTATATAAAGATTCTAATCTTACTTATTCTAATCTTATTTAATCAATAAGTAAATTCTAAGTTTTGAAAAAGTCCTAAGCCATATATAATTTGCAGTTAAATGTTATTGATATGAGGTTAAGGACCTGAGTTCTCTAAGGAAAAGGGCAGGACTGGGAGCACCTTTCTCATTTGTGGGGGAGAACAGTGATCATGACTCAGACTCAGAGTAAAATAGTGATGCCATTTGTTATAACTGCACACACTTGGACACATTAGCTTTCCTAAGGCTTAGTTTCTTTAAAATTCATCAATTAAAATTTTATTCTTGGGAATTCCATGGCAGTCCAGTGGTTAAGACTCGGTGCTCTCACTGCCACGGGCCCGGGTTTGACACCTGGTTGGGGGGGAGTAAGATCCCATAGGCCACGGCCAAAAAAATGAACAAGAATTTTATTCTCTATCTTCTTACTTGGTATAAAATGAAAAGGATATTCATCACAAAAGAATAGTTCTAACTCTCTGGAGATTTTAGCTTCATTTATACCTAAATTTATAGGATTGTTGTGAGGGGTTAAATGGGTTAAGATGATTTAAAGTACAGGAAATTTGCCTGGCACTTAGTAACTGTGAAATGAATGATATCTGCCTTAGAAAATAAATGGCCAGAAAGGTTGTATGTGGCTAGACCCATTACATTTCTCACACTGGTTCTGCGTTATTCCTACTTGGCTAAAATCTCTGTTAAATGTGTTCTTCCTGTGTCTTGAAGTTTATAATCTGATTTTTCCAAAATAGTTTTTATAATTTTTTAAAATTTATTTATTATTTATTTATTTTGGCTGCGGCGGGTCTTAGTTGCGGCACGCTGACTCTTACTTGCAGCATGTGGGCTTCTTAGTTGCGGCATGCGAACTCTTAGTTGCAGCAGTCACGTGGGTTCTAGTTCCCTGACCAGGGATTGAACCTGGGCCCCTTTGCGTTGGTAGTGTGGAGTCTTACCCACTGGACCACAAGGGAAATCTAGGTTTTATAAGTTTGAAGTTCATTTCTTATTTTATGCTTTATACAAATGCTTTTTCTTCACATCACTTACCTTCTTTGTGGGGATCATTATCTCAAGCCTTGCTCCAAGAATAGGATTATAGTTGTTGGTTTGGTTTTTTTTTAACTCAACACGGGGTCTCCATTCCTCTTTAAGTTTCACGATTAATTTGCAAAATTCTGTCTAAATAGCTACATTGTTCCTGGCCCATTAGGCATTAGCTGCAGGATTTAAGTTTAACAATTCATAGCAAAGCATTAAAAAGGAAATGTGAAAAATGTGTATGTGACTGCAAATATAAAGGAAATAGTCAAGATTTGAGCTGAACCAAAGATAAAAGTCCCTGTGTTTAAACTAAATCTTCTAAATATTCTGTATTAGCAAAACATAGATCCTATAGCAGATGGAAGCTAAAAAATGGAAATGTCTGGGTAAACATGTTATGTTTATTTCAAATAATCACAACAACAGAAACCATACTAAATACATGTATGCTGTGTACAGAGGTGCATTGAGTGAGGGGCAACACTTCAGAACCGGACAGTGGGAAAAACTACCAGGCTTGGCCCAAAGAATGTGGGATTTAACTCAAGCCAGATCATTTAATACCAAATTATCTTAACTGAGTTTCAGTTTTTAAAAAGTACAGGACTTCCCTGGTGGCACAGTGGTTAAGAATCCACCTGCCAATGCAGGGGACATGGATCCGAGCCCTGATCCAGGAAGATCCCACATGCTGCAGAGCAGCTAAGCCTGTGTGCCACAACTACTGACCCTGCTCTCTAGAACCCGTGAGCCACAACTCCTGAGCCCATGAGCCACAACTACTGAGCCCGTGTGCCACAACTACTGAAGCCCATATGCCTAGAGCCTGTGCACTGCAACGAGAGAAGCCACCGCAATGAGAAGCCCGTTCACTGCAACCAAGAGTAGCCCCCGCTCGCCACAACTTAGAGAAAGCACACATGCAGTAAGGAAGACCCAACGCAGCCAAAAATAAATAAATAAATATTTTTAAAAAAGGATCCACCTGCCACTGCAGGGAACACGGGTTCGCTCCCTTGTCCAGGAAGATCCCACATGCCACGGAGCAACTAAGCCCATGTGCCACAACTACAGAGCCCACACACCATAACTACTGAGCCCATGCACTGCAACTACTGAAGCCCGCATGCCTAGAGCCCGTGCTCCGCTACAAGAGAAGCCACTGCAAAGAGAAAGAAACCCATGGACCACAATGAAGAATAGCCCCCTGGTCTTCCCTGGTGGCGCAGTGGTTGAGAGTCCACCTGCCAATGCAGGGGACACGGGTTCGTGCCCCGGTCCAGGAAATCCCACATGCCACGGAGCGGCTAGGCCCATGAGCCATGGCCACTGAGAAAGCCCAACTCATTTATGATAAAAACTCTCCAGAAAGTAGGCATAGAGGGAACTTACCTCAGCATAATAAAGGCCATATATGACAAACCCACAGCCAGCATCGTTCTCAATGGTGAAAAACTGAAACAATTTCCTCTAAGATCAGGAACAAGACAAGGCTGCCCACTCTCACCACTATTATTCAACATAGTTTTGGAAGTTTTAGCCACAGCAATCAGAGAAGAAAAAGAAATAAAAGGAATCCAAATCGGAAAAGAAGAAATAAAGCTGTCACTGTTTGCAGATGACATGACACTATACATAGAGAATCCTAAAAATGCTACCAGAAAACTACTAGAGCTAATCAGTGAATTTGGTAAAGTAGCGGGATACAAAATTAATGCACAGAAACCTCTTGCATTCCTATACACTAATGATGAAAAATATGAAAGAGATATTAAGGAAACACTCCCATTTACCACTGCAACAAAAAGAATAAAATACCTAGGAATAAACCTACCTAAGGAGACAAAAGACCTGTATACAGAAAACTATAAGACACTGATGAAAGAATTTAAAGATGTTACAAACAGATGGAGAGATATACGACGTTCTTGGATTGGAAGACTCAACATTGTGAAAAGGACTATACTACCCAAAGCAATCTACAGATTCAATGCAATCCCTGTCAAACTACCAATGACATTTTTCACAGAACTAGAACAAAAAATTTCACAATTTGCACTGACACACAAAAGACCCCGAATAGCCAAAGCAATCTTGAGAAAGAAAAACAGAGCTGAAGGAATCAGGCTCCCTGACTTTAGACTATACTCCAAAGCTACAGTAATCAAGACAGTATGGTACTGGCATAAAAACAGAAATATAGATCAATGGAACAGGATAGAAAGCCCAGAGATAAACCCACGCACATATGGTCACCTTATCTTTGATAAAGGAGGCAAGAATATACAAAGGAGAAAAGACAGCCTCTTCAGTAAGTGGTGCTGGGAAAACTGGACAGCTACATGTAGAAGAATGAAATTAGAACACTCCCTAACACCATACACAAAAATAAACTCAAAATAGATTAAAGACCTAAATGTAAGGACAGACACTATAAAACTCTTAGAGGAAAACATAGGCAGAACACTCTATGACATAAATCACAGCAAGATCCTTTTTGACCCACCTCCTAGAGAAATGGAAATAAAAACAAAAATAAACAAATGGGACCTAATGAAACTTAAAAGCTTTTGCACAACAAAGGAAACCATAAACAAGACAAAAAGACAACCCTCAGAATGGGAGAAAATATTTGCAAATGAAGCAACTGCAAAGGATTAATCTCCAAAATATACAAGCAGCTCATGCAGCTCAATATCAAAAAAACAAACAACCCTATCCAAAAATGGGCAGAAGATCTAAATAGACATTTCTCCAAAGAAGATATACAGATTGCCAACAAACACATGAAAGGATGCTCAACATCATTAACCATTAGAGAAATACAAATCAAAACTACAATTAGGTATCACCTCACACCGGTCAGAATGGCCATCATCAAAAAATCCACAAACAATAAATGCTGGAGAGGGTGTGGAGAAAAAGGAACCCTCTTGCATTGTTGGTGGGAATGTAAATTGATACAGCCACTATGGAGAACAGTATGGAGGTTCCTTAAAAAACTAAAACTAGAACTACCATACGACCCAGCAATCCCACTACTGGGCATATACCCTGAGAAAACCATAATTCAAAAAGAGTCATGTACCACAATGTTCATTGCAGCACTATTTACAATAGCCAGGACATGGAAGCAACCTAAGTGTCCATCGACAGATGAATGGATAAAGAAGATGTGGCACATATATACAATGGAATATTACACAGCCGTAAAAAGAGACAAAATTGAGTTATCTGCAGTGAGGTGGATAGACCTAGAGTCTCATACAGAGTGAAGTAAATCAGAAAGAGAAAAACAAATACTGTATGCTAACACATATATATGGAATCTTAAAATAAAAAAAAAGGTTCTGAAGAACCTAGGGACAGGACAGGAATAAAGACACAGATGTAGAGAAGGGACTTGAGGACATGGGGATGGGGGAAGGGTAAGCTGGGATGAAGTGAGAGAGTAGCAATGACATATATACACTGCCAAATGTAAAATAGCTAGTGGGAAGCAGCTGCAGTGCATGGGGAGATCAGCTCGGTGCTTTGTGACCACCTAGAGGGGTGGGATAGGGAGGGTGGGAGGGAGATGCATGGGGGAGGGGGTATGGGAACATATGTATACATATAGCTGATTCACTTTGTTATACGGCAGAAACGAACACAACATTGTAAAGCAATTATACTCCAATAAAGATGTTAAAAAAATAAAGAGAGAAAGCCCATGTGCAGCAACAAAGACCCAACACAGCCAAAAATAAATAAATAAATAATTTAAAATAAAATAAGATAAAAAGTAGAGTAGGGACTTCCCTGGTGGTCCAGTGGTTAAGACTCTGGGCTCCCAATGAAGGGGTTGGGGCATCTGGGTTCGATCCCTGGTGAAGGAACTAGATCCTGCATGCAGCAATGAAGACACAGCGTGCTGAAACTAAGACCTAGTGCAGCCAAATAAATAAATAAATACATTTTACAAAAGAAAATAAAAAGTGGAGTAATCTCACAAACTGTGGTGAAGACCATTTAAATCAGTATATAAATCAGGGCAAAAGTCTAGTAAAAACAAGCACTTAACAAAGGATGGTTTCCAATTTTTATTGCCAAGAGATTGGAGTCATCTTGAGAAGCTGGGACTGTGTCAAAATAACGTTGTGTTTGTTGCATTAGTAGAAGAGTGAGTATGTGTATGTGTCACAGGATACAGCTATCATCAAGAAGAAATAAGATAGGAAGACAGAACTTGACCTTTGCTGTTACTGTTTCCATTGCATTGACTTCAGTGCATCATCTAAATTCTGCTTCTTATTTCTCAGGCTTCTTATGATCTTTTGCCTTCCTGGGGAGCTAATTAGAACAATTCTGATTTGAGGAAGAATACTAGATATTTTTGTGGCCAAATTCAACTGAGCTAAAGTTGAACAACTCATTATTTCAATAGAATGTAGCCAAGGAATTATAGGAGCTTTATTCTTAGGGGAAGATTCTTTATTGCAGAAACACCTTTGTTTGTTTGTTTTGTTTTGTTTTTAATTAATTTATTTAGTTTTGGCTGTGTTGGGTCTTTGTTGCTGCGTGCGGGCTTTCTCTAGTTGTGGTGAGTGGGGGCCGCTCTTCATTGCGGTGCACGTGCCTCCCATCGCAATGGCTTCTCTTGTTGCGGAGCATGGGCTCTAGGCGCGCAGGTTCCAGTAGTTGTGGCGCACAGGCTCAGTAGTTGTGGCACATGGGCCCAGCTGCTCCACAGCACGTGGGATCCTCCCGGACCAGGGATCGAACCCGTGTCCCCTGCACCGGCAGGTGGATTCCCAACAACTGCGCCACCAGGGAAATCCCTGTTTTGTTTGTTTTAAAGTGAAAAGTTTCTACTACTCAGCCAAAATCTTGGGATCTACAAAGGGCATTAAGAAGTGAGTTGATGGTCTGAACTGATGTGTTGATACTCCCTCCCCCACTCTTTTTAATGATTTCTCAGATGAGGTTAATTTAATATCAAGGAAACTCTTATTTTTTTTAAACCAATATTCACCAAAAATACAAAACCAATACTCACCAAAAATACAAAATTCTATAATATTAAGTGGAGAAGGGCTACGGGATTGTAGGTCAATTTAAAACTTTAAAAATTTATTGCCAGAATTCTAGATAGAATGATATAGTGGTTAAAAGTGGCAGCTTTAAAATTAAGCTACTTGGGTTCAATTACCAGCTCTATCACTTATAGCTGTATGTTTTTGTCTTATTAACTTCTCTTTCCTGCATTTTCTTTGCCTATAAAATGGGAATGATCATAATGATTATACTGCTTCATTGTTTGCAGTAAGGATTGGAGATTTTGCTGCTACCAAATTGAACAGTGTAAATTGACAGAATTTTATAAGAGGGAGATTACAAATCAGCTAACTTTTTATTGTAACCAACAGTGAAAAAAAAACATATTTTACATCATGACTCCTTATGTATTCACATATAAGGGAAATAAGAGTTTGGCAAAATAATACTTCTTATATGCAATACACTCAGATATTTGTTTCTTTTTCTTTTTTTTTTAAGATGCTGGTTGCCCTCCACTAAATTGATTTTGCCACTCACTAAGGATTGCAAACCACCGTGTAAAAAGCATTGCTCTAATAAAACCCCTTCACTTTACAGTGGAAAAACTGAAGTCTTAAGAACCTAGGAAACTTACTTAAGATTATATAGCTAAGAAACGTGATACATCACATTAATAGAATGAAGGATAAAAATTATATAATCTTCTCAATAGATGCAGAAAAAACATTTGACAAAATTCAACACCCCTTCATGATCAAAGCTCTCAAGAAATTGAGTGTAGAAGGAACATAGCTCACATAATATAAACTATATCTAAGAAACTCATAGCTAACATCACACTCAATAGTGAAAAGCAAAAAGCTTTTCCTATAAAATCAGGAATGAGGCGAAAGTGCCCATTCTCACAATTCCTATTCAACCTAGTCCTGGAACTCCTAGTCAGAACAATCAGGCAAGAAAAAGAGATAAATGTAATCCTAGTGGAAAGAAGAGAATAGTGGGACAACTGACTATCCATTTAGAAAAAAAAAGAAAAATAAGATTGCTACTTCATGTCCTACAACATCAAACATATTCAAACGGACTAAATTTTTTAATGCAAAAAAAATCACAAAAATACTAGGAAAAAATATATAAATAATTTTAGGTTGGAAAGGAAATTTTAAGACTGGGATTTAAAAGAAACCAAAAAGGAAGAGATTGATAAATGGAATAAAATATTTCTCAAGTTCTCTGTATTAAAAGAAAACCTACAAATAAAGTTAAATGGCACATGAAAACTTGGGGGAAATGTTGCCGTCGTTTATGAGAAATGAAGAATTCAAAATCTCAAAATAGGACACTTACAAACTCATAAAGACAATCACACCTAAATGCAAAGTTGGTAAAGGACAATTCACAAAATTAGAAATATGAATGGCCAATAAATTTACACAAAATCTTTAAGAGAAATTTTTCTTTCTCCAAATGGATAGTCAGTTGTCCCAGTATCCTACTCTTTCCATTGCAAGTTACATAATGGCATTGATTTCCCTACATTTATGTACTTTATACTTATTTCTTTGATCTATGTAGCATAAATGGTGTTTGATGTGCTAACTAACCTTATTGTGGTAATCATTTCACAATATATACGGGTATCAAAATCATCACCTTGCAAGCCTTAAACTTACACATTGTTTTGTGTCAATTATACCTCAATAAAGCTGGGGAAAAAAGATTACATAGTTACAGAAGGGAATAAAATTCTGGAACCAGAATTTTCTTTTAATCAAGATACAATTTACATGACACAGAATTCACCCTTTAAAGTGTACAATTCAGTGGTTTTTAGTTTATTCACAAAGTTGTGCAACCATTACCACTATCCGATTCCAGGATACTTTCTTCACCCCTAAAGAAACCCCATGTCCAGGACTTCCCTGGTGGCACAGTGGTTAGGAATCCACCTGTCAATGTAGGGGACGCAGGTTCAATCCCTGGTCCAGGAAGATCCCACATGCCGTGGAGCAACTAAGCCCGTGTACCACAACTGCTGAAGCCCGCGCACCTAGAGCCTGTGCTCCGCAACAAGAGAAGCCACCGAAATGAGAAGCCCGCGCACCGCAAAGAAGAATAGGCCCCACTCTCCACAACTAGAGAGAGCCCGCGTGCAGCAACGAAGACCCAACACAGTCATAAATAAATAAATAATTGATTTTTAAAAAGTGAAAAGACAATCTACAGAATGGGAGAACATTCCTGCAAATCATTATGTCTCATAAGGCACTTGTATCCAGAATGTACAAAGAATAATTACAGCTCAATAATAAAAATGACAAACAAATTAAAAAAAAAAAAAGAAAAGAAACCCCATATCCACTAGCAGTTGGACCAGAATTAGTATTTATTCCCAGTCCAAACATCTTTCCACTGTCATAGCTTTCTATCTTAAGGAACGTAAAGCTTAATAAGTGTTTATATGTCTAAATGACCAAACTTATCAAATACTTCCTGGGACTTTACGTAATTCTGTGCTATTTACCATCTCAAGATTTTATATAAATTTCTGTATTCTTTGGGAGGTTTCTGGCTTTCTTGTTTTGTTTTTTACTTTCTACCAGGTTCTTGAGGGTACATGACAAACACTTAGGAACTAATCCTATGTACTCTAAACAGACTCAGGAAATGCTTTGTTCTTTGGATGTATAGCTCATCATCTCAAAGGAAATGAGACTGGTGATTTTTAAAGAGAATATGTGAGGCTTGGAGACTTTGACAAAAGGAGGAATTTTTTTTTTTCTGTTTCAAGGTTTTCAAATAAAATCCACAACTAGACAATAGGTCCTTAAGAGGGCTAAGGAAAATCTAAATATTTTCCTGAGCACAAGTTCAAATAAATTTTAAAAGGGCCTTACTATAATATAAACAGAATTTCCAGTCTGGTTTTCAAAACAAAACATCCATTCCTTGGTCTCCAGCTCTGCTTCTATTTTAACTTGTTGGAATTAATTTTACGTGAAATGAGCATGAGTGCCAATTTTCTATTTTATGCCAAAATTACCAGGTGTCCAAAAAAAAAAATCTCTACTTTGAAGTTAGTCACATTTGGATTATTTAAATAGCATCCTCTTTAGTGTGAGTCATTGTACACTCTTTGATTCTTCAGTGCATGGCTGTTGATTCTTTAGTAAACATGCTTTCAAATATTCAGAAGGACATAGGCCCACAGGAATTAATGACCAGAACTCAGGGCTCAAAAATTTGAAATGGTTGTAGAGTAGTCCACTATAAAGAAATGAAAATGATAATAACAATAAAGCTAAAAGATAATTTAAAAAAAGTGGCTAGCTCTTTTATGCAAAACAAAAAATTTTTTTAAATTAAATTAGGTATGAAGTGTAAAAACTGATTGTATTAGTCTCCAATGAATATCCTAAAGAAAACTATGTATTTTTTTTGAAAACTATGTATTTTAACATTAAATGTGGTAGGATATTAATTCCTTTTTCCCTGAAAAAAAAGTCCACATAAAATCTTTGAAAATCTATTAATATTTAATTTGTTGAATTTCAATACAAAGAAAGTATACTGCCATTAATTTTCCAATCCTTCAAGTTAATAAAGGCATAAGATCTCTCTTTTTTTTTTTTTTTTTGCGGTACGCAGGCCTCTCACTGTTGCGGCCTCTCCTGTTGCAGAGCACAGGCTCTGGATGCTCAGGCTCAGCGGCCATGGCTCACGGGCCCAGCCGCTCCGCGGCATGTGGGATCTTCCCGGACCGGGGCACGAACCCGTGTCCCCTGCATCGGCAGGCGGACTCTCAACAACTGCGCCACCAGGGAAGCCCTCTCATGCATCTTTTAAGTTTGTCCCCAACCCTTTCTTAGAGATACAAGATTATACATTAAAGAATTTCCTATGAAATTTGTAGAATCCCACATTTCTTATTTATGTTTCCTAATTATAAAGGCAGTTTACCAATTTTAATTATTTTAGAATTTGGAGAAACAAACGCTGTTTTACATAGTCATTGAAATACATTTAAGAAATAATTTCTTTTCTGCAATGGGATCCAATCTGCAAATGGGAATAATACTACTAACCTCCAGAGTGATTATGAGGATTCAGTGAATGACTCAGGTAAAGCACCTGGCATATGGTAAGGGCTCAATAAGAGACAGCCATGGTTTTTACAACCCTGGTATCGGTGTTGCAGTCACATTAATTCATTCACATGACCTAAGACATTTCATCAAAGCATAGATCTTATGTTAGATATTTGTTATGTAAGATATTCCCCTAGAAAGAAGAGCAATTAAGTAGCTATTTCAAGTACTCAAAAGCCTTCTTCATATACAAGTAAAAGAAGCGTAAATACACTTTGCTAAAGAATTAAAAGTGCGTTATGGTGTACATCATATAATACGATCTTGTCAGATTTTAATTGCTCAGACACAATGCAAAAAATAATGATCTATACCACTGAAAGTACAAAAAGAAAGCATAGCTTTAAAACAATGTTAAAAGAGTTTTTCAAAGACATAGATTCATTCCAAACATATTTTTAAACCCCAACCAGTGTTAGCTTGCAAAATATCTAATAAAAAAGAGTTCCCTGATTCCAGTCCTTTATGTTTCATGATCTGATGTTAGTTAATTTAAGAGATAAGAGCATGACTGATGTATAGTTTCTTTTCTAAACCTTTGATGTAGGTAAACATTCTAACTTCTTGCCTTTAAGCAAAGTTATGTTCTACTTTTTATAACCCATTTGTAAAGATTTCCAGGAAGTAGCAATCTGGTAGCAATTTCGGTCGTGTTTATACTCACTGTCAGAGACACTGACCACACATCAGCTTAATGTATCAGGTCAAACACTTGGGAATGGCTACAGGACTTGCACATATAGATTTTGGGAGGAAATTATAAGCCTATAGGGCAGAGGTATCAAATGGGTTGCAATATCTAACATCAATTTCAGGTGTTTGCTGCCTGAATCGTTGTGTTGAGAAGGATTTTGAAGATGGAGGTAGTGCTCTGGGAGAAAGGGTAGATGCCTGCTGTGATGTAAAAGCAATGACTGGACTTCCCTGGTGGCATAGTGGTTAAGAATCCACCTGCCAATGCAGGGGACACAGGTTCGATCCCTGGTCTGGGAAGATCCCACATGCCTCGGAGCAACTAAGCCCATGCGCCACAACTACTGAGCCTGCGCTCTAGAGCCCGTGAGGCACAACTACTGAGCCCGCGTGCTGCAACTACTGAAGCCTGCACACCTAGAGCCCGTGCTCCACAACAAGAGAAGCCACTGCAATGAGAAGCCCGCACACTGCAACGAAGACCCAACACAGCCAAAAATAAATAAAAAATTTAAAAAAAAATGACTGCCCCTGGCAGCTGGAGGAGGGACTGATTTGCCAGCTATGTTCTACTCTTGGGGTCTTACATGTGGCTCAAGGCAACTAGAGTTGGCATTGGGGTCCTACAAGCTCTTATCCCCGGAAAAACTTCTCACTATGCATCTGCTTCATCCTCTCCCTGAAAACGAGCTCCCCCCAGCCCTCACCCACCCCCACTGTGTGCAGGGGGCAGGAGGTGCTGCCCTCACAGCACTTGAGTTTACTGTCAGCAGTATGAGTAAGTAGCAGAAACTAACAGTGGCTCTTATTTGCAAAGAACAGAAGGTCTGTACTTAATTTAAGCAGAAAGAGAATTTAATTTTGGAAGTTCAGAGAATGAACAGGAGGATTGGTGGAGCAGGCTCAGGCAAGAACCAAGGGAGGTGGGGCAGAGTCCAGGTCCTGCCATAGGGATGGTCTGCTTAGGATGCAGGCACCAGCAGCACTGGACACTTGCTGCTCCTGGGCCCTCCCTACCCCTGGACACTCACCTTATGCCACTGGACCCTGAACTCCACCACACCATCATGAATAACCTCTGAGTCACCTTTGTGTCACTCCCTCAAAATTCCAAGCTGGAGCCTGAAAGTAGGGGGTACTCAGATCAAAGGGCTACACTCCGGCTATTGGGAGAGGACTGGTTCTCAGAGTAGAGGACCTTGGGTTAAACAGACACCCTCAAAAGGTGTCCACTGCATGCTATATTCTGCAAGGTGGACAGCATGTGAGAAGATGCCAAGTGCCATCCAGCTTAGAAACTGCTGTCACAGAACAGAGTGATGAACCAAGTTGAGAGCAAGAAAGTCTGAAGTGATGGCAAAGGCTATCTAGGAACAGGCAGAGTGGTACCCGGGGAGCTAGAGCTGCTGACACTGGTAGGGACTTCGCTAGGTATAACAGGCCTGGGACAAAACTACAGGAGAACTAGGAAGAACGGAAGTCAGAAAAATAAACCTAGATGACGCCCAAGTAGATTCCAACAGCAAAGACTAGATTTCCAACAAATAGTCCCGGAGCTGGGGAGGCACACCAGGCACAGGGTGGAAATCTAAGATTGTAGACCAGGCAGGCAATAAGTTAGACACTGGAGAGAGCAACAAAACAGGGCAAAACGATGGGCTGGATTTGCTGCAGCTCACATAAGATCGCCGTTTCTTGTATCTATTCATTGTAGGAGGTGTCCTTACACATCCAGTGGAGTGCTTCTCTTAGACAGACCTTGCCCAGGTGAGCACCAGTCCTGGAGGTAATGAAAGCATCAGAAATTGTATGGCATCTCGCCACAGAGCTTGGCACAACAAGCCTAACATTCAAGGATGGATACTTGCCTTTTGCTCGATTTTCCCTATCTTTGCTTAGAGGGCCCCTCATATTTGCCCTAATTGGCCAGGTGGAGGAGGCAAGGCTGAGGTGGTGTAGATAACCCGAGGCACCGTGACTTAAGGAGATCCAAGCTTTGAATGGTTATGGTGGAAGGCATTTGGGGGGGAATAGTGAGGATAGTCATTAAAGAGCAGAGACCAGTGCCTGCACCCTGTGTAGGACTGCAGGCTCTCTAGTTACCAGGAAGAGAAAATCATCATCACAGCCTCAGTGATGCAAGCAGCAACAGCAGCAGATGACTGACACAGGCGGGAGAGGTTTATTCCACACACAACCACTTCCTGGCAAAATCACATCCAGGGTGAGAGGGAGTGGGCCCCAAGGAAACTCCAAATCCTTCAGACTTTCCACCAGTCAGATAATTGTAAGCATTAATAAACTTAAATAAACAATGTGTTTCACTCTTGTAGGGACTTAACCTATTTCATTAATTTATTTCAAGCTTTCCCCTAGCTTTTTCATCCAGCAGACTCGCCCAGGGATTCCATGATTTAGGTTCCTTATCACTCCTTAACCCATACATACCAGACGTCCCTGCTGTGTGGGAGGGACACAGGGGTGTGCTTCTTCATTTGTCCTTTTCACAAATGAACAGATTTTCACTTGAAAGCAATTTCTATTATACCAAACTCAGTGAGGCTTTAGAGATTCTCTTTGTCCCGTTTGTTTTAAATACGCTTGGAAATAAGTGAGACTCCAGATTGAAAAATCTCCAGAATATTTACAGACTGAAGCTTGATGTTGTTAGACAAATATTCCAAAAGAGAAAACAGGGAATGAAGTAATAAAAAGAATTAAAATGAGGGTTAAGGGAAGAAAAGTGAAGATAAATGAGTATAACAAAACATGTAGGATTTTGACACCCTCTCCCATCTTTAAAACTCCATACAGAACATCTTCAAAGCCACTTCATCCCTTGAACTGGAGTAAACTAGTATTTTTGAGTTGATTTTTTTGAGGCTGAGAGTTTAGGACAAAAAATACTATCTCTATTTTACACAGAAGTTTAGAAAAGTAGCAGCTCAAGGAATTTATTTTCTAGTTTAAAAAAAAGCTAAATATAAATTTACATGAAAATTTTAATAACCAAGACAGTCAAGGGCAAATGAAGTTTTAGCAGCTAAATCATATGAAGCACGATGTTACCGTTTAGTTAATGTGAATGCCTATGCCTATCTTTGGCTCATTCAGTGAGCTGAAAAAAAATTTTTTTCAAACCCTTATATGCATTTCCTAAGTTTCTAGAATACCCGAATACTGGCACATATGATTGTACCATTTCGTATTTGTCGAAGATGATTCTGAATTTCGCTAAAAACCACAAAGGAAACCAACAGTCCCAACATTAATAGTTCTGATAACCCCACCAAAGAGGAAATACGAAGAGGAAGTTAATCTGAGAGTCTGTCAGGGCAGAAGTGATTTCAGCAGAAGACACTCAATATTCAGCCCTTCTGGACACTGGCAGATCCTCATTTTTTCCCAGGTCCTTCTGGACCTTCTGGACCCTCTTCCTTCTGCTTCAGCGGCTGGCTGCAAGGCCAGTAGGAAAGGTGCTTGGATTCAGATGAGCAGGATTCTAGCTGTGGCTGCTCCACGTTCATTGGGGTGGCAGCCTCAGTTTCCACAGCTGTCAAACGGGACAATAATACCTGCCCCAGTTCCTCCTCTGGGACGTTGCCAGCATCGCCTAAGAACACGCTGTCCCAAGACAAGCCAAGGCCACCATTACTGGGCGAGTCGCCAACAAAACTCGGCTTCGGTTCCCTCTCCCGGCAAGGCTGGTTCGACCTACAGTCAACAGGAAGCTCCTGGGGCTGGGACAGGATCCCTGGATCGGAAGGAGGCCAGACGCGAGCGTTTCTGGACGGTGATCAGGCTGGTGATGAGGGTGTTAGTAACACCCCCCTGGCTGGGCTGAGATTTTACTATCCACGACAAAGGGTGCGGAAGCATAGTACTGAAGAGCAAACAGCCAACCCCCCAAACTCCTATACTCCCCCACGAAAACAAAGCCCTCGGCACTACAGAGAGCGGGGCGAGGGGAAAGGAAAAAGGCCGAGGCACCCCACCCTATCTTCCGCGGCAGCCGAGCCGCAGGTTCCGCGCGTGGGGAGGGGGCGCTGTGGGCCTGCTTTCCGTGTGGAGAAGCGCCTCCTCCTCACGCCCCCTCAGCCTGCGCCGCCTCGGGAATCCGCCCCAGACCCCGCCGCCATGTTGGGTCGGGATTAGTGACTCGATCTCGCCGCCGACCGGGACAGCTGGAGTGCGGCCCGCAACCCGAGGGGGCGCGCGCCGGCGTCGGAAGGCGAGGTCGCGGGAGCCCGGTCGGGCGCGGCGCGAGTTCCGGTGAGCGGGCGGGCGCGCGCGCAGGTAGCCCGCCCCCGCCCCTACACGGGGGGGCGGGGCCGGGAGTGAGGGCGGGCACCGCGCGGGGAGGAGGTGGAGCGTGAGGCCGCGGTGTTGGGGAGCCCGGGAATTCCCTCCTGAAGTAGCGAGTCCCCGGCTGGCTGTGCCGTCGTCGCTGCCCCTCGGCGCCCGGGACGAGGAGGTGGAGGACGGAGAGGGCCCCACGGGCCTCCCCTCCGCCCGCCGCCCCCTCCCCGCCACCCTTCCCCGCCGCTGCGGCGACTCATGCGAGCGCCGCTGGAGCGCAGGTAAGGACGCTTCGGGGCCCCGCGGGCGGAGCAGGAGGCGGCCGACCCCGGCCCCGCAGCGCTAGGCCCGGCGCCTGCCTGCGTCCGGAGGCGCCGCCGCTCCCCGCCGGCTCCGAGTCGGGAAGTTGGGAGAAACTTCTCCCCTCCCCCGGCCCGGCTCGCCCGACGGGCGTGTGTCCTTCCCGGCGCTACCTGCTCGCCCTCTGCCTCGGTCTCCGCCCAGTCCATTCCTTCCCGGTCCCGCCCAAGTCCGACCCAAGGTCCTGGGAGTGCCGGGACACCCGCACCCGCGTCTGTAAGGTCGTGCTGGCCGCCCGGCGAGGGGTCGGCGAGGTTTCTTTTGGCCGAAGTAAGGGGCGGGAGCAGCGGCCCCTTCCCGTCCCCGGGGTCGGGGGTCTGCCTGTCGGCGGACACGGGGTGGCAACTGTGCCGGGAGAGCGGGCGGGGGAGGGGGGGGCGAGCGGGTGAGCCTCTCGCTGCGCTAGGTTTGATTGAAAACCGCAACATGTTAAAGTTTTCCTTTGTTTTGGGTTGGGGGTTGGGAAATACGCTGTTCAGCGTGCACTTTTAGTGTTATGACGCTCCGCCTCCCATTTGGTTCGGTTCTCTGTCCACATGTGTTACAGAAAATTTTGTTTTAATGTGTGTTTTTCTTCTTGATAATTGCTTCCAGCTTTTGCTTTATTGGGCATGGGGCAACGTTGTTTTAAGAAGCTCTTAGAAAATCAAATCCGATGTAGGGTAGGAACTGCTTTAGTTTTTGTTCTGTAGTGGGTGGGACCCAACATGGTTTGGATTTGGTAGAATTATTTTCTGCTTCATTAATTAAAACAGGCACGGCATAACACAAGGTCTGACGCTTTATAAATTGTTAGAGAAATGAAAAGCTGAGTCTCCACTGGAATCAAACTTTATGTTCAAGCCATTTATTATGTGTATATATGTTCCCACCGGAATGTGTGTTCACATAGATGATGGTGGTATACTTGTGCATTGCAACTGCAGGATTGCAGTGGCAAAGTGAAGTTGATAATTCTAAGTGTGTTTAAACCATCCTGTTAAATTATCTGTGGTTAAATTACACACTAAGGAAAATATTACTAAATAGGTACATGTGACTATAGGCATTTAAGGCAAAGTGTGGTAAATTTAATGTATTAACTAGCACAATGGTTGGCACACAGTGGACAGGAAACATTTTGAATGGACAGGTAATGAAGGAGTGTCTTGTATTAGAAGCCAAGGACCTTGTATGTGTCACATACAAGATTTTCATCTGTAGTTCTGTAAGAAAGTTATATTTCATTATTTATGTTTTGTTCTGTCTTTATTAATATATTAGACCCCTGCCATAGTTGATGTTTTAAGAAAAGGAAGTGTAATTGTATTTTAATTTTTGGACATTAGCTAAACCTCAGTGGAGATTTTGAATGCTGGTTGACAATTCATTGGGTCCTAAATTTGAAAAAAAAGACTTTGATCTGAATCTAAGTACAGGACAGTTCACATTCATGTTTCCAGGATAAAGTATAAAAGGGCTCTTAAAATATGTATTCTGCCGTAACCACCATAATGTTATAATAGCTTTAATTTTGCAGTACATTTTTGGTGACTTCATAAACCACAAAATTGACTCCATTCTGTTCAACCGAAAGTGAAATTACAGCTTTGACCTATCTTCTGGGATAGGTGGAATTTGTCTTATGGCTGAAGTATAATATTAACACATGGTTCAAGTTTTTTTTTTTTGAATCAGTGAATTCTCAAGCTGAAAAATCAACATCTATGCAAATAAATCTCTTTCATGATATGTAATGTTAAAAGAATAAATATTCTAAAAGATAGCAAGGACCCAGTGTAAATGAAATATTACTGACACATGCTTTAAGAGTTGTTTATGTAGAGTTCAAATTTGCATCCTTTTAGGCAGTAAATAATTTATTAATGTAATTTTTCTTTATAAATATGTTTAGCTCTTTAGTGAGTCTGTTTAGTGTAGACGTTATTTATTATTAGTTTCTACTAGCATTATATTAAAAAAAGCCTAATGTCAAAAATTTTTAAAGAGCAGTATTAAGATCTGGTATCTAGGAATGCAAACTCGGGGGGTAAAACTATGTAATTTTTAAAAACCTGCAAGGAAGTGATTTCTGTAAAAGTGAAGATAAAAGAGGAGGGAGGAGGCTGTGATTGGGACCTGGCTCCTGAAGTGGTGGCAAAGTTCTTTAACCTGATGGTGGTATAGTTCAAGCGTATAGTTCATTACGCCATGATTGCTTTTCTGTGTCTGTGTTTTAGTTTATGTGAAACTTTTAAAATTTCCTTTTTAAAGAAGCCTGTGTGTAATGTACTTTACACTGTATAAGGTGTTTCGCTAAAGGACTTAATATTTGGTGGCTGACTTTAGAATACTGCTGGGCTGCCCTTTGCAAACAGGATTAGACCTATTAAACCATAACTGGGAAATACCAGCTGGCGTATGTAACTACTTTCACAGGTGAATAACATATGTTAATTATGTTAATATTTTGAGGAAAGACACCAGGTTTAACTAACTTTAAATCCTCTTCAGTTTTGTATGTTGTACATGACAAATAGTAGGTAATCAAAATATGTTTATTAAACTAGGGAACACTGTTCTATCATCAAATATAAAATATGCCCTATTTTTCAGAAGATTATGGTAGCATGACAGTTAAGACGCAAAATTTAACTATGGCATCGAGGTAATAAGTCTTTCATCCATTTTCAGTTTTCTGGAACAATAATTCTTTAGATTGGTAATTTCAGCCTGCGATTTGATATTCTTAAGGATGTCTTAAAATTCTCAGCATAAAATAAGTTGTCATTTACTCAGACTTTATGAAGATGTGCCGTATAGCACCTAAAGAAATGGTGTTTTGTTTCAAATGACATTATGGTGTTGGAGTTTCCAAAATGCTGTGAATCGCTGCCTTATGCTACTTTACTTGCTTTGTGTAATGGCTTGCTGTGTTAGTTGTTGGTGTGGTTGCTTTGCATTGTGGTAATGTAGAGCTGAAGAGGAGATCATGGCTGTACCAAGTTCTTATATCACAGGAACTTTCAGTTATGTTTCAAAGGTGATGTTTGTGGTGCTGGCTTTGTTGTGTGAATATTTACAGGAAGTTTTAGTTAAAATCTTCATTGTTCAGAACGCTACATGGCTTAGGTCACCTTCAGTTCACGTTTAAACAGGTCTGTAATACAAATACAAGTTCCTCTAGTGAGGTACAACTGCTTTTCTTTAAGGGAAATCATCTGTTCCTGTTAAAGTACCCTGGTATCTGATTGGTAGTGTGTGCGGCGGTTTGTGTGGCTATGGTAGGGTATGCAGTCTCTCTTTTCTTCCTCTCAGCTGCTCCGGCGCCACAATTAGGCTGCCTATTGCTCAGCTACAGCTGCTGGGTGATTATGAACCATCCAGCTCCTGTCTATACTCAGAGGCAGATTTAGCAAAAGGAGCTAGAGTAACAACAGAGGGTGAAAGAGAAGAGCCAGTGCCGCTGCCAGGATCATTTTAACGTGTCTGTGTGCCAAGGAATCGTTGGCTGCAGCAGCGCCACTGTTGTCTTGGAACTAGCAGACTTGATAGCAACACATCCTGGTCTGGGTTAGGTTTACCTGGTGTTATTCTTTAAGATCTTGAAGCTCACTCCAGGAAAGAAAGGGAATCCTGTAATTTCAGAGTACAGGATAATGTACAATGAGGTTACTGATGGGCTGAGCTATGCCTCTGCTCCCCCGCACCGCCCCCCAACCCGGGACAGCAGTGCCCTTCAGTTTCCCTAATTTGAATATATATGTGATTTCAGGTTCTCTGAAGCGTATACCATATACGCTTTAACCCGTGTCTCTTCGAAGTGCTGCTGCTGTTACTGTTGCTTGGCGGGTGGCAGAGCTGATATGTTCTTTGGACTCCCTGCTTTTTTTCCAGTAAGTGGAAGACCTTCAAAAGGGATTATTTCTAGAACTAGCTGCACATGGCATATCCCCTGTGACTGCTGGAGTTTTGCAAGTAGGAACCCTAGATTATTTTTCCTGTTGTTCTTTATTCCTGGGGTGTGAGAAGATGGACATCAACAAACGCAGATACAGCATCAGCTCTATATGGCAAGCCCCAGACTGGAAGAGGCCGCAGGCAAATTTTGCTGCTTCTGAAATGTTGCTCAGTGTGCCAAGCAAAGAGCAGCAGCATCTTGTCCTCTCGTTTACCACTACCGTTGGAAAATCTAGACAATTCCTTTTGATAGTTCTGGCTTTGGAATTTAGTGGTTCAGGATTTGGCTGATTTGGGATGGGGAATAGAGAGTATTGGGAGAAGTAGCTCTCAAACTGGTGTAACCAGAAGGAAGGAAGAAGTACGGAAGACTGTGTACACTTGAACATTAACAAGTACACATTGTTATCGTGGCACATACTTAACAAGACATTGGTGTGTTGACCCCCTTCGCTGTGCTCCCACAAAACGCTGGTATCAAAGCACATTTCTCCTTGCATTCTAATTATTTCTTTCCATGACTGTGATATACTTGACCTAGTACTCGCTGTGGCAAGGAACTGTTTTCTATGAATCTTTGAGAACAGTACCTAATAGAATAAATCCTTTTGAGCTGTATTCAGGGATGTGGTTCTGTGTATATTTATATGAGTTTATATACACAGACTTTCCCCACACACAACATGTTTTTAAGGTATACCTGTAGTAAAATTTTACAGAAGTAGCGTAGTACTTTTTCAGAAGCTGATGTTAAAACAAGTTCTTTAGATCTTTAACCCTCATAAGTTTTGGTCTAGAAAATGATTTTATAAAACTGTTTAAAAAGTTTAAACTTTAAATGTGAACTTAAAGGTCATTTTGATATTTCTAACATAAACTGGAAACTCTTTGTAGTTGAAGTTATACTAGTTTCTAGTAAGGTTTATTTTAAATAAGTGTTTTTTTTACTATTTTAGTGAATGTTGAAAGCCCAAGATCCTAGATTGTAAAAAAAGTACATCTGGGGGACTTCCCTGGTGGTCTAATGGTTAAGACTCCATGCTTCCATTGCAGGGGGTGCAGTTTCGATCTCTAGTCGAAGAACGGGGATCCTGGTGCCACGCAGTGCAGCCAAAAATTTAAAAAAAAATTTTTTTGGGGGGTATCCTATCATGGTATTAGTGACAGTATTATAATTGTGATAATATTCGTATATTCCAAGGACAAAAAGAAAAAGAAAACCTTGTTTTCTTGATGTAATCTGTGAAAGAATGCATAGGTCATAGGGTATGTCTGCTGAATTATTGGTGGGGGTGGAGGCAGGAAGTACTGGGAGGAAAAGACTGACCACTGAAACCTAAAGATTGTCTGGTTTCAGCCTCTGTTCCTAACAATATATGTAGACCTTAGGTTTTCTTAAACTGATTACAGAGGCTAGTCACTTCTCTAATTTTTTAATGTAACTTTTAGTTTCTTAGCGTTAAGTAGAAATTGGGGTGGGGTGGAGAAAATTGGTGGCTTTTGCTTCATAAGTTAATACTTAAAACTGTTTCATGGCAAGTTTATTGATTTGTTTTTTGTTTTTTGTTTTTTTTGTCTGTATTGGGTCTTCATTGCTGCGCGGGCTTTCTCCAGTTGTGGAGAGTGGGGGCTACTCTTCGTTGTGGTGCGCTGGCTTCTCTTGTTGCGGAGCATGGGCTCCAGGCACGTGGGCTTCAGTAGTTGCAGCGCGAGGGCACAGGAGTTGTGGCTCGTGGGCTCTAGAGCGCAGGCTCAGTAGTTACTGTGCACGGGCTTAGTTGCTCCGCGGTATGTGGGATCTTCCTGGACCAGGGCTCGAACCCGTGTCCCCTGCATTGGCAGGTGGATTCTCAACCACTGTGCCACCAGGGAAGTCCCAAGTTTATTGATTTCTTACATTTGTTCTGATGTAATTAGTATTTTCACATTATAGGTACTTTTTAATTAGCAGCAGTCAGGCATTTGAAAAGGAGCAGAGAAGGTAACATGGTGTAATAAGGACAAGACTAAAAGGTAGAAGACCATCTGCATTTTAATTCCACTTGTGACAGTGAAGAGCTATGTGGCCTTGGTCAATTCACTGAACTTCATAGGCCTCAGTTTCACCATTTGAAACGGGGGTACAGTTGGGCCAGATGTTTTCTAATATTCTTTCAGCCTTATTTAAATATGTGGCTCTACTGCAGTTGAAGTTTTTATATTGATAAAATTTTAAGGAAATGTTTTAGAGTCTAGAATTTGAAATACAATTAGATATCAGGTAAGTAAAAGTTAGGGTAAAAAACTGACCCACAGACTTGACCCTGGACTTTCTCAGGCAAATAAAGTGTATTCCATTCATTAAGTGGACATTTATTAAACCTGTGGTGCCACAAATACTATGCCAGTTTTGATGTTATAAAAATGATTGCAGCATGACTGCTACCTTCTAGGAATTCACAGTTGGGTGGAACTGGCTATAATTATGAGGCTGTTATAAATTTTTTGGATTGATCTTTTTAGTGTGATAATCCATTAGAATACTTCTCTGATTTTTGATGGTGTTAGGCTGTGATACATCTGAAGCTTTAATAAATCCCTTTGTACTACATAGATTTAGCCTCAAGTAAACCGATTCAGTTCTCTAGGCAGGAAGACTTGATGTTTTTCTAGATGTTAGTTCATTACAGATACGTGTGGCTCACATACACAGGCTCCACAACACCTGTACAGAGGTTTTACTATAAGAAAACACATTTGAAAGCAAGGCTTTTAAAAAAACATTTCAGATTTATTTTGCAGTAAAGTTAGAAAAGGACTGAATGATTCATTGAAGCACATAGTTGTGATGTCAGTTAACAGGTAGTCATGACTGGATGACAGCTTTGCTGCATTGTATCGGGAAAAGAGCCTCTGACATTAATTAAAACATCTTTTTTAATTGATAGAACCGGAGACTAATTATTTAGGATATTTTTCTTTAACACATGTAGTTAACATTTAGAACAAAATAAGCATGGGCATTTGAAGATGGTTAGCTTTTTAAGGTTTGCATAATAGATTTTGTAGAAAGAAAGAGAAGGAAGGAAAAGAAAAGAAACTAAAACTATAAGGTGGAAAATCAGTATATTTTTCCCAGAAAAAGTTCTTTTTGTAAGGTTAGCCTTTTTGGTTAGATTTCTGGGCAGCCCATTAGAGTTTACCTGTAAAAACCTAACATAAAGATATAACAGTGTTTCTGTGGTAAATATGTTCTGATTGATTTTAAGTTTTGTGTGTTTTTTTTAAATTTGCTGAGCTCTTTGAGCAAATGAAATACTTGGCCTACTAAATGCTCTGATTATACAGTGGATAACCTGTAGCTTTGCCAGTCCTCACCTTCCCAGCTTTTCACTATTTAAAAATCACTGTTATGAGCTCCATGTTAGGATGCTAGGACTCTGAGCTTAATTTAAGGACAGAAGCTTCCCTAGTTCCTCCCACCTGCTTGCTAGGCACTGTGAAACTTGCTTCCTACCCTGATCCGGTGTGAGAAATGGAAACAGGTCAAAAGATTGGGAATGAGAAACAAAAATGAGGGGAGTAGAAGAGGAGAAATGAGAAGTGGATGTAGTATGAAGTTTATAATTTTCTTTTTTGTGTCCTTTTTTCTTTTTCCCACCCATTCACTCCTTCTGTTAGGTATTGGGTAAAGACGGAAGAAAACCTGTTTTATTTTTTATTTTTAGATTTTATTTATTTTCTTTTAAACAATTTTTTGGCTGCATCGGGTCTTAGTTGCGGCATGCAGGATCTTTCATTGTGGCGCGGGCTCTTCGTTTTGGCACGTGGGCTTCGCTCTAGTTGTGGCGTGTGGGCTTTAGAGCACGTGGGCTCTGTGGTTTGCGGCACATGGGCTCTCTCGTTGAGGCGCGCGAGCTCAGTAGTTGTGGTGTGGGGACTTAGTTGCCCTGCAGCTTGTGGGATCTTAGTTCCCCGACCAGGGATCGAACCCCGTCCCCTGCATTGGAAGGCGGATTCTTTACCACTGGACCACCAGGGAAGTCCCAAGAAAGCCTGTTTTATGTCAGATGCTTTGCTATACATTCATATACATTTTCACGTTTAACTTAAATCTTTGAAAAGGCATTCCCAAAACACAGAGGAATCATGCATAAGATAGGCTTTTACTACACACAAAGAAACTGAGGACCAGTAAGTATATGTAATTTGCTAAGGTCACATGACTCGTTGATGTGACTGAATAATTGACAGCAAGACTGTTTCCTATAAGACACCTTCCTTAGGGATAAGGAGCAATGATGGAAAGGGAGATTTTTTTATCTTTTTCCTTCTTCCTTAAACTGTACATTTGTATCAGGCTGAGAATTTTCAACACTTACACTTTTCTTTTTAATGGAATTAGCTTTGTGGTGCATCTTTCATAATGGGTGTTGAGGTCAACTATTGTATGAGCTAAAAAATTGGGTTATTGAACTAACTAAACTGTAGCTACAGCCCACATTACAGAGACAGTGTTTGCATGTTTTTCCAATCAAGTTTTTTCCTATCTAAATTTAATTCATCAGGGAATTCCCTGGCAGTCCAGTGGTTAGGAGTCTACGCTTTCACTCTGGGGGGCCTGGGTTCAATCCCTGGTTGGGGAACCAAGATCCCACAAGGCTCCCACAAGCTGTGTGGCGTGGCCAAAAAGAAAAAAATTCATCAAAGGAGCAAAGGAGCATGCAGAAGTGAGTTATTACTCTAACTCAACTGGAGTAAATGTGGTTCATTTGTAAGTTTGGGTTTGTAAAGTATATATATAGTCTGTATGTATATAGTCAGCCTCCCCCCATATATATTTATATATATATATATATATATAGTTTATGGTCAAATCAGTTTTCCTTCTACTGTGCAATATTGCCTTCTTTTCTACTAATTATATGATTTATTCCTAGATGAGTTAGTAGAAATAGATGGAAGCTCTGTATTGTCTAAATTGTCCTCCATCATGTTTCAGGCACATGCTGCAGAAAGAGAGCACACTTTCTGATTTGTTCTGTCAGTAGGATGGTGGTTTCCTGCACCTTGGTACAGACTTACCAACATTCAAAGCTGCACTTCCTTCTTAAGGAAATCCAGTAGAATTCTTCCAAATTGGCTTGTTCTTTTATTTATTTAAAATTTTTATTTTTTTGGCTGCGTTGGGTCTTCGTTGCTGCGCGCGGGCTTTTCTCTGGTTGCGGCCAGCGGGGGACTCCTCTTCGTTGCGGTGCGCAGGCTTCTCATTGTGGTGGCTTCTCTTGTTGCAGAGCACGGGCTCTAGGCGTGCAGGCTTCAGTAGTTGTGGCGCGCAGGCTCAGTAGTTGTGGCGCACGGGCCTAGTTGCTCCGTGGCATGTGGGATCTTCCCGGACCAGGGCTCAAACCCTTGTTCCCTGCATTGGCAGGTGGATTCTTAACCACTGCACCACCAGGGAAGCCCTGGCTTGTTCCTTTAAATCTTATTGTTCCGTGAATTCCTCACTCTCTGCATGAAGAGTCTCATCTAAAGCTCTAAATGGAAATTTTGTTTGCTACTCTTTTGCCACTGTGTCAAGTTCCATTGACAGTGATTTCCTTCACCACCTTAGAAGCCTTTTCTTCTTTGGCTTCCTTTTATTTCTTCCGTTGTATCTAAGAATGTACCCTTTGTCCTCTCTTATAAGCTGGAGCATTGTTTTCTATGGGAATACAGCTTGATTTTGTTGCATTATTATCCCACATAGAATATCCGCAGTACAACTCCACACATCACTGCCAACAGTTCCATCACTGCCTGTGTTTATTGAGTCTACATAAGGATTAGCAGATAGGTTTAAACTGTTGTGCTAGGGACTCCCCAGTGGTCCAGTGGTGAAGAGTCCACGCTCCCACTGCAGGGAGCACGGGTTCCCCCTGGTTGGGGGAACTAGAATCCCGCATGCCACGCAGCGCAGCCAAAAAATAAATATATAAAATACCCTGTTGTGCCAACTCTATGAGCTTAGAATGGCTTCCACTAGGTAAGCTCCACAAGGGTAGGATCTTTATTTTGTTTACTGAAGTTATCCCAAGTATCTAGAACAACAGCACATAGTAGGCACGTATTAAATAGTTTTAAAATATGGGCAAGTACAGCAGTTCGCTGGCAATATTTGCTTGCCATGGGCATAGGAGAAAGGAGTGTCAGCAGCCAGCTTCTCACTGAAAACTCATGCAGCAAGTAACCTCAAGACTCCTTGGAGTGGCAGGCCCAGTGCTAAACAATGGCATTAATGCTCAGGATGAATTCAGATAAACACTCTACTTGAGTCTGATGAGGAAACTGAGATTTGATTTAGCAGTGACTTGTAAATGTTAAGGAGAAGTAAGAATAAGTGGGTTTCTTTTCTTTATATCATAGTCTCTAACTATATCTCTAGCAGCCATGCTTCTTAAAAACTGTAGCACACATCCGTTCCCCATACACTGATTGAGTCATATGCTTGTATCTGGTTGTAGGTAGAACTGAGACAAATAGTCCTTGGCAGGGCAGCTACCTTCCAGTGACAACTTTACACCATAGAAGGGGAGAAGGCATTTTTAGTGGAAACGTAGCTGTCTCTACCACAGAAGGGAACAGGAAGTAACCTAGTAGTTGAATGAGTTAGGTATATGGAAATACACTATCTAGTTGTATAAACATGATTAGAATATTTATTTGAAAGGTGTGGGCACAGATGGTATTTTCTTAATTCGGGCAACAATATTAGTACAGGAGCGAACTGACGGTGATGGTTTAAGATTGTAGTGGGCAATATACCACCTAAAGGAATGAATTTCCCAGGCTTTTTTATATGAAAAGTTTGAGAAGCACCCTGGTAGGGAAGGGCGTCAGAGTAGAATGGGGCTTTTATCTAAATACATTTAGATAGCACTTTTAGTGATTGAGAAAAGACAGTAATTAGCCGTATCAAAGAATTTGGTGGGGAATAGTGGCAGGTGGAAATTATGATGGAGCTAAACCTCCCTTTCCCCAGTCTCACCTCACACTTCCCCTTCCCCCCACCCCCTTAAGCCACTCCTACTGGGGCTTAGCTTTTGATTTTTTTTTTTTAATGAATAGAACTTAAGTCAGAAGGAGGAACTCGTAATAAAGGTCAAGTAGAAGAGAGAGTCAAGAACCTCTTAGGTTGTCAGAGGATGAATAGGATTTTTAGGATGATTGATGCTTAGAAGAGGGAAAAACTAATGACAACGTAGACGATTCTTCGAGATAATCACAGCCAGCAGTAAGAAGCCACAGATCCACAACTTCAGAAAGTCGAAATGATAGATCATAAGAAACAACTAGCACGTCTTCTTTTTAATCTCCTAACTTCTGTAACAAGAGGATGCTCATTAATGGAAAAGCTAGAAAAAAAGTATAAGAAACTAGATAGCAGATAGTAAGAGGGTATCTAGCTTTGACTGATTTCAGGCTTCTAGGTCCAGAAGAATTCCATCTGAAGGTTCTAAAAGACATTTCTGATATTCCCAGGACCCCACTGATAATAGAAAGAAATCATGGTGGACTTCCCTGGTGACACAGTGGTTAAGAATCTGCCTGCCAGTGCAGGGAACACAGGTTTGATCCCTGGTCTGGGAAGATCCCACATGCCACGGAGCAGCTAAGCCTGTGCGCCACAACTACTGAGCTGCGCTCTAGAGCCTGCGAGCCACAGCTATTGACCCCATGTACTGCAACTACTGAAGCCCGCACGCCTAGAGCCCGTGCTCTGCAACAAAGAGAAGCCACCGCAGTGAGAAGCACGTGCACTGCAACGAAGAGTAGTCCCTGCTTGCCGCAACCAGAGAAAGCCTGCGTGCAGCAACGAAGACCCAACGCAGCCAAAAATAAAAACAAAATTAAAAAAAAAAAAGAAGTCATAGAGACAGACATCTCAAAAAGAAAGAAAAATGATTAAATGATGCCTTAAAAGGTGAATTTTAATAAATGCAGACACTGAAAGTTGCCTTTAAATCTGGACAAGATTCTGTAACAGTTTATTAAACAGTTACCATTTATAAACAATTGGAATGTTACAGAGAAGTAATTCTTAACAGTTAGTTGTCCAGCAGTGCTTTCTTGAATTGTTGAACCACCTCTTTGTAGTCTGAGTAAATACTGGCTCTAGATCATCTGTCAGTGGTACTTTCCTGTGTTGGTGAGTGGTCGGACCTGATAAAGCTTAGTTTCCTTCTAACAGCAAGGGTCAGTGATTCCTTTTCCAATTTATTTATTTTTTGGTCTGTTTTATTTTCCCCTTTCTGTAATTAAGTCTTCTAATGGCACTATAGACTTTGCTTTATCTTTTTGATATTCAGAGTCAGGGATATTAACAGGTTTAAAGCTCTTTTTATGTATTTCTGGATTTTTCTTTTTTAAGGAAAATTAAACTGGAGTATGGGATAAGCATGTGTGTTTATCCCGTAATATCTGTGAACATTGTTTTATTTTTATTATATATATGAACAAAGATACCTCAGAGTTATTTTTATTTGCTTTTTCAGTTGAAGTCTCCTGTGCATTTTTCTGTGCTTGCTCATAACCATTGCCAATCTTGCTCTTGGGTTGTCTTTTTCTTATAGATTTTTACAGATTCTTCGTGTACAATGGATATTAATCCTTTATGTTGCAAACACTTCATATCTCTGCTTGTCTTTATTTTGTTTAATGTTTTTCTTTTATCTTAAAGTATTACAAGTAATTTTCCTTTTGTAACTTCTGAATTTTGTGTTCTAAGAATACTTTCCACAGTTGACAATAATTTTAAAAATTCTATTTATAGGTTTTTGTTTTGTTTTATGTTACAAATAATTTAGCTGTTTACTCTGAAACTTATATATGTTGTAAGATAAGGATCCAATTCCTTTTTTCTTTCCTCAGATGATAGAGCTCACCAATGCTCTTTATTAAATCTAAATCTCTCCTTTTACCACAGATTCAAAATGCCACATTTAGCATTTACAAATTCTTTTACTCTCAGGCTTGTTTTGGGGCACTCTTTGTTTTCCCGATATTTACTTGTTTATTACTATGCCAGGACCACATAGCTTGATGATGAGGATGATCATGACCCTGATAACAACAGCAGGAGCAGCAGCTAATGCGTATTGAGTATTACCTGTGCACCAGTCACAGTGGTAAATACTTTAACATATTTTACCTGATTCATTTCTCACAAAACCCAGAGTTAGGTATTCTTTTTTCTTTTTAAAATCTGGCTTAAATGTTCTGACCGGTAGCCATCTTATTTAATGAAAGGATTTTCTTTCTTTAAATATGGAACACTTCACAAATGTGCCTGTCCTTGCACAGGGGCCATGCTAATCTCTGTATCGTTCAAATTTTAGTTTATGTGCTGCCAAAGCAAGCAATTGAGTTAAGTATTTTCAATATCTTTATTTTTACAGGTGAAGAAGTAGGTTTTGAGAAGTTATATTTATTTAGGTTACAAGCTAGGACTGTCACCAACTCTGACTCTAGAGCCTATACTCTTAACCATGAGGTTGTGATTACTAGTGGGACAAATTTCCTCATTTTTCTTTTTTTAAAAATTTCTCGGGCTTCCCTGGTGGCGCAGTGGTTGAGAGTCCGCCTGCCGATGGAGGGGACCCAGGTTCGTGTCCTGGTCCGGGAAGATCCGACATGCCGCCGGAGCGGCTAGGCCCGTGAGCCATGGCCACTGAGCCTGCGCGTCTGGAGCCTGTGCTCCGTAACGGGAGAGGCCACAACAGTGAGAGGCCCGCGTAATGCAAAAAAAAAAAAAAAAAAAAAAAAATTTTCTCAGCTATTCTTATGCATTTACTTTTCCATATGAACATTGTGCTTTTGATCTAGATAATGTTAATTATTTAGATTTATTTAGGGAAGAATGGACACCTTTATAATAATGGATCTTATTATCTAAAAATAAATGGTTTGTTTCATTTATTAAGGTTCTTTATATCCCACAGTTTTATTTTTTTTAATATAGACTCTGAACATTTGTTGTTAAGCTTATTCATAGGTATTATTTCATGTGTGGTTTTAGAAAAACTTGTTATTTGGAAATAATTTCAAAGTTACAGAAGAGTTGCTAACATTTTGCCACATTTGATTTTGTCATTCCTTTCTTGTATATGTGTGTGGGTATCCTCCCCACATCCCCACCTTGAAAGTTAGTTGCAGACATCATTCTCATCACCCTTAATTACTTCGGTGTACATTTTCTAAATCAGGGACATTTTCTTATACACCGACAGTACAGTCAATCAAATTCAGGAATTTTAACATCACTATGACACAGTTATCTAATAGATAATTGTTGTAGGTTGAATTGTGTTTCCCCCAAAAGTTCTAATCCCCAGTATCTGTGAATGTGACCTTATTTGGAAATAGGGTCTTTGCAGACGTAATCAAGTTAAAATGAAGTCATACTGAATTAGGGTGGGCCCTAATCCAGTATGACTGGTGTACTGATAAGAAGAGGAAAATGCCATGTGACGATAGAGGCAGAGATGGGAGCGACACAGCTGCAAGCCAAGGAGTCCAAGGATTGCCAGCCACAACCAGAAGTTAGCAGGAGGCAAGAAAGATTCTATCCAGAGTTTCAGAGGGAGCGTGGTCCCGCTGGCACCTTGATTTTGGACTTGTGGCCTCCATTACTGTGAGAGAATACATTTCTGTTGTTTTAAGCCTTTTTAAAAAAATTTATTTATTTTTAATATATTTATTTATTTATTTATTTTGGCTGTGTTGGGTCTTCGTTGCTGTGTGCGGGCTTTCTCTAGTTGCGGCGAGCGGGGGGCTACTCTTCGTTGCGGTGCGCTGGCTTCTCTTGTTGCAGAGCACGGGCTCTAGGCGTGCGGGGTTCAGTAGTTGTGGCACGTGGGCTTAGTAGTTGTGGCTCGCGAGCTCTAGAGCGCAGGCTCAGTAGTTGTGGCGCACAGGCTTAGTTGCTCTGCGGCATGTGGGATCTTCCTGGGCCAGGGCTCGAACCCGTGTCCCCTGCATTGGCAGGCGGATTCTTAACCACTGTGCCACCAGGGAAGCCCATATTTACTTATTTTTAAACAGCAGCCCTAAGGAGTTAATGTCGCAGTCCATAATCAAAATTTTTCTAGTTGTCCTAATAGTGTCCTTTATAACAAAAATCCAGAATGTAACCCACTGCATCTAGTTACGGCTCTTTAGTCTCCTTTAATCTGAATAGTTCTTTAGCCTTTATCTTTCATGATGTTGATATTTTTGAAAAGTCAGAATGCTTGTTTTGTACAGGGTACCTTATTGAGGATTTGTCTGTGCTTTCTCGTGATTAGATTTAGATTATGAATTAGGGCAGGAATACTACTGATATATCAGGGGTATTGTGTCGTTCCTGGTATAGCCCATCAGGAGGCACACCTTGTTAGTCCCATTATTAGCAGTATTAATTCTGCTTAGGTAAGGTGATATCTGTCAGGTTTCTCCACTGTAAAGTTAACATTTTTCTCTTTTTCATTAATAAGTGATTTGTAGGAAAATAGTTTTAGATTCCATGAATGAGTCTTGCCTGAATTGATTATTGAAATGATGGCTGCAAAGTAATACTTTTCTAACTGTGTAATTCCTTCTATGTTTATTAGTTGGGATTCTGAAAGAAAATCTTCCCTTCTCACTCATTTATATCAGAGTGATTTTTGGATTTTCTTTTTAGTCAACAGGTTATAATCTATTAGTGTCATTCATTTTGATGCTCAAATTCATCCTGTATTTAGCCAGCAAGAGCCTCTTCAAGATGGTTCCTGTACACTTTCGATATATCCACATCATGTTTTGAGTAGTACTTAATTTTCTTGGTGTAAGATGTCCCAGGCTCTGAAACTGAGCAGAGGGCTTGTGTGTCTGCAGTGCAGAAAGCCAAACTCTGACAGCAGGAGTTTGTAGCAAAGTAAGGATTTGTTACAGGGTGCCATGCAGGGGAGTGGAAGACAAGCCTCAGGCCCACTCCAACTTGGTCTTTGAGTTAGGGATATTCTTAAAGGGGAAGAACAAAGAGGCTGGGATTAACAAAAGAGACATGGTCTTGTGACATTTTTCAGTCATAGTTTTGGGAGTCAGGATGTTTCTGGTTTATGATTCTCCTAGCCAGGTGGTCCATGGCTCGGGGGTCTGTTAGCTCATCTTGCCCTGGAGAAATGACCTGAGTTTGTATATTACTGATGATATCTACATCAGCAGCTTTAGGCATCTGACTCTGGTTGATTAGTGTTCAGTTAGCACGGCATTGAGGTCAGAGGGGACAAGAAAGGGGATAAAGTTTTGGATAGACATATTAACCATAAACTTTGTAATGGAACTTGGTTTCAGTCCCCACTCCTGTTTTAACTTTCCCCAAATCTTTCAGGGAATGGGGCGACAGCTGCTCTGGCTACTTCTTGTTGAAACAGGGTGTATTCTTGCCTCAATTTGGGGAATGGAAATGTTGCATACCAACTTTCAAAACACTTGGTCAAATAGATCATAGGTCACCATGAAACAATACTTATTCACTTAACAAGGTGACAATAAAAGATTTCAAAAGCAAATATATAGAGTTAGAACAAATTACTTAAAAGGTAAAGAAAGTTAGCCGCTCAGTATTCCCCACAAAAAAAATTTGTTTTCTTAACAAAGAAAACATATTCAAGTTTTGTACCATATTGCCTTTAATCTTAAAATTCATTGACTCAATTAAATTCATCCTGATCTTAATCCTGACCACACATAGAATTCCTTTTTTTTTTTTGATTTTAATTTTTGTCTGCGTTGGGTCTCCGTTGCTGCCTGCAGGCTTTCTCTTGTTGCGGCGAGTGGGAGCTACTCTTCGTTGTGGTGTGCGGGCTTCTCATTGTGGTGGCTTCTCTTGTGGCACGTGGGCTTCAGTAGTTGCAGCACACAGGCTCAGTAGTTGCAGCACATGGGCCCTAGAGCATGTGGGCTTCAGTAGTTGCAGTGCGTGGGCTCAGTAGTTGTGGCACATGGCTTAGTTGCTCCACGGCATGTGGGATCTTCCCGGACCAGGGATCAAACCCGTGTCCCCTGCATTGGCAGGTGGGTTCTTAACCACTTTGCCACCAGGGAAGTCCCATAGAATTCCTTTCTATGGATTCTTTATTTTCTCTTGCAAATCTTCTGCAACTTTCTGTATCCATATTAATTTGTCCCCTACTTTCTTTCCCTTAACAAAATGCATTTCCATTCCTTATACCTTCTTTTTCCTTGCATACAAAGATGTTTTCCATATTAATTTTTAGTTTTAATTACATTAATTAAAATTCTCAACTCTTAAAAACCTTAATTTCTGATGAAAACTAAGAAGTAAGTAATTGTGGACTGTTTGTCATACCACCATTTCCTCATTGGCAAATTTTATGAACATATTCTATAACCTCTAGAAACATACATTTCCTCAGAGCATAATTTTTTAAATTGAAGTATAGTTGATTTACAATATTATGTTAGTTTCTCATAACATAGTTTCTTTCCTCTACGTGGTACAGGATGTGTCTAATAAACCCAAACGTCTTTAGTTTTTCTCTCGTAAGAAGACAAAAGTAGATAGACTTGTTTAGCAGTTAATGTTTCAGTATTTTATCTTATTTGAAATGACCTGGATATTCAATGAATTCCCATCATTTAACTTTATTTAGCAAAACTTTAAAGTTTCAAGTTACCAAAAGTCTGGAGAAACTATTTTTACTTGAAATTTTAATTTATTTTTTTCATTTTTGGCCACGCCACGTGGCATGTGGGATCTTCGTTCCCTGACCAGGGATGGAACCCGGGCCCCCTGCGTTGGAAGCGTGGAGTCTTAACCACGGGGCCACCAGGGAAGTCCTTGGAGAATCTAGTTTTAAATAGACATACCTAAAACATAATTATGCCTTAGGAGTTCACCTAAAATTTCCTATCTCATTTATCTCTATTTCATTACTTATGAAAATACCAAGGTTGCAAATAGTGAGTCTACACATTACCCACAACTTCTGTCCAACTGCTGTAAATTGGGATTTCCCATGACACCTCCTTGGGTTTGATAATTTGCTGTAATGGCTAACAACTCAGGAAAAGTTTATTTACTTGGTTACTGGTTTATTATAAAAGGATACAACTCGGAAACAGGCAATGGAAGAGATGCACAGGGTAATGTATGTGGGAAGGGGTGTGGGGCTTCCAGGTAAGCCACCCTCCCAGAACCTCCAGGTCTCTTCAGCACCTGGAAGGTCTCTGAACCCCTTCAGTTAGGATTTTTATGGAGGCCTCTTTACAGAGGCTTCACTGATTAAACCATTGACTGTTGGTGTTTAGTTCAAGCTCCAGCTTCTCTTCCCTCCCCTGAGGTGGGAGTGTGTGCTGGGGCTGAAATTTCCAGCCACTCAATCCACTGGTGGGTTCACCCTAGGGGCTTTCTACTAGTTACCACTAACACAAACTCAGGGACTTGTGAATAACAAAAGGTGTTCCTTCACCTTTATTGCTCTTATCCGTCAGGAAATTCCAAGGGTTTTAGGAGCTCTGGGCTAGGGATAGGGAGGAAAACCAAATACATATTTCTTATTGTTAATCACAATGTGTCAAGTAGCTCCTGGCCACATGGGACAGTTGAGCAGTTGAAATGTGCTGTAAGTGTGAAATACATCCAGATTTTGAAGACTTAATATAAAAAGAATGTAAAATAATTCAACTTTTTTGGTCGATACATGTTGAAATTATAATATTTTGGATATATTAGGTTAAGTAAGATATTATTAAAGTTAATCTCACCTGTTTATTTTTCACCTTTTTTTTTTTTTCCTGCTACGCAGCTTGTGGGATCCTTGTTCCCCCACCAGGGATCGAACCCCGGTCCTCTGCAGTGAAAGCGCGGAGTCCCAACCGCTGGACCTCCAGGAAATTCCCCTATTTTTAATGCGGCTACTAGAAAATTTAAAGTTTATATATGTGACTCACATCATATTTTTGTTGGATAGCATTGCTCTAGATCCAGGCTGCCTGGGAGTTATCTTTGATTTGGAGCAAGTTACATAATCTCTATGCCTCAGTTTTCTCACCTTTAAAGGAAAAGTAAAAAGAAAAAGCCTTTAACTCACAGGGTTGTTTTAAAGATTGAGTAGGTTAATGTGTGCAAGAGTACTTAGAACAGTGCTTGGCACATAGTAAGTGCCTAATGTTGTCTGTTACTATTCCCAATATGAGTGCAAACTGCATGAAGGCTGGGACTTTGTTTTGTTCACTACTATATCTCCACTTCTTAGGTTCTCAGTAATTTTTGAATGAATAAATGAATATGGAGAGTTTTTGAGTAACGTAGGTAGTGATTGGGAAGGTTTCTTGATTATCCAGAATGTCTGTTGAAAAAATATTACAACCAAGAAAATTGCATCCCTAAAAGACAGGTGGCGTGGACTTCTCTCTTAGGAAAAATCTATATCAAAAGGTTAGAAAAATCAAAAGACAAATTAGATATATTTTGAGATTAAAAAGTAGAAAATATATATTATTTGCACTGCATTTTCCAGGCTGTCCGAGACTCTCAATAAAAATTCTCTAAGCCTGCAAAAAAAACCCTAAAAAACTAAAAAACAATACTAAGTCAGTGATCAAATATCTGGTGGTGGGCTAGAAGAGCATGCTGCTGCTGGTCCTTGGTGTCTGTGGTATTTTAAGGGCTTTTCAGTGCTGTTGTTTCCTCAGAAAAACTCTTAATTTGCTAGGGACTGATATTTGCTAGCAGTCCAAGAGAGTGCGAAGATTCCCCTGACTTAGGAACTCTTCACTAGATCTTTCCCTTGTTTCCCCACTTCTTGGCTCTGTAGAGACCCCAAACCAACTGTCAGGATTCGGCTGTCAGTAAAAAAAAATAAGGAAACTTTTTCCTGTATGTTTTGGAAGAGATTAAAGAGCATAGAACTAGTTTATTCTTGACAGGTGTCAGATAATTTACCCATGAAATATTTAACAATTTTTGATGGAATTTTTGACAAGGTTTAAACCCTTTTCATGCTTATTGATTTATTTAGGTCTCCTATCTTTTAACTGAGTTAATTTTATTAACTTCCGTTTGCTTAGATAGTCATCCTTTTCATCTGATTGTTAAAACTTTTTTAAAGTTCCCGTTTATAGTTTTTTCAAATCTTCTGTTGCTCTAGCATTCTTTTCACACCTAAAACTGTGTACTCGCCCTTTTCATTTCTTGATTAAGATTAAATCTAGTGATTTATCTATTTCATTGATTTTTATTTGTAAATCACATTGGAAGTTTTTCCATTATAATAATGAAATAAAAGAAAATTAAAAGAAAAATTAATTAGAAACAACAGGAAAAGAAATCTCAGTATGATTTACAAGTAAAAATCCTCTTTTTGAGTTTTTGGGTTTTTTCCCTAAATTTTATTTGTATTAATTTCTTTTTAGTAATAGGTGTGTAAGACTATGAATTTTGCTCTGAATACAACCTTTGCTATAGCTCATTGATGTGGTAGGAAGTTGTTATTCTTTTTATTTTATAATTTCAGTTTGCATTTCCTCCTTGACACAAGAGTATTGGATCATGAAAAATCTTATGTATTCATGTTATTTAGGAAAACTTGAAAAAACACTTGTGTGCCATTTCTTTAGGTTTTATAGCATATAGTATTCTGTTGTCAATACTCAAAAATGATAAATAGGAGAAAATTGTTTCCAGTCAGAAATAGTTTATGCATGTATAGGTAACTTGTCTCATGGAATTTTAAATACCCATTCCTCAAATAAATAATACTATAAAATGTGGGCCTAATAATACAACCCACCTTTTTTATATACTTGCTGTAAGCAAGCAAATACTGCTAATACTACTGTAATATTCTGGTAAGAGCACAAAATAGTATCAGTATTGCAAAAAATCTTAACCAATTCTAATACAGTTTTTGTGGCTCTTGTTGGAAATTTGTACTCCTTTATATGATAAACCGTAAAAATCAAATGCAGTCTTTTAACTTTTTAATAAGATGTTTTAAATGTTGACATATATTCACATAGTTATTACATACATGTTTTTAAAAAATGACTTCAGGATTGAAATAGTATAGCACAGAAGTAAGGAACAGTTCAGAAATATTGTACCAAGGTTCTGGCTTTGATTCTTAGGTCATGCTAAGGAACTAAAGACTGTGATCGTTTATAGCGTAGGGTAAAAGGCTTCTCATGTAATATGAAAGTAGAAAGAAAGAAAACATCAACTCTTCTTTGATTAAAAATTTCATGTCTCCCTTTTTTTTTTTAAATGAAAGAAGGTTTAATCAGGGAGATACACGCTCCATAGACAGTGTGTGGGGCCATCTCGGAAGGTGAGAGGCCAAAAACTTCATGTCTCCTTTTAATGTGACAGCTCCATTGGACTATGATAAAACCATTCACACTACTTCCGCATTAATTTTTTACTCCCAAGAGCCAAAGCAGGCAAATTGATATTCTTTGGAAATTCAAATGTAAATGGAATGAAGTCCTTCAGAAAATATGTCATGTAGATCTGTTTGATTTTATGATATAGATATGGTCCTTGGAGCTTGACTATATAAAAATTTGATAAGTACCAAATCTTATTTTCCTATAAGTTTTCATTTACTCGTGTCTATAACATTCCTACCTATTTCTAAGTGGAGTAATAGCAGTTGCTAAATAATAATGCAGAAAACCGATATTATCAATTGTTGTTGCCACCTTCAATTGATAAGATGATGTCAGAAATGTCTGGAAATGGTCAACATGCATTTTACCTTTCTCATATAGCTGCTGTTTTCTTGTCACCTACCTTATACTGACATTTTGAGGCTAGAGCAGTTGTTGAGGTCATAAGCATTATCAGTCTTGACAGATTAAAGGAGATGTAGATAACTAGTAAATTAATCTTGTTAATTATTATGGATTAAGTTTATTTTTATTTATTCTTGGCTGCGGTGGGTCTTTGTTGCTGAGCACGGGCTTTCTCTAGTTGTGGTGAGCGGGGGCTACTCCTCGTTGTAGTGCCTGGGCTTCTCATTGCGGTGGCTTCTCTTGTTGCGGAGCACAGGCTCTAGGCGTGCGGGCTTCAGTAGTTGTGGCTCGTGGGCTCTAGAGTGCAGGCTTAGTAGTTGTAGCGCATGGGCTTAGTTGCTTCGCGACATGTGGGATCTTCCCAGACCAGGGCTCGAACCCGTGTCCCCTGCATTGGCAGGTGGATTCTTAACCACTGCGCCACCAGGGAAGCCCTAAATTTATTTTTACTTAGGGTGATTTTTTTTTTTTTTTTTGTACTACAGTCTTTTTATCTCCATTTCCTTTGGCTAAAGAAGCCAGATTCAAACATTAATTTGTTGACTAATATTTATCTTTTGGGTCAAGTCCTAAACATTGATGAGGAAAAGAATCTGTAATTCAATTCAACAAACTTAAAAAAAATTTACATCTACTCCAGGCGAGGCACCATATTAATAAGGCTTTTTAGGAGGTAAAAAGGAAACTCTCCTTTCTGTTTATCAATTAAGTATTCCACTTCTTTAGATAACCTGAGAGAAATATTGTATTGGAGTCTTAAAGTTCAATGGCAGATCAAGAGAAAGGCCCATTCAGGAGACGCCAGGTGAAGGTAAGATTTGAGAAGGTTTTGAAGGATAAATAAAATGGACATTCCATAGGAAGCTGGTAATAGGAACAAAGACACAGAGAAGATGGACAAAGCAAGGTGCTTTCTGGTTATAGTAAATAGGTATGCTTGGAGCATAGGAATAAGGGGTCAATCATATACTTAAAAATGGTGGCTCTCATCATTACTTAAAAATGAGTGCCTGCTCATCACCTGGGATGTCTGTTAATGTGTAGCCTCCTGAGTTCTACTTCCAGAAATTCGAATTCAGTAAACCTGGACTGAGAGCCAGGAATCTTCATTTGTAATAAGTACCTCAGACCCTTATCACGCAGGTGGTATGGAAAAATTGAAAATAGAGACCCATTTATACAACTTGAAGCTTTAAAGATGTTCAGTTTGACAGTGGTAGACCACTGGAGGTCTGGAGTCTTACTGTCTCACTTGCCGTGTGACCTTGGACAAGTTACTTAATCCTCTGTGTATCAGGTTCTGCATCTGTAAATGAGGAAAGTAACAGTAATTGTTTTTCAGAGTGTTTTGAGAATTAAATGAGATAATTCATTTTAAGTGGTAAGCACAGTGGCTATAACACACTAACTGTTCAGTAAGTGTTAGCTCTTTTTGAAATCATTGTCATCTAATTAAGAGAAATATATTTATTACTAGGTTATGATTAAATTCATTAGTTATTTTACCCTACATGCTTAATCAGACTACTTTTTGGTATATTACCTTGTGTATATTACTTTTGCTCATTCATTTATTCAGAAAAACATTTTGAAATGTAGTGGGTGTGCACAATATTAGATATACAAAAATACGAATGTCTTAACTACTTGTTCTTGATTTGCTAAATTACTGATTTTTGTTTTAGTAATTGATGACTAAATACATGCCTAGCAAATTCAATACTTTTCTATTTGGAGCAAAACAATATAATGTAACAATTCATTTGAATGAATTTTAATTCACTTAAAAATGCAAAAGTGGCAAAGAAATTGTTGGAGGGCTTTAGTACATTTAAAGATATAATTTTAAAGCAGAACAAAAAGCTATACATTTTAAAAGTACAGCATTTTAGATTTTTCCTTTAAAAAATTTATTAGAGGGAAATTTAGCAGTATGTAATCAGTTTTCAAAAAGCACAACTTTTGACTCGCTTATGGAAGTCTTTTCTATCAAAGTATTTATATACAGTCAGTTTACATTATTTGCAGTAGTTATGTTCTAGAAAGTCACCTTGAACACTGATTTCAGTGAATACTGAACCATTGCTCCTAGAGGAAATACAAGGTTAGGTCCCTGTGAGCCTCTGATTACAACGTTTTGTCAGCTGATAAATGTATAATCTGTTTTATGTGTGCTTCTATTTAAAAACACACCTTATTTATATTTTCTTTTGGAGGAGGCAAATAGTTTATCTAGCAAAACAGAGAAATACAATTAGATTTCACCAAGTTTACAGTTATCTAGCCTTCTTTTTGAGCTCTCCTGAAAGAACTAAGATTCCTTCCAGTAATACATCTTAAGTCTGCCCTAGAAGGCTCAACAAGTAGGGAGAAAACTACTAAAAACACACCTTATTTAATGTGTATTGTTGATTCAATAACACTGAACTAACAAATAGCACTATAACTCGTGTCTGAATGAAGCTTATCCAGCACACATTTTCTCTATAAGGTGCACCACAGCCTTCTTGTGTTTAGAGAGAGGACAGCGCTTCAGCAGCAACACCTGGGATACTATTTTAAACAGTAACATCACCAACAAAAACACAAAAAGAAAAAAGAAAAGAAAGTGGCACTAGATAGACCGTGGAAAGGACACTAGTTTACAGTATGAGAGCCTTGCTTGCCCTGAGCTGGGTACGTGTGGATCTCGCAACTCATTTTTCATGGCTCTGCTCATGTCTGCAAGTGTCTGCTAAAACACCATAAATTATCATTGGTTTGGGAGTTACAAATAAATCTTAACAAGCAGGCTATTTTGCAAATATGGAATCCATGATAATGAGGATTTATTAATGATGACATTTTTATAGTAGTGTATGTTGCAGAATATCTTCTGGGCTAACCACAAGAGACAAAGGTCCTATTTCAGATTTCCTTAGCTCTCCTGCGTGTGTCACCCAAATTCAGTACTCCTGTATTAAGCACCCCTCCTTCTCACTCCATAGAGGGGAAAAAAGGAAAACGCCTCCGTGTTTGGTGTTGTGCTGTCAAGGAAGTCACCCACCCACTTAGTCTCCCGTCTTTGAGTCCTTGTGATTTTGGTAATTGCTATGCTGAGACCAGCTTCCTAACGAATTCCCATTCAGGGGACACTGAAAGAACAGTTGGGTCCAGAGTGTCATCCAGACAGGCTGCTCGTAATGCCAACCACAGCCCTGTTACCAGGACTCGGACCTTCTACAGTGCTTCTCTCTCCTCCAGCCACTTAGAGCCAGGCCAGCTCTGCCCGTTCTTACTTCTTCCTCCAAGGCTAGTACTTAATTCCCTTTGTAAGGGAAGAGGAAGGTGGTACTCTTACTGGCTTATTTCCCTTTAAAACCTAGTTAAATGAATGAGTTGTTCATTTGATTGATTCAACTACTTTGTTCTACTTGGTTAAATTAAACCATTCTCCTGATTTAGCAAAGTTATGTTGCTTAGTACAGAATTACCTTTAAATCATAATAAACTCTGAACCCTAACAGACCAGTGTGATTTTTTTTTTTTTTTTTTGGGCTGTGTTGGGTCTTCGTTGCTGTGCGTGGGCTTTCTCTGGTTATGGCGAGTGGGGGCTACTCTTCGTTGCAGTGCGCAGGCTTCTCATTGCAGTGGCTTCTCTTGTTGCGGAGCACGGGCTCTAGCTGTGCAGGCTTCAGTAGTTGTGGCACACGGGCTCAGTAGTTGTGGCACGGTCTCTAGCGCGCAGGCTCAGTAGTTTTAGCGCACGGGCTTAGTTGCTCCGCGGCACATGAGATCTTCCCAGACCAGGGCTCGAACCCTTTTCCCCTGCATTGTCAGGTGGATTCTTTTTTTTTTTTAATAATATTGATGTATTTATTAGTCAAGTACTAATAGTGATTATACAGTTTTTACTCTTCTTTGTACGCGGGCCTCTCACTGTTGTGGCCTCTCCCGCTGCGGAGCACAGGCTCCGGACGCGCAGGCTCAGCGGCCATGGCTCACGGGCCCAGCCGCTCCGCGGCATGTGGGATCTTCCCAGACCGGGGCACGAACCCGTGTCCCCTGCATCGGCAGGCGGACTCTCAACCACTGCGCCACCAGGGAAGCCCTATAATCCTTTTTATATATGCTGTTATCAAGTTTTCCATTCATATAAAATTTAAAATCAAAGAAGTATAACTTAAAACATGACTAATTACTAATATATTCTTATTGTAGCTAATTCACTCGAGTAAAATAATTCTCTCTAAATGTTAATAGCTTTCACTTGGTGGAACAGTAAACGCCAAGTGTTTTGATTGCTCAGACTCTCTTATTTTCTAGGACCTTCTCCACCATCTCATGGTTAAAGTGGGATCTGCCATTTCCGGTGGTGATCCCACCTCTTGGCTTAGAGAGACAGACCCAGAAGCAGGCAGCTGACCCAATATGGGCCAGAGTCCTTTAGGAATTTGGAATTGATACTTAGAATCCTCTGTCTGGCTCTAAAATGAAGATCATAACTCTGGAACTGTTGATAGCCATAACTCTGGAACTGTTCTACCATGTGACGTCAAGAGCCAAAAAGCCATTCTTCCACAGGAGAAAAGAATAAGACACATGAACAGAGTAGCAGAGGTGAAAGATGGAGAGGGACTGAGACAAATATAGGAAGGGAATGGAGAAGAGAGGGGGATTAAATAGGCAGGGAGACGAGGAGGAAAGAAGAGGGGGTTGGGGAGGGAGTGAGCAGAGAGAGGAGGACTCAGGAGGAAGAGAGAAAAATGAACAAACTAACTTTTTATGGCTTGGGCTCCTGATTCTGGTTTTTTCTTATGACCTTGGATTGGATTCCATGAGACACTGCTGTAACCTTTATTTAAAATGCTCTTTTTGCTTAATCTACCTCTAGTTAGTTCTGTCCTTGTAGCCAGAATAGTCTTAACTAAAGCAAACACTTGTTTTTGTTACGGTACTGCTAGCTGCTCTACATACAATATTAGTTAATTCTCACAACCTTTCATGATAGATATCATTCCTCCAGAAAAATGAGGGAACCTGGGTTTAGGAGAGATTAACTAATTTGATCAAGAATCCCAGTAGCTATTAAGAAACAAAACCAGAATTGAAATGTGGTCTAATTCCAAGTCAGTTCTTATTCATTCACTCTAAAGACATTTATTGACCATCTTCTGTGGGCTAGCACCGGGCCAAGGTACAACAGAGACCAACAGGCAGTGACAATTTAGTAAATGCTGTGGGGAAGGAATAAAATGGGCTATAAGAGCACGTGAGAGGTCAGGGAAGATGCCTTGAACATTTAAGCTAAGAGCTGAAGGTTGAGTAGTCATAAGCCAAGCATAAGGAAAGAGGTAGGTTGTGGTGAGCATTTATGAAAAGAAAATGGTGCAATTGAGAATCTAAAAAAAATTCATATGCGGGGAGCAAGGAGATGGATGGAAAGAGGTGAGCCAGGAGAGGTAAATAAAGCAAATCATGCAGGGACTCCTATTTCATATTAAGGAATTTAGACCTTATATTGGGAGCAGTATATGGACAGGGCCATTGAAGGCTCCTAATCAGATTTTCTCTTTAGAAAACACAAACATCCTTCACACTACACCCAGAAAAGACTGGAGAAATTCTTAACACTAGAGACAGTGAAGGTCAGCGAAGGAAGCTTTTGCAGTAATCCAGACAGTAAATGGTTAGTACCGAGGGAAGTAGTAATTAGTTGAGGGAAAAGTGGAAGAATGTTGGAGATTACAGGGTAGTATCGTCAGTTCCTGTTGACTGACTGGATGTGTGGGAGCGTGGGAGGAGTATGAGTTAAGAATGACTCTCAGGTTTCTGACTGAGGCAGCGGGGTGGACTGGAACAGTGTCCTCGCCATTCACTGACATCTGGGTGACAGAGAAGGAAGAGTGGATTTTGGTGGGAAAGATGGCAGATTCTATTTCAGACGTGATGAATTTGAGTTCTTGGAAGATAGCTGTCCCAGCTAACAAAGCCTCCTGCAGAGAGTGGATATGTTGACAAAATGAGAACTAGTCTTTCATCTTCACCCTTCATGTTTCTGGAGGGCAGTGCCTATAGGTATCTAATGAATTTTGATATTTTAGAGGATCTGAAAGACTTTTTCCATTAATTTTAAAAAAATAAAATCACGGTCTCTTCCAGCAAATCGCTAGAAAGTCATTGATTGTCTTTGCCATTCTACTGTGTAATTACCATTATTCTGTAGACTTTTATGTTTAGAAGAAAAAAAAAACCTATTTAAAGGCAAAATTGGTACTCCACGTATCCTTTTACCTAGTAGATATCCAGAGAATTATATTAGCTTTTATTTCCTTCAAAATCAGTGCCAGGAAAGAGAAAAATAAACATTTATTGAGTACATATCGTATGACAAAACCACAGTTTAAAAAAAAAATTATTGCTGACAGGACAGAACTTTCTTCGTGGAAGTTAAAAATTAAAATATCTTTTAACATACTTGGTAATTCAAATTTTGAAGCAAGCATTTTAAAACACTGTATTAACCTCTGACAAAACCAAAGTAAACTGTTTACTTCATGTAGTAATGTAACATCTTGTTTGAGAAGTTGGCAAAGTAAGCTAAAAAGGACAGTGTTTTAAAAAGGTTATAATTCTTCCATACATCTAAAATTATTTCACAATAGTTTTTAAATAAATGATGGTTTTAAACCTATATAATATGCACAAGTTACAATTAAATTCCTGGATACCAATCAAAATGTATTATTGATTGATTGGCTGCGTTGGGTCTTGGTTGCAGTGCGCGGGCTTTCTCTAGTTGCGGCAGGCGGGGGCTACTCGTTGCGTTGCGCGGGCTTCTCATCACGGTGGCTTCTCTTGTCGCGAAGCACGGGCTGTAGGCACGTGGGCTTAGTTCCCCCACAGCATGTGGGATCTTCCCGGACCAGGGATTGAACCTGTGTCCCGTGCATTGGCAGGTGGCGTCTAAACCACTGCGCCACCAGGGAACTCCCCAAAATGTGTTTTTAAAAACTTCTTTCGTACTAGTAGAAATACTAGCCTGAGTTCGAGAGGCGAGGATACAGTTTCTGCTTATTCCTGATAAAAGGGTAGTGATTTTACAGAATATAAGACCTGCACCAAATGGTATCAAAGGTCTGAAAGGTTCCTGGTCTCTGAGAGTGGTAACAGATTAAACTGATTCGCTTCTTGCCTTGCTTCCCTAAATTCATCTTCAGCCGTGCCCCTCGTCATGTGATTTATTTTGATTTTTGAAATACATCTGACTATTCCTTGCTGTTGCTTCTGTTGCTAAAGCTCCCTTTCCTCAGATCTGCATTAATTTCATGTTTACAGTTGTATATTTTATTTACCAAATAGATGTCTCAGTTTTATATCTATTGACTAAAACATGCATTGAAACTCAAAATATTGTTACAGCAAAAGCACAGTGGAAAAAAAATATTACAGGAATTTGGAGAAATCTAAAGAGTTCTGGGTCAGTTTTATAAACTGATGTTTCTAAAATCGTGTATCTAATTTCTTCTCTTTAGTCTTAAAAAGATAAACAGAAGGGACATATACATTATTATAGAAATAGTTGAATGATATATGTATATTTTTTTGCGGTACGCGGGCCTCTCACTGTTGTGGCCTCTCCCGTTGCGGAGCACAGGCTCCGGACGCGCAGGCTCAGCGGCCATGGCTCACGGGCCCAGCCGCTCTGCGGCCTGTGGGATCTTCCCGGACCGGGGCACGAACCCATGTCCCCTGCATCGGCAGGCGGACTCTCAACCACTGCGCCACCAGGGAAGCCCTGAATGATATATTTTTAAGGCTTAAAACTACGACTAAAGAAGAATCCATACAGTGTCTGAGGAGCATTTAATTTCCATAAGGACTTGAAAGTATTAACTAATTGTTTACTATAATTTCTAGGTCAAAAATCTTGACAAAGAACGATAAAAAAATCTTAAGATAGGTATAAAATCAGCTTATTTTTTCAAGAGTTGACTGAATTTGTAGAGAGAATGATGCTTATAAATACTTACAAGTAATAAATATCTTGGGGCTTTACATTAATTTGTAATTTGTTACTATATTTCCTAACACAATAAATTTTAAGTGTTCTTTACATCAGGTCCTTATGGCTGATCCTGTGCCAGACTTCATTAAAGAAACCATGCGGAACAACCCAGAATTTAGAATGAGTTGGCTTTTTCTTTAAGTTCACTTGTTTGCACATCTAAAGTGCAAAAAAAGAAAAAATTGGTGGTAGAAAATTGCTGTCAGTGAGACTGCAAGCTCAGTTTTCCATTGCTCACATTTTCTATTCTCCTTTGACTCTTGGGAAATTAAGTTCTTTGTTTGCTTTTACTAGACAAAGTGCACGCCCTTTAGTCGTGTGATGTTTCCTCCTCTCCGTCTGTTTTCTATTCTTTCATAGTCCTGCTTATCTTTTGTGCTTTATGCTAAAGGGAAGGATTTAAAAATGAAAGTAAGAGTAAAAATCGTTGACTATGTTTATGATCCATAGAGCACTGTGTCAAACTAGGCTTTTTACCCCCTTACTGGATACAGCATATAATGTCACAGTTGGTTAACTTGCTAGAGTTAGTTTATAGAAATAATGTACATTTTAATTTAAGAGTTCAAAAATGTGTTAAGTCATCTGAGAATTTTTAATCACTATTACTAATAATAAAACAACATGGTTATGGTGGAGAGGGGCGGGATGCTGTTTTCAGAGTTAGTAGATTTGTGTTGTGGGTAGAGCAGTGAGGCTGACTGCCAATAGTATTATCATGTTTGTAACATTTTCTAAAGGGCTGATGTTCAGTAACTTATCAAAGAACAGAAAATGTTATACACAAGCTTCCCCAGAGGCTGTATGGGTAGTGGAAAGAGGGCAGCCTAGAACTCAGACCCAGTTCCCCAGTTGTGCTTACTTTTAGCTTCATCTCCTTGAGCAAATGACTTCACCCACCCAGATGTCAGGTTCTTCAAATAAAAGATGTAGAGGTTATACCTACTTTTTTTTTCCCTGGTAATATTAGGATTATTATGGGGTCAAATTAAATAATAAAAAAATACTTTGGAGACATAAAACACTGTTAAAGAGTAAAATATTATTAAGACAGAATACCTTAACATAGAGTACAATGTGAAGTGTTACTTGCTAATGATTGAGCCAGGTGCATTTTAAAAATTATTTCAAATCTGTTCCAGCTCTACTAAACATACTGTTACAAAGCAGGTTCTGTTATAGTATAGGCAGTTCTGATATATGACTGCCTGATGGAAATTTGAAAAACTTTTATCTGACTTATGGAATTGATAAGTTAAGGAAATAGTCGAAGAACCTACAAGTATTTCTAGAATGCTTGCTATGCTTGGCCTTTTGGGGAGAAACAAATGTTAGGCAGGTTGTTGGAAAGAATAAGTCAGAATCAAGTTACAATTCAGTGATTTATTCTTTCTTTTTCTAACTATTTATTTATTTGTTTGGCTGCGCCAGGGCTTAGTTGCAGCATGTGGAATCTTTAGTTGCAACATGCAGCCTTTTTTAGTTGTGGTATGTAGGATTTAGTTCCCTGACCAGGGATCAAACCCAGGCCCCCTGCATTGGGAGCACAGAGTCTTAACCACTGGACCACCAGGGAAGTCCCTGATTTATTCTTTTAACAAAAATTAAATGAATACCCATGCATCTAAAGCAATTTGTATTAAGCAGAAGAAGATCCTTGTAGTATAGGCTCTGTTCCCTGTTGCTGTCTCTTCTGGCCTCATCTTTCCCCTTATTACTCTTCCACATTGTACTTCAGCACCAAACTACTTACGGTTTCAAAATCCCACTTTGTTCTGTCTTGTCTGTGGGCTTTTGTACATCCTGCTAGCTCTGCCTCTAAAAGACAGTCTCTGCTCCCTGATTTACATACTTAAAGTCTAATTGGCTTTTTTGTCTCCCCGAACCCCAGGTCTGTGTTTGGGAAGATTAGCAGGTGGTAGGGAAAGCAGGTTGGGAAGGTAAATTGGGGAAGTTAACGTGGAATACCAGGTTAAGGAGTTGGGTTCTTCTTCTGTAGGTACTAGGAAGCCATTGAAAGATTTAATCCTGGATGGTGTTCTAGACAAGGTCTCCTTTATAAAAATTATTAAGCAGTTCACAAGTTAGAACCTCCTTGGATTGGATTAGAGGTTGAGAATCACTATAAATTATCCAATTATGTAGCATAGTTGCAGAAACAGAGATGATTAGGATCTGAAGAAAAACAGAGCAGGCATTCGTTCATTTTAAAAATATTATTGATGCTTATTATGTTCCAGGCTCTGTTCTAGGTTCTGGGAATACTACAGAGAATGCCTTATAGATCAATAAGAAAAAGAGACAACCCTATAAGAAACTGAGTAAGTGTTTTGAATAGACATTTCACAAAAGAGAATGGCCAATAAACATATGAAAAGGTGCTCACTTCATCAATAATTATGAACACAAAATTTAAAGCACAGTGAGAGACCACTACATACCCACCAGAACAGATAAATTTTAAAAGATTGAAAATGCCAAGTATTGATGAACATGTGAAGCAATGGCAACTCTCATAATCTGCTGATGGGATTATATACTGGTGCAGCCGCCCTGGAAAACTGTTCTGCACTGTGTACTCTGTGACCCAGCAATCTCCTGCAAGGTATATTTCCAGTAGGATGGTTGCTGGCAGTTAAGTATGTTTCTTAATCTGGGTGGTGAGTACATTGGTGTTTGGTTTGTGCTAATTCGTCTAGCTGTACATTTGTTATATTTACTTTTCTGCATATATGTTATACTTCAATAAAATTTAAAAACAAAATTTGCCATTAGATTCTGGAGAGGAGAGCCATCATTATCCTCAAAGTCATTACCATTATAGCAAACATTAGTGGTTATTATATGCTAGGCACTGTTGTAGGCGCATTACATGTATTAACTCATTTAATCCTCACAATAACTCTTGAGTCTTAACTTTTATTATTCCCATTTTACAGATGAGGAAACAGGCACAGAAAGGTTGAGTAACTTGCCAAAGCTCACGAAGCTGCTGAACGGTGGACTCAGACTTTTTTTATGTTTTTATTTTTTGCGGTGTGCGGGCCTCTCACTGTTGTGGCCTCTCCCGTTGCGGAGCACAGGCTCCGGATGCGCAGGCCCAGCGGCCATGGCTCACGGGCGCAACCATTCCGCGGCATGTGGGATCTTCCCGGACCGGGGCATGAACCCGTGTCCCCTGCATTGGCAGGCAGACTCTCAACCACTGCGCCACCAGGGAAGCCCTGGACTCAGACTTTGCACCCAGACATTCTGTTTCTAAAATCTGTTCTTAAGCACTGTGCTGTACATCCAATAAGCAAATAACAGAACAGTCTTTGCTGTCAACGCTTATGTTTTATATAGTGATAAGTGCTATCAAGAAAAATAAAACAGGTTAAAGGGGAATAGGCAGTACTCTAGGGAATGTTCTACTGCTGCTTTATATAGGATGGTCAGAGAAGTTCTTATTGAGAAGGTGGTAATAGTGCAAAGACCCGAAGAAGCTGAGGGTATGAGCCATGCCAGTATGTAGCAGAAGAGCTTTCCAGGCAGAGAAAAGAAGGGGCAGTGGCCTGAGATGGGAGTTACTTGGCCTGTCTGAAGGACAACAAGAAGGCCATGGGGCAAATAAGGACACAGTAGTAGGAGATGAGGTAAGAGAAGTAATGGGGGCTCCGTAGTAGGATCTCGAAGGCGATTGTAAGAACTTTGGCTTTTACTCTGAGTGCAGTGAAAGTCTTGGACGGATTGTGGCACAGAGTGATGTGAAATGACTTGTGATTTATTTATTTATTTAATAAATTTATTTATTTATTTATGGCTGCGTTGGGTCTTTGTGGCTGCGCATGGGCTTTTCTCTAGTTGTGGCGAGCGGGTGCTACTCTTTGTTGCGGTGCGTGGACTTCTCATTGCAGTGGCTTCTCTTGTTGCAGAGCACAGGCTCTAGGCGCACAGGCTTCAGTAGTTGTGGCATGTGGCCTCAGTAGTTGTGGCGCTCGGGCTGTAGAGCGCAGGCTTAGTAGTTGTGGCACAAGGGCTTAGTTGCTCCGTGGCATGTGGGTTCTTTCCAGACCAGGAATCGAACCCATGCTTTGGCAGGCGGATTTGTCCCCTGCTTTGGCAGGCGGATTCTTAACCACTGCGCCACCAGGGAAGTCCCTGATTCATGTTTTAAAAGGATAGCTCTGTTACTTTGAGAAAAGCCCGTGAGGGGGTGCAAAAGCAGGAACCGGGAGACCATCTAGGCTGTTGGGAGTAATTCCATGTTGTTGAATTAGTGAGAGATGGTGTGACTTGGACCAGATTAGCAGTGGAGGTGGAGAAAAGTTTTCAGATTCTGGATATATTTGTAAAATAAAGCTTAGGAATTTGCTGTAGAGTTGGATATAGGATGTGAAATAAAGAGATTAAAGGATACTTCAGAGTTTTTGTCCTGAACAACTGGAGGAACAGCATTAACATTTACTGATATGGGGAAGATTGCGGGAGCTGGTTTGGGGAAAAAGATTAGGAGTCTTGGAAATGTTAAATTTGAGGTGCTTTTAGACATGCAAGTTGGGGATATTGAGTAGATATTTAGAAAACTAATCTGGAGTTCAAGTGAGGAGACTTTGGTAACCGTTGATGTATACTGTTGTACAGGTATTTAAAGATATGAGACTGGGTGTACCAGCAAAGGAGTGAGTGTAGATGGAGAAGGCCTGTGTTTAGATGTCAGGAGGTGAGGAGGGTGTGTTCTAGAAACTAGGTGGAAAAGGGAGGGATCCCTTGTATGGACTGTGGCTGACTGGTTAGGTGAGATGAGGACTGGATTGATTTAGCAATGTGCAGTTAATTGGGGACCTTAGTGAGCAGTTTTAATGTAGTGGAAGCAGCAAGCATGGGCAGAAATCAAGAAAATTCCGATTATATTTTAAGTGAGTATGAGAAACATAGGAAAGTTAGAAAAAATTTTTGCCAAAATAAGTGGGATGTGTAGAGAGAAGAGGGAAAGTTGAAATGGACAGGATTATGAAGGCCTGAGGTTTGAAAAGAGAATGCCTGACCATCTTAAATATCTGGTAGCATTTCTTCTTGTTGTCACTACCTTATCAATGCTTTATTTCCTATAGCATTTTGAAACAAAAGGTTTTCGAGTACTATAATTTACGTTCTTTTGGGGGATGACAAGACAGCCATATGAGAAATAGAAAGGGGCCATTTTACTTCTCTGCTTTTGAGAATTTGCCCCATCAGCAAAGCTCTGTTGATGTTTTTAGTTCCACTCTACCTTCTCTTGCCCTTTATCCAGGGAAGATGAGAAAGTACAATAGTTTAGGCGTGATGAGGGATCAAAGTAAAACTTTGCATTTGTTAACCTGCCTGACTCTACCCTCTGGTAATGGCTGGTGACTTAGTGGGGCTAGATCAGCATTACACATTAATCTTCCATATCTCTGACTTCCTTTCCACTAAAGAAAAAAAATCTAACACAGAAATTTGTTTCAGTTGGAAAAGTTTTTACTTTTAGTACATTTCGCTAATAGGTACTAAATTTTTTTTAATAGGTACTAAAGCAAGAGCTTATGCTGAACAGACTAATCATCATGGTAACTTCTAGGCCCACAATCTCGTAAGGAGACCATGGGGTGAGCACCTGACGGACAGATCTGGTCAGCAGGTTAGGGCAATGAGATAGCAGCTTACATTCTTTTGCTTTTACTCTTCTTCATGCTAGTGCAAACTCAGAAATAAGTGAATTAGGCAGTGGCTGGGGGAGTTTGAGGAAACCTGGAATAGACCATAAATGAATCAAAATTATGAGTAAATAGGGGTTAGAAGTAGGGAACTGTTATCCCAGTAGAGAGTGAAATAGTTGGTTGAAGCATCGGGGTATGGAAATAGAGATGCTGAATCCATGTTATAGAAGGGAAGCAATAAGCTCCTAACAATAAAGCAATGATTACCGAGTATCAAGACCTGCATTCAAACTTGAACACCATCAGCCTTTTGGGATTAATCTATATGATTAGATTGTTCTGTAGTTTATGGTTTTTATGAGACTCTTGCCTCTTCCCTATTACCATTTTTATGTTTAGAATAAAAACTTTCTGGAGTCCAAAAGAGCCTAACTCATTAAGCTGAGTATAAATTTTAGACTTAGCAAGTGGGTACATAAATGCTACCTTAAAAATTATTTCTTGAAATTAAAAATACTACAGAGCACTTCAATTATAGTAAAACACTTAAAATGTTAATTTGTTTGAAAGTGATGATGATGATGATTTTTTTGGCCATGTGGAGTGACATGTGGGATCTTAGTTTCCCTACCAGGGATCGAACCCACACCCCCTGCAGTGGAAGCGCAGAGTCTCAACCACTGGACCGCCAGGGAAGTCCCTGAAAGTGGTTATTGTTAAGGAATAAGTCCATTATCTGTTATATAAACTGACTTAATTTTATTTAGAAATAAACTCTCTGCACGTTAATGATATTAAAACCAAGGAATGAAATGTTTTTTTAGGGATTAAATTTAAGAACTTTTTTTTTTTTTTGGCCGTGCCTTGCAGCATGTGGGACCCTAGTTTCCCAACCAGGGATCGAACCCATGCTCCCTGCATTGGAAGCGTGGAGTCTTAACCACTGGACTGCCAGGGAAGTCCCCTTTAAGAACATTTAAAGTGGCCATGATGGATTTACTGTGATGGATTTACCACTCCCCCCAAAACCAAAAACCGAAAATCTGGACAAAGTATATGAAACAATTGTTTTCAGACATTGAACAACAGCAATACAGGACTGTGATCCCTGAAAGACAGGAAACAAATGAGGTAAGCTGGGCAGTCACCTAATCACCCCAGCTTTCTCTAGAGGCATGGTCTGAATTGCAGAGCAGGGATAGGGATCTTGGGCAAAGGAGGGTGGTTCTTTTTTTTTTCTTTTCTTTTTTAAAAAATTAACTTTATTTATTTATTTTTGGCTGCATTGGGTCTTCATTGCTGTGCGTGGGCTTTCTCTAGTTGTGGCGAGCGGGGCGGGGGCTGCTCTTTGTTGCGGTGTGCAGGCTTCTCATTGCAGTGGCTTGTCTTGTTTCGGAGCACGGGCTCTAGGCGTGTGGGCTTCAGTAGTTCTGGCACGTGGGCCCAGTAGTTGTGGCTCACAGGCTCTAGAGCGCAGGCTCAGTAGTTGTGGCGCACAGGCTTAGTTGCTCCACAGCACGTGGGATCTTCCCGGACCAGGGCTTGAACCCGTGTCCCCTGCATTGGCAGGCGGTTACTTAACTACTGCGCCACAGGGAAGCCTGAGAGTGGTCTTAATAAGTTGAGGAGATCAGAATTCATGGAGGCCAAGGCAGCTGGAAATTGCAGGGGAGAATTCCAGCAGAAAGACCACTATTTAGAAAAATAACGCTAACAGTCTGCAAAGGAGTCTCTCTGATTTTTTTGCTGAATTCTGGAAGGTACCTGCAGAGTGTGAAACTGTAAAGCCAGGCAAAGAGCAGTTTGTTGTGAGCTGGTGGCCCTTTGAGATCACGGAGGTTTGGGAGGCATTTGAGGTTTTACCAACTGGAGGGGAAAAAGTCCTTGTTGATTACTCTGAACTTCTAATAGAAACCTTGAAAGGGCTGTGGTGCTAGACTAGATTAACAAAGGAATATTATGAACAACTTTATGCTAATATAAATTTAATAACTTGGGTGAATTGGACAAATCTTGAAAAAGTTACCAAAGTAACACAAGAAAAATCAAATATGAGTAGCCCTGTATGTTAAATTTGTAATTGAAAACTCAAGGCCCAGATGGCTTCACTGGTGAATTCTTTTGAACATTTTAGAAGTAATACTAATTTTAACTCTTTAAAATAATAGAGGAGGAAGGGAACATTTCCCAACTTATTTCATGAGGCCAAAATTATCCTGATACCAAACACAGACAAATTACAAGAGAACAAAAGAGCAATATCTCTTTGATTATAGACATAAAAATATTGAACAAAATATTAGCCTTTAGGAATATATTAAAAGGGTAATATATCATAACCAAATGGGTTTTATTCCAAGAATGCAGAGGTGCCAAGGTGGGGTTAACACTCAAAAATCAATTAGTTTAATCCACCATATCAGTTGAGTAAAGGAGAAAACCCATGTGATCATCTGAGTAGATATATAAAAATATCTGACAAAATTTAACACCCATTCATGACAAAAACTCTAGGCAAACACAGAATTAGAAGAGAATGTCCCTTAGCCTAATGAAGGTCAGCTACAGTCTTACAGCTAATATACTTAATGGTGATAGACTAAATGCTTTTCCCTTAAGATCAGGAACGAGGCAAAGATGTTCTCTCTCCTCACTTCTATTCAGCATTGTACTAGAGGTGCTAAGGGAGAGTAAAAGTGTTTATTTGTACACATGACCTTTAATATAGAAAATCCTATGGAACTAAAAAAAAAGCTATTAGAATTAAGATGTGAACTTATTATTATTAGGGTCACAGGATATGAGGTCAATATATAAGTATCAAGTATATATATTATTAATATATTAATATATGTTTATATAAGTGATGAACAATTAGAAATAGAAATAAAATAATACCATTTATAGTAATAACCAAAAACCATGAAATGCTTAGAGATAAGTTTAACAAAAATTGAACAAGACCTATCTATCTATACACTGAAAATTGCAGAACATTGCTGAGAGAAATTTTTAAAGTTCTAAATAAATGGAGTACTGTATTCTTGGATCAGGAGATCAATATTTTCAAGATGCCGGTTTGCCCCAAATTGATCTGTAGGTTCAGTATCATCCCAGTCAACATTCCAGCAGGCATTTTTCTAGAGATTGACAAGCTGACTCTACAGTTTGTATGGAAATGAAAGACCCTAGTGCACAGGCAAACTGCAACTTCCAGGCCAAATCTGACCCGCTGCTTGTTTTTGGAAATAGTTTTATTACAACATTGCCACACTTAGCACTTATGTATTGTCTATGCACTAACATGCTTTTGCACTAACATGGTGGAGTCAGGTAGTTGTGACAGAGACCATTTGGTTTGCAAAGTTTAAAATGTCTATTCTTTGACCCCTTCCAGAAAAAGTTTGTTGACCCCCTTCCATAGAGTATCCAAAATAATTTTGGAGAAGATAAAAAAAACCCTGGAGGACTTATTTTATCCAATTTCAAGACTTACTGTAAAGCTATAGTGATGAAGACAGTGTGATAATTGACACTAGCATAGACATATAATATAAAACAATGGAACTAATAGTATAGAAACAGACCCTTGCATTTATGATTAATTGATTTTTTTTTTTGTGGTATGCGGGCCTCTCACTGCCGCGGCCTCTCCCACTGCGGAGCACAGGCTCCGGATGTGCAGGCCCAGCGGCCATGGCCCACGGGCCCAGCTGCTCCGCGGCATGCGGGATCCTCCTGGACCGGGGCACGAACCTGTGTCCCCGGCATCGGCAGGCGGACTCTCAACCACTGCGCCACCAGGGAAGCCGTATGATTAATTGATTTTTGACAAAGGTATCAAGATAATTCAATGGGAAATGGATAGTCTTTTCAGCAAATGGCAGTTGAAGAACTGTATATCCAATTTAAAAATATGGGATCGCAGACTTCACAACATATATAAAAATCCACTTAAAATGGCTCAGTAGGCCTGATATAAAGAGCTAAAACTTCTGGTGAAAACAGGAGAAATTCTTCTGGTGAAGAATTCTCAATTAGGACACAGCACAAACCATAAAATTAAAATTTCTTAATTGAGCATCAAAATTAAAAATCATGTTCAAGGATACTGCTATAAAAATGCAAAGGCAACCTATAGGCTGGGAAAAAATATTTGACAAAGAACTTGATTCTGGAATATTAAATAATATAATAAATAGTATTATATTAGTAAATATTCTTGTTTCCAGAATATATTATAAAGAAGACAACCCAATTAAAAAATTGAGTTGAACAAATATTTCACCAAAGTAGATACGAGTAGCAAATAAGCACATGAAAAGATGCTTAATATCAGGTGCTTAGTCATTAGGAAAATATAAATTAAAACCTTAACAATAGCACTACACACCTAAAAAAATCAACTGACCAATAACAAGTGTTGATGAGGATGTAGAGCAACTGGAATTCTCATTTTGATCGGGAGAATGCAGAATGTTAAAGCTGCTTTGGAAAAGTGTTTGCAGTTTTTTATAAAGTTATACTTCCAATACAGCCCAGCAGTTTCCCTCCTAAGTATTTACTCAAATGAAATGAAAACTTGTGTTCACAGAAAAACCTATGTGTATGTGGTCATAGTGGCTCTATTTGTGATTTTCAAAAACTGGAAACAACCCAGATCAACTGGGGAATGAATAAACAAACTGTGGTATATGCATACCACTCAGCGATAAAAAGGAACGAACTAAAAAAAGGGGGGTGGGGGAGGGGAATGAACTGATACCTGCAAAAACATGGATGGATCTCAGATGGATTATGCTAACTGAAAAAAGCCAGAATCAAAAAGCTACATGCTGTATGGTATCTGGAAAAAAAAAGGTGAAACTGTAAGAACAGAAAACAGATTAATGGTTGCCTGGGGTTGGAGGGGGAGGTTGACTACAAAAAGTGCATGGAGGTGTCAGGGGATGGGGGTGGGGATGGAACTGTTCTTTATCTTCATTGAGGTGGCAGTTGCACGACTGTATGCATGTGTCAAAACTTGCAGACCTGTATACTAATATGAGTGGATTTTACACATTTATGCCTTAATTTTTAAAGATAGGGTTTTAAAAGTGAGAAACTGACCTATTGATGTAGTAAGGTATGAAGGAATCATCATTGCATCTTAGTAACCATGCAGTCTTAGATTGCCATTGGATCTAATCTGAGTGTAGAAATAATACTGGATTTTAGAGGGCAGGCTTGAGATTGAAATGCTCTTGATAACATTGGCAAATTAAATGGTGGTAAAGGTGTTTGGCAGTTACTGACCAAAGTCCTGACCATTGTTTATATCAGTGAACTAAAATCAGTGGTTAATCAACAGTTCTAATGATTTTGGTAATGCTCATGTTGTAAATGTGTGTAACATCAATTCAGCCATATGCATTTTATATTGTCAGCTACCTTTGGTATCAGTAGATTTCAATTGTCAAAGCTCTTTAGATAGAATAAAAAGTCAAAGAGCTGTGTAGACTATTTGGATCATATCCAAACCCAAGTAAACATGTGATGGGTTTCTGAGAGGGGAAAGAAAGACTTAGAAGTGTTGTTGAGAATGTGGAGAATGGATTCACATTCACTGCTGGTGGGGATGCAAAATGGTACAGTCACTATGGAAACCAGTTTAGCAGCTTATTACAGTAACTTAACTTTATATGACCAAGCAGTTCTATTCCTTAGGTATTTATGGGGAGAGGGGGGAGAGGCACATATCTACCCACCCGAAGACTTGTATGGGGATGTTTGTAGCTGTTTTATTTATAATAGCCCCAAACTGGAACAACCCAAATACCCATCAACAAGTGAATGGCTAAATAATTATGGTATATGATGGGGTTCTACTTAGCAATACAAATTAATGAACTACCTATATATGCAGCAATATGGAAGTATCTCAGGTACACAATGCCTAATTTAAAAAAATGGCAGACACGAAAAAGACTATAGTGTTATTCTATTTATATGAAACTCTAGAAAAGATAAATGTATAGTTAGAGAAAACAAATCAGTGATTGCTTAGGGATGGGGTTGGGGATTTTCCCTATTGGGAAAAGGGTACAACAGAATCTTCTGGGGGTGATCGGAATCTTCTATATTGTAATTATAGTATTGGTTGCACAGTTATAGACATTTGCCGAAACTCATTGAACTGTACACTTTAAATGGGTGCATTTTATTGTATGTAAATTACACCTCAAAGTTGTGGGTTTTTTTTTTTTTTTTTTTTTTGTGGTACGCGAGCCTCTCACTGTGTGGCCTCTCCCGTTGTGGAGCACAGGCTCCGGACGCGCAGGCCCAGCGGCCATGGCTCTCGGGCCCAGCCGCTCTGCGGCATGTGGGATCCTCCTGGACCAGGGCACGAACCCATGTCCCCTGCATCGGCAGGTGGACTCTCAACCACTGCGCCACCAGGGAAGCCCAAAGTTGATTTTTTTTTTTTCTTTTTTTGGCTGCGTTGGGTCTTCGTTGCTGCATGCAGGCTTTCTCTAGATACAACGCACGTGCTTCTCATTGCGGTGGCTTCTCTTGTTGCCGAGCATGGGCTCCAGGTGTGCGGGCTTCAGTAGTCGTGGCTCGTGGGCTCTAGAGCGCAGGCTCGGTAGTTGTGGCGCACGAGCTTAGTTGCCTCACGGCATGCAGGATCTTCCTGGGCCAGGGATCGAACCTGTGTCCTCTGCATTGGCAGGCGGATTCTTAACCACTGCGCCACCAGGGAAGTCCCGAAGCTAATATTTTAAAAAAGAACATTTTAGGAAAGAATATCTGATAGTGTCTAAGGGAAGAAGTTTCTGTAATCTAAATTTTAAGTTCATATTTCTCAGAAAATCTTAAAGTAACAGTAATATTCAAATTGAGGTAAAGCCTGTTTTTCAGCAAATATTCATGCACCTTATACTCAAGCAAATATCTATATGAAATCATTTGCTTAAAAATTGAATTTTACTTTTATAGACTATAAATTTTACAGTCTTAAGGATAGCTCAGATTTATGTAAATACTTTGAGAGAAGATCTATTTTTGTTAAGCTATTGATTCTTGATATGTTGAAAGGGATTTAATATATTAACCATTGTCATGTGATTTGAGTAGTTTATTATTTAAGATCCTTTCAGCTGCAAGTAACTGAAAACCAAACAAGAAAATTGACTTTTACAGTAGATATTTATCTCACACAGTAAGATTTCTGGAGCTAAATTGTGTTCTCGGGTTATTATAGGGTTATATAGTTCAGTAACTGAGCAGCAGCATCAGGGACCCAAGTTCCTTTCATCTTTCTGCCCTCCCCTTTTCAGTATGTTTGTGTCCTCCTTTCACATGGGTGCTTTGTGGTCTCAGATTTAGGCATCAACAACAATAACATCTAGGGAGTGAAATGGAATATTTCTGTCTTGTATTCCTTTTTACAAGTGAGGAGAAACTTCCTAGAAGCCCATGCTCATGGCTTACACAGTTAATGGCAAAGGGATAGGACCAAGAGTGGCTTAAATCAGTCATTATTTATTACCTGGGGCTGGACAAATGAAGGAAGGTGAACAAAATCAGGGTTCTTTTATCAAAGCAGGATGGCTGTTGAGTAACCCAAGTGTCTGCCGAATTAGATCACGCCAAGACTGCGAAGGAAAGTATCTGTGAAGTAGACAAATCATATAAAACGTTTTGATACAAAGTGTATGTTTCCAGCTTATGAAGATGTTGTATTCCAGATTTCACCATATTTTCATGGCCTAGTCATTAATTTATTATTCAACTTAACTGTGCTCTCACTTTTACCTTCATGATGCTAAGAAATGCTCTTGTGAAAGTCATCAGCGAGCTCCTAATTACTAATCAGCTGGCCTTTTAAAATCAGTTTAAACGCCACTTGATTTCATGTTGGTCTTTACCATTATTAGTCATTTTCTTCTTGAAAGTCTATTTCTCTATTCCCACTGTATTATTCTGCTTGTTAAAAATGTATTAAATACTCCAAACTAACAAAAAGAATTATATCTATTACCTACGTTTAACACCTTAACATTTTTCTCTATTTGCTTCATTTATCTTTTAAGAAAAAAAAAAAAGTGCCACAGATACAGTTGAAACTCTTCCCCAACCCTTTCCACTACCTTGAAGTTAATGATTATGCTTTCCAATTGTGTTTTTGTATTTATGAAAGCACTCCCAATTCTTAATTGCTGCTTCCTAATTTCCTTGCCCGTCTGTTCCTTATCTGTAGGTGTCTTGCAACACTGTATTAATTTTTCACACCTCTCCAAGTCTGTGCCTTGGGTGAGTTTTATTATCTCCAAAAGGTGTGGTAACACTGAAAAAAATTTTAACTTTTCTCTGGTTTCTACCTCTTTCTGAGTTTTACACTTACTGTCATTCCCCACTAGACTTCTTAACATCATGCCCCACAGACCCCTAAAACTAACATCTGAAACTGAACTGGTTGGTCCAGAAAAACCTGTTTTTCTTTTCTCTACCTCATGGTGTTACTTTCCACTCAGTTCAAACTAGAAACTCTTGCGTCATCCAGCCCCTAGCATGCACATAGTAACTACTTTTAAAGTGTTTGGTAAATTGTAAGGACTGAGTAAATGACTCCTTTTTCATGTCTCCTCCACCCATACTCAGCCGATCACCTAGAGTTGATTATTTTACTTATTTTCATTTCCCCTCATCTTTGGCCCCAGTATTCCTGCTTTTGTCCTGCCTCCCATGGGTCATGGCAGTAGTTTTGTAACTTGACTAACTGCCGCCATTCTTTCTTTCCACTCTATAATTTGTCCTTTTACCACAGTTATTCTAAAATTCTAATATTTTCTGCGATTCACCTTTTTTTTTTTTTTGCGGTACGCGGGCCTCTCACTCTTGTGGCCTCTCCTGTTGTGGAGCACAGGCTCTGGACACTCAGGCTCAGCGGCCATGGCTCACGGGCCCAGCCGCTCCGTGGCATGTGGGATCTTCCCAGACCGGGGCACCAACCCGTGTCCCCTGCATCGGCAGGCGGACTCTCAGCCACTGTACCACCAGGGAAGCCCTATTCATCTTTTTAAGAATCTTAACTTTCCAGTGCTCCCTGGATAAATCTAAAAGTTATTGCTTAGCAAATAATCCTCTTTGTGTGTAAATTCTCCTCGAACACTAGCCATCTGTCCCACCATTCTCAAAAACACCCCCTTATACTCCTGCCACAGGGTTTTCTGTTCCCCAAATACACCATGCTGTTCCAAACATCTGAACCATTCTTCCCACTTCATTCTTCCTGGAATATCCTAGTTCTTCTTCCCTAAATCTCCAACTCTTCAAGACCTAGCTCAGATGCCATTGTCTGCAAAAATTTTCTTTCCCAAGCACTCAAGGCAGAGCTCATAACTTCTGTTGTATTCCCATGATGTTCTGTATGTACCTCTGCTCTAGTGTTTTTTTTTTTCACTCTGGCATTTTTCAAATTTTACAGTACTGTGTTTTTTTCCTTCACTTATGTGTGACCTTTTTAAAGAAAAAGAACCATTCTTGCCATCCTTAGCTCCCTTTATAGTGTCTAATAAATATATGTTGTTAATAAATATGTATCTGTAAGTTAGTAGCTTGGAACTTGAAAGAGGCTTTTCCCATGTAAATATTTTAAATAATGTTATGTTTCTAAGACAGTCCATTAAAATCTGTATAACTCATTGCACCTGAAGTTTACTTAAAAATGTAAATCACATCCTACATTTATAATAATGTTTCTAGGGAATTCCCTGGCAGTCCAGTGGTTAGGACTCAGCACTCTCACTGCCAGGGGCCCAGGTTCAATCCCTGGTCGGGGAACTAAGATCCTACAAGCAACGCAGTGTGGCCAATATATATATATTTTTTATATATATATATATATATATATATATATATAAAATATATATATACGCACACACTTATATACACACACATATATATATATATATATATAAATGTTTCTAAAGGAGATGGGCAGCCGTGATGGCTCCTGTGTATTGATGCTGGGTGCTATTGGAACTGTCCTGGAGCTATTGAAAAGAATAAGTGGGTAGATGTGAGGAGCTGGACCAAAGACTCTATTTAAGAAAAAGAGACTGGTGGACAGTAGTAATGAAAAACTGGTAGAGTGAGGGGAAAAAAGATGATACGACTTTTGAAGGAAGAGGAGTTAAGTTAGGAGTGATGTCTTACGGGGCGAAAAGACCTTAGCAAAGATCCTGAGTGAAGAAAAAGGTGAAAATGAGGAATTAAGGAAGCTGGAAATAGAAATGAGGGTGGGTAAATAGTTATAGTAACCTTGGTTATGAATTGATGTATTTCAGTTGGTCTGTTATCAAATTTAAAATGTTAGCACCGTTACTGGCTTTCATAATTTTTTCTCTGTCATACAACTACTGTTCTTTCAAAGTCTATGTAATTGTTAAAATATTTTTTTAATATTTAGACTTTGGATATAGGTAATAGTGAAAGTCTTGTATAGATTTTAAAATATTTTTGCAATTTAACATATTTTATGGGTATATATTGATTGTTGATTAAAATTCACCCTTCAGCCTTGAGTATTGAGCCAAAATTTGCCAATCTCATAAGCAAAAAGGATACCTTTAAAAATTTGCATTTATTGATTGATTGTCGTGCCGTGTGGCTTTTGGGATTTTACTTCTCCGACCAGGGATCAAACCCAGGCCCTCAGCAGTGAGAGTGTGGAGTCCTAACCACTGGACCCCCAAGGAATTCCCTAAAAATTTGCATTTATTAGAAGACTGGGATGGTTGGACATATCTTCATATGCTAATTGGCCTTTCATATTTCCTTCGTGAATTGCCTGTTGATAGGCTTTCCTATTTTTCTAAGGGGCTTATATATATGTTTTTAACGTGTAAGAGTTGTCTGTATTAAGAACGTCAACCAGTTTTCATACGAGTACATGTATGTGTTGAGAGAGCAAGTAAGAGCATGAGCAAGTGCAAAGATATTCTCCCTACTTCTCATGTCTTTAGTTTCACTTAAGAGTTTCTGTGTCCACACGTGCCCCCCCAACTTAATCATATATCTCTTAGTCTTTTCCTTTAAGGTTTCTACTTTTACGCTTTAAAGGGTTTTCCAACTCCTAGATTATGAAACAGCTTACCTTTAGTTTTTTCTAACACATTTAGAAGACTGCCTTTTATATATTTAGCTCATTATTCTCTCATAGTGTTTTCAGTAGATATTGTAAGTTTCCAGTCCCAGTCATGTTCCAATCCTGTGCTTTATTGTCACGTCTTCAGAGTATACCTGTTTTAAGATAGATGTGAAAACCTTCCAACTTTGAGTTTCTGAGACTGTTTCTCTTTTAATATTTATAGCTACATTTTAAATCGATATTATGTAGTTGAGTTTGTAAAAATGTTCAGTCTTTCAGAATTGATGAAGCAGTCATCTTATCACTCACCTACTTCCTTTTGAATGCTGTAAAAGAAGGGAAATACTGTAAAAAGTAAGTGAATTAGGGGAATTCCCTGGCAGTTCAGTGGTTAGAACTCTGCACTTCCACTGAAGGGGGTGCGGGTTCAGTCCCTGGTTGGGAAACTAAGATCCCGCATGCCACGCGTCACAGCCAGGAAAAAAAACAAAGTGAATTAATGAAATCACCATTAGTTCTTCTGCAGGAAGTGAATGGAATAATGCAGATTTTGTCATATCAGTAAACATACTATATGCAAGTCATGTTGGTAGGCTGTACAGTATATAAGAGGTGAGAAACTCTTGCTTTTTAAGAAGTGTGTTGCCAGTGACTTGAGGGTAGGCTGGGAATTAGCAGAAAACAAGATGCAAGTGAGAGTCTCGTACAAAAATCTCTCCAAAAGTACATTAGAAGTTTTAAGGAAGAAGGTATTTTACCAGTTATGGAGACAGCCTGAATGGTAAAGTAACATTTGTAATGACCCTCAGTGAATGGATAAATTTTAGCAGGTAGAGATGTGAGGAGAGTATTAACCGACAGAGGCGCTTTTAGGAGGGAAAACACAAAAATGGGAAAGCACAGGGCATATGTATTGGAGAAACAGGAATTTATTTTTTCTCCATGTGTGCATAAGGTAAGTGAGGAAATGATAAAGTGGGAAAGATAAATTGAAGTCCAATTTGGCAAGCATTGGGAGTGCGTCCATTGGTAGGGAAGGGAAAAGATATAGAGCTGCATTGTCCTGTGTAGTAGCTACTAGCCACATACAGCTGTTGAGCACTTAAAATGTGCTTGGTCCAAATTGAGATGTACTGTAAGTTTAAAATGCACACCAGATTTCTAAGATTTAGTACAAGAGAATATAAAACATCTCATTAAGTTTTTTCATATTGATGACATGTTGAAATAATTATATTTTAGATTTATTGAGTCAAATCAAATATATTATTAAAATTAATTTTACCTGTTTTTATTTTTTAAATGTATTTATTAGAAAATTTAGAATTATATGCATGGCTCAGGTTATATTTCTGTTACACAGTGCTGGTATAGGTAGAAGGAAAGCAACCAGAATTTGCTAGTACCCACTGTGTAGAACCAGAGATTGTCTAGAAGTTGTAAGAAATTTAATCCTTATAGAAAACCTTATGAAGTAGGTGATATTATTGTTCTCCTTTATCAAGTAACTGAAGTGCAGAGAAGTTAAGCAACATACCTGCAGTCACTGCACTAGGAAGTAAGAAGCTAGGATTCAAACTCTCACCTCTGGCATCAGAGCCCATGGTTTTCCCAATACACTGTGGCATGTTGGCATTGAACCATTAAAGGAGATTGAGCTGGAGAATGACATGATTGGAATGATACATTAGCAGAATTGTAATAAAGATAAATGATGTGGAGAGACTTTATTTGCAGCTGTCTAGGTTCTTTTTGGTTTGTTTTGTAATTGTTTACTTATTTGCAGGGGAAAAATGCCTCGTTTAAAGTCAATTATTGAATTGCACCTTTTGAAGTATGTTTTATGTTAACTGCTTCTCAAAATTTGTCTTATCACCTTTGTAGATTTGATAATGGGCTGCATTAAAAGTAAAGAGAACAAAAGTCCAGCCGTTAAATACAGACCAGAAAACACTCCAGAACCGGTCAGTACAAGTGTCAGCCATTATGGAGCAGAGCACACTGCAGTGGCACCAACATCCTCCACAAAGAGCACATCTGTTAATTTCAGCAACCTTTCCATGACACCATTTGGAGGATCCTCAGGGGTGACACCTTTTGGAGGAGCATCTTCCTCATTTTCAGTGGTGCCAAGTTCATATCCTGCTGGTTTAACAGGTGAGATTTAAATGGACAATCCTGTTGTTGGTTTGAGAATGTGACCTTGGGCAATACATAAAGTTTGCCTGCTATAACAGAAATAACTTACTGGGGGACTATTAAAATAAGTTTATGTAAAAATTAAAGTCTCCAACATAAATTCAAGTCTTATTGTGTACATCCGGGAAATTTGGTAGTAATCTGATGGTGATTTTATATATATATATATATATTTTTTTTATATATATATATATATATATATATGTACTGGGTTATATAATTAATTATTTCACTAATTCATTTTTCAAATAATTATTGAGTGCTGACTGGCAGGCACTGGAAATATAAAGATTAAAAACGTATACCCCAAAGAGAACCCTCCTGCACTGTTGGTGGGAATGTAAATTGATACAGCCACTATGGAGAACAGTATGGAGGGTCCTTAAAAAACTACAAATAGAACTACCATATGACCCAGCAATCCCACTGCTGGGCATATACCCTGAGAAAACCATAATTCAAAAAGAGTCATGTACCACAGTGTTCATTGCAGCTCTATTTACAATAGCCAGGACATGGAAGCAACCTAAGTGTCCATCAACAGATGACTGGATAAAGAAGATGTGGCATATATATACAATGGAATATTACTCAGCCATAAAAAGAAATGAAATTGAGTTATTTGTAGTGAGGGGGATGGACCTAGATTCTGTCATATGCAGTGAAGTAAGTCAGAAAGAGAAAAATACTGTATGCTAACACATATATGTGGAATCTTAAAGAGAAAAAAATGGTACTGATGAACCTACTTGCAGGGCAGGAATAAAGACATAGACATAGAGAATGGACTTGGGGACTGGTGGGGGAGGGGGAAGCTGGGTCGAGGTGAGAGTAGCATGGACATATATACACTACCAAATGTAAAATAGATAGCTAGTGGGAAGCAGCCTCATAGCACAGGGAGATCAGCTTGGTGCTTTGCGATGACTTAGAGGGGTGGGATAGGGAGGGTGGGAGGGAGGCTCAAGAGGGAGGGGATATGGGGCTATATGTATACGTATAGCTGATTCACTTTGTTGTACAACAGAAGCAAAGACAGTATTGTGAAGCAGTTATACTCCAATAAAGATCTATTTTAAAAAAAAGTATACCCCTCCCTCCTGTGGACTTCCCTGGCAGTCCAGTGGGCGCAGGTTCGATCCCTGGTTGGGGACCTTAGGATCCCACATGTCGTGCAGCACGGCCAAAAAACAACCACCCTGAAAAATGTATACCCCTCCCTCTAGAATATTACAACTTCTGAGGATTGTAAAGTGCTAGCCATTATTAAAGTATTATAGTAGTTACTTGATAAATGTTAGGTAAGTGGCAGTTTCATGATGATAATACAGTTTTTTCGATTAGACACTACTGACTGAAAAAAGAAAAATCCTGAGGCTCAGTGTTTAAATGATTTTTTTTTCAGAGTCACAGATAATAAGCAGGAGGGCACAGATTTAATGACCTATTCTAGAACTTCATTTTTTACCCTATAATATCTTTTCAGAGAACAGCAAGAAGTGATGGCCAACAACCTTTCGTGGAGTCAGAAATGCTCTAAAAACGTAGTCAGAAATTTCAAAAAGAGAGATGGTTCTTTTGTGAAGGGTCCCCTATCGGAATGCTTTTCCCTTGAGTAACAAAGCACAACTGGCTTTAAAAGGTAGGGTGAGCTCCAGGATTCCTTGATCCAGCAGTTCCTTGATATCATCAAGGACTCGAGTTTCTTTGGTGTCTCTCTTGGAGCCCTTGGAGTGTCCACTTTATCCTTAGCCTTGGCAAAACAGCTGCCAGCACCAAATTGAGCAACATGAGGGGACAAAAGAAGAATCTCTTCTACAAGCATGGACTATAAATGTGTCCCTTCACTCTGCTCACCTCCAGACCAAAAATAGTGACTAGAGAATGTCATACACAAATTCTGTTAGACTGTTCATTTGAGAAGTTATGGACATCAAAGAGTCAATAATAGTCTTAATTCCAGTCCCCTAACTCTAAATACTTCAGTAATAGTTGGTCATGATGGTATTTCTCAGTCACCAGTAAAAGTTTATTTTCAGGATTATATGTTCTGGAAAGATATTAATCCAAAATGATTAAATGTTGAGAAGACATACTTGAGTTACCTAAAGCAGTTTATTTACGGGAAATAGTCCATTCATGGGTATTAATTTATTGATGAGTGTCTGTGTGCCAGGTATAGAGAGTTGTAAGCAAGAGAAACAAGATTTCTGCCCCAGTGGAGTTTACATTATAATGAGGGTTGGATAATAATTATAGAAACAACTAAACAGGATGATTAATGGTTCATAAATACTATGAAGGAACTAACTAGAATGATTGGCGAAGGCCCTTTTTAAATGATCAAGGAAAGCCATCTTGAGATGAAATCGTTTGAGCTGAGGTTTGATGAGAATGACCTAAATATGTGCATAAATGGGAAAAGAGCTTTCTGGGAAGAGAGAATAACAAATGCACTTTAGGAGGTACAGATGGGCTTGGCAGGTTTGAGGACTAGTATGGGCAGAGGGTAGAGTTACATGATATGCGGTTGAAGAGTCAGGATTTCTCAGGACCTCATAGACTATAGTAAGAAGTATGGGTTTTATTCAAAGCTAGAAGGAAGTTATTGAAGAGATTTCAGTAAAGAATTTGCACGATTGAATTCCCTTTCTAAAAACTTCCCTCTGGCAGCTGCGTGAAGGGTGGATGTAGGGAACCAGATATAGAAGTGAGTTAGGCTATTACTTTCCCAGTAAGAGATAACAGGGACTTGGATTAGGGTGGAAGAGCTGGAAATGAAAAGGAAGTAGATAAGGTACTTTAGAGGTAGAACTGACAGTGCTGGTAATGGACTTGGCTTGAATACCTGACTGGTAATGTTCGCTGAGGTAGGGAAGACTTCAGTAATACTTCAGGTTAGAGGAGAAAAGTCAACACCTTTGTGGGGTTTTTTTGTTTTTTGTTTTTTTTCTTTTGCGGTACGTGGGCCTCTCCCTGCTGTGGCCTCTCCCTTTGCGGAGCACAGGCTCCGGACGCGCAGGCTCAGCGGCCATGGCTCACGGGCCCAGCCGCTCCGGGGCATGTGGGATCTTCCCGGACCGGGGCACAAACCCATGTCCCCTGCATCGGCAGGCGGACTCTCAACCACTGCAGCACCAGGGAAGCCCAACACCTTTGTTTTGTACCTAATAAATTTTAAGTGCTTGATAGACATTTGAGATGTCAAATAGGTAGTTAATATATGACCGGGCCTCAGGGGAGAAGCCAGATAAATGAGATTCTGTTCTTTCGCTTGCAGATAATAGTTTGGCTATTTAAGTTGCTTATGTCTTAACCAACTACATACAGTGCTTTATATGACAAAATTACTTTTGGAATTTATAATCCATATCAGCCATACCATTTAGTTTCTAAGAAAAGCATGCTGTTTTTATCTTTGTGTTAAATATAATAAATAATCTTAATAAAACCCTAGTTATTACTGTTAGTCTTTTTTTAAATTAATTTTTATTGGAGTATAGTTGATTTATAGTGTTGTGTTCTACTGTACAGCAAAGTGAATCAGTTATACATATATCCACCCTTTTTTTAAATTCTGTTCCCATATGGGTCATTACAGAGTATTGAGTAGAGTTCCCTGTGCTATACAGTGAATGATTAGTCTTAAGGATGGGAATGTTCACTTACTGTTTTTAAGAAATTGAGATGATCAATGCTAGTAGTTTATAATACTCGTTAATGCTTTTTCTGCCAAAGAATTGATTTGAACTTTGTCTTTTCAAGCTAGAGATGTTGCAGCTGTGAATCAAGATTAAAAATGTCTCTCTGGGTCTATAGAATTTTAGAATTTGTAGAGTACAGTAGTCTCATGGAAGGCCTTAAGATAGCATCTTAATAACTTGAAAACTTCAGCAACCCAAATCTCCAACTTTTTTTTTTTTAATTTTATTTATTTATTTATGGCTGTGTTGGGTCTTCATTTCTGTGCGAGGGCTTTCTCTAGTTACGGCAAGTGGGGGCCACTCTTCATCGCAGTGCACGGGCCTCTCACTATCGTGGCCTCTCTTGTTGCGGAGCAGAGGCTTCAGACGCGCAGCCTCAGTAGTTGTGGCGCACGGGCTTAGTTGCTCCGCGGCATGTGGGATATTCCCAGACCAGGGCTCAAACCCGTGACCCCTGCATTGGCAGGCAGACTCTCAACCACAGCGCCACCAGGGAAGCCCCTCCAACTTTTAAAAATAGATTCTGGAGACCAGGAAAAGAGCTATGCTTAATAAGCTTTTTTTGTTGTTGTTGGCAATGTTTTTAAATTTTTCTGTTGTTAATTTGTCTATATAATTTGCATTGGTCTTTTTTTCCCCCAATAGGTGGTGTTACTGTATTTGTGGCCTTATATGATTATGAAGCTAGAACTACAGAAGACCTTTCATTTAAGAAGGGTGAAAGATTTCAAATAATTAACAATACGTAAGTGTTATGAACATTTTATGGGGGAGAGATACCAATGACAGCCTACTTTACACTGAAACCACTGAGCTGGATGATGATTCAGAGACGAGAGTAGTGGGGCGTGGGTCTCTGCCCACTGGATTGGATGATACATTTGGTTTCTTTAGACATACGGCATAATACTACTGCTGGAGCCAGAAGTTATGATTTCTGCAAATGGTGTTGCTGTGGTTCTGCCATAAACAGTAGAGATTTAAGAGTGAGGATTGAGGGAGTATATGTAAGTAAGTACCTTACTTAAAAAAAACCTTTATAAAGATATTTCTATGATCCCATTTATCTAAGTACTAGATGATTTAAAGATCTTAATCTCTTTCTCTTAAAAAAACAAACTAAAAAGGCTAAGGAACTCCTGCAGTCCCAAACTGACCATGTTACGTTGCTGTTTCCTTATGTGACTCTCAGACTTGTTGTCATTTAGTGGGCCACCATAGAAAATTCAGTGCTTGTTACAGAAAATAGATCCCATAATTTCATTAGCAGGCACAGTGACCACTTTGTAACTTCTCAGAATAGACACTTATGGTCTCTTTGCATCCAGTCATGTTTCCTTCCATCTTTGTTCCCACTTGCTACCAGTTATTTTTTGAGAACATGAAATGTGATTCTGTCTCTCGGCTTTAAAATCCTTCAATAGCTACTGGCTGCTGTCAAGATAAAACAGCAATAAGAGCAGGCGTCATTCATTGAGCTTTTTCCCCTTCCTCACTCCACTGCCCAGCCAGAGTGAATTACTTATTTATGATTCTGAATACACTGGGGGTTCTCCCCTTCTCTGTGCTTTCACACATGCGATTCCTTTTTTCTGGAATGTAACTTCTTGTCCCTCCACTTTTCTTCCTTCATCTGGCCAACGCTGTGCATCCGTCAAAGTGTATATTCCTGTGTCCTTTCTCAAGGAAGCCTTTCTTGATATGCTTTCTACCTTTCCTGCCTGGCCCAGTCCCCACCTCCTGCTGGATTTGGTGGTGTCTCTCTTACATGTTTACATAGCAACCTGTGCAAACCTCAATTATAGCAGTCATCACAGTTTTGAATTAAAATTTATCACTTGCCTATCATCCTTTTAGACCAGTGGTTCTCAGCATGGGGGCAGAATCAGCCAGGGGACATTTGACCATGTCTGGAGACATTTTTGGTTGTTACATCCATGGTGCTACAACTGGCATCTAGTGGATGGAGGCTAGGGATGCTGCTCAGCATCCTGCGGTGCACAGGACAGCCCCCCCACCACAAAGCATTGTCCAGCCCAAAGTGTCAGTCGTGTGGAGGTTGAGAAATCCTGCTCTAGATGGAGTTACTTGAGGATAAGGACTTTTTACCTGTTTCTAGCACACTCTGTTGTAAGGTCTGTTACTTAAAAGATATTCAGTGAATGTTTGAATGAATCAGTGAATGATTATCAGGATCAAAGTTTTCAGTTTGTATATCTGAACGTACTTAATACATACTAGGAAGCTACAAGCCAAGTATATGAGTTTGTAAACATTTGAATTACAAAAGGATTTTCCATTTCATTTTTAAAAGATCAGATTCACCTCAAGAATTTATGAAATTTCAATGTAGACAAAATATTTTCAATACTTATTTCTGGTAAAGCAAAACATGCATTTAATCTATAGTAGCAGAACCCATATGTCTTCCTCATTGCAGATTGATAATATACTCTCCTTTCACATTAATTTTGGAAAAGTCAAGGCTTATCTATTACAAACTACATGTAGTTCTCATGTTCTGAATTGACTTTAGTCTTATTTGGATGTTCATGGATAACATTCTTGTAAATATACTTTATTACAGGAATTAAATCTTTTTATTATTGCTCATTGCTAATATTTTGGTTACAGTAGTTCTAGGGCATCTGAATTTTTTCTCCTAATATGATAGAAAGAAACATTGTAATTTTATGCATTGTTAAAAAGAAAATCATTGGGACTTCCCTGGTGGCACAGTGGTTAAGAATCCGCCTGCCAGTGCAGGGGACACGGGTTTGATCCCTGGTCTGGGAAGATCCCACATGCCGCAGAGCAGCTAAGCCCGTGAGTCACTACTGAGTCAACTACTGAGCCTGCGTTCTAGAGCCTGCAAGTCACAACTCCTGAGCTCACGAGCCATAACTGCTGAGGCCCGTTCACCGCAACAAGAGAGGCCACCGCAACGAGAAGCACGCATACCACAACGAAGAGTAGCCCCTGCTCGCCGCAGCTACCGCTTACCACAACTAGAGAACGCCCTCGCGCAGCAACGAAGACCCAATGCAGCCAAAAAAAAAAAAAAAAAGAATAAAAAGATTTTTTTTAAAAAAGAAAATCATTTAGCAATAAAAAAAGAATGAGCAACTGATAAATGCTGAAAAAATTATGCTGAGTGAAGGAAGCCAGTCAAAAAGACCAGGTGTTGTATTGTTCCATTTATATGCAATGCCCCACAATGGGCATATCCATAGAAATAGAAAGCAGATTAGTGGTTGGAAATGGTGGGGGAGGGGTGGGATGGGAAGTAACTCTTTTTTTCTTTTTTTTTTTGGTGGTACGAGGGCCTCTCACTGTTGTGGAGCACAGGCTCCAGATGCGCACGCTCATTGGCCATGGCTCACGGGCCCAGCTGCTCCATGGCATGTGGGATCTTCCCGGACCAGGCCACAAACCCGTGTCCCCTGCATCAGCAGGCAGACTCTCAACCACTGCGCCACCAGGGAAGCCCAGGAAGTAACTCTTAATGGGTACAGGGTTTCTTTTGGGGGTGATGAAAATGTTCTAAAATTGATAGTGGTAACGGCTGCAAAACTCTTAAAAAATCTTAAATGGGGGAATTTTATGGTATACAAATTATATCTCAGTAAAGCTTTTAAATGAGAAAACATTTCATCGAAACTGAGTAATCTGAAAGATTTACTTCCCAAATTGTTTTATTCAGCATAGTTTATTGTCTTAGGTTGAAAGGTTAGGTTACGTAAAAAAGAGATTTTATAACTAAAATTAAAGTGGTTTTTTTTTTTGTTTTTTAGGGTTTTTGTTTTGTTTTTTGGTTTGAAGCAGAAACAATGCAATTGTGATTTTGCTTGGCCTTATTCCCTTAATTCATGTAACCTATTTTTTTTTTTTTTTTTTTGGCTGCGTTGGATCTTTGTTGCTGCACGCGGGTTTTCTCTAGTTGCAGCGAACAGGGGCTACCCTTCGTGGTGGTGTGTGGGCTTCACATTGTGGTGGCTTCTCTTGTTGCCGGGCACAGGCTCTAGGCGCTCAGGCTTCAGTAGTTGCAGCACACGGGCTCAGGAGTTGTGGCTCACGGTTCTAGAGCGCAGGCTCAGTAGTTGTGGTGCAGGGGCTTAGTTGCTCCATGACATGTGGGACCTTCCTGGACCAGGGATTAAACCCATGTCCCCTGGGTTGGCAGGCAGATTCTTAACCACTGCGCCACCAGTGATGTCCTCTAACCTATTTTTTAAATATTATTCTTGGAGTTTAATTCTTGATCAAATGAATGCATAAATAAAAATGGAAGTAATACTTCTTGTCTGTTTCAGATACAAGATGGCACTGCAATAGATCGTGTCCTGAGCTGTGGTCTACCTTGTGGTAATTGTTGTTTTATGTGTTGCAGGGAAGGAGACTGGTGGGAAGCAAGATCAATTGCTACAGGAAAGAATGGCTATATCCCTAGCAATTATGTAGCCCCTGCAGATTCCATTCAGGCAGAAGAGTATGGCACTGCTTCATATTTTATTAATTATTTTGATTTTTAAAATGTCTTAATGCACATTCTACTTAGCCACAACTTTACACACGTGCAATTACATACCAGTCTTAATACAGCTAATGTATCGTATTAATAGGAGATGTTACTTGAAAATTAATAATTAATGCCATAGTATTTGCTTACAGTAGGATCATAAATGAATCTGCATTTATAATACTGTATTATGCCTAGTCCCTAGCCTTTATTTTTTCACTTTAAAATAATTGCATTAACCCTTTTTATATTCTGCAGACTCTTTCACGCCAAAAATTTATCCTCCATTGATGTTATTGTATCAGTGTTAACTTCTTGACTTAGGTGCTTGCTCCATGGCTATGGAGAGAGAGTATCTTTGTCTTTTAGGATGTACACACTGAAGCATTTAGAGGTAACGATTCAGCATGTTTGCAACTATCAATTCAGTTCAGAAGGAAATACACACACCCACACAAACACACATACACAGGGAAAAAGAGAATATGACAAAGCAAAATGTTAACAGGAAACCTGGATGGAGTGTGTATGGGAGTTCTAAGTACCATTCTTACAACTTTCAAAAAGTTAAAGTTCACCTTCAGTGACATATTACAGGCATACTCGGAGATATTGTGGATTTGGTTCTAGACAGCCATAATAAAGCAAGTATTGCAGTAAAGTGAGTTGGTTTCCCAGTGCATAAAAGTTATGGTTACACTACACTGTGGTATATTAAGTGTGCAACAGTCTATGTCTAAAAAAACTATGTACATACCTTAATTAAAAATACTTTATTGCTAAAAAATGCTAACCATTGTCTGAGCTTTCAGCAAGCCATAATTGTTTTGCTGTAGAGGGTCCTGCCTCCATGTTGGTGGCTGCTGATCAGAGCGGTGGCTGCTGATGGCTGGAGTGGCTGTGGCAGTTTCTTAAAATAAATCAAAAACAGTTTGCCATGTTGATCGACTCTTCCTTTCACTCAGAGAAAGGAACACTTAGACCATTGTAGGGTTATTACTTGGCCTAATTTCAACATTGTGTATCTCAGGGAGTTGGGAGGCATGAGGAGAGGGAGTTGGGGAAACAGCCAGTTGGTGGAGTAGTCAGATCACACACAACATTTAGCAGTTAAGTTTGCTGTCTTATGTGGAAGAAAATGTTTGAAATACTGCGAGACTTAGCAAAATGTGACACAGAGACGCGAAGTTAGCAAATGCTATTGGAAAAATGACTCTGATAGACTTGCTTGACCGGGTTGCCACAAACCAACAATTTTTTAAAAGACGCAATAAAACAAAACACAATAAAATGAGGTATGCCTGTACTTTTATGACAAAGCAGGTTTATCTGGGATCCATAAATAATACATCATCTTCATATCATAGCACTTGACCCAGCATCTTGCACATAGTAGGTGCTCTATCAATATTTGTTTGCTTTTTTATTAGTGATGTGTAATTTGTCTCCATAACTCTCTGTTCTGCTTTGGGACTTGTTACTTTCCATTTTGTCCTTTGGTCTTTCTTCTCCATTATTCTGTGGCTCCTCCTCAGCAAAAATTGCATTTTTATTCACAAAACCGTATTAAATGAACCCACAGTAATTTAGAGTCTCTAATAATTTGGACATGGTTTACTTGCATCTTACTGAATACAAATGATCACACTGTTGCCAGAGAACCACTTTTACTCTTCCTACTATAATCTTAATATTTTCATCTGTCATTGACTAAAAGACTGTCATTGTTGCCTTTCCTTCTATATTTACGGTTCCTGTGACTGCCAGGTGGAGTTTAAGAGACTTGTTGAGTAGTTAATACATGAAAATACTATGACAATATATTCTGATAGTAATACTTGTAATATTTAAGAAAGATCTTTCATTCTGTTTTACTGTATTTTAAAGCTGTGTTCTGTTCTTTGTCATCCTCCCTATCCCACTCCATTCTTACTAATATCTATGTATAATTTTTCTGATGCTTATTACACCCTTCTAACTCAGAACACTACTCATTTTTTTTTCCAGATGGTATTTTGGCAAAATGGGGAGAAAAGATGCTGAAAGATTACTTCTGAATCCTGGGAATCAACGAGGTATTTTCTTAGTAAGAGAGAGTGAAACTACTAAAGGTATGAATATTGTTAATATAAGTATAAAAATTTTCTTGGGCAGTATTTTAAGAAAGGTATAGTAGAAGTGTTCATTTTCCCTTCTAGGTGCTTATTCCCTCTCTATTCGTGATTGGGATGAGGTAAGGGGTGACAATGTGAAACACTACAAAATTAGGAAACTTGACAATGGTGGATACTATATCACAACCAGAGCACAATTTGATACTCTGCAGAAATTGGTAAAACACTATACAGGTACGTGAATATTTCAAGGGTGAAAATTATTTCCTCATGTTCAATTTTATGAGGACAGCATCCATGTCTTCATGTCTCTTAAGGTCTAACATGCTACTTTATACACAGTATGTGCCCAATGTATTTTAGTTTTAAAATGAGGAACAGATAATACTATTGAGTTGGGTTCATTTTTTTTTTTTGGCTGCATTGGGTCTTCGTTGCTGCACGTGGGCTTTCTCTAGTTGCGGAGAGCGGGGGCTACTCTTCATTGCAGTGCACAGGTTCCTCATTGCAGGGGCTTCTCTTGTTGTGGGCCAAGGGCTCTAGGCGTGCAGGCTTCAGTAGTTGTGGCATGCAGTCTCAGTAGTTGTGGCGCACGGGCTCTAGAGCACAGGCTCAGTAGTTGTGGCGCACAGGCTTAGTTGCTCCGCGGCATGTGGGATCTTCCCAGACCAGGGATCGAACCTGTGTCCCCTGCATTGGCAGGCAGATTCTTAACCACTGCACCACCAGGGAAGTTCCTCACTTGTGGTTTTTAGAAATAACAATTAATGGTAACATTCTCTTTGGGAAGAAATGAAGCACAGTGGTCAAAAGCAGAACTTTGGAGGCAGTCAGATCTAGGGTTTGAAACCCATCTCTATCATGTATTTACTGGGTCACCTTGTGAAAGTTGCTTAAGTTTTCTAAGTCTCTTTTATTTATATGAGATATTTGTAAAGGGCTGAATTAGCACAATAGCTGGGACATAATGGGACATAATAAATAATAACTTTTAAAATGTATTTAATAAAATGTTTGACTTCTTGTATGTTTTGCTTCTTTTATGCAACTCCCTTTTTGTGTTTGTGCTTTTGTAATAAAACTGATAGGACATTGTTTTTATTTCCTATAATTTAAACTTTTAAAAACACTGGTACAATTATATGTACCTTAATTTTTGTAAGTTATTCATTTTACAGTGTAGTTTATTCATTTATCTAGAACATGCTGATGGTTTATGCCATAAGTTAACAACTGTGTGTCCAACTGTGAAACCCCAGACTCAAGGTCTAGCAAAAGATGCTTGGGAAATCCCTCGAGAATCTTTGCGACTGGAGGTTAAACTAGGACAAGGATGTTTTGGTGAAGTATGGATGGGTAAGGAGCCTGAACTTTTGTTTTTTGTCATTGTTTAGACATAGATGAAAATGCCCCAATTTATGATAAGATATGTTGAAATATTTGAGGTTACTGCTGCTCATTGAAGTTTGTTGTAAATCTCTTAAAATATAGGTTAAAATAGTGAAATATGGGTTGTTTCTCTAGGAACATGGAATGGAACCACAAAAGTTGCAATCAAAACACTAAAACCAGGTACAATGATGCCAGAAGCTTTTCTTCAAGAGGCTCAGATAATGAAAAAGTTAAGACATGATAAACTTGTTCCACTATATGCTGTTGTTTCTGAAGAGCCAATTTACATTGTCACTGAATTTATGTCAAAAGGTATGTGTATGTTAGTATTTCATGGGGTATTCATGTTGTTAATAAATTTTAAGTCTTCATCTGTTTTTATGCATCCAGATTTTTACTGTATTTTCTAACTTAAGATTTTTTATGTAGACATGTGAAAAGAGAAAACCTGACATTTTGTTTAATGGAAATTAGCTCCAGTTATTCCAAATGATAGTACGGAGTTTAAAAAGGAAATAAGGCCCTGAATTTATTTTGAAAGTAAATAGTCCTTCATTCCATTTGACTAAAGTCAGTGGAATAGCTGGGAAGGTGAAAAAGAAAAGAAGTATTCACACTAGTTGATTTAAAATAATGCAATCAGAAAGCTATTTATATTTTTAGTACTAAAGCAAAGAAATCAGGTAAAGTTAAGAAAATTAACTTTATCTAGTTTTAATATAATCTCACTCAGAAATCCTAGAAACTGCTTTTTGCCACTACTGTCAACTGAAATTTCTCCATTTCTCCAAACCCCAGACCCCAAGGTGTGGGATCTTCAGTAACAGGGTTGGTTAGGGCCAGGGAAAGAAGGGAAGGCTGTCGCTCTTCTCTCTTTCCCTTTGCTGATGATGCATTAGAAGAGGAACTAGTAAGTCACCAAATATGCTTGCTGACAGGCCTGCTTTTTATCCTCTTGAATTTTATCTCCTTTTTTTAGTCTTAATGAGTCATTAGTCAGAGCCACTGATGGAGTCATCCCTCACCATTTGTCCATCTTGATCAGTGATGTAGTTCCATCTAGTGGTGACAGGACCAACTACAAGCTACACATTGACCATAAGAAAATATTTCCCCCCAAAAGAAACAGAAAAACCAAAAGTTAAGAATTGACACAGCCTGCTAATTGAGAGCCAAAACATTACCTAAAGCTCCCAAAGCACATGGCACTTTTGGCAAAGAATCTCTACTTCAAACAACTGCCAAATATCCCATGTCAGAGTACATTAGATGAACTAGAAGGGAGAAAAGGGGCAAGGAGAAAGTTTAAATCAGGATATTGATAGCATAAGAATATAGTGGAGATAAAGCTAATGGTCCGTTTAGCTTTGTATATTGATTTCAAGAAGTATTTAATTGGGGAATATGGTAGAAGTCTATGTTGTCAGATTGCTGGGTTAGGATTATTTCTAGATGGGAGGTTTAGTATACAAGATCACAAATGCCCCTTCTAGTTTTTTAATTTTTTTTTAAATATAATTTCCATTTTATTGTCTTTCCAGAGGACACTATTTCTTTAGTCTTTAAGGACTTAGCGTCTTACATGGGCTTTGGCGGAGGTCATGGGGCAGCACCCGCAGGTCTAAATCGGGGTGGAGGTGTTCCGGTCTTTCTGGGCTTCCCGAGAACGATTCCTGACTACCTTGCTGTGAATGGCACAACTCACCCAGTAATGCAGTTTCACATACAGCTTGGGAAGCACACAGGCGTTGAAAACACTCGCTTCGGAAATGTCCCTGACAGCTGCAGCCTCTACGATGTTCCGAATGATGAGCTTCTTAAATGGCCTTGTCCTTGGGCACACATCGGGCACAGTTGGTGCAGCGAATAGGCTGCACGTGGCCGCGGCCCTTTTTGGGTGACCATTATTCCTTCTTTTCTTGGTCATCTTGGAAGCACGGAGGCGAGAGAGGCCCTTCTAGTTTTAAACTCTGTAATTCCCCATCTTGCTATTCAGGCACTTAGAACTTGGCCCTCCATAATCTATCCAGACTCATTGCTTCGTGTGTTCTCTTTATAATCAGAATGCTCTAGAAATTGTTAACAATTAAAATGTATTGAATGCTTCTAATATATAAACAGTGTGCCAGTATTATAAGGTATCAAAGAAATAAAGCCATCTAACCAACTTACATTGAATTAAGAGAGAAAAGACCTAACCCGATAAGTTAATTTTCAGTATAAAAGTAAATAACAGCTCGCTATCAACAAACAAGTTCAAAGCATAATGGATTTCTAGGTGTTTTGACACATTCAGTAAGTAACATAGAAATTGAGGAAGAGATAACATAGGTTGGAATAAAATGAGAAATATCAGTAGAAAAGACAAGTCTTGAAATACCCTTTAAGATTATGAAGGACATGAATAAGTAAAGTGAAGGGTACCAGTATTTTTCTGCAGAGCTATGAGGAAATGGGGAACAAAACCATGGGTAGTGGAAAGTATAGAAGGTAACTGGTTGGAAATAAGGCCAGAGAGGTATATGAGACCGACTTAAGGACTGCTCTGAATTGGTTTCATAATTACTTATCAAATACATGCTCTCTCTGCCATGAATGAGCTTCAGAGGGTCAGTGAACGTCCTCTGAAGTTCTCTGTCAATCTTTGCACAGTTATGTATGTTTTTCTAGAAAGAGAGTCCATAGACTCTCATTCATCAGATTCTCAAAATAACCCATGACCAAAAAAAGGTTAAGGACCCACTGATATGATCCAAAATGTTCTGATAAATGGATATAAGAAACTTTTAAGGGGGGGGGGGATTTGTTGTAATTAAAGATCAGAAAAAAAGAATTGTCAAAATAACACACATTCCAGTCCTGGATTTCTGTGCTCTGCAGCCTTTGCACTGTTTTAGCAATTATCATTACACTGAATGATGTTCTACATAGTGGATTGATCATGGCTCCTTATCTAGATTCTAAATCCTGAAACAAAGAACTGTAGCTTTTGCTTCTTTCTGTATATTCAACATTGTCATGCAGTGTATTTATATAACATCAGTCTGTCTTGCAGGCTAAGAAAAAGAAGTGTTCTTTCCTCTGTTTAAGGACAGTTAAATCCTTCCTTTCGTTTAAAAGAAAACCCTCTCTTGGTCCCAACATCTGCTTTTCACTGACTTCTCTTTACCTTTTGCTTCCCTTCACAGCCAAGATTCTTTTTTTTTTTTTAAATTTATTTATTTATTTTGGGCTGCATTGGGTCTTCATTGCTGTGCATGGGCTTTCTCTAGTTGCGGCAAGTGAGGGCTACTCTTTGTTGCGGTGTGTGGGCTTCTCACTGCAGTGGCTTCTCTTGTTGCGGAGCACAGGCTCTAGGCACATGGCCTCCAGTAGTTATGGCTCGCGGGCTCTAGAGCAGGCTCAGTAGTTGTGGCGCACGGGCTTAGTTGCTCTGTGGCATGTGGGATCTTCCGGGATCAGGGCTTGAACCCCTGTCCCCCTGCGTTGGCAGGTGGATTCTTAACCACTGCACCACCAGGGAAGCCCCAGGATTCTTTAAAGAAGACAGTATTACATCTTTACTTCCTAACTAGCCATTTTACTCTTTTTAAATTACAGAATATTTCAGACATACAAAGAATACCATAACACCCATGTCCCTACCATCCAAATTTAACTAATGTTTACATTTTGCCATATTTGCTTCAGATCTTTCTACTAAGGAAACAACACATTAAAGATCTAACTTAATCCTTGTTTTTACCCCTCCTTGAGCCCATTCCCTTCAGAGGTAACCTCAGTTTTGAAGTTGTTGCTTTTCCCATCTCTGTTTTTCCTGTTGATATACTTTTACTAATATATAGTTAACCTATTAACAGTATTTGTATATTTTTAAATTACATAAATTTAACCAGCTTTATTTTCATTCAGCATCACGTGCTTGAGAGTTATTCATGTGGATAAGGGAAGATCTCATTTGTGTACTTTTAACTATTGAATGAAATTCTGTATGAGTGTTCCATTGTTTATTCATTCCTTTCCCAATGAACATTTAGGTTGCTTTTAGTTTGCACCATCACAGACAGTGCTGCAGTGAATATTCTTGTACTTGCCATTTTTGGAAAGGGGAAAGAGACTCTGGAACATTGGGTGCGGCAGCAGTAGCATCACCTGGACACTTGTTAGAAACACAGACTTTGGCAATGAGGCCCCGCAGTCTTCACTTTCCCACCCCCTTATGTAATAATAGTCCATTGTGGACTGTTAATTCCATTTATTAAGTGCCTCTGGAAATGTTCCTCTTCTCACTCTTTCCTAGACTACTGCAGGAACTTTTAAACTTATTCCTTTTATGCAGTTTTAGTACAATATCATTCATCAAATTGGAGTGATTGCTTTTTCAACATAAATCTGATCATATTGCTTCTCTATAAAACTTCATATAAAAAAGATAAAGTCCATTTATGCATTGCCTTCTGTGTTCTGACTCCTGCAGCCTCTTTCTCATCAGTTCCCATCTTTGTGCCCATGTTCTTGCATAGGAAGGACCGTTTTCAGTTCCTTGAACTTACTGTGCCGTTTCATGAATTACTGCCTTTGTACTTGTTATTCTGTCTTCCTGGAATTCTCTATCTGACCCCATTCTTCTTCAAGATGCATCTCCTCTGTGAAGCCTTTCCTGATTTTTCCATAGAATTAACCAGATCCATCGTGTCTCCACTGTAGTTTTTACAGTAACTTTTATAACACCTACTGGACAATATTTATTTGTGTCCATATAGTTTCTAGATCTATATACTATACTTTCATATAGTATTTTAAGAGCTTATTTATCTTTGTATCTTCTATGCCTTTTACAGTGCCTCACATGTAGTAGACCCTCAGTAAATATTTGAAAGGGCAGATAAATGGAGAAACACAGTAACATGTCCTCCCTGCCATAGACGGACCAGAGGAAGAGAGAGATTCCCTGACTTTGAATCTCTATAAATGAAGATACTAAGTCATGACTATGTCTTGCTTCATAGTCCTGTCAACACGGAAAGGGCTTTCTTTGCCTTGCCTTGTTTTTTGTTTTATTTTACTTTTATTTTGAAGTACTTTTAAACTTACAGAACAATTGCAAAAATAATACAAAGAATTCCCATGTATGTTTCAGCCAGATTCGGCCAGTGCTATATATATGTATGAATAAATGTGAGGGTTTTTTCCCGAACCATTTGAGAGTACGTTGCAGACGTTATGCTTGCTTTACCTCTAAATACTTGAGTTTGTCTTCTGAAGACAAGAACATTGTCTTACATAACCACAGTACAATGATCAAATTCAAGAAATGTAACATGGTTACAATTTTGTTGCCTAAAATACAGTTCATATTCAGATTTCACCGATTGTCCCAGTGACGATTATAGCAGTCCCCCCCACCCCGCCCACCGATCTGGTATCCAGTCCGTGGTCATGCATTGCTTTTAGTCATCCATCTCTTTAGTCTCCTTTAATCTGGAGCAGTCCTCAGCTTTTCTTGTCTTTCATAACGTTATTATTTTAAGAGAACAAAGTTGCTTCATAAAATGTGCCTTAATTTGGGTTTGTCTGATATTTTCTCTTGATTAAATTCAGGTACATGGTAAGTTTTTAACCTGTAATAGAATAGCAATTAGACGTTTTCTTTCCAACCTTTATCTCTGCTGTAATGCATAGTACTTTGCTGTTGCATGGTATCTTCTGCTAAAATTGAGAGAAGTTGGTTGTACTAACACTTCATATCAACTCATTTATTTAGCCACCTAGCTTTAGTTTCAAGTACCCCAAGATGTCCTCAAGTTGTCTGAGCTCTTGTTACAGATTGACTTAAAAATATAAGTATCTAATACTACTTTTTGACTAAAAATTGGGCTGATTTTGATCAAAGCAAACAAGGAAAGAATGTCTGTAATCTGGTGAGATGATTGCATTTTCCCTTTTTTTTTCATGTTATCAGAAGTTTTAAAAAATTCAGTTTAGGGCCCTCTTCTAGAATCTTAAAGATAATTATTCAGAAATTCCAAAGCTGCAAAAAATATTGAAGAATAAAAAGCTGAAGTTTTGTATTGTGATATGATTTGTTTGGAGGTAGGGGAATGTTTGTTGCAATTCTGATTTAAGATTTGCTTATTTTTTATGAATGTCTTGCTGTCTGTTACAGGGAGCTTATTAGATTTCCTGAAGGAGGGAGATGGAAAGTACTTGAAGCTCCCACAACTGGTTGACATGGCTGCTCAGGTACTTGTGTGTTTATACATGTGTCCATTTGAATTGCAAGTGTACATTAAAAATGTAAACTAATCTTAGTAGATACTATTGTTCAAATAGTGAAATCATGGAATTTTATAGCTGGGAGGAACATTACAGATAATCCAGTCTGAACTCGTATGTTACAGATACTGTAGTATCTTGAGGACCCAGGTATCTAAAAGTCATATAACTTATTAGTATTAGAATCAGGTAAGTAACTCCCAGTACAGTGCTTTCCTGTATCATATGGCCTTTCAGAAACATATGCATCCACAAGTATAAAATCTATATGTATTTATATTTCAGTAGATAAATTTTAAGTCAATGAATGATCGCTATTCCAAAGAAAATATTAGAAATCTAAAGTGTGTGCTGCAAAAGGCCCTGAACAAAGCTGGGAGTGGGATGCCGTAGATAGGCAGATATTAAGCAACATAGAATCATACTGATCCTACCAGGATAGAAGGTTGGAAAGTAATATACCTAAAATAATTAATAATATTGGTCTTTAAATAAAGAAATAAAGGTAAAGTATATGCTGAATTTCTTATTTAATATAGTCCAAAACAAGAATTAAGATGGCAGTATACAGTTAAAGATGGGATAGTTTTACTATTCTGGATCTGAAAACTATTAAAAGTTATATTCAGGTGTGTGATAGGTATTCAAGGGGCCTTTTATTGGCTTTGGTTGACACATTGGGTCTAAGACTCTTCTCTCAGTGAGTGTCCAGATGTCCATGGGATCTAACAATTTAGAGAAACTTTATGCCAAGAAACCGTACCTGTGAGACTTTAGCATATGTCAAGCCTCGTCCACACACCTGAGCTCAAGGCTCTGAGCCCCTCTATACTAGGGGCCAGCAAACTGTTTCTGGAAAGGGCCAGGTAAATGCTTCAGGCTTTGTGGGCCTTTCTCCTACTCCCCTATCCCCTCTCCTTCTCTCCTTCCCTCTCTCTCCCTCCATATCCTCCTCTCCCTCCACCCACTCCATTAAAAGGTTTTCTGTTCTTATTATTATCTGCTAGACTATGCCCCATTACCATCATCTCTTTTGAAGATATATGATTCTTCAGCGATCTGGCTTAACATTAACCAGAATTGTCCTCTCCCTCCTTCCCTTTGTATCATATGTTTTTTTTCTTCCCAAGATTGCTGATGGTATGGCATATATTGAAAGAATGAACTATATTCATCGAGATCTTCGGGCTGCTAACATTCTTGTAGGAGAAAACCTTGTGTGCAAAATAGCAGATTTTGGCTTAGCAAGGTTAATTGAAGACAATGAGTATACAGCTAGACAAGGTAAAATGGCTTTTTAATAAATGCTTGTAACCTCATTTTTGATGGATTTTTCTTACCATTCTTTTGAATATACAGGGTTTTACAGAATAAGAAGAACAGCTCTCGGTCTGCTCAGAAGAGTCATAGAAACATTAGCAACTGTACTCCAATAAAAAAGAAAGGAAAAGAAAAAAAAAGTCATAAAAACATTGATTTTTATTCATAAAATTATACACGGTGCATAGTACTGTGGCTTTCTGATAGTTATTTCCCCCAAGGAAGAATCTAACTGTGGGTGTTCTTTGCATTATAAATATAGCAAGCAGTATTCTCTTCACACTTCCTTTGGCATGCCAACAAATAAGAAACATTTTAAAATAACTTTTGTAACGAACTTCAGAACCATCCAGTTTTTACTACACTAAGGACTAGGAGTTAATGTATTAAGAAATAGCATACAATTTTATAAAGGCTTTGGAAACCAGTTCCGTGCCAGATTTACAATAATTCTTTATTATATATAAAATTGTAGTAAATAAAAACACTTATAAGATTGACACTGTAAACAGTGAGGGAGGGGAGCTTACAGAAATTACAACAGGTCACTTCTTTTATTTGGTGTCTATCTCTCTGAGCTCTCATTCAGTATACATTTAAAGGACAAAATATATGCATACAGAAAGAGTATGGTTTTTGGTTTTTTTTAAAGTCAAGGTTGTGTCTTTCCTCCCTCTTTATTTTTTTTATTTTTTTAATTTTTTTTAACATCTTTATTGGAGTATAATTGCTTTACAATGGTGTGTTAGTTTCTGCTTTACAACAAAATGAATCAGTTATATATATACATATGTTCAAGAGTATGGGTTTTTGAGTTCCAGTTCCATCTCCTGTTAGCCCAGAGATTTCACCCAAGTTACCTAACCTTTTTGACTGGGCCTCAGTCTCCTCACTTATAAATATTAGATGGTAATACTTACTTTTCAAGATTGTTGTGAAACTTAATGCATTAATAGATGTAGAGTGCCTGACATTACCTAACATAGTGGACGCTCAGTCCACTATGAAAAGAAAGAGTGTAACTTTGACAGGCAGAGAGTAAGTAAGGTCGAGTGCAGATCAGCACATAGGTTGTTCATCCTGATGAAACCTTCAGGCCTCCACACCTATAAAAAAGATACCTTGGCATTCATCATCTCCTACTGTCTAGTTCCAGCTTGTCTTTAACAGACATTTGAGTCCTTCCACGTGCTGGACATCAGGGCACAGCTGTAAGAGGCATGATTTCTGCTGTCAAGGAGCTCACTGACTAATGTCTGTCTGCAACTGAATTATAAACAGACTATTTCAATACAAACTAGTAAGACCAACGTAAAGGTTAGCAAAGATTTATTTAGTAGATATACCAAAAAAACCTTTTCTCAGCTATCCACTATTACCATCATTTCATAAAAGAAAGAGCATTTTAACACTACACAAGCAGGAAGAATGTAATCTCAGAATAAAGAATATACCTATAAATTAGTGATTTTAGCTTTATGAATTGATGTGTGATCTTTTTTCTCTTTTTTTCATTGGACTGTATCTTTTTGTCACTGACCATATTGGTACTCAAACCACTGTTTGAGTACCACTGATTTAGGGAACTGTTCCCTAAATCACAGTTCTCAACCAGGGGTGGTGGTACTGCTCGCCGAGGGACATTTGGCAACCTCTTGAGACATTTTTATTTTTATTTTATTACTTATTTTTTTGGCTGCACCACGCACCATGAGGGGTCTTAGTTCTCCGATCAGGGATCGAACCTGTGCCCCCTGCAGTGGAAGTGCAGAGTCTTAACCACTAGACCGCCAGAGAAGTCCCTTTAGACATTTTTAGTTGTTACAACTGGGAGGTTGCTACTGGCATCTACTGGGGGCGGCCCAGCATACCACTAAACACCCTGCAAAGTACAAGCTAGCCCCGACCAAGCAGAGAATTATCCAGCCCCAAATGCCAGTAGTCCCCAGGTTGAGAAACCCTGTCTTCAACACAGTGCTTTCTTTTCAATCTCCATACGTTTGTGCTGTTCCCTCCAGCTGAAATATCTTCCTATTGTTCTTTAATCTTTACCTGCAAAAATTCTAAGCATTCTTTAAGACTAAACTTAGCCTCCACTTTTTAAATGAAACCTTTTGTGATTGTGCTAATGAAAATTGATCTTCTGTTTGAACATCTAAAGAACTGTTTTACAACATTATATACATATATAAGGAACTTCAAGTATTTAAGACACCTATAATCTCATTTTCACTATAAGTGTATAAACGTCACAAAGGCTATGTTTTTGTGTCTCCTATAACAATTAGCATAATGTCTTGTGCATAAAAAGTAAGTATACACTAAATGTTTGACTAAATATTTTTTAGTCTTTTAGGCTTTTAAAAATGATAGTACAATAAAATTTTCCAGAGAGATATCATAAAATATTTAGAAAGGAGATTGTGGTTGAAAACCAGTAGACGTTAGAACCGATAGAATAGGTTCTTGGCAACCAACAGAACTACTAGGAGCTAGACTGACTTAAAAGTTATAGATCCTATAACCCATGTATTTGGTTGCTTCTTACTAGAGTTTTTACCTCTCTTTTCTTTTTTTAAAAAAAATATTTATTTATTTATTTTTGGCTGCGTTGGGTCTTTGTTGCTGTGCGCGGGCTACTCTTTGTTGAGGTGCACGGGCTTCTCATTGCAGTGGCTTCTCTTGTCGCGGAGCACGGGCTCTAGGCGCATGGGCTTCAGTAGTTGTGGCCTGCGGGCTCTAGAGCACAGGCTCAGTAGTTGTGGTGCACGGGCTTAGTTGCTCCATGGCATGTGGGATCTTCCTGGACCAGGGCTTGAACTCGTGTCCCCTGCATTGGCAGGCGGATTCTTAACCACTGCGCCACCAGGGACGCCCCCACCTCTATTTTCTTGAATAATTTTCTATCCCCATCAGCCATTCTGTCATTGAATATCTTATCAGGAAGAAATGTGATTTTTATTAATGCAAATTTTAAATAGTATTAAAGAAAATTTTCCCATGTATCTTGTACTTTTGAAGAATTTGACACTGATGACATGTACAGTAGGGATAGTGACAAAAAATTAACCTTGCTTATGTCATATTTACACAAATAGAGAAAAGCAAGTTACTGAAGCAAGCTTGTCAATACTGTTTTAGGTGCAAAATTTCCAATCAAATGGACAGCTCCTGAGGCTGCACTATATGGTCGATTTACAATAAAGTCTGATGTATGGTCATTTGGAATTCTGCAGACGGAACTGGTAACAAAGGGCAGAGTGCCATATCCAGGTAAGTTTGCATTTCATGTAACTGGAGTTTATTATGAGCAAAAGTGTAAGGGGTTGGGGGAGACGTTTATTTTTCTCTCTCTGTCTCATCTTTTTTTTTTTGTCATTGGATGGGGAGCAGTCTATGAGAGCCACAGTCCTTGAGATAGGGTAAGGTGTGCTCAGTTTTCTCCCTTTAGGGCATTTTCTAAAAGGGCCTTTTCGCTCTGCTGTTCTCTTAGGAGATGAGCATAAATATATCCTAGTCCTCTCCTTCCCCAGGTAATTGAGGGTATGCTTACCCTGTGATAACACAGGGTGCACTGCTGATGGGGTTGGTGGGGATTACAGAGGAATACAAGAAAGGAACTGTGTAATAACTTGAGGTAAGTCAAACAGGTGACAGTTGATAAGGAAACTGTTTCAAGGAAGTGACTTGATATAAAATAACATAATTAGTATATTTGGCAAAACCAGGACTAGCACTCTTTCTTCTGAATTCCTGTTTGAAAGTTCTTGGCCACTGTTCCTCATTAGCCTAAGTTTGGTCATTATTAACTGTTAGTATCAGAAAGTATCAGTACCTCAGAGTAGCACTCTGAATTCTCATTGAAGGCATTAGTATTAAAAGCCAGATTTTAGGTGGAATGAAAAAAGATATGTTGAAACAGATTAGCATTTTCTAAGCTCTTGTTGATGTACTTTGACATTTAAAATTCACTTTCTTTGTTGAAAGAATCGCTTCTCTAAATAAACTCACTCGAATATACCTCCAATTAGTTAGTGGTTAGGGGATTTGTTCTTTTTGCTAGTGGAGTTTGGCGTCACTGTTTTTTGGTGTTTGAATCTTGCGTGATAGGTATGGTAAACCGCGAGGTGCTGGAACAGGTGGAACGAGGGTACAGGATGCCGTGCCCGCAGGGCTGTCCAGAGTCCCTACATGAATTGATGAATCTTTGTTGGAAGAAGGACCCTGATGAAAGACCAACGTTTGAATATATCCAGTCCTTCTTGGAAGACTACTTCACTGCTACAGAGCCACAGTACCAGCCAGGAGAAAACTTATAATCCGAGAAGCCAATTTTATATGCACAAATCTGCCAAAATGTAAAGAACTTGTGTAGACTTCCTCACGTACAGGAATCAAAAGAAGAAAATCTTCACCCTGCATGTTTTTGATGGTAAACTGGAATTACAGATGTGGTTGCACAAAACCACTTTTTTTTTTCCTAAGTGTTAAACTCTAAAGTACCAATGATGAATTTTTCAGCTTATTTCAGGGTCCAAAGAAAGTATAGTTAAGATATTGATGACTGTGTGAGTGATAGCATGACAATGAAGAGCAACAAGGCTACTGTTTATGAATCACTACCTTTCTTTTATTCCCCAAACTCATAATTAAGAGAAATTTATCAATCAGTATAGACAAAACTTGGGAGATTAAAAAGTTATACTATAATAAAATCTAGAATTACAGAACTTCACGGGACCAAACAATTCCATTCCAATTTTTTAAAATTTCTTGCATTTATTATTATTAAAAGTTTTTTCTAAGTTGAACAGTTAATATGCAACCTTAATATATGCCTTTGTTTGCATGGAAGTGGGCCAGGTCTCTAGAAGCAAAAAGGAATATAAACAGCATCTAAAACTTGATTAAATGTTAGACAACAGCAGTGGAATTTGAAAGTATAATGCACTATGTTAATACTCAGTATACTCATGGAACTGGAAAGTAGAAGAAATTTTTCACTTTAATCATTTCTGAATAGCTCAGTTTAAAATAATGAAGGTAACTAGAATATGGGTTAATCTTTTATAAGGTTGCACTGATTTTTTTTAAAGGCAATATATAATTGAAATCATATTATCCAACCCAAGGGGAAATCTTTTAATCTTTAGATAGCATGAAAAAAAATAAACCCAGCATTTAAATAGTCCTTTTTGAAAAACAGACTGGTACTGTGAGATTGCTAATATGTACTTATGATGATGGGTGCCACAAATATAAAATATCACTAGATCAGGGACTTGAATGCACTTTTGCTCTTATTGAATATAGACTAACAGAGAGGAAAATGTATTTAAAGAAATATGAGAAAAGAAAATGTGAAAGTTTTACAGATAGAGAGATGGAATGTAATGTTTAATGTTGACGTTACAGAGTGACAAAATGGCTTTGCTGGCACTCAAAGCTCCTCACTTATTTTCTGAGATTTTAAGAGTTATAAGGTATGACTATAAAACTAATCTTTCTTAACATAAATACTAAATGAGTGCTATAAGCCTCAAAATAGCTAAGTTAAGGCTTCCCACTAATTCCAGTGATACAGCTTTTATGCAAAACATTTTTAGAACTCTAGGTTTCAAATCCATGTTTGAATCTACATTCACTTTTTAAATATGCTTAATGATGATCATTTTTTCCCTTCGAGAATTTAGTTGATTTGAGGAGGAAAACATATTCGGAATAATAGCAGTGGTGAAAAGAGGGGGACAGATTTTGCCTATTTAAAGTACAGAAGTGAAACGTACAGAATAATACTGATTTTCATGACTAACTCAAAAAGAAAATTCCAAAATACGAATTTGAATAGCAGCATCACTGGTTTAAGTGTCTAGCAAAGGGACTGAATCTGACAAATGAAAGTCTGGTATTTACGTTTTAAAATACTCTCTTTTATAGTCACACTTTAAATAAAGCAACACATCAGGTCCCAGTATTTTAGGAATGTTATTACTGACCACCATCACATACCTGATTTGATCGTTAAATTTAAAATTCTGTGCTGTGGTCTCTCTGTTGAGATTCAAACCATTTTAAAATGTGACAGATGAACTTCATGCAGGTTGGCAACAGTTCTGGTACTAAAAATTGTGGTGGCTTCTTATGTTTACGTAACCTGCTTAGTATTGAATCCCTCTTCCAAGAGGGTTTTCCCAAGAATTCTGCTGTCATCACTTACCTTTAACGTCTACAACCTGTGACATCAGAGTTTTAAAGGGCTTTGTGTGAACTATGATATTACAATTTTTCTAAGCATTTTAAAAAGGATAAAATTATATGTTTATGTACTAATTCTCTTCAGAAAAATAGGCCAGAAAAAGTTGATGGTATTCATTAGGTTTTAACTGAATGGAGCAGTTCTTTATAATATCGATTGTATAGTTAGGAAATAAAACACTAACTTAATGTGTATTCAGTTTAAATGGTTATGTATTTTTAAATTGCTGAGAAAAATAAACAACTTTGTACATTTGAAGATTTTTTCCAACAGCTTTTCTTCTTCAACCTCTTAATGTGTTTTTCTTACCAAAAGAGGAAGTTGGCAAAAACAGCCTTCTAGCACACTTTTTTAAATGAATAATGGTAGCCTAAAACTTAATATTTTTATAAAGTGTTATTACATTGTTTTGTGGATAATTGAAATAAAAATTTTCATTGAATGCACCGATTTATCTTTTTAGCCACTACTAATACTTTCTCATCAGTTTTTTAAGAATTGGTATTTAAAGCAAAGTATATTCTGTTTCTTCTTCCATTGGGGAAAAAAAGTGTTGAGTTATGACTCTTGAGCAGAGTTAAATCAATTCTTTATGAAATTCAGAACATTATTGAACTCATTCTGTGTGGTTAATTTTCCATGTCAGGTGAGTGAGTTACATTATTTTTACAGGTTTTTTTTTTTTTAATTATATCAGCAACTACAGTTTTAATGTATTATACAGAGAAACCTAAGTGATTTAAGTGAAGCTATTCACAGAAGAATCTGTGTGAAGGGTATAAAATAGAATAACTACTTTTGATCATAAAGGATTCAGTTTTCTAAAAATGAAAAATATGTGAGCCTTATTTCTATGTGTGTTTTATACTTCTATTATAGGTTTAATGAAAATAAGATACTAAATTATGAATGGCCAATCAAAAGCATTTGTTATTTTCAATAAGGTAATAATATTAATTGCCGTTTACTGTTATATTATCAAAATTATTAACTTTGTTTTTCCCTAATGATTTCAGAAAATTAACATTTAATCAACAAACACATCATTTAGTAAGCATTTATTAAATATTTTTATACAGTACGGTAATAGTTTCTCAACTTAAGAATGTTTTCCTAGTTTGCTGTTTGCCTTTTAAGTTTGCATGTAACTTTTTTGACATTTAAGTTGTACATTTGTATGTTATCAAATCTTTTTTATGCCTAAACAGTTCTTTGCATCCCAAGATTAAATATTCATCTCATCTGTTACATTTTATGCTTTTGTGTTTTACATCACTCTTTAATTCGTTTGGAAGTTATTTGGGTATAAAATGTGACTTATAAGTCTAGCATGATTGTTTCCCATACAGTTAATTTTCCCAGCACCAATTATTGGTTAATCCATGCCCACTGTATTGGTTTTGTCCAGTTAACTAGCCATTCTGACGTCACTACTTTCAATGACTAATCACTTGATAATGCATTTTAATAGTTAAGCAAGTTGCCTTTGCGATTCCTTTTTTTTTCTTCATCTTGGTATTCTGGCAAGTTCTTGATGAAGTTTAGACTTTATTTTTCATACTCCAAAAAAGTTCAGGTGAGATTTTGGTTAGGATTACATTATGTTTATAAGTTAACTTGTAAGAAATAACATCTTTCCAATCAGTCTTCCCATCCTGTCTATTCAAATGTTTATTCATCCCTTGATTTATTCTTTTAATCAAGATTTAAATCTCCTAGTAAAGTCCTCTGAGACTTTTCTCCGTGGAGTTGGAAGATGAATCATCCTTTGTCTGATTATACTGCTCTAAAGATCTACCCCAATGCTCAGTGCTCTTGGAATCCAGGTCCCCACTTGGATACAAAACAAACAAGCATATGCAGAGATGAGGAGGAGAGTGTGTGCCTGAACAGCATTTATTTCCCTAAAATCAGCTCCTCCCCTGCCTTTCTTCCATTTTCTTTCTTTCTTTACTTTTTTTTTTTTTTTAAGACATCAAGTTGGGTTTCCTTCAACAGCAGAGTCCCGATTAATTAACAAATTGTCGATACAGAAAGGAATATTTCTGATTAAAATAAGCAATGTATGCCCGGTGTCTTCCATTTGTCCTTCCACAGCCATACTCTGCTAGAAGGCTGGCCTGTACTCACCAGTGGGTTCCCTTGCTCTGGATTCCTCTTGGGCTGAGCCAACGAGGAGCTCTAGCAGAAGACCGGAGGACCTGAAAGAGAGGTCAAGGTATTTATTCCCCTGCTTCACTCCCTGTGAGGTTGGGCTGGCTATGTCCTCCAACTGAAGGGACCTCCTCTCCTTTGGGGGACCTCCCATCCCCTATCTTTTCTGCCTTAGGGGTGCTTCTGTTAATGTTGGTTGCTGCATTAATTCTTGTGGTTCCCTTATCCTGCCCCCCCCCCGTTTGTAAATATCCTTGATTTATCTTAATTCGAGTGTGCCATTTGTTTCCAGCTGGGACCCTGACTGATGCTCATCATGCCACCACTAGATGTATCAGTAGAAAATTGGAAACTCTTATGTTATATGTCAAAGTGAGAGTTATTGCAAAACAGTAACATTTTTGGAACAGTAGCAATATACAATATTCTGTTAAATGTTAAGTTACCATAAGACCTTATTAAATGGAGAGAACACACCAAACGTTGAGCATATTCAAAACTCTTAATTTCTAAATTGGAACTTTTTAAGAATTTTTCAATTAAATTTCTGTTTTTCAAAAATTGGTAGCCATATATGTTAAAACTCCATTGAACAGACTAGTGTTAGATGTAACACTCCAAGAATGAATGAATCATTCAATTCATGGGTAGAATGAAAAATGAATAGGAATGAGGGGGTGGGAGTGCTGACCTAAGAAAAAGAGGAAATGGAAGAAAAAGGAGGTACCCAGAAAATTAGTAAAACAATAAAAGCCAAGTTTAATGGTGTGAGAACCCCACAGTAGCAGGAAAGGCCGACAGACCTTCAAGAAACAAGATGTCTAAGATGCTTGATCAGCTCTCCTCTGTTACCACAAACTTTCCTTCAGCTCTGCTACACACCCTGGGTGGGTGGCATTTGGGGAAGTAAAGGGATTAGGGGAATGTCCAGAGGGTTGACAAGGTACAAAAAAGGGGAGGGGTGGATTTCACATGTAAGAGTTTAAATGTTGTGACAAAATAAAAGTCCGCCAAGCGCTTCAGAGACCCTGGGAGGGACAGACACTAGGTTTCCCACATACACAGGGGAGCAGTTCAGTACACCTTCAGTCACATCTTAAAGGTCAAGTTAGCATGAGGAAGCTGGAGGACTTCGAGAATCCGAAGTAAAAAATTGCCCCCAGCCCAAGTGGTAATAGGGACAAGAGAAATAAAAAGAAACAACTTTGCAGTTGGCCAGAAGGAGTGACAGTGATCCTAATAGAAAAACTGAATTATTTAAAGTGGTGTGTCCCTTAAATGTTATGAGAGTCCTTTTATTCACTTACAATTGCTATTTATAATCCCTGTTTTCAAGGACAGCCTCAGCCTTGGTCTCCTAAAACATTGAGAGAATATACTGTGGAATTAGCAAACTACATGTATGCTTTTACGTCTCCCGATCCCAAACTCTTTCTTTCTTTTTTTTTAATAAAGTTGTTTGTTCCCCCCCCCCATAAATTTATTTATTTATTTATTTTTGACTGTGTTGGGTCTTTGTTTCTGCACGCAGGCTTTCTTTAGCTGCATCGAGCGGGGGCTACTCTTCATTGTGGTGTGTGGGCTTCTCATTGCAGTGGCTTCTCTTGTTGCGTAGCAAGGGCTCTAGGCACGCAGGCTTCAGTAGTTGTGGCACGTGGGCTCAGTAGCTGTGGCTCTCGGGCTCTGTAGCTGTGGCTCTCGGGCTCTAGAGCTCAGGCTCAGTAGTTGTGGCGCACTGGCTTAGTTGCTCTGCGGCATGTGGGATCTTCCCGGACCAGGGCTCAAACCCGTGTTCCCTGCATTGGCAGGCGGATTCTTAACCACTGTGCCACCAGGGAAGCCCCCCAAACTCTTTCAAAGGATCAAAGATCTTGGGTTGTTGCTTTGTCTGTTTTCGTAATCCTTACCACTGCTAGAAAATTAGAAAGATGACATCAATCCAGAAATTTTGAGAAACTCCTGGAACCAAAAGAAATCCAGTCCAAAATAAATACAAGAGAAAATTCTTGGAGAGTTTTAAGTGCAATTTCAGAGAATTCAAACTCAAAATTAACAAATAAAAGGAGGAGGGAGCCCCAGCGCAACATTTTTTTGTTTGTTTTATTGAGGTATAATTGCATAAAATAAAATTCACCATTTTAAGTGTACAATTAGATGAGTCTTGACAAACGTGTACAGTCGTGAAACCGCTGCCAGAATCATGATTTAGAACTTTTTCATCTTTCCAAAAAGTTCCCTCATGCCCCCTTACAGTCAGTCCTCTCCATTCACTCCTGACCTGTGGCAACCACTGAGGGCCTTCTGCCACTCCAGTTCTACATTTCTAGGTTTTCACATAAATGGAATCACACAGTATGTAGTCACTTGTGTCTGGCATCTTTCGCTTAGCATATGCTTTTGAGATTCATCTTTTTATGGCTTAGAAATTTCCCCTTGTATGAATATACTGCAATTTGATTGTCCATTTACCAAGTGATGGATGTTTGGGGCTATCATGAATAAGGCTGCTATATTAAAAAAGAGTCTTTTCATAAACTTATTTCAAATTCATATATCTTCTCTGGTGGAGGGTCTGTTTTGCCCATCTTTTGATACCAAGTTGTTTGTTTATTACTGAGTTGTAATTCTTTCAATATTCTGGATACAAGGACTTTACCAGATACATGTTTTACAAATATTTTTCTCCCATTCTGCACCTTGCATTTTCATGTCCTTAATGGTGTCTGTTGAAGAGAAAACATTTTCAATCTTGATGAAGTGCAATTTATCATTTTTTTTCCTTTTATGATTTACGCTCTTTGTATCTTAAGAAAATTTGCCTTACCCAAGTTCACAAAGATTTTCTCCATTGTGTTCTACAGAAGTTTTATAATTTTAGCTCTTATGTTTATGTCTGGATTCCAAGATGACTTTGTATATGATATAAGGTAAAGGCCAAGGGTAGTGTTTTGTTTGTTTTTCCATACAAATATCCATTTGTTCTAGCACTATTTGTTGCAAAGACTTCTACCCATTGAATTTCCTTGGCATCTTTTTCAAATCAGTTTACTGTATATGTGTGGGTCTATTTCAGGACTCTTGTTTCATTGATCTACATGTATCATTATGCCAATATCACATTGTCTTAATTAATGTGGCTTTTATAATAGTTAAGTCTTAAAATCAAGTAGTTTAAATTGTTTGGCTTTGTTCTTCTTTTCAAGATTATTTTGGCTATTCTGGTTCTTTAAATTTCCATAGGGATTTTAGAATCAAGTCCTTAATAGCTACAAAAAATCCTGCTGGGATTCTGATTAGACTGCATCAAATCAGTAGTTCAGTTTGGGAAGAACTGATATCTTAACAATGTTGAATTTTCCAATCCAAGATTATGAACTTTCTGTACATTTAGGTCTTAAGTTTTCAGTGTATAGATCTTGCTTTTTTGTTGTTGTTGTCGTTGTTAAATTTGTGTCTAAGTATTCCAGACTTTTAATACAAAGAGGCATTGTTTTCTAATTTTAATTTCCCATTTTTAGTTATATTGAATGTAATTGATTTTATATTTTTAATAATTAATTAATTTGGCTTCACTGGGTCTTAGTTGCGGCACACGGGATCTTTGTTGTGACATTCAGGCTATTTTAGTTGCGGCATGCAGGCTCTTAGTTGTGGCATATGGGAGCTAGTTCACGGACCAGGGATTGAACCAGGGCCCCCTGCATTGGGAGCATGGAGTTTTAACCGCTGGACCACCAGGGAAATCCCTAATTGATTTTAAATTGACTTTGAATCCTAAAACTTGCTAAACTCGTTAATTCTAGAAGCTTTTTTTGGTAAATTCTACAAAGTTGATTTTCTTTTTTAAAGTTTTATTGGTGTATAGTTGATTTACAATGTTGTGTTAGTTTCTGGTATACAGCAAAGTGATTCAGTTATACACATATATATATATATATATATATATTCTTTTTCATATTCTTTTTCGTTATAGGTTATTACAAGATATTGAATAGAGTTCCCTGTACTCTACAGTAGGACTTTATTGCTTATCTGTTTTATATATAGTAGTTTGTATCTGCTAATCCCAAACCCCTAATTTATCCCTCCCCCCCACCCCCACTTTCCCCTTTGGTAACCGTAAGTTTGTTCTCTATGTCTGTGAGTCAAAGTTGATTTTCTACAAAAACCATCAATCATGTCATCCAAGAATAAAGAGGCTTACTTTATTCTTTCCAATATGCCTTTTGTTTCTTTTTCTTGCCATATTACACTAACTAGGACTTTCAGAACTATATTGAATAGAAGTGGTGAAAGCAGATATCCTTGCCTTGTTTCTTTTTTTTTTTTTTGCGGTACGTGGGCCTCTCACTGCTGTGGCCTCTCCCGCCGCGGAGCACAGGCTCCGGACGCGCAGGCCCAGCGGCCATGGCTCACAGACCCAGCCGCTCCGCGGCATGTGGGATCCTCCCAGACTGGAGCACGAACCCGTGTCCCCCGCATCGGCAGGCGGACTCCCAACCACTGCGCTTGTTTCTAATCTTATGGGGAAAGCATTAATTTTTTACTATAATGTCAGATGGTGGCAATAGTTTCTTCCAAATGTCCTTTATCAGGTTGAAGAAGTTTCTTCTTTTGCTACTTTGATAAGAGATTTTTTTTAAATCATGAATCATTGTTGAATTTTGTCAAATACTTCTTCAGTCTGTATGAAGATCATATAGTTTCTCTTTTTTAGTCTATTATTAAGAAGAATAATTACATTAATGATTTTTGAATGCTAAACTAACCTTGCATTACTGGGATAAATCTCACCCAGTCGTGATGTTTTGTCTTTTTTATATAGTGCTAATGTCAGATTTGCTATTTTTTAAAAAGATTTTTGTGAATATGTTCATGAGTGCTATTGTTCTGCAGTTTTGTTTTCTTATAATATCTTTGTTTTAGTATCAGGATAATACTAACCTCTTTATTTAAAAGCTGGGAAATGTTCTCTCATATTTTTTTGAGGAGTTTACATAGAATTGCTATTGTTTCATAAATGTTTGGTAAACAGTGAAGCTGAGATGGCCTGGAATTTACTTTGAGGGAAAAATTTTCACTTTGAATTAAATTATTAAACTTTGTAATAGTTATAGGATTATTTATTTTTTTAACATATTTATTGGAGTATAATTGCTTTACAATGGTGTGTTAGTTTCTGCTTTATAACAAAGTGAATCAGTTATACATATACATATGTTCCCGTATCTCTTCCCTCTTGCGTCTCCCTCCCTCCTACCCTCTATCTATTTCTTCTTGAATGAACTTTGGTGGTTTGTACATAATCTTCCCTTATTATTGTTTAGTGTTTGTAGGATCTGTAGTGCTGCCTCCACTTTTATTTGTAATCTTGGTAATTTGTGTCTTCTCTCCGTTGTTTTTCCTCATTAGTCTGGCTAGTGGTTTATCTATTTTAGTGATTTGTCTCAAAGAACTAGCTTTTGGTTTCATTGATTTGCTCTATATGCGTGTATTTATGTGTGTGTATGTGTGCATGTGTGCACGATCACCCATGTGCATGTGTGTTCTGTTTCACTGATTTCCTATCTTCACTTATTTCATCCTTTTGGGTTTTATTTGCTCTGTCATTTTGGAGTTTACTCTTCTTTTTCTAGCTTTTTTTAAGGTGGAAGTTCAGATCATTGATTTGAGACTTTCCTTCTTTTCTAATACATTTAATGTTATAAATTTCCGTTTAAATACTACTTTAACTGCATTCCACATATTTTGATATGTTCTTACCATATCAAAATATTTTCTAATTTCCCTTCTGAGTTCTTTTTTGACTCGTGGCTTATTTATATGTTTGCTATTTAATTGTTAATTATTTGGGGATTTTCCAGAAATCTCTTATCCTAGTTTATTTCTGTTTTGGCCAGAGAACATATTTTGTATAATTTCAATCCTCTCAAATGTATACCTGTATTAAAACTCTGTTTCATGGCCCAGAATATGTTCTACCTTGATGTATGTTCTGTTTGTACTTGAAAATAATATGCATCCTGCTTTTGTCAGCTAGAGTGTTCTAGAAATGTCAGTTTGGTCAAATTAATTGATAGTATTGCTCAGTCTTCTATATTTTTGTTGCTTTTCTGTTGGCTTTTCCTATCAATTACTGAAAGAGGAATGTTGAAATCCTCAACTATAATTGTAGATTTTTCTGTTTCTCCTTTTAATTCTATCTTTTTTGTTTCATGTGTAACTCTTATTAGGTGCATATACATTTATGATTATTGCGTCACAGGACAAATTGACTCCTTTATCATTATTAAATATTTCCCTTTATCCTTGGTAATATTCCTTTGCATAGATCCAGATTTCTTCTGATATCATTTTCCTTCTCCATGAAGTGCTTCCTTTAATATTTCTTCTTGCACAGGTCTGATAGTACTGCATTTTAAAAGTTTTTATTTGACTTCCTTTTTGAAATGTTTTAGTTCAGTTAAGAATTCTAGGTTGACAGGGTTTTTTTTTTTCCCTTTAGTACTTTATAGATGTCTCTTCACTGTCTTCTAACTTGCATTATTCCTGACAAAAAGTCTTCTGTTGTCCTCAATTTTATTTCTTTAAATGTAGAGTGTCTTTTTTTTCAGAATGTTTTAAAAATAGTCTTTTTTTTTTTTAAAGATTTTTTTTTTGATGACCATTTTTAAAGTCTTTATTGAATTTGTTACAGTATTGCTTCTGCTTTATGTTTTTGGTTTTCTGGCTGCGAGGCATGTGGGATCTTAGCTCCCTGACCAAGGATTGAACCTGCGCCCCCTGCATTGGAAGGCGAAGTTTCAACCACTGGACCGCCAGGGAAGTCCCTAAAAATAGTCTTTTATTCCTGGTTTTCAGCAATTTATTTATGATGTACCTTCACATGACTTTCTTAAAGGTTATTCTACTTAGAGTTTAAGATGCTTGATTCAGTGGATTATAGTTTTCATCAAAGTTGGGAATTTGGGGCCATTATTTTTCAATTTGTTTTCTGTATTCACTTCTGGACCTCTACGTGTCTATTGGGCCATTTACTATTGTCTCACAGGTCAGTGATGCTCTCTTCTATTCTTTTTCTGTTTAATCCTTCTTTTTGCTTCATTATGGATACTTTCTTTTACTCTGTCTTCATATTCACTAATCTTTTCTTTTGAAGTGTCTTTTCTGCTTATAATCCCATAAAGTGTATTTTTTTAATCTTAGAAATTGTAGCTTTCATTTTTTTCTTTTTTGTATCTTTCATACCTCTCCTCTTTATGCTTGTAGTTTCCATCTTGAAGGTCCTTGTCTGAATTTTAGGACTGTTGGGTCTGTTTCTATTTATTGACCTTTATCTTGTTCATGGGCTATATATTCCCGCTTTTATATATGCCTAGTAAATTTGATTGGATGCTGGACACTATAAATTGTAATTTTTGGTTGCTAGAATTTGGAGGGGGGCATTCCTTTAAATAATGTTGAATTTTGATTCATGTACACTTTCTACCCTGGCTCATGGGGACAGGAACTATTTTAAGCCCTGTGGAAACTCCAGGTATTATTTTGTCTAGTCTTAACTTGGAATCAGTTGAATCCTTCCAAGTTTTGCATTCAAGTTCTGTTAGATCCAAAACAATCTTTAGTCTTAGGAGACTTTTTCTGCCAGTAAGGCAATACCCCGTTGAGGGTTCTACCTGATGCCCCATGTATTACTAAATCTTCTCACTCTGGCTGGCAGGAATAGGTACCATTCCCTACCTTGTGCAACCTCCAATAATTTTTTTGCCTATTCCTTTCTGGTGACTTTCCTCAAATTTGAATAATTTCCTCTAATTCATGTGCATATCCACACTCAGCCAAAGATTAGAAGAGATCCTTCTGTTTTCTGCCTCTAAAATTACAGCCACATTGGCCTCCTCAAACACTAATATTAGTCTTCTCAAGTCAGTAACGCTGCTAGGCTCAGTTTGGGACCCCCCTTTCCAGTAGCCTCCAGCCTCCAGACAGTAAGCTGGTGCAACTGTAGTGTGCTTTGTTTTTCTTCTCTCCAAGATCACAGTTCTGCTCTCCTGTGGTCCAGTGTCTGAAGTCCTTTCTTCCAAATATTTTAACTGGTTTTCTAGCTGTGTAAGATGGGAGTATAAATCCTGTCCCTTTTACTTTATTTTTCCTAGAAGTAATGGGGCTATTAATTATAGGGATTTGGATGGGGGGTGTGGTCAGCATTTGGAATAGCTGGGTAGCCAGGCCTCTCCCTGTATGATAAACTGATCCAGTCAGTAAGCTGGAATATTAAACCAAAGGATATGCCCAGAACTCAACAAAGAGTCAAAAAAATTGTGGATTTTTTGTTTTTGTTTAAGTTAAAGCATGGGTGACAGATTCAGATTTGAACTTAACAAACCCACGTAAGTTCCAGATGAAGAGGAAGAACCAATGAAAGGAACAGTAGAGAAAACTTTCCAGAGCAATACATTGCTTCTGGCTTGAAAGAATCCATCAGTTGTAGAGTAAGATTAATACTTAAGTTCATCCTAAACATATATTAGTAATATTTTTAAACCATAAAGAGAAAATCCAAACATTTTCCAGAGAGTGGGAAAAAAACCCAAAACTCAGCGTATTCTTTAAAGAATGAGACTTAACATTACTTTAAAAAGTATTCATTTGAACTAAGAATTCTATACAATAAAATCCTTCAGATCTGAAAGAAAAAGACATCTTCAGAACACAAAGTACTCGGAATATATCACCCAGGCCAGAGACCCATTCTGAAAAAAATAAATTGAGCATATATTCCAGCCACATACCCCCAACCCCCAAAATCAAGAAAGCAAAAAATAGGGGTGAACAAATAGGTAACACAATTAAGTGTTAATAAATGTTGATCCATATGTAAAATTATCTCTATCTAAATGGCAAAGTGGGTAGGACAGGGAAAAGAAGGGCTATTTCCTATTAACATCCGAATTTCAGACTTCCCTTGGAAAATGTGAAGATACAGCAATCCGGGCTCTAATTCCCACAGGGCCACAATCAGCTGGAGCTAACTGGCTGCCCCTTAGCTGCAGTGACTGCCTCTTGCCTCACGCCCCGCCCCCACACACACCTTTGCTTCTTGGTGTCCATGCAGCCTCTGTAGGCGTTTGAGTTAACCATCTCAGTCTTTAGCCAAAGGAATTCATTCAACGGGGTTTGCATCCTTGAGCAGCAGAGGTGACCTGGGTATCCCTGAAAACATCCTTGCCATACCAACAGGAACATATATTAATGGAATATCTATACAGCACTGCTTCCCAAACATTTAATTTTCAAAGCAGTCCCCAGAAGTAGGAACTGAAAGGTGGCCTGCTGTACTACAAGGCAAGGGGTCAGTGACCCCCGCCCCCCCCAAAATGGTATAAAAACTTACATGTGCACGTTGGAGGGGGCGGTGTCCATAGCCTTCACCATGCTGTCAGAGGGATCCTATAGCTCTGAACCCCAGAGTCCCTGCAACCCAGAGGACAGAGCCCTGGGTTTGCAGCTAGAACTCTCAGCCACTTAACTAGCTTTGTGGCCTTGGGCAAGTCTCTTAAATCAATCTCTCCAAATCCCCATTCCTTCACCAATAAAATGGACATGACCTGCCTACTTGTAGAGTTGGGCGGATAAGAGGTCATGTATTTAAAGCACTCTGCATCAGCAAGGGTGTAATAAATCGTGAGCCGCCTCTTTATCAGGTGGTAAACAGGCTGAGGTCACTTAAAAGACCCTTAGGATCTTCTAGCCCAAGGCTATCCTGGCTGACCTTCCGACTGAGGGCAGGCGCTGAGCTGACCCGAATCTGCTGCTAGGCGATCTCACTCTGACCGGACACGCACTCTCGGGCTCGGACTCTAGGGCACCGCTCCCGGTAAGGTCACTTTGCGTGTTTCTAGTCTGGGCGGAGCAGGGTCCTGCGGGGTTGCCGACGCGGAGCGAGGTGGGTGGAGAACCCGAACGAGTCCGCCTGTGGTGCAGCTCCCCCAGTACGGGCGGAAGCTTGGCGCGAAAAACGTAGGAGTCATGGGACCCTGAACTGGGCTGGCCACTCCAGTCGGGCCAAGTTCACTGAGTTCGCCAAGTTCTCGAGCGCGGCCGTGAGAGTTGGCAGCCTCGGGGTGCGGGCGACATGGTGCGCGGCAGGATCTCTCGGCTCTCGGTTCGCGATGTGCGCTTCCCCACGTCGCTCGGGGGCCACGGCTCGGACGCTATGGTAAGCGCTGCCTGACCGCCGGTGCCCTCCCGCCCCTCCGACGCTGGGCCGTTTAGGCTCGGGGCACCCCACAGGCCCCAGGAAGGTTCCCAACCTTGGAACCGTTGCTTTTGTAAGTGGAGAGGTCGGGAAGGGGAATGAAGGTATCTAGAGACTCTCCACCCTCCTAGGTTTTTTTCTCTTTTCTTACTGTTCCTTTCTTTGCTGACATTTAGTATTTCCTGTTTTTACATTTACAATTCTCATTTTGCTGGAAATGCGAATCGTATTTGCAAAACGATGTTGTTAGGTTCCCACCAGTGAAACTCTAAAACACAGCGCTAGCTTCTCAACCAGAAGGAGACCAGGAAGACCCGGGCAGGGTGTTAGGTGGTGATCCTGCTTCCGCCACAGCTTGCTGTGTGACCTGGGAAAGCTCCTAACCCAAGAGGCCTATCTGCGAAGTGAAGGAGTCACAGTCTGGCTGGAAAACCAGACGAACAAACTCGCAGTAACTGGGTCGTGTAAGAGGGGGCTCTCATGAAATTACCTGAAAACATGGTTATAGAGGATGTGTCACATAAAGAGTTAAGTAGATGTCAGCCTTTGGAGATGCAGTAAAGTAAGCACTGAAGGGCATTTTTGCTCCCTGAGAGTGTTAGCGGGACAGCCCACGCCGCCACCACCTTCTAGTGCAGTGGTTCCCAAATATGAGTCCTGTGCAGGGTCTCCTCCAGGCCTGTCCCCACTGGATCCTCACTGCCCCTCCCGGCCCACTCACACATGGCACACTGGAAAAACAAAGTTGCAGGGTATGTAATGAATGTGTGAAACATCCATGTTAGGATAATGATTATCTGTTACTTGTATGGAGGGAGGGGAATTGAGTACCCAAGGACTTTCATTCACACTGTAAAGTTTTGCCTCTTAAGCTGGATGGAGGGCACCCTGATGTGTATTACATTCCCTATGCTCTTTGTGTACCTGAAATGACCTTTTGTTAAAAAGTGCTAAAGTTACTTAAAAGAATGTCCTTTATTCTGAGATTAGGTTCTTCCTGCTTTTAAAAACCCTTATTTGTCCTTTCTTATATGATGTTATGGTAAATGACAAAAAACACCCACTGGGCAATCCTTTGTGGATCTCCAAACAAATATTTGAAATTTTACTGACTTGTAAAATTCAAATACCTGATCATGTGCTATCGCCTCTGCCCCTCTGAGGTGTAGCAGCTGTGGGGAAACCACACAATCTCTCCAGGCCTGGGTTTTCTCATCTGTAAAATGGGTGTAACAGTGTCTGCTTTATACATGTAAATGAGATGTGTGTAGAGAGCCTGACACAGAGAAGGCTGGCAATAACTGTGGCTGTAATTACTGTTTACATATGAAGAAACTGAAGCAGAAGAGTGCTGACCTCCATTTTTCTCTTCTTTGAATTTGTGAAGTGTTAAGGTTGCTGGCTTACTGTGGAATAACTTAGGAAATGGAATTTGTCTCTGGCCTGAGTGGTTTATGACCTCTGGGTCAGGAGAGATTATTATCTGACAGCTGTATTGCAAGCTCATAAATACTGAAGTATTATCTCCCAGAGATATGGTGTGTGTTGTATGCTGATTTCCAAATGCCTTCCTTTTAATTAATTAATTAATTAACTTATTTATTTGGCCACCCCGAGGCATGCAGGATCTTAGGAGATCTAACTCGTGCCCCCTGCAGTGGAAGCGCAGAGTCCTAACCACTGGACCACCAAGGAACTCCCCCCAAGTGCCTTCTTAATCGCAAGTCTGCTTGTCAGTCCTCAGCAGTACTGCCATGACTGAGGATTGCTCCCCGCACCCTCACTGCACGCAGCACTCAGCAGTTCAGCTCCCTTAGCACTTAGCAGCAGAGCGAGTCTTCCTGATCACAAGTAGGGTATTTTCATGAAGGAGCCCTGAAACTGTTCCCCATATTTGTTCAAGCAGTGGGTTCCAGTTACGATTTCTTACCAGCCTTTTAAGAAACGTGGAGCCCTCGGGCCTGCAGTGCTCTTACCAGCACTTATGCAGGAGCTAACTACGGTTCCAGAGAGCCCAGCTCTGCTGAGCCTGCCACTTCCCAGCCCGACTTTTTTTTTTCTTTTCCATTATAGTTTATATTAGATATTGAATGTAGTTCCTTCTGCTATACAGTAAATACTTCTTGTTTATCTATTTTATATATAGTAGTTTGTATATGTTAATTCTAAACTCCTAATTTATCCTTACCTGCCTTCTCCTTTGGTAAGCATAAGTTTGTTGTCTATGTCTGTGACTCTGTTTCTGTTTTGTAAAGTCCATTTGTGTGTCATATTTTAGATTCCACATATAAGTGATATCATATGGTATTTGTCTTTGTCTGACTGACTTCACTTAGTGTGATAATCTCTAGGTCCGTCCATGTTGCTGCAAATGACATTACTTCATTCTTTTTTTTACAGCCGAGTAATATTCCATTGTATATATGTACCACATCTTCTTTATCCATTCATCTGTCAATGGACCCTTAGGTTGCTTCCATGTCTTGTCCCAGCCATACTTTTCCTCTCCATTCCCCGTTGTCTGCTGAGCTCCCTGGAGCTGCTGTCCAGACCACTCTCTCCCGCCTCTGCCACCCAGTCCTGTGCCACTGTGTCACCACAAAGACTGAAGACTAATGCGCCCTTGGCCCCATCTCTGCACATCAGCCTCCAGCCATCCCTCTCATCTTTCCCTTTATTCTGTAAGGCATGTCCTTCTCCAGAACTGATTTATGCCTGTGTCCCCATGCCCACCTTTTCTGACTGCCAGGGCCTGTTCCCTTTTCATTTTAAGCCTCTCCTTTTCTAGTGGCCCCTCTCCATCCCACATGGACAGGGCTTCCCACTTTGGAATAGTCTTTACTTGGCCTCTCCACCCCCTTTCTGTCCCTTCCCCACCGAACCCTAGATTACTGGTCCATGCCTGTTGCCTCCATCCGTTCATCTACTTCCTCCTTAACCTGAAGTTGACCTGTGTCTCCTTCCTTCTCTTGGAACTGCCCTTTCTATTTCTGCATCCAGTGTCCTTCACCCTGGTCTACATTTCTTGCTGTCTGCTGCCCATCCCTCCCTCGCTGACCACTTGCCTCTCTGGCTGCTCCTTCCTATACTGACCCCCTTCTTCTCTCTCAAGGCTCAGGCCTCAATGCCTTTCCTGTCTCATCACACACTCCCATTAAGACCCCCTCTGTGTTCATGGCTTCAGTGACCACTTTTATGCCAAAGACTCCCAGATCTCATTCCTGGATCTTCACTCTCACCTCAAGTCCAACTGCCATCCTTCAGGAGGACATTCCTTTTGTCCATTCAGAGCTCCTGTGTTTCCTTTGGGGACCATGAACAGTTCCCTCTGATGGGAACTCTTTTTGGTGTTTTCTGTTCTTACGTGACATCATTCCGGGTTTATGTGGGGATTTCTCACGTTTGCGGATTTGGGGGGATCATTTCCCCTCCAGCACACAGACCCTGATTACTCAGCTGCCTATGTTGTCTTGGAGACGGATGCGGAAGATGGACTCAAGGGCTACGGAATCACCTTCACTCTGGGGAAAGGCACTGAAGTTGGTGAGTTGAACATCCCTTGAGGTTCCAGAATGCTTAAGTTTCATTTACATTCCAGTTCTGACCTTATTTTCCTCCGTATTTACACTGCTTGAAGTGAGTAAAAACAATGTTTAATGGTTTATTTCATTGGGATAAATTTTTAAATAGCAGATTTTGGCTTCTCTCCTTGTAGTCATCCATAGACTACAGGTGAATCCTTGAATCTCAGCCGGTTTCTGTGCAGAGCTTTGAGGACCTGAACTGTGTGAGTGAGTGAGGGACATGACGTAGGCAGGCATGCATTCACAGGACAAGGCTTATTGTTGTGTGCAGAGAGCCTACTTGCTTTTCTGAATATTCCACACTGAGTTGGTTTCAAGTTCACTGCTCTTCTGGGCAGAAAAGGCTGTAGGTCCTGCCCAGTTTCAGAACTCTCATCTGGAAGAGCAGATAGTGAAGAATGCACATTGAGCCATGAGTAAGCCTGTCTTTTCTCAGAGCTGGACGAGGGCTCAGCAGTCTTGAGAGTCCACATTTTTGGAGATAAGGAAACTGAGGCCCAGACAGCTGCTCGGTTAGTCCTGACTGCCCGAAGTGCTTTCTCTCCGGAATATTTACATACAAATTATTTGCTTGTTTTTTTTTAAATGCATAATTGTTTTTTTTAATGCACGCACAGTGTACAAAATTCAATATGTACAAAAAGAAGACCTCTGACAGATCAATTTCAATGGCTCATTAGGAGCTGAAGCCGAATTATGATAGGTTGAAGGGTGAGGGTCCAGGAAGGGAGGAAATAGATTCTCTAACTTTGGTGGTGATGCGATACCTCCCTCATGGATATTTGTACTGTCAGCCCTTGCCTAGTTGTAGAAGAAAACTCTTGACCCACCGAACGATTTTGGTATCATCGAGCAGATAAAAGGTGTGTGTGTGTGTGTATGTATGTGTGTATGAATGTATGTGTGTGTGTATGTATGTGTGTGTGTGTGTGTGTGTGTGTGTGTGTGTGTGTAGGACAAGGGAACCTTTCTTGAGCGTTATGTGGATGCCATCAGGCTCTTCCAGCTCCTCCCAGGGCTGCCGTCCAGTCATCCGTCAGCTGGGCCTTCCGCAGACACCTCCTGTGTGCTAGGCGCTCTGCCAGGCACTGCAGAAATGACTTTACAAACAAAGAGAGAGAAAGGGGACAGAGTCCCACGTACAAGGAGAAGGAAATCACGAACTTCTCAGGGAGACAGACATAAAAGAATCAATAGTGCAGTGCGAGAAGGACTATTTTTTTTTTTTTTTTTTGAGTACAAGCTACACGGAAAGAAGTTTAGTTCATTGTCCAGGAGGGTCAGGACGGCTTCAGAGCAATGGTGAGGTTTTGAGATGAGCCTTGAGGGGTAACTAGGAATTGGCTGGGCAGAAGGAGGCACCTCGGCAATGATTCCCTGACCCCCTCCCCCTAAGTCAACCATTCACTGTTGATGTTTTCTCCCAGGCAGTGACCGCTGACCCCCACAGGTTGCTGAGCTGTGTATCAGCTTCTCCTGCAACTTTAATTCACTGGTGTAAGTTGAGCACTTTATGAAGCTGCTTTCTCCAGCCATACAGGGCAGCCCCCAAAGTTTGTACAAAACTCAGCAGGCTTACAAGATGTGTTCTGGGACAAGCCATGAGAACCACTCTCTGTTAACAGCCAGGACCTGGAACTGGGCCCGCAGTGGAGGGACGCTGCACTGTCACGTGGTCCCTGGGACAGATGTGTTGCTGAGTTCACTGTGTGGGGACCTCCCTGACCCCTCCCCTCCCCCACACTGTCCCAATGGATGCCTCGAGCAGGAGAAATCAATTTCCATCTCTCTGTGCCTGGAACAAATGGCTCTTTTGTGGTGATGGAGGTGGCTTCCGCCTGTTTCAGACCACAGCATGACGGAACCCATTTTAATTTTAACCTTGTTGCATTTTTCACTGCCACTGCCGTCTCACTGAACGTGTTACATGGTGTTCAAATTAAAGTTGAAAAAAATTCCATTAGCTCATCACGGTTCTTCTGCAGCCTTTATCAGCCTACTTACCTAATCATCTTTTATGATCCAAGAAAACAGAAAGAAAACAATGCTTTCCTCATTACTGTGAAGAAAGCGCCTATATGTGAGAGAGCGGGGAAGTTATGGTTGATTTTTTATGTATAAATGAGACCAATATAGTTTCTTTTAATAGGAAAAGAAAAAGAGGTGAAAAAAGCATAATTTTTAAAGAGAAAAGATGGCCACAAGCGTTCTTGCCAGCATGAGAGCTCAGACCCACGGTCCTCCATAGCCTTTACTGACTTGTCCCTCCCGGGCAGGAGGTCCCAGGAAGTGAGTCCTGGAGAGATGTAGTCACAGGAGAGAACCCTGGCCTCAGTCAGCACGGAGCTGCCTTCAAGGCCGAGTGTTTCCAGACAGATTTCCCACCCATTGCTTCAGATGTGCACACCTGAAGCAGACTGTTCTCCACACTGGAGTCAGACCACCACCGCCCAAATTTCTGTGGAAGGCACCAAATTTTAGTAAACTTCCTGCAGTGGCCTCAGTTTGAGCAAGGAGAATCCACATCCTCTAGATGAATGTATTAGTGTTGCTTGCGCTTCTGTTAGAGCTGTGAAAGATGAACCCATCCTTAACATTTGTTAAATGTGTTTGCTTTGTGATGCGAACAGTCCATGGTTTTCAGCAACCATCTCAGTAGAACAGAGGTTTAATGCAGATAATGATACGAGAGTCGCTGACTTACTCTTCAGATGTCTTTAATCCAAGAGCACCAACCATCAAGGACTGAGGAGCACTCTGTCTTCTCACAGTTCTAGGGACTGAGCACCTGAACTGGAATCAGTCTGCATTCCATTAACAAAAGCCCTAGAGAACACAGAAAGTGTGGATCAGCCCTAAATGCTGTATGTGAGAGCCAGTGCGAATCATCTGAGGGCTGCGTCACAGAGACCAAGCAGATCCTAAGAACATGTTTTAAATACTTTCAAAACATCTTTCTCCTAAGATCTGACTGATAGTAAAACTGTGCCTCTACAACTATCCTGTGAAATGATGTGAGAATTTTAATATTGAAGCAGTGGCTATACCAAACAAAAGTCGATCAAAATTTTTTATAATAAATTCATTGCTTTAGGGCTAAGTTGATGACTTGGTTTGATTATTTTGGCCTTTTACACATAGACTGAGTGTTTTATAGACTGAGCAAAGGATAGAAGGATCTTTCCCATACAGTTTGTTACTTTACTTGTTCATCTGAAATAACACAATAAAGTCTTTTTTAAGTAGAACACCAAAAATAAGTAATTGATGGTAATGCTGACCCAAATGCAGATTAACTTTGAAATTAGTTATGAAAAATGTAGTCTATCACAAGTCAATGGTAAGAAATTTAATGTTTATGAAAAGTGTTTTCATGTAGTTTAACATTTTACATGTAAGTATTAAGCCATTTGCAAATTCATTTCATTTTTAATAGAGTTATGCTGTGAATTCAAGATAGTTTCTATACTTGACAATGAGCAAAAGGCATTTTTTAAAAAAATTCTGTAAGTCAGAGTCTTATTCCTTAGGAACAATGAATTAGCAAGGTTTGGTTTTGAAGCTGACATATGGACACTTTACAAAGTGAACAGGAAAATGATTTGGGAACGTGATTTAAACTTTCAGATCTATGGCTCTGTCAATCAAAATGGGTTTGCTCTTTTCAGAAATTAAGCTCAGTATATAGATTAACAGTCATTCTATCGTGTGCTATTAGTTATGACAACCATAGAAGACATATTTGGGGCAATTTTTAAAGGCATGTACCTTTTGTATTTAAAATTATTTTCATTAATGCCCACATTAGATTGTTTGTGGTGCTTGCGTGTCTTAATTTATTTACACCAAAACTAAACAAGAATTAAATCCCCTTTAATAGTTGTCTGTGCTGTGAATGCCCTGGCCCCCCACCTGCTTAACAAGGACCTCGGGGACATTGTTGGTGATTTCAGAGGCTTCTACAGACAGCTCACGAGCGACAGCCAGCTCAGATGGGTAAGGCACCTGTTTTGTAAAACACTTCTATAAATAACTCAGGTCTCATGTCCTTTGATTGCAGCATTTGTGAAAATAGAGACAGGTTTACAATTTTAAGGTAAAACATTTTATTCAGATAAATTAGGGCTTGAACCATTTGGACAATCAGTATTTTGAGGTAATCTGTTCCTTTCTGTAAGACCTGAATCTGGACATATTTGGATCCTGAGAGCTATCTCTGCCCTTATGGACCTCATCTCTGCTCCCTGGATGGGGAGAAGTGGTCTAGACTCTCTAGAGGATAAAGTGCTGAATGGGCAACATTTTTTTTTTTTTTTTTTTTGTGGTACGCGGGCCTCTCACTGTTGTGGCCTCTCCCGTTGTGGAGCTCCGGACGCGCAGGCTCAGCGGCCATGGCTCACAGGTCCAGCCACTCCGCAGCATGTGGGATCCTCCCGGACCGGGGCACGAACCCGTGTCCCCTGCATCGGCAGGCGGACTCTCAACCATTGCACCACCAGGGAAGCCCATGGGCAACCATTTTAAGGGAGACATAATGTGAGTAGAATTGAAGTTGTGGGAGGCACTTATTAAGGACAAACGTAAGAGAAGAACAAAGGTTAAGAAGAGAAAGACCAGAGCACCTTTATGTGTATAGGGCTATATTTGAAACCTAAGTTCAAAGCATGAAGAAAATGAGGTTCTAGAGAGAGGATTTTATCACAGTAAGGTCAGTCTAGCAGCAGAGACCTTGCCGATGTCTCCTGACATCAGCTCTGTCTTTTCCTAAGTGCTCAGTCTCCTGTCCATGCACAGAGAAAGGCTTATTGTCCACATTGCCTCGAATTTCATTCTTAACTTCTGCCAACCAAGTGAAACTTGCTTTTAAAGCATCCCCTCGAAGGAGTTCCCACTGGTCGAATCTGGGACAATTCAAGCATCAAGAGAAATGTGGTGGTGATGTGTACAAGTCACTGAATAACCTAAGACTCCATGAGTCTGTTCAGATAGCAAACAACCAACCAACAAGGGAAACTTTGTCATTACAATCGAATACACACTAATATAACAGGAATGGTAACATTAGAAAACCACCATATTACAACCATACCTGTAATTGACTGAGGCAAGAATCACCAATGGATGGTAAAACTTGGGGGCAATATTAATCTCCTTACTTAGAAAGGGAAATGGTAACCACACAGTGGGGAAGCCTAAAGGATACGTCTTACCCAAGTGCTAAAAGATAATAGCCCTAACAAAAAAATGTGGTGGCAACGTTGCAATCTAATCATGATGGGGCTGCAGACCAACCCAGGTGGAGGAACATTGTGTAAGTCAACTGGCCTGTACTCTTTGAGAATATTGATATCATTTTTAAAAAGAAGAAAATTTGCTCCAGATAAAGAGAGACTAAAGTGAAATGTCAGCTAAATCTAATATGTGAATACAAGAAAGAACATTATTGGGACAGTTGGTGAAATTTGATTATAGACTGTCTTTGTAGGTAATAGTATTCTATCAATGTTATATTCCCTGAATTTGATCCTTGTTCTATGGTCATGTAAGAGAATGTCCTTGTTTTTAGGAGCTACATTCTGAAGTATTTAGGGTTAAAGGGGCATGATATTTGCAACTTACTCTCAAATGACTCAGTAAAATAAGTTTATATAATATATTTTATTTTTCTGTACATATGTGTATATGTGTATATATGTATATACAAAGAGAGAGACAGAAATATATAGGAGTTCTTTGTACTATTCTTGCAAATCTTCTATAGGTTAGAAACTATTGAAAAAGAGCTTATCCTCTAAGTGAGTTTCCATCGCTGCCTTTTAATTCATGAAACATGTCCCTGGCTAGAAGACCTAAATATCTTTTTCTTTTCTAAGAAGTGCTGGTGTGTTTTGCTTCCTAACCAGATCGGTCCCGAGAAGGGTGTGGTGCATCTGGCCACGTCGGCCGTTCTCAATGCCGTGTGGGACCTGTGGGCCAAGCAGGAGGGAAAGGTAATCCTCCAGGCAGCACCTCTGTGACCCTGCAGCACAGACACTTCCTCTATGAGCAAAGGCAAACGCACAGCAGGCTCCCAAGTGACATATGGAGAATTGTTCGATTATTCGTCTCCGCTGAGAGGTACTGGCCACAGTCAGGTTGTTGTTGGAGTAGGTTAGAAAGGGCTGAGCAAGAAGGGGTAGCAGAGGCGAGGGGCTGGGAGGCAGGTGTTAGTCTGATAGTGGGAATTCGCCACTAGTGCATTTACTGTCAGAAAACAAGTGGGTACTTAACACGTTTTGGGTACTTCACACATTTTACAAATCTTTTCTTTTCTTCAAGCCTCTGTGGAAGTTACTTGTTGACATGGTAAGTAGATTCTTTAATATTCTCATTGTTTCTGTAAATGAAATGGATTTCATGGATTACTTGCCTTTTGATAATCAGTAAATACATTCAGCACTGCCTCTGGATCAATCACTATAGTGCTGATCAAACAAAACCCAGTAAAGTCTAATATTCTTTTTTTTTTTTTGGCTGCGTCGGGTCTTTAGTTGTGGCACACGGGATCTTTCTTTGCCACGCGCGGGCTCTTCATTGCGGCATGTGGGCTTCTCTCTAGTTGTGACGTGTGGGTTTTTTCTCTCTCCAGTTGTGGCGTGTGGGTCTTTTCTCTCTCCAGTTGTGGCGTGCGGGCTTCTCTCTAGTTGTGGCTCATGGGCTCCAGAGCGCGTGGGCTCAGTAGTTGTGGCACACAGGCTTAGTTGCCCCGCAGCATGTGGGATCTTAGTTCCCCAACTAGGGATTAAACCCACGTCCCCTGCATTGCAGGATGGATTCTATACCACTGGACCACCAGGGAAGTCCCAAGTCTAATATTCTTTTTCTGGTATTTGGAGTAACAAAGAGCTGTGCTCACACAGGCAGGGAGGTCCGATGGTCCCACCTCCCCCACTGTGGCACTTGTTTCCACGTGTAACACAAATTCTTGAGTTTCCGCTTCCTAACTGTGAAAAGGGGATAATCATAACTTCTCTAGAAATTCCGTAGAATTGGTTTAAAGACCAATTGAGAAAAGTGCTTTACAAACTCTGACGAGCAAGATGTTATTATTGAAATATTATCTGGTCACTTTGACTCCAAGAGCAAATGGCAGATCAGACTCTTGAGCAAGGAGCCCACAGTGAATTCTAAAGATGTGCCCCTGCCGTTTCCTTTCTCCCTGACCTGTTGATATCAGGGATGAGCACCTGGCTGCCAAGGAGGAAAAAACTCTGGGCAGGTTAAGGGGAGTGAACTTCAGACCCAGGCAGACCTGGCTTTGAATCTGGACTCCACCACTTCCTGGCTGTGTGACCTTGAGCATGCTGCTTAACCTCTCTGAGCATCATCTTGCTTGGGGTAATGCCTTAGATGGTTGCTGAAAATCTGGTGGTTAACAAACGAAGGTCCTGGGACTTCCCTGGTGGTGCAATGGTTAAGAATCCGCATGCCAGTACAGGGGACACGGGTTCAAGCCCTAGTCCAGGAAGATCCCACATGCCTCAGAGTAACTAAGCCTGTGTGCCACAACTACTGAGCCTGCACTCTGGAGACCACGAGCCACAACTACTGAGCCCGTGTGCCCTAGAGCCTGTGCTCTGCAACAAGAGAAACCACCGCAATGAGAAGCCTGCGCACCGCAACGAAGAGTAGCCCCCACTCGCCGCAGGTAGAGAAAGCCCGCGTGCAGCAATGAAGACCCAACGCAGCCAAAAATAAAATAAATAAATAAATTTACTAAAAAAAAAAAAAGAAAAAACAAAGAACCATGGCCTTGAAGACTGTTGGGCCGGCAGACGTTGTCTCTTCTCTGGAGGAAAGTGAAAATGAGAGGCTGTAACATCATCTCTCTGACATGGTTGCGGGTGGCATGGGGGCGCCATCTGAAGGGGAAGGACGTGGACCTTTTGAGCCACCTGCAGGCTCAAGGTTGGCCTCTGAGAGGGATGTTGGAGGTGGCCCCCAGAACTGAATGATTTGGGGCCACTAGGAAGGTGCCTGAAATCCCACCTGTGGACTTTTCATTCTTTTGGATCCTGTTCCGTTTCAATGCCAGTGGTCTTAAAAGAAGCAGAATCTCGGCATTGAGAGCTTTTATGATATTTAAGGGTTACAGCGGAGTACTATTGGTCACAGTACAACCTGCTTCCAAACTGACTGACTTAGATTGGGGTGGGGAGGTCTCACCAGAGACCCAGCCTAGAATGTGGGCCTCCCCAGTGAGGCCAAAGCCCCGACTTCGGGGAGGGAGGAGAAGGGGACCCAAAGGTCCTTTCCCGGTCAGAATAAGCCCATGTCCAGCAGATTCTTAGAAACATAATCCACTTGTGAATTGATGTGGGCCTTTCCTACCTGCTCTCTTGCTGCCAGGACCCCAGGAAGCTGGTATCCTGCCTAGATTTTAGGTACATCACTGACGTCCTGACAGAGGAGGAAGCCTATGGTGAGTCATCCCCAGGAGCTGGGAGCTTTCTGGTCCATTCTTATATGGAAGCAACAGGGCCGAGTGCTTTGTTGTCTAAAAGAGTGATAATGCTTTTTATTTTTTCCAGAAATTCTGCAGAAAGGTCAAGTTGGGAAAAAAGAGCGAGGTGGGTTGTGAGGAAATTCTCTTCATTATTTTTGCTATCATTGTGCACTTTTGAGTGTCCCCGTCCTTGAGTGTCCAGGGGTTCGCATCATCCCCCTGCAGCAGGCCCACGGACAGACGGTTGAGTCTAGATGCAGCGGCCTCCTGGTGTGACCTCTTAGGTCAGAGTTCACTTCGGCCACTGCTGGGAGCAAGGCTGTTTTTAGGGTTACACCACACGCCACGGGCAAGGCCTTGGCCAGCAGGGCGTCCCAGAGGGTATCCCAGGACCTGGGTGTGACATCCTTGGGATCCGCACCGCCTCCAGGTGCCTGTGCAGGGCGGGCAGGAGAACAGCTGGATTCTCCATGGGCAGCGCCTTAGCCACGGGCAAGTCTAAAGCTGAAGGTCCCGCAAACACAAAATGTTGACGAGCGTTGTGTTTCCACAGAAGAACAAATGCTGGCGCACGGCTACCCCGCCTACACCACGTCGTGCGCCTGGCTGGGCTACTCGGACACCACGCTGAAGCAGGTGGGCGCTTGAACCTGGTTTTCTAGACAGGCTTTCTGGAGGGACATCATGTTTTCCTCTTAGCCTTTCTGAATCGTTAAGGATCCCAGGCCTTGCCCCGGAGGTCCTTGGATGTGAGCAAAAGGAAAGCCGTTTCCGTTGTGGACGCTGGGCCCGTGAGCTGGTGAGCCCCACCTCGGCCCTGGAGGGGGAAGCTGATTCCCGGGCAGAGGCAGCAGCATAACATGGTGCAATGTGAGCCCTAACCGTGCTCTGCCTCAGTTTCCTCACTGCGAAGTGGGGAAATAATAGCTGTCCGGGGTGGAGGGGGTTGAGGATTCCGATGAATGCTGCCGTGGTGTGATGCTCGCAGCACATGGTGGCACCTGGTGGGTGGTCAGCGCCTGCCTGCTTTACTGCCCTTTCCCATCACCCTGTGCTCACCTGCCGCTGAGAGCGAGAGAGAGGGGAGACTAGCTTCTGTTCGTTACTCTTTTATCCACTCTTCCTGTGGATACCACAGAACATCCTGGCTTTAAAAAGAGGGACAGAAATGCTCCATTCCCCAACCAGGAATGTTGTGACCATTAATGAAATGGTTCCCATAGAGATGAGGAAAGAAAGTCACCAAGCGGTCATGCTCTGTTGGCTAAGCTGTTTCTGCTCTGAATTTCAACACATGGTGGTTCTTCTGGTTCATGGTACAGCCGTAGCATTTGTGAAGCCAAATCAGAGATGGCCAAGGTGCTGCTTAGATCTAGGAGTGTGTGTGTGGTGATGGCTCTGCTCCTCTCCCCACAGCTCTGCAGCAAGGCGCTGGAGGACGGCTGGACCAGGTAACTTATTTGGGTGAACTTGACTCTCCAGTTAGCGAGAGAGGCTGGTCGGTGGAGAGGAGCCAGGATCCAAAAGTACCAAGGAGGCCAGGATTCGCCCGGGGCAGTCTGGTGTGTAAGGACACACCAGGGAAATTTCAGCTGAAGCTCTTTCTCCAAAGACGAGTTATGAGTCTAGTTAGAATCGTGGAACATCAGAGTTGAAAAAGATAATTGATTTCCAGCCCCGATCTAGAAATCTACTCTTTACTATAGTAACAAGCGTTGATTCAGCTTCTATGTGAAAACCTCCAGAGGCAGCAAGCTTGTGCGTTGTTGGAAGGCTCTCAGTGTTGGAAGAGCTTCAATGTAGCAGACCCTTTGCTTCCCTATAACTTCCAGCCACTGGTCGCAATAATTATCTTCGGAGTTCTTCTCCCAAGAGTCTGGCCCCCCTCTTCCCCAGGCCACCTCCTCTCCAGACCAAGCCTCTGCCTTCTCTTCTCCTTCTCCCTCATGGTTATGGACCCCTGGGCATCCTGGGGTTTCCTTGGGGTAAACTACGGTGGGCAGTGGCCCCGAATCCCGAAGCTGTGCAGGACACAGGGACCATCACCTTTTGATCTGGTCACTGAGCCCATCCATGCGGCTCAAGGTGGACATTGTGCCTGTGAGCCGTCACCAGGCTCTCTGCGCGACAGTCTGGCCACCCGCCTCCTGTCGCTCCAGGTGTGGTCTGTGGAGCAGCAGCACTAGCGTGCCCTGCTGCTCGCGGTAGATTTAGAAAACCATTTGTATAGGTTGCTTAATAAGTAAGGACCAAAAACAAGATCTCCCATCAACTTTAAAAAACAAGTGCAGAATCTTGGGCCTCACCCCAGACCTGCTGCATCAGAATCTGCATTCTAACAAGATCCCTGGGTGATCTGCATACCCACTGAACTGTGAGAGGCACTGAGTTATGGTTGAATCCTCAGCTAAGTAAAGGGTTGGGGACTGAGAACTTGATGGAGGCAGCATGAAGCAGTGGAGAGGCTTGGGATGTGGTGGATTTGGAATCAACATCATGCCTTTTCCTTTCATCTCCTGCAGTGCCTGCCTGCTGTGTGACCATGGGCAAATTGTTCAACCTCTCTGAACCTCATTTTCTCTCTATAAAATGGGAATCATAATATCTCATGGTTTTCAAGGTTGCTGTCTCTGAAAAGGACCAGCACAGCCAGGATTGGTAGCAGGTGCTCAGTGAGTGCTGGCACCTTCCCTCCCTCCATGTGCCCAGGAAAGGCTGGAGCAGACACCGCTAGGAGTCAGAGAAGGCCGAGGAGAGATTCCTAGGCCCCTGAGCATGGGAAGCCCAGCATCCAGAAGCTAAGGCTTCCACCCAGGATAGAAAGGTCATCTTTAGTGTGTTTGGTGTTGAGCACAGGGGAGAGAACAGCACAGGCTGTGAGAGGGGCTTTTTTGTTAGCACAGCGGGTGGGCGTTGTGGAGAGGAGGACCTTGGGCCATCCTGGCTCCAAAGCGGCAGCCTGATGTCCGTGTGTAGGACAGAGAGGCTGGTGAGTGAGGCAGAGGATGCCAACTCACCCGCCAAGTCTGACTATGCCTTTTCCGTTCTTAACTCTTCTTCATGGCACAGCAAAAAACTCAGTTAATGTTATTAAAGATCTAGCTGCTCTGTCCATTGCTGGACTTCAGGACAGTAGGTAATTTAGAGTTACTGCCCCGATACTGAGTAAAAAGATACACTTACAGGGTTATTTTTGAGTGGCTTGTCTGAAGATTGATTGGGAAAGGGCAAGAGTTTACTAGAAAATGTGACCTGTGAATTATTGACAGAAACAGTTACTTCTGCAGAAAAGCCACGTGTCTTTGCCAAGTCAGGGGACAGATCTAAATTATGAGACCAAACTTATTTTATAGGTTTAAGGTAAAAGTTGGTGCTGATCTCCAGGATGACATCCGTAGATGCCGACTCATCAGAAACATGATCGGCCCTGAGAAGACGCTGGTAAGTAACCTCCCTGCCACTGAGAAGTAAGCAGCTGTATGTGAGAAGCCTTGTCCAGGGCCAAAATACAACTTGTTTCAAGCAAGGATTAAAGAACATTGGGAACTTTAACACCGTATGTCAGAAGTACAGCTTTGAGCTCTTGGAGTAGGCGAATTGTTTAAAAAAACAAAAAACTGAGGGGGCTGATTGATAGTTTTTTATTCTGCGGAACTAAGTAAGATCAGGTTTAGGGATTGTTCCTTTGTGCTAGGACAGATGCGCCTGAGCAAACAGGTCTCCCATTGGCGCCCCAGGTGTGTCAACCATTCAACCCCCCCCCTTCTTAAATCCGCCAACCCGCCTTCAGGTAGGTGGGTCTCAGGGAGCCATTGCTCAAGAAATGCTGGAACTTTTGCCGAGATAAATGTTAAATATCAGTCATTCCTACCTATTTTTATAAAACATTTCTTCCTATGTGTAAAATATTTTCATAAAATAGTCACAATAAGATGTTTTTATATCTTTTTTGGAGGCATGTTTCATATATTAAAATAGAAGTTTGAGTCCTGGACCTAAGATCAAAAGTCCCACTATTTATACATGAATTAATGTTACTTTTGTCTTGTGAGGTCATGCTCATCTAAATAATTTATGACAGGAATAGATTCTGGGCGCACTATCCTCTGGTTCCCACAGAGTCCCACAAGGGACCTCTTGCCACTCAGCACATTCTACTAAAGAATTCCATCTCTGTGTCTGGCTTCTCCAAGTGTGATGATATCGGGGATGGAGGGGCCCTTTCTTGTCTCTGCACACCCTGGCTTCCTGGCAGTCTCACTGCACACAGAGGGCCCAGGCCTTAGAGTGAGAGGCCTGGATTTGAACTCGCCATTTACTTACCGTCCTTGAGCAAGTTACTTCTCTGCTTATGTTTTCTTGTCTGTAAGATGGGTTAATGTGAACTGCCTCATAGAGTTATTATAAATATTAAATGGAACAAAATCCATTAAATGCCTAGTGGAGTAGATGCCTAATTAATGGTAGAGTTTGGGTTTATTATTGTGCCAAACACATAGTAGGTAATAGCCAATAAGTGACTATTGAACAAACTCGGTATTAACTGTGCATGATTCAGAATGTGATAAAACAGTTCCTACAAATGATGAACCCTGCAAGACAAATGTACTTGGGTGGTTTCTAAATGTAGATCAGGCTGGAGCTCCAGGGCCAGCAAGCACTTCTGGACCTCACAGTGGCTCCCTGAGCAGCTTGCATCTCCTGAGACAGTATCTGGAGCCAGAGTTCGTCTTGGTGGCTGCTCTTGGGGTCCCTTTGTTATGGGTGTGTGCTGGGCCCCAGCAGTCAGGGGCACCAAGTGGCAGCGTTTCCTCCCTGGGAGCCACAGCCTGCAGCAAGGTCAGCAGCGGGCACACCTCCCCATGAAGGGTCTCTCCCTCCTTTCAGATGATGGATGCCAACCAGCGCTGGGATGTGCCTGAGGCCGTGGAGTGGATGGCGAAGCTGGCGGAGTTCAAGCCCCTGTGGATTGAGGAGCCCACCTCCCCTGATGACATTCTGGGGCATGCCACCATTTCCAAGGTAAAAAACCTGCTGCTGCTGCTAGAGTGGTGGTCACAGATCCTAAGATTGCTGGGCTTATTCCCTTTCACAGTTCTATTTATTTTAGAGAAACTAAATTGCTACCAGTTGAAAGGCTACCAGCAATCCAAAGGTTAACAGACCTGATTCCCATACTTTGTAAATACAGAAATCTGACTGATACTCAAATATTTTACTCACCCAGATTGAAACAAAGTGTAGATTCCTCTGGCTGATTCACAAGCAAAGGTTTGCTTAGCTAATGTCAAGTTCAGGCCTCCCCATGAGAAGGCTGCCCATCCGTTTCCACAGAGCCCTTTAACCAGGGCGCTTCCTGGGCAAACTCACCTGAATTTGGGCCGGCTTCTCTCCCTTTCATATGTAAGAATATGTGAGAAATATCCTGTCTCTCAGGGAGTCTCCCATTAGCCGGGTTCACAGCACAGATCTATAAGCCAGAGCGCCAGGTGGGTCACTCATAGGAGAAAGTGTAACTTCTGGGAGCCCTATATTTTTGCATCCTCTGACAGAGCGAGCTCCATGAGCAGCCCTATTTAAACCAAAGGCTGCCAGATGGGTGAGAAATCAGGGAGGTACTGGTTGTGGGATGGAACACGTGCTGGCGTCAGACAGAGATGGCCCAGTGTACCTCCCCCACCCGCTCTACCACTTTCTGTGGCTCCTTAAACTTCACACGGCTCGACGGCAGGGCTGTTTCCTTCTTCAGCTCTAAATATTTTTAAACATTAGGAGTCTCAGTTCAAAAACTTAGGAAAATAACATCAGGTTGCCTTATATTTTACAGGCACTGGTCCCCCTGGGAATTGGCGTTGCCACCGGAGAACAGGTAAGAGATGTCTCCTCAGGGTCAGCACACACTGGCCACCGACTGGGGACACTGGCATACGCTAGGCTCCATCACCTGTGTTGTTGTTCTGAGTTGGGAGATTTTCTTCATCTTAGAAATTGGGTCACCTTAGACCACTTCATAGTCTGGAGTAAGACATATATATAGTCGAGTTTGCATGTTCTTTTACAATTCCTATGACTAAGGTCATTTATCTTTTTCAACGTAGCTCCTCGGAATTTACAAGGCAGCAATTTAAAGCTGCAGAGGCCTAATGTGCACCATGTGGTTTTAAGAAAGCCAGCTTCCAAACTGGGTAAACATGATTGCGTTCCCTTTTTGTGCTTATAAACGAAGCACAAGTGCCTGCCAAAGCCCGCGGCAGGCGGCCCACGAGTAGAGCTCTGTGAGGGAACAGACTCTCGGCTTTCCCAGCAAAAGGAGCAGTGCCGTTCTGCCACGCTTCTGTTTTGTCGCCCGTGCCACCTGCTCATCGCCATCCCCTTATTTCATCCTGATGCTTTATCTCCCACTTAGAGGTGGCGGTTATGCACTGATAGATGGTGAGTGGTGTGACTTTTACATGACACACACGTGGTTCCGCCAGCAAATCTGTAACAAAGTGATCAGAAGGTCCCTGCCTGGCTTGTCAGGGCTCACCTCATGCCAAGTGAGAACAAAAAATGAATACAGTCCGGGCTTCCAGGAGGCCACCAATGAGAGACTTGGAATGGGGGCAGTGCCAGGTATACAGATCCTGAAGGCCGAGGCTGACTCTTCTGTTGGTGTATTTTAATTCTATTTCCAGTGCCACAATAGAGTGATATTTAAGCAACTCCTACAGGCAAAAGCCCTGCAGTTTCTCCAGATCGACAGCTGCAGGCTGGGGAGTGTAAATGAGAACCTCTCAGTGCTGCTGATGGCCAAAAAGTTTGACAGTAAGGGCACCGCGGGGTCGCGGACCAAACACCATTTCCCTGCCTGGTTCCCTCTGGAGTTTCCCATTTTGACTTTTTTCTAACTCGCAGTTAGGCTTAATCAGGGAATCTTTGATGATTTTCATTCCTAACTATTAACGATTTAATCACCTGCAGGCAAAAGAAAAGCCACAGGTTCTCCTTCACTTCTCCCTCGCTGCCCTACTTAGCACTCAGTGGAAATCTGTCTTCACTTTTAGTTCCTGTGTGCCCGCATGCTGGTGGAGTTGGCCTCTGTGAACTGGTGCAGCACCTGATTATATTTGACTTCATATCAGTCTCTGCAAGCCTCAAAGACAGGTCAGTGATGTGGCATTAACTTCAGTACTGTCTCTCACTCCAGGCCAGACCCCTGGCCACTGGCACATCCCATAACTCAAAGGCAGTTTGAGCCCCACTACTGAATAGTCTTTTTTCTTCTAGAGGGTGGTTTCCTGGTAGCTGACTTACTGTTTTCTAGGTACATAAGGGGGATGGGGAGAGTCTGCAACCAAATGGAAACCAGAAACAGCTCCTGTTTCTGATTTTCTAAAGCCCCGCTTTCATATGTATACTCTCTGCTTCTGTCCAATTTCTTCCCAACACTGGAGTCTTCAGGATCTGGCTGCATCTTTTAGTTCCGTCTTATTTCTCAGCATGTGCCAAGTGAGCTTTAAATTAGGACAGTGTCCTTCCAGTCACCTGCAGACATACAACTTTATTATGCCTTTCTCTCCTCCAAGAATTAAATGCAATAGTGCAGAAAGATCACTAGGAGTATACAGTGAAAGCATGAGGACATGCACGGGAAAGGTGAACATCAAGTTCAGGATTGAGAATTGGGACCTGTGAGGGTCTACGGGGACTTCAACTATAAAGTAATGGTTCTTTCTGCAGCTGGGTATTTTAAACCTGAGATATTTTAAACTAGAAAAACGAACACTCCTAGGTTATTCTGCTTTTGCCCCCTCATTTCAGTTCCTTAAAGCAGGACTAAGGGAGGGGCTCCAACCAACCTTGACAGGTCCTGCAAAGTTTTGAGGAATACAAAAGAGGGTCAGCTCTGACCCACTGGGCACTATGCCCGCCCATGAGTGGGTGAGAACCTCATGCCACCCCCTGAAAGCAGACCTCACTGTTTGGGAATGCCACCATGCAGGAGGGACAGCCACCAGACAGAGATGCCGTGTGCTGTCACCTGCTTTGTAACCCTGTGTGTGGAGCACCGCTTCCCTATTCATTCTTCAAGGCCCGCTGTCCTCTCCCAAGCGGCCGGTTCTTCATCTGTAGCCTGTTCTTTATAGATTATACACAGTACATATTATAGTCAACAACTTGGTATCTACGGCCATTGAAACCACAAGGCCCTCTCTTACCAGTTCCTTTGTGTCCCCAGCACTGGACACATGGCCTGCTCATCTCAGCTGTTCATTAACCAATGGCTGAAGTAAGGCAGTAGAGTTAGGTCACTTGCCCCAAGTCACAAAACTAGACAGTGGCTGACACCAAATTTGAACAGATTGGTCTGATCCTAAAACCTGTGCTCTTCTAAATCATTTGTGTAGCTGGAAGGGACCTCATTTGGTGACTTTAATCTGTTCACCTTTTGGCTAGAGGCACCCAAATCCCAGATACGTCTAAGTCTAAATTGATGCCTTTTGGTTCCCAAAACCTTAAGTTAAAAGATACTTCACAGTTCATTTCATCCAATCCCCCATACTGCTTTACCTTACAGAGAAGAACCTGAAGTCCAGAGGCTGAGGGACTTACATAGAAATACATGGTATCAGCCAGGCCTTGGCAGAGTCCATCCTTTCTTAGTGGTGCTCGCCCCTTTGCCCTAACAGCACCACATGAACTATCTAACTGAAGGCATTTTTACCCCAACCCGATTCCTTCCTCCCAGGATGTGTGAATACGTCGACCACCTGCACGAGCACTTCAAGTACCCCGTGATAATCAAGAAGGCTTCCTACATGCCTCCTAAGGTGAGTTTGGCCAGGGAGGCCCCACCCCCATCCCCGAGGAGGCACTGCCAGCCCTGCCCTACTCTTCTCAGGAGCTAGACCCCAGAGCACAAAGCTTTGTCTCCTTCAAGTCTGTTTTCAATATCTAGAAACATATCGCTCTTTAGTCAAATTCCCCAGACCTGAAGGTCAGGATGCCCCCGACAAGGCTTCTCTCACGCCAGCCTTTCCTCACCAGCTGGACCTGAAAACATGCACTTCTTGGGTCCTTCCTGCCCCAAACAAAACGAAACTAAAAAAAAACCCCGGCACCATCTAGCAAGTTAGTGAAAGGTTTTGACTGCAGTTGTGTTGTCTGCGCCATTTATCCGTCTATTCAAGAGATCGGGGCTCATTTTCACCAACAGAGGTTGAACTATCAAAGGGTGTGAATAGTTCACTAATCCTGAGAAGCAGCCAATAAAGGACGTCCCTCTCCCCCATTTCAAACAACCTGCAAACTTATTTTTAAAACATTAATTCAGTTGCCTCTGACTTAGATTTAAAAGCATTTCTAGGAACAGCAGAAATAAGTAAAATAAATGACTTTTGTTCTAGGTGGTTATTAACAAGTTTCCATTTTTTGTCTTTGATAGGATGCTGGCTATTCAACAGAAATGAAGGAGGAGTCTGTAAAGAAACACCAGTATCCAGATGGTGAAGTTTGGGAGAAGCTCCTTGCTGCTCAAGGGAATTAGAGCTGAATGCTTAACAGCTTTTGCTTTAAGTGAAAAGGCTTAAAATTTCTTGGGTATGGTTTTACAAAAATAGAAAAAATAATTCATCCTACCAATCAGAACAAGTTCAGCTGAAAGTCATACTAACCTCAGGCATCAGCTTAGTCATCATTACTTGATTCTTTCAGCAAAAAACATTCTCCTATGTAATCTTTAAACAAAAGTAGATCCAACTGTCTCAAAGTCCAGAAAGATGTTAAAATTTCTATCAAGTGCTGGTACCTAGACATTAAACTTTGAAAATAAGCAGCATGTTGGAATAATTCCTTAATCTTTTTAAAAAACACACTTGTCATAAATTAGCATAATAAAACAGTCGTGCAGCACTATGAGGTATCTGATATGCAGCAAAGGTAAAAACATTCACTGATCAGCCCTGAGGTGGTTTAGCATCTTTCTCTTGCTCAGTCTAAGCACTGTTATTAGAGAATTCACCATGCTGAAGCTAATGAGGGTAAAGGGATATTTCATAGACTATTTTTATAACCCTTAAAGCCTTTATCCCAAATAATCATTGTATTTTAATGATAAAATGCAGCTAGAATTAGATGAATCATAGAAAAATAGGGTGAAATACAGCTTAGTCAGCATTTCTAAAATATACCTTACCCATCTAAGCAGCATCCAAAAGAGAACACAGCACAGGTATGTTTGTTTAGGAGGGTTCAGTTAAATCTGTTTTAGGCAGGAACTGAGCAGATAAATGGCAACATGGAATTAAAAAACAAAACAAAACATGAATGCAGAACATTACAGCAAGATATAAAACAAATATGTTCATAACCACACTAGGCATTATGACTGATGGTGTTATCCAGCTTGCTCCAATTTGGGCAATAGTTATACATAATTCTTGAAATTCACTGACCATTTTCATAAAAACATAAAGTTTGAATTAAGAGTATATATATTTTCTCCTTCCTGTCTGTATTCACAATCTCTACATTTACATACATCCTCAGTGAGTTACCCTAACTCCAGGTCTTTTATTACTAAGAGAACCAGCACAGTTCTATCTGCCAGTGGCAACATCCTTAAAAGTTAATGAATAATAACTGATAGATCACCAACAGGTTTTGACCTAGTTCCTTCTCCTTTAGAGCAAAATGAACTTTCACCTGTAAATATCCTTCAAACAACTCCTTCAAAAGCACTCTAAACAGCCATTTCCATTTTAATGGTCGGGTGAGGATTGTAGCCTTCAATCTGAAAGTCTTCAGCCTTGAAGTCATCAATTTTCTCAACTTTTCGAAGTATTTTGAGCTTGGGGAAAGGCCTTGGTTCTCGCTGAAGCTAAAAACAACATAAGGCCATTATTTTGCCAGATCCATACAACCTGCTTTAATTTTGCTCCCTGTGTCCCTTCATGAAACAAATAACAGTATTTTACCAATAAAGTATCAATATTATTTTTCAGGGGTGGAATACTACAGATACCTTGTCCCTGGTTATTCAGTGCTGCTGACCAATTCTTTCACCCACGTGGAGAGTGAAGGGTGTTCAGTAGAATCACATGGTGTCAGGAGCCTTGGTGGCTCACCAGGTTTAAGTTCTTATAATCGACTGCTCTTGGTAAATTTGTTAAAGACAGGGCCTAGTCTTCTACTTTAATAAAAAGTAGCTACAGAATGGTTACTTGAGTCCCTTGAACCCTAGCCCAACTGTCCCTGGCAGAAAGGGCAAAGAAGATGACACGTGTTGACAACAGAAAGGGATGCAAGCCAGGACTCCTGGGATGAACAGACAGCAGCAATGAGGACATGGACACAGGTCACGACCACATAGTATTCCGCCCAGCATGACTGGAGCAGACTGCCAGAGAGGAGCATTTGGATGAGCCCTGGGTCACCCTCTAATCACAGCAGCCAAGCTCCTCAAAGACTTGCCAAACCCAGACCTAATCCATAAGGGGCTAAAGGTTTTTGGTTTGAATTTTTTTCCTTGAGGTTCATTAAGCACACTCATATTTTTATTGCCATCTTAAATCATCCTTTGTTGGAAATACATAAGACATGACACCATAAAACACCTAGAAGAGAACATAGGTAAAATATTCTGACATAAATTGTATCAATGTTCTTAGGTCAGTCTCCCAAAGCAATGGAAATAAAAACAAAAATAAACAAATGGGACCTAAACTAACTACAAGCTTTTGCATAGCAAAGGAAACCATAAACAACACCAAAAGACATTTCTCCACAGAAGAAACACAGATAGCCAATAGGCACATGAAAAGATGCTCAACATCGCTGATTATTACAGAAATGCAAATCAAAACTAAAATGAAGTACTATCTCACACCAGTTAGAGTGGCCATCATTAAAAAGTCTACAAATAACAAATGCTGGAGAGGGTGTGGAGAAAAGGGGAACCTCCTACACTGTTGGTGGGAATGTAAGTTGGTGCAGCCACTGTGGAAAATATGGAGGTTCCTCAGAAAATGGAAAATAATATTACCATATAATCCAGCAATCCCACTCCTGGGCATATATCCAGACAAAACTGTAATTCAAGGATACATGCACCTCTATGTTCACAGCAGCACTATTCACAATAGCCAAGACATGGAAACAAGCCAAATGTCGATGGACAGATGAATGGATAAAGAAGATGCAATACATATATACAATGGACTACTACTCAGCCATAAAAAAGAATGAAATAATGCCACTTGCAGCAACATGGATGCAACTGGAGATTATCATACTAAGTGAAGTCAGAAAGGGAAAGGCAAATACCATGAGATATCACTCATGTGAAATCTAAAATATGACAGAAATGAACCTATCTATGAAACAGAAACACGAACAGAGAGAATAGACTGGTGGCTGCCAAGGTGGGGAAGGGGTGGGAGTTCAGGATTAGCAGATGCAAACTAGTATATATAAATGGATAAACAAGGTCCTACTGTATAGTACAGAGAAGTATATTCAATATCCTGTGAAACCATAATGGAAAAGAATATGAAAAAAATGTATATACATGTATAACTGAGTCTGCTGTACAACAGTAATTAATACAACACTGTAAATCAACTATACTTCAATTAACAAAACAACAACAAAAAACATCCAAAAAACAAATCCTTTGTTGGCTGCTGTAAATTATGGAAGTGAACACAGACTTTTCAAAGTTCAGACCTAAATACTGTACGTTAGCATAAAACTAAGGGAAAATATTTGCATTTAAACACTCTTCCAAGTAAAACAATGAATTAAAATGCCACCTCTGGGAAGGTCCTAAACCTTCTGGTCCAAAGATGGCTCCTCCTCTCTGGTACTTAATACCTCACAGCACGTGTCATGTAAAGTGTCTGTGGCCATTGAGGCCTGTCTGCCTTGTCCCTGCCTGCCCACCACCCCCCGCAAACCTGGAAGCAGGTCCTCTTATCTCTGTCAGAGCACCGAGGAGAACACTTATTACAGGAGGGATGTTTTCCATATCGACCTTTTATCAAGAGAAGGTACCAAACCCCAAAGTGTGACAGATACATTTCTTACCTGAATTTTCAGCGGCTCAATGTGATTCAGGTAAATGTGTGCATCTCCCAAAGTGTGTACAAAGTCACCTGGCTAAACCCCACGGGAGAAAGCAGAACAGTAAATTCTTTAGTTTGAATTCCTTTAAAACACATCATGTAGAAACACATGATACAGAGTATGCAGACATCCCAAAGCTTTTCACAAGGAATTTAACCAGCGTCAATTTTGAGAAAAGTTGATTCATCAAAGTTATAATAAATAACCTATACGATCCTGTTAGTTTATACAGAGCAAAAGGACGGGAAAGCTCCAAGGAGGTTACAGAGTAAGCCAGTTCCTCATTTACATCTATCACATTTAAAGACTAATTGGAGACGAAATTCTCTGCAATTAGTTCTTCCACGTTACAGGATCTAAGAGCTCAGTGCTTGGGACTTCCCTGGTGGCACAGTGGTTAAGAATCTGCCTGCCAATGCAGGGGACACAGGTTTGAGCCCTGGCCTGGGAAGATCCCACATGCTATGGAGCAACTAAGCCCGTGTGCCACAACTACTGAGCCTGCGCTCTAGAGCCCGTGAGCCACAACTACTGAGCCCACGTGCCACAACTACTGAAGCCCATGCGCCTAGAGCCCGCGCTCCGCAAAAGAGAAGCCACCACAATGAGAAGCCCACGCACCGCAACAAAGAGTAGTCCCTGCTCGCCACAACTAGAGAAAGCCCGCGCGCAGCAACGCAGACCCAATGCGGCCAAAAATTAATTAATTAATTAAAAAAAAATCATTGAAAATAAGAGCTCAGTGCTTTAGGCTGGCAACAGCCGTTCCTCCCCGAGAGGAGCCCACCTTCAGGCCCGTGATGTGTGCGATCATGTAGGTGAGCAGGGCGTAGCTGGCGATGTTAAAGGGCACACCCAGGCCCATGTCTCCTGACCTCTGGTACAGCTGGCAGGACAGCTCACCGTTCACCACGTAGAACTGGCAAAGGGCATGGCACGGGGGTAGGGCCATGAGAGGGACATCTGAGGAGACGGCAGAGGAAAGTCAGGAGGGGCAGTGGTTTTAAAGAACACAGCTCTAGGCAAAGCGAAACAGAACCAACTCATACAGCGGAGATGGTGAGAAAGAGCCACTGGGCCAGCGACCCCCATGACCCTCACAGACCGTTCCAACCCCAGGGATGGCATACGGTCGACAACAGAGACCTGTCCATCAATGTGAGACTTCTATGGATGCATGCTGACAACTGAAGCCATGCTCTTCCACCCGAGCTGAAATGAATTACTTGTGCTACCACCATGGCACCAAACCACAAGTATAGGAGGAATGAATTCATTTGCAGGGGCCACAGGATATTGGCCACTCAGGCACACCTTCCCGTATTCAAAATCTCTATCATAAATGCAAATATTCCACTCTGGGTATTTAGTACACCTTGGTAGAGTTTAGTTTTACAATATAATTGTTTAAAATGTTCATAATAGTGAGGGGGAGGTGATCTGAAATTCCATCTGCCTCAATTTAAAATGTTAAAATTTTCATGTGTAATTTTTATAGGCAATTTAAAGCCCATAAAATACAAATTTCATCTGGGCCCAACCTCACCCTCTGAAGGTGAAAATGGGACCACGTGCGACATGGCCAGGGTCACAGGGGCAGCCGGGCAGCCTCTGCAGGAGGTACAGTTAAGACATGGCAGGGTGACTGGGATGCAATCAACCTTTTGGATTCCAAGCACACAGGATGATTCTTCTGTCGTCAGGGTTGGTTTTGATTGTGTCAATCACTTTTTGCAGTTGATCTACTCCTTTATCTGAATAATCTGCAGAATTGGCAAAAAGAGAGAACACCTCACACGTGAATCACAGCATCCCATGAGAGGGTCTCAGAGGTCATCGACCACACTGTCCTCCCACGGCCTCCCCTGGCGCACAGTTACATGATAGCCAATGAACAATACAAATGTCTTATATTTCGTCGGGTTATATTGAGTCTTGCCTCCTAGGTCTGTCCTCTGGAACCGTAACAATGTCTATTTCTTACCTACTTAAGAGTCATTTAAATACTTGGCCATGGTGCCCCTCCTCCCCCTTCTCCTATCGCTAACCTTCTTCAGCCTTAACAATCTGTTTCTTCCAGTGGTCCCCACAGGACGTAGTCTCTATACCATCAACCAATCTTGTCACGCTCCACTGCCAGGCACAGGGCTGGATCTTCACTAATTTACCCTACAATACACGGTCCAACTAACAGAGGATGAGAATTCCTTTTTGTCATCTAGACACTATCCTTCCAACACTCCCACCTAAAATTACAATTTAACAGCTAAATACCTACTGACTGTAAATATCAGGAAACCTCTAATTATTATACCACCTTATACTTTTGTCCCATTTCTGGTCTCTGGACTTTTAAGTCCCTGCCTCCTTCTGAAATGAACTGGAAGCCGAGATGTGCAGAGCTTCACACCCCTCTGGTTAAACTTCCACTTATTGGAGTCAGACTATGCTCAAGTCCAGTAGTTCCAAATTTGGGGAAGAAAGTCCTATCACCATCACAGTTCCAGAAAAGTAACATCAAAGATTTAAAAAAAGATGAACTGTGAAGGAACAGTTCTGTATCTTGATTGTGGTGGTGGTTACCTAAATCTACAGGTGCTAAAACTGCACACAAATCTATAAAGCTGGAGAAATCTGGTAAGTGCTGTGGGTTTTACAAATGTTAATTTATGTGAGAGGTTACATTTTCTTGGGCAATTTCCTGTGAACCTATAATTATTTCAGGGTAAAAATTAAAAACAAAACAAAACAAAAACTCTTGTACTGAAATCCAACAGCTAAGCGTTCATACAACTCTAAACTAAGGCCATAATTTCATCAGGTCCCTCAAGGAAGAATAAATAATTGAACATGAGGCAGGATTTAAGGCACAATTAAGCCAGGGGTGTAGCCTCACATCCTGAGGATGTCCTAGGACGGGGGCTACATTCTAACAACAGAAAGACCATTCACCTGCAGAGAAATTGTTTGGCCCACAGAGCATTTTTTTTGGTGTGTGGCAAAATTTATATAACATTAAGTTGACCATTTTAACCATTTAAAGGTGTGCAGTTGGTGGCATTAAGTACATTCCCAATGTTGTGCAACCATCACCACTATCCATTCTAAATCTTCTTCATTTTCCTAAAATGAAATTCTGTACCCATTAAACAACTCCCCATCCACTTTTGGTCTCTGTGAATTTGCCTGTTTCAGGTTGGCATGGCATTTTGAACTTACCAAAGTTGCCACCATTCCAAAGACTTAGCCATTTATTGAAAAACCCAACAACATCAGGCCCAAATCCCTCCAGCTGGCTAGAGCTGAGGTGTGACTGTCCCCTTTAGATGGCACAGGCTTTCCAGGTAACTGGTTTTTGCCCAGCCAGCAAACTGTTACTTCCTGTGTGTATGCACATGCGCGGCGTGCGCACACACACACCCCCACCCCGAGGTAGGCATTTGCTTTTGCAACTCCTGACCTAGGGATGGGGGGACAGGAAGGGTCAAAGGACCTGGACTGGATTCTGTGACAGTCAGCAAGTGGAGCCACCAAGTGACAGAGGAGGGTGGGCGCCCAGGGGTGAGATGTTTCACCTTCCTCCATCCCACCAGGATGGGGAAGAGAGGGTGACCAGAGACCGGTCCCCAGCACCACTACAGTGTGCTGGGCAGCTCAGTCTTTAAAAGGGGAGATCAAGGCCGCCACAGGGCAATCCCTGACACTCTTGTCCCCCAGATGAACTTCCAACCCTACACCCAACACACTGACCAACCACCAACCGGGTCACTATCTGCTGATGAACAAGGTATGGAAGGTGCTAAGACCCAGCAAGTGCTAACCACCCTGCTATGATCTGATCTGATCCTCCACCTGAATCTGAAGCGCCCCTCACAAGGTCCAAGTTATACATCCACTTCCCCATCACCGGTTTCCTATCCCCCAGGCTCCACTTGCAACATTGGAACAAACTCAGGCTGTGAGAGGCACTCAGGAAATTTGAGGCCCCACTCCGTCTCCTCACCTGAATCCATCTCTTTGTATTCGGCCCCAAAATGCCTCCACTGAAAGCCATAAACTGGGCCTAAATCCCCTTCTGCTCTGGTGGAGAATCCCAGGCTGTCCAAGAAGTCTCGGGACCCATTAGCATCCCAGATTTTCACTCCCTTGGAAGACAGCTCCTTAGCGTTTGTGGATCCCTGGAAGAGATGGGAGAGAGCAGCATCCAGTGAATTCTGTGCCATCAGTCGATCCCCCAAAAGCCTCCTCCCAAGTGGGCCTGTGCTGACAGACAGGGGACAGCACCTGACACATCCCATCATTAAGCAGGCTGGTCCCAGTCCAGACTTTCTGAGGGCCCCCAGGATGGTCCAATCCTTCTTTGCAATCACAATCTCAAATCTTTTTTCCTATTCCCCTCAACTAAAATTCGAAACACCTCCAAGTCCTTTAATTACTTCCATCTCATCTAACAGTTTTGTGTTTCTTAACTAAATGTGTTCTGTGTCTAAGTGTGATGCCCCAGGATGAATCTAATGCCTCATGTGCAATCTGTTTGGTGTATCTTAGACCTGGTATATCAGATATTTCCACCGATTGGCCTAATCAGTCTTAGCTTTTCTGGCAAATATGTCAGTCACACATCTTACAAGTGCCACTATCAAGTCATGTTTACCCCCAACCTATATTTGCAAAGTTAAGGTGTGGGTTTTGGGGGGTTATTTATTTTTTTGGTGCCAAGTACAAGCTTTATTTTCCTCTTATATATTTTACCTCATTAGATTTGGCCCATGTCATCCTAACCTGTATTCTGATGGTGCATCCAGGTCAAGGACAGACCCCACTGGCCTCTGGGTATGATATGCTGTAAGGTTCCAAGCAAGGCTATGAGGCCACACACACCTGGGCCCCATGCCTCTCTTCCTCCCTTCTCTGACCAGCTTCCTGACCCCTCTAGCCTCACCATCTGCACCCAAAAAAGAGCACAGCAGTAGTAACCACCACCCATATTACTGTGAGTAGAAAATACAAGCAAAACGCTTGGCACTCGACCCAATATTAACTATTGCACAGACCATACATCTCCATATTGCCCAAAGATCCCAGCTGAAGTGCAGGTAAACTCTGACTGCCGTATTTTTTTTTTTTTTTTTTTTTGCACCACACAGCACGTGGAACTTCCTCGACCAAGGGTCAAACCCGTGCCCCCTGCAGTGGAAGCACGGAGTCTTAACCACTGGACTGCCAGGGAAATCCCTAACTCCTGTATTTTTGAGTCACCCATGGAGTGATGATCAGAGGTGAGTCTGATGTGTTCCTGACAAGGAGTTATTAGAATCCTGCACTCAAGCTTTAAGATAAAACAAGCGAATACATTTTATTTCTGAGCATCTCAGTTCCACCCTTTGTCGCTGAGTTTGTACTAATTTTTTTCACTTCCAACAACTCATTTCTCAACCTTTCACATGTGGCTTCAAAAGTCTCCCTTCCCATCTATTCAGACTGGGCTCTAGCTGCTTTACAAACGTCCTCTTCTGAGATTTGCGCTGGTGTATTTGGAAGTAGAAGCTCGCTCTCAGTTGAGATAGGCCAATGCAGAAGAAAATACCCCGAGAATACAGAACTAAGGGAGACTGGATTGAATCCAAATCTAAACCTTTTCTAAAAGGTGTTAAGAGGCCTTGGGCCTGCTTTGGCCCAAGACAATACAAGCCACATAAGTGCCCTGTAGAAGGGATCCCAACCTCTAGCCCAGCCCAGAACAGAGCCCATTTCCTCAGGTACCCTGTGACCAGCACTGGCCAGAATATCACTGGTCTGAACCAGATGGAGCGAGGGGAAGCCCAGGTGTGGCTGCTGCCCATCATCACTTCACTCTAGCTTGTTACTCAAGAGACCCTTCCAGCTTTTCCCAACACAAGAGCACAGTTGGGATCTATATTCAGTGATCACTCCATGTTGAGTGCCTACTGTGTGGCAGGCTGTGTCTCAGGGGATGCAACAGTGGACAAGAGAAATTCTCTGCCCTCATGGAGCTTCTAATACTTTTCTAAATTTAAAAAAAAATTATTTTTAAATATATTTTCATTTTAAAAAATTTTATTTATTTGATTGTCTGCGTTTACCCTTGAAGGGGGTAAAGGGGGAGGGCAGACCTTATACATAAGGTATTTCTCTGTAGAGAAAACAAAGGAGGGGTGGGAGGAGAGGGTGGGGAGGTAATCACAGTTTTAGATCCGAGGCAGGGAAAGCTCACTGAGCAGACTTGAGGGTGAGGGAGCGAGTCATGCTACATGGAGCAGAAGGTTCCAGGGAGCAGGACCAGCGGGTGCCTGGGCCCTAGGTGGGAATGTCCTGGTGTGCTCGAAGATTAGCAAGGAGGCCAGGGTGGGAGGGGCAGAGTGAGCAGGACTCTGGCGGAGGCCAGAGCTGAGACAGGATGGTAAGGACCTTGGCTCCTACTAAGTGAAATTGGAGCCACTAAGGGCTTTAGGCCGAGGAGTGACATGGTGTGACTTTTAAAAGGATCTAGCTGATGCTGTACTGAGAACAGATTATTGATTTCCAATAGCAGCAATTTCTTTACCTTGATAAACCACAGCAACTCCTCCAAAACACCCTTCCAGAAAACACGTTTGGTTGTCAGCAGAGGAAATTCATCTGGAAAACAAAGTTTATCGTATAATTTCAAGATGGGAAAACAGAACATGCCATCCAACTTTCTCTGTAAAAGCAAACTGCTCCAGGACACAAGGCCCTGGAGTGACCACAGAGCAGCTGGAAAACTGCAACCTCTGCCACGTGGGCACCCCCGGATCAGAGTGGAGCTCCCAAGGCTGCAGCCCCAAGTCAGTGACACAATTCAGACCGAGACCACCCTCCTGTGCCCCTTGACCACCAGACACAGGAATTCCACACAGTGATTTGGGGCAGGGAACAGGCAGGGATGCACGTGTACGCAGGGAAAGAGCTACCACCCACTACCTGGTTAGCGTGAACCCTTCATCACAGAGGTGCGAAGACAACACATAGAATGTGACCTAGGACAAAGCCTGAAGGCTCCTATTCCATGATTATCCTGCCAGGGATAACTTGCTCAAGACCACGGGATAGTAGATACTGCCCTGGCCCAAAATGAATAGTTTCTAGATAGTCGCAAAGAAAATTAACCTCTATTCTTTTAAGTGTAATAAAAATAGTTAACTGTTTAAACACTTGATATGCATGATCGTATTTGATCCTCAAAACAGCCTTCCTTGAGGCTCCATTATGACCTCCCTTTTTACAGACACCAGGAGGTAACACGTAAGTTTGCGTCAAGCAACACAGAAAACTGTAAAAGCTTCTCTCTAAATTTGGTACCTATTCAGTCGACATTATCACTTGTACAGGTGATACTCATGTAACAAGAACAGAGTCTTCAAGCACCTGCTTCCCTCCATTTTGAGGATGATTTCCTCCATTTTGAGCACATGGGGACGCTGAAGATGGGAAAGTTAAGCCACTTGCCAAAGGTCTAAGCAAAGGGGCGGGGGTAGAAACGAGGTCTGTGTTTCCCCGGAGGCCACTGCGCTAGAGCTGCAGGAAGGTGGATCCCTCTGCTCAGACAAAACTCCCTAGGCTGTCCAAGCCACATCGGCCACTGCAGCCCCGTATTTTCCAGTCTCTCCAATGGGTGCGCGGCGGAGGGTTTCTCCCCTGACCTGGGTCAATCTGCTGCACCAACAGTTGGGCTCCCCACTCACAACCGCCCTCCACGCCTGTTTCAACTTTCGTCCGGTGCCGACCCCCACCCCGCCCCTCTGTCCCCTGAAAGCCCAACCCTAACAGCCCCCTAGACACACTTCTTCCCAGGAGCCACCCTGTTTTAAAGACAAAGACAAATAAATATGAACTCCTACTCGGACTCTGGCGTTCCTGTTTCAAGGTTTAAGAGGAAAGCTGGTTCGCGGGACCAAATGGCAAAACTGTAGTGAACCACAAGTTCCCGCCCTTGCTTTTCGGCTCGCTCCTCCCAACGCGGCCTCGCCCACGTCATCTTGGCTCCAATTTTTAAAAATTTTGCAAAGCGAAACAGCAGACGCGGAGGGAAGAGGAGGGGCAGAAAAGGGGCCCTCCAGCCAAGGCCCCGGTCAAGCCCGAGCAGATCCTCTCCCACCCTCTAATCTGGGGCAAACGCTGCAGGATCGCGCCCGCTTTGGGGAGACAGCATAACTGCGTGATTAAGAGCCAGAGGACCTGGTTTTACCTCCCAGCTCTGTCCCTCCAGTTCGTGTGACCCTACGCAAGTCATCTCTCTAATCCGAGCCTCAGTTTCGGCGTCTGCAAAGTGGTGCCAAGGCCGCTTCCCCTCCTCGCGGGGTTGAGGTTGAATAAACGCCGACCGCGGGGCCCGGCCTGTCCGGAACGCTCTCCCCACCGCAGCTCCGTGCGCACCGGGCGCGCCCGCCTTCCCGCCCCCGTGGCGCGTCCGCCTCACCTCTCAGGCTGTAGCGCGCCTGCATGCCGAACACCGACAGGGTGCCGGTGCCCGTGCGGTCATCCTTCCGAAAGCCGCAGCGGAGAATGTGCTCGATCTGCCCCAAGTACTGCAGCTCCCCGTGCGGCGGCGGCGGCCGCGACTCGGCGCCCTGCTCCTGCGCGGCGGGCGGCGACATCGGGCGCGGCAGCTCGGAGCCGGCGGCGGGCATAGCGCGGCAGCGGGCGAGGCGACCCGCCGCTTTCAACGGTCCTCTTTTCCCGCCGCCGCTCCTTAGACTCCGCCTCTTCCATGACGTCGGCCCCGCCCCGACCCCCTCGGGGCCCCGCCGTTCGCGTCCCTTGAGCGCGCTGGGCCGCCAGCTGGGACCGCGATCGCTTTCCCGAATCGCGTAACCTTTATGGCATTTTAAAAGTCAAGAACCTTTGGCCTAGAAGGAAATCCTAAAGCTGTATCTTGGTGCGTTGCCTGAGACAGGCCGCCCTCGTTGGAAAGATTCAGGGTCAACCGCACGTTTCGGTGATCAAGGGGACCCTGAAACAATTTACACGTGTTCGCGCAATCGAAAAACAAACAAAACCCTGTTACCTGCGGTGTTTCCTACAACTGAGGGAGGCTGCTGCAAGTGATTTGCATTTCCATTTTCCCCCGTCCTCCCTCAAGGCCGGCAGCTGGAGCAAATAGAATAAGGCAGCTTTTTTACTTGATTAATAACAGCCAGCCGTTTTCAGTTTTGAATACCAAATTTTTCAGTTTTAGCGTAACGTTTATAATATAAACACTGGTGGGTAGAAGATATTTGATAATGAGTTTAAAAGGTACTAATACATGTACATGCAACAGCAGTCTTTTGAATCACCTGTTTATTGAGCACATAGTAGATGCTCAATAAATTTCTTGATGTCGCTGCGTCTAGGGTTACCAAGAAGGAGATGTGGGCTCTCTCTGAAACATACTAAACACTATTTCTTTCCATTCAATAAAGTCGATGGTTTTTCCTTTTTCTCCCCTCTCTTCCCCCATCTCAACTTTATTGTCTGTGGAAGATTCTCGAATCTTTCTGCTAAAGGGCACTTCTCAAACTCAAGGTTAAAATTTTTGTAACAGGAAAACATTCTGGGAGGAGATAAATATCTTTCACCTGCAGCTCTGCCTAATCTGCTCGGCAAAAACAATGTTACATTTGTGTTTTCTTTTGGGTGGAATGTTCTTGCTCTTTGGTTGTATGAGTGCTCACAAAGGGTAAACTGAAATGCACTGGATAGCAGATGTTTTAGATATATTTAATCTATTAAACCTATCTAATCCGTCACCTGCTAGGCTGGCCTTTCCCAGGTCAACTAGATTCATCCTTCCCCTCCCCCAGCACCTTCCTCATCCCACCCCCCACGCCCACACCAGTGTAATAATAGTATTAAAAAGTCACCTGTATCTGCTTTGGGGATGATGGCCGTCCTGTGTTGCGCTGTACTGCTTGGATGGGGTGGACGTGGTGGCTGTCTCCAGACGCGGCGGGCTTTTTTTCTGATGGTCATTTGGGCAGAGACTGCTCTGTGGGAAACCTGAACTCAGAAAACAGGCTTTAGACAGGGATGGGGACTCACGTTGTCTGCCTTAGCTTGAGAGCGCCCCTGGGTGTGAGAAGCTCAAATGCGATGTGGAGGTGCAGTCTTCGCTGCGAGGGATCGTCCCACACATTAATTACCGCAGGGCTGTAGGTACCTGTGCAAGGCCAACTAAATGCAGATAGATATTCCCCCAATCCCACGCCGAGCAAAAGTGTCTCCACACATTTCCAACCATGTGCCTGGTCCCAGGCTGAAAATCTCCCAGATTACCTAGTTGCAGTTACTCTCCGTGTTTATTTCCCTTTTGTTATTTTGAGCTGAGTTTAATTGTTCCAATTGAATATCACTTGTACCACAGGGTTAATCTTGGGACACAAGTGTAGACTCCCCCGCCTGTGTGGAGACTCCTCTTCCATTGTAGTACTTGGAGGACCTTGGTTTGATGATAATGGAGAGAGAACGGTTTCCTTCCCGGTTACTGCTCTATAAACAAATGATCCTCTCAGACAAGCTTATCATTCATTCATTCATTCATTCATTCATCCAACAGCGTTTACATCATAGTGCCTACCACGAGTCACCAAGGAGCAAGATAGACAAGGTCACTCTCACAGCCTAGAGGAGCAATTTCTAAATCTGAGAACAAGACATCTGCAGAGAGTGACAAGTGCTATGATGATTACATAACCGGGTTCAGAGAGAGCACTTTAGATCCCACCATCAGGTGAGGCCTCCCTGAGGAGCTGAGATCTAAATAGTGAGAAGAAACCAGCAGGGGATGATCTGGGGAAAGAGCATTCTAACCTCAAATGCATTACACCAGCAGCTTTCACAGCACTCACATCTATAAAAACGCAAAATAAGGATGATATTGATGCTGAATCCTATCTCATTCTAGGAAGAAATAATAATTATTAATGGATCCATTAACTTACTGGAGGAAAAAAAGCTTTTTCTTCTCATTAAGAGATCTATTTCTGTTAAAAATTTCACTGTTTATGTTTAATAGCCATAGAAATGTGTAATATATTTATTTTGATCAATTATGTACAAGTAATAAATTACAATGATAACTCAATCCAGAATGAATATTTGATACCTAGATTTTTGTGTCCCAGGAAATTTTTAATTTTCAAAATTTAAAAATATTTATATTTTATTGATCAATAAAGATGTTTAAGCATAAAATATATTACATTAGAATAAAATTCTCTGGAGAAAATAGAATGAAAATATAAGAGTTTAAGGAGAAAATGGAATGAGATAAAATTTCTTACTGATAAAGAAAAACTTGTGTATTTGTTTAAATGGATGATACTGGATATCAAATTGCCATGATATGTAGATTCCATTGGGCACATTTCAAAAAAGGATGAGATATTTTTAAAGATGCTACTATTTACAATACATGGGAAAATTAAAATTCCCTATTCTTTCAACTTATATTGAAAAATCATGTGCAAGAGCATATATACATTTTTCAGTTTCCTTTTCAGTGTGTATGAGAGCAAGAACATTTGAATATTATTGGTCTGGATATTGATTCTTCTTTACACGACAAATTCTCAAAAATGTTGGCACAATTAGGTAAAGGAAAGCAGGAAACTAAAATTTTTGAGAGCCAACTATGAGTCAGATACTAAATAATAGTATTATTTATATAGTCAAAGCTACCATCGATTGATGCTTATCATTATGGATTATTTACTGTAGTTCTCACAACTACCCAATAAAACAAAAACTATTACTTTTATCATTTTATAGATTAAAAACACAGAGGTTCAGAGAGATTAAGGATCTTGCCTAGTCAAACACCTATGAAATCTGGCAGCCAGGATTAAAATCCAGGTCAGCCTGCACGGGAAGGCTTTTCTCTGCCAGGTGCTTTGAGGCCAGTATCTTCCTTTCCTTTCTTTACTCTGCAAGGTTTTGATGGCACATTGGCTATAGTCAGGTTCCCTTTATAACTTATTTTTTGGCACCTTCTCTGACAAATATATCAAATGTATGGCTGAATAGGCTCTATTTATTTGAGATTTACTGTACATTACGGTATCCAGGATTCTATCAATAGTATCCTTTTTTTTAAATATAGCCTTCAGTTATGATAAAAACAGCTTTGTCTTCATTTGGAATTGACTATATTCGATGGGCTGCCTTTGAACTCTAAGTCTCTCCGACAAGCTTTCCTACCAAATAGCTCAACTGGGTGAAAAATGCTTTAAAGGTTTCAAGTTCTCTCTTTATATTTCTTTTTATAATTTGAAAGACTGACTATAAATATATCCCCAGTGTAATCCTTAGTGAGATATACTGGCAAAAGATTCTCCTTTTGTATTGCACCAAGGTCCAAATTCTGAGGTTAAGTAAGAGTCAGTCAAAAACACTTTGTGTTTTATGTAAAATCTGTATGACCTTGTTAAAAAAGAGCACTGTTGTGTTAATTTTTAAAAGAAACTATGCAGTACACCCATATGCATGGCAGCACTCTCCACTATGGGCAAAAGAAGGAAGCCACCCAAGTGTCCAACTCCAGATGAATGGATAAACAAAATGTGATACTCACGTACAATGGAGTAGTATTCAGCCTTAAAAAGAAAAGGAATTCCAGCATATGCTACCACGTGGATGAACCTTGAGGACACTACCCTAAGCCAATTGCAAAAGGACAAATACTGTATGATTCCACTTATCTGAGGTCCCTAAAGTAGTCAGAGTTGGACAGATCGTGGCTGTCAAGGGCTGGGGGACAGGGGAGAAATGGGAGTTATTGCTTAATGGGGACAGAGTTTCAGTTTAGGAAGATGAAAAAAGTTCTGGAGATGGTTAAGGGTGATAGTTGCATAACATTGTGAATTTACTTAATGCTACTGAACTGTGCACTTAAAAATGATTAAAATAGTAAATTTTGTTATGCATATTTTACCACAAAAAAAAATCTATGCAGAAGCTATAGATCTTTACTAAACAAAGGAATGAATTACAGATTTTTTTCAAGAAGTCAAATATTTTATATTGTAAAAGCAAATTGAAAAAAAGAATCTTTGTTAATTAGAAAGTGGCACATTTGTAGTAGAAGTGATAGAACACAGACCCCTTGGTGATTTAATATTTAATATACAAACTATGAATATACCATAGAATACAGTAATATTTACATTTGATTTTTTAAAAAGGAATTTTCATTTTAACTCAATTTGAAGTTATTAAACTGCCATTCAGCATAAGACAATTAACAGTACTTTACAATATATAACTGACATACTCTCCTGCAGCTACATTTCCTGCATTATCTTATGTATTTCTGGATTTTCAGGTCTCAGCTGAAGAGGTAATTCTACTTGCCACATATAGGATGCATCAGTTCTTACCTTAAAAAAGCATCAATAATCAAAATATTAATAAATTACTTATAGACTGAGTGCATTTTTCTTGGAATAAAGTCCAGAATGAGTGACAGAATAAATACCCTTGGCTTTTGAAAAAATTAATACATAGCAAAATAACAGAAAACTCATCTGTATGGATATTTTTAATAACACTATTCAAAGGGATCTTCTCAGTAACCCTGGATTATTAAACCTTTACAATTGCCCCTGCCTCTGATGTGAAGATACTCATTCTGTATTCTACATGCACATAGTACTTGTTCGATAAACTTCTACTGTTTACGACACATTACTTTATTCAAGGTGTTTCTTCCCTTTGTGTGCCCTTCATTCTCATAATGACGGTAAGAACCAATCACCAAATGCTTATTGGATACTTGGGATGTGCAAGACATTCTGTTACAGCCTGTAACTGTGGATCCCAACCACAGTTACAGCTGTGAAAGTCTGGAATAGGGAAATAAACACATCCCAAACCAATCAATAAAGTTAGGCATTTAGGATGCTAGATGACTAGATGAGAATTCCAGAGGGTTCTTAATATATGTTCTACCCTATAAAATTGGGATTCATGTTTTAACGAGCTACATTCTTGGAGTAAGGGCCTAACAAATATTCATATATTTGAATGGAAATGACAGGGTGATTCTTTTCCCCCATCTTTCCTGTTATTTTCCTTAGTATGTTGCTATTTCACTGTTGGCAGGTTTGAGAGCTTGGTATGTTGATCTAATCAAAACACACAAAGTCTTACCCACTGAATTAAATAGGATGCACAAAAGAAGAAATTCAGGTAGTAAGCAAACTTGGAAAAATGTACATTATAATCAAAAACATAAAAGTTGTAATAGTAAGAAAAGTTTTCATTTATTAGTAAAGATTTTTTTAAATTGAAATGTTAGGATATGAGAAAGTAGTACTTTAGACATTGCTGCTATCAAATTTGGCAATATATATCAATAAAATGTTAACCTTTAAACAAATAATTCAATTTTTTGGAATCCATCTAAGAAAATAAGTGGAAAATGTGAATAAGAAAAAATAGTAAGATGATAACAGTTTTGTGAAGATGGTGGGACTGTGGATAATCTTTGCCTTCTAAATTTTGGGGGGAATTCCCTGGCAGTTCAGTGGTTAGGACTCCGTGCTCTCATTGCTGGGGCCTGGGTTTGATCCCTGATGGGGGAACTAAGATCCCGCAAGCCGGGTGGCATGGCAAAAAAAAAAAAAATTAAAAGAAAAACAAATAAAGTTTTGGAATTTGTGATTTTGTTACTTTTAGAATTAAAGAACTATAAATTAAAAAGAAAAAAATTAGTACTGCCTTTATGAAAGATCATTTTGTGAGCCATATTAGTAAATAATTTGTTCACTATCTCAATTTTTCAACATATTTTCCATTGTCATTGCAGCCTCTTCATTCCAAAATCTGTGAAAAGATTTTATTGAAAATATATTTATTATTCAGTCATAAATAAATCATCAATACCCATTTGAACAATAGCACACTGTTTCTTCCCTCAAAATCCTGCAGTGTCTCACTGTGGCCCACTGAGTTTGGGCCCTAGGCACAGCTGCCCAGCTTCCCCACTCATTTTGTGAGGCAGACAGTATCCTTCCATGTCTTTTTTTTTTAATATATATATAGAATATTGGAAGGTGTTTAAGCCCTTCCTATATTCTTTTTTTTAAATAAATTTATTTATGTTTTGTTTATTTATTTGTGGCTGCGTTGTGTCTTCGTTGCTGCACGTGGGCGTTCTCTAGTTGTGGTGAACGGGGGCTACTCTTCATCGCGGTGCGCGGGCTTCTCACTGCAGTGGCTTCTCTTTGTTGCGGAGCATGGGCTCTAGGCACATGGGCTTCAGTAGTTGTGGCTTGCGGGCTCAGTGGTTGTGGCTCGCAGGCTCTAGAGCTCAGGCTCAGTAGTTGTGGTGCATGGGCTTAGTTGCTCTGCGGCATGTGGTATCTTCCCGGACCAGGGCTCGAACCTGTGTCCCCTGCATTGGGAGGCGGATTCTTAACCACTGCGCCACCAGGGAAGCCGCCTTCCATACTTACAAGTGAAGAAAGAACACAAACTCATATGGGGGAGGTTCCTGGATAGAGGGAGGTGCAAAGGGCCCTGGTGGGAGTAGACTCATTTAATAGGACTTCTCAGCATCCCTAATATCTAGACACTCCTGTCTTTCTGGCCCCGTTTGCTCACATTTTCCCCTATTTTTGGAATCTTTTTTGGAATATTCTCACCTTTATATTTTGACCATATATATATATGCACATATGATCAAATATATTATTTGATCATATATATATGATCAAACATATATATGATATATATCATATATATTTTGGTGGGGGATGAAGGGAGAAGGGGGGGAGGGAGGGAAGGAGGGAGGGAAAGAGAAAAGAAGAGGAAAATATGAGGGGGATAGAAGACCGATGGAAAACGAAGAGGAAAAAAATGGAAATGTACCACACTGAGAAGTTTCTCCTCCATGGTAAAGTAAAGACACTCCCCTCAACTCCTAGAGGGCCCCCTTGGGCACTCACTAAATGCTGCCTCCTATTACTCTTCTGTGTGTCTTGTATCTCTCAAATTCATCATTTTCTCCTCCACCGTACCTGGGTCTTGTGCCTTCACTTAGTAGATGCTAAAAAGATATTGGTTGATTGATGTAACTTGAAAAGAAACTTCTCCAAAATTCAGAGGTAAAGGGAGAGGCAGCAAATCCAGTAATATCCAGCTTAATTATACACTGATGGTGACCTACTAACAAGATCCCTTATGAATAATAACTTAGAATTAAAAATTATTCTTTTAAGATTGATCATGTTACCAAAGGAGACTATTATGTACAGTTTTAATTGTGCCACTAATTTAGATCATCCTAAGTTTAACAGAGATGGTGACTAATGTATGCCTGAAATGTCATTCATTTATTTTCTCTGCAGACTTAATAGATTTACATTTTATCTCAATGTAGGATTATCATGGAATGGAAGTACTTATACTAAGGTTTAGAGATGCGGAACACATTGATACGGTTCGATCTACATTTACCTAGCTATTTTAGCAAAATAACATCTTCTAATTTGAAATCTTAAAATTATTTATTCACTACAGAAAATTGTAAAAATATCAGAAAATGGAAAGTTTTTAAAAGAAATCATCCATTTCCCATTGTAATTCCTGACAATCCTTTTTATTTTTAATGCAGATTTTAGATTTTTTTGATCATTACATTTATAGAGTTTTGTACTTTTTTTTTTTTTTTACCAAATGTCCTAACAGGAACCAGTATAATGTGGCAATTTTGAGTCAGAGAGAACTGAGTTAAAATTTGACTCTACCACCTGCTGACTTGAATAATTCATTTAACCTTGGATCCTGAGTCTCAAGTTCCCTTTCTGGAAAATGGTAATAATAATATCTACCTCACAGATAGGCTTAGAATAAACCCTTGTTCCAGTAGTTGTCATGTTATGATTTAAATTTTATAAATATCTTTAATGGTTTCATAAGACTTACTGAGCATATTTAGCCATAATCTTTTAACCATTTTCTTATTTTTAGATGTTCAGATTGTTTTTAACATTTTAAATAATTTTGCAAATATAGATCTTGGGGTAGGAACGTTTATTCAAATTTAGATTTATTCCTTCTGATTGATTCCAGAAGTGGAATTAATGTATCAAAAAGAAATTTTATGACTCTTGATATGTATAATTGAATAGCTTTTCAAAAAGGCAAAAACAGTTTATGTTCCCGGCAATAACATACGGGAATTCTCATTTCATCACATCCTATCAGGGTTTTTTTTAATTTGCAAATTTAATAGGCAAAAATTGCTATCTTGTCTTAGTTTTCATGTCTTTGATTATTAATGAGGTTGAATATATTTTCAAGGTATTTTAAAACTAGTTTTGTCATTTTCCCCTTTTATGAATCATCTATTCCTGTTGACAAGCATTCCTAATCAAGCACTCTGCTTACCAAGATTTAAAATGTTCCTTAAAATGCTGTACAGCTTTGGCCAGCATGTAGCTAATGAAGTTAGAACTCTCAGCACTTTCTTCATGAGGGATGGTGAGTGTGAAATTAGGGGAAAGCAGAATGCTTACCTCTGTCATCGTTACATCTCGTTTGGAAAAATTTCCTTCATGAACACCTGGAACTACCTAAGAAGAAGGATTATACAACAAAAGATTACTAAATTCCAGCACACATTCAGCATTAATTTAATACCACATTAGTCAGGATAGGCTAAGTTGTGCTGAGGTAACAAGTTAGCCCCAGCATTCCAGTGCCTTCTTATAATTTATTTTTCACTCATGTTACATGCCCATTACAAGGGCTCTGAACCACCTAGATGCTCAGGACCCTGGCTGAGAAAGGAATATCATCTCACATGTGCTGTAGCACATGTAATAACGCATGGCTTTCTTTACATCCTCATCAGAGAAAGAGAATGGATAATCACACACAGGCTCTTCTCTATCTCAGTCTAGAAATAACTCTTTTCATTTTTGTTCCCATTTCATTGGCCAGAACTTAACACATGGCACCACTTAACTGCAAGAGGAGCAAGAAAGTGTGAGTGGGCAGATGGAATATTTGGTGAGCGCTCCTGTCTGTCACAAATGTTAATGTGATGTACCAAGTTTTGTACTGAGTTTCCACAGGAAATTTACAATTTATGGTTGTATGTGTGATTTTTGTAAGAACCAGTCATCTGAAATGCATGTCGTTTACTTTCTTAATAAGTTCTCAAGGGCATATACTTTGATTTTAATAATTTACATGAAACTGTAATGACATGCAACTTGATGTAACCTTAAGAGAACTACTTTGGGGCTTCCCTGGTGGCACAGTGGTTAAGAATCTGCCTGCCAGAGAGACTTCCCTGGCGGTCCAGTGGTTAAGACTCTGCACTTCCACTGCAGGCGGCGCAGGTTCAATCCCTGGTTGGGGAACTAAGATCCTGCATGCCCCACGGTGTGGCCAAAACATTAATAAAATAAAATAAAAATAGGAGAAGAATCTGCCTGCCAATGCAGGGGACATGGGTTTGAGCCCTGGTCCGGGAAGATCCCACATGCCGCGGAGCAACTAAGCCCGTGCGCCAAAACTACTGAGCCTGTGCTCTGGAGCCTGCGAGCCACAACTACTGAGCCCATGTGCCACAACTACTGAAGCCCGTGTGCCTAGAGCCTGTGCTCCACAAGAGAAGCCACTGCAATGAGAAGCCCGCGCACCGTAAAAAAGAGCAGTCCCTGCTCGCCGCAACTAGAGAAAGCCTGCGCACAGCAACAAAGACCCAACGCAGCCAAAAATAAAATAAATAAATTTATATAAAAAAAGAACTATTTTGAAAATGTGTTCAAATAAATTTCCCTATCAAAAAAACTAAAGCAGAATATTAAGAAGCCAAATCAACACTGGTGATTTCTTAATTCTAGTTTATAAAGCTAACATAACTTTCCCCCTTTTCCTTTTGATACATGTAACACACATAAAAACTGCATAAAGCGTTTACGTCTAGTTGAATAAACAATTATAACGCTAACATGTAACTACAACCTAAAAAGCATAACTTTTTTCACCTGCTGGAATTTGTATATTTTTTTACAAAAGATTCCTCTTCAGTATGTGCTGTTTTACAAATTTGCACTTTCCATTACATGATGAAATAAGAGCCGTTTAAAGAAAAATAAGTTTTACAAGCGGTTCAGCAAAGTGGTTAAGTCCAAGGATTCTGAAGAAAAGCTGTTTGGCCTTGAATCTCAGTTCTACCATTTACTAGCTGTGCGACCTCAGACAAGTTGTTTAACTTCTCTGTACCTCATCTGAAAAATCTGTAAAACAATCATACTCACCTTATAGGTACACAGAGTATTAAATGATCTAATACACGGGAAAAGTTCTTAGAACATTGCCAGACAAATATTGAGTGCTCTTTAGCAGTGATTATTATTAGAAAAATATACCATTGAAAACCATAATTTTATTTTCTATGGAGTTTTTTGTATAGAAGTGTCTTTGTTATCAATATCAAAAATTTTAGTTAAATCAATTAATGTTACTCAGAGCCACTAGAATGGAAGCAAATTGAAGCATAGAATGGAAATCCTGACGACGATGAAAACAGTTAAATATTGGCTCTACTTTTCTAAAGATTGAAAGCATTGCTAAAATTTTTCTTAAAATTTTATTCTTTCCCTCATTCCTTACAAGAATTTTTCCTTTTTAAACTAAAAGTCTATATTTGTGAGAATGATCAAATATATCACATTATTTTACTCTCCTAGGGAATAATCTATCTAATGAAGTAATAGAGAGTCAGCAGGAATTGATAGTGGCTTTCAAAACCTTTTGACTATGGTCTACAGTTATAAACACATTTGTCGTCATGACTCAAAAACACACATTTCTTAGAAAACAAACTTAGGGTTACCAAAGGGGAAAGGCGGCAGAGGGATAAATTAGGAGTTTGGGATTAACAGATACATACCACTATATATAAAATAGATAAACAACAAGGACCCTGTATAGCACAGGGAACTACATTCAATATCTTGTAATAACTTATAATGGCAAAGAATCTGAAAAAGAATGTATATATAAAAGAATATATTGACATATATATAACTGAATAACTTTGTTGTACACCTGAAACTAATGCAACATTGTAAATCGACTATACTCAAATAGAAAAAGAAAATAAACCACATCTTACATATAAGTTATACACATATATAAACACACATCATGGAAATGAAAGTTCCATGACATATGCATCTGACTTATTAAATGCAATGCACTCTAATATTTTTTCTTCTGGTGTGTTCTATTCTGCTTTTGTTTGTTTGTTTGTTTAATGTGCTGGTTGTGACTCTCTAAACTTATTTCTCAAACCACAACCTTGTACCTTGAAAGAGAGTGAATCACTAGGATACAGAATGTCTTAGGTCAGACTGCCTAGAAGCAGAGCCTGAGATTCTGACACAGTTATTTATTAAGGGTGCTTTCAGTAAAACTTTTAGGGGGATGAGGCGATCAAGACAGAGAAGAGGGAGATGCTAATCTGGGAGGTGGCCTTCAGGTGACCTCCAGCCTCAGCCTGATCCTGCAGGGAGCTCTGGAGCATAAGTGCCCCCAAGGACAACCCTTTGGAGAAGATTTCAGGGGTGAGCAGTTAGCAGCAGCACCAGCTGGAGTTGGTAAAGGGATCCCGGGGGATTGTTAACATTACATGCTACACAAAATATTGTACCTTCAATTGCTCTGCTGGTGATTTTTGTATCTGGGCCTTTTTAGGAGCCCACCAATACCAACCTCATCAGAAATCACTTGCCTGGTGTATCGTATATTAATGTAATATGGTGTGTGAAGGGGGTGCATCAGGGAAGAAATTCAATCACTATTTTATGTTATGCAACAGGAGTTATTGATTGCAAGTGGGAGACATGGTATAAGTGCAACTTAAGATAGCAATGTTTATATGTGAATATTAATATATAACTGTGTTTAATTTTCAAGGTAAGTCAGTAGCTTGTGTCAAAAGCTAATGAGAGCTATAATTTACAGAGCTCTTGTTTTGGATAAGGAACTTATACTCATTGTTTTACAGACATTAATTTTAAGGTAGCCATTATTATTCCCATTTTCCAGATGGAAAAACTGAGGCCTAGAAGGATTCTGGAACTTTCCCAAACTTATTCAGCTGGTAAGTTTCAGAGTCAGCCTTTGATCTCAAGTTGCTTTACCTGAAAGTCTTCTCCCTTAAAAACAACATTGGCCAGGTTTCTTCATGGTTACTTGTATCAGCACTATAGCTCTAAGCAGAATTAGCCATCTCTGGATTAGAAAGTATTTTGTGTTTTAAATTGGTTTTCTTTATAGAGTTTCTTGTTTTCTAAAGACCATGCACAAGTCAGCCTGAGTACAATCACAATGGAAGTAGAATATCCTTCTAGAGCCTGTTTTCAAATTCAGACGTAATTAATAAGTAAATTAACAGAAAAATCAATGTATGCACACTTAGTCTCCATAACTGCTCTTGAGTCTCTCCATTACCTTTATGAAATTGAAGATGTTCTTGGTTCCTAGGGTCTGGTTTGCCAGTTCTGTCACCCAGCCAAACTGCTCTCTCATCTTCTCCATCAGGTATGTAGTGTCCTCCAAGTGATGCTGGGTCATCTGGAGAACCTGGGCATACTGCTGATTGGATATGTTGACCAACTCAAGGGCCTCATCTACTTTTGTGTATAGTTTAGGAACATCAGGACAGTCTAGCAAAGAAGAAAGTAACATGTTAAAGAAAAAGGTATGTGGGACTTGGAGTTGGGTGTTGTGGATTTAAGTCCCAGCCCTTAAGCTTTCTACTTCCAGCCTTTTGACCTTGAGTGAGTTTTCAGCCAGGTACAATCGTCATGAATGAAATAACACTGCAGAATGCCTGCTCACAGAGCCAGCACACACTGAAGATTTAAAATGTTCCTTTTCCTTGTCTTCCTTTCCATAGTGTCTCTGAAGGTCATTAGGGCTGCTCACTTATACTCTGATCAGGACACATGGGAGATTGTACTTTTCTGCCACCTGGAAGTTGAGCATGGCCATATTCAAAGTGATGTGTCTTACTGCTGGAGAAATCCTTTAAGAATGGTTTAGGATTTATCACCCTCCCTCCCCTGACAGTGGAACTAGTTTTGCTCCATATGGTGGAGGCTCCATCATCCTGAGGAGATGTGCAGCAGAGCTCCCATGCAAGCTGTAACTGACAAGACAGAGAGAGAGAAAGAAACCTTTGTGTTCACAAGTCACTAAGATTCTGCAGCTCTGTGTTATTATTGCACAACAGTCCTTCTGAACTGAAACAGGGTTAAAGGAATTTATAGAGCTGCGTTGATGAGCATCTTGATACTGTGTAAAGATTATTTATCTGCAAACTACAGAAGTGTCTATATGTTAGGGCATCTGGGATCATAAAAGATTGTTATTGTAGAAAAAGATCACAGGCTCTTTCGACTATGTCTTCTGCTGTTTACTAAGAAACCATGCCTTCAGGAAGATAGGGGTGGGGGAGAATCCACCAACCAGAAGCTAGGTGACTACCTCATCTCAAGTCTTAAAAATCAGTTATTGTTTCTTTTTGATATGTAGATATAATGCAAGATCCTCCAGCCTTCACACTTTTCCAAAATTTGTGTTGGGATCTTCAGGAAAGGGAGACCTTTGTACTTGCAGGTAAAAAAATTTGCAATAGTGTACATTTGAAAAGTAATTCAAGAAAATATTTTGAAAACAAAGAGAGTCACAGTTAACAAGATACATTATACATTTGAAAGGAGATCTAGATATTCTTTTAAAATGTCTTCATTTGCAAGTTTAGAGTTGTTAACTTTTAGAATAGTGGTGTAGTTTTGTTTTTTTTTTTAATTATGGGGGAAGAAGGTGGTGAGTTACCTCATGATCTTAGGCAAGGAGAATTCTACAAGGGACACTCATTTACTCTTTTAGAGAGTGGAAAAAGATTTCCCTAAAATAAAGGTGAAACTTTGTGCAAAACACAATTGCATGAGAAAGGAAAAAGTAAAACTATCTCTATTCATAGACGACATAGTCTTGTATACAAAAAATCCTAAGGAATACATACACACACACACATACACACACACAAAACTATTAAAGGTAATAAGTCAGGGCTTCCCTGGTGGTGCAGTGGTTAAGAATCTGCCTGCCAGTGCAGGAGATATGAGTTCCAGCCCTGGTCCGGGAAGATCCAACATGCCGTGGAGCAACTAAGTCTGTGTGCCACAACTACTGATGCCCGTGTGCCCTAAAGCCTGTGCTCTGCAACAAGAGAAGCCACCAGAATGAGAAGCCTGCGCACCTCAATGAAGAGTAGCCCCGCTCACCGCAACTAGAGAAAGCCCGCCTGCAGCAACGGAGACCCAATGCAGCCAAAAATAAATAAATAAATAAATTTTGTTTTTAAAAAAGTAATAAATCAGCAAGGTTGCAGAACACAAGATCAATATACACATATCAGTTGTATTTCTATACACTAACAATGAACAAACCAAAAATGAAATTAAGAAAATTCCACTCACAATAGCATAAAAAGAACCATATGCTTATGAACAAATGTTTTAAACGAACTGTAAGACTTGTATTGAAAACTAAAACACGCTGTGAGAAAAATTAAAGATGACTTAAATAAATGGAAAAACATCTATTTTCATGAATGGGAAGACTTAATATTGTCAAGAAGGCCATACTCCACAAATTGACCTATAGATTTAATGCAATCCCTATCAAAATCTTAACTGCCCTTTTTGTAGAAACTGACAATCTGATCCCAAAATTGACATGGAAATGCAAAGGATCTATAATAGCCAAAACAATCTTGAAAACAAAGAACAACATTGGAGCATTCACACTTCCCAATTTCAAAACTTACTACAAAGTACAATAATCAAGACAGTATGGAATTGGCATAGGATAGATATATGGACAAATGGAAGAGAATTGGGAGTCCAGAAATAAGCCCTTACTTTTGCTGTCCATGGATTTTCAACAAGAGTGCCAAGACAATTCTACACAGGAAAGAATAGAGTTTTTTAACAAGCGAAACTGAGACAACGGGATATCCAATTGCAAAAGAAAGAAGCTGGATCCTTACCTCATACCATATGCAAAAATTAACTCAAAATGCATCACAGACTTAAATGCAAGAACTAAATATATAAAACTCTTAGAAGAAAGCATAAGCATAAACCTGTGTGACCTTGGATTGGGCAATGGTTTCTTAGATATGACACCAAAATAAAAAAAGAAAAGAAGAAATAAAGTAGACTTCATCAAAATAAAAAACTTCCATGCTTCAAAGGACACCATCAAGAAAGTGAAAAGACAGCACATAGAATGGGAGAAAATATTTTCAAATGATATATCTGATGAGCATTTGGTATCTAGAATATGTAAAAAAAAAAAAAACTCTTACAACTCAACAATAAAAAGACAAATAACAAAATTAAAATATGGACAAAGAATTTGAATAGACATTTCTCCAAAGAAGACATGCAAATGGCCAATAAAAACATGAAAAGATGCTTGATATTATTAGTGATTAGAGAAATACAAGACAAAATCACAATGAGATACCACTTCACATCCACTCGGTTGGCTAAGATAAAAAGGATAGGCAATAACAAGTGTTGACAAGGATGTGGAGAAATTAGAACCCTCATACATTTCTGTGAGAATGCAAATGGTACATCCACTTTGGAAGAGAGTTTAGTAGTTCCTCAAAATGTTAAACATAGAGTTACCGTATGACCCATATATATTTCATGGTATATACCCAAGAAAATTGAAAACATATGTCCAAACAAAAACTTGTACACAAATGTTCATAGCAACATTACTCACAATAGTCAAAAAGTAGAAACAAACCAAATATCCATCAGCTAACGAACGAATAAACAGAATGTGGTATATCCATACAATGGAATATTAAGCAGCCATAAAAAGGAATGAAGTTCTGAGAGATGCTACAGTATGGATAAACCTTGAAAAAATTATGCCAAGTTAAAGAAGTCAGTCACAAAAGACCACAAATTGTATGATTTCATTTATATGACATACCCCGAATAGGCAAAATCAGAGACAGAAAGCAGATTATTGGTTGCCAGGGGCTGGGTAGGGGAAAGGGGCGGGGAATGGGAAATGACAGCCAATGAGTATGGAGTTGCTTTTTGGGGTGAAAATGTTCTGGAATTAGATAGTGCTGATGGTTATACAACTTTGTGAGTATACTAAAAAACACTGAATTGTATACTTTATGGTATATGAACTGTATCTTAATGCTGTTACTTAAAAAAATACACTCACATGATCAGTACCTTAAGGCATTTTTTTAGTCACCGTATAGACATGAGAATGAGTGTTTCAAGAAAAGGAAGAAAGAAAACCCACATTTAGCAGGTGTCTCTTATGAAATGTGACAATATGCATCCATTAGCTTTTGTTGCACAACAAACAAATATTTATTATTTCTCATGTTTTTGTGGGTTTTGTGGGTTGGTTGGACTATTCTTATGTCTGAGCTAGCTCAGCTGGGGCTGGATGGTCTAGACCCTCACATTTTGAGGGTCTCAGCTGGCATGGCTGGGACCTCTCATCTTCCAGAAGGCTAGCCTGGGCATGATCACGCAGTGGTGGATAGGCTTCCAGTAGCAAGAGAGGACAACTTTAATTCACAAGCACATTTCAAGCCACTCACATTTGCCAATATCTTGTTGCTTAAGGACAGACCCATGGCCGAGCCCAGATTCTCAGGTTGAAAAAAACAGACTCCAGCTTTTGATGGGAGGAGCTGCAAAATATTGTGGCTGTTTTGTCTTTAATCTAGTGTGCATGTATCACCTTCTGCCTGTGAGAGTTTCCAGTTTATACCTGTGGTTATCAAGCAATTATTAATATTGCCTACATCACTTTCAAAAAAGATTCAGTTTAATTGATAATTATATGGTCTCATGTAATAAAAACTGGGCTGGAGACAGACATTCCTTGGTATAAATTCCATGTGCCTACCTCCTATATTAAGAAACAAAATATAACCCAAACAGATGAACCCCCCCACTGTGACCATTCCACATCAAACTCCTTTATCTTGAAACTACTATTTTGAATTTAGGTGTATACATCTAGTACCAGTAACTGGTATGGGAAAAGAGCTACTTACAGTGAGTCCATTTAAAATTGGGACCAAAAATGTATGGTAAATAATGAAAAAAAATGATTTATAATGTTTTGGAACATATTTCATTTATCTTATATTTTTCAAATATAAGATTATAATTACAGCTGTATGCTTAGTCTTAGAACAAAGAATGAGTTAAATGTTGATAAAAGAGGCAAAATCATTGTTTGACAAAACATACAAGAGTTGTTTGTAAAATACTGGAAGCAACTTAAATGTGCTTCAGCAGGAGAATGGATAAATAAATTGTAATGTGCTTACACAGACTAACATACAACAATGAATTCGTGAAATTAGAAACACACGCATTCACATGACTAAATCTCCCAAACTGTACTGAGTGAAACACCAAGGTGCAAAAGAATACATAAGCGATAACATTTATACTATTAAGAAATATTATCCAAAACTTGGAAACAATGCAGAAGAATGGCTGTGTGTCCTTTCAATGTCACATAAAGTATTGTCTAAGAGGTCCACCCAAAGATTACTTAATTCTCTAGGGAAATGATCCTTTGTTGGATTTACTGGTCACTGTTGACTTGGGCCAGACTCCACGAAATTAGATGTAAATTACAGATTGAAAAGTTGCAAATAATTTTTGTCCAGTAGAGACATAAATTATTTTGGTCTGATAGAAATCATAACTGCAAAAGTTACAGTTTTATTACCCTTTGGTACATCAACTAGTTTTATATCTAACTTTGCAATCTTACTTCAACATTCTGTCCTTGACTGTAAATACTTCAGTCTCTCCTGTACTCATTTAAACCAGCTTAATCATTCTGCTCGTTCCCTTGTTAATGGAATCAATCTTTTGAATTTTTTTTTTTTTTTTTGCGGTACGCGGGCCTCTCACTGCTGTGGCCTCTCCCGTTGCGGAGCACAGGCTCCAGACGTGCTGGCTCAGCGGCCATGGCTCACGGGCCCAGCCGCTCCACGGCATGTAGGATCTTCCCGGACCAGGGCACGAACCCGCGTCCCCTGCATGGGCAGGCGGACTCTCAACCACTGCGCCACCAGGGAAGCCCTAAATCAATCTTAACATGCTCATTTTGTACTTGTATGAGTCATATTTTTAAGCTTAAAAGTTATACTTTGACAATATAAAAACTAAAAACATGTAAAACGTTGCTATGTATGGTATATGTGTGTATGTGTGCTATATATAAACACATGATAAAAGTATAAAGAAACACAAGGAAAACAACAAGGTCCTACTGTATAGCACAGGGAATTATATTCAACATCCTGTGATAAACTATAATGGAAGAGAATATGAAAAAATAATGTATATATATATGTATAACTGAATCACTTTGCTGTACAGTAGAAATTAACACATTGTAAATCAACTATATTTCAATAAAATAAATTTTTAAAAAAGAAATACAAGGAAATAATAAGCACCAAATTCAAAACAGAAGTTTCCTACAGTGTGGGGAATATAGTCAGTGATGGTGACAAAGGTGGTTAAAAGTTACAAACTTCAAGTTATAAGATGTTAGTACTAGGGATGTAATATACAACATGATTAATATAATTAACACTGGTATATGTTATATATGAAAATTGTTAAGAGAGTAAATCCTAAGAGTTCTCATCACAAGGAAAAAATGTTTTTCTTTTTTAAAAATTTTTTTACATGAGATGATGAATGTTTACTAAACTTACTGTGTTAATCATTTCACGATATCAAATCATTAAATTTATAAGTGCTGTATGTCAATTATATCTCAATAAAACTGGAAGGAAAAAAAAACCCAAAACGATTTCCTTATAAGGGGATAAAGAGGATGTGATGTGGAAGGGGCACCAGCGGGGGCTTCATCTATTTTGGTAATGTTTTATTTCTTCATCTAGTATTAGGCACATGTGTTTCTATTATTTTATTCTATATACATTTATCATAAAATATAAAAGTTTAAATTGTATGGGAGGGCTTTCCTGGTGGCACAGTGGTTAAGAATCCGCCTGCCAATGCAGGGCACACGGGTTCGAGCCCTGGGCCGGGAAGATCCCACATGCCACAGAGCAACTAAGCCCGTGCGCCATAACTACTGAGCCTGTGCTCTAGAGCCCGCGAGCCACAACTATTGAAGTCCATGTGCCTAGAGCCTGTGCTCCGCAACAAGAGAAGCCACCGCAATGAGAAGCCCACGCACCGCAACAAAGAGTAGTCCCTGCTCACCGCAACTAGAGAAAGCCCGCGCGCAGCAATGAAGACCCAAAGCAGCCAAAAAAAAAAAAATTGGGAGCACATTAGGACAGCCTTTCCTCTGTGTTTTACCTTTGCAGCAATCAATTTATACTGCATGTATACTGTGTGACTTGATGTATACTGATTATTTGATGTGTTTATATTGTATTATCTGATTTCTTATATATTGTCTTTCTTTTTCCAGTTTTGTTGAGAAATAATTGACATACATCACTGTATAAGTTTTAGGTAAACAACATGATGGTTTGGCTTACATATTCACAATATATTCTGAATTGATTACTGTTGTGGGTTTAGTTAACATCCATCATCTCATACAGATACAATAAAAAGAAAAATAAATTCTCCTTGTGATGAGAACCCTTAGGATCTACTCTCTTAACAACGTTCCTATATATCACACAGCAGCTTTAGCTATGGTCATCATTTGTACCTTACAGCCCTAGTACTTATTTATTTTGTAACTGAAGTTTGTACCTTTCAATCACCTTCTTCCAATCACTTCCCACACACGCACCCCCCATCTTCTCTATTATCTTAGGACAGTCAGGGAGAGATTATTCTTCAAAGCTTTTAACTGGAAGTTAAAGGAAGTTAATGATACATAGGTGGCATGTTTGAGTGGGACTATTTTTGTAAGAGGTCAGTATATTAGTGTATATTTTTCTCTTGTAAAAACTTCTGTTGTCTGTATGCAACCTTGTAACTGTGACTTGAAAAACAAACACTTGAATAATGAGAATCATGAGTACTTCAGACATTTTATTTAATCCTCAAAACACCTGTGTGAAGTAGCTATATTAATTTCATTTTCCAAATGATGAAACAGAGCTGCAGAAAGTCACCCAGGGAGCAATTCTGAAGAAATAAGACCCTCATCTGCTCTAATAAAAAGGTCCAGTGTATGTTCAATCTCTTGCTTCAAATCTTAGCCACATTTTTTAGAATTTCCTTCCCTTAGGGCTTTGGCAAGGTAAAAAGCAGAAGCACAGGAATCAAAAGCTCTTCTTGGATTTTTCAAGAAAATTTGCGTTCAGACCCTAGCGGTTGGGAAGTGACTTCAGCTGGGGAGGAGAAGGGACATGAGGGTCGGAGGAAAGGGGGAAGGGCCGGTGGAGAGAATTTTTCACCTGGGGAAGGAATGAAAGCTGCTCTTGGTCAGATCTGGGAGGAGGCGAAACGCGCTGCTCAGGGCTTGGGAGGAGAAGCTACTATCTGTATTTAAATACTAATTAGTAATTAACCCACCATCTGGAAAGAGTTAATGCCATTTGAAAAAAAACTAATTTGGCAAAAAATTTGCTTACACATTTTGAAGATTTCTTCATTGGTGGTTTTCTTTCTGTGCAGTAAGAAGAAAGAAGTTACCCTGATTTGCTGAGTTCTCTTTTGCACACGAGAGTGTTCGCTTGGTCTTTAACCATAAAAATTTTTCACGGGAATAATGAGGGAATTTTTAAAAGGGGAAAAGTAAGTTGACCTACTTTTGAATAATAAACGTTTATAAACCTGCCCTGAGCACCCCCAGACGGCAATGAGCACGCCAAAAAGAGCTTGAAGGGAAGCAAATGAATCCACGATGCCTGTAAAAGCGAGATTTGTGACCTCTGACCAGAATACAATCGAAACCCTGAGAACATGATAATCATTTACCTTCCCGTAGGTAATCCTGACATTTTTGGCATCTTGCGTGAAATTGGAAACATTCCGACGAGTTCTGGCGAAGCTCTCCGCACAGCCCTCGGCCCCGCACAGGCAATGCCGTCCTACTCAGGCCGCCGTGGGCGGAGTCTACAAGCAACAGCATTTTCACATCAGTGTCGTTAGAGAGTTTGAACTTTAAAGGCATGGATAGAATATCATTTCTCTTTCTAACCAGCACTTGCAAAATCTTTGTTCTGTATTCAATCGTAGGAGTGCATACTGGTGCAACCAGTTACTAGGACAATTTGGGATCTATTAAAAAGTGCATGTATCGGGCTTCCCTGGTGGCGCAGTGGTTGAGAGTCCACCTGCGGAGGCAGGAGACACAGGTGCGTGCCCCGGTCCGGGAGAATCCCACATACCGCGGAGCGGCTGGGCCCGTGAGCCATGGCCGTTGAGCCTGCGCGTCCGGAGCCTGTGCTCCTCAGCGGGAGAGGCCACAACAGTGAGAGGCCGGCGTACCGCAAAAAAAAAAAAAAAAAGTGCATGTATCCTTTAATCCAGCAGTCTCATTACTGTCATTATTACTCATCATTACTATTATTACTACTTGCTTCCCCCAAACCCCACTCCCCACACAGAGGTTAATGCATATAATTTTATTTTCAGGAAGGAATCATGAAGAATTATTCATAGTAACTCTATTGGAAGAGAGACTTGATGGGGTGGGAGAAGGCAGCTTTCATTTCTTTTGTTCCTTTGTATATTTAAATTATTTTAAATTTAGTGTGTCTTATTTTTATCATTATTATTTCTGATATCATTGGGGTTAACTAGATAGGGAATTGTAAGCCACTTTTCTCTTTGGGCGTCTATTAAAATTTTTTCTAGTAATTATTTTAATTTTTTCAAGCTGTAATTCGAATGTGTATTGGAGTTCCAAAGATATTGGAAATGTCTGTTTTTTAAACTGGGTGGTAGGTATTTATTACTATTCTTTTTTGCATTTCACATATATAATGTTATAAACAGTACGTCAAAGATTTAGGAAAACATCTAAAGCAGATCAATTTTTAAGAAACTTTTTTTTTTCCTGGAATAATTAGCCATCCATATAAAAATGATGTAAAAAGAAGTCGTCCAACAGCAAATTGACAATTCCCAATTGAGTGTTTCACATTAGGAAAAATTTGTTATTAATTTTTAACCTGATGATATTCTGTTATATTAAATCCTTGATGTTAAAAAATGAAACATTTCGAGGTAAATTGTGAAGTTTACTGGGACTTCCCTGGCGGTCCAGTGGTTAAGACTCTGTGCTTCTACAGCAGGGGGGCAGGGGTTCAATCCCTGCTCAGGGAACTAGGATCCTGCAGGCCGCGTGGCACAGCCAAAAGCAACAAACAAAAAATGTGAAGTTTATTGTTTAAAAACCTACAAGGCATTTGCTAGATCATCTGGTGGGTAAGGCAGCCATCCCCTTGGTTGAATAGGAGTCATTTTCTCCCATTCCCTATAGATTTAGTGGCATCTCCTCTCACCCCAGAGAACCCCTGTGAGTTCTACTGTAGAGCAAGTCTGCATTATGTGCTGTTAATTTTGTCTTCTCTATTAGACTCTGAGTCCTTTGACAGAGGGGATTTGGTCTTGTCATTTTAATCTTGTCATTCTTCCATAACTTCCTCTGTCATTTCACTTAAGATATGGTAGTGCAACTGTTCACTGACCTGTTTTTCTTTCTCTGGACTAAACTCCTAAAAGTTAGGGGCTGTGTCATCTCTGTCATAATCATTGCTTATTCACAGCATCTAGATGAATACTTGGTATATTCAAGGATGGCAAATTGAGGGCTATCTGAACCAATTCCCCATGCTATACTCATGAGAGTAGCCCATCGCCTACCTTCGGCTATGCCAGAACAGAGCCTGAGGGCCCTTCTAGGCAGTTACTTCTAGTAAATCATCTACCCTCCCAACTTGCCTGTTTCCCCCATGGGAAAATTAAGGACAGCAAAATTCTCCAGGGCAGGATTAAAACCCAGAACTCCCAGCTCCCAGCACCCAGCACTGTGTGAAGCTGCTACACCACAGTTTTACTGAATGGATCTCATCTATTCTCTCTAGGGATTTGTAAGCCAAGGGAGGACAACTGCAAAAGCTATCTTATTCTGTTTCAACAGATTCAGCAACTGAAGTCTAGAAAGAACAAAGTGGGAAAGAAATTCTTTCATATGGAGACTAAAATGAAACAACAATCAATAAATTTAAAAAATATATTAAACAAGATATTTCATATTTTTATCACCTTTTTCCTTTTAACAGTGTTCATTATTCAATTTTAGCTACTTTTCTAATTTTGGCTCTTAGGATGATCATGACAAATAAAGCCTATCTGTGAAGGCTGCCAGATACTAGTTTACACTCAGAAGATATTAACCACTGTAATCGACAGGAGGCAGCTTTCCTAGTGCTATTGTAACAGATTCCACAGATTTAGTGGTTTGAACAACATAGATTATTTCACAGTGCTATAGGTCAGAAGTCTGAAGTGGGTCTCAGTGGGCTAAATGAAGGTGTTGGCAGGGCTGTTCTTTTCTGGAGGCTCTAGGGCAGAATCCATCTCCATGCCTTTCCAGAGTCTGGAGGCCACCCCCCCCCCCCGCCCCGTTGCCTCCTGTTCCCCTTCCTCTATCTTCTAAGCTGGCAAAGTAGGGACAAGTTCCTCTCGTGAGGTTGTCTCTATTGATTCTTTTCTGCCTCCTTCTTCTACTTTTAGGAGCCCTTGTGATTTCACTGGAGCCACCTGGACAACCCCAAATACTCTCCCTATTTTAAGGTCAGCTGATTAGCAACCTCAGTTCCATCTGCAACCTTACTTTCCCCTGCTGTGTAACCCAACATTTTCACAGGTTCTGGGGATTAGGATTTGGGTATCTTTGGAAAGCTATTATATTATTCCGCCTACCGCAAGGGACAAAGGTTTATTCTCATTAGGTGGATTTTCTAGGGGCAATAGGTTTATTCCGCACCTACCACCAGTCCAGAAAAGTGATGGAAACTACACGCAAATATCCCACAGCCCCTGCCTGCCTATTTTTGATAAACTGTCCTCATGTACTCATCTGGGAAGAGAATCTGTTGAACTTGCTGTCTGGTTAGGGTAGGGACACTGGAGAGAGAAGAGTATAAAGGTGTAACAAAGGCTTTTTTTGTTTGCTGTTTTGTTTTTACTTTCTGCACTTGCAGGGGACCCTGGATCTCTAGATTATCACTGAGGTGATGGTGGTGCAAGGAAGGAATTGACTAGTTTAGGTTCCTCATGTAAGTGGGATATAATATTTGTCCTTCTGTGTCTGGCTTATTTCACATAGCATAATGTCCTCCAGGTTCATCCATGTTGTCACAACTGGCAGGATTTCTAGAAGGAGCCCGTTTCATTTTTTGTTAGAGAAGAGCATCCCTGTCCTTGACTTAATGTTCCATAGAGATATGTCCAAGGAAACACAGATTCTACCTGTGGCCCCCACGGCAACTCTCATTTCTGAGATGCTGCCTCCCAGCTCTCCACAGAAGCCCAAAGAAGTTACCTCCTTCTGCCTTAACAACATAAAGCAGCATTGCTTTTTCCAATATGGAATATCAGAGGGCATGAGTGGTATTGGTAGAAGGCGATTATTATCATTTACAGAAATTTCTCTATCATGTCTCTGAGTATTTTCTCTGGTTTTGTGCATAAAAGATGTGATCTAAGGGATTACAGTAGCGATGCAGAGGAGGTCCTGGAAGGCACTAAATATGACCTGGTTTTACATGGCACTAAGCTTTCTCCCCAAACTGGAAGTTGAGGAGCCTGGACTGATTTTAAAGAAACCCCATGGTGTTCAAGCAGAATAGAGCCAAGCATCTGCCTGAGTTTTAATAAAGGAGGCAACTGTCTTTTTCAAGTTCTTACCTTACCAGCATTTTCTTTCTCAGCTTTGAAAATTTGCTTTAGAAATAGAGAACAGCCCCACAGAGCTCTCAACAAAGATGGGAGAAGGCTAGTGTTTGGCAGACCTCAAAGCTTTTTCTAAGAGGCTGTGAGACTTTGATCATCCATAAACCATCACTCTCAGAAACATTGTACAATGACTTAGAAATGGCTACCATTTCCAAAGTTAAATAAAACTCAACTTTAGTACAGATATCTAAATAATCTTTTAATACTTGCCTTTGTCTTGTTTTGATAAATCCTCGATTGCCTTCAGCATCTCAGTAACTGTTGCACTGACACTTTGATAAATAGAGAGACTGAAATTACAAAACAGCTGGAAGAAGCTGGGAATGTCCCAGCTTTGCACAGGATGTGCTTTTTTTGCTGGCTCTTTGGAAAAAGCTGGAAAAAAGTAAGGCTCCATGAAGTCTGTATCTGACATGAAATACGATTGAAAAGCCTGGTCAAATTCTTGCTGCATCTGTTTGAAGACGTCAAAACTCCTGTTATAGAGAAATCCCACATCCACAGTCAGTTGGCTGAACATGTTCTCTATCTGGGTCAGTTGTGCATCTTCCTCAACGAACTTCTCACCGATGGGAAGGTCTTTTTCATTATCTTCATGGAAAGGAAACAGAAACTGATATATCTTCCCGAAAAAATGTTCAAGCTGTGGGGTGGGATGGGGGACAGAAATGAAATAAATTGATTTTCATTTGGACTATTTTTTTATTGTGAATTTTTATGTCAACTTACAAGTAGTCATTCCAAATCAAGAACAGTTCTGGGCAAACTAGGAAAAGGTGATCCACTTTAAGATAATTTATTAACATTCATGTACCTGGCTTTGGCTTTGACCATGGAAATAGGGTCTGAAGTTCCTCCTGGTTTCTGTTTGTCTACCAAGGCCTAAGAAGGCCAAGTTTTCAATATTATTGACAAGCCACAGTCCTGATGTACTGGCTGGCATGCATGGTTTTAGACCGTGCAGCCTGAAAACTGTGAAGAAGGCTCTTGTCTTTCACCTCTGCCTTAGTTCTTTTTTTTTTTTTTTCTTCAGTGGCATGCTATTCATGTCTTTATGCTCTCCTCTCTCTCATCTCATAAATTAGTCCAGGGAAAAGATCAATACATTCACACTGAACTATAGATGCTTAATACAGCTAAATAGGTTACTTCGAGATGTTACATATTACCGGTGATCAAAGCCCTCCTTGGCTGTAGTCAAAGGAATGAAGCTCTAATTATAGAATTTCCCATTCAGGGGGAGATCTTCCAGCAGTCACACCATGTTCTACTTCATCTATGTGACACATAAGTTCGTGCCAGAACACAGTTGCCCTTGTATGATAGTGATATGACCCTGTTGTATGTTTTGGAATGTAGCAACCATCAAACATCACTGTGGGAGCACTCCCCACCCCTGCTCAAGGGCTGTTCAAAGAATTCTCCAGGGATTCTTAGAAGACTCATGCCTTTCTCAAAAAGTAATCTGGGTGGATCATCTGCCTCTCCCTCTGCCAGCTTCTGTTTACCTGAACCCAGACACAAAACTGAAACTTCAAAGGCCCAAGAAATTGTCATAAGGTCACACAAAAGGTGCAGATAGGAATGGTCTCCAAAGCTCCTGACTTCCAGCCAGTGCTCATTCCAGTATACTCTGGTATGTTAGAGAGTGGCTATAAAAATAGAGCAGATGCAATTAACAGTGGAGGCAAATTAACTTGGCATATGAATTATCCTAGGGGTTGTTCCTTCTGTAACTGGGGAAGGCATTGCCAAGCCAGGCGCAGACTCTGATTACTGCATGCTCTGATATGGAGAGGGGAATTTCTCTGCATTGCCTACTCAGCCCACTTCTTGAAGGGGAAGGGAAATTCAGGCCAAGAGAAGAGGAGCCTTTTATGGGTCAGAGCTCATCCTAATCAGGTCACCACCCTCTGTGATTCCCTCTGCCCAGAAAAGAGCCAAAGAGGACAAAAAAGAAAACATGCCAGTCCTACAGGATGTGCATGGATTGGGGTAAAGGGGACGTGAATGTGGGTACGTGTGTGCACGGGCATGTGTGTGCTGCCACAAGAGGGCAAGCCCGTTGAGGGAGAGACTCAGGAGGCAGAGGACGCCTTCAAAGGCTTGGCCTCCAGAGAAAACATTAAAGCAGGTTGAAATCAGAGACTATAATACTATTATTCAGAATGCAATTCAGCAAACATTTATTGAATGCCTACAATGCTTAAATGAAGGCAGATAAGATATGGTTCCTGCCCTCAAAGAGCTTACAATCTAGTGGGAATGTGTTCATAAATAACAAATACAAGGCAGAAAGAGTCAGGGTGTTTCTGAGAGATACACAGTGTCCTGAAAGGGAGGGCAAGAACTGGATGGCTGTTCTAACTTAAAAATTATATATCCACAAGTGATTCATACATAAGCATGAATGCTAGATTCTAGGTTGCAAAAGGCCAACATCAGATCATCTATATCTATTCTAAATATTAACATAAGTTAATTTTTAAAAGTAAGCTGAAGCACATACCTTAAGAACTTAGAAACCTTGAGCTCTATTTTTCCCTTACCTTGGTTTTCATAGAGGACCAACTGTTTGGGCAGGTTGTATAAAATCTCATGCAGTTACTTTCCAGGCAAGATTTGCATTCATCCCAGGAACCTGTCAAAGACACCTGGCATAGCCTTTCTTCCTCTTCTAGATGTTCTTGAACTTCATTCATAAGTTTCAGAGCCTCCTAATTAAAAAGTAGAAACACACACCCTATTTCCATTTCATGACTCTATGTGTTGTACCTTGGTTGATTTCACTCTTTACAAAATGTGCGTATTCTAAACTAAACCTCTGGGAATTCCCTGGTGGTCCAGTGGTTAGGACTCGGCACTCTCACTGCCAAGGGCCCGGGTTCCATGATCCCTGGCCGGGGAACTAACATCCCACAAACCCTGTGGGACAGCCAAAAATTAAAACAAAAACAAAAAATACTAAACCTCATTCCTTCTTCAAGCCCTTAGCATCTGACAGTTCTACCCTGGAGCTTTCTGTTAACTTAAGAGCACTGCTTGATCTCTATTGAAGACCAGGCAGTTCTTATTCACCTGTTCATTCGTACAGTCAACAGCTATTTATTGAGTGCTTGCTATGGGATGGACATTCACTGCCTGTGGGTGAAGCAACAATGAAGACACAGCCCCATCTCTGCTGAATGACTGTAACTGATCTGTTTACTTGTCTGTATTCACTTCTAGTCCTCGAAGGATGTGGAAGATGGGTTTTTAAGGCTTACAAAGTTGATACATTTATTTCCTTCATTTATGCTGCTTTTAATTTTTGTATGTTCTTAAACACTGCAAGGAAGCACAATTCTTGTGTATCAAATCAAATCTTGTATATCAAATTCCTGTGTACTGTATATCACAATTCTTGTAGTGAGTTGCATTCTAATGGCAAAGATGCTGGATTCTGAGGGGCTTCGTTCTTCTCATCCACATTCCAAGCACTCCCCCTTGTGGTGCCTGCTGTACTCGGCCAGGTCCCGCCCAGCAGAAGTGACACCTGTCCCTGAGAACGTCAACCCTGCCCCCAGAGCTCCCCCCAGGCCAGCCCCACGTAGACCCCACCCCCACCCCTGTCTCCCTGCAAGTGTGGGCTTCTGCAGACCGGCTCCCTCCAGGCCTGAGAAGTAGTTCAGGGGATTTAGGGGATATAATGGACCTGTCCATAAGGAGAAAGCCTCAGAGCGGATGAAGACTCCCTTGAGTGAAAAAAAACACGAGGGAGCACAGTTTCTAACACCAATGTAGTATGCACTTTTACCTACGGGAAAAGAAAAAGAAATCACCCTTTCCTGGCATATTAAGTCCAAAGAAACACCTGGGCACTGACAATCCCCCCACATTTCCTCTGCAGGGCTCGGATTTTTTCAGCTGCTCTCATGGTAGAATCCTGGGGCTAAGCTGGGTGTCATTTGCTACGTCCCACATAAGAAACCTGGCAGGGCTCCAGTCCGCCAAATGCACCTCGTGATCCAGACAGGTTTAACTTGTCTCTTTGGGCTTTGCAGAACAATTTTGGAATCCAACAACTTCTCAAGAAAGGTTGCCTCACCAGGACAGGCAACAGTACTGCCCAGATTTTCTCAATCAGTCTTTTAAATATTCTGCCCATTGTCACTATAAACCGAAATCCCAATATTTCCAATTACAAACTACACTCACTGTGGACCCTTGGGCAAATTATTTAACATCTCTGAGCCCCTGTCTCCTTCTTAGCAAATAGGAATAACTGTAGGATCTACCTCTTAAGGTTTCGTATTAAGTGAGATGAGCAAGCAAGGCACATAGTCCGTAATCATCTGATTTCCTTCCACTCACCTCCAAGAGTGTAACAAGAACCAATGATCAAATCACATGGCCCAAGTTTTGGTACTGAAATGTTGCCATGGAGGAAGAAGGTCTCTGGTTTAGGAATGCCTTGTCCATGCCTTCTGCTTCCCCCTAAATGTCCCACCCAGCGATAGATTCCATACTTAGAACTCTCTTCCTGCAGTTCAAAGTCCCACACAAACCTGGATGGGGGTGTGGGGTGTGGGGAATCACTTGAAGCTACTTTAGGGTTTCCCACTTTAGTAAGAGCAAGTTTCAGATGCTCCCACTAAATATAAATAGGGAGAAGCTGATGAGGAGGATCGAGATTACACTGGATCACCTGAGGATGGGATGTGTTTTGTTCTGGGAGACTTGGGGGCACCCACCCCATATTTGTCAATTCGTGATTTGTGTGAAGTATCCTTTACTTTAGATTGAAAATAATTTTAGGGAGGGAAACTCAGGGTTAAACAGGTGTTTCCTTTTTTTTTTTTTTTTTTTTTTGCGGTACGCGGGCCTCTCACCGCTGTGGCCTCTCCCGTTGCGGAGCACAGGCTCCGGACGTGCAGGCTTAGCGGCCATGGCTCACGGGCCTAGCCGCTCTGCGGCATGTGGGATCCTCCTGGACCGGGGCACGAACCTGTGTCCCCTGCATCAGCAGGCGGACTCTCAACTACTGCGCCACCAGGGAAGCCCGGTTTTTCCTTTTTGAAATGAATTTTTAAATGAATACCCAAACCTTAAGAGTATAATTCAATGATTTTTTAAAAAATAAAATAAGTACGTCTTAAGAAATAATAAAAATTCTACTAGCTCCTGGGATTCTTCAGGGTCAGAAATGGAACTAACACTTGCTAACCTGACTTACAGCAAGCATTCTTTCCATAGCATGTGCTCCCTCCTTGGCTTGCCAGGAGGCCCGGGAAAGGGAGAAAAACAGAAAGTCACTGGGTCTTCCACAGGCACAGCACCAGTGGACTTTGTCCTGGGTCAGTCATGACAGGGTTACAACATTGTAAAGCAACCATACTCCAGTAAAAATTTAAAACAACAACAACACCACATTAATTAACATCTCAAAACTCAGTTTCCTTAGCTGTAAAATGAAAGTGATGGTTTACTCAGATGTTGGAAGGACTGCAGGTGATAATGTGTTTTATAAAGGGCCTGTGAATGATATCTAGTGTGGTTATTCCCGGTGGCCAGACTCACAAGCCCACCAGGGAAGAACACAGCTAGAGGGGCTTCCACATTTTCCTCATGAGGAGCTGGTTTTCATTTCCTCAAGGTCTTTTGATCTCTGCCAAAAGGGAGGAGGGCTTCCAGCTGCTGGTCAAGCAATCTCCTTTCCTCGACAGGGACCCTGTGTGGTGCAGGGAGAGGGATGGCTGCAAAATCAACCAGCTGGTGACAGGCTGACTACAGCTTTGGGGTCCCAGCCTGTGATGTAGCCCTGCTCCAATGGATCAGGGGACACCCAGTGGCCACCGTGAATTCCAGCAGCTCCGGAGCTTGGCAACCCCCAACTTTATAGGTCTACAGGTCTAGGTGTAGATCAAGGTCTAGAGAAGAGATATTAGAACTTGTATTTGTGTTTTTTAAATTTAAAAATCAACTATGGAAAGGAGAAATGGGGGGTTGTTTAATGGGTATAGAGTTTCAGTTTTGCAAAATGGGATGAATTCTGGAGATTGGTTGTCCAATAATGTGAGTGCATTTAAAAATATATATTTCTTTATTTATTTGGTTGAGCCGGGTCTTAGTTGCAGCTCGCTGGTCTTAGTTGCGGCATGCATGCAGGATCTAGTTGCCTGGCCAGGGATCAAAGCCGGGACCCCTGCATTGGGAGCATGAGTCTTAACCACTGCGCCACCGGGGAATTACTGTGAATGTATTTAATACTGTTGAACTGTACTCATAAAAGTGGTTAAGATGGCAAATTTTATGTTATGCATATTTTACCATAATTAAAAATGTTTTCATGAAAATAAAATTGAAAAGTAATTTACTCCCAATTTTAAAATTTAAAATATTTTCCAAATTATTTTTATAGTTTTGATATTCTCTATAAGGGTATGTTGGAAAATAAATTTAAAAATTTTTTAACTGTTCTGAGTGTTATGTTAATGGTTAATGATATTAAACTATGAGCCATGCAATGTCTATAATTTAGAAATGTATTGAGCTTTATACTGTAACATATGAACAGTTTTTAATATGGCCCATAGACATTTGAATATAATGTATATTCTCCATTGATAAGATACATAGTTTGGACAACAACTATTTTTTTTTTATTTTTTTATTTTTTTATTTTTTAACATCTTTATTGGGGTATAATTACTTTACATGGACAACAACTATTAAGTTAAGGTATTTGAATTAAAAAAATTGATGAGGCTGATGTACTATTTCACATGCACTGGTGCTTGTGTCAGGCCATTGTGTGTGGCTAGCTGTGCGTGAGGACCCTGCGGAAGAGACACTGGTTGCCTCTCTCTGTTCACTTGGAGCCAATTGCAATGACTTGCCATTTAAGAGAACTCAGGTAAATGATGTTTTTTAACTACTTTTAACTAAACTAGCCCTCACAAAATGAACAGGAGGCTTTAAAAGTTTCTTGGAAAAAACCCCCAGCAGATTAAAAAATATGAATAACTTAAGCTCAAGTAGATAAGAAGCAAATGGCAGGGCTGCCACTTTTTCATTACAAGCTCTTTGGCCTTGTGTCAGTAAAAATATGATGATCTAATCAGATTTGGCAATAAGCTAAAATATTTTCAAAATATCTAGATGATTTGAAATATGGACTTACACCTACCCAAGCTAATGATGATCCCTAACTGCCTTCTGTGCCTTGAGATAATAACGGTAGCAATTCATGTGTCTAATTTAATAAATTAATTAAAATGCATATATTCAGGAGTGGATGCTAACAATAATTATGGTAATAGGGATGGGAAAGAAAAAAACTTTGGAGGCCACTGATGTAGCCAAAAACTCCCAGACACTTTTGACACAATATCCCAACTCAAAAGGCACCAATAAAGCATTTTTAAGAAAGCAACACTTCCCAAACAAAGCCGAATCCCCCAAATTCCCGAGTTTGGAGGCCAGCGAAGGCCTGATCTACAAGGAATATCTTCTTTGGAGAAATTTGAAATTTTCTTCAAACTCTTCCTCCAGTAAGGGCTGCTCTCCAGAAAATCTATGATTAGGGTAAATAAGTAATTCCTCCAGTGCACTCAGACATGCACTATTTATGGTCCAGATATAGTTAAGGACAGGTGTGATTTTCAATGACTGTACCTGCTTTTCTTCTCTGCATTTCTTCAGGGTTCTCATTAGGTTGCTATGTTCCTCCTCTCTTCTTTCCATCAGGATTTTCATTTGCTTCATGCCAGTCAAAGCCTTCTTCACCTCTTCATCTATATCTATCTCCCCAGCCTTGGAAAAACCTAAAAGATTACGATGTAGTTGTAGTTTTTTCTTTTGAGATCTGATCAGATTACAATGTATCAGAATACAATGAGTTCGCCAACTTTTCATGTTCCCCCAGCAGAGGCTTAATTGTTTTTTTTTTTTAACAGCATCAAACTTTGAAAGCAGATCACAATGATTTGGGCTGTCAGCTGCCACATGGACATGGCTACCACCCGGGTGATATCTTCTGTTCCTCACTTCTGAACTGCTAGCCAAGTCAGAGTTCATTTAACCCTATTCTTATCATTTTCCTCAGGGCCTGTTTTCATTTATCCAATTGTTTTTCTTTCCCTTAAAACTCAAGTGTGTTTATATTAGAAGAAAACATTGAATTTTCTTCACAGACAATTTATATTAAATGCCCAACTGGGAACCTTAAACAGAGTGAACAATTTCCTTTTCTTTCAGCTTCAGTTACCTTCCCAGGAGGCATAAAACCTAGAAAGCATCTTGTATAATGCAAGATTCTTTAATAACCTACTGGACATCTCTTACACCCCTTTAATAAGCCTTTAGCGAGTATGAAATTCATGGTTTGTCATTCTCTCTTCACAATAGCCAATGTGGCCACCAGAGGAGCTTAATCTGGCCTCCAAATTTAATTACAGATCCCCAAAAAAGAAACGTTTAAACTAATTTATTTTCCTGTTAAGTACTCAAAGCATATCTCATCAAGCAAAGGCCACAAGTTAATGAGCACAGACCAACCAGATTCAATGTCATTATAACCCATTCTTTCACTATCTCAAGAATAACTGCATGGATTACTTTAATTGTTTAAATTTTTCAAATGCTAGAAAAGAATTTCACTGTTCATTAAAACTGTGCTCAGAGGACACCAAACATCTGGATGAGACCAAGCAATGCAACTCAAAACGTTGGCAAGTTTTATCTCTGTGATGGCAAACATCTGGATATGTGGACCATTCTCAGAGACGCATTTGGAATTTTCTATTTTTATCCAGATGCTTGGCGTCTTGTCTACTTGGCTTAAGTGCCTGGAGAACATCTCACCGTGAAACTAGAGGGCATCCTGAATACGGTTATCTCTCAACTGTAAATCACCGTAAATGCCAGCAGGACATGCAAACAGGCAAACGGGACACAGCGCAGATAAAAAAACCAAACATTACCCTTCAGGCCTCCATGGATAGCAGTTTTGTCCTTCCACGTAGGTGCACAGTGACAATCTTTCAACCACAGCAGATACACAATAAACACCAAGAGTGGCAGCTTCATGTTTCCGTTGTGACTGCAAAGGAAAAATAAACCTGCATCAAATGCCTTAGGTTAAGTTAGTTTCTACTGGCATCAATTGAAAACACATGGTGATCCAAAGCATTTTTCTGTCAGTTTTTCTTTATGACTTTAGACAATGTATGCTGATATGGCTGAGACATAAGGAAACCTGAAATCTAAATAAATTTTTAAAAAAGACAACCCAAGTCCCTATTTTGTTTACATTCTTCCTGACAGTTAAATAAGGTCATCATCTGAAGCATTTGAAATTCAGGGCAACCAATAGCATGGATAACAGCCCCATAGAATCCAAACTACATTTTATTTCCTTGTCAACAGTAAATATCCCCAAACACAGAATTAGGTATGTCAAAGGGACTGTTTTTTTCAAAATTCAGAGTCCACAAGTAAGTTTTAACCTAAATGGCTTACTACTTATTTTTTTATGAAAGCAAAAACCCCTCAGATTTTTCTCATACATCTTATAAAGTCCATCAGGATGTATGAATCATGCACAGTTAAATTTGTTTCTTCTCAGATAATAAATTTCCTTTTAAATTTAATTTGATAAATATTAGTTGCAAACATTCCAAATAAAAATGTATGCTTTCATAAAGTTATATCTATAAAATAACTTAGATTATCTTAATTCCTCCCAAAGGGGATATTTATCTGCTTTATGTATATTTGTTATTTAAAAAAACTCCATTATTTAATCAACATTTGGGGTATCTTTTAAAAATACTAGTATTTACAAAGCTATCACATTTTATATCTACGGTTATCATTTGGACTAATTCTCTTTCTATTAAGACCCTATTTACCAAATGAAGTTTTAATATATTTACCACCAACTTTGCAGGCTCTCCCCAGTGAGGTTGTCACCAGCTTCTGGAAGGACCTTCACTTTTCTCTGATTTAATTTTTGTCTGTGTCAGGGATTTTGCCTTGTTCTATTAATTTGATGACACAGTTCTTAATCCTATTAACCTAGCATTTTGAGATTATGGTTTAAAATGCGGTAGGGTTTAGAAAGAAACACTAGAGGGCGGGCTGTCTACACGATCAGGAACAATGACCTTGAGTTACTTTATCTTACACAAATTTTTTTTTTTTAATGTAGAATGCTTCATGAATTTGCATATCATCCTTGTGCAGGGGCCAAGCTAATCTTCTCTGTATCATTCCAATTTTAGTATTTATATGTGCTGCCGAAGTGAGCACACACAATTTTTTTTTTTAAGATTTTTTTGATGTGGATCATTTTTAAAGTCTTTATTGAATTTGTTACAATATTGCTTCTGTTTTATGTTTTGGCTTTTTGGCCTCGAGGCATGTCTCGCGAGGCAGGTGGGATCTTAGCTCCCTGATCAGGGATTGAACCCACACCCCCTGGAAGGCGAAGTCTTAACCACTGGACTGCCAGGGAAGTCCCCACAAATATGTTTTAATAGGACTCATTAAAGCCTTAAAAAAAAAAATATATATATATATATTTTTTTTAATTTGAAATTTATGGGACTTCTCTGGTGGTCCAGTGGTCAAGAATCCACCTTCCAATGCAGAGGATGCAGGTTCAATCCTTTGTTGGGCAACTAAGCCTGCCTGCCACACCTACTGAGCCCACATGCTCTGGAGCCTGCGTGCCACAACAAGAGAGCCTGCCTGCTGCAACGAAAGATCCCACGTGCTGCAACTAAGACTGGACGCAGCCAAAAAAAAATAATAATAATATAATAAAATAGAAATTTATTCTATGTATATTCTTTTATAGGCCAAACAAATTTCTTTGATTGAAAGTATAAGCAACAATATGAAATAAAGTAAATGCTTAGTTAAAACATTTTGAGATAACTAATAAGGACCTACTATATAGCACAGGGAACTCTACTCAATACTCTGTAATGACCTATATGGAAATAGAATCTAAAAGAGAGTAGATATACATATATGTATAACTGATTCACTTTGCTGTACAGCAAAAACTAACACAACATTGTAAATCAACTATACTCAATAAAAATTAATTAAAAAACATTTTGAAGATTATTTATAGTCATTTGGCATTTTAAAAAATACATGCAAACACATTTTAACTAAAGTGATAACACTGAGCATATAAGTGAGTATTTTACTACAATTTGATAATTGATTAGCTGAACTGAAAATTCAGCGAAAAATTCATTTAAAAGCAATTTAGAGAGTCACCATAGCCAGGTGTTGTCTGGGTCTCTCTGGCTACTGAAATCTCAAGATTGTCTTGGGCCCCCTTTGCAAGTTTTGAAGGATTAGCCAATCAATACTTATTAGATACTCAATACTTTCTAAGCAGGTCACATTGTTTTGAACTGGTTCACCTGCCTTTCAGGGCCCTTAGAAGTTGATCCTTGTGTCTGAGTAACTTGCAGTCTGGAGTTTATCTCTGCTCTGCTTGGACATAGGGATGGGCAATTACAGGACACACATGAAGTCCTGCCTACACCTCATTTCAGCTGTTTTGACTACCTGCTGAATCTCTGATTTAGTGGAAAACCTCTTAGCTCTGTTGGAAAACAGATCAGTTCAAAGCAAATTGACCTATTATCATTTTAAGAAGCCTCACGTCATTTTTGAGCAACTACAATCCACACCTACAAACAGATGTGTCCTATCCTGAGAGGTGATTGGTTGGCCAAAGGAAGAAGCAGTACTTTGGGTATTTTTCTCAGAAAGAGGAGAGCACAGTTCTGGGAAAGTCAATCATAGGAAATTGTGCCGCATCAGTGCAAACTCTGACCCTGAGAACCTTTCTTGTTAGTTTGCTGTTGTCCAAGTTTGGACCCATTTGAAGTCCTGGCTGGCATCTACATGCTCTTTTTCGACAACCCACATTTTGTTGAAAGTGGAACCAATGTTTAGGAAGACTGGTGGTTCATTCTCTAGTGGTAGATTTTTTTCTGTATTCCATGTTCCCCCTTTAAGTGTAATTTCCTAGAAGAGAACTTTATTGCTAACTAGTACTAATTACTTTTAAAATAGCCTGAAGCAGGGCTTCCCTGGTGATGCAGTGGTTGAGAGTCCACCTGCCGATGCCAGGGACACAGGTTTGTGCCCCGGTCCAGGAAGATCCCACATACCGTGGAGCGGCTGGGCCCGTGAGCCATGGCCGCTGGGCCTGCACGTCCGGAGCCTGTGCTCGGCAACGGGAGAGGCCACAACAGTGAGAGGCCCGTGTACCGCAAAAAAAAAAAAAAAATCCTGAAGCTTCCAAAAACTTTCTTCCTCTAATTGTTTCAGCTGTTTTCACAGATGCCATTTTGTTCTTAAGATTAGGTAACACTTCGTGTGAATCTGGTTACTTTCATAATTATGACATCATTACATTCAAGATTTAAGTGGGTTGTAAAATATTATAGCTAGTCAGTAACTAAGGACACCTAGAAGCAAGGTCATCTTAATTAAGAAGGACAACAAAAAGAGGCACAGGGTATTAACTGAGAAATAGAGAAGTCAGACAGATGGACTTCAAAATGTCAGGTTTATTGTTGGTAAGTTTGGGCTTGGACAGAGCATCTTAGATGTGTGCCCATAATGGACTTGCTACTATGTCACCCCTGATTATATCGGCCCACCCTGCCACTGGCATAGCTAGACAACCTCTGGGCTTCCCTTCGGGTAACTACTTGGCACAGAGCAGGCCAGGAAGCCTGTGCCACTTGTGCTGTTTCTTCTGTGGAGCCCAACTCCAGGATATGATGTCCGTGGTCCGTGGAGCTGTGTAACCCGGCAGCCCTGCATGTGTCCTGTGGATAAGTTGGGATTTGCTGTCTTGCACCAGTGAGGTCAGAAAGGGGAGGAAAGAGAGCGAAGCCTTAATGCTTTTGCCACAACTTGGATTCTCCCGTGTGTCAACCCACTCCCGCTTGGGAGGGAGTGCTACTCTGGCAGAAGTCCCTTCCCTTCCCACCAAAAAAAAAAAAAAAAAAAAAAAAATCAAGGAGGGAATGCATAAGAGAAGTAAAAGACAAGAGCATAAAGATCCAAATAAATGACTTATGTAGATTATAATTAAACCGTGGGTAATTATTAGTCAAATCCATTTTACCTGCCTTTGCTAATCAAGGTCATTTTAAGACTTGCACATCCTCCAAGCAGCAGGCAGCTGAAGCAATAAGATGTTTGCCCAAGTTATTTTCCAGGTACTTGGAGTCAGCTGTGTCTAGTTGGAGATGAGCTGGATAGGACCAAGCTGAAGTGGTTAACACTGGTTAGGACCACCAACCCTCCAACCGGGCATGTGTGAGGGTCCAGTCAGTGATGTTTCGATGTCAGAGGGCCAAAAACTCCACCCTCAGGACCATGTTAAGCACCTCCAGTTTTGAACGTGCAGAGGCCTTCATAGAACGATGACAATTACCACACCTTTTCCCAAGCACTTTCCTCATGCTCCCCACGTTCCTTACCCCTCAGACCATCCTGCTTCTTTATTCTTTATCTCCCAAATACCCCAAGGCCTTTGCACCCCAAAGGGGGAGGATGGTCTGAGACTTGTTCTCCCATCTCCTCACTTGACTGCCTTGTGAATAAACCTTCTCTTTGCTGCAAAACTTGGCAACTCAGTGTTTTGGCTTGCTGAGTGTCAGGCAAAACGATCCTGGTTCAGTAACAATAGTAATAATTTCCCTAGCTCTGCTTCCTTCCTTCCTCCCTCCCTCCCTCCCTCCTTTTCTTCCCTCCTTCTTTCTTTCTTTATCTTCATCTATTCAGCCATTCATTTAATAAAATTAAAGATATAATTCACATCAAAAAGCAAAATTTTGAAGTAGACTGTAAATACTCTTTTGGGGCAAATGTTGGCAGAGAGGACCAAGGGTAAAGTATAAAGTTCACTGATTTAAGAATCAGGTTCTGTCAAAATCCTTGCCTCGTGGTGGGCTCTGGATTTCTCTGTGTCCTCATCTAAAAATGAGAAATTATTGGAAGAAATAATCTCAACACTTACTCCCAGCTCTAAATATCTGTGATTATTATTCTTGTATTCTCATCAAGCTTCAACATAGTTTGAGTCCATCTGTAAAATAACACAGCCACCTTATCTCTTGTATAGAGTTACTGAACAGGTCAAATTAGTTAATACAAACAAAAATGATTTATTGAGCCATAGAGCACAATGTAATTGGAAGGTAGACCAACAACCTCTTTTAAAAAATTCAGACTAAACTAAAATGATTGTTTTAGGCTCATATAACATAGGCAGCAAAAGTAGGCATTGAATCCAGATTTCAAAATCTTTCATGAAAAAGACCAACCTTGAATATAATAAGAAGAATTTATATCCCATTTAACCTCATCATGAAATCAGAATTTATCAGAACAGACCAGCACCACAAAAATTTAATTATTGATCAGGATGTATATAAATACCAAAAGCATTCTAGAATTTCCATGACACCAAGCACGGTTCTTCTCTTGCGTCCAGGGAGTTCAGTCTTGGAACAGCTCATTTATCAGCAAATGTATGTTGGGCAGCCTTGTGTTCCACACACTGAGGTTCTACGGACGTTGGGGTGAGACAGAATAGATGGTCCCTACCCTGTAGGAGCTCCTGTTACATTCCAGGGGGAGGGAAGTGGACACCACGCAAATAAATACCTAAGCAAGAACATATCAGAGCGTGAAAGCTGTTACAAAGAAAATAAAACGGGATAAGGGGATTGCCTGTGTTTTGGAAAGTGGGGGCAGCTTTAGTCTGGGAAGCCAAGGGAGGCCTCTCTGAGGAGGGGACGATCCCTGAGAGCAGAGCCCAGTGCAAAATGGAAAGGTGAGGCCCCTCAGTTCAAAAATGAAGAATTTCAAGATGCTAACAGCGGAGCATTAAACCAATATGGGGCCATAGGGATCAGGGGGTGCAGGACTCATGCGCAAGAAGCAAGCCCTGCCTGAAAGATGGAATAGCAAGTGCAAGGGTAGGAACAAACCCTGCACGTTTGAGGAACTGAAAATAGGCGCACGTGGCGGAGGGCAGCGAGAGGAAGGGGAAGTAGGATGCTAAGAGGCAGAAAGTGCGGATCATGTAGTATGGCAGGGTCAGACATGAACAATTATTTTTAATAACAGGATCACTGTGGAGGATTTACAAAGGGCAATGATATGGTCTGATTGACTGGTTTTAACAGACCCCTGTGGCCACTGTGAAGGACCGATTATGGGACAGTCAGGTGGGAGGGGAACCAGGGGGGAGGGAGTTTCCATCACCTGGACAGATGGCCACACAAGGGTGGCTCCTTGGGCGGAGTGAGAAGTGGTCAGGCTTGGGACTTATTTTGGAGGCAGGACTGGATTGTGAGCTGAGGGAAGGAGCAGAATCACTGGGGACTGCTGGGGTTGTGATGCGCTAAGTGTGTCCAACGATGCCCTGCCCCGGATGAGAAAGCCTGGGGCGTGTAGCCCTCCCTCACTTCCCACGACTCCTGACCTGCAGCCTGGATTTCACTCTCTCTGCCAGTGGGAAGTTTTATTGTTAAACACATCACGGAGCTACTGATCACCAAATCCACGGCTTACTTTTTGTCCTCTTTCTTGTCCTCCACGTGGCATTTGGCACAGTTGACTAGCAACTACTTTTTTTTTAATATAAATTTGTTTATCTATTTTTGGCTATGTTGGATCTTCGTTGCTGTGCGCGGGCTTCTCATTGCGGTGGCTTCTCTTGTTGCAGAGCATGGGCTCTAGGTGCACGGGCTTCAATAGTGGTGGCTCGCGGGCTCCAGAGCGCAGGCTCAGTAGTTGTGGCTCACGGGCCCAGCTGCTCCGCAGCATGTGGGATCCTCCTGGACCAGGGCTCGAACCCATGTCCCCTGCATTGGCAGGCGGATTCTTAACCACTGCACCACCAGGGAAGTCCCGCAACTTTTTTTTTTTTTTGCGGTATGCGGGCCTCTCACTGTTGTGGCCTCTCCCGTTGCGGAGCACAGGCTCCGGATGCGCAGGCTCAGCGTCCATGGCTCACTGGCCCAGCCGCTCCGCGGCATGTGGAATCTTCCCGGACCGGGGGACGAACCCGTGTCCCCTGCACCGGCAGGCGGACTCTCAACCACTGTGCCACCAGGGAAGCCCCCGCAACTATTTTTTTAAAGCAGCTGGTCTTTGGTATTACTGAACCATTCTCTCTGGGTTCTCCTCTTACTCCTCAGACTGTTCCTTTTATTTGTAGCAGGATGGGGTTCACCTTCCCCTTCATTCTTTTAATTCCACCTAGTCTCACTGAGTTCTCCATCTTCTAAATCTCCTTTATCTCATCCATCCCAACCCCTCTGCAGGAAGAGGGTCTTTTAGGATAATAACAAACCGCAATTATGCTGTGAGAGGCAGTGTATACTGCTCCCCCTGCAAGGATGTGATGACACAGGCAGGCGGGAAGAGATCCCTGGGGTGAACCAAGCCAGGACCCCAGAGAAATGGAGAAGAGGCACATGTAAGGGAGACCAAGGGCACGTGACGTGGACGCAGCACTGACCAGAAGTGATCTGAGAAGAGTGGTCGACATGTTACATGAACCTCTGGGTCCAGGCACATTTCTTTTTTTTTTTTTAATAATTCTACAGCATTTCTATTGATTGATTGATTGATTGGCTGTGTTGGGTCTTCGTTTCTGTGCGAGGGCTTTCTCTAGTTGCGGTGAGTGGGGGCCACTCTTCATCGCGGTGCGCGGGCCTCTCACCGTCGTGGCCTCTCTTGTTGCGGAGCACAGGCTCCAGACGCGCAGGCTCAGTAGTTGTGGCTCACGGGCCCAGTTGCTCCGCGGCATGTGGGATCTTCCCAGACCAGGGCTCGAACCCGTGTCCCCTGCACTGGCAGGCAGACTCTCAACCACTGCGCCACCAGGGAAGCCCCAGGCACATTTCTGACTAGTTACAGGTAAGAGTGAGCTGAGCCTGTTTGCCCAACCATCCTGCTGTAGATCCCCATGGCTGCGTTCCGTATTCTTTCACAGTATTTGCAGAGTGCCAGCTGTGTGCCAGGCACTTAATCAGACATTAGACACCTGCTCGGTCTTTTTCCTGACCTTCTTCCTCTGTCCCAGCCTTAGATGTTTATATTCCCCAGGACTCTCTTCTTGGGGAAAATGCCAAGCCATCATCTTTGGCTGATGTGACATGGAACCTCAGACACTCATAGCCAGCCTTCTACTGGCTGCCTCTCGGACTGCATGGCCCACAGGGATTTCAGACTCAACAGTTCCTAATCCAGCTTTTTCTCCTCAAGCTTGCCTTACCATGGGATCCCAGTCACCAGATCCAGACATTTGGGAATTATCCCAGACTTCCCTCTCTTCTTCAATCCAGGGGCCAACCCAAGCAGACTGCCAGACGATGTGTTGAATCTGGGCTCATGGAATGTCAAGACCCATGTGAGTCAATGGCTCGAGAAGCTCTATTATTATTGATAAACTAAAGCACGTAGAAGTCAACAGACCGTCAGAGCAAACAAGCAAAATTATATATAACTGCAAATCAAGTTTTTCTTTAAATTCTGACTACATTATTATGACCCTGGCAAATGTGTTTTAATTTGGTTCTTGATCTCCATGGCAACAGGATAGGTAAAATACCATATGTATTTGATGACAACTGGAGCCTATACCAATGACCTGTGGAGGAATAAATCATTCTATCAGTTGGATAGTACATTTCAGCCTCACCTTCTGATCCATAACTGCCTAAGTAGTTGCAAGTCCAAATTAAATAATAAAATATGAACAGGAGCATATAAATAATAGAATATATCACCTGGCTTGTTGGGTTTTTCTGAGCAAACTGGACTTTTTTGTTTAAGGTCGTTTACTTTTTAAAAAATTTTTTGGCTGCGTTGGGTCTTCGTTGCTGTGCGTGGGCTTTCTCTAGTTGCGGCGAGCGGGGGCTACTCTTTGTTGTGGTGCGCGGGCTTCTCGTTGCGGTGGCTTCTCTTGTTGTGGAGCACAGGCTCTAGGGCGAGTGGGCTTCAGTAGTTGTGGCGCATGAGCTTAGTTGCTCCACGGCATGTGGGATCTTCCTGGATCAGGGATCAAACCCATGTCCCCTGCGTTGGTAGGCGGATTCTTAACCATTGTGCCACCAGGGAAGTCCAAACTAGGCTTTTTCTACATGGAAAAAAAAATTCTTCATGGGTACTGACTGCAAATTTTTAGAAGAAGGCAACACACCTAAAATATTAAAATGGGCAAAGAAATTATACACGTATCTTGTAGATAGATCAGGAGCCCTTACAAATGCTCTTTGGGTTATTGCCAGATTTTTATCCAAAAGGAGGCAACAGACTTGCCAGGATGAATTATCCTTATTTGAGTATTGAAGGAAGTTGTGACTCTGGAAGGCAAAAAAACTAGGGAACATTTTGGGTTATTTGTAAATTCATTAAAAAGTAGAATAAATAAAACAAAAGTAAAAGAAACTATCCTGGAATTATTCTAAAGTAGGTGACATAAAATACCATGTGTGTTTTCCTGAAATGTGTCCTTCATCATTTTTATTTTTGAACTTTCTATGGGTAGAATGTTCTTTCTTCAAATTAGAATTAATTTTAAAACTCTTTCAGGAGCACGGATACAATCCTGCATAATAATAATAGCACATTGCAGAATAGGAACTCAAGCAACTAACAAAACAGAATTTGTAAAGCGTCAGAATTTTAAAAATGCCAGATCACAACAAAGATCCTTTAAAATTTACTTAAATATTTAAAATGATTGTACTGAGAGCTGTTGTCTCTTGACAACGTAAATATGTTGTCAAGTTTTACTTTAGAGTTTTAAATTCAGTTTGCTTATCTTAAATTGTTTTATTTTAAAAGATACCATTTGATTATTAATAAAGTATATGTATACATATGTATAAGACACATACATATATGAAACAAAATAAACCCTTTTTGTAGTACTTGGTGGCTGCACGTGCTTTGGGGTTCATTTTTTACTAACAATGTCAGGCTTCATCCCCTACAGCTGGTCACTGCATTCTATCCATTTTATCTCATTCATTCACTCAAAAAGTATCTAGGCTGTATACAATTCTTCATAGCAGCTTTGTTCATAATAACCCCACACTGGAAACTACCCACATGTCCTTCGGTGGGTTCAGTGGGTTGAACAAACACTGGTACATCCATGGAATACTACTCAGCAAGAAAAAGGAGTGAAATATTGATACACACAACTTAGATGAGCCACAAGCAAATTATGCTGAGTGAAAAAAGCCAATCCGCGAAGGATCCATGATACACGATTCCATTTATGTAACATTCATGAAATACCATAATTATAGAGATGAAGAACAGATTAGTAGTTTTCAGGGGTTAGGGATGGCAGATGGATGTGGCCATCAAGAGGTAACATGATGGCTTGAGCGTGTTGATTATGGTGGCGATGCTACACATACACACAAGTGTGTGTATAACTGATGAGATCTGAAAACACTGTGATTATATTAATGACAATTTCTTGGTTTTGATATTTTACTATAATTGTATAAGACGTGAACATTGCAGGAGGCTGGGTGAAGTGTACATGGGGTTTCCCTATACATTTCCTTGTAACCTCCTGGGAATCTATAATTATTTCAAAATTAAAAATTAAAAAAATTCTCAGATTTGTCTGCACTGTCCTGGGCATTGTCCTCCTTTTTGATTTCCTTTACAATATGTGTCCCCTCTTTTACATCTCTACTGCTGCCCTGTTTTAGATCCCCTAAGAGCAGGGATTGTTGTTTTATGGTCTAATGAATCTCCAGTGCCTAGAACAGTGTTTGGCAGAGAGAGAGAGAGAGGCAGGCAGTGTGCATGTGAAATGAACAGAATTGCTTAACATCCTTACATGTCTTGAACCAAGTCTATTTCTCCACACTATCTCCCTCTGCTGCCTTCCCTATACTTAGTGCTCCAGTTGCCCTAACCTGCTAACAGTTGCATGAATACATCCTGGTGAGTTTTCTCTCCATGCTAGACATTGCCCCTTCCAGGTCTTTCTCCCACTTATTATTTATCCTTCAGCGTTCAGATCAAGAAGCATTTTCTCATTCCCATTCTCTGGGCATTCTTGAGCATGCCCTCCTGTATCACACCATTCTACTTGAGTATATACCTCTATTACTTCACTTACCTCCTTTAATTCAGTAGTTTATTTACCTATTGAATCAGTCAGGGTTTGTACAGGAAACAGAAGGCACACTCAGATGAAATCATGAAACTAACTTTATGAAGGGACTATTCACAGAAGTGGGCAGAGGTAAGGAAATTGATTATTGGCTAAGGGAGCCCTGCAAGTGCTGGAGGCTTGGAGGAGAGAATTACAATCACAGACCAATGGCCAGAGCTTCAAGCCAAAACAATGCCTCCCATTGGCTGAACTCAACCAGAAGCCACAGAGCAAGACAGCCCCAGAGATGCAGCTCATAGAGGTCAATCCTTGAGGCGTGGAGCAAGGCAGAGAGAGGGCGAGAATGGATCTGGGGGAGACAGTGGCAAATAGAGACCAAGTGACACATGTTTCTCTCCCCATTAGATGGAAGGTTCCTGAGGGCAGGACCATTTCTCATTCGTTCTTGTAGTCCCAGCACCTAGCACAGGGCTTGACCCAGGATAATCATCCAATAAATCCTCGTGGAAGTGAATTACAATGTTAGGGCATATACTATATTTAACTTAATATTTATAGGAAAGTAGGCGGGAAGGCGGGCAAGCTGTTTACAATCTATCTTTGGCCCATTTTAATTTGCTTTCACATGGAAATGTTTTTATACGTTTCTTGATATCATATCTAACTTAGATGACAAGAGCACAACCAAGACAGAATCCACTGGAAAGGCTAATTTTGGTCATCTTGCTTTGCTGAGTTCAGTCTAATAGCTCCAAAAGCAACACGAACCTGGAAATAGTTGTATCCACGTGGGGCTATCAGCATAAGACACAGGGCGTGAGACACACAAAATATTTCAGTTAGGGATGCTTGTCTACTAATTGTACATCATCTCCAGATCCTGGCCCCCAGCAGGCAATGAATAAAAGCTTGCTGACTGTCTAGAGTCAGTCAGGCAAGCCATGTAGATTTTTGAGGCATGAAAGAATCCAGATACTCTATCTAATGATATACATCAGGCCATTGCGTAGGGTGACCAACCATCCTGGTTTGCCTGGGACTATCCTGGTTTTAGCACTGAAATCCTTCAGCCTGAGAAATCTTCTGTCTCAGGTCAGCTGGGACAGTTGTTCACCCTACAATTAGGGTTAATTTAAAAATACAGATTTAGGGGGCGGGGCTGCGGCGAGCCCCGGAAGCGGCCGAGCGACAAGGGGACGTCGCGTCGCCGGGTCTCGAGCAGCTGCCTCGGAGCCGCCGGACGGACCACCTGCCCCACCATGGCTGAGAGTGACTGGCCCAAAAAGGGCCCCATGGCCGCCCAGGCCAAGGCCAAGTCCTCCTCTCTAGCAGCTCAGAGAGGAGGAGAATATGTGGAGGCTTCCAAGAAATGGGCTGCCGGCCAGAACAAACAGCATTGGATCACCAAGAACACAGCCAAGCTGGACCTGGGGACTGAGGAGCTGCATCACGACCGGGTGAGCCTGGAGGTGGGCAAGGGGATCCCGCAGGGCCGGCAGAGCAAAGGGCTGACGCAGAAGGACCTGGCGACGAAAATCAACGAAAAGCCACAGGTCGTCACTGACCGTGAGAGGGGCCGGGCCATTTCTAACAACCAGGCTCTGGGCAAAATCGAGAGAGCCATCGGCCTTAAGCGCCGGGGGAAAGACATTGGGAAGCCGATCGAGAAGGGGCCCAGGGCGAAATGAACACAAAGCTTCGAAATCAGCGCGTTCCAGCTGATCTTGTCTGGCTGGTTCCGCGTGACCACCAGCGCCAGCGTGGGTCTCTTCACGCGGCCACGCGGAACACGGGGCGGTAGCCCTGCCCGGGAGCCCCCTCTACCCCTACCTGCTGTCAGACTAACAAACAAAACCTTGCAAAGTGTTTGCTTCTCCTGATTATTTTCCTCCCTGTCCCCGTCCCTCACGTGGGGTGCGGAACGCTACCTTCCTCTCCCCTGGGGTCTGCCCCGTCACCAGGGTGGCTCCAGGGAGCTCGGAGGGGGACCACCTCGCACAGGGTGGGCAGCCACCGTCTGGGAGAGGAGCTGCGTCTCCCGCCCGGCTCGTAGAGAAGCTAATAAACATTTGTTGCCCTTCCAAAAAAAAAAAAATATATATATATAGATAGATAGATTCCTCACGATATAGCTTCACTGAGGCATTATTCAGAGGTGATAAAGCTATTCTAGCTCTTTGACAGTTATCTTAAGTTTTGTAAAACTTAGAATCTTCTTTGACTGGGATCTGGTAACTTTGCTGATGAATCAATTAAGAAGTCCTAAGAAAAACCCTCCACTGACAGTATTTTCTTAACCCCAAACCTTACAAACATACTTAATCTAATTGGTTCCTCAGGTGTAAAATCAAAATGTACTCTAGCATATTTACAGAAATAACAAGCCTCTCTTTCCACTAATTTCCTCAGGTTTCTGGATATATTTCCGAACACCTTGCCAGCCTTGTCTGTAAACTGCAAGTCTCTTCTGATATTCTACGGGAGGAATATGCACACACAGCTATTGTACCAGTGGCCATTTCTAACTTTCGTATTTATATGCCAAGTGAGAAAGCAGTTGAGAACTAGTTAAGGCTTTTTGCAGCAAGTCTTCATCCTCAAACTTTTGGCTGAACTGTGGAAACTCAGTATTGCAATAAAACTGCCTGGTTCTGGAACCAGATACACTCCTTTTATTAGTGAGAAACATCATATAGATACTGATTTATGTCCTATATGGAAGTACAGGAAAGATTTAGCCTGTGTATAGTATTTATAATTTATGAGAGATTTTTAGAAAAAAAATTGGCAAATGGATTGCCTTGAATCTTGGTGGGAAAGGCTAAAGCTACTGAAGTAAATTAAAAACAAAAATCCAACTGCTGTATATACAGTAACAACAAGTGATAGTTTGCAAATAAGAGGAATAGTTACCCCCATTCCAGTCACCAAAATTAAGATTTGCCTCTGTGATGTGACACTAAGGGAAATAATTTCATTAATACTTTAATTAAATTATTTATTAAATTAAAGTTAATTTAGATCAGCAGTCCCCAACCTTTTTTGCACCAGGGACCGGCTTCGTGGAAGACAATTCTTCCACGGACCAGGGTGTGGGGAGGATAGTTCAGGCGGTAATGCAAGCGATGGGGAGTGGCAGGTGAAGCTTCGCTCACTTGTCTGTCACTCACCTCCTGTTGTACTGCCCGGTTCCCAGCAGGCCGCGGACCGGTACCAGTCTGCTGTGGCCCGGGGGTTGGGGACCCCTGATTTAAATCATTATTAATTTTTATAATTGTGACAATATGACAATTCCATGATAGTGACAAAAATGTCACTGACATTTTTGGTGCTAAAAATAAATTCTTTAAATAGTTTTGGGGGGTATACTTTATTTTATTTATTTATTTATTTTTTTGCGGTACGCGGGCCTCTCACTGTTGTGGCCTCTCCCGTTGCGGAGCGCAGGCTCCAGACGCGCAGGCTCAGCGGCCACGGCTCACGGGCCCAGCCGCTCCGCGGCATGTGGGATCTTCCCGGACCGGGGCACGAAGCCGTGTCCCCTGCATCGGCAGGCGGACTCTCAACCACTGCGCCACCAGGAAAGCCCCTTGGGCGGTATACTTTTAATGAAGGAATTGTGTGATATGTGAGTTATATCCTTTTTTCTTCCAGTTTTATTGAGATATAATTGACATACAGCACTGTATAAAGTACAGCATAATGATTTGTCTTACATCCATCACTACCACAAGAAGTAATGATTACCACGAGAAGTTTAGTGGAAATCTATCATCTCATATAGACACGAAATTAAAGAAATAGAAAAAAATTTTTTCTTGTGATGAAAACTCTTAGGATTTTACTCTCTTAATAACTTTCATATATAACATGCCACAGTGTTAGTTATATTTATCATGTTGTACATCACATCCCTAGTACTTATTTATCTTGTAACTGGAAGTCTGTACCTTTTGACCACCTTCATCCAATTCAGCCTCTGGTAACCACAAATCTGATCTCTTTTTCTATGAGTTTGGTTTTTTTTTTTTTTTTTGGAAGTATTGACATAATTGACCTGCAACACTATGTTATTTCCTGGTGTACAACCTAGTGATTTGATATTTCTGTACATTATAAGATGATCACCACATCATTTAAATAATTTGAAAAATCAACTATTTCTAAAGCTTTAAAAAAATTTACTTAAGCATCTGAAGTCACCATCACCTGAGAAAACTACAAATAATGAGAGTTGCCTTAATTGAACATCTTACACTGTGTCAGGCACCGTTAGACATTTTACACAGAATCTCATTTAATCCTTTCAACCCTGTTATATGAGTATTACCAACTCCACCTCACAGTTTAATAAAACGAGGATCAGAGAAGTTAAGTAATTTGCCCAATGTCACAAAACTTTTAAGGCAGAGAACTAAAATTCTATCTAAACCAGATCTTTTTGTTCTCTCCACTATATCACACAATTCCCTTAAAAACAAAACCAAAATCACTTAAAAGTGTGTAAAAATACTATTCCAGTGACTATATTATTTTGCTTCTCTCTCTATAATCTTCATTGTATGTTGCTAATTAAGAGTGAAGTTAAATAAGAAACCTTATATAGCATTATAAGATCTATACTGATGCTTTTTTGTGTATTGTAGAAGTATTCGTACCTTGAATGCTTGCTGAATGGTACTGGCTAATTCTACTCATTTACTAATTTGCTCATATATTTCCATTTCTGAAAATGTTGCCGAAAGCTGTTAAAAGGGAACAATGGGCATATTTTTAAAGTTTAGTAAATCAAAACAACATGGGCACATGCTAAAGATTAATTTGGGATCATTTACATATATGGCATTCTAAAACAAAAAAAGAGGAGGTACTGTTTTTTTGAGTGCAGAAAAAGGAATGCAACCTATTTCTTGCAAGGGCATAGGAGCGGGTCTCATATTCTCACACATGGCTTTGTTTTCAAATTCTTGAAAGTGCAGAAATTCTTTTAATTTAAAGGTGAGCCCATGGAAAATCTGGAACAGCTGTAGAAAACCGTAGAGGAACGCAGTGCCACAGCCACTTTTCCAGTTTGTGACACCACCCCAGGGAGATCTGACCCTCTGCTCAGCACTGTTCTAAATTATCAAAGAGGCACCCCCGTCCCCATTGCTACAAACAAGATGCTTCCATGGAATTGATAGTCTCATTAACTGCTCCTGCCTAAAGGTTGTAAAGTGCAGAGAGGAACTCAGATAACCCTTTAGACATGAGAGAGACTCCAGGCTGTCCAAGGAAGAAGGCTCCGAGCGGGTCTAAACACAGCCTACTAGATAGTAAGTCTTGGGAAACAGCCATATCTCAATCCACTCTCCCAGGGACCTGGCAGAACATCACCATGACTTTCTGCAAGGTCATGCAAAGTTTAAGTGATTTTTACTCTCCCACATTCCGACGTGTCCTTCTCTGTCGATTCATTTCCCATGGTGGTTCATCATTCTTTATTTATGGCACCTTTATTAGTTAACAACATCTCATCTCTCCTAGTAATTGTGCTGCTGCATATTTTTGGAAGCTTCTGCGGTCACTGTCAGGAACTGAGGGATTTTCATCAATGTTGAAGGGAGAGTTTGAAAATCCTGTTCTCAAATGAGACAGGTAAAAAATGGTCTTATTAGGATTCCTGTTTCCAATGTCCGGAGAAAAGTCCCAGGGAGAGAAAAACAGATAACAGAGCCTTGCCTTGTCCACTGGTGAGGTTTGTACATTGAAAGTAGGCTAAGCTAGAGTAATCGGCTTAATCTAGCCATAAATAGTGTATGCAGCTCTTCATTTCATTAACACCATTAACCAGGGCCCATCAGGAATGTGGATTGAAATCACTGGGCCCTTTCGCGGTTTCCTCTGATGCTGGTTTAGCCACCTGCGCGGAGAATGCCATGAACTGCCTGACGCTGATACACAAGTGTCAGAGCGATTCTTCCGCTGTTTTTTTTTTTTGCCAATAGATTTGTAGGGATGGGTTGTCTCCTAGCATCTACCTCCTCCTCCCGGCTGTTTTGATAAAGAGAAGAAACGTCCTGGAATAGCCCAGGAGGTGGCCTGAGTTTTGCTGGCAGCCTCTGAAGTAGCCACCACTGTTTGCACGTTCCCCAGGAAAAAGAACAGGGGGTGGCTTTGTTCTGCCCACACCGGAGAGGCCCCATATCCACGGGGTTTGCGTGACCAGACAGTGCCTTTCTCTGGCTTTTGGTAAGGAGAGAAATTTCTTCCTCCTAAAGGACATCATGCCTCACCTATCACTCATATGCGGGCACGTGCTGCCCCCTGAAGACGTTCACCAGCTGTGCCACTAGCTGGAAATCAGACCTGTTAGCCCAGAGCGTTCGTTTCCCCTCCACCCCCAGCCCCACCCGCGACCCCCCAACCCCTCTCAACCCCCGGTGGCGGGGGGAACCTAGGAGGCTCCCTGGCCTGCGGAGAACCAGCCATCTGGGTCTGCAGCGAGCAGTGGCCATCTGGCTCCAGCTAAAATGTTGTCAGGAAGGAATATGGGCCTACTGTGGAAAGAACATCCCGTTTTCCGAAAGAAGCTAGGAATATAGAATCTTGTGTGAAATCCCTGACTTTTCAAACTTGGCAAGCTAACTTGGTTAAAAAAGAAAAACAAAAAGACCCCTCTGATGGCAGGCCCATGCGTAATATATACAATGCTTTGTGCAAATTAGAAAAAAAGCACCCCTCTGGGCAGATAAAGCAGGGGAAAAAAAAAAAGCAGTCAGTGCATGTGTGCCAAGTAAAAGGCACTTCTGGGCAGTTGTTCCCTGTGCCAGGCGCTGGGTTTAACGAGAGCATCCTGGCCAGGGTTCAGCCTCCACTTGCCCGCTGGCTGCGCGCTGCGCGAGGTACACCGTGCATAGCTGCAGGCAGCTCTCCTTCAGCCGCCAAGTCAGTCTCTACAGGCCAGATTCTGCCCCTGGGCCTCCGCGGGGGGCGGGCAGATTCACAAACTCTGGGTGATGGAGGAGGGAGCAAGTGAGCCAGGAGGCCAACAGAAATTGCAGGCCTATACTTGCTAAGGAGCCATAAAATTTTAAAATAGTTCTTCTACACTGTGTCCCAAACTTGCTCTCAGTGGTCCTGGGGGGTGAACGGTGAATCAGTAGGAGAGTTTATGTTAGCATTTTTCTGAGGTTATTGAACTCTGTATGTGAGGAGGATGTACTCGTTTATCTACTTTGCCTTTCTTAGTACACTTCATCTACAATTATTATTATTATTATTTTTTTTTTTTGTGGTATGCGGGCCTCTCACTGTTGTGGCCTCTCCCATTGCGGAGCACAGGCTCCGGACTCGCAGGCTCAGCAGCCATGGCTCACAGGCCCAGCCTCTCTGCAGCATGTGGGATCTTCCCGGACCGGGGCAGGAACCCGTGTCCCCTGCATCGGCAGGCGGACTCTCAACCACTGTGCCACCAGGGAAGCCCCTACAATTATTTTTAACATGTTCCCTCTATTGGTCTAGTATGGATCAGATCCCTTTATAGAAATTATTTCTAACTCTGACAACATCCTGAAAAGATGTTGTTTTACAGATAAAGATACTAAGGCTCAGAGAAGTAATTTTTCTGCCAAAACCAGCTAGGAACTGGCTCTGTTCTGGGCTTCAAACTTAGGTCTGTCACTAGGAAGCTATTGCTGCCCTAAGATGATATGATGACTCTGTTACTTCTAACTGAGATTCCAAAGGCTTTAGCTTTTCTCCCTAATGGCACCTAATCAAGATCTGTGTTATTCAAGTACATGATGCATGGAAATCTCCTATTTGGTGCCTTCTCCCTTCTCCTTTTTATTTCTTGATAAATGCAAGAACAGGGACTTCCTTGGAGATCCAGTGGTTAAGACTCTGCGATTCCAATGCCGGGGGTGCGGGTTCGATCCCTGGTCGGGGAACTAGGATCCCACATGCTACATGGCCAAAAAAAAGAAAAAAGCAAGAACAGTTCTCTTACCAAGCAAAGGATGCATCTGTGTAGTGTATAACTTTGAAAATAACAACATCACCAGATGGACATATCCCAACGAGTGTTGTTCTTTCAAAACACTGGGTTGCTATGGTGATTAGAGACTTATTCCAGCCATACTGTCATCAGTCACCACCTTTCTTCTCTTTTGGAAGAAACTTCAAAGCCAGTTTACAAACCATTCAGAGAAATTAGGCTCATCATTTCGGTGGCATTGATGGTTTTAAATGTCAAATGATAACATCCAGCTTTTCCAGCCACTCTGTCCATCAGATTTGACTACAAATCACTTGAGGCTATTTCCAAAGCTTAAGTCCAGTCTCAGTGGAGTTAGATTTGCCTCTTGAGAATGTTCCAGAGAATATGCTGGAGGTGTTTAGATTGTATCCAAAGGAGAACTTCCAAAAATATTCTGAGCCCAGCAGTACCATTGGTTAAGTGTGACTTTTGAAAGGGACACATGCATGGGGGAGTAAGTAGACAGGTCCTGACAAGCCGATTAAATTAAAGAGTTAGGGTGGTGGGCAATGTATGCATTTCAAGTCTAGACTTAGGAGTCAGACAGACAGGATTCAAATCTTCCTTTTACCACTTACTAGCTGTGTGACCTTGCACAGATTAGTTAATCTCTTCATGTCTCAGTTACTGCTTTTGTAAAATGGAGATAATTATTGAATATGTAGAAGCTCCTAGAACGGTGGGTGGTACAGAGTAAGTGCTATTTAAGTGTTGGCTATTGTTAAAATCACACATAGCACTTTATAGCATCACCTCGAATTATAAATGTATCAGGCAAGATCCGTAACAGGGCAGACATTTTCTATAAGTGGCATCACCAACTGTAGTAATAACATGTTCTTATGTAGGATAAATAATTTTGTTTGGTTGTTAACATCAAAGTGGAATTTGCCACGTCTAAAGGTTCTCTATCTAAATACATTGCATTTCAGATATAATCTGTAAAAAACTCGAAGCACTGTGCTGTACACCTGAAACTAACACAGTATTGTAAATCAACTATACTTCAATAAAAATATATAAATAAATAAATACACGCCATTTCATTTTACATCCAGGAATCCCAAATGAAAATAGAGATGCTTGGTAAGGTATCACAATATCAATAGCTTGAAATACCTGTGGCATACTGGCAAAATATTCATCCAACCCATACCTCTGAACCTTTATGACAGGAACATAATCTTTATGCAGTGCAGTCCATCTTTGTGCAGCTTTGGTTGCTGAAAATTCTTCCTGATACGAAATTGAAATCTCTTTCCCTTATCATTCCTTCTCTCTGAAACCCCTTGGAGCCCTGTGGAACAAGTCCTATTTCTTTGGAAGTCATATTCCTCGAGAGAATTTTCTTTTCAGGAGAAACAGCTTTAGTTATTTTAAGCCATTTCTCTTAGGATGTGGTTTTGTATCCCCTCACTCTATTTATCTCACTGCTGTCAACAGGCCTTGATTTCTTCAGTTCCTTTTAAGATGTAAAACCTACACGTGAGCACAGTCCTCCAGACCATAGAAATGGGTCTCCCTCCTCATTTGGTGAATTGCACTTTTATGAATGTAGCCTGGGAACACATTCATTTTTATTTTAGTTTAGTCCTTACTTTGACAGCATACTTCACACTAAAGTGCCAAAAGAAAAGAACTGATTACCCAGAATCCTGTATCCTGTGAAGGTGTCCTTCAGGATAAAGGGGGAAATGAAGTTATTCTCAGAGAAAGAGAAAATAACTAAGAGAATTTGTCATTAGCAGATCTACACTAAAAGAATGGGCCTAAATAAACTGATTAAAAGACAGATATTGATAGAGTGGATTAAAACTAAATACATTCTACAAGAAATTCAATCCAAATATAATGGTATAGGCAAGTTGAAAGTAAAAGGATGTAAAATGATATATCTTGCAAACATTAATCAAAGGAAGCAGAAGTGATATATTTATATCATATAACATAGGCTTCAGAGCTCATAAAATTATCAGGGACTGAGACAAATGTTATATAATAGTAAAAGGGTCAATCCCCTGAGAAGTCACAGCAATCCTACATGCCTGTGCACCAAACAACAGAGCGGCAAAATACGTGAGGCAAAAACTAATAGAACTGAAAGGAGAAATAGACAGATCCTGAATTATAACTGGAGACTTCAATATCTCTCTCTCAACAGATTGATAGAATAAGTGGACAGAAAGTCAGCAGGGTTGTAGAAAAACTCAACATCACCAACAACCAACAGGACTTAATCATCATTTAAATAACAGATATGCTAAGGGCACTAATGAAAAAAGTGGACATTATGAAAGAACAGATGTGTATGTAAGTAGAGAGATGGAAACTCTAGAAAATAGTCAAAAGGAAATGCTAGAAATCAAAAACACTGAAACAGAAATGAAGAATGCCTTTTTTGGGCTCATTAATAACCAAGGAAAGAATCAGTGAGCTTGAAGATATGTCAATAGAAACTTCAAAAACTGAAATGTAAAGAGAAGAAAGAATGAAAAAGATAGATCAGAATGCGTAAGCGGACTTGCCTGATGGCGCAGTGGTTAAGAATCCTCCTGCCAATGCAGGGTACATGGGTTCAAGCCCTGGTCTGGGAAGATCCCCCATGCCGCGGAGCAACAAAGCCCACGTGCCACAGCTACTGAAGCCTGCACACCCTAGAGCCCGTGCTCCACAACAAGAGAAGCCACCACAATAACATATGTATAAAGGGAATACCAGAAGGAGAAGAAAGAGAGAAAGGAAAAGAATAAATATTGAAAATGATGATGGCTGAGAATTTTCCAAAATTAATGATGGACACAAACCACAGATCCAGGAATCTCAGACAACACCAAAAATCTGCATGTAATTATCAAACTGTAGAAGTGGTGAGCCTTTTGTAATGTATAGAAATATTGAGTCACTGTGTTGTGCACCTGGAACAAAGAGTGTTGTAGGTCAATTATACTTTAATTAATAAAATAATAAATAAACAAATAAATACCATACTATGTGACCATAAATGATAAAATAGGGTGTATTTACAGACCCTATGTTTAAAACATCTTTTTATTTTTATGAATCTCCTTTATACTTTTAAATACACATTAGCTAAACACCATGGTATTTTAATGCTTCCTATTTGGTTAAAAAATGTCTGGGCTTCCCTGGTGGCACAGTGGTTGAGAGTCCACCTGCCGATGCAGGGGACACGGCTTCGTGCCCCGGTTTGGGAAGATCCCACATGCCGCGGAGTGGCTGGGCCCGTGAGCCATGGCTGCTGAGCCTGTGCGTCTGGAGCCTGTGCTCCGCAGCGGGAAAGGCCACAACAGTGAGAGGCCCGAGTTCCGCAAAAAAAAAAAAAAAAAATGTCCAAGTATCTCTTAATATTTAAACTTAAGTTGTGAAACTATAAAGCAATGACATGTGCCAATGACATTACAATTAAAGCCTTTCATTATCAAATTAAAAAAAAAAACTGCAGAAAATCAAAGACAAAGAGAAATTCCCCAAAGAGGCCAGAGGCAGAGTGGGGGAAACACCTTACTTTTAGGGAAACCAGGATAAGAATTGTACTGACTTCTCTTCAGAAACCAGGCAAGGAAGAAGAAAGTGGAGTGAAACATTTAAAGTGCTGAAAATAAAAAACATTAACTTAGAATTCTGGTTTCAGTGAAGTAATCCTTCAAAAGTGAAGGAAAGGGCTTCCCTGGTGGCGCAGTGGTTAGGAATCCACCTGCCAATGCAGGGGACACGGGTTTGAGCCCTGGTCCGGGAAGATCCCACATGCCGTGGAGCAACAAAGCCCGTGTGCCACAACTACTGAGCCTGCGCTCTAGAGCCCGGGAGCCACGACTACTGAAGCCTGTGTGCCTAGAGCCCATTCTCTGCAATGAGAAGCCACCGCTCTGAGAAGCCCATGCACCTCAACAATGAGTAGCCCCCGCTCACCGCAACTAGAGAAAGCCCCCGTACAGCAATGAAGACCCAATGCAGCCAAAAATAAATAAATTTATACAAGACAATATAAAAACAAACAGACAAACAAACTCATAGGAAAAGGACCAGAGGCAGGGGGTAGGGGGAAGGCGAATTGGATGAAGGTGGTCAAAATATATAAACTTCCAGCTATAAGATAAAAAGTACTAGGTTTGTAATGTACAACATGATTAATATATACTTAACACTTCTGTATGTTATGAAAGTTAAGAGAGTAAATCCCAAGTGTTCTCATCACAAGGAAAAATTTTTTTTTATTTTTCCTTTATTTTGCATCTATATGAGATGGTGATGTTCACTAAACTTCTTGTGATAATCACGTCATGATGTATGTAAGTCAAATCATTATGCTGTACACCTTAAACTTATGCAGTGCTATGTTTCAATTATAGCTCAATAAAGCTGGAAGAACAAAAAGAAGAGCATTATAGAAGAAATAAATGAAGATAAAATAAAATCTTTTATTTTTCTTGTTCTTAAGTGATCTAACACCAATTAAAAACAGAAACTGACAGAGTGGATAAAAAAAACAATACCCAACTATATGTCGTCTATAAGAAACCTACCTGAAATATAAAGACACTGGTTGGTTAAAAGTCAAGATATTCCATGCTAATAGTAATCAAAAGAAAGCTGAAGTAATAACATTAATTTCAGATAAGGCAGACTTCAGAGCAAGGAAAATTATCTGGGATCTAGAGGGGCATTAAATAATGATGAAAAGGTCAATTCTCCAAGAAGACATAAAATTCTTATGCACCGAAAAACAGAGCATCAAAATATGAGGCAAAAACTGATCCATGTGTGAAGAGAAATAGATGAATCCACTATAACAACTGGAGACGTTAACACCCCTGTAACAGAAACGGACAGATCTAGGAGGCAGAAATTCAGTGAGGACATAGCTAAACTCAACAGCACCATCAATCTATTGGATATGATTGACATCGATAGACGACCGCATCTGAGAACAGCAGATGACATGTTCTTCTCAAGCTCATGCAGAACTTTCACCAAGATGGACTACATTATGGGGCATAAAACACACCTTAACCCATTAAAAAGAATAAATCTCAAAAAGCATGCTCTCAAGCCACCGCAATGAGAAGCCTGCGCACCGCAACGAAGAGTAGCCGCCGCTCACTGCAACTAGAGAAAGCCCGCGCGCAGCAATGAAGACCCAACGCAGCCAAAAATAAATTTTAAAAACCCACAAAAACAAAAAAACAACCAAACAAAAAAACACAGTGCTTTAAAAAAAAAAAAGCCTGCTCTCAGACCACAGAGAATTAAATTAGAAAAGATAGAAAAATAGCAGGAAAATTGCAAAATATTTGAGATCAAACAATAACACATGGGTCAAAGAAGAAGGCTCAAGAGAAATTAAAACATATTTGGAACTAAATAAAAATGCAGTGGGGGGGACTTCCCTGGTGGTCCAGTGGTTAAGACTTCACCTTCCAATGCAGGGGTGCAGGTTCCATTCCTGGCCAGGGAGCTAAGATCCCACATGCCTCAGGGCCAAAAAACCAAAACATAAAACAGAAGCAATATTGTAACAAATTCAATAAAAGACTTTAAAAATGGTCCACATCAAAAAATCTTTAAAAAAAAATGCAGTGGGATACAACGAAAAGTGGAGGGAAATGAATAGCACTGAATGCATATGTTAGAAAAGAAGAAAGATCTACAATCAATAGTGTAATCTGCTACCTTGGGAAACTAGAAAAAGAAGTGGTATATCTGGGGAAATTCCTTGGTGGTCCAGTGGTTAGCACTCCATGCTTCCACTGCAGGAGGCATGGGTTCGATCCCTGGTTGGGGAACTAAGAACCCGCAGGCCTGGGATCCGGCACAGGCAAGTCTAGAGGACCCAAGTAAGCTGCGTGAGGAGAAGGCCCCTGTCATCCATCAAATTGCACCAGAGCCCCTCCCTCAGTTCATACCTGTGCCCACGTGGGGGTAGGTGGTCCTTTATTACTAGCTGTTGGAAGAGTAAAAATGCTGAAGTTGGTTCAGGGATACGTCAGCTTTGGTACAACGGACCATAGGTTCATTACACTCAAAGGTGGACCAGAAAGATATCAGTGAAAGAGGAAACCCTCCCAATGGACAGAATTTCTGATAGACCAGAATCCACTTTGTGTGGAAAGAAAAGTGGCCTGAAATTAGAATACATGTGGGCTCTGACAGTGGTGACCGATCAGTTGGCTGATTGTTCAGGACTCTGGAAAAGGAAACATCAGGAATAAAAAGATCTAGAAACAGCCGCATAGTACAGGGAGATCAGCTCGGTGCTTTGTGACCGCCTGGAGGGGTGGGATAGGGAGGGTGGGAGGGAGGGAGACGCAAGAGGGAAGAGATACGGGAACATATGTATAAGTGATTCACTTTGTTATAAAGCAGAAACTAACACACCATTGTAAAGCAACTGTACTCCAATAAAGATGTAAAAAAAAAAAAGATCTGGAAAAAAGGTACATAGATGGATTTATGGCAATGGGTAGGAAGTGTAAGGAATTCATATTAACACCTACCAGAACATTTGTATCGTATAAGAGATGCCAAACAACTAGGAAGATAGAATGACTTGGCCAGTTGATGCCAGTCTACCTCTGTCATTGCCACCCCAGGGCTGGCACAGTACGCACATGAATGGAGTAGTCATTGGGCAGAGATGGAGGCTGTGCGTGGGTCCAGCAGCTCGGACTCCCATTCAGGAAGGGTGATATAGCTACTGTGGACACCAAATGGGAAGAGCACCATCCCCCAAGGAGGCCAACAGGCCTCCTGGTGTCAAGTAGTCTGACTAGATCCCTTCCACCTGGAAAGATGAGCAACTCATCTTGACTGGACTTGACACATATTTTGGTCAAGGGTTTGCCTCTCTTGCTTGTGGAGCTTCAGCCAGGACCACAGCTGAGTATTTACTGACATAAGATCCCACATAATATTCCATTGGACCGAGGCACCCACTTTATAGGAAAGGAAGTGCAACAGTGGGAATTCAGGCCCAGAGTCTACTGGTCCAATAACACACAGAAGCTTTTGACCTGATGGAGCAGTGGAAAAGCCTGCTGGCGATGCTGCTGAGGGGCCAGCTTGGGCATCACAACCAGTGAGGATGCCTTGCCACCCTCCAGGATGCAGCACACACTCAAAACTGATGGCCATTATATGGTGTGGTGTCACGTGAGTCCAGCAAATCAAGGGCGGAAGTCATTCTTACCACAGCTGCCAGGCATTTACCCTTTAATTTGTGCTGCCCGTCCCCACAACTCTGGCCTCTGTGCGTTTAGAGATCTTGGCTCCCAGAGGGGGAATGTTCCCCTCAGTAGGCACAGCGAGAGTCCCAGTAAATGTCAAACTATGCGTGCCACCCAGTTACGCTGGGTTCCTCGTGCTGAGAGGGCGGCAGTCCAGGGAAGGTGCCACCACCATGGGTAACTGCTCCTGGACATCAGGAGGATGCAGAGCTGTGGGCAGAACGTGGGGACAGTATGCTTGGCACCCAGGTGACACACTTGAACGTCTCTTGGGGCTCCTGTAGTCAATTTTGAGGGCAGAGAGATGTGTGCAGCAACCAGAGCCTGAGAGGGGCGTGGTGATTAGGGGCCCAGACTCCTCAGGGATGAGGATCTGGGTCATCCCACGAGGCAAGTCATATGTCAGCAGAGGTGCTGAGGGTGAGGGGAATCCAGACCGCGTGGTTGGGATGAGCACTACTTGTGGTCTCGAGACCAGCTGCTGTGACAGAGGCTGAAGTTCATCCCTCTAGATTTCCTTCTAGATCTAGAAAGATCCATCAGAATCCTGAATTAGCCAGTAGATCTAAGTGGTATAAGGTGTGGGGTGTAGTGGACACCGTGGGGCCCTGCCCAGATCTCCCCTCTGGCCTGTCCCTCAGAACTGAAGTCATCCCCCAGGTGCTGGCAGTCTTGACAGCTAATAGTTTGCAACTGAATTCCCTCTCCCAGAGACTGACTGCCCTTGACTGAGGCCAGTCACCTTGCTCAAGGTCATACCCTCTTCCTAGGGACAGCTCATGTCCAGTGACTGTCAGTCAATGACAAGTTTTAAAGGCCCAGCTTCCTCGTCACAATTTGGGTCATCTGCAGGGTCACCCTTGCCCCAGAGCTCCCCATGAGATCAGCTGAGGCCTCTGTTAGTGACCATATCATAGCCCAATTTCTCCCTCTGCCCTGTCTTGGTTTCTTTCCCCCTCACCCGTGGGATCCAGAGAACTCAAATAAACTTCCTGTACACACATCTAAGACTCAAAGAGCCTGCTTCCCATGGAAACCAACCTGCAACAGTTTAAAGAGTTGGATCTATCCCATCCTCAATCTTCTCATCTTAGACATAACTAAGATGCCTTTAAGGAAAAAAAAAATTCCTTTACTGTCCTCTGCTCATTTGGGGCATTAGCTCCCTTGATAGCAATACAACCTTGAGACTGTCATATTTTTATCCTTGGCCTGATGCTCAGCTTTTCACCTGTTAACATTTATCATTAGAAAGCAAGAGTTTATCAATGAGCTCCCTACACAGTTTCTTTGCTATACTTCCTGCTTCTTTATTGGGACCATTTGTAATAGTGCCAGTAAAGTGAAAACTACTTTCTGAGTTCTTCCCAACCTTTATAGCTGAGTTTACTCATCTGCAAAAAGGTGTTTTTAAATTTTCATTGAACTTCTTGTGTTCTATTTGTGTAAAGACTGGGATACAGGTCTGACCCAGCCAGACGTGTATGATTTACTTCTCTTAAAATTCAAATGTCAATCTAGGTCTGCTCTAGTTGTTCCCCTGCCCCCGATTTACCCTCCATCTCCCAGAATACGTGCCGACTGAGAAGCAAAACTAGTAGTCCATGAGAGGTTCTTCCTTAGCAGTGAATGGGATTCAGGAATATTCTGGAGCCCCTTCCTGTGTGTAGGACAGACTGTGTCTTTAAGGCAACCCTTTAAGTCCTGGGCTACAGCCTCCACAGTTGACCCCATGGTGTCTGGGCAGCTTGATTCCTGGGCTTCAGCCTGGGTTCCTGGTTTTCGCTTCTATCCTCTGCTGGGCCGGGAGCCAAGACTGAACCCAGTCCAGTTGGCCAAGGCTCTGACCCTTTCTCCTAGTTCCTGCCAACTTTCTTTGTTTCTGTTTTTTCTACCTTGATCCATATGTAGATCCTTGGGCCGAGACTCTGGTCATCAGGATGCCAGGAACTCTTGTTTCCCAGAATGCCACGCTCCTCCCCTTGTCCTCAGATCGGGCCCCTCACGCTGTCACTGGTCCGAGCTGCACCTGTATCCCCTACAACTGCACCTGAATCCACACTAAGACATTGAACCTGAACTGTTAGCATTTGCAGTCTGGGTGAGTTCCCCTGCCCTGTGCCAGCCGCCTCAGCAAAATCCTTTCTCACAGTAAATGCCCACATACCCATCACTTCAGCTAGTACTGCTGCTTTGACAAATTAGTCCCTGTTAATGAGAATTAAACCCAGAGTAGTAGTTTTCCTGATTGGATTAACAATCCTCTGAAGGGTAAAACTGCTGGCAAAGCAAGTGAAAAATTTTCCAGAATTTCACATTTATTTTAATGGGACTTTGTATGAAGACTTAATTTAGTTGTGACCAAAATATCTTGCCTGTTTGCTAGTTTTGTTGCCTATTATCAAAACGTTTGTCCAGGCCTCCATCTCAGCAGATAGATTTCATTATCTTCCCACAGCTATATTATTTAACTTTTCTCTAACTTCATATTTGTAGATGTTCAAATGGGTAGGTATTTTATTTCAAAACAAGAAAGGTTTAATTTATAACAGAGAACAAGTAGTATTAATGCATACACAAGCCACAACAAATAGTTTCCTGGGATTATAAAATAGAGAACTACTTAAATGCCAGACATTCTGGCATCAACTATACACCAGAGGAGGGGAAATTAAGTATCAAGAACCAAGATGTTCTAAGAATTAGAAGGTAGACAGTGGCTTGTAATAAAGCAATAATAAAATGACTAAGGTTATAGTATAACTCGTCTAATAACTAAAACACTAGTTTATCTTTCCAAGGACAGATAAGTAGCTCAAAGTGTGTTACAGATATTTTTTTACAACTTCCTAAGCTAAGATCTTACATTTATAAATATTTACTCAAAGTCATTAGTTAGCTTAACCTCTTAAGCCAATCATACTTTGCTTGGGCCAATATTAAATTCTGTTTTTATTCTGTAGCCCAAGAATACATTGTGGCCCCGATAATCCACAGTAGGTAATGTACACACAAATCAAGAATCATTTGCATGTGATGAAACCAGAGAACCGTTTAAATAGCACCATTTACCACCAGCCAAAGGCAAGCCTATCCTTTAGAGCAGTACCGTTCCTGAGCCCAATAAATGGCTGCACTGTTTTCCTTCAAACCAGTATTCAGTTAAGTGAAAATCAATGGCTAGGATGACCTGCTGGTGATTCCACCTTATCATGCGAGAACAATGACTTGAATTTAAGGAATAATATATGAACCATATATTATATATATATATATATAAACTGAAGGCAGTATGTCTTGCCTTCAGTTTAATGGGTGTCCACCAATGCAAGGCAAATGGTGGATGGAAAGAAGTTTCAGAATCTTTGATTCAACCTACACTCCTCCAGGTCTGCTCTTGGGAATGAAAAACCAAAACTCACATTAAAAGCATCTTTAAAATTCTATAATTGAGCTAGAGATTTGGAAATAGAACTATCTAGACCAGCTGGGGGTAAGAGGAGAGACAGTGCTGGGCTCTACCTTAAGGTTTCACAAAACAGAAACAGGGAACCCAGCAAGTCAACTCAATCTCCCTACACATGCTTGCGGGAGAAACCGACTTCAGTAGAGGCTGGTCTTTTTCATGATCCGAAGAAACTCTTCCTCGTTCACTTCACCATCTCCATCCCGATCTGCTTCGTCAATCATTTCCTGCAGCTCCTCATCAGTGAGGTTTTCCCCCAACTCGGTGGCCACGCGCTTTAGGTTTTTGAAAGAGATCTTCCCGGTTTCATCATCATCAAAGAGCCTGAAAGCCTTCAGGATTTCTTCCTTGGTGTCTTTCTCGGCCATCTTCTGAGTCATCACAGCCAAGAAGTCATTGAAGCTGACTTTCCCTGTGCTTTCCTTGTCCACCTCGGCGAGTATCCTCTTCATCTCCTCCTTCCTGGGTTCAAAGCCCAGTGCCCTCAAGGCCACCTTCAGCTCCTTCACGTCGATGGTGCCGCTGCCGTCGGCATCGAAGAGGGCAAACGCTTCGCGAATTTCTTGCTTCTGATCTTCAGTGAGCTCGGGCTTAGGCTCCACCTTTCTTTTCTGGCTGGTGGAGGCCACGTTTGACTTCTTGAAGCTGGAAGCCATCCTCTGGCGGCGGGGGCGGCGGCGGCGGCGGCGGCGGCGGCGGCGGCGGCGGCGGCGGCGGTTGTTACCTTAACGCTTGTTGTCACCGCGCTGGAGCTAGGGCGCCACTGCCAGGAACGCGGGCTCGGGGCCTCGGCTCATTCATTCCCAACCGCTTCCCTTGTGCGCCCCCAGGGAGACCCCGCTCAACTAAGCCCGCCCCATCTTCGAAATCTGACATACGTTAAAACCCACAGTTCCCTCAGTTATTACCGAGTTTCCACGACCTGAGAGACCTGAGCTGGTAGCCACCAGCCACATGGTCTTCTATAACATGCTGCACCTGTTCTTTCCAGGCCATTTGCCAGCATCCATAGGACCAGGTTCACAGGGTAATTTGGAAGTTTTTCCTCTCTTTTTCCATACAAATTAAAACAAACAAACAAAACAAAACAAAAAACCCCTCTGGGTCTGAGGTTACCTAAGGGTAAATTTAGGATAATCAAGATTGAGTTTGATCCCTTGTCATAAAATGCGGGGAAGAAGGAGGAGAGAATATTAAAAGTCACACCATGTGTTCAACTCCATAAATGGAAAACAGATAAAATGGAAAAACTTATGTAGAAAATTTGTAGACGTTTGTCTCCTGACATTACACTCAACAATGATAAAAATGTCACTAGCTTATTTGGCATAGGCTGAAATACGAAATGCAATATCCGAATGTAAGATTTACTTTCAGTGTTTCAATTTTACATGCTCAGTATAATTGCACTTGAGTACAGTCATCATTTCATTCAGTAGGCTTTGATTTGGAGAGAGGGGGGCTGCAGTACTGTATTCTGGTATTCTGGAATTTTAAAAACTCTACCAGCCTATTACTCTCACTGTTTGTCATCCAATTGGGGTTGTGCTGAAGCCCACACTCTGATTGCCCTGCTTCGGCAGTGGACACAGGAGGAGGTGATGCAGGGCATGTTGGGACTCAAAACTGCCTCCTGAGAACAAAGGGGCAAGAGGAAAATGGAAGCTTTTCAGGTGAAAAGAAAGAACAAATTCATCAGTTAAACCCATAAGGGAATTGTGTTTAGAACTGCTCTGTAGGTGCTAGGACTCAGCTATTTTTGTCTGACCTAAGGCTGGACATCTTCAGGGTTTTCCCTTCACATAAAAAAAATGAATGTTTCTTGCTAAAGAATTAAAAATAATTCGAATAAACTATTGTTGCTTTTGGTGGTAAAAAAAAAAGAATTGCTCTGTATTTCTTTAAACAGTTAAAAAAAAAAAAACCAGAAAGCTGACAATGGTAGCATTCTTTTTTTAAAAATAAATTTATTTATTTTTGGCTGCATTGGGTCTTCGCCGCTGTGCGCGGGCTTTCTCTAGTTGTGGTGAGCAGGGGCTACTCTTCGTTGCGGTGCGTGGGCTTCTCATTGCGGTGGCTTCTCTTGTTGCAGAGCACGGACACGTGGGCTTCAGTAGTTGTGGCACAAGTGTTCAATAGTTGTGGCTTGCGGGCTTTAGAGTGCAGGCTCAGTAGTTGTGGCGCACGGGCTTAGTTGCTCCGCAGCATGTGGGATCTTCCCAGACCAGGGTTCGAACCCGTGTCCCCTGCATTGGCAGATGGATTCTTAACCACTGAACCACCAGGGAAGCCCTTACAAATTGTTTTTAAAGTTAGTGATCAGATATTGTTTACATGACATGTTTAAGTAGCCAGATCTCACTACCTGCCCCAGTTGATACGTGACATAATGGACAGGGGGCCTCGGCACAGGGTTTCTAAAGGTAAAAGCACCTTACCTGGGACATTCCTCTCAACAACCCCCCTTCCCGGCACGTGTTGTGGATGGTGTCAACTCAAAGCAGGCTTTGGCAAGTAGACACTGCCATTGCCCATCTTCCAACTCTGTAAATCCTCCTGCTTTCTTAACCAGGTCAAAAAGCCTGGGGTCTTATCTCAAACCTTATTATTTCTGTGACCCTGAGAAAGCCACTTAACCTCCCAGACTCAGCTGAAACTTCTGCAAAGTAGGCATAATAATAGCGCTTCGTACTAGGCTCCTGTGAGTGTTGAATGAACTACTCCAGGGACAGTTACTACAGGGAGCTACTCCAGGGGCCATACAGGGCTGGGTGATTCTTAGTTGAATCTGAATTCCTCCCAGATATTTTGCATTTCTTTTGACACCCACTCTTCTGCCCAAATTCATGCCAAGCTATGATGTGTTGGGAAAAACTGAGGGAGAGAAGCTGCTTTATATAGAGCTATATTTGGGCCAAGTTGAGCTCAAAGCAAAACAGTTGTCATAGTTTCCAGATGTGTGCAATCAGCAGTCACAACTAAGGGCCACCAAGAGCTCCCTTCGTAGAAAACAGTGCCCTCGGCCAGAGTCAGCTCTTGGTGGGGAGTTACTTTATGTGCATAGCCTGTGATCTGATTTTAAAAAAGAAGGGATGCTTACATTGATAGTGTGCCTAGCACTGGGCTTGCTTCTCTCATCTGCTGTCTCATTTAATCCTTGTCATCATTTCTCATTTTGCAGATGGGAAAAAGAAAAAAAAAAAAGAGGCCCAGGAGGACCTGTCACGTATCTAATGGTGCACAGCGAAAAAACGGTGGCTCTGGGATTTAAACCTTGGCTGGTCTGAGTCTGATGCTGAATCTTCGTTCACCACACCATGCTGCCTTCTCCAGAAGTTGAGATCATTACCAAAATGCAGTATCACTGGGAAGCTATGATACTGATTTTCTTCCCTAAGCCTAACAGCAGTTAAGCATCTTGCCTAGAAAGATTTAACAGGATTTTGTGGGATCTCAGACAGGGTCCCATTCGGGGGTGAGTCACTGAAAGAAAGAGCAGTATGTCTGGACTTTTGTTTACATTTGTTCTTCAATTCTGCTTCACCCCATCCCCTCTGGGTACGAGTTAGTGGGAAGCAGTCTGGGCAAAGTGTTTTTGGTCGGCATTAGTCAGAGTCTATATAATGCTGGTGAAAATCAGCTTCATTGCTTTAAAGTCATTTTTCAAGTTTGAAGAAGACCAACATAAAGTAAATGAGATGTTCTGATAAACCAATGGCTAGGAGTGGTTTTGTTTTGTTTTGTTTTCTACTCTGAACATTTTTTGTACTGCGATGTCCTAGGTAATATGCTAACTCAGTTGTTGATTATCTGAGATGGGGAGAGGAGGGAAGATAGTTGTTTAGATCTGGTCATGGAAGTTTAGCAGCTGGAAGCGGGGGTGGGGAAGAGGTGTTAGAATTCCACAGCAGGGTCTGGAGTCAGCTGAGAGCAAGAGAAAGGACCCACACAGCTAGCTTATTCTAATTATTTGGTTTTCCATCTGACTCAAATGGCATGAAAAAGTGAGGCTCAGGGACCTTTTAAAATTTAAGGTGCTCTCAGCAAATTCAGCAAATCCCAGGTGCCACCCAATGCAGAAAACATGCATAATACAATTTCTTTATTGGTGCCTCTTTACCTTCCAACAAATGCGGAACAGAGAGAATGCCAATGCTTGATACTTCTGCATAAACAAGATAACTGTGTGCGTGTGTGTGTGTGTGTGTGTGTGGGTGACTCCAAAACCAACAATAACAGAACTAAACTATTTATTCGTGAATATGTGGAGCCATTTACAAGAAATGGACTCAGCATCAACAGTTTTACAATCCCGGTGGTCTCAGAGTGGGAATATGTAGTCCAGTCCAGTAACTCAACCCAAGCCTTTTTGGCAAGTCCAGGAACAGACTTAAGTGTCCAGCCAAGGACTACATAATTTCTCATTCCACGAACCCCAGAAATAAAGAAATACTCCTCTCAGATACAAAAGCAGACTGTGTTTTAGAAAAGAATTTACCAGAATCTCACACTGCTTCTCAAACTTTCACCCAGATACTCCTAATAGCAATGGAGATGTAAAGCACTCCCTTGGGATCCAGGGAAACATTTGGAAGAAGCCTACAGGAGGAATGAAATGTCTTTATGATCCTGTGTTTTGTCTTTTTAAAAAGTGAATTTTGCTTTCTGCTTCACTGCAAGTTTGCTGGTCTTAGTATAGTTTTAAATGACTGATCATCGAGGAATTGATTGCTTTCAAAAAAAATGCACTGTGCTTATTTGCTGAGTTTAAGTATACCTCCAGGGGTTAGGAGGACCTTGTATGTTTTAGCAAACTTGGACCTAACGTGGAGTTTGCAGTGAAAAAAATAAAGATGGACAATGTTTCCCACTCCTACCCAACCAAGATCTGCTCCACTTATACATCATTTGGATTTGGGTGTCAAAGAAAAAGAAGGAAGGAAAAGTGTGAGGAGGAGAAGAAGGAAGATGAATGAATCTCCAGAGCATTTGGAACTTGAGAGGTGGGGCAAAATGAAATGCATCCATTGAAAGAATGGCTGCCCTCTCTTCCCAGAGCCCAAATCAGCCCAACTTAAGCATTGCTTTGCTGGCAACAAGCTGAGAAAAGACACAGTCTATGTTGACATAAATTCAAAGCAGAACCTCATGGGGTTTATGACCCAGAAGGTGACCACCCTGTAAGTAGTCTGCCAAGAGCCACCAAGTTAAGGCACACAACAGAAAATGCAGAACTAAGAGGACCCGAGTGGCTTAGTTGGATTTTTAAAATATCTCATAGACTAAGCTATTGGTTTCCTCTTTGATCCACCCTTTTTCATTATCCAAGGCCCCTGAGACTTCAATGTCAAAAGCTGAGTCCTCTGTTAACTAAGGAGAATTTTCTGGTCACCAGAGGCAGAAAGGTCAAAAGCCCACGGGGGTGTTAGTGACACAGAATTAGCCAAGTGACCTGCATGTTAAGGGTATATTTAGGGATTAGCAGTGACCTGGAGAGCTTGTGCCCTTTTAAAAGACATTGAAATTCAAATTAAAAAAAAAAAATAACTGTGCAGGCCCAAGAAAACAGGTCTTGTGGAATACAGGTCAGGCAGAACTTGGCCTGTTGGCTGCATGGTGTTTGTCCAGTCCTTGTACTGGTCACTGGGGTTCAAGTAGTAAGGACACTTCTCAGAGAAAAGGACAGACAGAGGGAAACTTGAATTCTGGCCTCAAGCCTACTCATGCCTAGTTCCTTTAGCACAGCATCAGTATCTTTTTTTTTTTTTTTTTTTTTTAATTTTTGACCACAAGGCATGTGAGATCTTAGTTCCCCAACTGGGGATTGAACCCAAGCCCCCTGCATTGGCAGCATGGAGTCTTAACCACTTGACCGCCAGGGAAGTCCCCGCAGCATCAATATCTGTATTGAAGTATAGACCCTGCTATAGGAGCAGCCCAAAGGGAAAGTGAACTACTGCAGATGTAGCAATAATCTGTTTGATTTTCTCCCCTGAACCAGCTTGGTAGGAGAGGAGCCCACTTTGCCTGCCCATATCCCTGTGGCCTTTTCCACAAGCACCCCTTTGGGAATAGAGGGCCCCTGTGATTGGCAGTGAGGCTGATCCAGGTAGGACCCTAGAGGCTACTCTTGAGTCCCGTGCTTGGCACCATGAGGGAGCAGGATAGCGAGGGACTGTACCCCTCCTGCACGTATGACACAACTGCCCTGTTATCAGAGGTCTGCTCCTCAATTCACTGGGGATTGAGGAAACCAAATGAAGATGACAGTAGATGGTAGAAAAACGTATGCTTTTTTTTTTTTTAAGTTTTTATCTTATCTTTTTTTTTTTTTTGGCTGTGTTGGGTCTTCATTGCTGCGTGCGGGCTTCCTCTAGTTGTGGTGAACGGGGGCTACTCCTCGTTGCGGTACGCGGGCTTCTCATTGCAGTGGCTTCCCTTGTTGCGGAGCACGGGCTTCAGTAGTTGTGGCACATGGGCTCTAGAGCACAGGCTCAGTACTTGTGGCGCAAGGGTTTAGCTGCTCCGTAGCATGTGGGATCTTCCTGGGCCAGGGATCAAACCCATGTCCCCTGCATTGGCAGGCTGATTCTTAACCACTGTGCCACCAGTGAAGCCCACGTATGCCTTTTATGAAGAAAGGATTTGCATTAACAAAAAATTGAGAAGTAGATTTCGACTAAAAATCAGTTCTGTGCTGCAATATACGTTTAAAAAGAAGCTTCTGAACTAAATTACAGTTTGACTGCATTTCAAAGTTTAGCAATTGTGTCAGCAAACAAAACATCAAAGGAAACCAATAGGTCATGTTAGTCTCCTCTGAAGCAGCAATTAGAAATCCCTTCATCAACAAATAATCATATTACAGCTCCCTCCTGTGAAGCCTCTAAATAGGAAAGGGGTGCAATCTGGGCAGGAGGAGATGATGTCTCCCTCATCCTTTCCAGCTGGCAACTGACCATCCCCGCGGTGGTTTTTCGTTTAGATGTTGGTGAAAACGTCTATTGAAACTTGGTGGGTTCACCACCCAGAGTTGCTGGCCCCCCTACTTGCCTTCATGTTCTGCATTTGCTACTTTGCATCTACAAAGCCCTTTCCAAATTCCTTTGGTTTCTGGATCATTCTTATCTGAAATCCATGTTCTTTTGTTTTTTTCCTTTGGCATAGGTCAGGGTTTCTTTTGCCCTGAGTACTGTGAATGGGACAAAGCTTAAAATGAAAAAGAAGTGGTTTACTCGTGGTATTTTTTTCAGTTACACCTCATACAAAATGTCTGTCTGCCAAGGTGATTTCAGGCTTCAGTGCATTAATGGAAGCCTATAGTTAGTTAGTTGATTTTAAAGCTCTCACATCCTCTAAGAATTTCACACAGGCATTTTCAATAATATTTTAAGGATAGCAGATGGGAATGAGGCAAGGGGAGAAAGCTGGCTCTCAGATATAAACTCACATTTCAACCTCATCCACCAAGTTGGGTTGAAAAAGGCAAGGAGGATGCATACTTCACTCCAGGCCTCTTCGTGACTTTATCAAAATCGTGAATATTTAGCGAATCCTAAGAAAGTGATAGACATTATTTAGCCTCTCCTTCTGCTTTAAAACTGTGAACATCCTAATTTCCCAACACAGTCAAATTTTAGAGACTAAGACATAAACAATTTTATGCTTACATATGGTTCAAAATAAAAGAAAGAATGCCTTAGAATCCCCAGTTCATTAGGATTAATGAGAAAGCACAAAACCAAATACATACATTTAGCATGGGGGCTCTGCAGACATTTACAAGGCTGGGATTAACGGCTAGATAAATGGAATAAGATTAAGAACATGTTCAGAAACTGTATTCTTCATCTTAGTGAAGAGCTCACAGGCAGAGAGATGTCTCTCCTGCATCTCGGCCGGGGCAGCCCCAACAGGAGAAGCCGGAGATCTTGCAGCTCTAGGGTACATTTATTTTTTTAAATCAATCAATTAATTAATTAATTAATGGCTGTGTTGGGTCTTCGTTGCTGTGCACCGGCTTTCTCTAGTTGTGGCGAGTGGGGACTACTCTTCCTTACGGTGCATAGGTTTCTCATTGCGCTGGCTTCTCTTGTTGCGGAGCACAGGCTCCAGAGTACAGGCTCAGTAGTTGTGGCGCATGGGCTTAGTTGCTCCGCGGCTTGTGGGATCTTCCCAGACCAGGGCTGGAACCCGTGTCCCCTGCATTGGCAGGTGGATTCTTAACCACTGGGCCACCAGGTAAGTCCCTAGGGTACATTTTAATCTGAGACAAGTTGTCTACATTATGTCAGTGGTCTGCATATAGGGGGTGCTCATATGGCCCAGGTGCACAGGCATCTGTGTGATGAGAGTAGCCCAGAGCCCGGGGTACCACCTTCCAATGCCAGCGCCGCCCACTAATAGTCACGTGACCTCGGGCAAGCTAAGCTTCAAATTCCTGGAAAACGGGGTGGAAAAGCAGTTAGCTCATAGTGTTGCAGTGGTGATTAAATGAGATAATCCGTCTAAAGTGTTTAACACCATGTCTGGTCCACCGTAAATGCTCAGGAAATGTAGGGCATTATGGTTTACAAAGCACTTCTAATATTATATATACGTAGCCTTGTTTCACTTCTCAAAAAAGCCTGCGAGGTACCGGTACATTTTATTGTTGCCATTTTCTCAGTGAAGCACCTGAGGTTAGAGATTCTCAGCCATTTTCCTATTCACACAGCAAGCAAGCAGCAGGGCAAGGACTCAGCCCATGTACTCAGCTCAACTCCTGTGCTCCTCCCTTACAATCTTCAACCCCCATCGCCCCCCATCCTCCCCCCCATCCCCACTCCTGCCTTTTAAGCACAAGGCAGGTGAACTACTTATTTTAGACCTTCTAAAGTCCCAGAGAATAGCAAAGCTCACAGTTTCCCTCAATCAGATCTAGCGTAATGGGTAAAGCATGGGCTTTTGAGGCAAACAAACCTGGGTTCAAATCCCAGCTCCACCACTTCCAGGTTGTGCCACCCCACCTCTCTGTCCCTATCTCTTCCTTCATGATGTGGCACCCAGTTCCCCTTAGATCACCGTAGGCACTTTGAAGGAATGTTATCCTCAACGCTCTGTCCAGTATGGTCGCTTATTAGCCATTAGCTACAAAGTTTAATTATTCAGTGGAAATGTATTTAGTGTTCCATGGGCTATTTCATTCTTAAGAATTGGTGTGATCGGTGATATAAGCTAATCATATTTGTAAAAGAATGCATTGTTTCAGCTTAAAATACTTTGGCAAGGCAAGAATGTGTATATTTAATAAGGTATTTGGAGGAGCTCTGTTTGGATGGCAACACCACCCAGTTGATTCAGTACCAAGTTGTTAGACTGTTCTTTGGTGTCATGGACTGAGCCACACGGTGCTGAGATTCTCAGCATGATTGTCATGTAGACCATGGGTCTGCCAACTGTTTACTGACACCTAAAATTTTTATTCACTGTCTAAACAAATCCCTCCAGTTTGATGTTTACAGCTTGTGATTATCAGACTTATCTTTTTTTAGTTCCCCAAATAACAGTTGCTTCAATAAAAGAAATTTATTTCTCTCTCTCATACAGTCCAAGCTCACATGGCTACTCAGACATTCCCAGGGTGCCAACAACCTTTGATATCATTGTTCCAACCCTCCCAGGTAGTTTGCTCTGGTTTCAGGTCTGAGACAGCTCTCCACTAGCATCTTAGCCAGCAGGAAGGGGGATGTATCACACTGTTTTGAGCAGCACTTCTAATCCTCTCAGCCCTACCTAACCACTCCTGGCTGCCCACAGCTGTGCAGCCTTTGCTATTTTGCACAACTGCATCCAGGCAATGCCTCATCTTAGTCCATACTCCAGGTTTTCCACTTTCTGTTCTGGGGCTTCTAGGCCTGTACAGGAAGTGCAACCTAGCGGTGTAGGAGAATTTACACCTTGACCAATGGCAGTCGGTTGTCAGTTGGTGTTTCCCCCTTTGTATCTCCCCATCAGAAGGTCCTGTGGGACTGAGCACCGTTCACCTATGATACTGGCCCGTGCAGTAACGCGTTCTCATGTGGGCTCTCCCTGGTTCCTCCTCACACCCCTCCTTGTCACCTCACTCCTGCTCCCAGAAGCCACTTCCCAAATAAACCTGCAGTTGACCTTTACCTTCAGATTCTACTCTCAGGGGAACCTAGGAGGAGAGAGGGGACCACACGGTCCTATGAACAGGAAGTTGCCTCCATCCCTTCTGTCACAATCCATGGACCACGTGTAGCTGCAAGGGAGGCTGAGAAATGACTTCTTTATTCTGAGCGGCCACGCTCCCACTTAAAAAAATCCATTGGAATGGATGACATCTCTGCACATGCTTCTTATGGATATTTCTCTTAGTTAGATGAATTTGAATTTGCACAATACATCGTGGATGGACCAGAGAGGTGGGACCTGAGTTTTTGTCCAAGCTCTTCCACCCATTTTCTGTGTTAACTTAAGCAAGTTGCTTAAGTCTTCCGGGGCTAAATTTCCTCATTTGTGAAATGGTGATAGTAATAACTCTTTTCTCTGGGTAGTGGTGAGAAAAATGAGTTGGAGATGGGAAAGTGCTTTAAAACAGATAAAAGATGAGATATAGGCTAGATTTGGTTACGGCCTAGATGTAAACAATAAACCAGTGGCAGAATGTCCCATTTCATTCTGTCATTAGATTGCCAGACAGATACACCTACAGCGCAGGATCCAATTCACCCCAGAGGTGGGCGAGGTTGCCCAGCCCACCATCCCGCGAAACAGTGATCAGCATGAGATAAACATTCGCTGCTTAAAAGGTTGCCCTAAAGTGGGTTTTTGGAGATACTCTCTCTTAATGTCCTTCTCTTTCAAAAGATTATCTACCTCTGGAATTTATCCTTTAAAAATAATCCTAAAGAGAAGAAAGCAGAAAAATGTTTCTCATGATACGTTACGTGAGCCTAAGGGACAAAACTGCATTCCCTCTCCCCATCAATAACCTACACTTTCAAACATTAAGGATTCCTCTGGACTATTTTAAGAAGCAAATTTATTAGTTCTATAGCATCTTGTAATCCTGAGGTATTTAGGAAAACTGCATTCTTTGGATTCTGAAACCCTGGCTGTTTCCCCGAGCTACTTCAAACAATGCAGCTTTTGCTGATGGGGCACTCGGTGGGCCAGCAGTGTTGTTGAATTGTAAGTAAATAATCTTGAAACAAATCCGTGGTTGACACGCTGTCATATTATGTTTACTGCTCCAGAGGAGGGATTTATTCTGAGGATATTGAAAAATTCCATTGCTGGTTGGGGGAAGTGACAATTGGGATCACCCATAAATTAAAGTGACTGCCCTCTGTACCACAGATACAGTCCAAAACACTGAACATGCACTAAAATGTCATATGCGAAATAGAACAGCACTGGATAAAAATATGTTACGTCACTAAATAAAAACAGATACTGTAGAAATGACAGAAGCTTAAATTGCCGAGTCTGGCTAGAGCCAGCACTGTTCTTCTCCCAGGAGTAATAAACATGGGAGTTCTAAAGTGGAGCAGAAAAACGAACTTCAGTTCAAGTGCATCCTGCTTCGGTTTAGCATAGATTTCATGATGTAATATAGGTTGCCTTTTTTTTTTTTTTTTTGGAATGGCTTAATATTTAATGAGCCAGATACCTCTTTTCTTGTAAGAAGGGCATTAGCATTGTAACGTTCTAAAAACCGGTACCTGCTCTGCCGTCTCCCCCATGCCTGGCTCTCTTGGGGGTTGGCCTGGCTTTGCAGATGCCGGTGTTGGTGAGGGATGCCGTTTAATGTGACATAGGGCTAAAGGGTGAGGAAGGCAACCACCATGGTCCTTTATCTCAGCAGAAACTTCTCTAGGCTAACTCCATCTAAATCCCAGCAATGTGCAATTACAGAAAATCAGGAGCAAAACTAGGATTAAACTACAACATCCCCTTGTGTGCATAATAACCTTCCTCTGATACCGTCTACAGTCTCTTAAATAGTGAACGTGTGCTTTTTGGAAACTATGTCTCTAGGTATAACGATGACCGCAGAGACACGAGAAAAGAGTTCTTCCACGATTGTGGAATACTCAGTAAGGGCCAGTTCCGCAGGGTGGAAGGAGTGAGAATCGCTGTAAATAATCGTAGCTCTCCGCCTGCAGTCAGGGAGTGCCTCCTACAGAAGGCCCCACTGGAGCCCACTCTGGCAGGGTAGCTGTGAATTGTCCGGGAGCAGAAGACTGTCAGGTAGAGGGAACAACACACACAAAGGAGTAGAAGCAAGAAAGTGAACAGCAAGTCCAGAGCCACAGGTGGCCTTCCTGGTGGAGTACTGGATGTGTGTGCGTGTGAATAGGAGGGTGGGGCTGGCCAGGGATGGAGGTCTGCGGGGCGCCCATGCGTGGAAGGCATGGGGGTGGCAGGTACCAGCCACAGAAATCCTGGGAATGAGAGTCGGAGTCGTGGAATGGGATGGTCTGGGGGAGATCCGGGTGTCCTGTCGTAGACCAACCCTGGCAGGCGGCTGCTGGCGGGTGCAGCACAGCAGGACGACCATAGCGCTTCATCTGCTTGTGCACTTTCTGTGGCCAGCCCACAGGCCCAGGTCCACTGCAAGGCCGTGAAGGTCATCATCAGCAGCAGCAGCAGCAGGAGAGGGGACAGCCTCTCACACAGCTCGTAGGATCTTCCACGGCCCCCTTCAAGGTCTCACTTCCGCCCACAATACCCTGCCTACCTGGCTGGACCTTCATGCCTGCCCATTGGATGTGTTCTAGCCAACTAGACTCTTCCCCATGAGTAAAAAACTGGCAAGTCCCCCTTAAATTTGTTCCCCTTCTTTTTTTTTTAATTTTAAAAATATTTATTATCTTTGGCTGCGTTGGGTCTTCGTTGCTGCACGCGGGCTTTCTCTAGTTGCAGTGAGCGGGGGCTACTCTTCATTGCGGTGCACGGGCTTCTCACTGTGGTGGTTCCTCTTGTTGCGGAGCATGGGCTCTAGGAGTGCAGGCTTCAGTAGTTGTGGCATGTGGGCTCAGTAGTTGCGGCTTGCAGGCTCTAGAGCACAGGCTCAGTAGTTGTGGCACCTGGACTTAGCTGCTCCACGACATGTGGGATCTTCCTGGATGAGGGATCGGACCCATGTCCCCTGCATTGGCAGGTGGATTCTTAACCACTGGGCCACCAGGGAAGCCCTCCTTTTCCTTTCTAATCTACTCTATGTTTTATTCTTTATATCAAGGAATGCTTACTGTTCAGTTAATCTGTAAATACCCTCATTGTTTCAGTTCTCTTGTGAGAGATTTCTCGTCCTCCACCCCCTACGCCTCCTCCTCTTTCTCTGGCACACACAATAGAAGGGAGAATAGTATAAATGAACCCCCATTAGCCTATCACCCAGCTTCAACACTTACCCACTCATGGGCATAACCGTTTCATCACTACACCCATCCATAGGTCATTCTGAAACTAGTTCCAGACATTTCATCTATAAATAGTTCAGTATAAACTAAGAAAGATTTGATTCCTGTGACAATCTGATGTCCCTATCCCAGCCCCCTGGCCATATTTAAAAGTATTATTTTTCTGTTCGTTGCCATCAGAGTGTTCTCAGTGAGCAATTTATTGTAAGGCTATTTACCACTTGAAAAAGCATTATCTATGCTAAATGTTTATGTAACATATAACATTAGAACTAAAAATATTAGAATAACATTACAACAAACACCCATGTAACCATGATTGAGCTAAAGAAAGAGAAAGAACATTACCAGTGTTTTTTTTAGTCTTTTTTTTTTAAATGTTATTTTTTTTTAACATCTTTATTGGAGTATAATTGCTTTACAGTGGTGTTAGTTTCTGCTTTATAACAAAGTGAATCAGCTATACATATACATATATCCCCATATCCCCTCTCTCTTGCATCTCCCTCCCACCCCCCCATTCCACCCCTCTAGGTGGTCACAAAGCACCGAGCTGATCTCCCTGTGCTATGCAGCTGCTTCCCACTAGCTATCTATTTTACATTCGGTAGTGTATATATGTCTGTGCCACTCTCTCACTTCATCCCAGCTTACCCTTCCCCCTCCCTGTGTCCTCAAGTCCATTCTCTAGTAGATCTGCATCTTTATTCCCGTCTTGCCCCTAGGCTCTTCAGAATCTTTTTTTTTTTATTCCATATATATGTGTTAGCATGTGGTATTTGTTTTTCTCTTTCTGACTTACTTCACTCTGTATGACAGACTCTAGGTCCATCTACCTCACTACAAATAACTCAATTTCGTTTCTTTTTATGGCTAAGCAATATTCCATTGTATATATGTGTCACATCTTCTTTATCCATTCATCGGTCAATGGACACTTAGGTTGCTTCCATGTCCTGGCTATTGTAAATAGTGTTGCAGTGAACATTGTGGTACATGACTCTTTTTGAATTATGGTTTTCTCAGTGTATATGCCCAGTAGTGGGAGCCTGATTCCTCCAGCTCCGTTTTTCTTTCTCAAGATTGCTTTGGCTATTTGGGGTCTTTTGTGTTTCCATACAAATTGTGAAATTTTTTGTTCTAGTTCTGTGAAAAATGCCATTGGTAGTTTGATAGGGATTGCACTGAATCTGTAGATTGCTTTGGGTAGTACAGTCATTTTCACAATGTTGAGTCTTCCAATCCAAGAACATTTTACCAGTGTTTTTTTGGTGTGTTTTTTTTTTTTTTTTTTTTTTTGCAGTACATGGGCCTCTCACTGTTGTGGCCTCTCCCATTGCGGAGCACAGGCTCCGGACATGCAGGCCCAGCGTCCATGGCTCATGGGCCCAGCCACGCTGCGGCATGTGGGATCCTCCTGGACCGGGGCACGAACCCATGTCCCCTGCATCAGCAGGCAGATTCTCAACCACTGCGCCACCAGGGAAGCCCCTTACCAGTGTTTTTGAAGCACGTTGTTTTCTTTCCCTTTTTGTCTCCTCTAGTTACCCTCTGTCCTGAAATTTGGGCTAATCATAGCTCAGTGAGTGTGTGTGTGTGTGTGTGTGTATTCACCATATGTAAATTTGGACCTCTAAACAATATATTGTTGCGTTTTGCCTATTGTGAGCTTTTCATATAAATACGATTACACTGAAGTATTCTGTGACTTCTTTCCACTCCAACATTATATTTTTGATATTCATCCATGTTAATGCATGTCTAGCTGTCAACCATTCATTTTCACTGCATTATAGTATTTCATGATAGAGTCTACTGCAAATTATTTATGCCTTCTATTGTTGATTGACATTTGGGCTGTTCTTAGTGTTTTTCCTCCCAGAAAACCTCCTAAGAATATTATTGTACTGGTCTTCAGGGCATCTGTTCAAGAATTTCTCCAGAGTGGAATTGCTTATGTATATGAATTCATCTTTACTAGGTGATGCAAAATTGTTTTCTAAAGTAGTGTATCATTTTACATTCCTATTATCTCTGTACAATAGTTCCCACCAACACTTGGTCTTACCAGACTTTTGAATTTTTGTCCTTTGGTCCGTTTAATCTTTTTCCTTGATGAGTAATGAGAGTAAGCATCTTTTCATATGTTTATGGTCCCTTCATATTTTCTTGTCTATGAATGTCTGTGTTTTCACTTTTTGGGGTCTTTTCCTTGATGATTCATAGGAGTTCTTTACATATTTTGAACACTAAAACTTTGTTGGCACATGGAATATCTGCAAAGAAGGCTGCCAGCAATTTCTCCCACTATTGTAGGCACATATCCCCTTCATCAGGAGCTGGGATCTGTATCTCCTCCTCTTGGTTCTGAGCTGACCCTGTGTCTTGCTTTGATCAATAGAATGGAGCAGCAGTGATACTGTGTGACCCCGAGGCCTCAGCCTAGAGGCCTTACAGCTTCCATTCCACCCTCTAGGAAGCCAGCTGTCTTGTGAAAAGTTCCAGCTCTCCTGCTGGTGAGAGAGACCATGTAGAAAGAGAGGTTCTTCAAGATGAGAGACCGTGCAGGGGGAAAGGGAGGACCAGTCACCCCCTAACCTTTCCAGCCACCGCAGCTCATGTGGTGTACATGTGTGTGAAGCTGTCTTGGAAGTTCTAGCTCCAGCCAAGCTCCCAGCTGGATGCATATATGACCTCAGCTAATGCCTCTGGAAGCAGAAGAACTGGCCATCTGAGCTCAGCCTGAATTCCTGACCCACAGAATCATGGGCAATAAAATAATTGTTTCCAGCCAACAAGTTTTGGAATAGTTTGTTATACCATAGATAATAGAAACAATTTATTGTATATGTTTCTAAAAGTCTTCTCCCAATGTCTGGCTTTTTTACTCTCTCTATGTTATCTGTTCACTGTCAAAAGTTCTGACTTATACTATAGTTGAATTTTCCAAGATTTTCTTTTATGGTTAGTGCTTTTAATATGTTATTTGAGAGATCTGTTTCTACTTTAATTTAGTGTATTTTCTACTAAAAGTTTCAAAGTTTTATCTTTCACATTTAAGTTTCTTAATCTATCTTGAATGGGGTCCATTTTCCTTTTTTTCCATTTGGAAAACTGTTTGAGCATCATAGTTTGAATGGTTGTATCAGTTTCCCAAGTACGCTGAGTCTGTGGCTGGACATTTAATTCTGTTTGTCTGTCACTACACCTGAATCTCTCACTGTTTAAATTACTACAGTTTTACAATAAGTCTTAATCTCTGGTAGGGCAAATCCCTTTTATTTTTCATGAATGTCTTGGTTATATTCTTGACTGTTTGGACTTCTTTATAAATTTTATTTATCATCTTGTTGAATACCATAATGAATTCTCTTTGGGATTTTGATTGGATTTGCATTGACTCCATAAATCTTTTGGGAGGGGCGGATTTATGTCCTAAATATTGTGTGTTTAAATCTATAAACATCTCTCTCTTCATTTTTAAGAAAGTTTTCTTTAAGGTCTTTTTTTAAAAGTTGTATGATTTTCTACATATGCCTTGCACATCTCTTGTTGGACTTGTTCCTAAGTAGTTTATATTTCTTGTTGCTAGTTTTAATGGTATTTTTTTCTTTTATTTGAATATTCTAACTGGCAGTAGCTGATGAAGAGAAATCCAGTTGGCTTGGTATACTGATTTAGTATTTTGGGAATCTTGCTAATCTTATTTTAATTCTAATAATGTGTAAATTTATTTGGATCTTCCATGTACAACTATATCATCTCTGAATAGCCGTTTTGTTTTCCCTTTTCCAACCCCTATAATTAAAAACAAAAAAATCGAATCTGGACTTCCCTGGTAGCACAGTGGTTAAGAATCCACCTGCCAATGCAGGGGACATGGGTTTGATCCCTGGTCTGGGAAGATCCCACATGGCGCGGAGCAACTAACCCTGTGTGCCACAACTACTGAGCCTGTGCTCTAGAGCCCATGAGCCACAACTACTGAGTCTGCATGCCACAACTACTGAAGCCTGCGTGCCATAGAGCCCACGTGCTGTAACTACTGAGCCCATGAGCTGCAACTACTGAAGCCTGTGCACCTAGAGCCTGTGCTCTGCAACAAGAGAAGCCACTGCAACGAGAAGCCCACGCACCACAACAAAAAGTAGCTCCTGCTTGCCACAACCAGAGAAAGCCCATGCACGGCAATGAAGACCCAACACGGCCAAAATAAATAAATAAATAAATAAAATTAAATTTAAAAAAATCTAATCTGTTGCAAGGACCATCAAGTGCTACGTGAAAATCCTTATCTTTGTCATGATTCTAAAAGGTTTACTTTTTAAGTTTCATGATTGATTATAATGTTTCTTCTGTGTGTGTGTGTGTGTGTGTGTGTGTGTGTGTGTGTGTGTATTATAATCAGATTAAAGATATTCTCTTCTCCGTCTAGTTGGTTAGGTGTTTGTTTTATAATCCTGAGTGGTAACTGGATTTTATTATTTTCCTGCGTGTTCTATGAATATGTTTTCCTCTTTTATACTGTTATATTACTTGACTTTTTAATATTGAGCCCACCATATATTCTTAGAATAAATCTAACTTGGTCATAATATATTATATTTTTCATACATCATTGGCTACAGTTTGCTAGTATTTTGTTTAGGATTTTTGCATCTATGTTCCTGAGCGAGATTAGCCAATGCTTTTTCTTTTTTCGTTTTTTTTTTTGCGGTATGCGGGCCTCTCACTGTTGTGGCCTCTCCCGTTGCGGAGCACAGTTTCCGGACGCGTAGGCTCAGCGGCCATGGCTCACAGGCCCAGCCGCTCCACGGCATGAGGGATCTTCCCGGACCGGGGCATGAACCCGTGTCCCCTGCATCAGCAGGCGGACTCTCAACCACTGCGCCACCAGGGAAGCCCAGCCAATGCTTTTTTTCCTGGTCAGCTTTGGGTGTTAAGGTTAAGCTAGCATCATGATATAAGTTTGGGATTAATTTCTCTTTTTCTATAATCGGAAAACATTGTAAAGCTTGGAACTTTTAAATCCTCGAATGTTTGGTAGACCTCAACAGTAAAACAATACATCTGGTATTTTCTTTGAGGAAACATTTTTAATTACTTCAATTCCTTTTATGAATTCAATTTCCTTAATGATTTCTTTTATGGCTCAATTTCTTTAATGTATATAGAAATATTATGATTTTGATCATTTAAATTTTTGTAGTAATTTGTGTTTCACTTACAATTTTGAAATTTATTGGCACAAAGTTGTACATAGTATTATTACATAGTGTTTTAAATCTCTTCTGTTACTATTCCTAACGTTATTTATGAATGCCTTATCTTTTCTATTCCTAACATTATTTATGAACGCTTTATCTTTTTTCTTGGCCAGTCTTGCCAGAGATTTGGCAATTTTATTAGTCTTTTCAAATAACCAAGCATTGGCTTTGTTGATCCTCTTTCGTATAGTGTTTTCCCCCATTAATTTCTTCTATCTTTATTATTTTCTTCCTTCTACTTTCTTTTTTCTTCTCCTGCTACTCTTTTTAACTTCTTAAGCAGCATGCCTAGTTCACAAATTTTCAGGCTTTATTCTTTTTTTTTTTGGCTGCGTTGGGTCCTTGTTGCTGTATGCAGGTTTTCTTTTAGTTGCGGTGTGCAGGCTTCTCATTGCAGTGGCTTCTCTTGTTGCAGAGCATGGGCTCTCGGTGCATGGGCTTCAGTGGTTGTGGCACATGGGCTCAGTAGTTGTGGCTCACGGGCTCTAGAGCACAGGCTCAGAAGTTGTGGCACTCAGGCTTAGTTGCTCCACGGCATGTGGGATCTTCCCGGACCAGGGCTCGAACCCGTGTCCCCTGCACTGGCAGGCGGATTCTTAACCACTGCACCTCCAGGGAAGCCCCCAGCCTTTATTCTTTACTTTAATGCATTTAAGGCTATAACATTTTTCTATTCCCCTTTAAAATATTTCAATGTTTAATAATTAGAAATAATCATTAATATTAGATATTTAAAACTTTTATTAATGTTAAGCAATCTTTGCTGTCACTTTGTCAAAATAGTTAATACACTTCATATTTTAAATTTTTGGTTTAATAGCTTATGATATAACTACTTGAAAGTAGTTGTACTGGTTCTAAGTTCAGTTTATTTCTATACTTGATGTTAATGACTATCTTAGCTGAAAAAGATACCTCACAAAATATATATAAATACCAAAATGAAAAATGTGCATCATTGGGTGCACTTACAGATGATGGTATCCATTTTTTTAAGTTCCAGGCAAAAATTATGCAAAGTTTTTCTTAATATGTGGTTAGGAAATTTCCATCTACGCTGATCTGCTGATCTGAGGATGTTGTTTTATCTATATTTGACAAGTGGTTCAAAAACTACTGACGTTCTTCATCTGGAAGAGTTAAAAAAATAATCTTTTCCCAAGTCTAAGCAGGCAGATAAAAGAGTTCTAAGAGCTGAAACACATCTTTTGGGCAAGAAAGTTACATAATCATGGAAAGATTTCTAAACATACTGTGCAGAAGCTATCTTTTCTCTAGTTTTTTATCTTGGACATAAAACATTTTACTAAGTTTTAGTTCAGCTGAAGCCTCCTACTGCCTTGTGGGTATTTCACTACACTTCATCTTGTTTTTTTGAGGTAAGGAATACAACTTTATTCGGAAAGCCGGCAGGCCAAGAATATGGCAGACTACTGTCTCTGACATTTCATCTTTTTTTTAACATGTTATTTATTTTTACTTTTGGTTGCGTTGGGTCTTCTTTGCTGCACACTGACTTTCTCTAGTTGCGGTGAGCGGGGTTCTCATTGCAGTGGCTTCTCTTGTGGAGCATGGGCTCTAAGCACGTGGGCTCAGCAGTTGTGGCTCAGACTCTAGAGTGCAGGATCAGTAGTTGTGGCACAGAGGCTTAGTTGCGCTGCAGCATGTGGGATCTTCCTGGACCAGGGCTCGAACCCATGTCCCTTGCATTGGCAGGTGGATTCCTAACCACTGAGCCACCGGGGAAGCCTGACATTTCATCTTAATCATAGTTTTTTAATGTCAGAAATCTAGACAGTGGATTGTTTTAAAAAGCTTATTTTTATTTATTATCATTATTTACATCTAACTGGCAGGTAGAGAAATTGAGACTATGACCATCCACTCTCCCTTTGTTTTGACCCAGGTGACCTCAGCATTCACTTACACCCCTAGAAACTGTGTTTCATGGTAATTGCCATACAGTAGGCATATGCATATGCAGTAGGCTCTCAATAGGTAATGGACGGGCAAATGTATGAATGAATGAATGACCTTGTGTTTGACTTCCTCTGTAGACCATGATTTGACGGGAGGGACCACTTCTTATTCATTTCTGTATCCCAAGTATGTAGCATAATGCCTGTGCATAATAGGTGCTAAATATTTTCGGGAAGAAAGAAACAGAGAGGAGAAAAGGAGACAGAGAATAATTGTATATGTTCTTGTCTGGATGTTTTAGTTAAAAGGAATGCTTGGTAGATTTGGCCAGTTCAACTTTGACCTTATTTAAAGCCTTTCCATGCTTATTTTTCATGAGAGCAGTCAAAAAAGATTCTCAGGATGGCGATTACCTCTCTCTATGTGAAAATGTTTTCCCAAGGGCCAGAGGAACGAGTGAATTCTATTTTCAGAGAGTCTCAAGGCTACCTCTCATTGCCTCTGGATTGGAAAATAATCCTTTGTCTTTCATATTATTCTTTCACTGTCTTTTAAAAGATAACAAGCCAGCAGAGGTTTGTTGCTGGATGATGCTCCTCTGCCTCTGCCCTGGAAGTCCCTGGAGGGTTCAGATACTCAGAGCTAGAAGGGAAAGTGAATAAAGCCTAGTGAACAAATGGCTGCAAACATTCAGCACGGCATGTTTACATGCAGGATGCACACTCTCACGAGGATACTTCACCTCATGCCAGGTTGTTTAATCAACGCCTCTGACCAAGTTACATGGTTACCTGCAGTGAGATTCTCATAATACTTTTAGAAACCAACCCACCGTGAGCTCTCGCTGTGAAGGTATTTAAATAATTAAAAACATTCCTCTATCAAAGGAGTCTCCTTCTGACAGTGGAATCCATAACTTCTGTAGCTTTTCTTTTCAAAACACTTAGATGAAAGAGGTGGTTGTGTTCTGTGAGGCCCCAACAATTAAAAAAAAAAAAAGAGGCCCAACTTTGTTCAAAACCTTATGTGAAGAGAATCTTAATAATCATAGTTTGGGGCACCCAGCTTCTTACTGGGATAAGATGTAAAGTCTTTCTCAAGGAGGAATGAATGGTATAACTGGGCTACAAAAGATGTTTGTATTTTTTTGTTTGGATCTTGATGAGCTGCTTTTGTTTACACAGGAAGTCACTGGACAGGAAATCTCAGCAGTAGGTTCCAGGCTCAAATCTCTGAAGATCAGTGAGACGGTAAACAGAAGTGCCTGAATGCCCGCACACACAAGCATCACGTCTTACTGATCGTGGAGGAAATACAAACAGCCTCAAGAAAGGCCCTGAGATTTAAGACAGGACACGTCTGGAGGGGGAGGTCAGGAGTGGGATGTGACGATGTCCCAGTGAGTGAAATACCACCCCCTGAGCATTTTTTAAAAAAATGACAACCATTACAACAGCAATAGTTTCCAAGATTGAAGCTACTGAAATTCACCCAGACAGGTCCAGATGGTCTGAAGCCCTCTCAGAATGAAAGGGCCCTGCCGTGGAGCTTAGAGACGTTACTGATGAAATTAACATGCCTCTGGAGCTATCAGAAGAAGCAGGTACCATCTCTGTCACGTTTTGTCCCTGAATTGTCACCCACAGTGAAAACTGGATGGTACAGAGAAGACGGCATGTTGTCATGGCAACAGAAAGAGATGGTCATCTGGGAACCCGGAAATGGAAGCTTCCGTCTAGCACACCAGGGAATTCTGATGTGTGTAGCAGGTGATTCCTGCCACAGAACAGACTTGGATCCCGCCAGATGAAAAGCTAACTCTTTGCAGTCGAATCCTCCATTCTCCAGGCAAACTTACAAGAAAAGGCGGGCCCTGGCCTGCAGGCCAACTATGACCCTCTCCATGGCACACATCGGCTATCATAATTGAGAGATGTGTTCCCGGTTCATAAATCATTTTTCTGAAGTTTGGTTAGTGTAGACAGTCATTCTCCAGATTCCGACACCCCCGAATGAACTGATTACAGCAAGGTTTTCAACAAAAAGTAAAATATGAGGCCCAGCCTCCAGGCCTCTGTGACCTCATGACCTCAGCTGCTCAAAAGCCCCCAGCTGACCAGAAGGAGTGCAGGGCACAGCTGTCACTCCAGACACCTCGAGAGCCCAGGAGAAGACCAAGGGGGCACGTTTTAAAGTCAGCTAGGTTTCTTCAGTTTGTAAAAATTCTCTACTTTGTGCCTTTTCGGACCTTTGATTTCAGCTTTCAGTGTTAGTACCCTGGACGCCCCATCTTCTTTTAGTCTGATTTCCTGCTCACCTTTATGGAGCACCTCCTGTTTATAAAGCCTTTCATATTCATGGTCTCATTTGGCCAACATAAACACCCTGGGGTGTAGGTGCTGTCATTATTCCGATTTCATGGATGAGAAAAATGAGGCTCAGAGAAGTGAAGTCACCTGCACACGCTCTCTCAGCTTGTAGGCAGTGGAGCCAGAACCTGAACCTGGATGTTCTGGTCTGATTTCTGTTTTGATGTGTTGTTTATACGCTTAAACCACTGATAGACACAATTTTGTTTTTTCCTCCTTTATTTATTTATTTTTTGGCCGCACCACGTGGCTTGTGGGATCTTAGTTCCCTAACCAGAGATTGAACCCAGGCCAAGGCAGTGAAAGTGCCAAGTCCTAACCACTGGGAAACCAGGGAATTCCTAGACACACTTTTTTAAGCCTCATATTCCTGTGAAAATATTTGAGTGTGTACTCCAAACATATGTATGTCGACTTATCTACAAATTGTAAAATGTATGACAGGGACTTCCCTGGTGGCACAGTAGTTAAGAATCCACCTGCCAATTCAGGGGACACGGGTTTGAGCCCTGGTCCTGGAAAATCCCACATGCTGCAGAGCAACTAAGCCCATGAGCCACAACTACTGAGCCTGCACTCTAGAGCCTGCAAGCCGCAACTACTGAGCCCACGTGCTGCAACTACTGAAGCCTGCGCACCTACAGCCCGTGCTCCGCAACAAGAGAAGCCACCGCAACGAGAAGCCCGTGCACCACAATGAAGAGTAGAGCCCACTTGCTGCAACTAGAGAAAGCCCATGCGCAGCAACAAAGACCCAACATAGCCAAAAAAAAAAGTATGACAATGTTAATATACTAAGTACATTATAGAAAATACAAAAAAAGACATGAAAGGGTAAAAAAATAAGGGAAATGCTGTTTAAAAAATAATTCATTTAGTTTATTAATTAAGCAAAAACAAATTTTGCCCTAACTACAATTATTAATGTTAATTTTTAGGAAGATACTGTGATGGTCAAAGCTTTAGTATTTATGACAATTTTGGTGACTACTTTGTGATGTAGTGCTTTTCGAGTTTAGCCCTCAATTTAATGTATTTTAGTTCTTTTTAAAAAATAACCTTTTTATTTTGGAATAATTTTAGATTTGTAAAAAGTTGCTTAGATAATAGAGTTGTGTACCTTTCACCCAGTTCCCCCCATTGTTAACATCTTACATTACTGTGGTTTATTTGTCAAAACTTAGAGACTGACGTTAGTGCATTATTGTTAAGCAAACTGCAGACGGATTTGGATTTCATGAGTTTTGCCATTAATGTCCTATTTCTGCTCCAGGATCCAATGCAAGGTCTCCCATTACGTTTGTTGTCATGTCTCCCAGTTTCCTCTGGTCTGTGACAGCTTCTCAGGCTTTGTTTTTCCTGACCTTGACAGTCTTGAGAACTATTAACCACGTACCCTGCAGAATGCCTCTCAATCTGTGCTCGTCTGATGTGTTTCTCATGATTAGACTGGGGTGATGTTTTTATGGAATGAATAACACAGAGGTAAAGTGCTCTTCTCGTTATATTATGTCAGGAGGACATGAGAGTTATATGACATCACAGGGGATGTTAGCCATCACTTGGTTAAGACAGTGTTTGCCAAGTTTCTCTACCGTAGAGTTACTATTTTTCCTTTTTCCCACCTATTCTTTGGAAGTGTGTCTAACCTATCCTCATGGCAGAGGACATGATGGCTGGAATTAAGCTCTACCTCCTGGGTAGATGGGTTGTATCTACATACGTTGTTTGGGATTCTTCTGTGAGCCTTGTCTCTTCTCATCCCGTTTATTGATTTATTCAATCATTTATGTCTATCAGCACTGACTCATGGATATTTATTTTATAGATTGGGTTATAATCCAATACTATGCTATCTATTTTTTCGCTCAATTTTTCCAGCTTTGGCCATTGGGAGTTCTCTTAGGCTGGTTCTTCTATCCTTTTGACATACCAACCCACTTTCTTTTTTTTGGAGGCAATTCCTCACTTGCTGCTACTACACAATACTCCAGGTTCATCTTGTACTTTCCCTGCCCAGCCCTGGAATTAGTCATTTCTCTGAGGAGTCCTGGTGCCTTTTATTGGAAAATGGTATTTAGAAATCATTGTCTGTTCATTGCTTTTGGGGTGTCATTACTTCTAGGCCCATTTAGCAGACAGAACTAGAGCACACACACAGAGATACGTACACTAACTCACATTTCCACGCATGATAATTGGTTTTTAACAGACAACACAGAGAAAATAGCCCTAAAGTAGAATTGTATCATTGAATTTTCTAAAAAATGATACTAATTTTCAATTATATCAACCCGTTATACAAAGCTTTTTGTTCAAATCCATTTAGCAAACCTAAATATTTCCTGACGTTAAATCAGTTGGTTCCTGCAATTTAAGGTGTTGCATTTCTGTATGTGCATTTGAAGATGGATTAAAAACCCACTGAAACTCTTCAAAAGAAGCTATGAAGTTGTCTTTTTCCAAGCTTTTAAAAAGAGCAGGTATCAGAGTTTTATAGGTGACACATATACTACTTTCGGAAACAGAAGTCCATAATCATGGAAATATTTCCAGAAATCCAGTTTCACAATGCTTTTTTCATAGCACAAATTGCATTTAGACAATATTTACTTTCTCATTCATTGTGAACGTATCACCGTTATAATGAAGTGACAGAGTAAAAGAGTTTATTTTAATTTATTTATCTATTTCTTTATTGTGGTAAAACATATATAGCATAAAATTACCATTTTAATCATTTTAAAGTGTACAGTTCAGGGGGAATATTCATATTGTTGTGCAACCATCATGACCTGCCATCTCTAGAATATTTCATCTTGCAAACCTGAAAATCTGTACTCATTAAACAGTAAGTCCCCATTTCCCTCTCCCTCCAGCCCCCAGCAACTACCATTCTCTTTGCTGTCTCTATGAATTTGGTTACTCTAAGTACCTTATATAAATGGAATCATACAATATTTGTCCTTTTGTAACTGGCTTAGTTCATTTAGCCAATTTCCTTCCTTTTTAAGGCTGAATAATATTCTGTAATATGTATGTATCACATTTTGTTTACCCTTTCTTCTAATGACATTTGGGTTGTTTCCACAGTTTGGCTATTGTGAATAATGCTACTATGAACACGGGTGTACAAATATCCATTCAAGTCCTTGCTTTCCCTTCTTTTGGTGGAATTGCTGGATCATATGGTAACTCTAATGCTTAATTCTTTTAGATTTTCTTGGTCATTTTTCCATCTCACTACAATCTTATTTTTATAAAATCATCTCAACAAAGACATCTTTTTAAAACCCTGAAAGACACTGAAAGTGAACCCAAAAATTCTTTTTGCGTAAACAGAATGTGTGTGAACCTAACAAACTGTGGGAACATGGGTTTCAATGGCAGTTTACGTTAAGTATTAGGAAATCATTATTTTTCTTATTTTTAAAATGGAATTTTAATAAAGGCAGAAATCTTACTGTTTTCCTTCTCACACACCACAAGGCCACTGCTCTAGATGGCAGAGGAGGGAGTGGGGGATAGGGGATGGCCCGAGTCTCATTTTTGGTTTGCCCGTCCTGCCCTCTCCACCTTGCAAAGTTGTCACTAACTGTAGTTGGGGATGGGTGGACGAGTCTCGGGTCTCCCTCCCCCTGAGTGCACGACCACCAATCCCATGAATCACTCAGGTGGTATTAACCCCTTGGCATCCCAGACCCTCACCCCAAAGCAGCTTGCTCAGACTTCATCCATTTTCTTAATTTTCTCATAAGCAAATATAGCAGAAGCCTCTGAGTTCTGGGGGCACCTGTGTCAGGACTCACAGTAGGAATTTGCTCCGTGAATTTGCCCCTGGGATCGGTGCCACCTGTCGGTGTTGATACACATTCAAAAATTGCTAGTAGTTTTGGATTAATTGATGTAGATAGAAAAGCTCCTGCTGGGACCTACATATAGGACTTTGGCTGGCTATACATGTGATAAAATAGTCACAAGCCATTCTCACAGCTTTCTTATGGAACTCCTTAGTAGTGGCCCGTGCAGAAAACTGCACAGTCAGAATGACAACTCCTTCTGTGCCTGCTGCTCTGGATACGTGCTCAACTAAAATTTAGAACCAATACAGGCTTGGAATAATTCTACAGTCATGCATCTAGCCTGCTCATACTTCATTTGGAAAGACAGCCAGTTTTAGACCGTTTAGTGCAAGTACACTTATTAAACCGTCAGACAATCCACGGACTTAGGCTAGATTTCCCTCAGACACCCTTGGTGCTTCTCCTGTGACAGGGTCCCCCAGGACACTTATCAGCCCCTTTCCCCCCCCAAGGTCAATGCTGACACGCTTCTGGCTGAGAAAAAAAATTGTTTTTTCTCATTTCAACTTACTCATTCGGCAGAATCACCATGCCTACGTGCCGATTCAAAGAGAAGAGAGAGAAGGGGGCATATAAAAAAGGGAAGGGGAGGAGAACTGCTTTGTAATTAATCAAGGTTAATTAATATCAGCACTTCAGTTTTTACCCAGAAAATAACATTGTGTCCCACAAACTGACATTTGGGGTTTCAACTGAGAATGTAAGCCTTTTTAAAGCAGGAAAGAAGAAGATGTTGATGTAAAAGAAGGTACAAAATAAATTGAGCTTTTTTAAAAAATAAATTTATTTATTTTTGGCCGCGTTGGGTCTTTGTTGCTGCGCGCGGGCTTTCTCTAGTTGCGGTGAGTGGGGGCTACTCTTCATTGAGGTGCATGGGCTTCTCATTGTGGTGGCTTCTCTTGTTGTGGAGCACAGGCTCTATGCGCATGGGCTTCAGTAGTTGTGGCATGTGGGCTCAATAGTTGTGGCTCATCGGCTCTAGAGCGCAGGCTCAGTAGTTGTGGTGCACGGGCTTAGTTTCCCCACGGCACGTGGGATCTTCCCGGACCAGGGATCGATCCCATGTCCCCTGCATTGGCAGGCGGATTCTTAACCACTGCACCACCAGGGAAACCCCCATTGCAAATTTTTGAGCAGGAGAGTGAAAACATATTTCTACTTCTAGGACAAAGGGTCCTAGTTTTATGGCTTCTCTGAGGTTGAGGGGGAAAGCCAGTCTGACATGAAGAACCCCAGAACCTTTATACTGGTTTCACGGAGTCAGGCAGAGGCAAGGCAATGTTCCAAGCTTAACTTTAAGAAGTGAATTTTGACAAAGTGTCGTATATAACGTAATCCCATTTTCTAAGTCTACATTTGAAAATCTGTTCTCAGTTCATCTTCCCATTATCGTGAAAAGGCACAGGAGCCTTGTCTAGAGGGACAGGAGGAGCCAGCCTGTTGCCAGGACTTTTCCCCCAGTTAAGAGATGCTTGTCTTTGTAGGTATAATCCAGTGATGTTCATTCTTGGGGCGCTTGGCTTCCCACTTTCACTTCCTGAACACGGTGGAATCCAGTTTGGAACTGAGTACCCCTAACATATTGGCACCGAGGCCATTGCTAGGGTCCATACATATTTCCCCCAGTTTCAGCTTCAGTAGATCAGAACTCAACCAAAATTACATAAGTGTGTCAAATCATAGAGGGAAACATGAAAGCAACACCAGTCTCAGGCAAAATCGAACGGGCATCATCACCAACTAGCTTTACCCTTCAATCATCTAGTTACTAGTGGCTGTCTTCCCAACATCCATTCCCCTTTTTCCTGATATCCATTCCAATGTTAATTTAAATATCCACCCACCCAAGTGCAAGCTTTAGGGGAAAAGATTACATGCTTGCATGAAAGAGCTGGGTGTATGACTCAGCTAATCACATAATCTCAGCCTCTGGTCAGTATTCCTGGTCAGAGACTGTCACACAGTCCTATTTTGGGTAACAGGAAGTGAGGAAAACTTGGCTGGATCTTTGGAGAAGCATTCCTGGAAGAGCTGGCTGGCAACAACCAAAATGGGAAAGCCAGGAAGAAACTGAAGTTTATGGGAAAAGGTAGTTTTAGGTACGATGATTTTTATTCTTTCACTCAACAAATATGGCATGCCCGTCATGTACTGGGAACCAAGTTCCTACCTTCAGGACACACAGACCAGTGGGGGAAGCCTGGCACATACATAGGTCGTGGCAATAAAAAGAGGTGATTCATCACTGTGTGCCCTGGGCTCTGTGAGACGACTTGTAATTGAAAGGATTGGGAAGGCTTCTGCGTGAGTTACCTGCTGGGATGAGACTGAAGGTGGGGTTGGGTGGTTGCTGTGGGCCCGTGGGGCTGCAAGAGCCAATGCGTGGGGTACTCATGCGAGCTAAATAAGGAGCAAAGATGTTTAGGAGAGGCTCTTACCCAACCTTCCTCTGCAGGCCTTAAGTGGAACAGGGGATGTGGTCATCCTTGGTAACTGTGACCAATGTCAGTATCTGGACGAATAGCTCAGACCTCCAAAATTACACGCGTCTCCTCTAGGGAAGAGTGAGTGGGGAAAGAGGAATAGTTCCTGTTTGTTGAGTTCCTACTGTGTGTCAAGAAATGTGTTAGATGTTTTACATACCTTGCCTATCATATTTAATAATCAGAACAATCCTCTTTATAAGAAAGATGCATTTGAAATTCTGAGACGTTAAATCATTTTCCTAAGGTCACACAGCTAGTAAGGGGTGGGGCAGGAATCGGAATCCAGGTCATTCTGGCTCTGAAGCTTGACTCTACACTTACTTTTGTAGCGTACGTAGAATCAGCTTGAAACTTCAGTTTGAATGAAACCACTTGGTATTAATTAGAAGGAGAAATTGGCAAATGCTGTTTTAAATGCTTTGAACAATTCTCTGAGGAGCACATTAAATACCCGAAAGCAAAGCAAAAATGTATATTAATAAGAACACAGCCATTCAAAAGGCAATTGTTCACCATCAGTTCCAAAAAGAATAAAAGGAGGGGAATTCAATTTCCCCATTTTTTCATGCCAAGAGCTCGGGCTCCAAGTTTCCCTCACTGCTCTTTCTTCACCTCTTCTCCTTACACATTACACGTTACAGCTTCATTCCGTAAGATGTAAGTGGTATTTATAGGAAATGCTGATCACTGCCAACAAGTGAATACTCCCATTAAACGCAATTTAAAACAACCTTCTCTCCAGTTGTTTATAATAACCTCTTGGAAGTTTGAAATTAAAATCTGTATCCTATCCAGCCCTTTTCCCGCCTCTTACATTACGCCAAGCCAAGAACTTGCCCTTGAACATACTTCAATTCCCTGGCCTACCACCCTGACATGTTCTGTAGCTAATTATCTCAATCCCTAAATATTAGTCTTTTCTCTTGTCTTCTCAGGTTTCCTGGACATGATTCACTCTCCCTGGGTATTTCATTGTTTATGTCAACGAACAAACTCTGTCCCTTCAACAGACTCTTTCCTCTTTCCTTGCCCTATCTTCCCTCAACACCTTTGCAAGAAAATGTGTGTAGAGCTTCTCTTCTTTCACAGGAAGAGACCCAAAAGTTGATAGTCCAAGCTCCTCATTAAAGAGACAAGGTCATTGAGACCCAGAGAGAGATGTAATTTACCTAAACTCACACAGCTGGGAAGAGGCTGTGACAAATTAAGAAGGTGGGACCCTTGGGTTCTAGTTCAAAGCCCTTCTCACTACCCTGCACCACACTCCTGATTCGCACCCATCCCAACAGCTTGTCAATTTGGTGTCAGATTCCATCTGTCCAAAGAAAAAGGCATGTCTGTTTTCATTGATCAAGTGAACAAGGCACAGGGGAGGTCCAGGTGCAGTTGCCGTGGGAAGTTTGTCTCATGGCCCAAATGCCACATGTGTGCTCATTATTCTGCAAGAGGGGCTCCTAAACCCAGGTAACTTGCCAAAGCCCTCCCTCCAGAGCTGTTCATGGCTGTGTGCCGTTCCTTTTCCGAGGACGTTTTAAGAGGACGAGGTTTTCGCCAAAACATTTCAGAGCGAGCAAAGCTTGTGAGGTGGGGTGGGCTGGGGAGGACTTCTAAGGCAGGGCCCGGAATTGCTGAGCTATGCGGGATCTGGGAGGGATGTGACCAAAAAAAGCTTTGCTTTGCTCCCATTGCCTTAAGATTCGTTGAGACTGTTGCTGGTCAAATAGAGCAGACCACTCAGGGAAAGGAACCCTAAAAGGCAGACTTCTCTTTAATGTAGAGTATGGTTCTACACAAAGATGCCCTTGAGCCGCTTTAGATCACTCCTGTCCTGACATCTGTCGGGGCAGATAGAGTCCTTCGTGGGCCTTTTAAGGCCTGAATACTTGTAAGTACTGGAAAACAGAGGGTGAGCTTCTTGACATCCAGAGAGGTGGCCTTGGTAAGAGAGGAAAAGCCCCAGCACCTGTATTTGGTGCAACAGGGCAGTGGTTACCACTATCCAAGGCTGGCTGGCTTCAAGGGCAAGCACGCTGTGCTTGATTTAATGCTCTGCTGTCACTGCCTTGACATTCTTAATAATGTCTGAAGTGAGTCTCACATTTTATTTTGCATCGGCCCCACAAATCCTGTAGCTAGCCCGGCTGCTGGCCCCTCCCTCACCTCATGAATTTTCACGTATCATTTCTTCTCTAAGCTGGACTAAAGGGACTATATTCTATTCATTCTTGTTTCTTATCTGTGCTGAGCGAATTGTGCATTACCATTAGACCACAGCTTTTTTTCTGCCTTATAAATGACAACTTTATTAGTGCTCAGAACGTCATTACAGACACACAGCTACATGAGGCCTTTAACTTTACTTCTAAACTTTTCCAAGCTCTAAGATTTTATAATTCTAGTTTCTTCTTGCTTGGATGCTAATTAATTTTGTAACAAGGTTATTTCCAGCAACTTCTAAAAATTACTTTCAGAAAGCTTGCGAGACTGCTTTCTTTCACTATAAATGAAGATAAGAATGTCTTATAAGTTGCTTCAGAATGCAAGATTGTTCAAAACCTTTTTCTGTAAGATGAATAAAAAAACAGAAAGTCATTTAAATTTCACCTGGCCAATGATAAAAATTTTCTTCTAAGAATTAGCTTTTGGGCAACCTTCATGGATAAAAGAAAGCTATTGGGAACACGATAGCTGTTGGGAAGGAGAATAAATAGATCATTCTATTATTAACCATGTCTGGTTAATATCTTAATAATCATTTAATATTTACTAAGGTTTTATTAATTAGGCATAATTTTAACAGTCTTTAGTAACAGGGTACTGGGTAACTAGTAACTAATGTCTTGTGTGGAAGAGACCCAAAACAAATAAAAAGTAAAACAACATCACTAATTAATAGAGAAATGCAAATCAAAACTGCAGTGAGGTATCACCTCACACCAGTCAGAATGGATGGGCTTCATCAGAAAGTCTACAAACAAATTGTGGAGAGGGTGTGGAGAAAAGGGAAACCTTCCTATACTGTTGATGGGAATGTAAATTGGTACAACCATTATGGAGAAGAGTATGGAGGTGCCTTAAATAACTAAAAATGGAACTACCGTATGATCCAGCAATCCCACTCCTGGGCATATATCCAGAGAAAACCATAATTCGAAAAGATACATGCACCCCAATGTTCACTGTAGCACTATTTACAATAGCCAAGACATGGAAGCAACCTAAGTGTCCATTGGCAGGTGAATGGATAAAGAAGACGTGGTACATATATACAATGGAATATTACTCAGCCATTAAAAAGAGTGAAATAGTGCCATTTGCAGCAACATGGATGGACCTAGAGATTATCATACTAAGTCAGACAAAGACAAATATCATATGATATCAGGTATATGTGGAATCTAAAAGAAATGACATAAATGAACTTATTTATAAAACAGAAACAGACTCACAGACATAGAAAATAATTTTATGGTTACCCAAGGGGAAAGGTGGGGGAGGGATAAATTAGGAGTTTGGGATTAACATATACACACTACTATATATAAAATAGATAACCAACAAGGACCTATTGTATAGCACAGGGAACTCTACTCAATATTCTGTAATAACCTATATGTGAAAAGAATCTGAAAAAGAATTGATATATATATATATGTATAACTGAATCACTTTGCTCTACAGCAGAAACTAACACAACGTTGTAAATCAACTATACTCTAATATAAAATAAAAATTAAATTAAAAAAAGTAAAAATCAAACATGCCAACATGAAAGATAAGACGCTTTTATGCAATTCTCCATAAATCTCAAATTCAGGCACTTCTAATGCAGGAAAGACATTGAGTTCCCTCGCTTTCACATAACGCTGGGTTCTTTCCTCATTTGGGAAAGCACAGTGGCTCCCATCATTCACTATAGGTCAAATGTGCCCATCCTCTTTGTAAGAGTTTACTGTGGACTTCTAAGCACAGATCACTGAGGGAGGTGCCACGTGGGCAGAGAAGGGATCAACTTCAGTTCTGCCTTTAAGGAGCTCATTCTCTGGGTGGGAAGACTGACATGGACACCAACACGTCCCGCCACCAGACTGTGAGTTTTGACCAAGATGTGAGCCTGTCTTAAATCGTTTTCCTCTAGTGCATGCCTAGCATAGTGCCTGGAATATCTAAATGTGGGATAAATATTTCATAACTGACTGGCTGGCTGAATGAACGAACAAATACTCATAAGTGAAGTAGTCACCAGCTTCCCTTTTTCTCATAGATACTAGCTCTCTGTAGGTGGCACCAGCGAAACCACTGAACAAACACCTTTCAGAGGAGAGTGTACTGGTCAGTATGTCAGGCTACACCAATCTGCCCTTCTATACTCTTTTCCATGTTGCCTTCAAATAGGAAAGGATTCATGACAAATGATTTAGATGTTACTGATGTTTTCAGTTAATAACATGAAAAATCAAAGGCAACCTTAATTCAACAATCCAAAATTGGCTAGACAAGATATAGTACAAATATATAGGGGAATTCTATGCACCTATTACAAACCCTATACAGAAATGCATTTGTGGGCATGGAAAACATCCATGAGATAGCACTAAGTGACAAAAAACAAACAAACAGGAGAACACGTAGGCCCCCAAACAGCCTTCACATCACTTTTGAGTGTCACCATAACTGCGGATCTCCAGCAAAGGGCCTGCAGGTGGGTTTGCTGGGCCTGATCCCAGCAGCTGCTGGCTCTGACTTGTATTTTTCCTATGCTTATTGTTGTTCCTGCCCTAAAATGTACCTGTGCTCCTTCTATCCTGAATTGCAATATGGAATTGAGGATAAAATAGACGAGACCTTAAATCCAGAGTCTTACGTTAAGAGAAGATGTTGGAAAACTGTGTCTGGATTGACCATGGTGCTTACAGATTGAGCCGGGAAGCACAGTTGGAGCAAACAGACTTTTCCCCAGTATATGTTTTTTTTCAAAATTCAAGTAGTTTATTTTAAAACTGCTTATTTTCATCTTGAAATTTTAGAATGATCATATTGCACCATGATTCTCATGCATTTTAAAGTACGTTATTTAAAAAAACATCAACTTGAGGCAGCAAAACCCCAATCATTTCATAGCACTGATTTCACACTTAAGAGCTTATCACTTGGGACTTCCTTGGTGGCGCAGTGGTTAAGAATCCGCCTGCCAGTGCAGGGGACACAGGTTCGATCCCCGGCCTGGGAAGATCCCACAGGCTGCGGAGCAACTAAGCCTGTGTGCCACGACTACTGAGCCTGCACTCTAGAGCCCGCGAACCACAACTACTGAGCCTGCAGGCCACAACTACTGAAGCCCGCGCACCTAGAGCCCGTGTTCTGCAACGAGAAGCCACCGTAATGAGAAGCCCCCGCAATGAGAAGCCCGTGCACTGCAACAAAGAGCAGCCCCCGCTCTCCACATCTAGAGAAAGCCTGCACGCAGCAACGGAGACCCAACGCAGCCAAAAATAAATAAATAAATTTTAAAAAAGAAAAAAGAGCTTATCACTCAAACCAGATAATTTCTGTTAACATATATAAATTTGTGTTTGCAAAATGAACCCTAAAATACAAGCAGGAGAGGACACAAGAAGACAGTGTGCGAAGCATTTGGTCTAAGACTCCAGGTCTCCAGCGCAGCCTCCACCACTCAATAGCAGGTGATCCCAGGGAGAATATTGCTCTTCTAGCCTTGTTGTTTGTATAAATAATAATAGCCGCTTGATCTAATTCCTGGGCTGAGTCCCATATGAGAAAGTGTTTTGTGAAGTGCAGAACTTGATAAATGTCTAAGGCATGGCTGTAATCAGACGATGATGAGGAATGTCTGGGGGATGGCAAACTTGGGTCTCATCCTTGCTCTCATTGTATAATAACGGGAGACAATCACTTAAGTTCCTCAGTTTGGTTGACGCATGTCCTCAGCTTGGTTGACACACGGTCAAATGCAGAGTTTGCCTAGGTGTTTTCTAAAGATACTGGCAACATGAAAATTCTATTATGTTAAGCAAATCACCCTGTGTTTCATTATGACTTTCAGTTCTTCTCATATAACGGAAGTTTTAAATTTGACTTTGTGAGGCTATTGTGTGTGAGAGTGTGTCTGTGGGGGAGGGGAATTGGAGAGCATGAGGGGAGAGGAGAGGATGGTGGGAAGAAACTGGGAGAGGAAATGGGAAAGGAGCAGAGTGATAAGATATTGCAACAGGCATCATAGGTTGGAAAAACAGACCAGCCAGGACTGGAGACCTCTGATTATGCGTCCTGAGGAAACAGAAAGCCCAGCATGGGGCGGGTGTCGATGCCCCAACAAGCCCTGCTCTGGCTGCGAGTGAATCCACCAGACTTCGCTCCCTCCACCCTCAGCTCTACCAGGAGCTGCCTCCACCATTCCCAGTGTTCCTTAGACCTGATTTTGGTGTGGTCTTTTGCTTTTTCAATTTCTGTCTCAGAGAAAACATGACTTTTATGTACTTTAGATACAGTGGCTTTGATGAGTGAAGAACCCTTTGGGAATAATTACAGACAAATCCACGCTGAACTAGGACAATTTTCTACTGAAATAGATTTCGTTCTACTGTTCCCAATTAAGATTCTGTCTTTTCCTTAAAAAACTAAAAATAGAATTACCATATGACCCAGCAATCCCACTCCTGGACATATACCCAGAGAAAAACATAATTCAAAAGGCACATGCACCCCAATGTTCACTGCCGCACTATTTACAATAGCCAGGTCATGGAAGCAACCTAAATGCCCATCGACAGATGAATGGATAAGGAAGATGTGGTACATATATACAATGGACTACTACTCAGCCATAAAAAGGAATGAAATTGGGTCATTTGTAGAGACGTGGATGGACCTAGAGACTGTCATACAGAGTGAGGTAAGTCAGAAAGAGAAAAACAAATATCGTACATTAACGTATATATGTGGAATCTAGAAAAATGGTACAGATGAACCAGTTTGCAAGGCAGAAATAGAGACACAGACATACAGAACAAACATATGGACACCAAGCGGGGGAAGCAGTGGTCGGGGGGGGTGGTGGGATGAATTGGGAGATTGGGATTGACATATATACATTAATATGTATAAAATAGATAACTAATAAGAACCTGCTATATAAAAAATAAATTAAATTTAAAAAAAAAGATTCTGTCTCCTGGGATCCAGCTTCAAAGTTTGCATTTTCTCCTTGTGGAGGCCAGAAGCATCCTATCATGATTAGTATCTGGACAGCAAAAAACCTGGCTGTGTCTAGCTGGGTCCTCCCACGCTAAGAGCAGCAGGAATCAGAGACTGCTGTCTGGTGAGGGAGGTCAGACAAACCAGTGCACCCAGGCAAAGGCAGGCAGTGGTCTTACAGCAACTGTTTTTGGCCTGAATTATTCTGGATGGTTAACTCAGTACTTCGTTTCATCCTGCCTTTCCAGGCACACATTCTGAGAAAGAAAATAAAGTGCCCATATTACATTCACAAAACATGTCCCTGTAAAAGGGCCCTTTCAAGATTTAAGATGGAGAGAGCTGGATACCCTAGAACAGCTCCCAGGACGGCAGAACGTAAGTGCTGGAGAGACTGTTACTTCACAGACAAGGATTCGGAGGTCAGAGGAGTTGGGCGACTTGCCTAAGTCCCTCAAGACTGGGCCAGTGAGAGATGGGACTCCTAGTCCCTGTTTTTGTTCTACCACATCACAAGCCCTGTTGAGTTAAAAAGAATTTTGAGCCTGAAACATAACATGTCAGAGGTAATGTTATAGAAAGACGTCATCGAGTCAACTTGACTAAACAAGCCTTTGTTGTGAAGTCTGAAAAAATAAGTACAAAAGCAATCATTTAAAAGATACCTGTTGGGGGCTTCCCTGGTGGCGCAGTGGTTAAGAATCCGCCTGCCAATGCAGGGGACACAAGTTAGAGCCCTAGTCTGGGAGGATCCCACATGCCGTGGAGCAACTAAGCCCATGTGCCACAACTACTGAAGCCCACGCGCCTAAAGCCCATGCTCTGCAACGAGAAGCCACCACAATGAGAAACCCGCGCACTACAATGAAGAGCAGACCCCGCTCGCCACAGCTAGAGAGAGCCTGCATGCAGCAACAAAGACCCAACACAGCCATAAATAAATAAATAAATAAAATAAATTTTAAAAATAAAAGTAAAATAAAAGATATCCATTGGACTTCCCTGGTGGCACAGAGGTTAAGAATCTGCTTGCTAGTGCAGGGGACACGGTTCAATCCCTGGTCCGGGAAGATCTCACATGCCGCGGAGCAACTCAGCTTGTGCGCCACAATTACTGAGCCTGCGCTCTAGAACCCTGCAAGCCACAACTACTGAACCCGAAGCTTGTGTGCCTAGAGCCCATGCTCCGCAACAAGAGAAGCCACCACAATGAGAAGCCCGCACACCACAACCAAGAGTAGCCCCTGCTCACCGCAACTAGAGAAAGCCTGTGCACAGCAATGAAGACCCAACGCAGCCATAAATGAATGAATGAATTAATGATACCTGTTTCAAGAGAATGAAACCTCTAAGAACTTCCCTCTAAAAGTGTATCTGTTGAAAGTACATCTGTTGAAGGATGAAAAATTGAGTGACTAAGAGCACAAACTCTGGAGTCAGACCAGCCTTGAAGTCAGTTCTGATCCTCTGTCGTTCTACCTTTGGACAAGTTACCTAATTCCTCAAGTCCCAGTGTCCACAACTGTAAAATGAGGAGGATCATAGTATCATAGTATCTACCTCATAGGGCTGATGTGAAGATGAAATGAAATTAAATACATGTAAACTGCTTACTACCATGCCTGATACATTACACAGGCCTAAGAGATATTCACTGCCATCGTAATTCTAGTTACTGATTTGTATGGTGACTGAATTCTTTCATTCATTTCACAAATTTTTTTGAGCTTCTCTGTGCTAGACACAGAGGATAAAAGAGTATACATGATGCAGTGGTTGCCTTTACAAATAAGAGCAGATCATTACAAGGCAGTGAAAGGGCTAAGTCAGAGCCCCCAGGAGGGGTACCTGCCTTCTCCTGGGAGGGTTTAAGGGTCTCTTTCCTAGAGAAGGTGATGTCTGAATAAGTAGCAGTTAACTAGCTAAAGGTGGTGGGAAGGGAGTGGGGTGGGGGAGTAGAGTGGAAAGTGGTGGGAAGGGTCAGGGCCGGAGGGTGACAAACAAATGTGAAGGACACTAGGCTGGGGATAAGTACTGAGTCCACCTGCTTTTTTACGGTGCTTTCAATATGAATGTTGAAAAATTACAGTTTCGGTGAATTATCTTTAGTAGTTTTAGTAAATGTGTAGATTAAAGGCAGTTGCCAGGTTAAAATGTGTCCTATAAGTGATGTGCTCTTAATTTTGGATTGACCTTGTGGTTCAAGAGAGAGCCACAGAGAACTGCAATGTGGTTCATTTCAAGTATCAAAGCTACACCAAGAAAAAGAAAAGGGGGGGGGGAGAGAGAGAGAGAGAGAGAGAGAGGGAGGGAGGGAGGGGGGGAGAGAGAGAGAGAGAGAGAGAGAGAGGAGTTGGATGGGGGAAGGGGGGAAAGAAGGAAGGAAGGAAGAGGGAAGGAAAAGAATGGCTGTTCTTTGGAAGTGAGAGTTTGTCATGGAAACTGTTTCCTTTTCTGCATTATTTGTTTTGCACATTTTTCAGTGTTTAAGGTTGAGTTCATTTTAGTTTTGTAATGAACTTTGCTGGTACTCAGATTCCTTCCAATGCTGTCAATAGTGGAAATGTGATTATGTTGTAGTTACTGATTCTCACAGGCTATCTTTCAAAGTCCTGCAAAGCCTGATGAAGAACATGTAGGAATAACAAAATCTTGCTCCCGGGGGACTGACTTTCACAGGCCTATTTCGCTTTTCAGAGCCAGTAAGGCAAAGTTCTGAAGCCTGACTATCTTTCAGGTATGTTTAAATGCCTCAGTCTTGTGTTCAGTAAGTGTATCTCACTAGAGATAACTAGGCTTTTTTTTTTTTTTACTAATGGCTTTTTTTCAGACTGTCAAGACACTGTGTTGAATGTCCCTAAAATTTAGAATTTGGAGATGTTAAAATTATTTCGAGTCCAAATGATTTTCCAAACTTGGGAACTTCCAGATGACAAAAGGGGAAGGATTCCGCATATGGACAGAGCACAAAATGAACTTACATCTCCTAGAATGTGATCACCTCTGCAGAGACTTCTGGCCTCCCCAGGGAGACCATGTCACTCCCTCCCTGTTCCACTCCTCAGAACGGCTTACACATCTCTTACACAGCACAGACTATGCTGAGACAATTTGGTACCTGTCTGTCTCCGCACTGGACAGTCAAATCCCCTAGGCGCTTTGTAGCTACCCTCAGCATCTAGAACACTGTCACAAAAGATACCGTCAAGAAAAATGTGTTAGTATGTTAAATAAATGAGTCCTGACAATGAGTGATTATTATCTGAGTAAACTTACTCCATTATGAGATCTGTCCAGCATCTTTGTCTTATCTCTAGCTTGATCTAAGACCAATGAATAAAATAGTGACATCATTTGAAGTTATGCTCAGACACACCTTTTATCTGATAACCAAGATATCATCCTGTTGAACCACAGCCAAATATCTAATAAACATTATCACTAATCATCTCTCTCCTTTATCCAACTAAAATTGAGGCATTGAAATTTTTTCAATCCAAAAAGTCAGCATCAGGTGGGTGGGGGGTTGGGAGAAGAGATGGATTGGGAATTTGGGGTTAGTAGATGCAAACTATTATATATAGAATGGATAAGCAACAAGGTCCTACTGTATAGCACAGGGAACTATATTCAATGTCCTGGGATATACCATAATGGAAAAGAATATGAAAAAGAATATATATAACGTGTATAACTGAGTCACTTTGCTGTGCAGCGGAAATTAACACAGCATTGTAAATCAACTATACTTCAATAAAATAATAAATTAAAAAACAAAACAAAACAAAAAACAAAGTCAGCATTAGTATTCCTGGTCTCGCATTTAGGTACTTTTCACAATATGATTTATGGTTTTTTCCACTTTGGTATACGGTGGCTCCAACTGTGAATGTTACATTGCCAAGGCCGCTCTAAATTTGACATCCAAGCAAGAAGTCAGGCTGTTTATCAAGACCAGGTTCATGAAGGTGGCAGAGGGATCTGACATCAGGTAAAGGAACTCACCTGAGAGGGCCAGGAGTATCGCGAAGTTTGCATCCCTAAGCAGATTGTTGCAGAAGCAAATGAGAGCTGACTGCCAGGGAGAAGCGGTGGGTCATAAACCGGGCAGATCTGGGCTCTAGTGCTGAAAGGTGTCACAGAGCCCATCCCGGCATGCATGCTCTCTGCAGCATCCCGCCAGTGCCTGTGATGAGTAGGCTGACGGCCAGCGAGAGGACCCCAGAGACTCAGGGCTATAGCTGGCTCTTTAAAGGGTCAACAGCTGATCAGAAATCAGAGCCTCCACACACAGACCTTGATTTTCACCTAGAGTATAAACTAAGCTGAAGGATTAGTCTGCCCTGGACCTTCAGGAATCAGAGAAGTGGTAGCCCTTGAGGAAGATAGAAGTGTGGGTGGCAAAGAACAGAACTGGTAATTCTGGTTAATCACGGGGCTCACACCCCGAGTTGGAGGGGTGAGGAATCTGTGGCAGAGAGCAATACCGTCAATAATCATCAGCATTCAGGGACTACAAATGATCAGGGCATGCACTCTGTTAGACAAGATGGAAGCATTCAGCGCAGAGAAGATCAGGAATCAATCAGCCAACATTCTGAACACAGGCAGTTCAACTGATCACAAAGATGAGGGGCTTTCAAAAGCATCGGAAAGATTGGTCATCAGCAATAGTTGGCACTTATGGAGAGCTCACTATGTTTTCAGCACTTTACATATATCATCTCATGTAATCCTCACAACAGTTCATATTATTGCCCAGATATTACACTTGAAGAATGTGAAATTCAGAGACATCAAGCAACTTGCCCGATGTCACTCAGCTGACCAATGGCCTAACCTGGATTCAAATCGAGGCTTGCATGACTCCACAGCTCAGGCTCTGACCCTGCGCAGCTGTGCTGTGTTTTGTAATCCACGTTTACTACTTCATTATTTCCTACAGCTGAGGGTCCACAGTGTGCTAGAAGTAGCCTGTCTTGTAGGTACCGCTTGCTGTAGAGTAATACGTATATTCTACTGCCAATCCAACACTAAAGAAAGATATGCTTATAGGTGGGGGATTTGCTTTCTGACCATATGAAGGCAAGATCTGGTCAATAAATAGTTGTATGTAAAATAGGAATTTGTTGAAAGATAGTCAACAGAATATCAAGATAGTAGTTGCGGGGCTTCCCTGGTGGCGCAGTGGTTGAGAATCTGCCTGCCAATGCAGGGGACACGGGTTCGAGCCCTGGTCTGGGAGGATCCCACATGCTGTGGAGCAACTAGGCCCGTGAGCCACAACTACTGAGCCTGCGTGTCTGGAGCCTGTGCTCCGCAACAAGAGAGGCCGCGATAGTGAGAGGCCGTGCACTGCGATGAAAAGTGGCCCCCGCTTGCCACAACTAGAGAAAGCCCTCGCACAGAAATGAAGACCCAACACAGACAAAAATAAATAAAATAAAATAAAATAAAATAAAACGATAGTAGTTGCACTCATACCTGTACTTTAATCATTTTGAACGTACCACCTGAAAAATCTATTCATAAGTGGTCAGCAAACACAAGATTGAGAACTGCCTCTGTGTACTCACAGCAAAAAACAACCAAAAAATCAAGTCACTATAATGGAAGATCCAGAAAGTGAATAAATGGTTGCCAGAGGGGACTTCAACTAAATGAATCTCTATTCTTTAAAAGAGATGAGGAAATAAGATTAAGAATATTTACACATTCTTGAGATAGTCCTTGCTTGGCATGTTTTCTTAAGAACTAGTGCAATTTCACTTTATCAAGAAGATAACAAACACTGTTGAAGTGGCTGAAAAATGTTTCAAGGGATTTTTTAGCAACAATACATTTTACTAATTTATAACAATATGAATAAGGAAACAAAGGGTGAGAAAAGACTGTTTTTGTGCTCAAAAATGCAGAAAAATTTTCAGACAAAAACATTTCAATGAAAAAATCTCTCTCCGTCTCTCCCCCGCACTGCACACCCCCGCCCCATACAAAAACAGATTCTTTTAACTGTTCTTACTACTTTTTTGGATATGAGTTAATACTGGAAATAATGTACATTCAATTAGTGAAATTTATACAACCATCCTCTAGTAAGCTTGTAGTTTTGTAGCTAACATAGAACAAAAATTGCCTTCATGGCTAAAGATAAAAGCAACAAGAATTAAAATTGTATATTTAGAAAAAACTCAGTGCATACATAAAGACCAATAAAGCGCTTTCAATGAACACCATACTTTTCAATATCATTTTTTTGAGAAGGGAAAACCAGAGTACTCACCGTGAAGAATCAAACAAGGATTTCCACCACCTCTGAGAACAATGGAGGGAAAACGGTGAGAACAACGGAGGGAAAACGTTCAAAACAATCTTTCACCAGCCGATTGAAGTTCTCCACTTCTCATCACTCCCCTGCCCGGCAAAGAAACCAGAGCGCTGCTGCCTGTGGACACTGTACCTACTTCCCACAAACCCCAAACTGAGTCCTGATGCTCAGACAACACGGACAGGGTTAAAAGGGAACCCTCCGAGGTCGGACAGCCATGAATTAGTCCTGATTCTGACCCTCATCAGCTGTGGGACCTTAAGCACCTGTTACTCATCTGTTAAGTGGGAAAACTAATAAGTAACAACCACGCTCTCAAAGCAGTCAGCAGAGTGTTGGCTCACTGACACTATGTGAATAAATCACATTTCCAGAAGGTAAGAGCCTAGAAGGGTGTGTGTTTGACACATCTTTAAAATCTCCATACAAAGCAGAGTGCCTTGCCCGGGGAAGAACTGAGTGAAGGTTCACTGAATGAACTCCGGCCGCCCTCATAGTTTGCTGGTGGTAACTATGGACACAGTTTGGGTTGGATCTGAGTGTGGCAAGGAATGGGGTTGGTGAAGGCCAGTTTGTCGTCACTGGCCTACGTTACCAGTGGGTTAGGGTTTGCTTTTTCCCTGGAAGGTGCCTCATTTTCCTGCCATGGATTCCCTTTGTAGCTGCTCAGCACTCCCCTGACCCACGATTACTAAATTGTAGATTCCCCAAGCTGGGTCTGGTGTGTGTTTTGCTCCAAATTCTCGCTAGCTTCAATGGCCTGTAAGGAATTAACTGTGAGCTCCAACACCCCACTCTGTCTTTTCTAACCTCCGTTTACTATAAATCTACCAAACATACCTTGATGGATCCCCTCAAAATCTAAAGAGCTTTTTCATTTACATATACTTTAAGAAAAATAAGCCAAATCCCCAAATAATTTGCACAAACTAATTTTTATTTCCAAACGTCCTTTCATTGAGCTCCATTTTCAAATCTCTCCCTTCCTCTAAAGCTAGTTCTCTCTGGTCATTCTAGAAATTATATTTCTGGTAAAATCATTACACGTTGCACTTAGAAAATGAGACACAAGAAACACTTCCTTCAGAAGTAATGCCACATCCATTCAGGGCCAAAAATGAGGGGCCAGTCTATTTTCTCTTAAAAACCAGTCCTCCGGGCTTCCCTGGTGGCACAGTGGTTAAGAATCCAACTGCCAATGCAGGGAACATGGGTTCGATCCCTGGTCTGGGAAGATCCCACATGCTGAAGAGCAACAAAGCCTGTATGCCACAACTACTGAGCCTGTGCTCTAGAGCCCGTGAGCCACAACTACTGAGCCCACATGCCACAACTAGTGAAGCCCGTGTGCCTAGAGCCTGTGCTCTGCAACAAGAGAAGCCACCGCAATGAGAAGCCCGCGCACCGCAACGAAGAGTAGCCCCTGCTCGCCGCAACTAGAGAAAGCCCGCGCACAGCAACGAAGACCCAATGCAGCCAAAAATAAATAAATAAAAACAAAAAAAGCCAGTCCTCCTTTTTCCTGAGATGACTCTTCCTTGTCCTTTAGGAGTTAGTGTGAATGCCACTTCCTCCTGGAGGCCGTCCCTGACTCCTCTAGGCTGGCTTAGGGTCTTTCATACAAAAATAGGAACTGCTAAGCGTGCCATACACTGTCCTAGGCTCTTTACATGCATTATCAACTTAATCCTCAAACGAACTTGAGAGTGTAAGTTACTATTATAAGCTGTATTTTGTACTTGACAAAACTTGGTACAGGGCAGGAAAGTAAGTTAGCAGAACTGGCACTGAAACCCAGGCAATGTGAGTTCAGAGCCCTTGCTCCCAAGTTCGATACCATCCTGCCTCCCAAAGCACGATTTGCTCACAAAACACTCTATATTTTCTTATGGCAGCACTTGTAGTAAACCTCAGTAGATTGCCTGCCCAGTACCCATCCTTTCTTCCCTTCACAACAACTTTTTATTTCAATCTGGTTACATATACTAATGAAACTCCTACTTGTCAATGGCCAGACGATGGATCCTTTGAATTGGAAAAACTGTATTTGAAAAAAATTTTAGAGAACTTTCACCCTCAAACAATGGTTTTATTGGTTCTAATACCTATGGGAAGATCAAATTAAAAAGTGGATACAAAGAAGTATAACAGCTAACCTTAGGGACTCCCTTAATAAAATGAAAAAATGGAAATTAGACTAAGAACAACAGCAACAACAAAATCTCTACATCTAGCATAAATTCTCCCTTCTTAAAATCCAAAGAGTTAAGTGTGCCACCTTTTAGCACACCTCCTTATTTTATGTCTAAGAACTGCAGGTTCCAGAAGCTATAAGCCTCTACAAAAGATGGCAAAATGTTAACTAAGCTTGTTTCGTGTCCTGAGAACTTGGCTTGGTTACTTTCAGGTTGGGGGCTCCAAAACATGGCTGGACAGAAATGTGGGTTGAACTCCATTCGTGGCCAGGCCCCTACTGAACTGCAGCCAGCCCTCAGGGGAATCACAATGGCCACAGAAGGAACGTTCCAATTCGATAAGATCATTTTAAAAGTGTACTTGGGCTTCCCTGGTGGCGCAGTGGTTGAGAGTCCGCCTGCCGATGCAGGGGACGCGGGTTCGTGCCCCTGTCCGGGAAGATCCCACATGCCGCGGAGCGGCTGGGCCCGTGAGCCATGGCCGCTGAGCCTGCGCGTCTGGAGCCTGCGTTCCGCAACGGGAGAGGCCACAACAGTGAGAGGCCCGCGTACCCACCCCCCCCCAAAAAAAATAAAATAAAATAAAAGTGTACTTAACAGCCAGGGCTTCCAAATCAAATGAACAGAATGGGATACATATTTTAATTGGTATGCAAGAGACTCCTAAAGTCTTCAAAATTCCAAAATAGCTTCATTGAGAGACCTGTTGTAAAAGGCTAATGAAAAGTTGAAGACGTGGGTGATACCTTAACGGGAGGATGCTGAGACTGATGTGATTCCTACTGCTCCCCTCTGTCCGGCTTTTCCAGAGGACTCATGTTTTACCAATTCTCTATCTGAATTGCCTTTCCACTTGGAGGAGACTGTTAAACAGTTACCTTTTAAAGGAAGACCACCTGAGGCCACAGGAGATCACTCTTTCATCAAAGGCTGAAACTAAGGGCCATAGTTAAAGTATTTCTTAAAACCAGGGAGGATCCTCAAAGTTTTGTAAATGGATTACCTTCTGAGATTAGTGAATAAATAAAAGGTAGCTGACATTCAGAGCCTGATCGGAAAAAAAATTTTAGGCCTTCTCCCCTAAATTAAAATAAAAGTGTATACCCAGAAGGAAAGAACAAATTGAATGGATGAGTGAGTCAACCTATGATGTCATGTAAGTTACAACCCAAATTCTTTGAGGAATTGAGAACAACTGTCTTTATTTGTCAAATCTTTGCAAAACTGGAAATTCAGCTCTAGAAGTGGTTCAAATTCCACCCATTCCTTTTCACCAATCCCTATTTATCTAAAAAGGCTTGTAAACTCTCCAGGAACTCTTATCTTGACCATCCACAATTCAAAAAAAAGAAGAAGAAAGAAAGAAAAAGAGGCCTTTTAAAAATACAGACTGCTACAGAAACACCCTTTCCCAAAATCTATTCAAGGACAAATACACCTCTTAAGTGCCTTCTCCACAGAGGTTAGTAAAAAAAGCTTAGCCATCTGAGCAGATAAACTTATTCCAAATAGTTATCTGTAGCTAGCTAGTGAGTTTTATATGGTGGTAGTTGATTCATGACCAAACATTTTTAAATGAAAGCCACACAATCTCTGTTCGTGTCTAAATGCTTAATGTATATCTATATAGGTACATTATAGATAACGATATTTTTCTACCTCTGTATAGTATTGCCAAAATTAATTTGTACAGAGCTCTATTTAAGCTTACAGAAACACTTACATATAAATTAAATTCTCAGAAAATATAATAGGAACTAACACAAATGTTTTTCAAGTTCATGTGATCTAGGATAATTTTCAGTACGTAAAAGCTAGTTTGAGGTTGTTGGTTTAATTAATACAGACATGTCTTTAGAGCTAGCAATAATAAGCATACTTTTATTCTATGTATGTTTACCAAGTCAAATATGCTCATGTTACCTTTATTACAAAATTTGTCAGGCAGAAAAATAACTTAGGATATGACTGATGCTGTCTAATGTCAAGTGAAGCTTTTGTAGGTAATCTAAACATGATTGTTAAGAACAAATAAATTAATGTAAATAAGCGTTTCTATTTTAGCAATGAACTTTTTAGCAATGATTGTTTTATGGTAGGTCTACTTATATAGTTTCCCAAGAGGAATTCATGAAAATCTATAGGTATTTTAGGCAAAGTCTGATCACAAAGACTTGACTTGGCTAGTTAGCCTCAAAAGGCATTAAAAAGTCCAATCTGAAATTTCTTATTCAAAGTCCCAGAAAAGTTGATTATAAGATTTTATATGATCAGTCATTCTTCTTGCTGTACTTATGTAAATAATGAGGCCAAGTTTATTACACTAGACTTATTTTGCAAACGAATTAGTCTTAACTTAGTAATCTTTGGTTAAAATGGGGTTGATTTTAGGGAGAAAATTTATGTTTCAGTAATACACCTTTGTGGATATTAGATTCTAGTGCTGTCCATTGTCTTTTAAGTTTTTTTTTCTATCTGTAAACTGGACTGGATTCTGAATCCTTCTAGTTTCCTCCAATATTTGGCTACAACTCCCCAAACTAACATTTCCAATTCTTCTCCCACTCCTTTGACTTGGAATCACTGAGAAGTAAAACTGCCCTTTTCCCAAAGCAATGCAAGCTAAAAGTTGGACACCTCGATATAAACTTCAGAGGAATCACCACAACAGCTTATGTCTGGATAGTCTTAGTGCCTGTTCCTGTGTGGACACTCAGGAAGATCACCAGAGACATTCAAACTGCAAACCAGGAAAATCTCTCAGATTGTCACTGCCTGCCCTTGCTCCATCTGAAGATGCTTTGAGCCAGACATTTAGAACTTTTCTCAACTGGCTGCCTTCAAAATTTAGAAACTGGGATTATAGTCTGCTCCAATCATTAATTATTATTCCTAGCTTTGGGAGCCTTGCATCTCCGCCTCCTAAAATGAACACAACTGTTTAACCGAACTGACCTTTTCTCGGGGCTAAGAGACTGATTCAGTGAGATGGAGCCACCTACCAGTTCAGCTTCTGGTCTGTGAAACTTCTTGGGGAAACTTCAAAGGTGGGACCGAATGGGTTCAGTACGAGCCTCTCCTGAATGTGGCACTTTCGCATGTGGGTTATTTTGAGCTAAAGGCAATTGAGACTGTGTGGGCTCAGGAGAAACTTCTGCCCTTCCCTAAACTACCCAGAACAATTTAAATTGGGGGTCTTTCCCAGAATGAGAATTACTACCAGAGATAAATTTTGTCTGAGTGACCCATCTGTATGGCAGGTCAAGCACCTTATTATTCAACACCTACTCTTCTTCTTATCGTTTTATGAATTACCTTTCTCTCCTTGGAAGCCCTATTCCTTAGCTCAGGGTGACATACATACTTCATTTCACCTTTCTGTCTTTGAACCTCTCATGTATGGGGGGTGTCCTGTAGGTGCAAAATTAAATTCATTTTTCTCCTGTCAATCTGTCTCATGTTGATTTGATTATTCAACCATCAGAAAGACTCTTCGAAGGGTAGAGGAACCCTTACCAATGTGTGCATACTATATATCAGATTTGGTGTTAGATATTGAAAAATAAAATGATATCTGCTCTCAAGGAGATTACAGCCTAGTTGGGAAAATAAATGTAATCAAACGCATGCCACTTAGTGTGGTAGGTTCTATAACAGAGGTATAATACCAGATTCCTTGAGGTCATGAAGGAGGGATCAGTCACACTGGGGGTCAGATATGTCCTTGAGTCTTGAAGATTTTGCCAGATGAGCCTGGGGAGGGGAGGGATGAGGCGTAGAGGATGTGATGGATTGGGCTGATGGTCTAGGAAACTGAATTTCAGTTAGAGCAAAGGGTATGAAAAGAGTTCTGGACCCAGAAACAGGCTGACAGTCAGGGAACTGTTAATAGATTAGTAACTGGAGCTGAGGCTGAGAGGGAACCATTCCTCTGCTTCCTTCTGTGCTGTGGAGTTTGGACTTTATCCTTGAACTAACAGAACATTTAGGCTATGGAGTTATAGATTAAGATGTGCATTTTAGGGAGTTGACTTTACAGATGGGATACAGCAGTGGCATGGGAAGGAGTTGGTAATCAGACTAGAAGCAGAAACACATGGAAGGTGAGAAAAAAGAAAGAATGAGGATTCTGACTTGAGCGAATGGATGGATGATGGTAACGTTAACCAGAGTTGGGAATACAGAACGTAGTGGTTTTACGGGAAAGGGATGGTGGAATTTCAGTTTTATTTTGAGTGTATGAAGTGTCAGTGCTTGATGAACACGCAAGTAGAAATGTCCAGAATTCTCGTTAAGACAGCGGTGAGTTCTTGTTCTGAAGCACCCCTTCCGCACTCCAAACACACAGCAGTGATGGGAAAAGTATACTAGAAACACTTCAAAAGAGACTGTTATCTCAAAAGCAAGGTGAATATGACATTGAACCAAATTTGGAAGACAAGCATAAAATGAGAAGCAGAACTGAACTCCTGGGCCTGCTGGGCTAAATGTGTAGAAGCAGGTGGAGGTGGAGTTTGTGACCTACAGGATAACAAGAATGCAAAGAGCACTGGGCGAGGTAGAAAAAGTGAGCCAGGCTCACTCCCAGAAACCAGAGGCTGGGGCCTCTGCCTTACGTGGGCTTCATATCCAGAGAAACAGAAGATGCAAACACAGCTTACAACCAGTCCCTGGGCCAAGCCACCCTCTGGGTCAAGGACCAGAGAGGACTATTTCCAATACTACCCTAGAACAGGACCTGAAGAATCAATATCAGACTTGGCTCTGGACATAGGGCCCAGAGGGGCTGCACGGAGGCTTCTGAAGTTTACTAAACAGGTAATGATAAGTACAGAGAAGGAGAAAGAGGAAAATAAACAGAAACCCTCCCATTCAAAACAAGGCTGCAAACCAAAACTCTCAAAACAGGTGAAGAAAATGAATGCAATAAAGCATAAGGTGTTAGTCAGCTATTACCACAACAATGCTGTGTAACAAAACTCAGTAGTTTAAAACATAGCCATTTATTCTCAAGTACATGGGGCTGCTGGCAGCTGCCGCTGGGCTGGGCTTGGCTGGGCTCCAGGTTCCAGGAACCAGCCTCCAGGCTCCAGGTTGGTTTCAGGTCTGGTCCATATGTCTCCTCCTTCTGGGACCAAATGCTATCTAGGGCATGTGGTTGGCTTCACAGTTCCTATTCAGGGACCCGGGTTGGAGAGGCAGCAGTTACCTGGTTCATGTTCCTCTCACTGCAGATCATCAGAGAGCAGGAGGGGAGACCCAAGAGCATAGGAATATTTCAAGTCACTTCAGATAAGGCCAAAGCAAGTCATATGGACAAGCCCAAAATCAAGAAGTGGAGAGGTAGACTCCACCTATCACCAGGACAGAGTAAAGGTGTGAACATATAGTTCTGTCCCAGGGAAGAGAAGAATCTACACGGACAACAAACAAGATCACCTTCCAGAACAAGCATTCGTTCCAGACGAAATTAAATGTACAGGATAATCTTTTAAAAAATCTTTAAGTGGACTTCCCTGGTGGTGCAGTGGTTGAGAGTCCACCTGCCGATGCAGGGGATGCAGGTTCGTGCCCTGGTCCGGGAGGATCCCGCGGCCGCGGTGCGGCTGGGCCCGTGAGCCATGGCTGCTGAGCCTGCGCGTCCGGAGCCTGTGCTCCGCAGCGGGAGAGGCCGCAGCAGTGAGAGGCCCGCGTACCGCAAAAAAAAAAAAAAAACTTTAAGTAACTTAGCGTGCTCATAAAGGTAAATGAAGGAATCACAGCCATAAAAAATAGAATGAGATGTTATAAATCAAAACAAGAGAAATGAAACAAAATAAGTAAATATGAAGAAGAAAATTAGAAATCATGACACTGAACAATGTATGTAGGGCGCGGTCAGCTAACTGCTACGCGGCAGGAAGCTGAAATAAGCTGAGTCATCCTTCCTGTGGCCACTGCGCTTGCGCTAAGTATACTAATGAGGTTTTAAAGTAGCGACCTATCCGATGCTGGCTCACAAATCGCACCATCGGCGAAAGCCAATCACAGAGCGACACATGTTCTTAATCCCTATATAAGCAGACTGCTATAGGATTGCGGGGTCTTCCTTCCATCTTTCTTCAACCAAGCTGTGCTCCAATAAAGTGTGATACGAGAAGAATCTTGCGTGTGGCGGCTCGTTATTCTGCCGGTCAGAAACGGCTCGCCGCAAGTGGTGCCGAAACCCGGGAACTTCGCGCCCTGCATGGAGGACCGATTCAGAACTCGACACACGGAGTGAACCGTCGGTGAGTAGTCCAGTCAGGTATGTTTTCAAGATAGCGCATCAGAGAATGAACAAACAGGGACTACGGTAGATAGGCCTGAAATTATGAAAAGAGAAAAAAGAAAACAAAAGGAAAAGCAAGAAACGGTGCCAGGATTATATCCAATCCTAGATGAGTTTAAGGGATTATATTTGTTTCAACCTGATATCTAATAGAGGGATAAGACGTAAGTTATAAGGCATGACCGCCCCTATAGAAGCCCGCGGAAATTTAAACCGCCGAGGCTTGGGTTTTTCTCAAGGGTCACTGAGTTTATGCACCTGTGTGGGTACCTCAGTGGCCTTTGTCAAAGGAAAAGCTGGAGGCGGCATCCAAACTAGTGGATGAGCAGTTACAATTAGGGCATTTAGAACCCTCCCAGTCACCCTGGAATAATTAAGAAAAAATTAGGGAAATGGTGTAAAGATTGTTTCTTTTCTATTCCTTTGAATAGTCGAGATAAAGCCCCTTGTATGGAGTTGCTTGAACAGGCCTTAGGCGTTTTGATTAAATATTTAGGGAATGGGGGATTGTTTCTTGCTCCCGAGGGAATACAGAAGGGAGATGTTGTAAATTTTTAAGGAGCTGCTGTACATGGGAATAAGATAGTACCTCAAGAAATTGAGATTGGGACTAATTGCTTAGAAGCATTGAATGATTTTTGGAGGTTGCTTGGAGATGTGAATTGGATTCGGCCATATTTAAGTTTAACCCGCTTGGATCTAAAACCTTTGTTTAGTGTATTAGAGGGAAATCCTGATCTTAATTCCCCACGCCAATTGACCCCAGAAGCCCATCAGGCACTTCAAAAGGTAGAACAAGCTATTACAAATGCACAATTAGAACGCTGTGATGATTCTCAACCTGTTTGGATCCACACGCGCTCTAACAGCGCTAGACTCTACGACACAGGCTCAAGAGTTTCATAAGCTTCATCTACAGTCTTAAGAAAAAAAAAAAAATTTAACATTACCAGAGCTTTGGCTAGGAATATTGTGAAGAGTTGTTACCCAAAAGACTGGGGTTAACCCCAGAGGCATTCCAAAAGCTTTGCTCTTTTTTGTCAAAAAATGCAGGTGATTCATATTACAGGCTTGCCCTATAATCCACAAGGCCATGGCCGACGAAAAGCCCAAGGAAGGAGTCAAGACTGAGAACAACGATATTAATTTGAAGGTGGCGGGGCAGGATGGTTCTGTGGTGCAGTTTAAGATTAAGAGGCATACACCACTTAGTAAACTAATGAAAGCCTATTGTGAACGACAGGGTTTGTCAATGAGGCAGATCAGCTTAAAGAACTCTTAATAAAACAAAAAGGGGGAATCGCAGAGAACTGCCCCTAGACAGAGACTTTCACTTGCCTTATTTACCATAAATTTTTTACATTTAAATGATGCCAATCAATGGAAGGGCCCGGATCGTGTTATTACTCGATCCAGGGGATCTCTAGTGTCTCCCCACAGGATCAAGATCCGATCTGGGTGCCATCAAGACTGACGAGAATTGTTGAAGAAAACTTCGGAGAAGATGCTGAGTTGGATGTTCCTGAGGATTCTTAATCGAAGTCTTTGTATTAGTTGGAATTCCACAAAGGATTATTCAGATTGTGCAACTGAGTGCTGCCGGGCTGGAGCCCGTTGCCTTTGGAGATTTTGCCTCTTGGCTCTCTTTTGCCTTTTCCTCCTTTGGGGAGTGGGTGGGGGTAGGAATCTTTGGAGTCTGCTGTGTATTTGGGATTATGCTGTGTCTCTGGTTGGTCTGTCGTGTGCGCATCAGGGCACATCGAGATAGGGTCCTGCTCACTCAGGCACTTCTGGCTATTAAGGAAGGAGATTCTCCCGCAGCCTGGCTCTCCGCCCTGAATAATTCGAAATGATTGCCCTTGCACAGAGAGGCCTTGTTGCCATTGCACCTCTATAGGGAGTCATTCATTCATTGTCCTGATTGCCCTTGCACAGAGAGGCCTTGTTGCCATTGCACCTCTATAGGGAGTCATTCATTGTCCTGATTGCCCTTGCACAGAGAGGCCTTGTTGCCATTGCACCTCTATAGGGAATCAGCCATTATTCTGAGTCAGCCTTTGCACCCTGCAGCCCTTGTTGGCATTGCACGCAGGAAGGTGTCTCAGACATGCCAACAGAAAACTGCCCTCGAACAGTGAGCACATCATGAGGTGAACACTTGTACGGGCTACATTCTGCTTGGCGTTCTAATAAATAAAAAAGGGGGAGATGTAGGGCGCGGTCAGCTAACTGCTACGCGGCAGGAAGCTGAAATAAGCTGAGTCATCCTTCCTGTGGCCACTGCGCTTGCGCTAAGTATACTAATGAGGTTTTAAAGTAGCGACCTATCCGATGCTGGCTCACAAATCGCACCATCGGCGAAAGCCAATCACAGAGCGACACATGTTCTTAATCCCTATATAAGCAGACTGCTATAGGATTGCGGGGTCTTCCTTCCATCTTTCTTCAACCAAGCTGTGCTCCAATAAAGTGTGATACGAGAAGAATCTTGCGTGTGGCGGCTCGTTATTCTGCTGGTCGGAAACGGCTCGCCGCATATGTATTCATTAAAATTTGTAAAATTCAGTGGAAAAGGTGAACTCTAGATGGACAAAGGAAACCAAAGATAGGCATGAGTCCAGTGCAGGGAGACAAAAACATGAACAATATGAAAAAGCCCTGAGAGATATGCAGATAGAGAGTAAGCCTTCAATGTGCAGTGAGTAGACATTGCAAAAGAAGAGAATTGATGGAATTTGTGAGGAAGCAATATTCAAAGAGGAAAATGGCTGAGAATTTTCCAGAGAGAAGCAAGACATGAGTGCTTACATTGAAAGTGCACTGCTAGTATCAAGCAAGATAAATAAAAATAAGTCAATACCTAAATACATTGTAGTTGGAACCACAGAACCTCAAAGAGAAAGAGAAAATCCTAAAACGCTTTTAGAAAATATAGGTCAAACATGAAGAAATAGCAGTTAGACTGATATCAAACTTCTCTTCAGCAGCAATATATGTCAGAAGCTAAACTGCTGAGAGATAGTAAGTGGTAATTTATAATTCTATACCTTAATAAGTGGAGACAAAAAATATTTGGCTTTTTTGCTTCTATGTTGGGAAGAACCATTGCCTCCCTTCAATACTCATGTGGTGGGGAATTAACTGATTATAGTAGGGGGACTCAGGTGCTAAACACCCCAAAAGAATAAGAAGTATTTACCACAATCCTTAACTCCATCAATTAAAAAAAAGTTAGAAAATTGCAGATGAGTTAGCATTCAACTAAAAAAAAACAAAAACAAAAACTAGAAAAACAACAGAGTAAAACCAGAGAGGAAATAATAAAAAATAATAAAGATAAGAGCAGAAATAAAATAGAGAAATAAAACAAAACAAAGATATATATAGATGAGCAACATCAAAGCTGTTTCTTTGAATATGAAAAAAAATATGTATGTATACAACTGAATCATTTTCCTGAATGGCAGAAATTAACACAGCATTGTAAATCAACTGTACTTCAATAAAAATTTCTTTTAAAAAGCTGTTTCTTTAAAATAGGCACATCTCTAGCAGATAGAAGGTTTAAATAATGTCAGGAACAAGAAGAGATATAAATACAGAGATGAGATTTTTTTTAAAAGCAAAAGCAACTACTTTGAACTTTATGCTGGTAAATTTAAAACTCTATATGAAAGGGAAAAGTTTTGAGATATAGTAAGTATGTATGCATTTGAATGGTAAGCATTTTTGGATAGTTGGAGGTCAGAGAAGTCCAGTCAGGAAACAGAGGTCATCAGAAATGGAAAATTATTGAGTTACTAGAGGCAAAACTGATGGCAGGATCCTTAGGAGTGTCATTATTTTGAAGCAAGGCAGAAAAAGAGGAGCTGCAGTGAAGACCAAGAGTAAAGAGTGATGGAGTTAGTAGGAGAATCAGAGACGTGATGACACTTATCAGAGGGAGGAGGGAGGTTCAAGAAGTTGAGTGTCGAGACTTCCCTGGTGGCGCGGTGGTTAAGAATCCGCCTGCCAATGCAGGGGACATGGGTTTGAGTCCCGGCCCGGGAGGATCTCACATGCCACGGAGCAATTAAGCCCATGCGCCACAACTACTGAGCCTGTGCTCTAGAGCCCACGAGCCACAGGTACTGAGCCCACGTGCCACAACTACTGAAGCCCGCGTACCTAGAGCCCATGCTCTGCAACAAGAGAAGCCACCACAGTGAGAAGCCCGTGCACCGCAATGAAGAGTAGCCCCTGCTTGCCGCAACTAGAGAAAGCCCGCATGCAGCAACAGACTCAACTCAGCCACAAATAAATAAATAAAAATAAATAAATTTATTTTTTTAAAAAAGAAGTCGATTTTTCAATAGGAGAGAAGTTAAAGGAACCAAGGATGGAGCTAAGTGCCCACTGGATTTGGCGGTCTGAATGGCTCCAATGACCTTGGTTATAGCAGGGCCGGCGCCACCGTGTGGCAGCACAGGTGTGGCCATGTCTGTAGAGGGAACAGGTTCTAGAAGTGGACACTTCAAGTGTAGACGACTTCAAGAGTTTGTCTCTAATGGGAAGAAGAGTGTAGGAAGTAAAAGAAGAAACTACAAGAAGAGAGAGAGGCAATAATAATAGATGGGGATGGGAGAGGCGAGGTTTCAGGTGGAAGGAGCCCTGGAGGACAGATAAGATGTCTCTTCCAGTGATGATGAGGGGAAGTGGTGAGTCCAGGTGCCGAGAGAGATAAGTCATAGCAGGCCGGGCGGAGGAAAGAGTGCAGGAACTCCAGGGGATTCCTGTCAGATAACCTCTGATTTTTTGCAGAGGAGGCGATGAGGTCATCTGCTCAGAGTAAGAGGGTAGCCGTCAAGCAGAGTCCTTGAGAAGAAGGTCAGGAGTAATTGCTAGGAAAATGGGGAGTGAGCTGCCCAGAGCACATACAAGGACACGGATAGACTTGTCAGGCCCCAGCAGAGCCAGCTATGACCAGGACCCTGGATTCTGACCTGTGGGCATTTTCCTTACAGCACATTAGAATCTAGGATTCTAATTTTTTTTCTAATACAAAATTATATTTTTACTAATGTAATACATGAGCACTTAATCAATAAATTATCAGAAATAGCATTGTTCACAGTTCAAAATTTTTCTCATTGACTAATAATTAGTGAAAAACTGGTATATTTTAGATATGAAAAATAGGACAGAAAACCATGGAAAAGAAAGTTATCTATTACACTGATGAGTCCCTTGGTAAGGTCAGTGTTTTCTTTAATTGGGTTTTCTTACTTTAATGTCCTTATGTTGCAAATGGAGCAAGGATAGGATTCTAATATTTTACAAAGATTTCATTAGCCATATTTTCTTCATAGGAGATAGTAAATAAGTTGTAAGAATGACCTTTCAGCTATCTGCATTCCTATATTTCTGCAGCATTATAGGTTTAGTTATAAAATTCCAATTCTTTCTTTTCAGTCTCAAGTTTTTCATTCAGCTAAACTGCAATTATTGGAAAAATCATACTCAATTTGAGATGTGCTTGTTTTGAACACATTCAATAAGAAGCTTAGTGGAACCTTATTCTTGACTGTCTTGGGCTTAGAAAAGTTGTGGAACCCTTCTGGACTTTAGCTTCCATTACAAGGAATACTAAACATTTTAACTGTGTGGAATAGAAATCCACAACTTTTAAAATCTATAAAGGAGATCAACTTAATGGATGATGTGAGAATTCACTGCACCATGGGAGCAATCCACAAAGAACATCTTTCAAATTCTGCAAAAACAAACAAACAAACAGAAAAAAACTATGAAAAGATTTTATTTAATAAATTATTTGCACATCTGATGCTCTTTATTTTTAAGTAAATCTTTTAGCATATTGATATGCACTATTCTTAAGTTCTAAGAAAGCACATTCAAGGTAGAGAAATATTTAAGTTCAAATATAATGTATTGTCTCAATGAAAAATATAAATAAAGTGAAAATAATTACTGGATCTTGACCTTGAATAAAAAATGTAGTGTAAGTTATTTATAGGAGTCAAAGACTCCAGTGAAAATAGCTAGTTATTTATAAGAAGTAAAGAGTAAAATAAAATTCTGCCAATCTTGAAAGAATATAGTATCAACAGACAATATCACATAGGAATAACGCCATACTGTGAAACCTCACCAATCTTGATATACTTATTTGGAATTTGTAACAATTTTGACAAAAGCTTAGCAAAAGTTTACCTTTTCACCATTATTAATCAAATTATAGTATAAACAAAATTCATAAAGTTAATGTTTAAATTACTTTAGAGAACAAATTATGTTCAAATATCTTGTGCACACCACACTTAGTGACAATGTACATGTGAATTGTAAACATTTTAATCTATCTCTTAGGGTAGTTCTCTTTGGGATCTCTACTATTTTTGTACTTGTTTGCTCTTAAAAATAAAACTGTCTCTTTAAAGCTATTCATCATTAAGGTTTTAAATAAATTTTACTAGGCTCTTCCTTAACCAGCCAAATTGTTATTTCGTATGAAATAATTTAATGAAATTATTTTGCCTTTGTTAAATTTGGTCTTCTGTTTTACCTTGAAAAGCAAAATAGAAGATAGAAAATTAATTAATTATGAGAAAAATTACCACAATTTACTGAGCTTCTCCTAAGTGACAGGTAGTGTATGAGGGATTTTAAAACATTACCTCTAATCCCTCCCCCAAATATTGCAAGATGGATAGTACTGTCCTCATTTCTTAGATAAGGAAATTGATACTCAGTGTTAAGTGGTTTCCCTAAAGTCCCACATATTTCTGAATCTGATAGATAAGATACTGTGTATCAAGGGCTAAGCATAGGGTCTAGAACATAGAAAGCACTCAGTAAACGTCAGCAATACTTACTGTTATTACCATAAAGAAGAGACTCATTTTAAAGGTAGGTGAGAATTGATGGACAGATGAAACAGCTTCTCTGTTTCACTTGTATCTGCATATTCATTCGTTTAGTCATTTACTGGATACTTACTAGGTAATGGGACCACCAGCATGAATATATGGACAAAGGTGTACCTCTGAGCTAGTCCAATATTTTAAAAAGTGATCAGCTACAAATATATATATATGCACAAATGTATATATATACTCATATATACAAATCAGTGATCAGCTACAGATATATCATACAAATATATATAAGTAAAAATATATACATATATAAATAATATATAATATATATACAAATCAGTGATCAGCTACAAATATATGTATACAAATGTATATATGTTTGTAGTTGATCACTGTGAAAGTTGGAAATTCAGACATAATTTGGACATATAATATATATACATATATATACACACACATCCAAAATATGTCTGAAATTCCAACTTCCACAGTTTTTAAAAAATATTTACTTACTTGGCTGCCCCAGGTTTTAGTTGTGGCACGCAGGATCCTCGTTGCCACGTGAGAGATCTTTAGTTGCAGCATACGTGCAGGATCTAGTTCCTCGACCAGGGATAGAACCCCAGGCCCCTGCAGTGGGAGAGCAAAGTCTTAACCACTGGACCACCAGGGAAGTCCCCTCAAATAGTGTTTACATGCATTTCATGTTAAGGTTTTTGAGCCAAAAAAGACCTTGGAAATTAGTCTAAAACCTTTCATTTGTACTGTAAGAATACTCAGGCCTCGAGATGCCAGAGGCCAGCCCTAGTGAGAGAGGCCTCTAATAACAGAACAGGGCCTGGAGTCAAACTCTAGTGATCACCAGATGGTGGCGTGGCTCAACACACTTCATCTCCACCAGAACGAATGAATGACAAGACCAAATGGAAGATAAAACCAAAATAGTCCTTCTCATCTATGCCACTGCAAAAGATACACATTAAGGGCAAAAAAAACCCTCTAAAAACTTTTTTCATATAAGTCACTTGTCTGCCATGTCCAGATGTAATACACCTGAAACCTGATAGGAAAGAATCATCAGCATTTTGCAGTTGGCCATCTACCTTGTACTTCCCAGGTCAGGATGAGAGAATTCTGGCTTTCCCTGCGATGTACCTGGGTCTCCAACTGAGGCTCACATTTCTTTTTTCTCGGCCCTTACCTTTTCACTGAAATTAAAAAGAGGCTCCTGAACCAGTCTCTAGAACCATCAGTGGCCTTGCAGTGGATTAGAGGAAAAATTTCAGACTGATCCTCTGAACTGTGAAACATGACATGGAATAAATATTGACTTTTTGGTCAAACAGGGAAAGCAGCTCTCAATCAGAGCCTCCTTTCAAAAATCTTAAGTTTATTTAAAAATGAAAGAAATAGAAACACTCACTGACAAAAACCATAAACTTTTAAAGACCAAAAAGCTATTTCTTTATCCAACCCCCCCCCCACACAAAATAACAAAAAACCCCAAAACCTTCATGCAAATCTCAAGCATAATCACATCTCAAAGGATGGAGACAAAACACCTGGTGTCCATTACAACCACATTAGTCTCTTCACAGGGTCGTACCATTTTAGTGGACTTGCTTAATAACAACAATGGCTCCTCCGGCAAACAAGGTCTATTCTTTGTCAAGTGTGGAAGAGAATATGACGTGACTCAGATGACCAAGCTGTGGAAGCCAACATTCTTCTCAAGAAACCAGCTCATCCTCCTGCCATACTCAAAGGCTTGACTCAGAGCATGCGGTATCACCCATTGATGGCAATCCTCAGGGGTGTGCCATGCATTTTGCTTTCCCTGCTCTGCAGTTCCCTCCGTTGCTTATCCCTTCTCCATTTATTCAGTCTTTCACTGAATGTTAATTGCTAGAAACTGTTATTCTAAAGGTGAAGAAGACATGCCCCTTCGCTTAAGAAGCTCATAGTCTACTATAATGATTCTCCAAGTTTAGTGAACACGAAAATCAGCCGGGGAGCAACAGAAAACAGGAGCAACCGAGCCTCTCCCTGAAAGATTCTGATTCCAAGGCCTGAAGTGAAGCCCAACCTTCTGCACTTTATAAAAACGAGGTCGCAGTTGGATCAGGGTGGGGTTGAGAGGATGTGAACAGTGGGATTGAAGGAAAGGGAGAAGCTTTAAGATGATGCCCATATTCAAGCTTAGACAACTGGGCTGTGGGTCGTAGAAAATATAGAAAGGCACGTGCCTTGAAGAGGTGATTTGGTTTTAGAGAAACTGAATTGGGATGCTTGTAGGATATCCGGGAAGAACTTGTCAGTAGGTAGGCAGATGGAAAGAAGGGCTTAGAGTCCAGGAGAAATGTCTAACAGGAGAGAGATTTGGGTGTCTTCAGCATATAGGTGAATGATACATATCGGTTTCTCCCCAACACACCTGAGTTAATCAAACTAACTCCTGCAAGCAGAAGTGACTCAGTTACTCTTAAATGTGGATGACAGGGATTAGATTGGAATATGAAGGAGGCCCAAGTGTGGTTTGAAAGGTTTTCCCTGAGGCTTTGTTACCTTTTTCACTCCCCAACTCCCAGTGGGAGGCAGTATGGCTGACACCTTGGAGAGTTTAGATGGCCACCCAAGGAGAGCTTGTGGAGGCTGAAGACAAGGTGGCAATGGATGAAATCCAAGTGCTTAGGGCAAGTGGAGAAAACAGGAACAGGAAAATGAAGGGAGACAGAGATCATGGAAGTGAAGAGAGGCCTTTGCAGAAATAAATAAGTAAATGAATAAAAAAATCATGATCAGCAAGACAAGCATGGCAGTGGGATAAAGTTGGTGGGAAAAAATCTGGAAGGGAAATCATGGATTTGGTAAGTTGGAGGTCCGTGACAGCCACAAGAGCAATTTTTGTGGGTCATAAGGCACCAGTCCGATTGCCTTGAGTTGGGTAGTAAATCAGAGGTCAAATGAAAGTGGCTCATTTCAAGGAAAATAGGATCCAAAGAATTTTGTAAGATGGGGAGACTTGAGCTTATGTGGAAGTTTAGGAGGTGAGGACAAGGTTTGAAGATTTAAGAAAGGGCATAAATTACGACATGTGATCTAGGAAGACTTACTTCATTTACTTATTCATACATGTTTGTCTGTGGTTCTGCATTGAACAGGACCCAAATGGTCCCTGCCTTCATAGAACTGTAGCCAGTGGGAATTCACACAGTTGACAGTAACTATTCCACAAGAGAGTGTGGAATGCAGTTTGCTGTGGAGGCGCCGGTTGGGTGGGTGGGGGACCCTAAACTAGTTTAGGTGTCAGGAAGAGGGAGGTTAAGCTGAGGCCAGAAGCTGAAGTTAGGTAATGAAGATGGGCCTGGGAAAAAGTGCTTCAGGCAGGAATGGAATATTTGAAGGCTAAGAGGTGATAGAGAAACGGAATGTTAAAAAAAAAAAGGTAGGGGCTAAAGAGTAGAGCACAGAGGGGAGTATGGGCTGAAGCCAGAGAGATAAACACGGGTCCAGTCATAGAGATCCTTGTAAGCTGGGTCTGAGAACTTGAATTTAGCCTGAGGACAATGTCAAACCATTGAACTTAAATTTTAAGTAGGAGAGTGACATGATCAGGTTTGCATTTTAGAAATATTTAGGCTGTACTGGTGTGGGTAGATTAAAGGCAGCGAGATTGAAGTCAGGGAGACCAGGTAGAGGGAGTGAGATCAAGTATATGAGTAGATTAATTGTGGAGGTGGGAGAGGAGGAGACAAAGGTGTTTATGATAGCAAAAATTAGATGCATGTGGAAAAGGAGGTTGAGGGCGTTCATATCTGATAAGGTGGGTGGTGAGGGAGCAACACCTAGAGGGTGACTGCAGAATTCCAGATGGACTATCATGGTCTCCACATGGGGAATGCGGGGGAGACGGAGAGAAGTGGACGATGAGATCTATTTTGAAGGTAGAAGCAGAGCTTGGTGAGGTTGTAGGGTAGAGGGGAAGGGAGGAGGCAAGGGTGACTGGGCTTTTTCATCAGTAAAAAGACACTACTAGCACAGGGTTGGTGTGAGGATGAAGTGAGACGATGCCTTCTCTACGTTATAAAGGTAATAGGAACTCAGGGCACAGCTGCTGCTCCTGGAGCGGGGAGACTTGAGTTCACGCTCCTGCCCTGTAGCCCATTTCCCCTGAGGAGTGCAAGGCATCTTCACTGGTGTCCTTTCCAACCACACCATCCTCCTCTTCTGGGCCTTTCTCTCCTCTCCCTGAGCCCCAACTCAACTCCTCCCAGAGCTCCTGAGCAGAGAAATCTTGGTCAGCGGATGATCTGCACGTGACCACAACCTTCAGCCCCTGGATCCTCCAGAGTGGGGCTCAGAGGAGGCACCAGGCCGGGGGCTTTTGGGACCCACTTGCAGGGGCTCGATCAGTTCTTGGTGCTGAAGGTGGTGGGGCTGGAGGGAGGATGCATGTTCCAGAAGCCCTGTCCTCTAAAGAGTTGCTGAGCTTGTTTTCTCATCACCAGGTCTGTGAGTCTAGCCCATTGTAGCTAACAGGTTTTTGTGGGATTTTTTCCAACCTTATACTTCTTCTGTTAGGTTTTGCGTGTGTGTGTGTTAAAATACACATAACACAAACCTTATTATCCTAACCCTTTCCAAGTGTGCACGTCAGTGGCATTAAGTACATTCAGATCATTGCACAACCATCACCACCATCCATCTCCAGAACTGTTATCATCTTGCAACACAAACTGTCTCCACTAAACAGCTACTCCCCATTCCCTCCCTGCTCCACCTGGAAACCACCATTCTACTGTCTGTCTCTATGATTCGCCTACTCTAGGTACCTCATATAGGTGGAATTATACAGTATTTGTCCTTTTGTGACTGGCTTATTTCACTTAGCATAATGCCCTCAAGGTTCAAGCATGCTGTAGCATGTGCCAGAATTTCCTTCATTTTTAAGGCTGAAAAATATTCCATTGTCAGCATGTGCTGCCTCTATTTTGTCCATTCATCTGTTAATGGAGACTTTGGTTGTTTCCACCTTTTGGCAATTGTGAATAATGCTGCAATGAACATGGGTGTACAAATATATCTATTTGAGTCCCTGTTTTTGACCCTTTTGGGCATCTATCCAGAAGCAGTATTGCTGGATCATACGGTAATTCTATGTCTAATTTTTTGAGAAACCATTATGCTGTTTTCCATAGTGGCTGCAACAGTTTACATTCCAACTACCAATGCACAAGTGTTCTAATTTCTCCACATCTTTGTCAAAACTTGTTATTTTCTGTTTTTGAAAAATTTTTATTTTTTATGATAGTCATCCTAGTGAGTATGAAGTGGTATCTCATTGTAGTTATTTTTTTGTTTTGTTTTGGCCATGCTGTGTGGCTTGCGGGATCTTAGTTCCCCAACCAGGGATCGAACCTACTCCTCCTGCAGTGGAAGCGTGGAGTCTTAACCACTGGGCCTCCAGGGAAGTCCCTCTCATTGTAGCTTTGATTTGCATTTCCCTAATGATTAGTGATGTTGAGCATCTTTCCATATGCTTATTGGCCATTTGTATATCATCTTTGAAGAAATATCTATTTGAGTTCTTTGCCCAGTTTTTAAATTGGGTTATTTGTTTTGTTGTTGTTGAGTTGTAGGAGTTCTTTACAGATTCTGGATGTCAACCCCTTATCAGATATATGGCTTACAAACATTTTCTCCTGCTCTGTGGGTTGTCTTTTCACTCTGTTGATAGTGTCTTTGATGCACAAAAGCTTTGAATTTTGATGAAATCCAATTTATTATTTTTTTCTTTTGTTGACTTTTCCGTGTCACAGCTGTAATTTAGGTATTTTAAATGATTTTCTTCAATTCAAATACTGGGGCCAAAATTCTCTCCATTTTTCAGTTGGAGAAACTATTATGCAAAGAAGCTGATGGGCTTATTCCATCAGATGGGCTGAGAATCCGTATTCTGGCCTCTTCAGGGACTCTCATTTGACATGCAAAACAAGGCAGGTACCTTGGTGAGAGCTGGAGCAAATCTCCAGAGTAATCTTCAGGGACCCTAGAGTTTCATCAAGCCCTAAAGTGAAAAAAAAAAATTGCCAGTTTTTGTCTTTTTCTTTGCCAGTCATGTACAAGTTTCCCCCTAACGTTCTAAATAGAAAGCTTCTGGAATGGAGAGTCTGAAATATTTTAGAATGTATTCATTTCTGGGCACCGACTTTTACTAGAGCAAAGAATTCCCTGTTTAGAATGAATCAATGGACTGGTTACACTGTGTTACCAAGTTCTCAGGAGAGGAAATCGGAAAAGCTGCAACCACTGCCCGTGCCAGAATTGTATTTCTTTTGGTATGCTAACAAGAGCGCAAGTAATCTGTCATTTCACCATTGTGGAAGAAAGTTCCTCCGCAGCGCCCCCCGCCCCGCCCCCCACCAGCTCCACTCACCGCTTGGTTTCTGCAGGAAAGCAATAAAGCAATGGGTCTGCTTAGGAGGGTTTCTAAAAGGAAAGATAAACACTGTGGGGCAACAGGATGGGCCACAATGAAAGGAACTCATTATGAATCTGCTCAACAGCCCAGCCTCCTTTCCTGGTAAAACTGGAGTCAACCTGGTCATTTCAGGGGCGGTGGGTAGAAGGGGGACTTTTCCAACCCAGAGGAGTGTGGTGGGTTTTTTAGTCTCTGTCTCTCTCTTTTTGAAGGTCCAAGAGTTGTAATCCTGCTCCGAGCTCTGCAGGGAGATCATCTAATGGTGACTTCGAACTTAGCGACAGCTCTCCCCGGGTGGCAGTGAGCACTGTCCCTTGTGTCCCTTCGGGGCATCAACAAGCGCACTTGGAAACTTGGGGCCTCGGGGAAGCGCTCGCCCCCTGTTTGATCCTCTAACCCTCCGTACCCAGGGCCCTTTGGGGAAGGGACGAGCTAACTCCGCCGTCCCCGTGACGCTGCTGCTCCCAGCCCTCTCACCCCACACTCTAGGTAGTCAGGGGTCTAGAAACAAGCCCAGCGGCCGCACGTTCCGTGCACCCCGAGGGTGAGCACTTGACCACCCTCGGGAGCCGCTTTCCTCCGACTTCGTCCCGTTTCTGGTCCAATGGGAAAAAGAGAGAACCGGGGGAGCGCGGGCGAGCGACGGCGCGGCGCGGCGAGGGCGACGGGGCCCGGGCGGGCGCTGGCCTGCGGGCGGGCGGGGCGGGCGGGGCGGGCGCGGGAGGGCGCGAGGGGGGCGTGGGCGCGGCGGCCCGCGCGCCCCGGCGGCCGGGCCAGGGGGAGGGGCGCTGGCGGGAGCGGCGCCTCCCGCCCGGGGTGAGCGGCGCGCGCGGCGGCCCCGCAGCACAGAGCGCCAAGCGGGGAGGGAGGGCTGGAGCGCAGACGGCCGACGCGCGGCGCAGCTGCCATGGGCGCTCACTGACCCGCTGCTCAGCGCGAACTTCCTCGGCGGCGCGGAGCTCCCCGGCTGGCTGTGCGTCTCCTCGGCCACCATGAAAGGTAGGGCGGGCTTCGGGGAGCGCGTGAGGGGGCGAGGTGCATCCGGTGCGGACTTTCTCTGCGCGGAACCCCGGGGGACACCCGGTGCTTGGTTCGTGCGCGCACCCTGGGGGCGCCCCCGGCTCCGGAGTCGGGTACCGCCGGAGACCTAGAGGTTGGGGTTTTGAAGCGTGTGAGTATTCCCCTCCCCATCTTGTCTCTACAAAGTAGTTTGAAGCCCCAAATTATTGTTTACGGATTCCAGTTCCCAACTTTTTAATTGAAAAAATATGCCCAGGAGAGTGGAGGCATCATCATTCTTACCCACCCCCCCCGCCCCAGTCGGTTCTCCGCTCTGGAGCACTCCCCCCTCTCCCCAGCGTCCTCTCCCTCCCCGCTGTTGCCGTTTCGCCGTCCAAGAAGTCGAAGGGCTGCTGGCCGGGGTTTTTCTCTGGAACTCGGGGATGTTCTCGGTGCGCCCTCCCCACATCTGGCAATGATTAGGTGCCCGCGGAGTTCAGCTGGCTTGGGAAGTGCGTTTGGCATCTTTCTCCATCAGACCCACTGACTGGAAAATAACTGTCCTGGGTTCCGCGTCCTTTCCATGTGCCTGCCTGCGGAGTTGTTGTGCCCACGTGTGTCCAGGGGTGACACAGTCCCCCGGGCGGTATCCTGTGCAGGCCGGTTTAGGGAAGTGTCAGATGTTATCATACCTTTAAACGGAATCGCGAGGAGAAGGGCTTCTCAGGGCAGCCTGTGTTTAGTAGAAACCCGAAGATTTGTCAGCAGAATCCAGATTTATATGTGAGATAAATAATTACAGCGGAGGCATCCAAGAGAGCTGTTTGGGGATGGGCCGGCGCGGTGTTTACACAAGACTGGAGACCTGGTTTTGCGTTAGGATAACACATTTCTGTCACCGCGCGGGCCAGGCTTGAGTGAGGGGGCTGGGTGCGAAATGCCATCTGACCGCGGGGACCGAGTTTCCAATCGCCCGAGACCACGCGATGCGACCGCTTTGACTTGCAAGCGTTGCTGACCGAGGCGGGCGCCCCGGGAGCCCCACAGACTTGGAAAGTAACTTTTGGCTCTAGGTTTCTCTGAAACGGAGTTCACGCTAAACACTCCGGAGCGGTAATGCCAGTTAGCTCTCCTTCCAAGGGAGTTCTGTGTCCTCCTTTGGAGACCCAGGGTAGGGAGGGGACAGAACACCAGGTGGAATGGGGCCCGCCCCAGGGCCAGAGAAACAAAAGACAGGATACTACTCTCTGGCTAGAGAATTTCAAAAGGCAGTGGTGTGTGTTCCTTCTCTCTCCATCTCGGTTTCTCTTCTCTCAGTTACCTTCTAGGAAAGGAGCACTTTCCTTAGCACTGATTGAAGGATCCTCCCAGAAAGGAAAGAGTTCACACGGCTAAACTTTACTCTGGGGCTCAGTTACCATCATTTTAGCCAGTTAATCTTCTCATTGCTGGTCACTGAGGCCAGAAGGTTTTGAACTCTCGGAAAGATAAGCCAGCTACTCATTTCATCAGCTCCCATGTGTGTTCCGAAACTCTGAAAATCTTGTTATGCTTTTGACTGGGTCAATGACTGTTACTACAGTTTGGGTATTTTTCCAATGTTAATTCAAATCTGCAGAGGAAGACACACCTACAAGTTCTAAACATATTTTTTGCGTGTGTGTGAGGTTTACACTGCATTCTAGACCAGCTTGCAGACCCCCTGGAGAAGGTTTATTGCTTACTCTCTGTGGTCTGGGCACTGCTTCAAAGGCCCCTCTTACCTTCTGCCCCAGTGGGAGAGGGGAGCTGAGGGACTGAATCCCTGAGTAGACTAGTCACTTTGAAGGCCTCTTTTAAAACAACATATTCTGTGAGAGGTTTGCTTACCAACCATTGCCATGTAATTTGCATTTATTTGTCTGGTTTGTGAGATGCGGAAGGGGGGCAGCAGTAATACTTCTTTAGTACCTACTAAGTGCTAGCCCCTGTGCTCCACTCTCTATAAGTCCTCCATCGGTGAACCCTCTCAACAAGTAGGTATTTTAACCCCTACACTATAGATGTGGAAAAGGAGTCTGGAAGAAATAGAAACCAGCCACAAGGAGGATGGTAGGCATCTAAAGACAAGCTTTGCCAGTTTCCCTGTGAGGCTTGGAGAGACCTAGGAGAGCAGATCCTGGACTAGACATCTCTGAACTAGAAGAAAAGTGAATCTCAGGCAATTAAGTAGCCAAGTAACTCGAAGTTGGTGCAGCAGCCAGGAAGGGGTGGAACCAAGAAATTGGACACAAGACTTTTGAAGCCAAGCAGAGTATGTGTTTAGCTAAACAGGAAAGCTGCCTTTACCATGTAGAATTATTTTGATGATTTGCCATAGGTAACCAACGCAGAGTCTTCCTTGGGTTCGTGATTATGTCGTATAGCTATTAAATCATTATGTTTAAGCCAACATTTCATTAGAATTTGATTTCCCTAAATAATAGAAGTCAGTGACAAGCCTTGCAAATGCTTAAAATTAAGGTAAAACATTCTTTAGCCGAATAGAAAATTAGTGGACATCTTAGAAGTTACAGAAGTTTATCTGCCAAAGCAGAAATTCAGCTACTATGCGAGACAGATACCTTTTCAGGGTGCCTATTTGACTTTCTAATTCTGATGTTTAAACCTGGGATATAGCCTTTGTAAAAACCCAGGCCTTTGTAGTCTAATTCCAGGTCTGCCATGAGCCACAGCGCCACCTATCTGTTGCGTTCAGCAAATATCTGTCTCTGTTCTATTTCCTCCATCTCTGGAGTCACAAGTACCAAAATAATGACATCATTATATATTTTCCAGAAGAAAATTACTTGCCTTGTTGCTGCAATACTTGAAGTGTTCCAAACTGATTAAAACATGAAGCTGGTTTTAATTTATTTCTAATTACATTTTCAATTAGCTGTACTGCACCATAAATTTCATGGTTTCTAATAAATATTCACATTCTTTATGAAGGAATCTGACTCCTCTAGAGTTAGGTGTGTCATTAAGAAGCCACACTTCTAGTCCTGGAAGTTGGGAATATTGGTGAGTTTTAATGCAGCAGCACTTGTTACCTAAGAGACGGCCGGAAACAACCAGGCGACCACAGTGATTCAAACCACTGTTCTAATTTAACACAGGGAGGAGGTTGGTGCCCTCAAAACATAGTGTCCAGCTGCTTATTTTTGTGCTTTTGTACGTAAACATTTCTGAAATGCTGTCTGGCAATAATACTTTTAAAATGCACTAGTAAGCAGTATGCTTCTCCTACTGCCTGTTGTTTTCCCAGACCCATGGTCTCTTTGCTTTCCCAGTGTCTAAAATTTCTTGTCCTTAACTGGGATAAGCAGGCACGCGTGTAAGGGCTGACAGCATTTAACATTGAAAGAATCATGTTTTCTGCAGGGAAATGGAAACAAAGTGAGACCTTTTTCCTTTCACTGTTTGGGAATTGGGGCTGCCCTTCCTCTGGAAGACAAATTTGCAATCCAATTACACTTTTGACTGTTAGTTTGAAGATGCTTGACATTCTTAGTCTGAGGTTTAATTATTGCTAAGTATAGATCTTCCCTGTGGTCTCCTATGCAATTTTCCAAGATTGTTCCCATCCCCTTACCACTCCTCCCCCCCCCCCACCATGCGGCTTATCCAGCAATAATGGTGTGGATGGGAAAAGCTGGAGTATGATAGCTTTAAAGCTATAGCATAACTAGGTGTCTAATTTTCTGAATTAATGCTTATTCTCATTAAAACATTATTTTAAAACTGTTGATGTAGCTGCTGCCAAAGTAAGTTAAATGGCCTTTGAAGTGTTAATTTTCAAATGGGAAAATAGACATTTAAATTTTGTGATAGAAAAGTCTGTTTTGCCTCGGGTAAACCCAGCACATGAGTGATCTCTCAGGGGGACAGTTTGGTCCACATGTCTCCGCGTGATGGGAAAAAGAGGTCAGGTGCTAGGAGAGGAGCCCAGAGTGGGCAGAGGACAGTCTTTCTGCTTTTGGGGGGCAAATCAGAGTGAAAAGAATCAGGCAGTTGGGGGCCAGGGGACAGTGTTCTAGGTCATCAAAGTGATCATCTGTGAAAAAAGTCTACCCGCACTGTGGGGTTGGCTCTACCAGGCTGGTCCTGCCTTTCCATCTTCTGCTCCTATGCCATTCCGAAGGCACAGGCTCTCTCAGCTTCTGGAATTCCTGACTGTGGCCTGGAGGCAGGGAACAGTGTTGTGAGTTGGAAGATAAAAGCCAGGGACAAGTTGATCTGTACCGTGGTTAGTACTGCAAACAACTTCTTAGGCATGACTGATGGGCCATTTAATATCCCCACTTACTATTTTTCCCTTTAGTAATAGCTAACATTTATTGAGCATCTGCCATACCAGGCATTATTTTTTTCTTCATTTTACAGTTAAGAAATCTTAGACTCAGAGAGGCTGAGTTACTTGTCTAAGGGCACTAAGCTAGTCAGTGGGGAAATTAGTATGCAAATTCGGACAGTCTGACTCCAGAATCCACATGTAACACCTCTAATTTAGGCTCCCTCCTAGCCACACCCTAATGTTTCATTCAATCATCCCAGCTTTGTTAAGTACCTACTGTGTGCCACAATCCATAGATACTGAGTGAGCAAGGTAGAAAAGGTCCTACTGTCTGGGCTTAGACTTTAATAACCTGGCATCAAAGGTCTGAAGAAATTGCTGTGCTCTTCAGCCAGTCACTGGAGGACTCTAGGCTGGAGCTCCTGCAGAGATAAGGCGGATTCCAGGGTTGCTGCTTTTTGTAGAATTTATCTGCCGGGAGGTTTTCTTGTGATTGATTGAATGAGTGTGAATGGCTCCCTAAAGCCATGGACTCTGGAAACAGCCCCTGCATTGTTTTGCTGACAGGTTTGCTGTGAGACAATGAAACATTGTCAGAATTGCTTTTCAAGAACAGACTGTAACCACCAGTAGGTGATCAGTAATAATAATAATTAAGTGACCGCCTGGAGGGGTGGGATAGGGAGGGTGGGAGGGAGGGAGACGCAAGCGGGAAGAGATATGGGAATATATGTATATATATAACTGATTCATTTTGTTGTGAAGCTGAAAGTAACATACCATTGTAAAGCAATTATACTCCAATAAAGATGTTAAAAAAATAGTAGTAGTAGTAAACAAACATCTTAAACAAGGGATAGGGAGATACTGACATTCTTCATAGAAAGTATTTTATTGTTCACTGTTGATAACACAGTTTCTAACCACACCAACAATCCAAAGCTTGCAGGGGGTAACTTTTCAATCAAGCAGTGATTTGATTTCTTTTTAAGTGAATGATGTTTGAAGGGCCCAAACCAAAATACTACCTTGAACAGGTCCTGCTGATTGCTTAAGGGACCTTTGTAATTATATAGCAGTGAAAGGAGAAATTAGTAATCCAATTTAAAATTCCAAAGAGATCCTAGGAGCTTTCTTAACCCCTGAATTTATCACAAATAGTCAATCAATACTCTTAAAAACTATGAAGGAAATATGTTTTTCAGCATGGGAGGAGATTTAAACATTTATTTATTTATTGGACTTGGATATATTAAATGACTCCTTTATACTTCCTGAGTCATTTGAGATTATAACCTTGTATCACGTGAAGTCATATGCACTTGCCTAAGAGGTTGGACATTTGACATTTCTGTGTGAAAAAACTAACTTGTCATTGGTTTGTGGAAATAGATGCACTTCTTTGGGTGTAACTCACTTCCTTGTGACAAAGAAATGTTTGGAAACTAGCTGATGTATATATATATACATATATATATAAATATATAACATTTTATTATTCAAAGGCAAAATAATCCAAATTTATAGTTAATAATATATACTTAAAATGTAGCCGTTTCATAAAATGTAATTATATGTAGTGTTCCCAGGAGTTGAACCTGACAATTTTAGTGTGGTGAAGAGTGTGGGCTCTGAAATCAGAGGGCCTGGTGACCACGTGCAAACTACTTAACCTCCTGGGGCCCCTGTGTCCTCATCTGTCAAATGGGGGAGCTACTGGATGCCTTTTTTTTGGTTTTATTTTTGTTTTGTTGGTTTGTTTTGAGGATTAAGTAGGTTAGTATAGATCAGTTGTTTAGAATGGTGTCTAGCACCTAAGGAGAACTCAAGTCATTTTAGGTGTTAGAATACTGTTTAGTTATAACCTGCTGCTTCCTCCAGGCAGAACGTAATTGCCAATTATGAACCATCTTATGTTAAGTTAATCAAGTGATACAGTTTCTACCAAGAAGAAAAAAGTTTGGTTTTGAAATGAAAGTAATTTTCAAATTATAAATGTGTGGTACAAAGACCTGGGGGATGGGAGAAAGCTGTGCTCTTTATGGGAAACAGTTTTACTATTGGTCCATCTCCAGCTGCCATCACTTGTGTTATTGTCATGTAGTCAGAAATCAGCCCTACTGAAAATGCATGGACCATATTTACAGTGAAGTTTGTAACTATAGTGAAAATGGTACCATTTTCTCATTTGTTATGATCATGCTAGGAAATTAGAAAATATATGTAAATACCTTTAATTTGCTTAGGAGTACTAATTTTCCTGGAGCACTATTGTTCAGGTACCTACTGATGGTGACATAATGTTTTTAAAGATTTGTATCTCAAATCCAGTGTCCAGTTTTGTCCAGTAAGGATATGACATCAAAGAGTCAAAACATAAAACAAATTTATCTGTAAATAAGTCTTAGGACAGATGTATGTGTATGTATGTGTTTTTAACCATATGACATCATGTCTATTTCATTGGTAATGTTAATTTTCTATTAAGCTGTCGTTTCTATTTTATTCATTATTTAAAATTAGGCCACCAAGTCCTTACTAGCTTTCACTTATTCTTTATGTAGTATATTATTTAAATATATTCAAATATTCTTTATATTAAATATAGTTAAATATTCTTCATTTAGAATGTTATTGAAATATAGTCAGATATTTAGTATGTACATAGCCCCTGTCCTCAAGGAGCTTGCAGTCTGATGGGCAGGGTAAGACTTATGCATAAACAATTGGCATTCAAGATAGAAGGAGAAAAGTGCCTTATTTGAGGTTCAGATAAATGCTGCTGTAGGACACAGGAGGAGATGGCTGAGGACAGGGATATTTTCCTTTGGAGGGGAGATTCAAGCTGATTCGTTATCTCAAATTATATTTCATGTTTCAGGTTACATTGCTCTAATAGTAATTAGAGGCAAATGGTGCATCAGGGCCACCCTGAAACCTTCAGGTAGGACATTTCGATGTGGGAGATGAGAGAGAATCAAATACAAAGTTTTCTAGAACTTTGTCTCCTAAGCTCAATTTTGGTCCATCATTCGTAATTAATTATAGTATGTTACTTTGGTATAATTGTTTGGATAACCTAAACATAAAGTTAAGTGATTTCAGAACAAAACAGCTATATCAGTTTTTGTTTGGTTTGGTTTGGTTTTTAAACAAAGACTACTTATTTTGTGTGTGTGTCTCCAGAGAAATGGACGGCATTAGTTTTTCTTGCCAAATGATCCATGTGGTTGACACCTTTCCACGGTCCTTATAAAATCTGGGGCAGGGATTCAAGTCCTCATCCTGACTCTACTTGACCAAGGTGATTCGATGAGACGGTCCCTCATAAGAGAAGGGGAGACATGTCACCTCCCCTGTAGTTACTGTGAGTGGTAGATGTGGGGGTCAACATTTTGAGTCTCACATTTATTTACTTTTTAAGTTGTTGAAGTGGGCCTGCTGGAGGAAATCTGGTTTAGCCTCCACTACCAATTTAGTGGTAAAAGTTACCCAAAAAATCCCTTCAATTTTGTTGAATGGTAAAGGAAGGAAAAGGGTATCATATCTCCTTATCAGAAAAGCAAGTTTTTGAAAAGCATCAGAATTACAAGTTGTGCCACAAATTGGAGTCACTTTATGTCTTTACAATTTTTTTTAAAATTTTTTTAAAAAATTATTTATTTATTTATTATTTTTGGCTGTGTTGGGTCTTCGTTTCTGTGCGAGGGCTTTCTCTAGGTGCGGCAAGCGGGGGCCACTCTTCAACACGGTGCGTGGGCCTCTCACTATCACGGCCTCTCTTGTTGCGGAGCACAGTCTCCAGACGCGCAGGCTCAGTAGTTGTGGCTCACAGGCCTAGTTGCTCTGCGGCATGTGGGATCTTCCCAGACCAGGGCTCGAACCCGTGTCCCCTGCATTGGCAGGCAGATTCTCAACCACTGCGCCACCAGGGAAGCCCTGTCTTTACAATTTTGACTTAAAAAAAAAACCCTATACCATTGAACCAAAAAAGGGATCCTATTGCTGTAAAACATAAAATTCAGAAAGCAGCTGAGTAATCAAAATAAATGTCTTGTACTATTTGGAATAACCTACAAGTATTTTTAGTAGCCTGTGGGCTACCGCACTGTTTTGTTCTAGCAGTGATCACGCTGCAGGAGCTGGGCCTGCATCAGGGTGGAGACAATACAGAGTGGACAGCAGTGCTGAGCCCGGCTTGGAAGAGAAGTTTAAATTCAGCCTCGCCTCTGTCCACGGTCCTTCCGCCTGGCCCCTAAAAGCGCCGGAACTTGTTCTGATCAGTGTGACATTTGTCAGAACCTACTCTGTGCCAGCTAGCGAAGGCTGCGAGTCCGCACCTTCTGTGCTGTCGTTCTAGGGTGAACTCTGTCTGCTGGCTCTTTGGAGCAGGGGACCTTTTCTGGTGGTCAGCATCCATTGGACCCGAGCACTTTTCTTTTTGTCTACCTGACTTTTATCTCCCCTACACATTCCCTTGTTTTGTTTGCTTGACTTTAGTTCTTATTTTTATCAAAGTTAGAGATGCGCACAGTTTAAAGAGTCAAAGAATATCACATTTATTATGAAAAACAGCAATTTCCTGCCCAACCCACTTCATTTCATCATTTCCCAGTCCCCAGAGGCACCTCCTGAGAACATTTTTTGCATTTTCTTTTGGCATTGAGTTTTCTTTCAGTTCTCTACCTAGAACATACCATCCCCAAACCCTGTAGCTTCAAACAACAGATGTTTATTTGTTCATGACCCTGCGATTCGGGCTGAGCTTGGCAGGGATGGCTGGTTTCTGCTTCCCGAGGTGTTGGCCAGGCTGGTCATGGTCAGCCTTGCTCCACGGCTGGAGCATCAGCGGGGTGGCTGGAAGGGCCAAGGGCTGGCCGGGCTCTCCCCTTTCCTTCAGAGTCTCTCATTCCCCAGGGATCCTCTCTCCTCAGGTGGCCTCTGGTTCAGCAGGGTACCTGGACATTTCCCATGGCAGCCAGCTGCCGAGGGGGTGAAAACAGAAGCTGAAAGGCAGAGGTCTTGGAGAAGGCCTAGGCCCTGAGGTCACCCACTGCTACTTCTGGCCAATACCATTGGCCACAGCAAGTCACAAAGTCCTCCCAGATTCAAAAGAGTGGAAATGGACTTGCACGTGGAGGGATGGAAAAATTGTTGGTGGCTCTTAACGTGGATGAGCTACTATGGTCCCATGTCCTTGAGTGACATGCTTTTGGCACTTTTTGGTTTTATTATTATTATTATTTTGGTTTTAGGCATTATATATTGACTTCTCTTTATAGCAGATGAGGATTTAGTTCTTTTACCCTTCACCTCCACCTGACAACCATCACGGACACCTCCTGTTGCCCCCTATCATCCCAGTATAGTTATATCACAGTCTGGCCTAGATCAATATTCAGTGTTTATATTATTAAGACGATGTCAATGCTATTAACAGCTGACTTACATTTCTCTCTTGCATAACTGCGTTTCCTCTGGAATTGGTAATCCTCTTGTTATTTTATTTGTTTAGCCTCCCATGTATGTTTACATCGACATTCACCCCCGAAGTCTCTTCCACTGTCCTCCATCTCTGTGCAGTGTGTTCAGACACAGTAGGTATTACCGCATTTTCATCTTCTTGAAGAAATCTTTCCTGGACTCTTCCGACCTACTCAGGGTTAGGGTTAAGGTTAGGTTAGGGTGCACACACGCATGTGCACACACACACATATACGCACATACATCTTTCTGGGTTTGTTCCTTATTTCAGTGGAATGCTTTCTCCAATGACTTCTCGAGAAGAATGAGAGGTACGTTTTTGAGGAATCTGTTAGGTCTGAAGAGGTCTTTATATTACCTACTCATTTAGTTGAGAGATTTCTCTGTTGGAAATAATATAGCCTTAGAATTTTGAAGGCACTGGTTTCTTCTCCTTTAGCTCTAGTTTTGCTGGTGAGACATGTGAAGCCATTCCTTTTCTTAAAAATTCTTGTAAGTAATTTTTTTTTTTTCTGTCCAGAAGCTTTTGAATTTTCTCTTTGTCCACGGGGTTCTGAAACTTTATGATGATGTGCCTCGGAGTGGATCTTCTTCCTTTCTTTGTGCTGGGAAGTAATGTGCCTTTTCATTCTGGAAACTCATGTCCTTCAGTCCTAGAAATACTGTTACTTATTCCTCTGATGATTCTTTCCCTCTGTTCTTTTTTCCTGGAACGCCTGTTATTTGAATATTGAACCCACTTAATTGGTTGCCTAATTTTTTTTCTCATGTTTACTCTTTTCTATTTATTTGCCCTTTTTCTGCTTTCTGGGATATTTCAACTCTGTCTTCCAACTCTTCTATTAAGTTTTCATTTCTGTGATCATAGTTTTAATTTCCAAGAGTTCTTCCTTTTTCTCTGAGGGTTTCTTTTTTATTATAGCATCCTGTTCTTCTTTTATGGATACATTATCTTCTCTTATCTCTACAAGGATATTAATGGTAGGATTTTTTATTTTATTTTTATCATTCTGCACAATGATATTCTCCAAATTGCTTTATCTGGTTTCTTTATTTTCATCTTTGTCTTTTCATGTTAGAGGCTGTGTCATGTGTCTGGTCTCCTCACGAATAAGAGCAGAGTATTATAAACATTAATTAGAAGCTCCTTGTTTTGGTGGATTTTGTGACCTGTGACTATCACTCTAGGCTGATCTGGCTGGGCTGTTCCACTGGGGACCTCCTGGAATGAGAATCATTAGTTTATTTTTCTCTTAACCGGCCAGATTCCCCAGGAAGAACCTTCAGTCATTAGCCTGGAGGATACAGTCTGGTTGGGTGAGTGGGAGAAGAAGACTGAGTGTCTGAACATTCAGTATGAAAATTTCCCCCTTTCCCCCGACTCCATTACAGTTCCCCTCATCTCAGCTGTTGCTGGTGTCCTCTGGAGGAGGACACCATTTGTGTTCTTTTGTTTTAATTTTTCTAAGTAATAAATCTTCCATCTTCTGCTGTGGTCAGGGAGGGACAGTCACCCAGCTCTGTGAAGGGCCTGGGAGGTCAAACTGCTTTATTTTTCATATCCCACACAGAGCACCCATTTAAAGTGTGTAATTAAGAGGGTTTTAAATATATATATATATTCACAAGTTTTGCAACCATCATTACAATCAAGTTTAGAACATTTTCATCACCCTCCCCCACCCCAAAAACCCATGCCCATTAGCAGTCACTCCCCATTTCCCCCCCAAAACTTGCAGCCCTAGGCTTTAACCTGCTTTCTGACTATGAACTGGCCTAATGTAGACATTTCATATGAATGAAATCATACAAGATGTGGTCTTTTGTGACCGGCTTCTTTCACTAGCATAATATTTTCAAGGTTCCTTCCTGTTGTAGCATGTATCAGTACTTCATTCCTTTTTATTGCTGAATAATATTATCTTCACATTTTGTTTATCCCTTCATCGACTCGTGGACGTTTGGATTGTTCTACTTTTTTACTATTATGAATAGTGCTGCTATAAGCATTCATGTACAAGCTTTTGCGTGGACATATGTTTTCATTTCTCTTGGGTATATACCTAGGAGTAGAATTGTTGGCTTATATGGTATTTCTATGTTTAACCTTTTGAGGAACTGCCAGACTGTTTTCCAAAGTGGCTGCACCATTTTGCATTCCCACCAGCAGCATATGAGGGTTCTGATTTCTCCATCTTCTTGCCAACACTAATTGTCTATCTTTTTGATTATAGCAGTTTCTTCTTTTTTTAAAAAATTTATTTATTGATTTTTGGCTGTGTTGGGTCTTTGTTGCTGTGCACGAGTTGCGGCGATTGGGGGCTACTTTTTGTTGTGGTGCGCGGGCTTCTCATTGCGGTGGCTTCTCTTGTTGCAGAGCACGGGCTCTAGGCGTGTGGGCTTCAGTAGTTGTGGCTCATGGGCTCTAGAGTGCAGGGTTAGTAGTTGTGGCACATGGGCTTAGTTGCTCCATGGCATGTGGGATCTTCCTGGACCAGGGCTTGAACCCGTGTCCCCTGCATTGGCAGGCAGATTCTTAACCACTGTGTCACCAGGGAAGCCCTATAGTAGTTGCTTCTTAAACATATGTTCAACAAGTCCTCCTATTTTAGCCTCACCTTTATTCTCCTTTCAGAGTGGCCCGTGTCCCAAATTCCTTAGCCTTTTCAGGATTCTGGGGTATAAATCATCACTTCTCAGCCTTCTCTTCTGCTAGCACAGAGTTCAGTTTCCTGGGTCTGTGGGGTCAGCAACCACCATGGTGTGGAAACTGAGGGTCCGCCAGACCTGGGTCTTAGTGTTGGTCTGGCTGCTCACAAGTTGTGGGACCTTGGATCAAATTACATGACTTCTCTGAGCCTCAGATTTCTCACCTATAAAACAGAGAAACAACAAATGGGAAGTAACTGACATTCAGTAGATCTGAGTAAGTATTGCTTCTCTTCTCTTCCTCAAACATGGTGGATATGCAAAAAGAGAAAGAATTCCTTCAGGAATTCATCTGCTAGTGGGAGAGAGAGACACATGTATAACTCTATAATCTACTTACTTTTTAACAACAATTACTGAGTTTCTATAGCATGGCATAAATGTGCTAGTTTCTGAGGGTACAATGTGATAAGTTTCCTGTTTTCCAAAGGCTTTCCATCTGGTGAAGTCAAAACCAGAACTGGGTAAGCTGGGATGAAGTGAGAGAGTGGCATGGACATATATACACTACCAAATGTAAAATAGATAGCTAGTGGGAAGCAGCCGCATAGCACAGGGAGATCAGCTCGGTGCTTTGTGACCACCTAGAGGGGTGGGATAGGGAGGGTGGGAGGGAGATGCAAGAGGGAGGAGATATGGGGATATATGTATACATATAGCTGATTCACTTTGTTATACAGCAGAAACTAACACACCATTGTAAAGCAATTATACTCCAATAAAGATGTTAAAAAAAACAAAAACAAAAACAGAACTGGAATATAAGGCAGACGGAAGTAATTGCTGTTACACTGATACAAAGGGAGTGCAGGGGAAGGAGAGGTGAATTCTACCCATAGGGATGTTGCACAACTTGGTCCACAGATTGATTGGAACATATTAATATGTATGACTCTCAACTCTCCAAGCCAACTAAACTAAACTTCACTTGAACTCGTGGTACTCTGAAATAGCTAAGCCCAAAGAATAAATCAGCAGCAGAATTCTGTTTTGCGTTCTCCATCACGAAACCTCTGGCCAGCGTGGCCCTGTGCCAGTTACCAAGGAAAGTAAAAAAATAAATAAAAATCACATTTTGAAATAGGCAAGCAAAAGACAGTATAGCCCATAGGTATTACAACAAAAATGCTATAGTACAGCTGTGGCAGCCAGGAAAGTACGTGCCTGTAGACATAAATCTCCAATTAAACACGTTTTGTTATTTAGGATGTTCAGGCTACTTCTTCCCTGCAGACTAACTGATGTCAGAAGCAGGGATCAAGTTCTGGCCACTGCAGAACTTAGAGGTCTTAAATCTTAACAAATTCCTTTCTCGTGTTGGAGTGTAGCAGTTATGTGACGTAGATTGTGTCAGAGACAGATTTTGAAAACTGGCAGGTTGCAAAGGTGACTGGATATCCTTGAGGGATAATATCCTTATTCGAGCCCATCACCTCTGCAGGCCCCTGGTACTATATAAAGAAAATCCAGGATGCATTTAGCCTGGGTCCACTCAGTGTGAGGAAAAGGTTTTGAGAACAAAGTATAACCTCGCACATAATATCAGGCTGTTTGTCTTCCTGAAACCCATCTGCCAGCCATGTGGGCCCTGTTGGAGTCTTTCACCCTCTCAAACTTTCAGGCACTGGGAACCGCTGACCTCTCCTCCTCTCTTCTGTGACTCTTGTAGTCTGATGTGGCTGTCCAGACAGCCGCAAGCCCCGTCAGCTCCTGCCCCTTTCTCTTTCTCAGTTCCTGAAATGTCTCACTGCATCACCAGCCTGAATCAGCTGTTTGCTAATCTACATAGCTGGGGGAATGTGGCTGGGGCTCTGGGGACACCTCCACTAATGGAATGTCTACTAGGCATTACCTGCCCAAGTCGACGCAGCTTTTAAGGATGCAAAAAGTCAACTCTTGAAAACATTGAGTGAAACAGAGTTGAACAATCTTTTTCTCTCTCTTTCAGCACCTCCCTGAGTCTCGAATGGTTCCAAAATTGCTATGAATTTCCAAGAAAGGGATATGGTAGGCAGTAACTCTCTTTTTCCCTCCAAAGAATAAACACTAGGAAAGATTAAGACACTTCTCCGTGATACCTTCCCTGATAATCCCAGTAAGACGTTCTCTGGGGTACTTTGTACCCCTCATGTCTCATACGATTTAGTATCTAATTATAGAGTTGGATGAGACAGAGATTTTTATTCTTTTAGGAGCTGCCATAAGAATTTCTCATCCTCTTGGGATGAGGGTTAAGAAGCAGGACATCCTCTCTGAGTTCTGTATTAGGAGTCGCCTGTAAAGCCTTTGTTTCTTCGAACCCCTAATGGGTTTGAGTAGGTTAATTTGGAGGCAGCGCTGAATTGCTTTAATAACAAAACCATGAGACATTTGAAGTTCCCAGGGAAATTTCAGGAAGGAGAGAGGAGTCAGTCAGACTAAATGCTGCATGGGAAAAAGACCAGAGAGGAAAAAGAAAACAAACAAACAAACTAATGGTAGGCCTGCTGAAAAGAAGCTTTAGGGAGAACACTAATTTTTTAAGCTGTTTGCTACCGGGAGCACAGTGTAAGCTGTTTTTTTGTCTCCACTGTGAGTTCTTCAGTGATGATGGTTCCTTGGCCCACAGTGTGTGCACGTGAGCAGATTCTTTTGTGGATGTGTCTCTGCAATGGAGGGGCTGGAGCTGGAGGGGGAAGCTGATGTCTGGGTGGCATCGTTACCTATGTTCATGTCCCATCAACTCCACTGGTCTATAAGCACCTGTTTATTGACTGAGTGAATAAATGAATGCATGGATTTCTAAGCAGAAGAAGCAGATAAGGGTTTCTCTTTAACTGAGACTAGACTGGACTTCGCAGGCATTAATGGGAAAATTACTTAGGAAAGCCAGCACAGACTAGGGGATTAATATGTATTTGTCGAACTAACTAATCACCGAGGCAGAGAGAAAAAGGTGCTGTTCTTTTGCTTGTAAGCACGTTCTTCCATCTAGAAAGAACTAAAGCTTTAATCCTTGCCAGAAGAAGATGACTTGAATCATGAAAACCTGGATTTCTAGATTCCAAGCAAGATCTCTTCGCTGTTCTCTGAATAAGGAAACACGGTAAAATATAAAGATTTCCGACTTCTCCATTGTCTTAGGAGTAGTTGTTCTCTCACACATGTCTTCATAACACTTCATAACAAACTAGTGTGCTGAGGTTCAGCACACTGTGTGGTAGATATCACACATCTTGGGTTTTTCCACATTTCAAGGTTCGGTTATAGCCAGGCCCTGTGTCCCATCTGTGGGCTGAAAAAGATGATCACAGAGGCTCTATTTCCTCCCTACGTGTCTCTTTTCTCTGAAAGCCTGTCAACTTCTTGAGGGAAGGGACCATGTCTCACTCATTTGTGCACCCCACTGCCTGGCAATCTCTGGTCCATAGTGAGCGCTGAGTCAGCGCTTTTGAACTGAGCTGCATGTGGGGGGAAAGCTGGGTGCTGGTGCAGTGATGGTGATCAACCCAAGAATAATTGGTTGAACAATAGCCAAGACACGGAACCAACCTACATGCCCACTGACAGATGAATGGATAAAGAAGATGTGGTACATGTGTACAATGGAATATTACTCAGCCATAAAAAAGAGTGAAAGAATGCCATTTGCAGCAACATGGACGGACCTAGAGATTATCATACTAAGTGAAGTCAGTCAGACAGAGAAAGACAAATACCATATGATATCACTTAGATGTGGAATCTAAAACATGACTCAAACTTATCTACTAAACTGAAACAGACTCACAGACATAAAGAACAGACTTGTGGTTGCCAAGGGGGAGAGGGGTAGGAGAGGGATGATGGATTAGGAGTTTGGGATTAGCTGATGCAAACTACTATATATAAAATAGATAAACAACAAGTTCCTACTGTATAACACAGGGAACTATAGTCAATATCCTATAATAAACCATAATAGAAAAGAAAAACAAAAAGAAGAATTGGTTAGGTCTCCCTGGAAAGGCCTGGTCTTAACACTTTGGCTTGTCATCAGAAGTATCCTTTAATTGCACACCCACACCTGGCAGATGTGTGAAATGACAAGTTCATTATCAGTGTCATAGGAATTGCATCGTGTCCATGTGAGGAGGGGGATTTGGGCTTTTGGTAGAAAGCGTGGCTGCCATAACATTGCCCTTGTTTCCAGTTCCCTACCTTCAGGAATTCCCAAGCAAGTCTGTCTTTTGAAATGCATTTACTGGGAAATCATCCGTCAGTCCCAGTTATCCAGTGGAAGGAGAGTGGGGAAGGATTTGGCCGTCCTTGCAGGAGGCATGCTGGGCTCCTGAGATGCCACAGTTGGTGGAAGAGGTGACCCCAGAGCCTGGCATCTGCAAAGGAGGGCTTTAGGCTCAGCTACGTGAAGATAACTCGACCCTTTGGACAGTTGATTATTCAGTCATTCATTCACCCAAGTTTATTAAGCCTCTGCTCTTTGACAGGCACCATTCTAGGTACATGGGATTCATTCATGAAGTCAGACAGAAAAAAATTTCTGTTCACAGCATGCACGATGACACACACACACACACACACACACACACACACACACACACACAAATGAGGATGATACCAGAGAGTAATATTAAAATAGGATGGTTTGACGCAGAGTGGCTGGGTGGTGGTCCGGAAAGGCATCTCGAAGATACCATACCTCAGCTGAGACCTGAATTAGAAGGAGTCACCTGAGGTACAGGAGGAAGAGCAGTCCAGGCAGAGGGAACAGCCAGTGCAGGGACACTGTGATGTTTCTCAGAAAGCGTGGTATGTTCCAGGAGCAGAAGGACAGCCACTGTGAGGAGCATGGTGGGCGAGGGGAGGGTGGAGAAGGTGGAGACGGCTGAAGTTGAGTCCAGCACTGACCCTGCACTTCTGGCCTCACTGTGCTTAATGCTCTGTCTTTTCTTCTCCCGCAGACGACTTCGCAGAGGAGGAGGAGGTGCATTCCTTCGGTTACAAGCGGTTTGGTGAGTTCTAGCAAAGATCTGTTCCTTCTCTGTGCTTGATCTGGGATATGGTAACATGACCATGGCTGGACCTCTGACACACATGAACACGTCTGGCTCTGAGGCCCAATTTTGGTTGGAAATTGAGTTTCTGTATAACAGGTGGATGATTTCTCAGAGAATCTGAGGCTATTGGGACAGGAGTTACGCCCAGGCATGGGGAAGTGATGGGTTGGCTGAATACAAACCTGATGGCTTAACAGGCAAAACATGGTGGGAAAGGTAAATCTGTGACAAGATAATCATTTCTCTATTTTGAGATTTAGAAAACATCTTTTCCCTTTTTCCTCAGGCCCCATATTCATAACTTAGTGTCAGTGGAGAAACGAGAGGAAGACTTTTTTCAGGAACCCAGCTAGACACAGGTGCTCCAAGGTAGTCTGAACAGTGACCCCTAAAGATATCCTCATCCTAATCCCTGGAACCTGAATGTTACCTTATATAGCATAAAGTGCTTTGCAGAGGTGATCAAGTTAAGAGCTTGAGCAGGGGAGGTTATTCTGGGTTATCCGGGTGGGCTCTAAGTGGAAGCACAATTGTCCTTATAAGAGGGAGGGAGAGGAAGATTTGACTGCTGAGAAAAGAGGGCAATGGGATGATGGGAACAGATATTGGAGTGATATGCTGTGCAGGTGCAGGAAGGGGCCACAAGCCAAGGGATACAGGTGGGCACTGGAAGCTGAAACAGGCAAGGAAACATTTTCTGTTCAGAGAACTCTGGTGGGAATGCGGCCCCACCAACATCTTGATTTCAGCCGACTAAAGCTGATCTCAGACTTCTGGCCTCTCAAACCGTAAGAGAAGAAATCTGTGTTCTTTTAAGCCCCCCCCGTTCGTGGTGATCTGTCCCAGAAGCCACAGGGAACTAATCCACGCTTCTCTGCCTACTCATGGATGCTCTTCTGTCTTTGACCACACTTCCCAGGATCTGCAGTTGGGCCTCAAACTGCCAGTGAAAACATTACAAAGTTCCAAAGACAGTTCAAGAGAACTGAGGTTTTTCTGTCCAGCCCGTTTCTGTGCCTTGGTCAGAGGAAATGAGGAATAGAGGATAGAGGAGAAAAGAATGAGAGTGTGTGTGTCTGAGAGAGAGAGAGAGAGAGAGAGAGAGAGAGAGAGAGAGAGAATATGAAAGGGAATAAACCTACTTCCCGTTGCTTAAACAAAATCCTGGCTGGACCTTGATTAAATTTAACATCCCCCAGCTGCTCTGGCTCCCTCATTGCTTTAGCATTTTTCTTCTGGATACACACTTCTGCATTTCTTTCTGGGAAAAAAAATAGGGCTTTAAAGTGAGAATGCAGTGGCACGAAGCCCACGGCCCCTCCATTCATGTGCTGGCAGAGAGGCTTCTGCCCACCGTGCTCTCCCCTCCCTCATGCTACTGTTCTTTATCTGCACAATGACATGTTTCTGCATTGGTACCATGTGTTATTCTGCTTTCCCGTCGTGGGTTCACTGAAGGTTGTCATAGGAGTGAAGAGGAAACCAGACATTATAAAGGAAAGAAAAAAAAAAACCTAAAATTAAAAGGCAGAAATAAAGAGGAAAATCAAGCTTGTAAAGATAAGGCAGAATGAATGTTGACGTGCCTGTGTATTTTGGAGATCAGCAGATTCAAATCTCTACGCAGAAATCGGTAGACATATGAAGAACCAAGAGAAAAGAGTGACCTTGAGAGAAATTTTATATAAAATTTCATGATCCTGTAACTAGCTAGATGGGCAGGGATTTGGTGGAAAACACAAAAACATAGTAAGTTGCTGAAAGGATTTAATTTATGGTAGTTAAGTTGTGTGTGGAAACCATAAACTGATGACTCAGAGGGGAGACATGATAACAACGTACAAATATTGGAGAACCAGGGAGACGTGGAGAGAGTGATACCAAGTGGCACAAGTAGAAGAAGAGAGGAATGAAATTAAAAGAGAAACTTTGGAATGAGCTATGAGAGAGACATCCCGAGGCTGAGAATTCTTGGGTTCAGCTTTTAGGCACAGTGATGGATATCCAGCATAGGGGTGGAGTAGAATTTTGGAAATGGAAGAGGCTTTGCGATGATTTATATCACCCTTTACTTTTTTTAAAAAAATTAATTAATTAATTTTTGGCTGCGTCAGGTCTTCATTGCTGTGCGTGGACTTTCTGTAGCTGTGGCGAGCGGGGGCTACTCTTAGTTGCGGTGTGTGGGCTCCTCATTGCGGTGGCTTCTCTTGTTGCCGAGCGCAGGCTCTAGGTGAGTGGGCTCAGTAGTTGTGGCTCGCGGGCTCTAGAGCGCAGGCTCAATAGTTGTGGCACATGGCTTAGTTGTTCCGTGGCATGTGGGATCTTTCCGGACCAGGGCTCGAACCCATGTCCCCTGCATTGACTGGCGGATTCTTTTTTTTTTTTTGACAGGCAGATTCTTAACCACTGCGCCACCAGGCAAGTCCCTCAGCCTTTACTTTTACAGATAAGGAAGGTGAGGCCCAGATAGATCAAGTCCTTGCTCAAGCAGGTTAGCCGGAGCTGGGTTGGATGCTGGGTCTTCTAACTCTCAGGCTAGTGTAATTTTGAGGAAGGGTCCAACAGTGAGATTGAGGTGACCTCTCAATTCCTGTGTCCTAGAAGTGTCCCTGCAGTTCTGGAATCTTAAAGTGGGCTGGACACCAGTCTGGCTCCACCAGGGAGACCTCATCACATTCACAGGGCCTAGGACTCTGCACCTGGTTTTATAGAAGGTAAATGGGTTTCTAGTTCCTAAGGTGTGGCCAAGGCTGGTCATTGAAAGCAGCAGGACCCAAGAACCCAGTCCTTCAGGTATGCTTCAACTTTAACCATTAAAGGAAGACAAAGTTGGTGAAAGGTGGTGAGTGGGAGGCGTCCGGAGACCAGGCAGTCCTGTCAGCCCCGCCCCTACTTACTCCTGTGACTTGAGACCAGTCACTTCCACACTGTGGGCCTCAGTGCTGCATCTGCCCTGTGGGCAGAGTGACACCTGCCACAGTAGTAAGTCTACCTCACAAGCCTTTGGTGAGACTGAGAAGGATAGCAGATGGACCAGTGCTTCCAAGTTGCAGCACTGTGAAAACAAGGGTGGTGTTGCCACTTTCCTGAGATTTGAGGCTGTTATCACTCTTCAGACATTTTGGTCCAGCCACTGCCAAATATCAAAATGTGACAGATCTGAAATCTCATTCCTGAAGAGAGAGATAAGGATGAACATGGTAATATCACTGGCTTTTATTTTTGCAAAATAGACTGGATAACATATAGGGGTTAGTTATTGTCTAATTTTAGGTATGTCTTGTTTGTGCAAATACAGTGGTCACAGCTTGAATTTAGGCTGCAGATGAACCAGGGATTAATTATTTGCAAGGGCAAAAGGGCCACTATTTTAGCAAATTGGTAGCTTGTTTCCAAAGTTATTGATATATAGTTATTCAGAAGCATATGCTACATAAAGTCAAGGCTTGATTATGTAAAAATACTGTCCTTTTTCAAATTCAGTATAATATTTAATAAAGAGCAAAATGCATGATCATCTCCAGTAATCTATTATGGGATGGTATTATTTTAAGATGGTCATCCCTTGTCTAGTCAAGAATTCATTGTTGCATTTGGGTCTCAACCAAGGCTTCTATTTTTCTTCCATCTCTCTATATGTCCTGCTTGTTAGCCCCTTTCCCAAGGTTCTGGGCAGGTGTCTGGAGAAGAGATGGAGTTAAATCTGGTGGGTTTGCACTTATCTGCTCCTCTGATGAAAGTTTTGATGAGGGGAAACTTTGAAAGGTTAAGGAAGTGAGCATTTTCAAATTTTCATCAGGTTCTGCAGGTCAGCATTTCTTGGCCTCAGTGTGCAGAGCTAATTAATTTGGGATGTAACTATAGTTACAGTTTGGCAGAGTTCATTCTCTGGAACATGGGGTACCAGTATATAAAGTTTTATTTTCTATGGATAGAATATGATCTATACTACAATGATATCTTTCTACTTATTTCCCAGTTCCTGTTTTCTTCAAAAATATCACACATGGCTTTAGTATTCTTAATTATTATAGTTAGCAGAAAGGGAAAGAGAATTCATTCATATTCTACGGGACAAATATGAATTCATAAAATTTGGAATTTGCGGTAAGTTGCTCCAAAAACGTCTTCTGAAATCTTCTGATTAATCATGTGATTAACATGAGTGCCTTCAAGTTAAAAAAATTATTTTTCCATTAAATGGTAGAGTAGGAGGAAGGAAGAATGTCATTTCAGCTCCAAGGGATAAGTGCATCACAGTTCCAGAGAAGGGGAGAAGTGTGGGAAGAGGGGTGACTTCCAGATCCTGCTTTTTAACCCACGTACAAAAGATTGCAACAAATCCAGCTCACATTTGCTTATCACTTGTATCTTCCCAAAGTATGTACTAATGTAGTTTTCATTCACCACTGCTCCATGAGGCCAACAGGCCAGGCGCCATCTTTCCTATTTGATGACTGCTTGTCATCTTTTCGGGAGGCAGTGGGGTGCAGTGGTTGGGTGTGTGGGTGCTGGAACCAGGTGGGTGGCTTTGGATCCAAGTTCCAGCACTCACCAACTATGTGACCTTGGGCACGTGATTATCCAAAGCTGTGAAGTCCATTTCCTCACTTGTAACATTTGGGTCATCACAGGCCAACTCCATAGGGCTGTTGTGGAATTAAACATGCTGCTGGGTTGGCACAGTGCCTGGCACACTGTGAGGATCCCATAAATGTTGACCAATATCCTATTATCAGATTCCTTCTTGAACCTTTTGATCCTGATGCTTGAACATGGAACTAGGGTTTAGTAAGCCCCTGGAACCTTCTGATGTCCTGCAGCCTCATGGATTCTGGCTGCATCACATCCCCCGCTTTCCTGCTAAAAGCTGGGAGAGGCGAGAAGGCCTGGGGACATGGCTCTCTCTGCCCCAGCACCGTGGTGGGCAGTGTGGGAGCCTAATGGCAAGTACCACCCTGGGTGTCCCTTACCCTCCCTCTGGAGCCTGCTTTGCCCCTTTTCTGTGCTGGGGGTAAGCGGGATGGGGGGACAAGACTGACTTTGTTTCATTGGTTGCATTGGTTCTCTTGTGTTATCTTTGGAATAGGACCTGGTGTAATAATAGGATGTCCGAAGTTGGACTGATGCAGGAATCAGAGGCACGTGGTTCCTTCCGTCTGTGAACGTCGTGGGTAGATTTAAGGGTTGACAGTGAGCAACTGGGGGCAGCTGGAAACATTTGTTGTTTGTGTTTGACGAACAAAGCTTTGACAAAAGTGCTTCCTTGGGGCTCAGCAATAGGGAGTGTTAATAGCTATGAGAGAATAAGATCTCAAAAATTGCAAACTGTGAAATAGTAGCAAAGAGTACAAGGAAGCGTATTCTGTGGAGTAGAACTCAAATCTTTTGTAAAAAACTAAGTGGAAAAATTCTAAGAGAACTACTGAAAAATTACATAAGGGTAACAGTCCAAAAACGGGTACCAGATGCCTTTTCCTAAGTGTATTCACTGGAGTCAGTTCTTGACTTTTTTTTTTAGAAAAAGTGAGTTTTGTTTACCTGCAACTTCATAGGCCTCCCTCTACTTACAGTTTCACACAGGCTTTCTTCCCTTGGACAATAATTTTGGCTTAGCAAGAATATTTTTAACAGTTTAACCTGCACAGTGCAGGGCATGTGGGAGCAGCTCGAGAGATCTGTGTGGAATAGAACCCAGCCCTGCCCCAGAACGCCCCCGACCCTGCTTCTTTTTTTCATCATTCCCCCCCCCCGCCACCTCCTAACCTGCCTTCCAAAGAGATAACATATGAACCTTCAAATCAGGGGCGCTAGTTAAATCATGGAGCTGTGTCTTCCCAAGAGGGCTTGAGGAAGTGAATGTCTAGAAAGTGCAGAGGACCACTTGGGCTTCTGAAAAATAGCAACACAGGTATGCTTAACCAGAAAGAAAGATTCCTTCTGAGGCACATGGTGAGTTTCTGCTTTCAGTGTAGAGAGGGTTCCAAGAGTTGACCAAGAGGATGATGAACTCTCTCTGGGAAGCTGCCCAACATAAACACTTGGCCGCCCCCTCTTCTGAATGTTTGGGCTTGGGGACCAGGCTGCCTGTCTTTGCTCTCCCCGGACTCTTCCCAGAAGCCTGGCTTCATCTTGGATTTGGAGAAGGTGCCGCTTTGAAGTCATCTACCTCCAACCATAAAGGACGGCTCCGTGCATTCGTCTCCGCACAGCCCTTCCAGACCGGCACCAGCAGAGTTCACCCCTTTCCCTGATAAGAATGCCAGGAATTTCCATCATTTCCTGTGGGGAATGACTAAAGAAGCCCAGCGTGAGGCTGTCCTTTCAACAGCACCTTTTCCAAACATCTCTAAATGGAAAGGGTACCAGGCCAGGCAAAGGACTGACCCTGGGCAGAGAGATAAGTGAGGATGAGAGGCTGAACTGGTGCCCCTGTGGGGTTTCTCTTCAAAGCTGTTTGCTTCCTTAGTGGCAGAGTCTTCTTTATGTGGCTTTGCAAATCCTAATGGAGTAGATATTTCTGGTTTTATGAGAATTGGGGGTCAAACGGCATGTGGAGAAGTAGATGCCAAAGAGATTCAGAACAGCTCACGTGGCCCCTCTCCCCATACTTCCAGTCAAGCAGTGGGGCTCCTGAGACCTGAGAAGAAGGGTTTGCTGCCTATTACTTGTTTTAAATAACCTGAGATTTCCTACTTTCTATCATTAGAGATAATATTCACAATCTCCCCTGTCAACAGTGTTCACCTGGGTTTCCCTTCTTTTCCATCAAGAGCTTCTCAGTGGGCAGCTCGCATCCTCCTTGCCTCATCTTTCTGCTTACCAGTAAAAATTTGTTCAACACCACATGGCCACGTGATTATGATTTTTTTTTCTATTTTCATGTGAAAGAAAGCATTAAGCATCTTTTCTTCAATATCCTTTCTTGAATATGTGCTAGGTAAAGCTTATGGTTACCAGGGGGTAAGGCGGGGGGAGGGATGAATTGGGAGATCGGGATTGACATATACACACTACTATATATAAAACAGATAACTAATAAGAACCTACTGTATAGCACAGGGAATGCTACTCAATACTCTGTAGTGACCTACATGGGAATAGAATCTAAAAAAAAGAGTCAATATATGTATATGTATAACTGGTTCACTTTGCTGTACAGCAGAAACTAACATACATTGTAAATCGACTATATTCCAATAAAAATTAATTTTAAAAATTAAAGTAAAATACGGAGACTGAGGGAAAAAAAACAAAAGGAAAAAGAAATCTTGCTGTCCTCACTCCTGCATTCTCTGCTCTGCATAAGGGCCATACTTTGTTCAGGGAATATCAAAAGAGTCTGTTTTCTTGCATAGCTTTTTTTTTTTTAATTGAAAGTCTTGGTGGCCACCAGCAAAGAATATATTGTAAGGAAGGTTGTGAGTACGGGCGGGGCTAAGAGCACGTTGCAGGTAACGTAGCAGGAGGTGACGTAGCAGCCTCCTGGCTGAGGGAATGTACCCCAGAGTCAGCTGCCTCTGCTCAGCTTCCAGCTTTGCCACTTACAGGTGAGATAGCCTCAGACCAGTTAACCTCCCAGGGCCTCTGTGTGCTTGTCTAAAAGAGGGGAGTAATTATAGTATCTGCCTGTAAGACTCTCGTGAGAACTCAAGAAGTTAGAGCAGCGCCTTGCACACAAAAAGACTCACAAATGGTGCATCATGAGAAGTCACATAAATGGTTACAAGGTGGCTGTGGCAGTTCCAGGTGGGTGACAGACAGTCTTGGGTTCCCACGTCTTTTTGGAAGCAGGGACGCTTTCCCAGAAGGCCTTCAGAGACTTTTCCTCGCGTGTCATTGGCCAACATTGAGTCAGTCTTTTCCTAAATCAGTTACGGACAAAGGGAATGGGCGGGCCCTGGGTGGCTTGGGCTCATCGTTTGGGGCAAAATGTATGGTGAGGAATTAAGCACTCTCACCGCTGTTATTATGTATAAGTTAATACCCATAATGTAGACTATTATAAATACATAATATGTATAACATGTAATATTGTTACATTTATAATTTAATGTTAAATTAGATGATGAATGATTATTAAATAACAATATAATTTAATTGTAATCTGACCAATTATTATTTATAATTTGTTCCACATATAAAATTATCGTGTTTTATATAACATGTTGAAAAATTCAGTTCATTCACAAGATAGCTGCAATGATTTGGAATTTTGTTGTAAGTGGAGCTGCTGTGTGCTGAACTCTCAGGCACCAAGAGTTCTTAGTGTTTGACGGTTTATAAAAAGAGAAACCTTCAAAGACCAGAGATCGGTATGATAGAGAAGGGAATGAATAAATGAATGAACAAAAGTTGTTTTGCTTTCTTGGAACTTAGTTTTCTCAGTAGTGTTCAGCAGATTTGGAAGAAACAATTTTTTTTTAGAACAGGAACTTGAAAAAAAAAAAAAAGGAGACAGTCCCAAATCTCAGTGAATACAACTCCTGCCACAGGAAACATTGTGAAATTGGTCTTCTGTTCTGAGTCATAACTATAAACACTTTCTGCTTCTTCTGATATTTCATTTTTATCCTTTTTATACGTTTTTGAAAACTGACATTTGGCCCTGATTGAAACAGTCTTCTCTTTTATACACTAGGGTGTTTTTATTTTTTTCTTCATTGGTGTAAATATTTCCATATACAGATCAATTTCTTTCACATGCTGAAAGATGAGGATGAAGGATTTTAGCCTTGTTGGGAAACAGGAGAATGGAACTAAAAGTCTGCAGAAGTTCTGGCAAAAAATCCAGACTACATTCTTATCCAAATGCCTAAAGATGCCCTCTATTCTCTAATATTTGAAGTAACCTTTCTAACATGTCCATCTTGTTCTGTGAAGGAGGAAATTGTATAGATAAAAATCATTGCTGACGTTTTTTATTTTGAATCTTCAGTCTAAGCTCAAGTATTCAAAGCAGTATGAGTGAGGGAGAACCATATTCTTTCCCTTTGGGTTTTACTTTGTACTTGTAAGAGGACGTCCTCGTGGTATCTCATATTTAATATTTGACCGGGGCCATTTGATAAGGAATATCAAAATGTATTGATTGCTCTGCCTCACGTTTTACATGGAAGTCTACTGTTGAATCACTTTTGGAAACAACTGAGGGGAAATAGGAATGCTTCTCATTCTGAGAAGAATTCACTGACTGCCGTGAACTGGGGTACAAAGATGAATAAACAAGGTCTCTGCTCTTGACTCTTTTATTCCTTATCAACATTTATAATGCATTTAAAAAAATTTCTCAGAAAACAACAGGTATAAAAGTCCTTATGAAAACAAAATTTTTCTCCTAAAAATGTTTATACTAGGAATAGCCCAGATGATAAGCCTCATCAAAGGCTCCCCACAAAGAGTCAAAGGGTAGACATAGAACAGAGGGCTGCCACTTTGGGATGGAAGTGATATAACATAGGGTGTCAGAGAATTACATATAAATTCTGCAGGTGGGCATAGAAAAAGAGAGTAAAGCAGCTGGAGAACAGGGGGGAAAGCCACTGGCCCAGGGATAAGATGAGTGAAGCGTTGATGGGAATCTGGGGAAGAGATTCAAGCAAGGAACACCGGCCTTAAACAGTGCCCTTTTTCTGGGAAATGTATGCATTTTGTGAGATTTGCTGAGAAACTGAAGCAAGCAAAACTCCTGGGAAAATGTCATTCTCAGTCAATGCAGAATGAAAGCGATGTGACATTTATTAACCACCCATAATGTGTTGGGTGTCATGCACAATAAAGAAGGAAGACATGGCCTTTTGCCTTTGGGAATTTCAAGTGTAATGGAAAGCAGAGTTTTCCAACAGGGGTGTATTTGCATAAAAGAAAAATATCAGCCAACCCTACGAATTGCTTCCTCTCCCACCCGCAGAATTTCCAAAGGCACAATAGAGGGCACCACATGCCAGACGGAGTGCGAGCCGCCTCTTCTTTCTGCTGTTCTAAGTTCAGTATTGGCAAGACTTCAGTGGTTTCCGGATGAGGTTGGGGGTTCTCCTTTGCACCCGCCTCTCCCATCTGTGCACCGGAAGAGGGCGTATATGGAGTCCCTGTCCTTTGCCCCTCAGAAAAGGTTCAGGACGGGATGTGAGAACTTGTTTGATATAAGCCGGTGAGAGAAGGTTGGAAGGTAATTTCCGTCTCCAGATGGTGTCCATGCTGTGGACCCAGCTGTTACCAAACTGTTGCCACGTAAACCTGCTCTGCTTATTAACAGCAGCTTTGTGCATTGAAAGCACAATTCAGTAAATGTGTAGTAAGATGATTTGGTTTAGAATCCTTCACTATTCAACTTTTTTTATTTTGGCCGCACTGCGCGGCATGTGGGATCTTAGTTCCCCAACCAGGGATCGAACCCATGGCCCCTCAGTGAAAGCACCGAGTCCTAACCACTGGACTGCCAGGGAGTTCCCATATTTGGTCCACTTTTGATGGACCAAAACGTACCTCCTGTAAACAGTGAATAAGGATCACAGAGGGCCCGAGTGACCTCAAGCACGTAAATTTCCACTAAGCCTCGTTTGCTTGTTATGGAAAGAGGGATAACAACACTACGCATGAGAGAGGGCGCGTCGAAGATTATTTAAGGGAAGTGAAATGCTTAGCACATTGCCTGACACTTAGAAACTGTTCCATAAGTGCTCATCGGGGAAAGAGAACCAGATTTTTTAAAAAAATTGAGTTCAGTACTTCATTTGAACTCCTTTTTCTCTCCGTCTACCCAGGCACACACGTCTGTATATACTGTGTGTGTGTGCATGTGTGTGCATCACTGGGTATTTGAAGAGGTCTGAATTGGAAGCATGGAGATCAGAATTGTAGTCTTTCTTTTCCTACAGTTAACTAGCTGTGTGAATTTTGCAAAATGATGTAAACTCTCTGGGTCTCAAATAAGCTGGTCTGCAAAGGAAGGGGGTTGGTGTAGATGATTTCAAAGACTTCTTTAGGCCATACTGGGTTATGGGTTTGCAACTATAATGTGATCCAAGGCTCTGTTCTGCCACTACATGAGATTTTTAAAAATATATATTATTTTTCACCCTTTCTTTTACTTACTCAAACAATTCAGAATAAGTATTTTGGTACCCTTATTTCAGACATATTTTCCCAGGTATCTGATACAAAATTTAGCAAAAATGGCAGATGGAAAACTATCTTCTCTTCACATTAGTTTTGTTCAACTTGTCAACGATCTCATGATTGTTGGGTTTCCATTTGGTTGTATGTTCCTTTCATATAACTTTAGAAGCATTGAAGCATTTTCTAGGCTTAAGTGTTTTGAACTCACTTTATTCTAGATTTCTACACTCAAAAAGGGAAGATTCTATTCCCTCCAAGCTTCATAAAATCAGTGGGTAATTATTCAGATACACGTGTCTGCAAATTTAATAAGAAGCATAATGCTTCCATTAATAATCCCCAAGAAAATCTGGCAGTTTCTCTCAATTCAGTGATCTGTTTATATTTATCATATTATGAATTTTTTCTTTGTGCTTCTCATGTTAATGAAAGACATATTGAATGAGAACCTAAATCTACTGGTTATCCACAAAGGAAAAAACTCTCTTTAGCCATGCCCCTTATTGAGAAGAAGGCCCCCTGGGAGCTCTGTCTTTCTCACCTTCCTGAGTTAGTGACCAAATATTAGAATACACCCGCCCACACCCATACACACACAAAAGAGAGAGAACCAGGGGTTATGGTTATGTAAAGTGAGAACACGTATATTTAAAAAGCTTGTGAGCTAGATTTTTTTTCCCAGCTGGGAAATTATTAGGTCAATTCCTTCCCTCTCTGCCATTTTGTAAATAGTTAACCTCACTTTGAAAATCGTGAATGAGTCAGCATTTGAATGAAGGGAAGAAAAAAAGAAGGAAGGAAAGAAGGAAGAGTATTACATTTTTTTTTCCTATTTATAATTGCAAACACTTAGAAATGATATTCTGATAAATTGAGAGTCTTTTTTTTCCCTGCTGGGCACTTGTGTGGATTTAGGTATATATGCATGTAGCTGGAGACCTGAAGGATTTGGGGTTCCTGGGGCTGAAAGAAGGAAGAAGGAAAAGCCACAGGGGAGGGGAAGAGAGAGCAGAGTAGGGGTAGCAGAGAGTCCCGCAGGCTGTGGGATGGGGGAGTCAGACAGTTGGATTTAGTTCTCAAGGGCCAGGGATTCCAGGAAGAAGGGAGGGAGCAAACCGTTGCATTCTGATAATTTCTTACTTTTAAAAAATGTATTTTTCCCAGCCCTGGTGTAAGTACATTGGGGACAGAGATAGTGTCCGTTTTGTTCGTCATTGAACTTAGGACAGGTCCTCGGCTCAACAAGCATTTGAGAACAGAAGAGTAATATGCTTGGGTGCTTATAACACGCGTTGTACTCAGGGTGTTTTCTTAAATGTTACCTATACCCATGACCTGGTGGGCATCTCCCCGACGGCGTCTGTGTGTGGACCAAGAACATTTTCCAAAGTTGAATTCTGGGGAGGGAGAGGCGCGGACCCCAAATCCAGCATCCAGCCATGGCACAGACTCAAAGTCAGGACAGATGCCCCACGGCTGGGACTAGGGCTGAGAAGGAAGAACAACTAGAGCCGACCCTGGGGATGGGGGTTGCACAGAGTTCCCGGTCTATTAGGGGGAGAGACAGAGCACCTGAAATTCTCTAGCTGAGGTGGGCCCACGTCCCTGTTTGCTTCTTCAGAAAGACCCTGGGAAGGTCCTCTGGCTTCATCTGAATTTCTTTTGTGCTTAAACTTAGTTAAGATTATAGAGCTCTTGTGAAGGGCAAATACTCTAGGAAGTTATAGAGAGGAAGATGGTCACTCAGTCATCTGCGCTTCAGGGTGAACTATTTAATCAGATTGCTTTCTTCCTCAAATCTGGCTGAAATCAGCACAGTGATTGTTTTTAAGAGATTCGTCTTTCAGAGATATGAAAGGTTCAAGGAGCTTTGGATCTAAGGCACCTGGGATTGGGGAAGAAATTCAAAAATATCTGTCATGTACCTATTATATCCTATCCCTGTGCTAGACCCCGGGATTGGATTGCTAAGACATGGCACCAGTGTGTGTAGTCCTCATGGTGTAACAAAGGGGAAAGAACATCTACATCATCATACTATAATTTGAAAGATCCTTAAAAGGAAATAGAGGACCCAGATACTGAAGTTACTAATTCTGCAGGGAAGGGAGGAACCCGTGATCAGAGAAGCCATAGAGAAGGATGATTGTTTAAGGGCGGGGCATTAAAATGAGGAAGTCCCCTGGCAGTCAGTGGGTGAGATCCTCAAGGCAGAAGAAACAGAATGAAATTAGATCAATAGCATCAGTAGCATCAAGGGGCAGTAAGTCCTGTCTTCAGGGGACACAGACAGGCACACTCAGAGATATTGCAGGTTTGGTTCCAGATCACTGCAGTAAAGTGAATATCCCAATAAGACAAGTCACACGATATTTTTTGGTTTCCCAGCGCATGTAAAAGTTATGTTTACACTATACTGTAGTCTGTTCAATGTGCAGCAGCATTATGTCTAAAAAAAAAGCAATGTACATACCTTAATTTAAAAATACCTTATTGCTAAAAAATGCTAAACCATCATCTGACAACACGGGTTGCCACAAATACCTTCAATTTCGAAGCACAATAGAACAAGGTACGCCTGTGTACACCTGCAGGCAGAGGTGCGCCCTGCCGCTGGGATCCAGTATCCAGCGATGGTCATTAAATGCTGTGTCTATTAGGTGCCTGATATGTTTCAGGGGCTGGGAAGGATTCAGAATAGTAACTCATGTTCGCTGCTGTCGGGGTATCACCACCAAGTTAACAGGACAGAAGTTACTCACATGAAACAAGAGCAAACAATGCAAGCCACTATATCCTAGAGGTCTGTGCTGAAGGTGAGTCCAGACAAGAGGAAATCAGGAAAGGAAAAGGAAAACCATTGCATCGGTCTGGGGCTCTGAGTGAGGAGGGGCAGGAATTAGCTCAGGGTGCCTGTGCGGATGGGGAGAAAAGGCCGCCAGGGAGGGAAATTGTAAACCTTCCTGCCTGGAGCTGGGGTTGCGTGTTGGGGGCTGGGCTGGGCTGGGGAGCTGAAAACTAAGCAGAATTTCCATTTGATCCAATTAAAGTAACCGGGCTCAAAGTGTTTTAACAGATCCGTCTGTGTAGCAAAAGGAGTTATCGGGAGCGACTGATGTGCTGTTACTACGTAGTTTTATACAGAAAGAAGAGAAAGTGGAATTTAGGGGAGAGGGGAAGTGAGCTGTCGCCGTCACTGGTGAGTAAGCTGATAATGTGCTTGTGACGACGGGAATGAAGTGAGAGATTCGAGTAATCTGTGACTCCACGATGTCTCTGACTCTTACGGTGCTCACTGATAGTCATCTGCCACTGAGATTCAGAGGTCAGCCAGGGAGGCAGCGGCCACAGCACAGCCCCGCCGGGCACGCTCGATGTTTACGACACAGGCCGCCACTTTTCAGTGCATTGAGACTATTAGGCAACTAATTATTTTTCTTTGTATGTGTGTGGTTTATTCCTTTCCTGATTTTAATAGATCTTTTGGTTTGGCTGGTCGTTGCCAGATGTCTTAAATGCAACCATGTACCGTCAGGTACAGTTAATAAGCACGTTTTACTAAGTGGCTGCTACTTCACAATGTGCCAGTGTGATGCTGGAGATCTTTGATTTGGGGGAAAACAAAACAACAGCAAACCAGGCCTAAAACAAAACACTGTAAAAGAAGTCTGAAAATCAGCGAGCCTCACCCGCTGCCAAGGATAAGTAAATCCCTTTCTGGAAGAGTGGATGCCGAAAGCCGGCTCTGAGGTTGGAAGCTCATTTTGGGAAGCAAGTCAAGGAGGGGGAAGTAGTGAGTGAGGGGAGCTGAGCCACACACACTGGGAAGGCAGTGGGCTTGTGGGACTAAGCGGGGCCTCTCAGTTGGAGCCAGAGCTTCTGCAGAACCTGCCACCCCTTCCCCAAACTCCTCTCCCCACCCCATCCTCCCGAAAGCACAGAGATAGAAAGAGCTGGCTCCTCCATTGTTGCTGGGAGGGCTTAAATCTGAGATATTGCACTTGGCTCTTCTCAATAAACTCTGGCTGAGGAGAAATTAACCTGGGGCTGCTCTGCTTTGCCTTTTTCCAATAAAAGAAACATACCGGCTTCAACATTTCAACCATTGTTTGTGCTGGTAGAATGCTTCTCTGTCTGTATCCCTGTGGTCAAGTGCGCCATCTCATACAGCCACCTGATAAATTGTGTGCGGTTTGGAGGGGCCTCATCCATCAGGCAGCAATGCTTCTTCGCTGTTTTCTTTTAATAACAGCTGTATTGAGATAGAGTTCACATATCATACAATCCACTGGTTTAAAGTGTACAGTTCGATAGGTTTTAGTGTGTTCAGAGTTGTACAGCCATCGTCACAATTTTGGAACATTTTCATCCCCCCACCAAGAAACCTTGTATCCATTAGTCATCACTCCATTCCTTCCAAATCCTCCTCTGTGAAACCCCTCAGCAACCACTAAGCCACTTTCTGACTCTATAGATTTTCCTCTTTTGGACAGTTCATATAAATGGAATCATACCATATGGGGGTCTTCTGTATCTGGCTTATTTCACTCAATATAGTGTCTTCAGGGTTCATCCATGTCATAGCATGTATCAGTACTCCGTTCCTTTTTATCGCTGAATAATAGTCCACCTACATTTTGTTTACCCATTCATCAACTGACAGGGATTGGGTTGGTTCTACTTTCTGGCTATGATGAACCATGCTGCTGTGAACTTTATTGTACCAGTTTTTGTGTGGACATATGTTTTCACTTCTCTTGGGTGTGTACCTAGGAGTAGAATTGCTGAGTCACGTGTCACCCTATGTTTACCTTTTGGACTCCATTCCAAAGTGGCTGCACCATTCCATGACTGAGTATCCCCATTTTTTTTTTATCCCAAAAGACAAAAAAATCAGCTGGGATTATTTTGCTATCATACAGGGATGATATGTATTAACTAAAAAGGAATAGAATTGAAATGACGTGAGAGTGGTTTTAGATACGGTGGCATTACATCTCAATATCTATACATTTCGATACACTTCAGTTTGCTGCCATGTGGAAAAGGTGGTCTGGTTAACCTTCCTCTTCTCCCTCTTTTCTAAGTCCCTGTTTAAGTCAGTGAGGGTGCAGGCAGTGCTGTGCCTGGATTCCCAGTGCGGCAGCCCTGAGCTGTATGTGGCTACAGAGCTCTTGAAAATGAGGCTGGTTCAAACTGAGATATGCTGTCAGTCTACACTCTGCCTAGACTTGGAAGACATACTATGAAAGAAAGAAGGTAGAATACCTCATAATAGTTTTTTATATGACTGCATGTCAAGATGATAGTATTTGGGGTCTATTGAGTTAAATAAAATATACTGTGAAAAATAACTTCACCTGTTTCTTTTTACTTTTTTTTAATGTGGCTACTAGAAATTTTTTAATTACATATGTGATTTGTATTTCTATTGGACAGTGTTTTTACATACTATTAATATTTTCAAGGCTTGTTTTTGAGCTCCTGGAAAAGAAAAATATGTCATCTAAATACCCTTTGGGTAAAACTCAGATGATTATTAGCAAATCTGCTTATCACTTTTTATCACCAGGAATCCATTTGCTCCCTGAGTGAGAACAGCAAATCAGATGAGCCCTGGTCAGCTTTCAGCAGTAGGGCCTTAACTGACCAAGCAGCCAACCGTCCTTCAAAGTTAACCCATTGCCTACCCAACAAAATAAGAGAAAGCCTTGAAGAACAGAAACATGGCCATGAAGACGTTAAAGCAACATCCTGTGATAATTGGATACAGCTCCTTCCCTGACCCTCCCAGTCACGGGCTGGCCTGAGACGATGCCCCTTTCTGTTGTGTAACCTGGTGGACATTGCAGACTAAAGAAGAGAAGATGGGGCACACACGGCAGACGATGGGGAAGATGCTGGGGGCGTTGATCGCTGAGTCGTCCTTCAGCTAACGTGTGAATACCACTTAGCTGTAAATAGAGAGAGTTGGGCCAGGGCTTCTCACCTGCCTTTTTTGTTGGAAGAACAGTATTCAGGTTACCAGGAAAGCTATGTGGAAGGCATAACATCCTTGGCAACCCTCTTTTGTAAAACACACATCAGGTACTGGTGTTTTTAATTTCAAATATCTGGACATAAGGTTACCACTAGTTGTTTCATGATTCAAAACAGAGAACAGACCTGTATTTTGGCAACATCCCCAGGTAACATAATTTAGCTTGACTCCAGACCTCAAGACAGATACATTCCTGAATTCCACTTCAATAGGAAGAAAACTTCTTGCCATTTGGCTGAAACTTTCACTGATGCGTAAAATGAAACTTGGGATGGGAGTGGATTCAGAAGGTGAGACAAAGTCCATAAAACCTTAGGGCATAGAGTGAATGAAGAATCCTGATCTCTCTTGTGGCCCATCCCAAGTGACTGTGGAAGAAGGAGAATAAAAAGAGGTAAGAGCCAGCCAGGAGTTTATCCTTGAATGACAGCAGAGGGACTCCACGTGTGTTTAAATGATGTCTCTTGTCAAAAATATTCTTACTGTTTTATGGATGTTGCTTACTTGAGCTCACGGCCAAATCAAAATAGCTGAGTTCATTTTCTTCTTCTTTCTCTTGATGAGTTCTTAAGTGAAGGATTTGGCAGGCTAATCAGTCATCACTCATCACTTGCCCGTTTTAAAGGAAGAACCTCAGGGCAGTCCCCCTGGGAAGTACTGAGAGGTCATTATGGTTTACTGAAAAACGGGATAATTAAGAGAGAGAGACAACAATCCTATAAATGAACACACATGTGTTTTGCAGGATTTCCAGGTTGATTTGGGGGCCAACCTTATGAGCAATGATCCTCCTTTGAGAAGGTCCTCAGCATCCTTTTTTCCTCTTGTACTCCCTTACCTTATAGCTGAGAGGCATGGGCGAGTCAGGAGATTGTATCCGACCTCTGGCTTCACTTCCACCATGAAGCTTCTGGAAGGTGGAGAAAGGAGTATACAGAAGCATTCTGGTACATGCATGGTACTTGCTGCCCTGGGTGTATAGAGAAAGCTGATCTGGGGTCTCCTGACATGCACCTGCCTTTAGCAAGCAGAGTTTTATGTAGACAGAACTATCTTAAACGCCCTTCATATCATCACTCAGGTTTTACATACATAACCCTTCACTCCTGCAAGCTCTCCCAGTGAGAAAAGCTGTCTGATTTACGATTTCACTTATAAACTTGTTCAGCACACACGTACCAGGCACTGTGCATGCTTGCTCTTCCAAGTGATCATTCGTTCAAAAGTAGACGTTTGTGATAGGCACTGCTTGACCCCAAAAGAGAACACAACACATGACTTACGAGACTTAGGGCCTGTTGACGGGACAGAGGCCGTTTTGTTGGCACCCTTCACACCATAGAGGGATTTTTCTGCCCACAGCTAAGGGCCATCCTGTCCTGAATCAGTCTAAGCTCCTCATGGAATCTGGGTGATCCAGCTCTGTCCACCAGCTAAGTAGATGGCAAATAAGAATGCTCCGAGGACCCAGGGTGTGAAGTGAGAATTCCATCAGGTGTAGTGGTGGAGCAGAGAGGAAGCTGGGAGAAAAGGCTTCACCCAGGAGAGAGGAATCTTGGGAAGTGGTTGTATGGGGCAAGAGTCTGGGATCATAAGACGGAAGAGGTCCAAAATTAAGGAGGGGCTTTTTAACAGGTGGAACTGGCCAGCAGTGGTCCAGGCCGCCCCATAGGTCACCGTCAACTCCTAGGTCCTGAACTGCCACCTGTTCACAGAAGCCGAGACTGGCCTTTGGAAAGTGGGGCTGTGTGGTCAGGAACAGCCGTTCCCCGATGCCTGTGGTGAGGGAGGAGGGCCGGCCGGGGTAATTCAGGCAGCTTCTCCCCCTCCCCACCCACCTTCATGTCTTCCCAGTTGTTTGGATAAGCCTGCAAACTCAGGTGGAGAAAGGAGAATTGCCCTAAATTACCAGAGATCTGTGTCTCCTCAAACACAGGGCTCAATTCAGTAGCAGTTGAAAAGATCATTGCTTTCTTAACATGAGAAACAAAAATACATCCTCAGTGGGTTGTTTCAAGGGTAAGTTAGGAAATTAGTGATAGAGTTTTTGATCCTAACAGAGTTCTCTGAGAGCATTCTTAAAACTTACTCATGTAACAGATAAGAAAACTTAAAACAAACAGTAAAAAAGTTGCAAATGACACCCCCCCACCACCACCACCAAAATCACAAGTGAGCTGAATGTTGTTCTCTTTTTCCAGCTCTTGGGCTTGAGGTTCATCTCACATTCATAGTCTCCTCTGGCCTGAACTCTTTTCTGGCAGGTCCAGTTGGTTTCTTTTGTCCCAAGGAAGATGTGGTGTCTCTGGCCAACCACATCTTTATGCAGCCTTCGACATATTTATGTAGCCTAGAAGAATTTTAAAAGATAAATTTACTGTAACTTTTGAAAAATGACCCGTATCCTGCCAGTAAGATATGCCATCCCTTTAATCATACACTCGAAATGGTCAAGGATCCCGTTTTTGTTGGCAGTGATGTTTCCAAACGCTGAATGAAGAAGGCTTGTTTTCCTTCTACTCCCCTTGGTGTGGAGTGCAGAGAAGAGCAAAATGAGGAAACAGCTGAGAAACCCCACAAGTGTAGGGACTAAGATCTTCATGGAAGGCGCTAGTTGGCTTCATTTACACCTTATGTTAAGTAAATAAACCATGGACTTTTCCGGCGTCCATTTCCCGACAGCTCAGCCAACTCCACCAAAGGATTCTGCGGGTTGGAACAGTTGCCCTGCCTGTATTTCAAAGATGAGGACCTCTGATCGACATAACTCGGTCCACTTGCTGAATACGTGTGCTTTGCTTAAATACCTTACTTGCCTCCAACAGCCCGAGCCTGTGACGTGGACATTCTTCAAGGCAGGGTTAAAAAACATCTGCAGCCTAGAAATCAGAGTTCCCCAGGGAGGGTGTGAAATCCAGAGTGTGCTGATCTGTTTCCTGTCTTTGTTATGATTTCTTCACTGTAACTGAATATCCTTGGGCGCTCTGGTGACTGGGTACCCGGGCGCAGCTGTGTTAGCAGGCCAAGGACTGTTGGCTTACGGGGCTCCTCGCGCGTTTACCTAACCAGCTTCCCTAATCCCAGGCAGGCCTATTAATTTACAGGGTAAGCTGCTCCTTGTCTGCAGATCAGCGGGTCTCGCTGTGCAGTCCCTGCTGTTAATCATAATCTAATTAAGGCTCATTAGGAGGAAGAGCCGTCACCTAGCTGGACTGATCCTTGCCAAGACAAAACTCGCAGGGACACCAGCAAGCCACCATCCTAACAAAATGCCCATGAATACGCCACCAGAAAACAGTGAAATATTTCAGAACCCGAAGACCGTTCCAGGCTCATCCGTGGAGAAGCAGCAGGGCTGAACACTCTCAGCGTTGTGCATTATGTGGGCACGGCTCTTGCCTACCACCTGTATTTTATTTTTACCTTCTGGCTGGGAAGCTGATCTTGCAGTCCCCAAAGTCTTTGATCCTCATGTGCGATCCCTCCAGAATCTAAAGAGTGAATCACCGAGGGGTGACCACTGCCCACAGCCCACAGCCCAGTCAGAAGCTGCTCTTTGTTGGAAGAGAAAATGTGCCTTTTGGAAATCTTGAAGATGACATAGTTTATTCTTGAAACGTGGCATCCGCTGCCGGTGGCTTTCCAGTAAGCTGTGAGAGCATTTAACCCAAAGTGGGTTTGTGACCCTCTTGAGCCAAGGTGTGGGATGGCCCAGTGAAGTGTGGAGAACAGATCACTGGTAACTCAGAAGCCACGCTGCTGTTTCCGGCACTGAGGGGAGATCCTGACCAACACTGAGTATTTCTTCAGAGAAAGTTTCTAGACAGCTTTTCTCTCCTTGTGCAAAATGTTGCAGCTGTGTGGGCCTGGCTCCGAGCACAAATTGCTCGTGGGACACGATTGGTCCAAACCCCCAGTGCTTCCTGACCAGTGAGGGGTTTGTGTTTTGTAGGAAGGTTGGAGAACTCGGCCATGTGCAGGATGGAAATCAATGCAGCATAACGCCAAGCTCATAGCTCTGCACTGGGAATTCGGACCAAGCGTAGCTACAGAGTGGATGTTCGTGCTGTCTTGCCCGCCTCTAGGAGATGGGGTGAATGTGGGTGTCAGATGGTTTTTCTCAGTCCTGTGGCTACGTTCAACTCAGAAAAGCAGTAAAATGTTCCACGCAGTGGATTGCAAGGCCCTCTTAAACCAGCCAGGCTTCAGCCACGTGCTCTGTAATCCCACCTGAGGGCTGACACACGGTCTGATTTCACACCCTGCTTGAGTGTGCCTGATACACTTAAGTATTGTGTCATTTAAAATACGTCACACTATTTTTATAACATTATCCCATCACCGTGCCTTTCATTTCTATTTATCTCCCAGTGGGGCTTTCCGCTTAGCTACCACACCGTCGTGGAATGGGAAACAATGATTTTTCACATGGTTTCCGTCTGGCTCACAGGCATGGTCTGAACGATGATGTGTGGTCTGTGATCATCAAAGGGGTCCCTGCTGGTGGGGGAGGGGGGCTGCTTGGACATCAGTAAGATCCGGAACCTCAGGGATCTTCAAGGATAATTCCACCCAGCGTGTATCCTTCATCGCTTTGAAAATAAAACTCAAAATTCTGATTCTAGGAAGCCCTTTCTGGCCAATCTGCACGGCTCAACATTTGTTTAGTCAGGCATTTATTGAGCATCTGTCGTACACCAGACTCTGTTGTAGACTCTGGGACCACAGTGGAGAGCAAGACAGAGATTACCTGTCCTCAGGCAGGTGGGAGAGATAGCTAATCAGCTAATAAAAACAATTCCAGTAGGTGCCGTGGAGAAAATCCAGGATGGGGGACTAGGGCGTGGTGGCACTGAATGGTGTTCTGGATAGGATGGTTAGAAAAGGCCTCTCGGGGGAGGTGACATTGGAACAATAAACTGATGGGTGCTGTGATTTGGGGGAAACATTATAGCCTGAGGTGGAAACAGCCTGGAGTGTACAAGGAACAGAACTAAGCCAGATGTTGCTAGAATAGAGTGAAGGGGAGATGGAGGATATGAAGTTAAGAAATGAGGTGGGGGGACTAGAATATGTTAAGACTTGGGGTCCATGGGGAGGACTTTGGAGTCTATGGAAAGCCTTCATGGGTTCAAGTAGAGAAGTAAGATGGTCTGGCTTGCACCTCATAGTGTAAGCCACTCTGACTCCTTCATGGCAAAGTGTGTTGGGGCACAGAGGGCGGGGAGGAAGGTGTGAAAGCAGGAGGCTTGTAGGGGGTCATGTCCGTAGACTAGATGGGGGTGGGGGTATCCCGGACTGGAATGGAGAGATGGTGGAGATGATGGGAAGTGATGGTATTGGGGGTATATTTTAGAGGCACAGCTAATCCGGCTTGCTGATGTGGGTGTAACGGAGTGAGGTTGAGGATGTTTAGGTGTTTGGTTTAAGCATCTGGGTGAAGAGTGGTGCATTTATTGACACTGGAACCTAAGGGATGAGCGGATTCGGAATTTTGTCTTAAACATGTCAATTTTGAGATTATACATCCAGTGAGATATAGTTGCATGAGTCTGGAGCTCGGTGGAGAAGTTGTGGCTGCAGATAGAAATTGGGATCTTCAGCAAGTCAAGGGACTAGGGGCAATTACATATGGAGAGAGTGTCGACAGGAAAGCTGGGAGCTAAGGACTGCCCCTCAGTATTATTTAAAGGTTGAGAAGAGGAGGAAGAACCAACATTCTGTTCTGCAAAGTTCAGCGCTTACACCTAAATCGTACACACCAGTTCCTCACTCCCAGGGGACAGCTGTATGCTCTTCCCGTGTGTTGGGGGGCAGGGGAGACAGGTCTTCATCATTTCCCCCCTCCTCTTTCTTCCTCATCTTTCTACTTTTCCTTTTTCTCCTCCCTGTTTTTTCCCCTTCCTTCTCCCTCCTCTTTCCTCTCTTGATTGATTCCCAACTTCTAGAGCTCCCCAACCTGGCCGGGAGTCGACTTCTTTCTGGCTTATCCTACACATTCCTATCCTTACTGATCCCCAGAACAAGTCCAGTGACACTGATCATGTGTCAGTAATTCAGAATTCTTGCTTGCTAAATCCACTGCTGCTTTTAAGTAGGGGAAGTTGGACTTCTGGTGGGGGAAGGAGAAAAACAAACCAGCAACCTCCAGAGACCTTCTTTGTTGTCCAGAAATTCTTCTGTGGATCAGAGGATGGATTTGACAGTGTGTAATAAAGAATAACTCTAGTTTCCTGCTGGGTTTTAGGATGATGTCTTTTGGTTACATTCTTTCAACTTGTAGAATGTTAGCTTCAAATTCCCATGGGTTAGGACTTCTGACGTTGTGTCCCCAAGTGACACTGTTTCGTGGGGCAAAGGCAGCGTCCTTCACTCCCTCCCCAGCCACCTCGCACTTCCATTGGAAGTGCACGTTGCCAAGGCACTAAAGTGTTTGTGGGGAAAGAGGAACAGATGTGAAGTTCCACAGAAAAGACACACAAGGCAAAAAAACGATATTGGCAGGACACAGTAATTAAAAAAATAAACCCGCAAGTCAGTCCTGGAGATCCAATCTTTGGGTCCTGCCTTGGGTTGGGGAAAGTTTTGGTTTTGTCAGGGGTGATATCGGCTGATCTTCCACACTCCCATGGAACCCTGCCAGAGCCAACACCTGGAAGCATAAGATTTCTTCCAAGATTCTTAAGAAATGTTCTTTGATGGTGGTAGTGAGGAAGAGGAGGATGCTGCTGAAGAGGCAGTTCCTGGAAGCAGCAACCAAAGCCTTAAGCGATAAAAAATGATAATGATGATGATAACCACCATTCAGTGAGTGCTTACACGTGCCAAGCACTGTGCTGTACATTATGTCTTACCTCATCCTTACTACAGTCTCACAAAGCAGGAACTAAAGGTGGAGGCGGATCCCGTTTTATTGATGAGTAAGCTGAGGTTTCAGGGCGTTGCATAAGTTGCCCAACATTATCGGCTAGTAGGTGGGAGAAATTTGAAACCAAGTCTCTGATTTCAGAACCCAAGCTCTCACTCTAAACCATATGTATTGGAAACAATGGTGCACAGTTCAAGTCGGTTTTCCTTTTCTAACAGAGTCTGTGTGAGTGATAATGGATGCCAGTGAAATTTATTCACTCAGTAATATCTATTCTGTTTAACACTAGATCATGCATAGTGGGGGCATTCAAATATATGTGACATTATTCTTTTTCTCATGCAACTTACAGTCTTTGAGAGAAGACATAGTCTAAAAAAAATAGATAAGAGTATAAGGCAACGTGGAACCAAGTGCCTAATCAGAGGTATAGACAAATATTGCAGATGCTCAAGAGAGAGCAAGACAGTGTGAGTTACAAGGGTCAGGGTGATACCTCTCCTCTATGATATAACTATCTTTTTTTTAAAGTAATTTATTTTATTTTTATTATTTATTTTTGGCTGCGTTGGGTCTTCGTTGCTGTTGTGGGCTTTCTCTAGTTGTGGCGAGCGGGGGCTACTCTTTGTTGTGGTGTGTGGGCTTCTCACTGTGGTGGCTTCTCTTGTTGCGAAGCACGGACTCTAGGCTCATGGGCTCTAGAGCGCAGGCTCAGTAGCTGTGGCTTGCGGGCTCTAGAGCGCAGGCTCAGTAGTTGTGGCGCACGGGCTTAGTTGCTCCGCGGCTTGTGGGATCTTCCCGGACCAGGGCTTAAACCCGTGTCCCCTGCATTGGCAGGCGGATTCTTAACCACTGAGCCACCAGGAAAGTCCTATAACTATTTTTTTAATTAATGTAAAAGGTAATACTTAATAGCCTACGAAAATGAAATATTTGTTGGTAAAATCTCCTTTTACAAAATACTATTATACATCTTCAAGGAATTCATGGAAAAGACTGACAAGTACAGGTTTCTGGTAACTGACTATATTGCCGAACTGAATGAATAAGCATTTTCAGAACTCTAATGGAAAACTGATGAATTCATAGAAGTGCTAACAAAAGATCAAGATAAAAAAGAATTAATTACATGGGACTGAGTGAACTGATGAGGATGATTATAATTTTTGACTTTCTGTTTGAATAAAAAAAAAATATCCCACAGGGACTCAGAGGCAAAAAATATACAAATCAATTTTCACTGCAAAGTAAAGGAGCTGTTACAGTGGAGGATTCCTGGACTGAATGTCAATATTATGACATAGTATGAGTGTGTTTCGTTGTTTGGTAATTGCAATCATTGTTGCTTTTGTTGTGGTCATCCATTTACAATGCTTGGTGTCAGTTTACTTATCTCTTGTAAAAATAAAATACAGTGTGAAAAAAAAAGAAATACTATTATAACATTGTTTCAATAGGGGAATTTATCTATAAATCCCACAGAAGACCTTAAATGGTATGGTTTTGGTGTTGTGTATCTAAACACAGTTTCTTGACTGAGTTTGGTGATCATCATTTACTGAGGCCCTTCTACGTGGCAGGCTCTGTGCAAGGTCAGTGGGATTCCAAGATGACTGAGACATGGTCCTTGTAGTCAAAGAGCTCAGAAAATAGGAGGGCAGATGTGAGAAGGGCAAACTTGAGGGTGGGAGACCAGTTAAGAGTCCCTTTCAGTAGCGAGGGGTGGAGAGATGAGCAGAAATAGAGACACAGACGTAGAGAACAAACGTATGGACACCAAGGGGGGGAAAGGGGGGCGGGGGATGAATTGGGAGACTGGGATTGACATACATACACTATTGATACTGTGTATAAAACAGATAACTAATGAGAACCTACTGTATAGCACAGGGAACTCTGCTCAATGCTCTGTGGTGACCTAAATGGGAAGAAAATCCAGAAAAAGGGGATATATGCATATGTATAGCTGATTCACTTGGTTGTACAGCAGAAACTAACACAACATTGTAAAGCAACTATACTCCAAGAAAAATTTAAAAAAAACTAAAAAGCTAAAAAAATACATACATACATACATGCTTGGGAGGTAAAAAAAAAAAAGCAGGACTGAAGGGGGAGGTCAGAAAAGCCAGGTATCCAGGATAATGCCAAGACTTCTGACTGGCTCAGGGGTGGTGATGCACCATCTGACACAGAGCCTAGGAACATTTTAGAAGGAGTATGAATTAAGTTTTGTACACATTCAATGTGAGGTAATTGTTATGGGCTGAATTGTATCCCCTCCAAAAGATGTTGAAGTCCTAATCCCTAGTACCTGTGGATATGATCTTATTTGGAAATAGGGTCTTTGCAGGTGATCAAATTAAGATGATGTCTTTAGAATGGGCCCTAATCCAGTATGACTGGTGTCCTTATAAAGAGGGGAAATTTGGACACAGAGGGCACACAAAGGGAGAACACCACGTAAAGACGAAGGCAGAGATCGGGGCGATGCAGCAGAAGCCAAGGAATGTCAAAGATTGCCAGAAAACCATCAGAAGCTAGGAGAGAGGCATGGAAGAGATTTTTCCATCACAATCCTCTGAAGGAGTCAACCTTGCTGACACCTTCATCTTGGACTTCTGGCCTCCAGAGCTATGAGAGAATAAATTTCTGTTGTTGAGGTAACTGTGTTTGTGGTACTTTGTTAGCACAGTGCTCTGTAGGTTTCCTGTGGCTGCTGTGACAAATTACCATAAATTTGGTTGCCTAAAACAATAGAAATTTATTCTTTCATAGTTTGGGAGGCTAGAAGTCCAAAATCAGTTTCACTGGGCCGAAATCAAGGTGTCAGCAGGGCTGGCTCCTCCTGGAGACTCCAGGACAGAGTCTGTTGCCTGCTGCTTCTAGTTTCTGGTGGCTTCTGGCATTCCTTGGCTTTTGGCCACATCACTTGGGTCTCTGCCTCTGTGGTCATGTTGCCTTCCTGTGTGTTATATAATTTCTGGGGATGCAATTTTTTAAAAAGACGATTGATTTCAATGAAAGAGATGAATTCAAGTAAACAGTATTTATTCCCCCCTCCTTCCCTCAGATGTCGTTTCTTTGGGAGCAGAAAAATGACCTCATATTCTTTTTCTTGTTTGTGAATATACTGAATGTACAATATTCCTTCAATGAAAATAGCTTTTCAAAAGAAACTACTGAAGTTATTCCTCTGTACACTGTAGCAAAAGGCATTGCTTTACTTCGGTTAGGTTTAGGTACAGTATAGTCATTTAAAAAACCTTTTAAACTCATTAAAAAATGGAAACAGAATCTGTGAAAAACATATCTCCCCACAAATTTCTTTTGACCATTTTCGTTCACTTAATTATTCTAACCTATGCTTGTTTTTGGCCACTGACAACCTAATTGGCCTCACAGACATCTCATTGTATTCAACGTCTCCACTAGTTGAACACTATCTCCTCTCTGGACTCCACAGGATTTCGGGCAATAATTGTGAAGTTCTTGGCGTGAGGGTGGGGTTGGGATGCCCATACATTATGAAAAACAGAGAGAGAAGAGAAAAATTATATTTCAAGTTAACTTGGTTTTACATAGCAGAGTCTGCGCCTGAGCATTCATTCACCACATACCCGTTGAGGGAAGTCAGTCTGTTTACACTGTCTTAAGTCAAGGGTCCTATTTTTACACAAGGTTTGCCAAACCGAGTTATACGACAGTAGTGCTCTGCCAACACAAAGATTATTGGATCAAGCTCTCTGTGAGCACTTGTTTGCCAAACAGAGTCAGTTGTGTTTTATCTAGAGAACCCCAGCCTTGCCCAGTTCATCTTGGAAGCTCCATTGTGTTTATCCCACGATGGTGACAAACTGGTTAAAAGGAAGATTACCCCAGGAGTAATATTCTCAAGAGAGACAAAAGGCACTGATACAGACAGGCTTTAGAGAAAAGGTAAACTTTGTGGCTACCACTTGGGTCTTTGAAAGCAGCGTAATTATTGTTCTCCAGTCAAGGCAGTGCTACATTCCACCCTGACCTTTTTAGATACATATTTTCAATGCACAGTATTCCCCCAAGTCAGATTCCGCACCCACACCCCCATTACAACATACTTTGACTGCTGGCTATTTTTGAAAAGAGTTCTAAAAATATTTGATAATTATAAAAAATAGAGGTTAGAGTTTTTCCTCTCCGGGTGATTACATTATTGATATATTTTTCCAGAGGGGGGAAATGTGGTCTGTAGCTTTGTACTTAGTGAAGTCAGAGAGGACGGGACCTGCGTCTACAGTTTTACTTGTATGTTTCCTACATATTAGTAAAAGATACAAGCACTAGAAACTGCTTCTAATGTTTGTCCAGTATATGTGTTGGGGTGAATTTTGCAACGCGAGAAACTGGAATTATCCCCTCCCACTTTTGACAGTGCCCCATAAAGAGCGGTGCAGCAGATTCTCAGCACACCGAGGTTACGGTCTGCTGTTTTTCCTGGAGTGCCTCTACGGTGGATCTGTTTCACTTGGTCTGGTGAAGTCGTCACATTCTATTCAATAAGCCAGACTGGGTGGCCTCCATTCAGCACGCCAGGCAAGAACTGTGCGTGAATTTCCAGAAGTTGTAGGCTGCTCTGCCTTGCCTCTACCCCCTGTGCCCCCCCCCCCCGTGAGAAATTGGACAAGGTTTCTGCTGCCCAGGGGGAGTTGAAGGGACCTGAAATTGCCTCCTGAGGAAGTCAGAACCTGCTCTGAGCAAGGTCTCTCCCCATGTAGGAAGTAAGATCTCTGATACAAGTATCTCTTAGATGGTACAACCGTGGCTGACCCCAAATTATGGGTAGAAAAATAGGATGCACTAAAAGATACCTTTTTTTTTTTGGTTAGCAAAGGCTACGATGAGCCCAGGAGAAAGCCTGAATGCGTGTGTCATCACGCACGAACTGCCTTTCACAGGTAGGGACTCCACATGTGATTATCTGACTTAAAGGCATGTTCATTCCTAGGAGGAAGTTATTCCCTCCAATCACATGTGCCAGAGGAGCCCATAGATAGTCGGCATCTTGAACATGGGAAGATAAACCAGTACAAATGATCAAGAATAGCTATGAAGGTGGTACAGCCCACTCAAGGTCAAAGGTGAATGCATTATTCTTTCAGAAGTCTATTGGTGTGCTTATGTGTCCCCAGACCCTTGTATTCTGAGCAGAAATGGGTAAAATAATTCAGGATGATTAGGGAGAAGTCAAATGGAAAATGTGAATGAAATGAATGCCTTTTTGGTTGTTTTTCGAGGTGTTCAGTAATACAAATGAACAGCGGACAAAATGTTGCAGTGTGCATTAAGATCAACTGGCCTTGCTCTAATAAGACAGAATAGTTTGCAATTAACACAGTAAATATTTTATGCAAATAATGCTAACATTTTGAAAGGTATGGAGATTGTTTTAGAAAAGAAGCAGACGCAGGACTTTTATTTTGCATTTTGCATTTGAATTTCTTCACAAAACTTGTTTACATAGATTAAAAAGATAAATGTCAGAACAATCTGAAGGTTGAACATAGACTTTTCATATGACCCAGCAATTCCACTCCTAAGTATGAAATGAAATCGTGTCCACATAATGCTTGCACACGAATGTCCAAAGCAGCATTATTCATAATAACCAAAAAGTGGAAACAACTTAAATGTCATCAACTGATGAATGGATCAATAAAATATAGTATAATCATAAAATGGAATATTATTCAGCTATAAAAAGGAAGTACTGGTACCTGCTTCAACATGGATGAACGTTGAAAGTATTTTGCTAAATCAAAGAAACCAGACACAAAAGGGTTATTTTATTTTTGTTTTTATTTTTTTGCGGTACGCGGGCCTCTCACTGTTGTAGCCTCTCCCGTTGCGCGGAGCACAGGCTCCGGACACGCAGGCTCAGCGGCCATGGCTCACGGGCCCAGCTGCTCCGCGGCTTGTGGGATCTTCCCAGACCAGGGCATGAACCCGTGTCCCCTGCATCGGCAGGCGGACTCTCAACCACTGCGCCACCAGGGAAGCCCCAAAAGGCTTATTTTTATACGAAACATCCAAACAGGAAAATCTGTAGAGATGGAAGTAGATTAGTGGTTGCCAGGCAGGTATAGGAGCTGGAGAACTGTTAGTGGGTATTTGGTCTCTTTCTGGGATGATGAAAATATTCTTAGATTGATTATAGTGATCGTTGCACACCTCTATGAATATACTAGAAACCATTGAATTGAACCCTGTAAATGGTTGAATATACTAAAAACCATTGGATTGAACACTTTAAATGGTTGAATCATGTGATATGTGAATATATCTCAGTAAAGCTGTTCTGTTAAAAAAAAAGATATATGTCCATTTATCCCTATCAGAATTTTCATAAATAAGAATAATTGGCATTTAGATGAATAAGATCTCACATTATAATGTAAACAACATCTGCAAGTTAAGAGGAGCAAGGTTGAGAAACAGTAGCTACGACCTAGGTGAGACTGATAATGTATTTTCCAGGGTGCTCTGAAATCCCCACTGAATGGAATCTGCTGACACAATTGGTCACAGTGAAAAGTACTGCCCCCCGGTCAGGTGTGATTATTATATGTTCACCTCAGACTGCAAATATCATGTGGGAAAACCATTTTCAACTGCAAGAAACAAACTGTAAATGTTATATGAGGAGGGTGATGAGTCAGATTTGACCTCTGTTGTAAAATAATCCATAAGGAAAACTATCTTAATAAATAAAAATAGCTTAAACTGATAAAGTAGAAACAAAACATAACAAATCAAGGAGGAAGTATTTTTCTAGATCTGGAAAAGCCTTGTCAAATCTTGTATACCACTGTGAGAACTGTGGTCACCGTTGGTTTTGGGGCTCGGTGAGATGATTTCAGGATATGATTTCTGACAACTCTAAATTTCTTGCTTTAAGGCAATATGGAAATATCATGTGTCTATCTCATTTACATAGAGATGTATGTTTTTCAGATGAGTGGTTTTCACACTGGGGAAAGAGTTTTCTTGTTTTTCATACCCGTACTTATATTTTAACTTTTACTTTGCCCTCTCTATTCCATCCCCCCCCAAAAAAAACCCCAAAGAAACGAAGGAATATCCCTCTAAAAAATGTTGAGTGACAGGACTGGAAGCCGCTTCTGGAAATATCATGTCTCAAAAATAAACTAATTTCGAATCAAAACTGCTTCTTACATTTTACACTGAAATGTAAATATGGGCTTATTATAGTTTCTATCTACATGGCTTTATTAACTGTACAGATGGTGTGTTACTTTTAGGTGTGGCTTCAATTACATCAGCACTTTCACCTGCCGCAGGCTTTTTACGGAACCAGCCCTTAGCTAGGGATTCTAGATTCTACCCCAGTGGTCTCCAAAGTGATAACCATGTTTGCTTGTCTTTTATTTGAAAAAAGAGAAAGACATGTAAGTTGTAATGCTCTTTAATGATGGATAAAGATCACAGGTATATATCATTTATAAATAAATACATATACTCAAGGATGCTTGCTCATTGCTTTGTTTCTGATAAGGGTGTCTGATCAAAAACTTTGGAGAGCATGCTCCTTTTTCCTTTCCCTTTTCTGTTTCATCATAACGTAACCCTTATCCTTATGCTGCAGCCTCACAATCCATTTCCACCCCCTTCTCCTCTGCCTGCACCATTAGGCAAAGGGAATACAGCCACAGAGCTGGAGCCAAGAGCACCTTAGGGGTCACGAACACACACACATTCCCATGAAAACCTGATAGGACAGCCTCACTTCCAGAGCCAACTATTCTCAACCACCATTCCAATAGAAGGCCAGAAGGAGATTTAAACAAAAAGTTAGAGTGGTTTCACTTTACCAACCAGAACACATGAAAGTGAGACACAGGGTAATTGAGTTCTTTCAGGTTTGACCTTTGGTTTCTTTCAACCATGAGAAAATTGATGTATCTATTTTTTCCAGATTTGGAGATTTTGATCCATCATTTAACTCCAATCTGAAATACTTAAAGTCAGTTAAATACTCATTAAGTACATACTATATTTAGGTGCCATGGGAAAAATTATAAAAGAATTTGTTCTTCAGGAGCTTCCAACATAGTTGGAAAGAATATGCACGTACAGAATACATTCTTTTCATATATATGTATATATATTCCATGTTAACACACGTATAGAAAATTAGGGAACAATCAGGATTTTATATGAGACATGATTCATCAGGAAAAAGAGATGCCTCACCAGCCAGCAGGTGACTGGACCAGATGAGCTCTTACAGGGGCTTCTAGCCTTCAGAGACATGGCTCTAGATTGTGTAGAGAAGCTGGTAGTAAAGGTCCTAGGAGTTTAGAGAAAGCAGAGGTCGCTCTGGGCTGTGGTGCTGAGGGCAAGTTTCGCAAGCAGGATGAACACACGTGAACACACATAACAGAAGCAGTATATTCAAAGAGCTAAAGGCAGGAACAAGCAGAACTTAATAAGTAAGCCTTCCTTACTGAGGGGAATTAAGTGCTGGATCTGTGCTAAGCATTGGCCTGGGTTTTCTTATTTAGTCCTCCCAGGCTTAGTTATTTGCCCAAGGTCATGGCAGTCCAGACCCAGAGGCAGGAAGCCTGCCTCTGCTCCTGTCTTTTATGCCAGGACCCTGTTCTGAGTGGGACAGGGGAGTCATTGGAGATCCCTGTAGAACATCTAGAAGCTGTCATATGGTGGAAGGCACGCAAAACCTCTGTTTTAGGAGCATTAGGTCAGCTGCAGTGTATGAAATGGATTGAAAGAAAGGAAAGCTTGAAATCAGGAACACTTGCGAGGTGATCTGTTGCTCTTACCTAGTGTGAGGTCAACAGGTGAGGTGAGGAGAAGATTTCCAAGTAGAAGTATCTACAGAGAGCTGGACCCATCCATGAAGAGCTCAGGAGAGAAGTCAGGACTGAAGGTAAAGATTCAAATGCCCTCTGCGTACGCATCATAATCAAAGGCTTGAATTTATAACCCATCTCCGAAGGAAATACCGTGGAGATGGAATATTGGTGAACCCCAGGATGCTTGAGGAGGAGAGAAAATGCCAGCCCACGTTGCATGCTTCGTGACCTCTTCTTCCGTCTCTGCACCGTTGTCTGACTTACCCCTTGGACATCCCCAGCACCGAGGAGCACAAGGTTGGCATACAGTCTCAGAATCCCTGCCTTGACGACGGTCATCAGAAGCGTCAGTTCAAGGCTCCATTTAAGCATTATATTCCTCTGCCACTTCATCCCCTCTGCCCCACCTCCAGCTGATTTTCATGTCCCGCTTTTGGTGTTCCAGTATCATGCATTCCATTCTTTTATTATGGCATTCATTGCATAGGATGATAATGTTCGTTCGACTTTCCTGTTCTGCAGGCTCTGTACAGCTTGAGGGGAGACATTTTGTCTCATTCATCCACACAGAGTAGATGGTCAATAAATGTTTGTTGACTTAGTGTCCTTCTGACCCCCAAATATTTTCTTTTTCTTACAAATCTGGGTAAGGAACATCCCTAGTTGTTAAACCTATTGACTGAAAGAAATCGATCTTCTGGATCTGATATGATTTTTTAAAACATTTGACCGATTACATTAGACCAAGAGACATTGTTAGTTTCCTGTTGAGTACTGTATAAAGAAAATGAACTTTGTCCCAAAGTTTTTTACCGGGGTTTTTATAGGGGCACATGCACTGGTAAAAGGAAAACATGAGCACGAGGTAGAATCGACACCGCTGTGGTTGGTACAGGCGTGTGGACAGTCTGCCTGTGTCCATCCCCATGGATGCCTGAACTGCAGTCTAGTGTGGCAGAGGACTGTGTCTGCATTGTTCACCATTATATACCCATTGTCATATAGTATGACAGACACTTCCAACTGAATGCTGAATGACTAAGCACAGTGTTTCCCAAAATGTATTCTTTCAAAATAGTCTCCAAAGGTGACCCTTGGAAAAATGCCTGTTGATCATATCAGTGCAGGAAAAGCTGCCCAGTGTAACCTTCTTTGGAGATGTACTATGTGCCTAACACTTTAAAGTGAAGCACCACTGTAGGGACCCTGATTAACTAAGCCAGCATTTCCCAGAATCATCTGTAATTGTGAATCAGGTACCTGATATGTACAATGGGGATGATAAAATCTATGGTATGTAACTCAAAGAACTTTTGAAAGAATCCAGTGCATTAACCTATGTGAATATGCTTTTATGTAAAACTTTAATCACATGTAAGGTATAATATTAGTCCTATTTCCCTATTATTACTGCACATGCTGTTCTCCAGATAGATGGTATATGAATTATATCTCAATAAGATTGTCAGATAGATAGATAGATAGATGATAGATAAAATTAGGAAAATGGAAAAAAAATCGTGCTTCTGGAGACCGTGAGGTTCAGAAAATTTGAATTGCTGTGGTTATTAGTTTGATTCTCTCCTCTCTTCTCTAGGTCTTCTCTCCTTTGATAGCCTAGCTACCTCTTCCCATTCATTTGTTCATTCACTCATTCATTTATCTAACAAATACATATTAAGCACTCAAGAGAATGTACCATTTTGGTTGGTCTAGGCGTATGGACAGTGAATAAGAGAAAACAAACGCACAAAAAACTCTTCCGTTGTTCATGGTTTTGAGGAAAAGGCAGACATGGAAACAAAGAACTATAAACGAAGTATGTACGAAGAATGCTGGGGTGCAGCTGATTTCTTAGAGCAAGGACACTGTCAGAGGCAGGAAGAGAGGTTTGAGTTGGGTCTTGACAGAGTTTCCCAGAGAGACAAATCATGTTAAAGTCAGCCAGTTCCTATGCAAAATTATTATTCCTGCTTCCTTTATTTATTATTCCTTCCTGCCAGTTGCACCTGACTTCCCGTAATTGTGGCCTTGTCCCCTAACTTCAGGTCTGTTCTTTCTTCCGTGGCTTCTCAGAGACATTCAATGAAAGTTTGTAGCTGTGGGGTGATTGGGGCTTTATGGAATGAGAACTTTCGATCTTCCACTGTATACCTTCTTTTTTCATAAAGTGAAGCTAAACTTGGCATATAAACCTTCCAAGTATTGGAAGTAAAATGACAGATGTTCACTTAAGGTTTTAATATGGTTAAAAATAATAAATAGTTGTCAGAAATATAGAGTATATTAAATTTTGGAACTATTTTAGCTCCATGATATAGTACCACCTTATATTGGAGGCTAAGCTATCAGATTAGAAGAAAAGAGTTAGGAAAAGTAAATGATTAATTCATCTCTCAGCCTGGTTTGTAATAGCAGGAGGTCTGAGCTGGCACTCTGACTTTACAACATCTGAAATCACTCATGTCTACCTTTTTATATCCAATAGTATCTCTATGGCCAAATTAATTCCTTTGTTACATTTATTTAAGAACATGGCTTTTACCTTATAATCTAGCACATATGTCGCCTTACCCCTTTCATAATTTTTTAAAAAGTTAAACTCAAAATATACCCAGTTCAAAGCTGAATTATAATTGACTATGTACATGTAACATATGTATATAAACTGTAAATATCTAAAAAGTGTATTTCTTTAGAAATATGTGTGCTTTCAGATGACAGGTCAAAGCTTTAGCGTCTACTTTCCTTAGTCTATTTTATTCGTTGCCAGAGAAATATTAGGGATTCTTTGGTACCCAATTTGTAGCTCAAACAGTCCATTAAATACATTAATCGATGCAAAAGAGCTTACAAAAGTGTCTGGCACCTGGTGAGGGCTAAGTCGATGCAAACTCTTGTCATTGTTATTATTTCTCCAAAGACTTTTCTTTTAACTCGAATGCTGTCGTATGAAGTATCACCATCTGGGTTGACTCAAGCCACTTATCCAAATCAGAATAAAACTTTTAGCCCTGGAGTCATTTCCTGTCCTTTCTAATTGTACTTAGGAATATACGAAAGAGAGAGAACTCGACCAGTTCAGCAAACGACTGCAAGTTCCTCATTCCGTGTGTGCACATGCACCAGCAACGCAGTGAAAACCAGCTTGAGTGTAGGGGAGAAAAGAGGCTACGGAAATAGACTTGAAAAAAAAAATCCAGTTTAAGTGGAGAGTCATGGGACAGGTCAACATGGGCAGGGGAAAGAATTTTAGAGAAATGAAAATGTTGTGCAGGTGGCCACCCCGAAGCTAATTTAACTCGGGTCATCTCCGATCTCTTCCAGCTGTGAACATGTGCATTGTGGCCCAGTGGCCCAGCTGTTCTCCCTCGCTCTTTATGTTGCATGGCCCATAAAATTAAAACAGGATTGGAATTTAATTCTAGGCCTTTCATAGTCCTATCATCAATATTTAATGGAGCTGTTCTCTGAAAATATACAGTCCTGGTAAGAGAGGTCCTGGTTTGGGGCCCGACAGCCCACTACACCCTGTAATTTCCCCTCAGTGACTGTTGCCTCCTCTGCCCTCCGCACCCCCATATCCAGTTTTATTCTCCTCACCGAATTGCTTTTCGCCTTAGAAGCTCCTGGGTTATGTAAATGTGTGGTTATTTCAAGTTATGAGCTAGAAATATCTGAAGACCACAAGGATTGTGTTCCTTATCTTTTTAGGGCAAAATCAATTAATTGAAGATATTTATGGAGCATGTGCTAAATATTTCAACATTGGTGACTCTATCAGCCATGCGAGGGATACAAATAAAATATGAAACGTGGACCTTGGCCTCAAGAAACTTGCAGTCTGGGTGTAGAGGAGTGGTGAACACACAGATCATCACAGAACAATACAGAAAAACTCTTCCATAGCTGTTTAGAGGAAAACAATACACCTGCTGTGATACCTGCCTCTGGTCATGACTTTTGGTTCAGGTGACTCCCAGGTAGGCTGGTATTAGGGCCTAAGAATCCCAGTCAAACACAGAAGAGACCTATGTAATGTCTAGACCAAAAGCTGCATGTACAGTGTGGGACCCCGGATCTAAATTCCTGAAAGCCTACTTTCTTTTTTCCTTTATTACCTGCAAAATAAACCCATGTCTAGATGAGAAAGACCCCATTTCTCTGGCTAGTCCCCTGGCAGTGCAGGGCCTATTTGAGCATAATTTTAATCACTAAGTAGGGTTTTTTTTCATGCAGTCGAGGAACTTGACCAAGAAGCAATGTTATGACAGAGAGTTGATGGCTAACTGGAAGGATAGTCTGGCTGACATACTCTGCACATTAGTCACGGATTCTGACTTAAATTCTCTCCAGAGACGACACAGACACATGAAGACCAAAGGGGAAAGGTGAACGGTTATTAAGAATATCTGACTGCCAGAAACACAATCACAGTCTTTTGTGGACCTTTGCTGTGAGCAGGAGATAAAGAGTCTAGATTTCAGTCCAAATTTCTGTTGTGTGTTATCAGAAACAAGAGTGTAAAGTTCCAGGAAATTCTTCAGGCTGACCCATCAAGATAATAGTCCTTATATTTCAACACTTTTTGCATTTTGAAAACAAATGGGTTTCTTCAACTTAGGTGTAGAAGGTTACTCAATATAATACGATATCCAGATTTGGAATATCCAGAAGGATTTTTTTTTTTAAGTTGGCAAAATTCTGCATGCTTTGTCTAACTCTGGATATTCAGAAAAAGCCAGTATATAAAAAGAAACTTCAAATATGTATCAACCAGATATATATATATATATATATATATATATATATATATATACACACACACACCAAAGATCTTAACTTCTCATCTTTTCCCTAATTTGAAGTTCAGCTCAGTTACATTTTAGTGAACATTAATAGAGTGTTTATTATGTTTGAGAGAGTGTGCTGGCTGCTAAAATCTTTAGGAAACTCAGAATCCAGCTAGGGAAGTATAAGTGAAGAGAATTATAATATCAGGAGTAAGTCAGACACCAAAAAGCTGCTAGTGGAGATCAGGGATGTCAATGGGAAAATAGGCAAGGATGAGGGATTGACACTCCAAGCTAAGCAAATGGTGTGAGTGTTCGCCTGGAGGAGGGGTCAGGTGGGGCACTTCTGGGAATGGCAAGTGGTTTGGCTCACTTGGTGGATGGCTCTGATGAGAGATGAAGCAGGAAAAAATAGTCTAGGCCAAATCAGTGGGGTACAGTGGGGAGGTTGTTTGCATTAAAAGCCATGGGAAGGAGTCTGAGGGAAAGGGAGCCACTGTGTGATTGCGGGGGAGAGTGAGCTTCAGATAGGAGATTTGGGAAGATAATTTTGATGGCAGTCTGAGGAGGGAAGTGATTGGAGAGAAGAGTGATCTGAGATAAGGATTTGAATTGAACAGTCTGTTGTGTCACACTTGGCAAGAGGTGGTGGCAGCCTGAGCTGATCAAGACAGTGACAAAGACCTGTCCTGAGAACAAGTGGCCAAGAGAAGTCTTGCGGGGGAAGAATGGGCCAGATGTGCCTCCTCAGACAATACGGAAACATGGGTGATAGAAATGTAGGCACCAAGCCAGACCTAGCACACAGTTGATTATGGAAGCAAAACATTAGCCCCAACGGAGATCTGTCATGAAATATCGTGTACTGCATTTATCTTTCTGGATCATTCTCAGCCATTATTGGTTTATATATTTTTTAATATCTGCAATTTTAAATATTTAGTATCTTCTTTTATTTCTTGCATTTTCACATGATGCTTTTACCTCCTTACAGTTGGTGGCATGTTCTTTCACAGTATTTTGTTAGCAGTGGAAAGCATATATTCTAATAATTCCTATACCTTTTTCCCAACCAATGAGAATGGCTTAATGATGTATGGATAATATTTCAGCAGTGTTATATTATTAGTAATAATAACAATGGCCTCATATATTTGTGTAATGACTCACTCTTGGGGTGTGAGTTTGATGTTTTTGGTGGGCTTTGCAGGGTACTTAACCCTCCTCCTTTCTTCTCTTTCTCTCTCACAATAATTACATTTAGGAGATTACCACCTGCCACAAGCAGACCTCTTCTCCAGCCGTTTTATCAGCAGGACAGTCCTGGATTCAGGATGTGATGGTCTGACCAGGCCTGTAAAGCCTTTTGTTGTCTTCTGTCAGTGATGACTCTTAGAGCTGATTGGCCTCTGGGCTGAGCAACAACTTGATGCCAGGGCCTCCGGGGGATGCCAGAATCTTTTAAGAAACCAATTGTTCAGTAACCACAAGAGTCTCAGAGAAGAAACTGGCAGCAGCCCTCCAATAGCCTTCAGACTATATGAAGTTTCTTGGGCCCATACGAGTCCTGCCTTAAGTGAAGCCCCAAGTGTCTTTGGTTGGGGTAGGAGACCCAGGGACAGGCTTCTTAAAGTGCTGAACCTCCATGTGCAAGGAAGGAGGTGCTCTCCCTGAGGGAGGAGCAAAATGCAGAGGGAGTGGGTGGTCATTTAATGCTATGACGGGATCCTTTGATCCTTAAGCTCAGACTTAAATAAGTCCTTATTTTCAGCCTCCTATTGATGTGATTCGGTGTTAAGTTTTGTTTAAAGGAGCACCAAAGGCAAACATTCAGTCCAGGGACGGCATAGTGAAGCAGGCAGAACTGAATGTTAAATCTGAAAACCATCTGAGAACAGTCACTGCTGCTTCCATGCAATGCATGGCCTTCCTGAAAACCACACTGTGTAAAATCAAGCGATGAAAACCCAGGCTTAGGGTAAAAGTAGGGTAAGCGACACAACTCTCAACAGCTTGGCCAGTGACATATATTAAAAAAGAGATAAGATCCTAATAAAAATGTTAGTGCAGTTTCACACATGTTAAATGGTTAAGAACTAGATCAATACTACAATAAACATGACACTTGACTTTGAAAAGTTTGCTTGAGGAAGTCGGGGCTGGAAGGGTGGCAGCTTGTGAGCTTTTGTGAAGGGGCGGAAGGAGGGTTATCTGATATCAGATGGAAAGTTCTAGCACCAGATGTGGATGGCTGTGGCTCACAACATTTGGTGAAAGAGGTAGCTGGTAGATAATTAGAGTTGAAAGTGCATGTGCGTCTTGTGTATTCCAGCATGGCTCAGTTCAGCTGGATGAAGTTTTCTGCCTTCTCTTGGTGTCTGTCACAGGAGAAATTGTGCAAAAGCAAAAAAGCAAAATCCATGTCATGCTCAGATTGTTCCCTAATCTGTCAAATGGGTTGGAAGGAATGTGTATTTTTCAAAACAAGCGATATAGCAGAACTGACGGTAATCTTACCCCTTAATTTTTATATAAGGACGTTGCGACCCAGGTTTCAATGAGGTTTTATAGCCAGATTAGTATCTGAGCTGAGCGAGGATTCCTGGACCCCAGGCTCCTTTTGCAGTAGGAGTGTCCACATACGCTGTTGCCTCTTTCGCTGTGTTTTATAAACTCCTGCTATCATCATTTTAATGTTATTGCTGGTGATAACATTATTTCAGTACTTAGTTGTTTTCATGTAGATTTCAGAACTAGCTCTTCGGTGTAGATGTTGGCACTTAACGTAATATCTGGCACTGAATATATATTTGTTAGTAAATGAACGACTAAATTAATGAAATTAATGAATGGACATAATCAAATCTAGATTCACCATGGATGCAGTTCCAGACCTGAGTGTAGATGGACTTACAGAGAAGATATATGTTTAGAGTTAAGGGCGGCAGCACTCTTTCCTTACACTCCTCAAGTCTTTTTGGGTTGGTTTGGATTTTAGTAAAATGATTAAGGGTATGGCCTTGTAACAGACCACAGACAAGTTATTTACTCACCCTAAGTAACACTGGGAGAGTACCCATTGGGTACTCATTGGGTTTCTGTAATAAATGAGATCATGTATATAAACCATTAGCACAGTGCCTGGCACATGGCAGTGGATCAATAAGTGTTATCAATTATTATTATTATTATCAGCAACGGCAGCAGCAGCATCCTTATCATCACTTACAACTACTACTGTTGCTGCTGCTTTTCCATCATACCCCTCTGTATGTTGCAAGGAGCCAAGAACAAGTGAATCTGAGAAGGAGCCCTGGTACTTCTGAGCTGTAGCCCAGTTTTCCCAACACTCACTGGACAACTCCACCCAGATATGTAATAGGACCTCAAACTCAAAGGTCCAAAGTCAAACTCATTTGTTTCCTCCCAGTGTGCTCCTCCTCTTGAATCCCACCGTCATCAGCACCGTTACTATTCACCCAAGCTGGAAACCTCAGTTGTCCTTTCCTTTACTCTCTCCTTCCTCTTCCGCATTCCATGGGTCATCCACTCTTTCAACTGTGATTTTTATTCAGCACCAACTGTGTGCCAGGCACTCTCCAAGGTGCTTCAAGAAATAAACATGAATAAGACATGATCCTTGTCCTGAAAAATTTTCAGGATATCATAAGACAGAGATGCAAAGTATGAAGTGTGTGATCGAAATCCCACGACAGTAGGCCAGTCACCATAAAATGTGTTAACCAGCTATATAAGAGGCCACATGATATGACCGTAGTTCCTATATGTTGCCACCCACTTAAATACACTTGAAGTGGGCAACCACTTACATGCAAAATTGATGAAGGATATAATCCTGGGGTCATCCTGTATTTTAAAACATTTGTCAGGAATACTAATTTTTATTACTCATCATATTTTTCATTTTGGGTCCTAAAAATGTTCTTTTATGCAACAATGGCTTTACAGTAAACGTTTTCCCTCTTTTTTAGAATATTCAGTCCTTTGGTTAGATTTGTATCTGTATAATGGTTTTTTTTTGTGGTATAAAGATAGGTCGAAAATAATTTAAAATTGACTTTTCAGTTTAAAAAAATTCCTACTTTTTATATACTAGCTTGGATTTATAAATTTAGCTTAGTCCATTTATACTCATATTCTTAGCAGTTTTGTCTGTACAAATAAAACCTTAGAGATTTGTAATTCAAATTCAAGTTTCAAATTTACTATATCATTGAAAGAGAACATTTTTCAAAATGTACTGTTAATAGCTGATCATTTATTAATAAATAATTAAACTAGGAAAGAGCTCTGAGAAAATATAATTTTTCAAAACAGGGGTAATTAATATGCAGAGTTATCCAGGTACAGAGTCTGCAGTTCTCCAAAGGATTTATTCATTTTTCACCAAATATTTATTGAGAACTTTCTTGTGTCAGGTCCTGTTCTAGGAGCTGGAGATGCTACAATAAGCAAACCAGAGCCCTGACCTGAGGCAGGAAATAAATGAATAAACAGTATACCTGTAATGCCAGGCAGTGATAAAAGCTGAGAATTAGGGCTTCCCTGGTGGCGCAGTGGTTGGGAGTCTGCCTGCTGATGCAGGGGACACGGGTTCGTGCCCCGGTCCGGGAGAATCCCACATGCCGCGGAGCGGCTGGGCCCGTGAGCCATGGCTGCTGGGCCTGCGCGTCCGGAGCCTGTGCTCCACAACGGGAGAGACCACGACAGTGAGAGGCCCGCGTACCCCCCCCCCCAAAAAAAAATGCTATAGGAAAGCTGTGAATTAAAATAAGGGCAGTAAGGACTAGACAGTACAAGGAGCTGGATTAGATAGATGGGGTGGTGGGGAATCTCCCATAGACTGTAGGGCTTCTGCCTACTTGGTTCTTCACTGAGATTTTATTCATTCACACCGGCCTGGAATTAGACATTCAGATCCACATCTTCTATCATGTGGTCCTATTTCCCTTTCACTGTTGCATGCTCTCTGCTAGCTTGTGTTGGTAATGAATTGCATGAGAAAAGAGCTTGCCTTGTTTACTATCAAATCAGCCAAGTATAGCGATTATCTGGTGTGGTACACATTGTTCCAACAATAGTTTAAATATTTTGCAATCTACATCATTACCACAGGGGAAACAAAATGCTTTCTTTAAGAAAGCACACACAAACACATGCAGAACAGATGGTTAACTAACAATGTCTTGACGTGAGCAAATTTTTAGTCTCAAATTCTGTGACTTCACAATCTCAGAGGGATTTTCCTTTTTACTGTTTAGAAAAAATTACTCCCCACTGCATTTTAAAGAACTAAAAGTCTCACTTGTATATTAATAATATTCACTTTGGCTTGTTTAAAAAAATTATGATTACCCCAAAAAGGGGGACTTTTATGACCTTTTACATTTTGTAAGTAAAGCCTTCCATCTGGTTAAAAAATATCTTAAAAAATTTTTTTTTTTTCTTAAACTGTGTTTGTGTCCCCTAGTAAATGTTGTTTTCATTCCTTGGAAAATTTGCTCTGTGGCAAGTTCATTTTGGCCTGATGTAATTTAATCCAAAGGGAGAAAAACATTAACTTAATGAAATCTTAATGGAAAGCCACTATATTTATATTTAGTTTGGTGTCCTAATTATTATTCTCCCAAATTATATTGGCTTATATATATTTTTGAACATCTTTTTTTTTTTTTTTTTTTTTTGGCGGTACATGGGCCTCTCACTGTTGTGGCCTCTCCCCTTGCGGAGCACAGGCTCCGGACGCGCAGGCTCAGCGGCCATGGTTCACGGGCCCAGCCGCTCCGCGTCATGTGGGATCTTCCCGGACCGGGGCACGAACCCGTGTCCCCTGCATTGGCAGGCGGACTCTCAACCACTGCGCCACCAGGGAAGCCCTGAACATCTTTCTTGGAGTATAATTGCTTTACAGTGTTGTGTTAGTTTTTGCTGTATAACAAAGTGAATCAGCTATATGCATACGTATACCCCATATCCCCTCCCTCTTGCATCTCCCTCCCACCCTTCCTATCCAACCTCTCTAGGTGGAAACAAAGCACCAAGCTGATCTCCCTGTGCTATGCAGTTGCTTCCCACTAGCTAGCTACTTTACAATTGGTAGTGTATATATGTCAATGCTACTCTCTCACTTCATCCCAGTTTACCCTTCCCCCTCCCCGTGTCCTCAAGTCCATTCTCTACGTCTGAGTCTTTATTCCTGTCCTGTCCCTAGGTTCATCAGAACCTTTTTTTTTTTTTTTTTAGATTCCATATGTATGTGTTAGCATACAGTATTTGTTGTTCTCTTTCTGACTTAACTTCACTCTGTATGACAGACTCTAGGTCCATCCATTTCACTACAAATAACTCAATTTCGTCTCTTTTTATGGCTGAGTAATATTCTATCGTATATATGTGCCACATCTCCTTTATCCATTCATCTGTTGATGGACACTTAGGTTACTTCCGTGTGCTGACTATTGTAAATAGTGCTGCACTGAATATTGTGGTACATGGCTCTTTTTGAATTATGGTTTTGTCAGGGTATATGCCCAGTAGTGGGATTGCTGGGTCCTATGGTAGTTCTATTTTTAGTTTTTTAAGGAACCTCCATACTGTTCTCCATAGTGGCTGTATCAATTTACATCCCACCAACAGTGCAAGAGTGTTCCCTTTTCTCCACACCCTCTCCAGCATTTATTGTTCGTAGATTTTTTTTTAAACTTATTGAACTGACCACTTAAAACCTGTGAATTTCACTGTATGTAAATTATATCTCAATTTTTTTTTTTAGATGTTGGGGGCAGGAGTTTATTAATTTATTTCTGCTGTGTTGGGTCTTCATTTCTGTGTGAGGGCTTTCTCTAGTTGTGGCAAGCGGGGACCACTCTTCATCGCAGTGTGCGGGCCTCTCACTATCGCGGCCTCTCTTGTTATGGAGCACAGGCTCCAGATGCGCAGGCTCAGTAGTTGTGGCTCACGGGCCTAGTTGCTCCGTGGCATGTGGGATCCTCCCAGACCAGGGCTCGAACCTGTGTCCCCTGCATTAGCAGGCAGATTCTCAACCACTGCGCCACCAGGGAAGCCCTGTTTGTAGATATTTTGATGATGGCCATTCTGACTGGTGTGAAATGATACCTCATTGTAGGTTTGATTTGCATTTCTCTAATGATTAGAGTGATGTTGAGCATCTTTTCATGTGTTTGTTAGCAATCTGTGTATCTTCTTTGGAGAAATGTCTATTTAGGTCTTCTGCCCATTTTTGGATTGGGTTGTTTGTTTTTTTGATATTGAGCTGCATGAGCTGCTTGTAAATTTTGGAGATTAATGCTTTGTCAGTTGCTTCATTTGCAAATAATTTCTCCCATTCTGAGGGTTGTCTTTTTGTCTTGTTTATGGTTTCATTTGCTGTGCAAAAGGTTTTAAGTTTCATTAGGTCCCATTTGTTTATCTTTGTTTTTATTTCCATTTCTCTAGGAGGTTGGTCAAAAGGATCTTGTTGTGATTTATGTCATAGAGTGTTCTGCCTATGTTTTCCTCTAAGAGTTTTATAGTGTCTGGCCTTACATTTAGGTCTTTAATCCATTTTGAGTTTATTTTTGTGTATGGTGTCAGGGAGTGTTCTAATTTCATTCTTTTACATGGAGCTGTCCAGTTTTCCCAGCACCACTTATTGAAGAGGCTGTATTTTCTCCATTGTATATTCTTGCCTCCTTTATCAAAGATAAGGTGATGATATGTGCGTGGGTTTATCTCTGAGCTTTCTATCCTGTTCCATTGATCTGTATTTCTGTTTTTGTGCCCATACCATACTGTCTTCATTGCTGTAGCTTTGTTATATAGTCTGAAGTCCAGGAGCCTGATTCCTCCAGCTCCATTTTTCTTTCTCAAGATTGTTTTGGCTATTGGGGGTCTTTTGTCTTTCCATACAAATTGTGCAATTTTTTGTTCCAGTTCTGTAAAAAATGCCATGGGTAGTTTGATAGGAATTACATTGAATCTGTCGATTGCTTTGGGTAGTATAGTCCTTTTCACAATGTTGATTCTTCCAATCCAAGAACATGGTATATCTCTCCATCTGTTTGTATCATCTTTAATTTCTTTCATCAGTGTCTTATAGTTTTCTGCATACAGGTCTTTTGTCTCCTTAGGTAGGTTTATTCCTAGGTATTTTATTCTTTTTGTTGCAGTGGTAAATGGGAGTGTTTCCTTAATTTCTCCTTCAGATTTTTCATCATTAGTGTATAGGAATGCAAGAGATTTCTGTGCATTAATTTTTGTATCCAGCTACTCTACCAAATTCATTGGTTAGCTCTAGTAGTTTTCTGGTAGCAGCTTTAGGATTCTTTATGTATAATATCATGTCATCTGCAGTGACAGTTTTACTTTTTCTTTTCTGATTTGGATTCCTTTTATTTCTTTTTATTCTCTGATTGCTGTGGCTAAGACTTCCAAAACTATGTTTAATAGTAGTGGTGAGAGTGTGCAACCTTGTTTTGTTCCTGATCTTAAAGGAAATGGTTTCAGGTTTTCACCATTGAGAATGATGTTGGCTGTGGGTTTGTCATATATGGCCTTTATTATGTTGAGGTAGTTCCCCTCTATGCCTACTTTCTGGAGAGTTTTTATCAAAAGTGGGTGTTGAATTTTGTTGAAAGCTTTTTCTGCATCTATTGAGATGATCATATGGTTTTTCTCCTTCATTTTGTTAATATGGTTTATCACATTGATTGATTTGCGTATATTGAAGAATCCTTGCATTCCTGGGATAAACTCCACGTCATCATGGTGTATGAGCCTTTTAATGTGCTGTTGGATTCTGTTTGCTAGTATTTTGTTGAGGATTTTTGCATCTGTGATATTGGCCTGTAGTTTTCTTTTTTTGTGACATCGTTGTCTGATTTTGGTATCACGGTGATGGTGGCCTCTTAGAATGAGTTTGGGAGTGTTCTTCCCTCTGCTATATTTTAGAAGAGTTTGAGAAGGATAGGTGTTAGCTCTTCTCTAAATGTTTGATAGAATTCACCTGTGAAGCCATCTAGTCCTGGGCTTTTGTTTGTTGGAAGGTTTTTTTTTTTTTTTTTTTTTTTAACGGTACATGGGCCTCTCACCGCTGTGGCCTCTCCTGCTGTGGAGCACAGGCTCTGGACGCGCAGGCTCAGCGGCCATGGCTCATGGGCCCAGCCGCTCCGCGGCATGTGGGATCTTCCCAGACTGGGGCACGAACCCATGTCCCCTGCATTGGCAGGCGGACTCTCAACCACTGCGCCACCAGGGAAGCCCTGTTGGAAGGTTTTTAATCACAGTCTCAATTTCAGTGCTTGTGATTGGTTTGTTTATATTTTCTATTTCTTCCTGGTTCAGTCTCGGAAGGTTGTGCTTTTCTAAGAATTTCTCCATTTCTTCCAGGTTGTCCATTTATTGGCATATAGTTGCTTGTAGTAATCCCTTATGATACTTTGTATTTCTGCAGTGTCAGTTGTTACTTCTTTTTCATTTCTAATTCTGTTGATTTGAGTCTTCTCCCTTTTTTTCTTGGTTAGTCTGGCTAATGGTTTATCAATTTTGTTTATCTTCTTAAAGAACCAGCTTTTAATTTTATTGATCTTTGCCACTGTTTCCTTCATATCTTTTTTGTTTATTTCTGATCGGATCTTTATGCTTTCTTTCCTTCTGCTCACTTTGGGGTTTTTTTGTTCTTATTTCTCTAATTTCTTTAGGTGTAAGTTTAGGTTGTTTATTTGAGATGTTTGTTGTTTCTTGAGGTAGGATTGTATTGTTATAAAATTCCCTCTTAAAACTGCTTTTGCTGCATCCCATAGGTTTTGGGTCGTCGTGTTTTCATTGTCATTTGTTTCTAGGTATTTTTTGATTTCCTCTTTGATGTCTTCAGTGATCTCTTGGTTATTAAGTCATGTATTGTTTAGCCTCCATGTGTTTGTATTTTTTACAGACTTTTTCCTATAATTGATATCTAGTCTCATAGCGTTGTGGTCGGGAATGATACTTGATATGGTTTCAATTTTCTTAAATTTCCCAAGGCTTGGTTTGTGACCCAAGATATGATCTATCCTGAAGAGTGTTCCATGAGTGCTTGTGAAGAAAGTGTATTCTGTTGTTTTTGGATGGAATGTCCTACAAATATCAATTAAGTGCATCTTGTTTAATGTGTCATTTAAAGCTTGTGTTTCCTTATTTACTTTCATTTTGGATGATCTGTCCATTGGTGAAAGTGGGGTGTCAAAGTCCCCTACTATGATTGTGTTACCGTTGATTTCCCTGTTTATGGCTCTTAGCATTTGCCTTGTGTACTGAGGTGCTCCCATGTTGGGTGCATAAATATTTACAATTGTTATATCTTCTTGGATTCATCCCTTGATCATTTTGTAGTGTCCTTCTTTGTCTCTTGTAATAGTCTTTATTTTAAATTTTATTTTGTCTGATATGAGAATTGCTACTCCAGCTTTCTTTTGATCTCCATTTGCATGGAATGTCTTTTTGCATCCCCTCACTTTCAGTCTGTATGTGTCCATAGGTCTGAAGTGGGTCTTTTGTAGATAGCATATGTACAGGTCTTGTTTTTGTATCCATTCAGCCAGTCTATGTCTTTTGGTTGGAGCATTTAATCCATTTACATTTAAGGTAATTATCAATATGTATGTTCCTATTACCATTTTCTTAATTGTTTGAGTTTGTTTTTGTAGTCTTTTCCTTCTCTTGTGTTTCCTGCCTAGAGAAGTTCCTTTAGCATTTGTTGTAAAGCTGGTTTGGTGGTGCTGAATTCTCTTAGCTTTTTCTTATCTGTAAAGGTTTTAATTTCTCCATCAAATTTGAATGAGATCTTGCTGGGTAGAGTAATCTTGGTTGTAGGTTTTTCCCTTTCATCACTTTAAATATGTCCTGCCACTCCCTTCTGGCTTTCAGAGTTTCTGCTGAAGAATCAGCTGTTAAACTTATGGGGATTCCCTTGTATGTTATTTGTTGCTTTTCCCTTGCTGCTTTTAATATTTTTTCTTTGTATTTAATTTTTGATAGTTTGATTAATATGTGTCTTGGTGTGTTTCTCTTTGGGTTTATCCTCTATGGTACTATCTTTGCTTCCTGGAATTGACTGACTATTTCCTTTCCCATGTTAGGGAAGTTTTTGACTCTAATCTCTTCAAATATATTCTTAGACCCTTTCTTTTTCTCTTCTTCTGGGACCCCTGTAATTTGAATGTTGGTGTGTTTAATGTTGTCCCAGAGGTCTCTGAGACTGTCCTCAATTCTTTTCATTCTTTTTTCTTTATTTGCTCCCTGGCAGTTATTTCCACCATTGTATCTTCCAGCTCACTTATCCGTTCTTCTGCCTCAGTTATTCTGTTATTGATTCCTTCTAGAGTATTTTCAGTTTCAGCAATTGTGTTGTTCATTACTCTTTTTTTTTTTTTTTTTTGGTGGTATGCACTGTTGTGGCCTCTCCCATTGCAGAGCACAGGCTCCGGACGCGCAGGTTCAGTGGCCATGGCTCTCGGGCCCAGCCGCTCTGCGGCATGTGGGATCTTCCCAGACCGGGGCACGAACCCGTGTCCCCTGCATCGGCAGGTGGACCCTCAACCACTTGCGCCACCAGGGAAGCCCTGTTCATTACTCTTTGTTTGCTCTTTAGTTCTTCTAGACCTTGTTAAATGTTTCTTGTATTTTCTCCATTCTGTTTCTGAGATTTTTGATCATCTTTACTATCATTACTCTGAATTCTTTTTCAGATAGGTTGCCTATTTCATCTTCATTTATTTGGTCTTGTAGGTTTTTACCTTGCTCCTTTGTCTGTAATGTATTTTTTTGTCATTTCTTTCTTTTTTTTTTTTGATGGGTGGTGCTGTATTCCTGTCTTACTGCTTGTGTGGCCTGAGACATCCAGCCCTGGAGTCTGCAGGCAGTTAGATAGAGCTGGGTCTTGGTGCTGAGATGAGGACCTCCGGGAGGCCTCACTACGATTGATATTCCCTGAGGGCTGAGGTTCTCTGTTAGTCCAGAGGTTTGGACTTGGAGCTCCCACCACAGGAGCCCGGCCCGACCTCTGGCCCCAGAACCAAGATCCCACAGGCTTCATGGTGTGGTAAAAAAAAAGAGGAAAGAAGAAAAGGAGCAGTACAATATCAAAGAATGGAAAACAAAATAAAATAGAAAGATAAAAAATGTATTAGGGAAAATAAAATTATAATTGAAAGCACTGCAACAAGGCAAAATAAAACCACAGCAGAAGAAAGAAAAAAGGGGGGGGAGGGGCAACATGGCTTATAATTTTTAATTTAAGTCTCAAAACAATTTTTAGTTACCTTATTAAATGCAATACTGCTTCATTTAGGGAATAATACTTTATTTAAAATAATTCTTTTTTAATGAGCTCCCACAGAATGTGTCCATACATATCAATTGGATATAATCTCTAACCAATTACTCTTTTAGTCATAATAACAGATTGCTGAGCAACCCATGATGTGTGTTTGATCCATTTGATCCAGTTATCCAGTGAGTAACTTCAGGTAACCAATTACTTAGCACTAGTTCTAACAAAAAATGTCTGCTTTCTCTATTGTCTGAAAATGGGAGATACTAGAGAATCTTGTGGAAATCAACCTTCTTTGCCATCATTTAACTTGTCTTGGAGAAATATAAAAGGTATGAAATTTTATTGCTGGCATTATTTTTTATTTTTGAAATTCAAGGCAAAATTTCTAATAATTAAAATTTTTTCATAGTGTAAAGTTTTTAAAGTTTTTTTTTTAGTGTTAGGTATAACTGACAAAACTGTAAGATATTTTTAGTGTACATAACGATTTGGTATATGTGTACATTGAGGAAGCATTCCCCCATTGAGTTAACACATCTATCACCTCACATATTTACCTTTTTTTTTCTTGGTGAGAATATTTACATTCCACCCTCTTAGCAAATTTCAGTTATACAATACAGTGTTATAAACTATAGTTACCATGTTTTACATTAGATCCTCAGACCTTATTCATTTTATAACTGAAAATTTGTACCGTTCTACCTACCTTTCCCTATTTCTCCCCATTCTCCAGCCCCTGGCAATTACCTTTCTGTTTGTTTCTGAGTTCAACGTTTATTTTTTAGATTCCACATGTAAGTGATACCATGCAGTGTTTGTTTTTTTCTGTCTGGCTTAATTCACTTAGCATAATGCCCTCCAGATTCATTCATGTTGTTCCAAGTGGCAGGATGTTCTTCTTTTGTTAAGGCTGAATAATATTCCATTGTGTGTATGTATGTATATGTACATAAATATATATATGTATGTGATATACGTATATGTATCACGTTTTCTTTACCCATTCATCCAATGGACACTTAGGTTATTTCTGAACCTTGGCTAATGTGAATATGCTTCAAAGAATTGGTGTACAGATATTTCTTAGAAATAATGATTTCATTTTTTCTGGCTGTATACCCAGAGGTGGGAGTGCAGGATCATATGGTAATTCTATTTTTCATTTCTTGAGGAATCTCCATCCTGTTTTCCGTAGTGGCAGTACCAGTTTACATTTCTACCCAGTGTACAAGGGTTGCCTTTTCTCCACATCCTCACCAGCATTTACTTATCTCTTGTCTTTTTTTTTTTTTTAAAAATATTTACTTATTTATTTTTAGCTGTGTTGGGTCTTCGTTTCTGTGTGAGGGCTTTCTCTAGTTGCGGCAAGCGGGGTCCACTCTTCATCGCAGTGCACGGGCCTTTCACTATCACGGCCTCTCTTGTTGTGGAGCACAGGCTCCAGACGCACAGGCTCAGTAGTTGTGGCTCACGGGCCTAGTTGCTCCGCGGCATGTGAGATCTTCCCAGACCAGGGATCGAACCCGCATCCCCTGCATCGGCAGGCAGATTCTCAATCACTGTGCCACCAGGGAAGCCCCTATCTCTTGTCTTTTTGATATGGCCATTCTAACAGGTTTGAGGTGCATCTCACCGTGGTTTTGATCTGCATTTCCCTGATGATTTGTGATCTTGAGCACCTTTTCATGTAGCTGTTGGCCATTTGAGTGTTTTCTTTGGAAAAATGTCTATTCAGGTTCTTTGCCTGTTTTTTAATTGGCTTATTTGGGTTTTTGCTATTGACTTGTATGCGTTCCTTATGTAATTTGGATGTTAATCCCTTAGTGAGTATGTGTCTTGCAAATATTTTCTCGTTCCATAGGTTGCTTTTCATTTTGTTGATGCTTTCCTTTGCTGAGCAGAAGCTTTTTATTTTTAATTTTTATTTATTTATTTTTTTAAAGAGAATAAAATTGCTTTATTGAATAATTTATCCTTTCCCTGCTAACCTGTATTGCCAACTTGGTAATATTTTATTTATTTATTTATTTTCAAGGTAACAGTAGTGTTTTTTATTTCCAAATTGCACACGTCTATAAACCTAATAAATAGGTTTTTTCTATTTTTTTTTAATACAGAAGGTTCTTATTAGTCATCAATTTTATATGCATCAGTGTATACATGTCAATCCCAATCGCCCAATTCATCACACCACCATGCCCCCGTGGCTTTCCCCCCTTGGTGTCCATACGTTTGTTCTCTACATCTGTGTCTCAATTTCTGCCCTGCAAACCGGTTCATCTGTACCATTTTTCTAGTTCCGCATATATGTGTTAGCATACGGTATTTGTTTTTGGCATTCTGACTTACTTGACTCTGTATGACAGTCTCTAGATCCATCCACGTCTCAACAAATGACCCAATTTCGTTCCTTTTTATGGCTGAGTAATATTCCATTGTATATATGTACCACATCTTTATCCATTTGTCTGTCGATGGGCATTTAGGTTGCTTCCATGACCTGACTATTGTAAATAGTGCTGCAGTGAACATTTTGGTACATGACTCTTTTTGAATTATGGTTTTCTCAGGGTGTATGCCCAGTAGTGGGATTGCTGGGTTGTATGGTAGTTCTATTTTTAGCTTTTTAGGGAACCTCCATACTATTCTCCGTAGTGGCTGTATCAATTTACATTCCCACCAGTAGTGCAAGAGGGTTCTCTTTTCTCCACATCCTCTCCAGCATTTATTGTGTGTAGATTTTTAAATATCTTCCAATTTATTTTTGTCTTCTTCATTTTCTTTCATCAGCGTCTTATCGTTTTCAGTGTATAGGTCTTTCACCTCCTTAGTTAAATTCATTCCTAAGTACTTTATTCTTTTTGGTGCTATTGTAAGGAGGATTGTTTTCTTCATTTCTCTTTCTGATAGTTCATTGTGAGTGTACAGAGAGTCAATGGATTTTATATATATTGATTTTGTATTGTGCAACTTTACTGAATTCATTTATTAGTTCTAACAGGTTTGTTTGTTTGTTTGGTCTTTAGGGTTTTCCATATATATCATGTCATCTTCAAATAGAGACAGTTTTACTTTTTCCTTTTCAATTTACATGCCTTTTTTTAAAGTTCTTTTAATTTCATCTATCTCCTCTCACCATCCTGTCTCACCCTAAAATGTACCTAAACTCTGTGGGAGCAGAGACTTTCTCTGTTTAGTCCATTGCATAGAACAAGCCATAACCCCTGGTAAACATTCAATCAATATTTGTTGGCAAAACCTCTTTAAGTAGGGCCTCCATGGGAGCAAATAACAGTATGTGTAGAATTGCATGTTTTGAAAAGATGATCATTAAGCACTAAAGATGACTTTGAAAGGGGAAGAGAGTGTCTCCCCACAGGTAGCCAGAGAGGAGAGTGGAATCTGAGGAGCACGTCTCATTGGACCGTGAGCACCGTGGGGTGGGCTTGGGGTCTCTTTCATCTGGGATAATGCCAGGCATGTGGTAGATGCCCATAAAGTGCTTGTTGCATCAGTTATTTAACTAGTTAATGGGCTTGTATTCCACTCAATTCAGTGCACATTTGAGAACTAGTTATGAGCTGTGCAAGTCACTGGGGAGACAGAAAGATGAATAAGACAAGGTCTTTCGCCTCTAGGGATTAACAATTACATAAGTAAGCCTCAGGTCTTTTTAGTCCCAGCTGTAGAGTTTCACTTTTCTTCCAAGAGGGCTGCATCCCCAAGCCACTGCCCAAGGACCCTGTGAAGAAGCTTCTAAAGGGCTGGGCCTGAGAGATCACCCAGGACAGCCCTGCCCAGCAGGGGCAAGATATAGAACACATCTGCCTGTGTGTACCAGATGACCTGTAATACTTGCTTCTTTACCAGTTTTAAAATGAGGATCCCCCCCCACCCCCCCTGCCATTCCTGAGACCCAGGATTAATGACTGAAGGGGCAGGGACCTCCATACAATGTGTACCTGGCTCAGTGCCCGTTGTCTTTGTTCAATGTGGGCACAGTGAAATTTGTCATCCTACTTACCCTTCTGTCCATCCAGTCTTCCTCACTTTACAGATGAGAACTGGGAAGGTTTAGTGCCTTGCCTAGAGTCACACTACTTGTCAGCAGCTGAGCCAGAGCAAGAATGCATGTCTTCTAACTACGAGGCCACTGCTGTTTCCAGGACACCATCTTCCCTCAACTCACATTGTGTGGGAGACAAATCATATCAAATGCTCCCCAAATTGTCAAGCAGTGGGGTGTTGATCAACATCCAAAATGAGAATGATTTTAACCTTACCGTGTTAAACTTACCATGAACTGCAGCCCACCAGCCATAACTGCTCAAGATGGACTCACACATCTACCTCCATCAGGGACCTTGCTTCCTCAGTTATTTAGTTCTTGATATCACAGACCCCAAGGAAAAATTAGTAGGGGTGGCCTCAGGAAGAAGCAGGAGAGAAGTGATTCCCTCCCTTGCTGACTTTGGGACCTTGAGCAAGTGTCTTAATCTTCCTGAAGCTCTGTCTCCTCATCTAGAAAACGGAGATAATAAGAGGGCCTGCCTTATGGTTGTGAGAATTAAATGCATGTCAAGCCCTTAGTAACGGCTTATAGTAAGTGCTCAGTTAAGTGTTAGCCGTTGTTAAAGCATAATTATTTTAAAAGATAAAGTCATCATCTCATACAAATATCAAATGAGCATGTGTCAAGGATTTATTTAACTCATTAATTGATGAGTAAGTAAGATGTTACAACTAGTTCAAAGGAGAATTCAAAGGGTAAGTGCATAGATAGGCAACCAAAGATGCTGAAGTGAATTGGCTTAGGAGATGCAAAACTGGCTCCTTCCACAGGGAGAGGGAAAGCAATTGCACTTTCAGGAGGCAAAATGCAATTGTGTGTCTGTGGGCAAGAATTGTTTGCACTCAGTTATCTACAATTTATGAGTTGTAAAATAGCTCAAAGACCACAAAACATGCAAAGTCCTCATAGTACAAGGTAACTGGAAAGGGTGAACTAGGCAATGTCCATTCCCCCTTCTGGTGCATTTCAAAAATTTTCACAATTATTTCCTACACAGTTTTTATTTTTGCTAGTTCCTTATTTACATCCTAGGAATGTTTTGAAGATCAATAAAATCATGTATATGAAAAGTTGTCATAACTAAGATGTATTTTGCAAATACTAGTAGTTATAGTGTAAAAGAGAGAGGTGAGGTAGACTTGCCTTTGAGTCCTACTCCTGACACATTCTTTTAATGTTTTTTAAATTGTTGTAATTAACATACAATATTAGTTTAGTTCTGATACTTTCCTGTGACCTTGAGCAAGTCACTTTGTAGCTTTGTGCCTCTGTTTTCTAAGCTATAAGTCAGTATGTAAGATTCACTGCATAAGGTTATTGTGAGGATTAGATGAGGTGGTACGTGGGGAAATACAAAATGCTGTACCAAGACGAGATGTGATTACATGATTGCTCTCAGCTTAGATTTTGGTTCATTTTTCTTTAAGGAGACACTATAGGATAAGAGATGGAGTGATGAGTTCTCAAACTCACCAGGTCATTATTGCTGCAGGTTGTAAATGATATGGAGGAGTCTTTAACTCAGTAACAGTGATGAATGACACTCCTGTTAACCCAAAAGCACTTCTCCAGTATTCACCTACATGTCCTGAGGGTTCCGGAGAGAAGCTAGCGGTGCCAGGAATGGTAATGTTGATGACTGTGGGGCTGTGTGTCCCTAATGCAGCCTGTTAGGACTGTATTTTACTCTCCTCAATTCCTCCCCACAAAGCTGCCATCCCAGAGTCTCCCCTGGTCATCATGTTAAAAGAGACTCATTCAACCAGCCTGTGGAGACTCAGGAATTTGCAGGAATTGGGAAGGAAAACCTTTGGCCCAGCACACTCGTCTCCTGGCCCAGTTCTGTGTTTTAGAATTGAGAAGTGATGAGGAGGGTTTGGAGTGAGTCCAGGACCTGACACTGAATGCACTGAAGGAGATGAATGAGTCCTGAGTGGGAGGCGTTGGGTCCACTTGGCCTGGAGAGGAGAGGGTGGGGGCATGACTCAGTGTGGACGGAGGCTTCCAGGGGCCAGCTTTCCCCCAAGGCTGGGACGGGACAAAGGAACTCAAAGATTATGAGCAGCTTATAATCTTTGAGCTGCTTTGAGTAGCAAAGCAGCTCAAGGATTATGGTCATGGAGACCAAGGACCTCTCTGCCCACGGTGATGATTACTGCAAACACGTTTATGAAGGCTGTGCTAAGTTCCTCTCTAGAGGTTTTGTAGAACAAGAACGGGTCTTTCTTAATCTAGAATATTACAGATCATGCTCCCCTAAAGGCCGAGGCCTGGTTCAGATTTGAAGAAGGAAAAAAACAGATGAGGAAATCATACCTTGCTTGTCAGCCCTTGTTTAGTAGGAGTTAGGGGGCGAGGGAAGGAGAGCTTGAGCGTCCGAGCTGGCCTCCTTGTTCACCTCCCCGCCTCCCTGTGCCCTGGGAGGTGACCAGTGCACCCTGCTTGTCTGTCACAGCATTTGTCACACCGTGTTCTAGTTGTTGGCTGACTGACTTCCTCTCCTCAAAGGCAAAGCCTTGGTTTTCATCTCCGTGTCCCCAGCCCCTGGCACAAGGCCTGGCACATAGTAGGGCTCAACAAACACTTGCTGAATGAGAGCACTGACGAACGACTCCTTGACAGGCTGAGGTCAGGTCAACAGAAACCTCAACGCTAGAGACACTGACAGAAAACCCCGTTTAAAAGCTGGTTGAGCCTTGGGCTTGAGCTCTGATGAACTGTTCACCATAAAACACTACGGAAGCCTGGGTCCAGATTTCAGCATTCGTAGTGAGACTATTTTCAGCTTTCTCAGAGACAGCATCTGTAAATAATCAGGCAGAGTCTTTTATAAAACAACATAGAAAAACCTCAAAGGCTATTCTAAGGCTGCAACATTTAAACAGGATTTTTAACCCATGGGGACGCCAAGATCAACATGGAGCTTCCTGCACATAAAAGCCTGGAATTTCATAGCAGTGTGAGGTCAAAAGCTATGATCGCCTCTCCCCCTGTCTAAATTATACACTGCTTAGCATTCATGTGAGCAGAGGGCTGGGGTGGGGACAGGCCTGTGGTTACGTAAGTCCCATACTGTCTTCTCTTCTCTTGTGATACAGTGTCCATGGTGACAGTGATGTGGGAGTCCAGGCTGGCTGGACCAATGAAGGCAGAAGGTCACTTGTAGGTCATGCCATGATTGAAGTATTCAGTGTAATTTATAACTGGGCTTTTACTCTCCGTAGAAAAATGATCAGGGACATTTGTTGTATAATGTTTTCTCTCACTAGAAGATGCTGTCCTTAAAACGGAGTTTGGGGGCAGCTATAAAAGCCTATCTATAGAACATTCCAAAGTCACTTTCTTTTCCTTCCCAGTTGGAGGCAGGAGCAAGAGACCGTCTTCTTCTAAGACGAGAGGGAAAAGATGGCGTTAAAGCTTGAAATCGAATGAACTCCTCAACCTCTCAACCTGCATAACTGTCTCCTGGGCACTTCTTCCACGGCCCCTGAACCGGGGGCCACATCGCCCAGTCTGACTAAGGTGACCACAATTACAAACAAGGGAAAATCAGAACGACCCCAAACCGTCCTACCATTAGGCCAGCCCGTGAGTGTGTGTATGATGTGACAGCTGCCTAGTTTCTCAAGTTTCCTGAAAAGTCACTCACACGCACTGATCCTGAGTCAGCCTGTCTTGTTACCTGGGAAGGCCAACATTTGAACAACGATCATTATAACACTTGGTCATTATACAATGTAAAAAAAATATTTATAATCAAAAGGGTTTTTGAGGTTATTTTCTTTAAAAGTAAGAATTTTATTTGGAAAAATTAGATATATTCATTTTAATCCTGTGTACTCTGGACTTGAGGGTAATTCATTTTTGTACTCCTAGTTAGCACAGTGTCTGGAAGATGGTCTAAGCCCAATAAATATTTTTTGAATGAATGGAGTGAGAAGAATATTTACAGAGCAAAAGCCTCTGGGCTGCCTGGCTGTGAGTCCAGTGGTGTCTTCTTTCTGCAAACTCTGAAAAATATGTATAAACAAAAAGATCAGAGTGGGAATTTTAAAAGAACATTTAGTATAATTTTCAATAATTTATACTTTTAACCTCATGAGTACCGTATCTAGAATTGTGTGTGAACACGCATACACCCCAACACTCCCATGTGTATATGCTTAGAATATAATACATAGATCGTGTGTGCACATATAAATGCACTTTTAAAGCTATAGAAAATATAGATAAACCCATCTACAGCACATTCCAGGAATACAACTGGAAGGAGTAAAATTGGAAAAGATACAGGGAACGTTCACATTTTTACCTGATATACGTCTCATTTGTTGAAACCTTCTTATCATGAGTATTCGTTTGTCTCCTGTTCTTAACACATGGTGTGGCCCTTAGCAAATATTCAGTCAGTGTTCAGCAAACACATAGGTGAATCAGCCAGTAGGGTGGCATAAAAATTATACTCAAACACCTGACTTTGAGTGAGGTAGGAGTGGGATGAGAATAAGGAAATTGAGCTGAAGGTCTAGGGAAAGAGAACATCATCTGGCTCTGTCGCTGGGAGAGGCCAGCAGAAATAAGGGAATAGTTGTGAGGCTGCCATTGCTAAACTGCGTATTTCCCACTTTTAGAAACAAAACTGCCCAAATTAGCCACCTAACTGCTGTTGGCAAATAACACAGCGTTATGTATAGTAACGTAGGGTCACACCGAGTCATAGGTGTTCCTGTGGGTTCGTCTACTGCTTGCACAGGGGCCAGTAGCCTGGCAAGAAAGGCCCTGGCGACTTGCTCACCTGACAGGGCTGGACATGCATGGCGGTCTGAAAGGTCTTTGCACTCACAGCTGTGTTCAGGCCACAGCTGGTTTCCAGATCACCTGGAGAACTAGTGAGACTGGGAGGGAGGCAGTAGTCCAGTGGCTCAACCACCAGTCATTCGACTGAATTGACCAGAAAGGCCAGTCCTACAACTTGATGTCCAGAATCTGACATGATGAATGAGAGCTTTTAGCCCCAGTCTAGCTGACATGACCCAAATGCATGAAACCCTTTCTTGACCCCTCATTTAGGACATGGGTTGACGATATTGAAAATGCTTGAATGGCAGCTTAGAGTCTCCTTGAAGAAGCTGATAGAAAGATCCTCATGGCAGGAATGTCTAGATAAAAGTGCCATCAGTAGGCAATGGTGGGAATCACTTCAATATTTTAAGTGAAGAAAGTGCTGCTCGTTGGCAGTCTGGGTGGCAGAGTCGTTTTAAATGTGGCGACAGTCCAGACTTTCTGTGCCTTACTCATGCTGTGAAGTAGGTGATTTAAGCCACTGACTTCCTAAATTAAAGGCACAAAAAGGCAGACATATAATTCTTTTAATTACACGTCCAGATTCCTCCTACATTCCTTTGAGTCCCTCATGTTAGCCTCCTGCTTCATCGACCTACCAGAAGAAGATGAGCAACGGTGAAGGTAGAGGATCTGGAAAAGGAGAAAAGACCTTAATTCTTTGGCTTTCACTGTAGCCTTTCTCAGAAAAATAAGGGCACCATATTTGGAAGTTTTGAAAATATGAAATCTGATTTCTGCCGATAGCAGAGAATAGTAAAGCCTTTCAAGGTAGAAGTGAGTCGTACCTTTCTACATTTTTCACCATCTGCTCTCTACCATAGTAATAAAACATATTTGGTTTATATCACCAGGCAAGAAGGTTCAATTTCCTCTTGTATTTCTATTAAAGTATATGCTCATTACCTTAATATGTGGCTTTCATAACTCAGCATTAGAGACAGGCTTCATTTTCAGAAGATACGTAGCCCTGTGCAATTTAAAGCTCCGTATGCAGCCATTTAGCTATTTTACTTAAAAGAATTAATTGAAGTAGGTGCTTATAAAGCTACATCACTTTTTCCCTGCTAGATTACATGAGAAACTGAATTTTGGAATGAAGCAGTTGAGTTTCTCTTGTGCTCTCTCTCACCTCCTCTCTCCTTTGTAAGCTGAGAAAAGCCCCTCCATGATTCCATGGTCATTAAACTAGCCTAACCTCACCCACCCCCATTCCCAGCAGTTACTCTTGACTTCAGCTAAGTCTTTGACCACGTAACCCTTTGAATGATATTCTAAGAATGTCCATGTTATGGTAAAATAGGGCCACAGTCTTTACTGGGGTTTACCAGGGAAAGGCAAGGCAGGACAGGGTAAATGGTTTAGGATTAGCCAGTTTAATAATTTTGGAGGGCTTTGGACCATACAGTGTTCTCAGTTGTGTAGCGCCCGGCCTGGAGTGACTAAGGCAGAGGAATATTGCCTCCTGGAGTGTACGGACCAGACAGAGGAACTGTGGCTCTGGATTTGTTTGCTTGTCAAAGACCTGCTCCAGCCTGGGTCCTTTGCCATTTCCAAGGATTGTCTGGCTTCTGGAGGGAGCAGTCCCTCTCCAGCCAGAAAGATTTTTTTAAGATGTCAAAACATCATAATATACAAAAAATTTAAAATACATACAATACAAATGAGTTTAACATATTTGTCTGAATCTTTCTTCGTTACCTCTTGTGGAGTTGCACGATCATTTGCCAAGTATGTTCTAGAAGTAATTTGTCTTCAATGGTACATGATTTTGAATGCATGGTACAGTATTTCTTTTTTTAAAAAATTTATTTATTTATTTGTTTTTGGCTGTGTTGGGTCTTCGTTGCTGTGCACGGGCTTTCTCTAGTTGCGGCGAACAGGGGCTACTCTTCGTTGCAGTGTGAAGGCTTCTCATTGCAGTGGCTTCTCTAGTTGTGGAACACAGGCTCTAGGCATGCAGACTTCAGTAGTTGTGGCACGCGGGCTCAGTAGTTGTGGCTCACAGGCTGTAGAGCACAGGCTCAGTAGTTGTGGCTCACGGGCTTAGTTGCTCCGTGACGTATGGGATCTTCCCAGACCAGGGATTGAAACCGTGTCCCCTGCATTGGCAGGTGGATTCTCAACCGCTGCGCCACCAGGGAAGCCCCCTGGTACAGTATTTCTACAGTCCTCAAGTTATCATCCAATAAGGAGTTTAACCTCTACTAGACAGCTGGAGGGGGGAATCAAGAACCCCCCTCTCCTCACCCAAAAACATTTTGAGGGCTGTTTATAGATTTTTAGACTTCTTTTCTCTTTCTGTTGTATTTCTGCAAAAGAGATTAAGCCTACGTAGATTTGCTTGGCGAAACTTAATGAGGCTTTTTCCCTTGTCAGTGTACTTGGAAATGCTGAGGAATCGTTCCAATTTGCCATAATTTCTCAGACACCCGCTGGCAGCTAGCCATAGGAAAATGTTTCCCTGTTCTAAGACTGAAGCAAGGGCTGAAATTTCATTTTGGTGAGACACACTTTCATAAACGGTCATCAAACATTTTATTATTTCATGTTTGGATGATTTACTAGCTATCTATTACTGTAAAACAAACCACTCTAAAACTCTTCGGCTTAAAGTTCTTCTTCTTCTATCTCTGATCCTGTGAGTCAGGACTTTAGACAGGGCAGCAGGTATAGCTCACCTCTACACCACCGTCGTAGGGTCTCAGCTGGGGTGATGGGAATGGCTGAGAGCTAGGTGGCCTGGGGGCAGCTGGGCAACTCTCTCTCCTCATATGACCTCCCCTGGTGAGCAGCTTGGGCTTCCTTACAGAATGGCAGCCTCAGGGTAGTCAGACTTCTTATGTGGTGTCTCAGGGCTCCAAAAACAAGTCTTCCAAGAGTCAGAGAGTAGAAGCTCATAGTCCCTTAAGGCTTGGAAATTGACATGGCAGACAGCTTCCTTGCTGCCGTATTCTGATGGTTAAGTTTTCACGGAGACACCCCCAGTCCCACCCTGCAGACTCAAGGAGAAGGAACATAAATTACACCTGTCAGTGGGAGGAATAGCAAAGAATCTGTGGTCATCTTTAATCTACCACAGGTGGCAAATCAAAAATCCCCCCCTGCCTCGCCATTTACTGTTATCTACAAAAAGGAGATTCTTTCTTTCTTTTTTTAAAAAATAAATTTATTAATTTATTTTTGGCTGTGCTGGGTCTTTGTTGCTGCGCGTGGGCTTTCTCTAGTTGTGGTGAGTGGGGGCTACTCTGCGTTGCATTGCACAGGCTTCTTATTGCTATGGCTTCTCTTGTTGCAGAGCACAGCTCTAGGCGTGTGGGCTTCAGTGGTTGTGGCACATGGGCTCAGTAGTTGTGGCTCGCGGGCTCTAAAGCACAGGCTCAGTAGTTGTGGCACACGGGCTTTGTTGCTCTGCGGCATGTGGGATCTTCCCTGACCAGGGATTGAACCCATGTTCCCTGCATTGGCAGGCGGATTCTTAACCACTGTGCCACCAGGGAAGCCCAAAAGATTACTTCTGTCTCACTCTGTGCCTGCCTTAAAAAGATAGATATTCAACGCACTTCATTTCAGAGTTCTTTCTATATAAAGATTACTGACCGCAAATGTTTTGATGGAAAAATTTTGATCTCACATTCAAATTATGACTTCATAATTATCTAAAACATATGCATGCATGTATGCAGATATTCAAATGTATATCCTTAAATGTATTAGATATTTTCCAAAGAATATTGAGATGTATTATCTGTTCCCTGCATCAGCTCTTAGGTATTATTATCTTCACTTTGTGGTTGAGGAAGCTGAGGCTCTGAGTGGTTAAGTGTCCCAGATCCCAAAGCTACTAATGGTGGAAGAGGCAGAACCAGAATTCGGTTAGCTGCATACTTTCACTCATGGCTTCCTTGAATTCCGTAGTAGAGGTAGAAGGAAGCTACAGACTATGGTAAGGACTTTTTTTTTTTTTTTAATTTTTATTGGAGTATAATTGCTTTACAATGTTGTGTTAGTTTCTGCTGTACAACAAAGTGAATCAGCTATATGTATACATATATCCCCATGTCCCCTCCCTCTTAAGCCTCCCTCCCACCCTCGCTATCCCACCCCTCTAGGTCGTCACAAAACATCAAGCTGATCTCCCTGTGCTATGCAGCAGCTTCCCACTAGCCATCCATTTTATGTTTGGTAGTGTATATATGTCAATGCTACTCTCTCACTTCGCCCCAGCTTCCCCTTTGCCCCCTGTGTTGTCAAGTCCATTCTCTACTTCTGCATCTTTATTCCTGCCCTGCCACTAGGTTCATCAGTATATGGTAAGGACTTTTAATAGATATATATCATCATTTTGGATGTTTATCTCCTAAAATGAAGAGAAGATCCTTCGCTTCAGGCAAATACTTGGTACTTACATGGCTCTTCTACTTACAAAGTATTTTCACACCCATTTTTTTACTTTGTTCTACATGCTGATCTCATGAGAGAGGTAATACTAATAGCGCCATTTTTCTGATGAGGAAACAGAAGTACAGAGAGGTTAAGTAAACTACTTCTCTGGGTCAGACAGCTAACTGGTAGAGCTGGTGCCCAAGCCCAGAATTTTAATCTCTGAATACTGTGATTTATCCCTCTCTAATCCCCACTCCGCAACCCCAGGTTCCTTGGCTTTGGAAGGCTCAGAACAGCACATAAATGGCTTAATTGTCTAGGGTGGCACCATCCTCTTCAGGGAGAAAAATGGGAGGCCTCAGAAAACTGAGTAACCCAAAGTGGTTAGAGAAAGGCAAAAGGATCAGGGCAGTGCCAGCACCATTAGAGGAAATGGGGAACACTAATTGTAGGCAGTTTCAACTTGTCTCCAGGAAGAACTAATACTGTTACGATTTCTGCTGATGAATGTGAAATCAGTTGCTATAGCAATGACCAATGTTTCCTGGAACTTGCTGACAGCAACAGGCCTTAGGAGTGAAATCTCTCCTCTGTTAATCATGCTTCTGAGGCTGATAGTAATGAACTTGGCTCTACCATTTCAGCACCTCCACCATGTTTTCTTCCTACCATCATCTCCTCCCGGCCAGAGGATAGGGCAAGACTCTGCTCACGTCACTTGATTGACATGTTGACAGTGGCCCTGGGAACGTGGCTCATCTGTGGTTATGCTCTGGGGAAGGGGAGCCAGGCTGATGGAGAGAAGGACAAGGCAGGGGTTTGGAATCTGGGTTTGAACCTGTGTCGGTGAATATTTGGGTAGAGCCAATATCTCACATACATCTATAGATGTCACAGAGAGACTAGGGAATAAGTGAAACAGCATTAAGAAACACCTCCCCTTTTCCATTTAGATGTGAGCAGCGTGTCTGAATGTTGACTGGAGCTAAGGACATGTTTCCTAGCTCCCCATTCCTTCGCCACTGCCACCCTGACCCTCTTTCTCTTTTCAAGCTCCTCCTTGTGTTGGGACCTTTGCATTAGCTATTCCTTCTCCCCAGTGTTCTTGGTATGACTGGTTTCTTGTCATTCAATCTCCACTTAATAATCACCTTGATAATAATCACTTAATAATCTCCTCTTAATAATCACTTCCTTGAGGACCCAAGCTCAAAGCAGCCATGTGGATTCTCTGCATACTGCTCATCGCTATCTGATATTTTCATGTTCCTTTTTAAAAAAATTTTTATTGAAGTATAGTTGATTTACAATATCATGTAAGTTTCAGGTGTATAGCACAACCATTCAGTCATACATATATATATCTGAATATATTGATATCTTCTTTTTCAGATTCTTTTCCCTTATAGATTATTACATAATACTGAGTATAGTTCCCTGTGCTATACAGTAGGTCCTTGTTGATTATCTATTTTATACATAGTAGTGTGTATATGTTAATCCCAACCTCCTAATTTATCCTTCCCCCACCTCCTTTCCCCTTTGGTAATCATAAGTTTGTTTTCTGTGTCTGTGAGTCTCTTTCTGTTTTGGAAATAAGTTCATTTGTGTGTTTTTGTCCTTTTAGATTCCACATATAATTGATATCATGTGATACTTGTCTTTCTCTGTTTGGCTTACTTCACTTAGTATGATAATCTCTAGGTCCATCCATGTTCCTGCAAAATGACATTATTTCATTCTTTTTTATGGCTGAGTAGTATTCCATTGTGTATATTTCATGTTCCTTTACCTGTTTATTTTACGTCTCTTCCCCACCTCTTTATGCCCAGCTCAGAGGCAGGTTCATGGGAGCAGGGGCTTTGTCTGGGTTGGTCACTGTAACCCTTAGAATAATGCCTGGCCTGGGTGCTCAACAGGACGTGTGAAATGAATGAACCCAGCTCCTGCCGTTCTTTAGACCTGGCACACTCTCCCTCACATCCATGCCCTTGCACCTGCTGGACTCCCCACCTGGAATGCCTTTTCCCTCCCTCCTTCCTTTTCTACCTCCCCCTGATTAGCCAAACGTCATCTCATGCTGTCGAGAATGCAGGGTGAGACAGGTCTTCTAACTTTAATGTTATTCTTGGTTTAAAAAACTTTGAATACAGAGACCTATCAGAACTTGATCTTCCCTAGAACTGGAGCTTCTCATGACCCTCTCTGAAAGAGAAGCCTGTGAACAGTGCTCCTGCTGTGTGAGGGGACACAGCTGGGCGGGGAAGAGTCCCAAAGCTTCGTTACCTCCCTGCTCATAAGGAAAACCATTCCGTACTGGAAAGGAGGCACAGAAGACACTTAAAGTAAGTGGTGGAATTTCTCTAGGATATCGTAATAAGACATTTAATCAAAATATTGAGGGAGTAGTTAGAGAGACCCACAACTCATAGATATCATGACGGTCACTCTTTCTTTACTCTCTTTTCAACCTCTGAGTGGATTCATTTTTCTTTTTTCCTTTCTTCCAAATCTCCTAAAACCCAGTCCTGTTTCATGTTTCAGTCACCTACCATAGCCAGCATGTGATAAGTACTTCACTCCATGTTCCTGGCTGGCCTTTACTATTTTCAGTTGGCTTTTGCTTTTTGATGAAACAATTCCCAGATTGACTTTTTTGTGGGTCAACACCATAACAGGTCAGGTTTGAATTTTGATCTGTTAGATATTTATGTCTCTTTAAGAAGAAAATAAGAACTGGATAATCCAGAAAAAGGTTTAAATGTCATCTCTCTACCCCATAAATATCTCACCCACATCTACTAGTGTAATGATATCTCACTTGAGGGCAGTGAAATTCAGTAGCCTGACCAGGAACTAGTGCTATTGACTATCGTTTCTTATTTATTTTTCTTCATTCCAGCTTACTATAAGCCTAACATATTCAACACCAGAGTATTGAGTAGTTGAAGAAAGACAGACGTGAATTACAATGTAATCAGGTGCATATGTCACTGTGACAGGCAACTGAATAAATCTCCACGTTATTGCACATGTAGCCAGAAAAGCTCTGCTATTTATTCTATTTCTCTTAGTTCCTGAAGAGTCAATTCCTTTTCTGTGGTGACACATAACCTGCTTGCCAGTGCCTTGTAGAAACTTCTAGAGTCTAAATCCAAAAGCCTTTAAATTTCAAAGAGGTCATCAGATAAGACAGACCAGTGTACAAACAAGACAAGAAAGGCAACTTTTACAAATGAGTCACGTCAATGGGTATCAATTATAGAAGATACAAAGATTAGTACAAGAGAGTTGAACAAATAATTATAATTCAGTTAGCCACAAAAATAAGAGCATGTTGTTGTGTAGAATGACTGGATGGTGCAGAGAAGGTCTGGAGTCAGGATGGTAAGGAATTAAGCCTAACTTCTGGTCTGGAGAGTGGAATTTCCATCCAGGATGGGGTTAGCTTTGTAAGGATTAAGATATATCTTGTCCCTAGATCTGGGAGAACACAACAGATATGAGGAACAGGCAGCAGTAACTGAAGATAGAAAATCTAGGTCGGCGCCCTCATTCTGCATTTGCTAGTTTTTAACTTTGGGTTGGTTATATAGCTTTATGGTGCCTTAGTTGCCTCATCTAAAAATTGGAGATGGCAATAATTCCTAGGCCACATAGAGTTGTTGCTATGATCACGTGAAATAATGCATATATAGGTGTTAATGAACTGTAAAACTTCATGTAAATGTTTATTGTTCTCACTTTGACTTGAACAATGTATGTAATTCTAGAGGAATGATCATAAGTAATGGCTTCATTCCAAGGTTGCACAAATGCATTTTGAATTCATCCTTTAAAATCAAGGCTACTCCCTTGTCTTTGTGACAGTAGCTTTATTAGGTGCAGAAAAGCAGTGAAATAATTCAAGTGAAATAGTCTGTGCTCAGATAAGGAAACAGTTCCTGCATCCCCTCTTAACTACAAAGACATTACGTGTTCGCTGTGGCCCACAGGCTTGGTGTGTGGGACCAAGACTGTTTGGTGGTCAGAGTCCCAGGTCTGTCCTTGAGCAAACCAGTCCACCTCTGGGCCTCCATTTGCCAACTTCAGATTAAGAAATCAGACAAGCTGATAAGTAAGGACTCTTTTATCTTTAAAGATCATGTTTGCATAAGAGTTTGGTTTTTGTTTGCTTGCTTTGTTTTGCTTTTGCTTACTTTCTTTACCAGTTTGCAAGTCGTCTCTGGAGCATTAAATTTTATAGTATTGTAAATGCACATGCAGTTGTAAGAAGTGATAGAAAGTGATTCTCTGTACACTTTCCCCAGTTTCCCCCAATGGTAACATCTTGCAGAACTATAGTACAATAGCACAAGTGGAGTGTTGGCATCGGTAGAGTCAAGATACAGAAAATGTCCATTATCACAGGTTCCCACATTTCTCTTATATAGATAGATAACACCAACTTTCCTCCCCTCCACCTTCTCCTTAATCCCCACCAACCACTAATCTGCTGTCCATTTCTATGATTTTTCATTTCAAGGATGTTATATAAACAGAATTATACAATGTATACCCTTTTTTCCCCCTGTGAGCCTAATTCCCTGGAGCTTCATCAAGATTGTTCCATGTAATGCAAATCAAAACTACAGTGAGGTATCACCTTACACCAGTCAGAATGGCCATCATCAAAAAGTCTACAAATAATAAATGCTGGAGAGGGTGTGGAGAAAAGGGAACCTTCCTATACTGTTGGGGGGAATGTAAATTGGTACAGCTACTGTGGAGAACAGTATGGAGGTTCCTTAAAAAACTAAAAATAGAATTAACATATGACCCAACAATCCTGCTCCTGGGCACATATATGGAAAAGACAAAAACTCTAGTTTGAAAAGATACATGTACCCCAATGTTCATAGCAGCAATATTTATAATAGCCAAGACATGGAAGCAACCTAAATGTCCATTGGCAGATGAATGGGTAAAGAAGATGTGGCATATGTATACAGTGGAATACTACTCAGCCATAGAAAAGAATGAAACAATGCCATTTGCAGCAACATGGATGGACCTAGAGATTATCAAACTAAGTGAAGTAAGACAGACAAAGAAAGAAATATTATATGATATCACTTATATGTGGAATCTTAAAAAAATGATACAAATGAAATAGATTCATAGACATAGAAAATAAACTTATGGTTACCAAAGGGGAAAGGGGGGGGATAAACTGTGAATTTGGATGAACAAATACACACTACTACATATAAAATAGATAACCAACAAGGACCTACTGTATAGTACAGGAAACTGTATTCAATATCTTATAATAACCTATAATGAAGAAGAATCTAGAAAAAGAATATATATATATAAAACTGAATCACTTTGTTATATACCTGAAACATTGTAAATCAACTATAATTGATTTAAAAAATAAAGATAATAAATTTTTTTTCAATTAAAAAAAAGATTGTTGCATATATCAGTACTTCATTCCTTTTTATTGGTGAGTAGTATTCCATGAGGTGGATACATCACAATTTGTTTCACCATTCATCCATTGAAGGACGTCTGGGTTGTCTTCAGTTTGGGGCTCTTGTGAATAAAGCTGCTATAAACATTTGTATACAGATTTTTGTATGAACCCAAGTCTTCCTTTCTCTGGAAGGAAGTGCCCAGGAGTGCCATTGCATATAGTAGTTGGATGTTTCATTGTTTAAGAAACCGCCAAGCTGTTTTCCGGTGGCTGCACCATTTTACATTCCCACATAGTGTGTGAGAGATCTACTTTCTCCACATCGTCACCAGCATTTGGAGATGTCACTATTTTTTATTTTAGCTATTCTGATAGGTGTGTTGTGGTATATAATTGTGGTTTTAATTTATATTACTCTCATGACTAATGATGTTGGATATCTTTTCATGTGATTATTTGCCATCTGTCTGTCTTCTTTGGTAAAATGTCTCTTCATGTCTTTCACCCGTGTTCTAATTGGATCATTCACTTTTCTGCTGTTGAGTTTTTGCAAGTTCTTTATATTCCCTATTAGTTCCTTGTTGGAGATATGGTATGAAAATATTTTCTTCCACCCTGTAACTTGTCTTTTCAACCCTTTAACAAGACATTTTTCCAGAGGCAAAGCTTTTAATTTAGACGAAGTTCAACTTATCAATTTTTCCTTTTATGTATTGTGGTTTCAGTGTCAAATCTAAGAACTTTTTGCCTATCTGGTGATCCTAAAGATGTTCTTCTAATTTTTTCCTAAAAGTTTTATGTTTTATATTTAAGTCTGTGATCCATTTTGAGTTAAATTTCATACAAGGTGTGAGAATTGTCTGTGAATACTCCAGCACCATTTGTTGAAAATGCTGTCTTTCCTCCACTGCATGGCTTTTGCACTGTTGTCAAAAATTTTTGCTTCACCATCAAACATAATTTAGACAACTCAAGAGAAAGAGAAAAATCGATTGCACTTTCATATATTTTTGTTTACTCTATTCTTTTTTCCTTTTTTGACATTCCAGGTCTCTTCTGTTTATTTTTCTGTTTGGAAAATTATTTAGTTATTCTTTCTGAGTAGGTCTGCTAGCTACAGCTCATCTTAGTTTTCCATCCTCTAAGAATGTCTTCGTTTCCCCTTTTATTCCTGAAGGATATTTTTGCTAGATATAGGATTCTGGGTTAGTTGTTTTATTTGTTTGTGTGGTTTTTTCCACATTTGAAAAATATTGTTTCCACTTCCAATTTTTCTGATGAGAAAGCCACTGTTGTTTGAATTGTTTTTCCCCCACAAGTAAAATGTTGTTTCTCTCTTGCTGGCTTCAATTTTTTTTCTCTGTCTTTAGCTTTCAGAAGTTTAATTATGATGTGTCTTGGCATGAATTTCTTTGGCTTTACCCTGTTTGGGGCTCATTCAGCTTCTGAATCTGTAGGTTTATGTCTCTTGCCAAATTTGAGAAGTTTTCACAGCTATTATTTCTTCAAGTACTCTTCCACCTCCTCTCTCTTCTCTCCTTTCAAAACTCTGATGACATGAGTGTTAGATTTGTTTTGTTTTGTTTTGTTTTGGTCCCACAGGTCCCTGAGGCTCATCTTGTTTTCAATCTATTTTCTTTTTGTTTTCCAGATAAAATACTATTCTACTTTCCAGTTCACTGGTTCTTTCCTCTGTTCCCTCCATTTGCTGTTGAGCCCTTCCAATCAGCTTGTTATTTTGGTTACTGTGTTCTTTTTATTCTAAATTTCCATTTGATTCTTTTTTTTTTTTTTTAGGTCATCTGTTTCTTCGCTGAGACTTTCCATTTCCTTTCTGAGGTTTTCTATCTTTTTCATTTGTTTGAAACATTCATAATCGCCCATTGAAGCAAATTTTCATGACTGCTTTAAAATTCCTGGCGGGGAATCCTAAACTGTGTCTTCTGGGTATTGGTATCTATTGATTGTCCTTTTATTATTGAGTTTGAGATTTTTCAGCTTCTTGGTATGACAGTGATTTCAAATGAAACTGGGATATTTTCATATTATTTTATGAGACTCTGGGTCTTACCGAAATCCGTTTTTAGCTGGCTCTCTCTGACAGGGAAGGGGTGGGCACCACCTCACTGCTTAGGTGGGGGCAGAAATCCAGGTCCCCCACTCAGCCTCCATTGACACTTGAGGGGTGACATTTTGTTCATTATCCTCATAGCTCATTACAAAGCATCAATCCTGGGCAAGGGTGGAAGTTTCAGCTCTCTCCGTGGTCTCCTCTGACCCCACAGTGGGGTGGCCTTGTTATCACTAGGCAATGGTGAGAGTCCTGATTCTCCAGTGGGCATTCTCTGACACCACTCCAGAGGGGTGTTGGGCACCTCACGGTGGGGAGGTCTAGGCTCCCCACCTGGGCTTGGCTGGCATGGGTAGAGGTAGGGCCACCATTTTTGTGTGTGTGGTATTTGGCTGGAGCACAGCTTTTATTATTTAAATGTCTGCGGACTTGCTAGGCTGCCCCTTTCCTTGAGAGAGCAGGCTCTTGTTGGGACCTTTTTCCTCTGTGCCCTTTGGTGTTTCTAACTTTGGTTAGAGTTGCTGGCTTCAATTCTAACTATGGGGCACGTGAAACAAAAAGAAAGAATAACTCACCACCGTGTTGTGCCGTGGGTCCTGAGATCCCTAGCTAGTCTGCCTTCTTTTCTCTACCTATCAGAGTCTTATTAAATTTGTTTTAAATCTAATGTCCAGGGTTTTAGTTATACGTAACAGGAGAGATGGGAGAAAGTGTGTCCACTTCATCCTCCTGGAAGCAGGAGTCCTAAGCTTTAATTTTTAGTCAGCTTGGTTTTCCAAGCTCAGTATTTTATGCACATGCGGCATCACTTAACAAACCAGAAGGGCACCAAACCACCTGCAGGAAACATTTGTTTCTAGGATTTATGTAAGAAGAAAAGTGTCTACCACGTGCTTGGCACTTTACGCATAATTTCACTTTATCCTCAGAATAACGCTACAGGGAGGGTATTATTAACCCTGACTTACCGAGGTGAGATCTGAAGTTCAGAGAAATTAAGTAACTTGTTCCAGATCACACAGCTAATAATTGGCAGAGCCAGGATTTGAGGCCAGTCTTGCCCACATTTTTCTCCCACCACAGGCCTCAGTCAGCTTGTGAGCTCACTGACACAGAGATGGTCTTTCCTGCTTCTTTTGTGTGCCCATGCCTAGTAAATCCCATGCAACTCCAAATCCGTTAGGTGAAGCCTATTCAGATATGTGTGGTTATGTGTATAAATGTAGATATAACTGCACCAACAGGGAGGCGTCCTCTACTTATAGGAGGTTATTAATAAATACCTATAGGATCAAATTAGTGAGATTCCACAATGCTAACATGTTCCAGTGTTGCTGTGTTAAGTGTGCCCATGGTATAACAGACGGATTCCAGTAGTAAATAAATACCTACAGAATCATAAGTAAAGCAACTCATCAACACTCTTTATAGGAATGCTTGCATTTTGGAGAGAAGGAGACATTTCTTTTAGAGCCTAAAACATTTGTCTGCATGCAGAATATCCAGATAATATTCTTTCAGTTGTGAAAAAGCATTGACTTTGTTTAAGGTTAATAAGCTGGTCATAATTATGGAACACAGTCCTTTCTGAGTCAGGCATTTCAACCCCTGTTTTAGTGTGAAATAAGTTGTAGCAAAATTATTTCCTAAGGAGCCCCATACACACTAATGAGTTGAGACCTATTTCGTGTCTCTGAAATTCGACTTACATAAGCTTAAATCTCTCTCCTTCTTTTTTGCTTTCCCCATTTTTTTCTTTTTCTCGATGTTTGGCAATACTTGAATTCCTTGGAGAGTTTCAACTTTGAGACAGCTATGAATAATTCAAGTTTAATCCTGCATTTGTTCCTTTCCACGTTCAAAATCTGACATTTTTTTTTTTCCTGTTTGTGAACTACAGGAGTTTTTAGTACAAGATAGTGATTGAAAAGAAAGACTGCTAAAGGAAGTGCAGTATGTGATGTATTATTTATTTATTGAAAACACAGGTGGATTACATGTATGATATGAATGTTTCTGTTTCTCAGATTTTAATAAGACTTGATTCTTATGGAGTTAGAGGAAGAGACTGACATTTGCTGTAATCCTATCAGGGGCCAGGCACTGTGCTGACCTTTTATTAGTGTCTCAGTGACCATTATCCTGGTTCTCAGGCCTTAAGACTCAGACTGAAGCTAAACCATCAGCATTCCTGGGTCTCCAGCTTGCCAACCGCAGCTCTTGGGGCTTCTCAGCCTCCACAATTGCATGAACCAATTCCTATGCACCCTATGGGTTCTGTTTTTCTGGGGAACCCTGCCTAACACACTCCATTTCTGACTAAGACTTCTAGACACCCTTCCGTCTCTGAGCTTTTTCATACTTTAGGTCCCTGGAGACATCACAAGGCATGCCTTTGAGATGGGGTTTGGATGGACACCCCTCTCAGGTAATTGTGGTCCCATCCCAGGAAGGGCAGCCTGGGGAGTACAGGCACCTTAATATAAGGTGCCCACTGTTAACTCACATTGTCCAGTCGTCTCAGGGGTGTCTGGGGTCAGTCTGCTCAGGGTACTGGCTAAAGCTGAACTTGGGGTCTAGAGCCCAGCCCTGAGTGGGGAAGTGATTACCCAAAGAGACAAGAGAAAAATGAACCAAAGAGGGTTGCAAGCCAGTCCTAGAGAGCACTGAGCGCCAGGCCACTGTCCCATGCCAGTCCAAGGGGCAAGCAGAGAGCCAGAGAGGAGGGCGAAGTCAAAAGTTCAGAAGCCCAGCAGAGGTAGCCAGGAGAACAGGATGGGATGGGGTGAAAGAGAGATGCAGATGCGAAGGTAGACCAGAAGTCTCCACTGTTGCAATCCGTGACTCTTTTTCTATGGCTGCCTGCCATGTGGCCATGAATGGATGGATCTGCCTGGTTGAAAGGCCTGTACAGTGGTAGCTAATTTTCATTCAGTTTATACAGCCCCATCCTTAGTCCCACTTTAAATCAATATGTGGCTCCATCCTGTCTTTTGAATATTTTGTTTCACTCAGGAACACAAGTTCATGACTTGGTCACAAGAAGCCTTGGTTTACAACACTATAATCCAGTTCCCCATAAATTTCTATCATACTGATAATATCTTTAAACATATGAAATGGCACTTGGAGATTCTTGGAGATTATTAGAGTAAATTTTAATTCATTTTAGTGTCTTGTAAATAGCAGGCAGAGGAATGATATTCTTGTTTTATCACTTGCTTTTCTTTCCTTCTTTTTTTTGGGCTACATTTTTCCAAACTTTGAAAAACAATTGCTAATAAACAAACAAAGCCACAGGAATTATTCCAGTTCAAGGGAATAAACAGATTTCAAGGGATCAAAAGAAGCCACCGAAGTTCAGCTAGCAGTGCTTTCGTTACTGTATTACACAAGCACGTTGGTGCTGCTGTGTGTGAAGCTGAAGACATCACAGTTTCCATTTCATGCTTAATCTTCATGTGGTTTTGCTATTCTCATTTTACCTAAAATAAGTTAAAAAAATAAACCAACTAGAAATACATTTGGGGAAAAAGGGAAAATGACCTGGGCTGGATCTTGGGATTCTTCCAATTCCAGAGCAGCAAAAGAAAACCTCTTCCCACCCCCTTTTTTTAATACTATAGGAATGTGAGAACGACAGGTGAGCCAACCCTGCACCATGTTTACCTGGCTTCAGGTGAATCAGAAGGCTGCCCAATGACCTGGTGAAATTGGCACTGTGGACATTTTAGATTTGAAAGGATAACTATCCTCTTACCTTTGACCAAACTGGATAATTTCCTCAGCTCATCATTTTGGTTAGCTAATGGAAATACAACTGTAATCATCAACTCCATTTATCTTTTTTTTTTTTTTTTTTTTTTTTTTTTTTTGCGGTATGCGGGCCTCTCACTGCTGTGGCCTCTCCCGTTGCGGAGCACAGGCTCCGGACGCACAGGCTCAGCGGTCATGGCTCACGGACCCAGCCGCTCCGTGGCATGTGGGATCTTTCCGGACTGGGGCACGAACCTGTGTCCCCTGCATCAGCAGACGGACTCTCAACCACTGCACCACCAGGGAAGCCCATTTATCTTTTTGATAGAGATTTCCAAAATAAATTAGATGGATGTGTTTTCAGTTAAAACTGTCTTTTCAGAAGGTTGGACAGTAAATCATCACTGAAAATAAAACAAATACCACCAACAAAACACTCTTTGCTTAATATACTGTTCTTTAGTGCCTCTATGCAAGTGTGTATAGTGTTAGCACACCCAGTGCTGTCTGTGTTCTGTGTATTCAAGGGTGGGGCAGGTGGGTGCTGCTAGCCTGAATTTTCCCACTCTGGGCATCAGAATCTTGTCTTTTATGGTCACCTGTGTTCAAATCTATTTATAACAACCCCTGAAAGTTGTTTGGTTTGTGTGTTTTTGTCTTGTTTTTTAACACAGGGTCTGTATGAAGACAACAAAAGGATTTCTTGGGAGTGGTTGAAATCACACTCTGTGATAAGTGAAGACCTTACACGATTTGCCACTCATGTGTACATACAACAAACCACACAGAAGATAAGGTGGGGTTTGCTATTAGTTACCAGTTCCACTCATTAAGGACCTGGTTGCCCTTAGGCAGTGGCTCTGGTCCAGGCTGAGTCCTTCTTTTTTTTACTATAAATTCATTCATTCATTCATTTATTTATTTATGGCTGCGTTGGGTCTTCGTTGCTGTGCGCAGGCTTTCTCTAGCTGTGGCAAGCGGGGGCTACTCTTCGTTGCGGTGCACAGGCTTCTCATCGTGGGAGCTTCTCTTGTTGCAGAGCACGGGCTCTAGGTGTGCAGGCTTCAGTAGTTGTGGCTCGCAGACTCCAGAGCGCAGGCTCAGTAGTTGTGGCGCATGGGCTCTAGAGGACAGGCTCAGTAGTTGTGGTGCACGGGCTTAGTTGCTCTGGGGCATGTGGGATCTTCCTGGACCAGGTCTCGAACCTGTGTCCCCTGCATTGGTAGGTGGATTCTTAACCACTGCACCACTAGGGAAGTCCCAGGCTGAGCCCTTCTATCATTATTGTGTCATCCCTGATCTAGTTTGTACTTCTTACATTCAAAAGGTCTCTCCTAAGCTGGTCATACATAGCTCTCAGTCTTTGTTTCCTAAAGCCTAGGAACCAAGTGTCTCAAAGTCCTCTCGGTAGGATTAGCATTCTTCTGAGTGCTAAGACTATAGATGGAAAGTTGAAAAAACCCCGTTTTAAGGGCAAAGTAAATTAACCCTTGAAGGAGAAGTGAATCCAGATGGCTCACTGTCAGGAACAGGGGCACCGTCAGACACTTCCTGTGAAACAATTAGATGCTCTCCCGAAGTGGTCACTCAGGCCATGGTTGCTTGGTCACTTTGTGCCTTATTTATGTGCTTCTAGCTTTTGTGCACATGACTCACCCTCCAAGAGGCTCCCAAACATACACCTGAAGGCAAAGAACAAACTAGTACTGCTGCCCAAGGCGGAGGAGTGGGATCGTTATACCAGTCATGGAGATAGCCCTAATTCATCTACCGCTAAGACCCTTATTACGTGAAGGTTGAACATCTCACAAGGCAAAACTTCTCCTGGATCTTTTAGATCTCTGCAGTAAAGGAGTCATGAGAAGTCACCTTCTCGCCTCACTTCTGGTAGCCTTTGTATTGTTTGGCCACGGTTACCTGTCATAAATACCCTCTTTTGTACTGTTATGTTACAGTTTTGCTCTACCATGGTCTGCTAGGGTATAATTCTATGTAGAATAGAATTACAGAGTCACACAAATGAGAACCGGAAGGGGTTCAGAAGGTTGTTGAATGTACCCAAACCCTCGTTTTACAGGTGAGGAAACCGTTAACCACGGTGATGCCATGGTTGAACTCAGACCATTTGTTGTGCCTTCCAGAGTAGAACTCTTTCTGCTGTCTTAGGAGGGAGGCCTTTGTTGAAGCCAAGTGTTACCTGCTCCAGAAGACAAATGTCCCTTTCAGGCCCTCTTGGGTCCTCTGAATTCCAGGTCACCACGTAGCACAGATGGTTTTCAGCCTTCCTGTCCCTGGACCCTGAAGAAAGAGGGCTTGAAGTCTGCTCATATGACACGGTGTGGCCACTGCCATGCCCCCAATAATTATACTGAAGCAAATTTTTGAGCATATTCTCTTGAGGTACTTCTTAGAGGATCTCTAAGGGAGAAGAGAGCCCAACTTCATAATCAAGAACATTGGGTACCAAGAGGATACATTGTGAGTCTAAGCCCAGCCCTGGCCCTGGCCCTCCCCATGACACCTGGAGACGTTCAGTTGCAGATATCACAGAACACTGAGGACAAGTCCTTAGTGCCAGTTAGAAAGTATCTTTTTTGTTGGTAATAATTGTGCTTTCATGAGCAACTAAGGAGTCGAAAACAGTTTTGCTTTTTGAAAACCTGGTCTGTTTCCCCTGGAATAAGGGTTGAATCCTTTAAGGAAGCCGAAGGTAACTGCATGGCTTTGACTGACAGAGTTGCTGGGGATTTTATAGAGGAATTATCTAAAAGACCAGCCAGGGGGACTTCCCTGGTGGTCCAGTGGTTAAGAGTCCATGCTTCCACTGCAGGGGGCATGGGTTCGATCCCTGGTTGGGCAACTAAGATCCCACATGCCATGTGGCGCATGAGCAGTGACAGATCTGAAGCACTATAATGCAAATAAAAATATTTGATTTCACTGATGAATAACTAATTTAAAATACCTAAATACTAAGGAGGTTGAAACCAGCCTGGATGCAGATAGTATCACAACTGAGCATATGCAGTTCCTAGGTGAGAACTGTTGAGTGGGGATCACATCCATGTGCAAAGTGGTCTGCATCCTGTTAGCCCTTGCCTTCAGAGGCTCTAATGAGATTCATGTCCCCATGTAGATAAGTCCCAAGGAAATAAAATTCCATGAACTAATCTCATCTTGGTTTCACTAGGGATAAAGAATGCATTTTAACAAAATAAGGAAGGACAGTTTACTTTTCAGGAGGCTGTAACCATATGTTCCCAGATGCTGCCTTGCTCCAAAACTCAGGGAAAGGAGGTTTAGGCCACTTACTTTGAAAAAAAATCCATACTCAAATTGTTATTTCTTAGAACAGAACAACAAGCACTCTGAAATAGTAAATGTTACCAGAACAATAATAAATAATGGCACAAATGCCCATCTTAAGAGACACTGTCAGTCACGTCTCACGTTGCACAACCAACAGCCACGTGCTCAGGCATTTCTGCAATGATTGAAGACACATCCCGAGAGTTATAAACATCCATCACAGATCCGAGTGTGCATCTCAGGATTCCAGAACCACAGTTTGCTGGTTGTTGACCGTTAGTGACATACCAAGTATTCCTGAGATCTCTGCAAGACCTCTGGGTTTGTGCAACACAACTGAAATACTACTCAGTGTAAGAAAGTACCTGGGGTAAAATAACCCTTCAGGAAGCCTAAAAAAGAAGAAAGAAATGTGCCATTTAAAGCCAAAATGGCTCTCCTGAAGCATGGTCAAATCATACATGAAATACAATGGCCTTTCCCTGCCAGAGGAGGAGTAATAGCTCATTTCTCCTCACGCCCTGGACCCGTGTTTCCTTTAAGTTTATGGCATGTTTAAGTCTACATTACTGGTCCTTCCAAGTGCATGAACTTATGACAGACTAAAAGGATCCATTTAGCCTGTAAACTGTTGAACACAGAATTGGCCTGATTTAGACTGAAACTTGCTCCACTCTGAGGGCACATCATCGTCTGGTGCACAGAGATTATCCAGATTAGAACTTACCTGGGCCTTTTCCATCTGCTAGATACCCACTTGCCCCAGCCTTTTTTTGCAGTTTCATTCCTCCCAGCACTACCAGCAGACCTGTGCTGGGGACACAGATGGAGGTGAAGAGGGTTCTCTATTCATACTAAGAGAGAATGGCAAGTCCTTGCTGAAACTGTCATGGGACTTTCTGTAGACCCTGAATAAACAGAGCCTCTCCAGTCCCCCACCCCGAGACGCCCTCTAACAAGGGCTGTCTGTGGATTGAGCCAAGATGGGGGCTCTGTCCTAGGTTGGGTTAGTCCCAAGCAAACTGTGAAGCAGATGAAAATTAATTTCCCACCATGCTTCTCCCCACACATCCAGCCCAGGCCGGGGCAGGGGCCTGCTCCTTCCAAGCAGTGGGCATCAGCCTGGGTTGAAAAGCTCCACTTACTGAACACAAAGCACAGTTCTACCCCACAGCGTCTGCCTTGTGAAAACGCAAGCCAACAACCTGCCAGAGAGACTTAGAGAAAGCTTCAGATGAAGGTAGAGGCCATGTGTGTCCCATTCATGTGTGCATCCCCAGGGCCTGACCCTTCAGAGGAGTTCAATAAATATTTGCTAAATGGATGAATAAATTAGTGAATGTCATGTCAGACATGGGGTGGCAGAGCTCGGGCTGCTCTCGGGGCTGGTTTGACAAGAAAGGACACTCTAGCAGCAAGAGCTGGGGACAGAGGAGAAGGATCCTTTTGAGTGAGCTGCTCCGCAGCCCCCTCTTCCTGGCCACACACACCCACTGGGTCTCTAGTGCCGGGGTCACCCCCCCCAACCCCCGCCAGCTGTCTGAAGTTCATTCTGTCAGTAGCATCTTACACTTGGCCTGAGACCAGCAGGGTAGAAAATGTCCTCGACCTCAGACTCTGTTGTGCATTTTCCAGGATGGCGTTTTGGGTTTGGGTTGTTTTGGGTTGTCTTGTTTGGTTGGTTTTGCTTTTTTATAATAGTGCCTTGAGCTGCTGATAGAGTAGCCTGGTTTCCATGGGTGGCCCTGAGATGCTTGGCATTATTTGGACCTACTCTCTTGTCTTAAATTAGTAACAAGATCAGAGGAATCTGGATATGTTTAGGTTAGGTTTCAGGTCTGGATACTGCATATAGGCTGGCATTTGATTCTTTCCTTCTTGTCTTATTTAAGTCCACGGGTATATGAACACCTCCAAGTAGCTAGAAAAGAGGCAGCATGTGGATGAGAGCAAAGCCATTAGCTTACATATCTCCCGCCGGCCCAGAAAACATGGAGGTTTTGCCTGTCTCTGTTCCTGTCTTTTGTTGGCTTCAGTGTCAGTTTTCTTCTCGTTCTTTATATAATTATTGACTTCTATGAATTTCACTGTGGATGCCACTGAGTTGGATAGTTCAGTGTATAAGCTAACTTAGAGTCGGCTTATGGTTAACTAACTCCTCCCTAGCTTGAACCCTCCTTTCCCATCCTGAGGTTTTCTGGACCTTGCTACAGGCAGCCACCCACCCTTCCCCCAGGGCCCTTCCCTGCAGCAGGACCCACTGAGTGAGCAGAGCTGCTCCCACCTTCCCATGGAGCCTGGGTAGGACGGCCGGTTGTTTTCAAGCATTAGAGAAAAGTCTTCACTGGCAACAGTGGAGAAATCTGCTGACTTGGAGTTTTTACCATAGAAGTGGGCGGAAAGGGAATGGGCTGCTTGTTCCTCTCACCTTGACGGTGGTAGCAACATCCCTCTAAAACTAGCAGTTGGGACCCTTGAGATTGAATGTGCCTATAGCAGCTCTCATTTTTTCAAACCCAGAATGGGGTGACAAAAATCAGTTTACTGGAGGTGTTAAGACTGTAGATATTACTGTTGCCAGATGAGAGGCAGCACGGGCCAATGGGAGGAGGAACGGCATGGTTCCCTCCACTGTCTCGTGGTTCCTATGCTTCCCTGACCTTCTGTGGAGGAAAGACGTGTGAAGACAGGCCCCGATTTAGGTTGCTTTAAACCTAAGAAGTTAGGTCGTATACCTTACCTGCTTCCCTTTAGAGGCATTTGAGACACTGGGACATGTTTGGTATCTGTCGCTTCCCTTCCTTTGTTGGGAAGTGCTCTAAACCAGAAATGATGTAGATGTGGAATCAACTGTGAAAGTAGCATTTTTTTGGCAGCCCCCAAAAAAGCTCCCTCTGCTTTTTTTTCCTGACCTGTTACTAACCCTGAGTGAATGAATGGGCCAGTCTTTAGTCTTTTGTCTCCAAGTTTTCCAATTCAAAGGCATGGAGTGTCCTGTGTCTGGTTCCTTGTGCCTGGCTGAATGTATTTACCAGTTGTATTATCTAGTTTTAACCTTGACAAAAGGGACACATGGCTTGAAAAGACTCCTATAAAGGAACCATGGATTAAAGATAACACTCTAACCATACAGTTCCCAAGAAAACCGAACAAAAATGGCAGAAGTAGCCCTCCTGCTACTCCCACTGCAGAATGTTTGCCAACCACACTACAAGGTCACAGTGTTACAAGGTAGAAACAGTGGCAATCTAATTTGATTTAATAAGCAGTTGGCCAAAAACCTCCAAAAATTTTAAAATGTCACTGGGAACCTGGATGAAAATGTACATGTATAATGGTTATGATAAATCTCAAAATCTATTTTGTGCCTTGAACTGTTAAATAATGGTAATAGCCTGTGTTGATAATGTATATGTTAACAAATAAAGAATAAAAAAAATAATAAGGGGCTTCCCTGGTGGCGCAGTGGTTGGGAGTCCGCCTGCCGATGCAGAGGACACGGGTTCGTGCCCCGGTCTGGGAGGATCCCACATGCCGCGGAGCGGCTGGGCCCGTGAGCCATGGCCGCTGAGCCTGCGCGTCCGGAGCCTGTGCTCCGCAACGGGAGAGGCCACAACAGTGAGAGGCCCGCGTACCGCAAAAACAACAACAACAACAACAATAAAAATAATAAGGATTTGGAGGATATATGTTCAAAATGCTTAGAACCCACTGCTCTAGGAAATGGCATCTTCTGAGGTTGATGGTCAAAGGTTGGTGGCATGTTCAAAGGTAGAGGTGGCCTCAGAGGACAGGCCTGCCTGCAAAGTCTGAGGGAAGATACAGGCCACTGATGAGAAGAGTGGGGAGTACGTTCTGCACAAACCAGGAGGACAGGAAATCTCCCATCTTTCCAGAGATACTCAGAACTAAGGAAGGACCCAAGGAAAGTGGACGCCACCTCACCAAAGGAACCAGTTCCGTCTAGGAGGTGCTTCTAGAGCAAAATGAATACTACAGGGTCACCTGGCCAGATGGAAGCCCATCGGGTCTAGATAACTCATGCCAGCCTCTCCCTGCAGAGGTCCAGCATTCCGAGAACACAGACAGGGGTACATGGTAGACTTTTATTCGAGCCTTTGGCCCCTTGCATTTTAACAGCCTGGTGTGGCCTTTTCCAGTTAAGGTGAACACACTTTAGAGTGTCCATCACTTTTCAAGATTTCTGGAAAGGAAAGGCTCCTGCCAGTGCTGCAACATTCATTGGTGTAGGTTTTGCTTTGCATAAAGGCTCCCAGAAGGGCTGAGCTGACTGGAGGGGTCACCTTTTTATAACTTACACAAAGGCACCTCTGTGGACCCGCTATGGCCATGACCTTGCTGTGACTTGTGGCCGACTAGAGCCAAAATCAGAACAACAAAAAAAAAAAGATCCAGCAGACAAAATGCTAAGTCTGATGAATTTTCACTTTTCAACCCGGAGTGTGGCTTGGTATAGGCCACGGTTAAGTAGGTTCACGCTGCACTCCCTTTCAGTGTTGTTAGAGAGGCTGCTTGAAATCAGATTAGGTGGTGGCGAGAAACCCAGGTGAAAAGTGTGCTGCAGTCACCAAGCTCTCTCCCAGAGACTGCAGGCATTCGGAAAAAAGAATGAGTACTTTGATTTTGTTTTTTGACCAAGGCTTTTTTTGGAGGGGTTGCACGCATGCCGTTTGCTTCCAGAAACTAACAAACCACATGTTCCCCATTAGTTACATGTGGCCACTCTTTCCCAAACACTTTCTCTTTGGGCTCCTCACCAAAGAAGGAGAAGCATTCATTGTGACTGGGGCTGGGAAGTGACAAGAGAGCTCCGTGGAGGCTGACACGGGTGTCACCTCCATTTGCGAAGCTGGTAGCAAAGTCATCAAACCCAGCCGGGACCGGCTCCTTGGCCGTGTGCTCAGGGTTGCATAGGACCTGTAAATTGCATGGTAATGGCCGGCGCCTCAGCAGGAATAGACATGTGCTTTGAGTTTTCCCAATGAGTCAGACGCACGCCGCGAGATAAATGCTGATTGCAAGCAGATGTGACGTGCGCTTTTTAAGAGGGACGGGCAGAGGGGGATCGTGTATTGGCATCTTCCACACTCTTTGAGATGACGGACTGACACTTAATGGAGTCTGGTCCCTTAACAAGAAACATTGCGTGGTGGGTGATTTCCCCCCCTCCACCTCCCACCCCCGACACCCTTCTTTCTTCCGTAAGAGGAATCTACATTTTAAGCCTTAAATGTAAACGTGTTCTGGCTCCAATTTGTCGGCTGACTCTAATCGCCTCGGAACTTACATAAACTCTAGGTGAGTAATTTCCCCAAGTACGGTGCCCCCCTTGGAATGTGTGTGCTGTGAACTCAGATTAAACTTTTAACCTCACATTTTTCTGGGAAGGATTATTATCCGTGTTTTTACTGTTTGAAAAAAAGACAATCAGAAACTCAAAAATGTCTAGTGTTCTTTCTGTGGTTGAGTTGGTACACCTCTCACGAGCCTGCCCTTTGTGTTGTGTGTGCCGAGAGATCGTGGATACCCTTGGCCCCTAAAATTGGGGGTGAGACGGCCTGTTGTGGCAGAATTGAGACTGTAAGGCACGGACACTCTCGCCTTCCTTGGGACACTCCCAACTGAACTGTGAACTGTTTGTAGGGCCCTGTGCCCTCCCACCTCAACTGCAGAAATCCCGAGTGTCTTTCTGCTGATGCACGCCATGTCCTGTTGCCAAGTGACCTACATAACACGTTCGTCAGCAGAGCAGGAGGTCTGAGTCTTAGGTTTCTGCTGCATTTTTCCACACTTGGCTTTCAATCACCTCATCTCCTTCCAGCAACTGGGTCAGTGCTAGGCTCTCCCAGAGTGTTTGTCGAACCAGTACCAGACGCCAAGCTTGAAGATACAGCATCTCTTTACAACCTTAGTCCCTTACTCGTTAATCACTTGCTGGGTCCATCAACTAAGTCTGTTAGCCCTTTAATGCCAGAGTTTTTTGGACTGAGTTGGCATCAATGTGGAAACAAATGGACTGGCTTCTTCTCCCAGGAGCTTCTGGTTATTTGTACTTGCTTTTTGTTGGATGCCTAAAAAGAGGCAGCTGGTATGGTGTCCTGGGAGGAACGGTGGGCTGGGGGTCCAGTATTGGTTCTGCCGCCTTGGTCTGTGTGGCCTTGGTCAAGTCATTGTATCTGACAGGGCTTCAGCTTGTGCATTTGTAAAATGGAGGCGTTGGATTCAGTGGTCTTCCTGTTGAAACAGTAATAATCCCATTAGTTTTATTGGCAGATTTCGAAGGAAAGCAAACACCAAAGCAAGAGGCAAAAATGGGAAACCTTCAAGGTAGAAAGTAACTGCTTGTCGTATTGAACATTGCTGTGCAAGGCCCTTTTAATATGTCGCGATGCAGCATTCTGCTGAGAACACTGTGATGCTCTTTTCATGTTCTATTTCATCATCCTAAGAATATTCTGGATTCTTGAGCAAACGAGAAACACTATTCTGGCACTGGAAGAACAAAGGGAGGCTGGAGAAGCATCGTTTCCACCCCAGTGTTTGGAAAATTGATTGAGTAATTGGTTTCTGGTGTTAACTTGCCTTTGCACTCATATGCATAGATATTTGCCCCCAGGATACCAGGCTGCCTCCCATCCCCCTTCCTGGGCCTCTGTCCTCTGGCCTCTAGAATCACAAACCAGAATCAGCTGCACTTTTTTCTGTTTCTGGCTTCCCATGATTGCTGTTTTGGTGTTAGCCTCACCAATGGCAAACAGCTGAAACTGACCAAGTAGCAAATGCCATAGGTGGTAGTGGGGCGGGGCGGTGGGAGCATCCAGGTATTGCCGTCTCTAGAAGAGAGTTGGAGGATTGGGGTCTGCTCTGAGGACTGGTACCCCACCTTCTGGAAGACGGCATCACCTGCACTTGTGCTTCTAGCAGCCACCACCAGGTTGTGAATGTTGAAATGCATTTTGTTATCAACCTTGGTAACAAACATCAGAAGGGTCCCACGTGCTGGTGCTGGAACAGGAGCTCTCATTTACTCATTAATTTTACCAATGTTTGTGGAGGACCTGTTGTACATCTGGAACTTTGTATCTGGAGATACAAAGACAAGTGCAAATGGCATTGCCTTCCAGGGGTTTATGATCTAGCAAAGGACAGAGGGGTGTACCTGGTCTACTGTATAATGTATGTGATAAGCTGATGGTGTGGATGAAAAGCTGGGCAGGAACAGAGATGGGGACTCTTGCGTTCTGCCAGGCTTTTGGTTGACTGAGAGACAGGCAGAGGGTATTCCAGGCAGGGGAACCTACATAGGCAGGTGTAGAACAACACGAAAGAGCACAGCACCGTGAAGGCGTGACGTGGCTCAGTGTGACTGGAGCACAGATTCAAGGTAAAAAGTGGCCAAAGACAAGGCCGGAAAGGCAGATTGGGATCTAGAAGAGGCTTATGCAGGGCCAATGAGTTCCATACACATTTGTTCTCAAAAAGATTCGGGGCGGTTTACCCCAACACACACTACATAGAAAAGAAATTAAAGTGTAGGGAATATAAGGGATGAAAAATAATATAAGACCATGAACAGTTAGTTCATATAGAGTTTATGTACTGTTAGTTGTTAGGGGGTTGGACAAAAATTGACTCTGAGCTTCCTAGATGCCAAAGCAAAAAGGGAACTGTGAACTTTGCTATACCCATATGAGAAAAAGCCAGTTGCTCAAAAGAAACAGGCTTTTGCTGGAACTAAGAGCCAAGGGAAATTTCTCCATTGATTCTCATCGAAGGCTCAGTGTGGGGACACAGTGGAAATATCTTCCCTGCACTAGCAATTTTTATAGGACTGTTTCTTGTAATGTCCCTCAATGCAAGCCAATGGCATACTGCCAAAGTGTAATTCAGTAAAACCAGCTGAACACAGGGCCAGAACGATTCAGCCTAAGCCTGCAGCTTTTCCGTGGTTTGGCTTGGTGTGCGGATACAATTTAGGGTATCTAGAGAAATAGAAGTTCTTCATATCTTTTAGGCAATCATCCATGAACATTATTTCTTACAATGGGGCTCTTAAAGAGTATTGGACGGCAGGCAGTGAACTTGAGCTTCCATTCATTGGCAGAGACCTCAAGAACAAAAGAATTTGAACTTTGGGTTATGTAACAAAGAAAAACAATATTTTTCCAAAGATGTTTAATCATGGAAGGAAAGTAATTGGTTATCCTGGACTAATAGTTGGCTCGGCTCCAACTGACCTGGAATTGAGGCTGGGTTGCTAAGTCGAGTTCCCTGACCTGCCGGCATGTGTATTGCTGTGAATCTAGGTTGAAGGTGGTAGCATAAAAAGTCCTCACAGAAGTAAAGCTGTGGGTTGAGCATCTTTTGAGATTTGGTTCTTTTCCTTAGCAGCTAAAGTAATTGTGTGAAGTGCAAACCTAGGTTCAAGAGGCTGATGCGTGTGTGTGTGTTATGTGTGTTGCTGCGGTCTCAGAAGGCCTGTGGCATTCACCGAATAGCATCTAAGGTAAAAGTGTAAATTTTGCCGAACATAAATCAATCCCAAATATTTATACAACATGGTACAACTCGTAAAATGTATTCCCATTGTTCCCATCCAGTATCTAAGTTGAATTGCATAAAAACCTTGAGCAGGCCTAGTATAATTATCCCATCAGACAGATGTGAAAACAGAGGCTTGATCAAGTTGGCATGGATGCGAGGTGGGAGAATCAGGATCGTAACCCAGGTCTTTCGATTTAAGTATAGTTATTGTTCTACCTTCCCAGGCCCAACTGACTTACCCAAAGGACCAGTGAACTGTAGGTTACGATGACCACGCTCAGCAGCCACCAGGCTAGAGTAGCGCCTGTTGGGAAAAATTCCAAACACTGTAGGGTTGGAAGGCTCACTGCAGTTAACTCAGAAAAAATTTCAACTCCTTAGGCCGGAATGCTAAAGGGAGGCATCTGTTCATGGGAGGATGAACACTCTCTAGTTCCTGGACCCCACGCATGGCCCCAGGTATACACTGGTCAGAGACAATGCAAGGATCTGTTCTTTCACCCTTCTATTTACCAAACATACATACATGTTGCCATACATGAGTGTGTGGATGGTGTAATGCAAGAGTAGCTTCAAACATTGGAGAAACTTTAAATAATCTTACCTATTGGTATTCAGTGATCAAATCTTCTCAAAGCTAACTCATTGTAAATATGAGTTTGAACTTGAACTCTGTATGTTGTAATAATTGCTTTTCAGAGTACTCTACTTAAGTGGAAGCGTTGCCACCTCTTTTCTACTTATTCATTGAACATCTAAAGAGCTAACTCGTATCTAGTTACTTTGGTGTTACTTTTGTGGATATAGACTGTTTTCACTTGATTCTCCCTGAAAATACAAAGAGGGGGTGAAATTCAGACATCAATGCCACTGCTGATACAATGCACTAAATTGTAAGCTAGGGTCCCAAAAGACAGCACTCTCCTCTGGATCAGCAAAATTACTTATAACTAGAGAGCCACAAGCACGCAAAAGGATGATTTCAGTATAGCACCAAATATCCCCAGTTTATAGTCAGGGAGGAGATTCCAGATCTCAGAATGGTGGGCAGACCTGGTAACTCAACACATGTTATGTATTCACTAAAAAACCGAGACGCTTTTGATGCAGTTACTTGCCAAAGGTTCCCAAAAGCAACCCATCCCCAAACTGATCAGGATGAAATGTTCCAGAATGTTCTTCCCTGTTCTCTGTTAGGGCACACACATTACCACTTACCTCTTTCCAGGTGGCACCTGCACACACTCCCAAAATGAGAGGATACGTCATCTCCTGAGTCTCTTTCAGTTCAAAACTTGAGAGTTTACTGGTTCTACAAGACGAAGGCAGCTACAAGAAGCAGGCACCAAAGAGCCTGCTTCTCTCCAGCCTCCCAAATTGTTAGAGTTTATGTTAATTCAGTGGAAACAAAAGCCTTTGACAGCCAAACTTGAGACTGCTTTGGGAAATCCATTGTTTAGAAATGGCTTTGCGATACAACTGGAAATTCAGGTTAAAAAAGAAAGAAGAACAAAAGAAAAAAAGAGTGGAACCAGTTCCCTGTCAACACAGCTCCCTGCACGGTTGGTTACTTCCTGACAAACACCAGTTTGCTGCTGTGGGGACAATGTGTGTCCCACCAGTGTAGCAGCAAGGGGTGTCCAGGTGCCTTCTCTGACCTGCTGCTAAACAGTGACAAAAGCATTAGGAAAGCAGAGCCTTCTTCACTCTCAGGGATTATAGCACATGTGCCAAAGGAGTCCTTGCCTCTGTTATCGTTTTCATCTTTGACCACAGAAAAGAGTCATTTGCTGAATGATCCTTAGTGCCAGGAAATAGATAATGGAACGTCTCCAAAAACCTCTGGGTCCCAGAGAGTAGTTTCTGCTTCAAAAAATTCCAATTCAAGTTTCTCATCTTGCTTCTTGTTCAAAAATAGCTCACAGGGGGAAAGGTGTAGGCCATCTCTGCTTCCATAACAAACCACGGTTTGGGTAACAGGACTCGCTTCCCTTCCCAGATTTTGGGAGCATCTGAGGCCTGCTCTTGGAGAATGCAGATGTGATTGAGAGCAGTGTCTCCCCCTGCTGGGCAAAGCACTTCCGGGTCCTGGAAACTGCCACAGGTTGACGTGGCACCTGTGAAACAAGAGTCTGGCAGTGTGTTCGCGCAGTGTTTTGTTTTCTTTTGTTTTTATTTGTGCTTTTAGTGTTAAAGAAAAAAATTCTGTTGGGAGCTTATCTTTGATCTTTCACTTAGAACAAAAGCCACTCATCAGAAAGCTATAGATGAGGTTTGTGGATACCATGGCGGAAAATGAATTCCCATTTGTGGCCTGATCTGTGAGTGGGATTCTGACCACGAACGAGATTTCCACATCCACTGGCCAGGCTCGGGGATTAGCAATTTTTCAGAAGTACCACGCCAAGTTTCCAGCTCCATTCTTCAGGCTTGAGTCTGTGGGTGGCACTGAGTGAGTTTGATTCTCTCCGGGAGTAGGGTGAGGGAAGGGGAGGATTATTCTGAATTAGTGGAGGAAGACCAGGGATGACTTTATTTGTGACTTGTGGTTGGATTTAAGAAACTCAAAGGGCGCTTTAGGACCTACAGCGCTCTCATTTTAAAAATTGGCTGTATAGTTTTCTGTAGCATGGCTCTGTGTGTGTACGGGTGGGGTGTGTGTGAAATAGATATATGTATCTTTTCAAACATTCTTCCCCAATTCTCCTTAAAATAAGTTCCTTTCCAAAGTTATATTGGCTGAAAGTGTATCAGTATAAATTCAATGATAACAGTAAGCTCATCTTTTCAATTGTTAATACTCTTAGGAGAGTTGTGGTGAGTTGGTCTGTCTTCACACTAAATTGTGAATAATGTGATCATGTTGCTTTCCTTCTAACGCCTGGCTTACACGCTGTCCAGGAGAGGGAGTGTATGTTGTCAGATGAAGAGGTACTTGGAGCGAGGAATTTCCAGTAGCTGGCAGGCACATGAGCCTATGAGGACTTCATAGGCAGAAAGGGTGCTCAGAAGAAAGAAGGGCAATGCAGAGATACAGGCAGGAGGCCTCCAAAGATAAACTTCTACTCTGTTGAAAATGTGAACAAAGCTGACCCTGGTTTGGGGAGGGAAGGTGTGTGCTCTCCCAAGGGTTCTTCGACCAAACAGAAAGGGAGATAAAGGTAGGTGAGAATCTTATAAGCACAGTCAGTTACGGCAACTGCTGATGTGTCAGCTCCCGTTCAGATTTCCCTGGGAAACAGATATTGTGGCAAAAGCTAGTTTTCATGTCACGTTAATTAGTTGCCAGGAATACCTTCAGTTGTTTCCCCAGCACAGCCCTGTTTAGTCCATGTTTCTGACATACCGGCTGTCTCGGATATGAGTGGCCACAGGTAGTTAATGAAATGACTTCAGCGTATTTAAACGGACGTTTACAAACTTCGCTGGGTGTGTGGTTGACATCTGGGGAAACCCACACACATACAAAAACTTTGAGTGACTCTCTCTATAAAGAGGCCGGTGGGTGATTGTGCGCTCCCACTTGGAAGCCACGTGTGCATACACAGTAATGGTGGCGCCATGCTAATTAAGACTAATGGCCGAAAGAGCCATTGCCGATGATCCAATTAGGCGGATGGAGTTAGAGATTACACAGATAACTCTAAGACATCAGTCTAGTTCAATTTTACAAGGCCTATATTTAAAATGAGGTGGTATTTGACTATAATAAAATAGTATAATAGTCGTTTACTAGGTCTTGCCGTTGTGGAAGCTGAGGGCTACTAACAGCCTTAAAAGTTACCGTTTAAGCTGGATTTTTTGGTTTCAAGGACTAATTATGTTGATGGCTTATTACCAAGTTCTTTTTGTTCCTTATGCCTCCTGCTGTCCAGTTGAGACTGTTTTACAGTTCATTAGCCCCTTGACTAGAAGGTAGAATGGAAGAAGATAAAATTCACATCCTTCTGCCTAGCAGCAGATCTGGTACGCTATTTTGTGGAGAAGATACTGAACCTGTTGATGAAAACAGACCTTTGTGTTCCCGTGGATTAAATTTTCCTTTGATTTCCCCGGATTCCTGATGTTGGAGAGAGCTAATAATTAGCTGAACTGATTATTTCTTGGTAGGGTAAAAAGTAAAGTCAGCAGGCTTCTGCTTTATATAACATTAATTTTGTCACATGTAAGGAAAAACACTGATAAACCCAACAAGATAGTGAAGCTTTTAAAAATTACACATGGTTTGTACTGTGGTTATACTCATCAAACTGAGCTTTGCTTAACTCTGTAAACGTTGTCAACAAAGAGTCTGAAATTTCCCAGAGCACATTATTTTTAATAATATCACACTCCAGTGTGACATGGAAAAACATCGCCAAGAGATTGCTCTATGGCATAGAAGCCTTCAAACATTTAAGTAGGGAGAGACAAATCACAGTGTTTTACTGGTGGAAATTTCCTCATGAGGCTTAGACTATGAGCAGAAGTTTCTCTGCCTCTTACCATTAAGCATGGATTTGGGGGAGAAAGAGGGGGTAAGAGGATGAAAAAGAGCCAGGAAGGGTGCTGGAGCCTCAGTTCACTGCTTTTTCGAAGGCACCCCTTCTAGTCACTGCTACACGATCAATTCCTCAATGTGCTCTTTAGTTTCATGTCCTGATACGAGAGAACACCAGCTTAAAGCAGGATATACTTTATCCCTCTTGGAAAAAGAAATAACAAATCATTAAGGCCACAGCTCACAGGGGCCCAAGTTTATTGGCAATAAAAGGCAGCTGTGCTGACAACACTACCAATTAATCTGCCAAAAGCAAGCATGTCACTGTTAGAAAACAGAGCAGGAGGCATCCAGGGATCTATATAAAGCGTAGACACCAATCTTAAACAACAGGGGCAGCAATGTGGCACCCACCCTGCAGCAGATGGAGTAAGTTCTGCATTCTTTGTCCAAGAAAACTCCTTACTATGTAGAAAAACCGCCAGCCTGAGTCAGGTATACACCTGGCCTCTTCCCGAGGCACTGGGTCCCTCAAAGGTGCTGGTAGGAACAGAAAAAAATATTTGGGAGTTAAATTTTTTGAGCACCTTGGGCATTTTCAGTTATGTTATTTCACTCAGTCTTCACAATTACACTGCTGAGGAAGCATAAGCATCTTAGTGTCCACAGGTGAGGAAACTGAGGCACGGAGTTTCTCAATTCAGGTCTCCCTGGTTCCCTTATCCATTCTTCTCCCATGACAACGTGTATTTACAGATGAACCATCAAGAAATGCTTGATCTAGACCTGGCTGCCATGAGTTCATGGTGTGACTTTGGGTAAGTCTCATAACTTCCCTGAGCCTCAGGTTTGTATCTGAAAAATAAGAGGTTATTGTTCCAAAACTATACATGCTCTTACCATACGAGCCAGCAATCACACTCCTTGGTATTTACCCAAAGGAATTGAAAACCTGCATCTGTGTCCACACAAAAGCCTGCACACAGATGTTTATATCAGCTTTATTCATAATTGCCAAAACTTGGAAGCAACCAAGTTGCCCTTCAGTAGGCGAATGGATAAATAAACTGTGGTACCAGCAGATGATGGAATATTATTCACCACTAAAAAGAAATGAGCTATTAAGTCATGAAAAGACATGGATGAAGCTTAAATGCACATTAAGTGAAAGGAGCCAATGAGAAAAGACTACATACTTTATGATTCCAACCATATGACATTCTGGAAAAGGCAAAACTATGGAGATAGTAAAAAGATCAGATGTTGCCAGGGGATATGGGGGAGGGAGGGACGAACAGGCAGAGCAGAGGATTTTTAGGGCAGTGAAACTACTGTGTGTGATACCATTATGATGGCTACGGGTCATTATACATTTGTCCAAACCCACAGAATATACAACCCCAAGAATGAACTCTAATGTGAACTATGGACTTTGGGTGATGATGTGTCAATGCGGGTTTGTCAGTTGTAAGAAATGTACCATCTGGTGGGGGCTGTTGATAATGGGGGAGGCTGTGCATGTGGAGGGGTGGGCAGGAAGTACGTGGAAAATCTCTATCTTCCCTTCACTGTGAACTTAAAACTACTCTAAAACATGAAGTCTTAATTTTAAACAAATTTAAATGAAAGGATAGAAACTCAAAGGTCTTACTGAAGTGCTTCTCCAACTTTAATGAGCATGGGAATCACCTGTGGATCTTGTTAAAATGCAGATTCTGACTCAGCAGGTCTGGGAGAGGCCTGAGGGTCTGCATCTAACAAGCCTCAGGTGATGCTGATGCTGGTGTAGGAACGGAGGTCATAGAGCATCATCACCCTGGGATTCCAAGATGGCAGCCACCACGTCTTCCACTCATCGCTGCAGGCTTGCGTTTTGGTAGGTGCCTTGCATACTTGGTTTTCAATAATGTTAGAGACGTTGGATCTGCTTAGTAGAGTAAGTGGCTCAAAGTAAGGGAAGTTTTTAACTTTAGCTGCTCAGTGATTCTGCAGTTCCCTGAAGGCTCCATCCTTCAAGGGCCAAACCAGAGCCTGGCCTTCTCCTCTACCCCCACCCCACCCCACCCCATGGCAGAGTCCCTGATAATCCTTTCTCCACAGTGGGCTTATTCACCCTACCTCTATCTAGCCACAGCTCAGTCTGATTGACATGTTCCAGAATGAGACCAACCTTAAAGGACACCTGGTAAATACCATTAAGAAGCACCTTACTCTTCCAAAGATTTTATTTATTTTTGCAGTTTAAATCACATCCTCCCCATGTACACTGTGACATGTAAAGTTTCTTCCTCCATTCTGACACCCCTCTTTGTTCTGGTAACCAATACAGCACTTTATTAGCCGTCTATGATGGCTTCATGCATTTTTTCCTTGTGCAGTGGTAGTTACTGCTCTTAGGAATGGTTGCAGAGGCCAGAGGCCAGATTTTCATAATCTCTATGGGGAAACATAGTCATAAACTCAAGACAAAAATATGGCATGAATTCAAAACTTTTTCTTTCTGTCGTTTTTTTAAATCCCATTTTAAACCACTTGTTTAGAGTTGGATCTAATTAGAGTATTTCAGAAATAAGGGCTTACTGTGTTGAACCTATAAAGAAGCGGCTACTATTTTTTTAACCTGATCTTTTCTTATAATGCCCAAAAGGACAACACTATGTATTTTGTACCACTGTCAAGGGACAAAGACAGCTCCAAATATTTGACCTAGATAAACAGATTACCATTCATTTCATCTGAAAATATAGGGATAATTAACTTGGACAACCATATAAACAGCAGGGGTCTCCTCCTGAGTGTCTGCCTTCTTAAATCAGCAGATAACCTCCCAGAGGGCTGCCACAGCGGGGCCATTCAGCTGCCTCTTTTATTGCTCTATTTCCCATTGTTCTAATGAACTGTATGGTATTGTGGAAAGAACTTCTGGGCATTTCAGTCTTCTGGGGTTTATTCGTAAGTCCCAGTCCACTCATGTTTATCCATTTGGTAAGGTTTATAATGGATTTGTTCTCCTGAGTTAAACAAAATTCTTTTTCTTCACTGTGCAAAGTTGTGATTTAGTCCATTATTAGTCACTGAGCCCTTGGAATCAAAGACATCTGGAATCACAGAGTTACAGCGGACCCGAAAGGTCACGTGGTCTAATCCCCTGTCCGATGCCTGATTTCCCTGTAGATTCCCTGCCCTGTGGGCTTCACCATAGTCTGTGTTCGAACCTGTTCAGCCACAGGTTATAAGTTAGTCTTTGCAGAGTTTTCATACGAAAGTTCTTCCGAGATGGAGCTGAAATCCATTTCTCTCTAGTTCCCACCCTTTGATATCAATGCAGAGAAAACAGAACAGGATGGTTTCCTCTTACACCTGACAGGGCCTCAGGGAGTTTAAGTACGGGTTATACTCCCGAGTCGCCTGTCTCTCTTTCCTTTGCCAGTTGTCCTTATGTCAGAGATCAGACGCTTCACCATCCTGGTCACTCTTTGAACAGGCTCCTACCTCACCAACCTTCCTCAGGTTCGTGGCTCAGAACTGGTACCTTCCTCCAGGTTGGAATGGGACTGGCCTTCTGGAACAGTTGTTCTCAACCTTGGCTGCGTGTTGGAATCACCTGGACGGTGCCTGCGCCCCACATTTGGAGATGCTGATTTCATTGACCTGGGGTGTGGCCTGAGCACCAAGATTTGTATAAACTTCTGGGGAAATACCAAATGTAGCTGAGGTTGGGGACGAGTATTCTAAAGTCTTTACCAATCAGAGGCATTGCTGGCCGCCCAGGCTAAGTGTGGAGAAGGGATGAGAATGGGAGAGGGTGTTAGAGTCGAGGAGGGGCTACAGCCTATTGTTGAATTGGTAGGTCTCTCCGTAAGCTGGAACTCATACTTGTTTCTTGGGTTTTAGATTCTCATCTTGAAGTTTTTTACATTGATACAAAACCAATATAATCATAACTTAAGTTTCACAGCTGAGCTAGCTGAGCTCATGTTTTTGTGTTTCATGTCTTATTTATCGTGTTTCTGGCACATATTTTATTTCGCTCTCTGGGATACTGTGATGAGACATTTGGGGGGTTGGGATGTGGGGAGATATACGTCTCCCTCCTGAGAGATCACTCCCCTCCATCACACTACATTATGACACTTGAGCTGTACCAGATCACTAACTCAAGGTGAATTTGCTATGCACTTTAACTCCTAGGTTTTTTTTTACTTCTAAACCATTACCCCCCATCTTTTTCTGATAAATGCTTTTTGTTTTTAAATTTAAAAATTCACCTTTAATATTGATAAAGGCTAGGTGGGAGGATATGGCTTAGGTGTGCCACAGCAGTGAGCTTCCCAATCCTGGACTCCAGAATTAGCTGGACTTTCCTGTGAAGTTACAGGAAGTGCTGCAAAACCACAGACTTCCCATGTGGGGACTGCCATGTAAAACCTGCAGCATGGAGGCACAGACCAGAAAGTGTGTTCTCTGCAGATACCTCCAAAGAGGAATTGCATTTGGAAAGGAGAGAAGAAGAGGAAACTACAATACATTGACTTAATATGTGCCACATTCACTGTATTCATTGGCAATGCATGGTCTCCTTTAACCTATACAATAATCCTGTGATGTGCATGTAATTACGCCCATTTTACAGATGAGGAAAATGGGGGCTCAGAGGGACTTAAGCACTAATCAATGGGGTGTCAGGATGAAAGTGAGAGTCATGCCCTTTCCACCACACCATCTTGCTGGGGTAAGGAAGGCCCTACATCCTACTGCATTTCATCGTGTTGGGTTTGCTCCAGAGTTCCAGTCTTTCAGTCATTCTGAATCCTCTTTCTTTGTGTTGTGCACTTGCTACGTTCAGAAAACCTACTCCATTGTGATGAGATGAAGAACTCTTAGAAGACACTCATCCTGTCTTTGAGCAATTTGCTCTGTAAAGTAGTAAGTCAGACAATATGCTTGTGAAACTAATTGATCCTATATTCTTGACCCTGTGCATGAAAAGTAGAAAGGAAAAGGGATTTTTTCCCCCGAGTGTGTCTGAATGATTTACCTAGGTAGTCCCCAACTTGGAACAGGAAAGGTGATTTGCAAGGCAGATGTTTGATCATTTAAAGATATATTTTGCTCTAGAAATAATATTTTCTCTTCTGGCCATCTGCATTGCCTCTTTAAACTGTGGTATATCATATGTGGTGATGAAAATGCTATTCCACCTCCATCATGAGTATACTGCCGATTATTATATTCCTGTCTCCCGCATGTTGGCAAGTAGCTTTTTTCAGATCCCTAGACGATCACAGACCTGGTATGCTTGTTAAACATGCCCAGTAATGAGTTCTTGACATTCATAAATCCAGCAATTATTTTCCTGATGAGAGGTGAAGTGTTTTAATACAATGCAGAACCAAATTTCAGAACTGCAGAACATTTGAGATTTAGATACCCCTTTTTCCTCTGTCAGTTTCACGCCAGACTTATTGACAATTAAGGGTTTTTTAAATTTTATTTTATTTTATTTATTTATTTATTTTGCGGTACGCGGGCCTCTCACTGTTGTGGCCTCTCCCGTTGTGGAGCACAGGCTTCAGACGCGCAGGCTCAGCGGCCATGGCTCACGGGCCCAGCCGCTCTGTGGCATGTGGGATCTTCCAGGACCGGAGCACGAACCCATGTCCCCTGCATCGGCAGGCGGACTCTCAACCACTGCGCCACCAGGGAAGCCCGACAATTAAGGTTTTGGAGCAGAATTATGTCTCAGTACGATGGACTATTTAAAAAATTCCTTCATACGTAAATACCCACTTCTGCGCTTTTCCACGTGTGCTTTGGAATGCGAGAGGTCCCTTCCTGCACTTACCTGCCTTTCTCTGAGGCTGTTTCCACTGGCTTTGACATTTATTAAAGTCTCAACTGCTTATCCCAGCAACTTTGACATTGGGTGGCTCTTTGGGAAAGGGCTAATTAAAAATGGAATCAAAATTGATGGAAATAGGGGACTTCCCTGGTGGTCCAGTGGTTAAGACTCCGAGCTTCCAATGCAGGGGCCACGGGTTCCATCTCTGGTTGGGGAACTAAGATCCCACATGCTGTGCAGTGTGGCCAAAAAAAAAAAAAAAAAAATATATAATAAATGGCTCTTTACGTAGGGTGACCTGATAAGCGCCATTTTCCCAGGAAGCTGGAAGGGGACCAGGTGTGAGACTCTGCACAAGACCCTGTACCTCCCCCTCTCTGCTGTCACTCACTCTTATCTGCTCTCCTCTCTCAGACAGTGTAGACTCTGCCTGAGTTGAAGCTAAGGCCTGTGCATATGAGGTCTCTAAGCACTTGAAGCCATTCATTTCCAAGTTTTAGACTTGATTTCTGATAGACCACTTATGCCATTCCATCAATCCATCCCAACTCTGGGGCCCTGGTCGGAAACTTCATGGCAGGGTCCTAACTAAAACCCACAACCCTGGAGATGCAGGGGATGATGGCTGTGTGGGTGTATGTGTATGTGAAACTAAATGTGTATACATGTAGAATCCAAATGAATGCGACACGAACAGTTGGCATACATCTGGGGCATTTCCTGTGGGCTAGACACTGGTGACAAAAGAATGAAAAGATACAGTTCTTGTCTGTATTACAGTGAAAGATCGTTCTCGTAATGGGGTGGCTCTTCAGTGCAGTGGAGTCCAGGAGAGGGAACCCAGGAAGTCAGGCTGCACAGAGGAGCTAGAGTTTTGAGATGGGTTACAAAGGGAGAGTAAAATCTAGGTAGGCAAGCAAGCAGGGAAAGGTGTTCCAGGCAGGGGAAAACGCGTGTACCAGGGAAGTGTGAGACAGTATAACGTGCTCTGGAAAACGCAAATACTCTGTGAATTCTGAGCCGAGAATGCAGGAAGAAGACAAAGGGGAAGAGGTGGGTGGGGTCCCACCTTGGAAGCCTTGGGTGCCATGCCATGGCGTTTGTTTCATACACTAGGCAGTGGGAAGCTCCTGAAAATTTTCAGGCTGGGGAAAAGATACGGCCAGACGTGTGGGCCTCAGAGCTGAGGCACATACACTAAAAATAATCCCAAATCAGAGGGAAGTAGGATTTTTTCTTCATCATTGGAAAAATACGTCAATAAAGCTCTTACCTCAGCTTTGGGGAGAAATCTTTGCTTTTCCTCCGGAAATACAGCTTCGTCTTCTCCTTTGTGGTTTCTGTGCTGGTGCTTTCTTAATCTGGCCTTGCAAGCGAAGCTGCCAGATGGCTCCCGTCCCGTGAGCTGTCCCGGGCACGCTCGCACGTCCGGGTTGATGGATGACCTTCTCCCTTGTCTGTCTGACCTTTGCATCCCTGCCTTCCCCACTGTGCGGCTCTGTGCTCACTCGGTCGGACCATCCTGCATAGAGATTCGTGAGCTCCCATAAGAGCAGACCACTCCTCTTAAATCACTTGTCAGAGGCCCTCAGAGGCTGCTGCATAGTGGGACATTAGGAACAGTTTGAGTATTTTGAACTTTGACCTGAATGAGCTGTGATTGCTCTGAAGTGGGGTCTTTCTCTTCTGCTGTTTGTTCTTTTCTTCTTTCTTTTTCCCTCCGGTTTTCCCCCTCTGTTTCCTTCGCTTTTCCAAAATGTGTAGGTTGCATGGACCTGGTCAGGAGTCAGTGAGCCCTTCTGCTTGTTACAACTTTTTCTGACGAAAATCTAGTGTTGCGATAAAAGGGTTGAGCGATCCATCCAGCCCTTGTCTCCCAAACAAAGGGAGTTGTTGGAAACCGTCCTACACTTTTCCAATGTCCCATTCAACCCTCAGCCAAGGGCAGGCAGGCTGCTTTCTGACAGTTTGGATGTAAGGTTCTCAAGGGCACGGGTGGGAAGAAAGAACCGGGAGGAAGAAGCACAACTGCTATAAAAATGGAAGGGACAGCAGGGGAGAGCGTGCACGGGGCCAGGGGAGAAAGGTGAGAATGGAGAGGGTAACAATCTGGGAGTGAAAAGGAAAAGGGGAAATCACTTGGGAAGAAGCGCACGGTGTCAGGAGGGTGGAGAAAAGGCAAGACAAACGTGGTTCTCTTGGCACATCCTCTGGCCCTGAGAATGGCCCCGTGGAGAGCAGTACAGATTGCCACATGGAGGGAGCCGCTCACGTCCGACTTTGATACTAGTTGCCAGGACCTCAGCGTAAGCTCCTGGAGGGTGGGCACCAGGTGTCCTCATTCTCTCTCCCTCACCGGCCACACCCTGCAGGACCCCATGTTGGTCAACCCATGGAAGGGCCTGCAGCAATCGCACCTGAGTGTTTGGTTCACAAAACATTGCACTTGGGGTTTTTACCCAGTTTCACAGGAATGGAAGGATATCCTCCGAGCCCTGGCACCTGTCCTTACGGCTACTTTCCTTAAACAGAGGAGCAACTTAAAATGGCTATCCGCCTGTCTGCTTTCATAACAGCTTTTATTTTTAATTCACAACTGGGGCAGATAGTCCATCTTCTGATGTCCCATCAGCTCTGTGTGGCCAGGCTACCGTGGAGCAGGGCACCCTCCAGGAAAAGCGCCAGGCAGTGAAAGCTCTGAGTGAACAGTGGAAAGTGTGTTGGCTGCTCTGGGATATTCCACCCAGAGGTAATTGCTGTGGTGTTTTGTAAACGTCTCTCTCCGGACGCAGGCGGGGCAGATACTTAGCTGGGAGTGCTGTGGGGTATCCCTGCTCATTGATTAGTGCTCATGCCAGGGCATTTATCAAATATTTGGAATATCACCTGGATGTGGAGTTCAGGCTGAAGATGTACACTTCTTGTATTGGTTGAGCTGGTATTTGGGCTGTGGGATGTTTTAACATTGAATTAAACTACAGCCCTCTCAGTGGGGAAGGAGTACAGGCCCCACCCACTCACCCACCTTCCCCACCCTGACTCCTCGCCAGGCTGGAGCCCAGGAATAAGGGCTTAGATGTGCCAGCTTGTGGTGCCCCTTTGAATCCACGCCCCTTGTGCTGCTCACCGGCTTCCCTCGCTTTCATCATTCTCGAAGGCAAGTGCTCCAAGTTCAGGCTCTGAATAGACAGAGGATTAAAGGCTTTTGAAATCAAAATTAGGTCTTCAAAGCTGCCGGCAATGGCCAAGGAACTCCCCTCGAGCATGGGTCCCAAACCCAGCCCAGCCCACAGTTCCCAAATGCTGTGGGAAGCTCATTTCCTTTGTGCCGCAAGGCCTGTGCTGTCCGTGGGTCTCAGACTCAAATGCGGCAGGGCACGCGTTGCTGGAGGGAGGTGGCTTCCCTGCAGCTGGAGACCCTGCAGGATACAGGGTGTGTGCCTGTTACCTGGGATCCCCAGCACACCCTGTTGGTCCAGCCAGGGGATCCAAACATGCGGGACATCTGGTTCTAATTCACATGGGTTCTTTATGAGTTTGGGTCACTGGCCCAAATGATGGGCATCAGACCCCTTGGACTGACCTGTGCCGTGTGCTGGTTGCTCTCCTGCCATCTGGAAGCCATCAGTGTTGAGACGGTTTCAGCCGCTTGCTGTGCACTTGTGTTGCAGGAGGCGCAGCCCAGCATGGCCCTGGTTCCTAGGAGTCAGGAGCCCTTTGCTTCCTTTCGGATTTCCAGTGTCAACCCCAGCGAAGCCCTGCGCTGCGGGCTGCCATCAGGTCCCCTTCTCTCCCTTCCCTTTCCTCTTATTTCGGACCTCGAGAGCAGTGACACTTGCAGGGGGACCCTGGCATCTCTCCCCATTCCTTTTCTTGCCCACTTTGCAGTTTTGAAAGGAAGGGGGTGCAGATAAGTCACTTTTTTTTTTTTTCTTTTTTTTGCGGTACGCGGGCCTCTCACTGTTGTGGCCTCTCCCGTTGCGGAGCACAGGCTCCGGACGCGCAGGCTCAGCAGCCATGGCTCACGGGCCCAGCTGCTCCGCGGCATGTGGGATCCTCTCGGACCGGGGCACGAACCCATGTCCCCTGCATTGGCAGGTGGAATCTCAACCACTGCGCCACCAGGGAAGCCCTAAATTCTTTTTTTTTTTAAGTCACTTTTTTAAAAGCCCCCAGGAAAGGAGTTGTACTTCACATTGTGTGCATTTTGTAAAAGGAATGTCTCAGAGGAATCGGGACTCAATCCTGTCACCATTTAAAGTCATGATAATAACTGCATCCTAATAATAGCTGCCAGTGGTACTGGATAACATGCCAGGAGCTGCAGTTGCCTTACTTTCATCCTCGTAATAGCCCTGTGCGGACGGGGACACTGAGTCTCAGAGTTAAGCAGCTAATAAAGGAAGATTGGATTCTACCCAAGGTCTTTGCCGTTCCAGAGCCCACACCCTCTTGTGCTACAAGCTCGTGCCCTGTTTAGGCCCAGGTAGGGTGGAAGCCCCGGGGTGACAGAGGAGCAGAGGAGGAACGAACATCTGCAGGTCACACTAGATAGTCCAGTCATGGGTTTTTCTAAGGAAGCAAAATGATCTTTTGAAAGGAAACTCATACAGTCTGTCAGCTTCTTGCCAACTCCACTACAGTACAACCTGCCAAAAACAGCCAAACCTTGTTTTGGGTATGAAAGCAGCTGTTATAATAAACTCCTCTGCTCTACCTCTTTTTCCTGTTATGGTGGAATGACTGTTTAAAGTAAATGTCTCCAATACGCGGATTTTCTGGGGTCATGAAAACATTTTTTAATTGGCAGGTTCTGCTACATTTTTTGGTGAGGTTAGGAAGTAAACAGAATGCCACATGCCATTTCAGATCCATGCAGTAGAAATGTCTCTGGATTCTGGAAACTTGATTCCCTACCACCCACCCCCTTGGGCTAGAGCCTTCTCAGGCTTGGCCCTTGCTCCAGAATGAATGGATTTCTGCCTGTCTTCTATCCCAGGACTCCCAAAGCAGATGGAGGGAAATGAGTACACAGAACATAGAGTCAGATCTGGGTTTGAATCCTGGTTCTGCCAGCCACTAGCATGCAAAGTTATTCTGAGCCTCAGCCTCTTATATCTGTAAATTGGCTATTACGATACCAACTACTCATTAGGTGTGTCATGGAGTTTAAAACAAACATCAAAATAATAGCAAACAGTTACATAATTCTTATTATATGCCCTGTGCTTTTCAGGTGTTTTATGTGTCTTAACTCATTTAATCTTCTCAATAACCCCGTGCAGTAGGCACTGTGCTGGCCATATTCTAGCCATAGAGAAGTGAGTGCAGCTCACAAAATCTCCCTCTGCATGAAACTTACATTCTTGTTGGGGGAGGCCAAAAGATAAGTAAATTAGATCGTGTGTTAAATGGTGATGAGTGCTATAGACAAAAATAAAACAGGAAAGGGGGATGGGGGAGCTGTAATTTTCAAAAGGTTGATCAGGGAAAGCCTCTCTAACAAGGTGACATTTGAGTAAAGACCTGTAAAGAGTAAGAGAGAGAGAGAGAGAGCTGTGAGGGTATATGAGGGATAGAGTCTGAAGCAGAGGAAACAGCAAGTGCAAAGGCCCTGGGGCCATGTGTCTGGTGTGTTCAAGGCACAGCAAGGAGGCCAATGTGGCTAGAGCAGAAGGCGTGATCCGCAGAGTAGATGAGGTCAGAGAGAGAAGGTTTGGGGAGAAGATAGGCTTTGTGGGTCTCAGCTCTTTATCTCAGTGAGATGAGAAGCTACCAGAAGAACTTGAGCAGAGGGGAGACATGATCAAGAGGAAGCCAGATGTGTAGAAAGGACATTTCTGATTCATTTACTACAGCTGCTGCTCCTGCTGTTGGTTCCCATAAGGACAGTTGCCAACTTTTTGAGACTTTAAGTAGGACATTGCTTAATGGGACATCTGGGCCTCCACTGTCAACATTGTACATGTTGATTTTTTAACAACAGATGAACGCTCCCCAACTTCCCCTGTATCTGTGTCCAGCCTCCTCCCCTCTTCTGAATGATTCTGTCCTTTGCTGTCTCTTTGTATTGGGTTGTCTTGATGATGCTATTTAAGTGGCTTCATAGACAACTGTGGTCCACACTCGTGATTCATAATGTGTTGCTGTGTTGAATTAGTTATTGGGACCAGGGACTCGCAGATAAATATTGCTTGGGCCTGGCAATCAAGAGAATCAGCAGGGAGGAAGGGTGAAGGAGGAGATGTTTGTCAATGGAATTTCCCCTCCATCCTGTTCCATGGGGAACAGACGTGTGTCCGAGTGACAACTTGTACCCTTGCATTCCTGTGAAAAAGGATTATGACATCCTCATACATCCTATGAGAGGTCAGGCGTCACAAGTTCTGAGCCCCAGGTCTGTGAGTGGCATCTGGAGCTCATGGATCTCCTGAAATCATGTCCAAATGGATGTCTGTGTACATTTTTCTGGGGACAGGTCATAGCGCTCAGTTGCGTGTTCATTGAATGGCTTCGTCACAACTGTAAGCCACATTTGCAACCTTGGATAACCTATGTGCGAGCGTGTGAAAATGTACATGTTTTATAAAGGGATTTAAAGGGAACTTTTAGTTCTGTAATATTAAGAATCTGTAATGTCTATATTTGACAAATATTGCTGATAGTGTTCCCAAGATAGATAAATTATGGTCCCTGAGAAGGTGTGGAATGTATTTTTGAGGACCTCAAGGTGTACTATCACTCAAGGTCTGTTCTGCCTCCTTGCTCAGTGACTAAGTCACCAGGAATTCACCCGCTGTATTAGATCATTTGTTCTCATATGCTCATCATTGCCTTTGAAACACCTCCAATTCTAGCAATGCTTTACAGACACGCACATGAGCCAAGTGCTTTGAAACAACATCCTAGGCCTGAGGTATTTAGAAGCCCCCTGCCACGTCCCCTCGGGTCCTTGGTGGAACAGGGCCCACACACTAGATGAGGTCCAGGCTCAGAAGGGGAACAGAGAGGGACTTAACAGGGAGACCTCGGGACTTCGCCGCAGCACCATGGTAGAAATACACGTTCCCAGTCCCGTGGGTACGTACTGGCCTCTTTTGCCACTGGAGGCAGGGCACGCACCCGGTGTGTCTGTTGTCTGATGCTCACCTGCAGGTATGCCGTGAAGCACACCTGGCGGAGATGGTGGGGGCGGGGCGTCCTGGGCGCTAGAGTCCTGCCCCGCTAATCAGTTCCTCCCAGTTCAGGGAAGCCCTCAAGGGTTTCTTAGCTGGAACTTAGGGAAGTCAACAAAAGGATTGTCGAGAATGACTGATCCCAGGCCCTGGAATGCAAACCCCGCACAGTTGGTGGTACTTAATTATACCAAAAAACTACAAAGGACATACAGTGGGTTTTGATATCAGGTTCCAGTTCTCCTCACTAAGGACCCAGTAGAAACCCTTCATCGGTGTGGCTAAGGAAATAGTCCCAGTCCTGTCTGAATCCGGCCTGTGTGTCCACACTGCCTCCCCCACTGTTCCTCTCACTGGTTGTCTGCTCCTCCCATCAGGGTCAGAAGCATCGACATGCCCCCTGACTGATCTCTGTGCAGGGGGAAACGGGGACCGTCGGAAACACACATAGAGGTTTCACATTTTTCATCAAGACGGGAATTGAGAAAAACTATGAAAACTACCCTGGATTCAGTCTGTGTGACTTTCCACCACTGTCACCAACGTTTCAGTTTTGTCCTGGTCACGGGGAAGCCGTGGTCTGGGCTCCTCTCTAACTCGAATGGACTGTTAAGAGGTAAACTGAGGCATATTAAGAATTTGAAGAGTTTATTTGAACAAAAATCGATTCTACCTGAATGGCACCAAACCGGAAGTGGTTGGAGCATTCTGCCCGACAGGAGCTGGGGCCAGACTTACAAGGAAAAGGTGCCGAAGCAAAGATAGGAAATTATCGATCGGCTGTAGCTTAAAGCCTAGTTGGCTGTTTGTGGTTGGTTGTCTTTGGGTTTAGATTTCGTAACCTTGAGGCATTTCAGGTTCAGGTTTTGGTTTGCTTCCATAGGCCTTGCCGGGATTAGAGCCATCTCAGTCTGATGGCCTCCTTGTTTCATTAATTTAACAATATCGGTCTCTCAGAGGGATTCATTAGGCTTTGCAACAGAGCTGTAATCTGTTTCCTTTAAAGACGGGAGGAGGTTTAAACTGTTAGGCCAGACCCTTTTTCTGCTAGAAGATCAGACATCCATTTTGGATCCCCTATTCACGAGACATCAATACACTTCCTGTGTCACAGCATCAAACGTCCCCCTTGGCAGGAAGTAGTTGGAGGTGTTCCCTTGAATCACACACTGCTCGACCTTGCGTGAATTCTATTACCTGGTGTCAGTAAATAACACTTTTGGTCGTACCTTACAAAATGATGTTGGTAGGAAACTATTTTGTACCAACTTCTGCACCAACTTAAGGGGTTGAATAGCCTGCTCACAGCTGTGGCTCAGTGATCTCAACACTGTGGTGCTTGACTTAAAGGAGACAGTGCTGATCTCTTCAGTTTATTATCTGTTTTGTGTTTCCAGAGAGTTCATGGAGGGAGGGGAGTTGAGGTTGTAGAAGGACTCTGAAATACATCTACTAAAGGGGGATGCTTTCATTGTCTGGACATAGTGCGCCCAAGTGGGGTACATCTGACGGGGGGAGCCCCATTGTTTGGTTCCCAGTTTTCGTGCCACATGATGTACTTGGCTGTGGGGAAGGGTGGGAGGAGAAGGGGAGTGAAGTCTCGCCCTGCTCTGAGGACCAGGTGCAGCTATAAAACCTTAGTATTGGAAGCAGATTGGCCCTTTGGTAAATAAGAATCACCATATTTTAACAGTGGATACTAGATTGGCACTCATTTCTCTGCCTGACATACTGGTTTGATTTTGCCCTAGATGTCCAAGTAATTAACAAGACTGTTGGGCAAATATTCGTTTCATGTTCTAGTTTGTTTTTCCTTCACTCTCTAGAGCCTGCTCTTCATTACTAACAGCAATAATCTGTATCATCTCTGTGTCCCAGCAAGTGAAGCACAGACACTCCACCTCAGGGTTTCCCAGCTCGCTGGGACACAAATGACTCGATGGTAGGAACCTTCCTTGCAGTGTATTTCGTGAAGCCTGTTGTTGCTTACTTTCATTTCCCTGTTGCCACAGCTGTCCCCTTTCTCCTGTTCTGACTAGATAATCACAAGCTTTGCTCTTTTCCTCAAAAAAGAAATCTTGTTTCCGTCCCCTACTCTGTGATCCTTTCCATCCCACCCTGAGCCTGTACAGCAGAAGTCACTGAAAAAAGGGCCCTTCCCAGAGCCCCAGGGCCCGCCTGGAGCCCCTGACTTTTCCAGTTCCATTTGGATAAACATTTCTCTTAGATGATTTGTGCCCAGTTTGGGATGTGTGTCTGGCAAGTAAGCAGGGATGGAAACAAACTCAAAGCCAGGAAGATTTACTCCTATACAACCGTCCTATAGATAAAATTTAGTAAATATACAATCACACAGTCATTTAGGGCGCTGTATACCCTAATGAATTAGTGCTTCTCATTTTATAAGCACTGTCATAACCACGGTTGTAAGTGGGATGTTTCCTTTTACTGTGGTGTATGTTTCTTTGCTTTTCTAGGTGTTGTTTATAAGGTGTTGTTTCCTCTAAGTGCTGTATAAAGGGACGCATTGTTTCAGGGAAACCAGTAGGTTGTATTTACAGGTGGCTGGTTGTCTTTACTAGCTTTGCTGCTATAACACAACTGCTTTCCAGCAGGAAGGAACATTGCAAAGTAGCTGGAGCTATTAAGTCCAGACTTCATCTGATTCCTCATTTAGGAACAGACGTTTTGTGAATCACTGAATCTTTCTTTTTCAGTTCCTCTCCAGGGCCATGCATAATGTGAAGTTAATGAACTAGTGCTCTCTTTGTGTTCACCAGATGACACTGCTGGCCCGTCATCCCTAGGACCTGAGCTTCAAGTGGCTTTTCCAACAGTAGGGTTGGGAAGCTTTGCTTCCCCAAGAAGGAAGAGCCCTGCTCAGGCCCCATTCTAGATGGGGTATGTGTCCTTGGTCTGCCAAGCTGAGCCCATCCTTGGCATCCCATTGTGTAGTGGCCACCCAAGACAGCTACATCTTCTTAACCAAGAGGGACTCTTTTGCCACAGAGATTTTAAAGAATAATAAGCAGTGAACTCACACTGTGTTCTAAACTATATACAGATTTCTAGGAGTTCATGTAAACCAGTAGAGTTGCATATTAGAAATATAATATATGAATGACTCCCTGGTGGGTGATCCTGATATTAATTCCAAATTCCAGATTCGCGGGGGTGGTGGAGAAAACCCTGAGCTAGGTGTGGATTGGACAGTATTGTGAAGCACTTGTCCAAAGCCTCTTCTTTCAGCCTGTTTAACCAGTTTACAGCCATAGTTAGAAGCTGTTTAGCCATTTGGGCAATAAAATTCATTTCTTTGAGCATGAAATACAATTAAGTGATTTTACCCTAAGAATTTCATATTGTATGAAATTATGTATATATTTTCTGCATCTCTGATATCCGTTGAATAATGGACCAGAGCTGATGCAGCCCTGACCAAACTTTGCAGTTCTCTGCTCTAAGAGGTCAAGTTCAGAAGGCACCCGGCCTCCACTCTGAGTGGCTCAGCTGGTGTATCTCTAATGTTCTCCTCTTTCTGTTTCTGGGTCCATTTGTTGCTGTCGCAGACATTTGTGCATCTTAAAAATGTACAGAAGTTTCATGCTCTTTGGACTCTTGGATTTTTTTCTGCCTAGCAGGTGGGGTTTTAATTCCTGCATGATGTTAGGAGGCCAGGAGAATATCTTCCAGACTCTGAGGGTTGTCATTCGAAATCCCTTCCTCCACATGAGAAAGAAATTAGTTTTTAGGGTGGCTGGTCAGAGTCAAGTCAGGTCAAACTTGTGTCCCTGGTATGAAGTTAACAGACATGTGGGAATTGAACCCTAAAATAAACATTGTCAGTTTCACTGAGAAACATTGTCAGTTTCACTGAATTTCATAATATCTCACTGACATCATGTCCCACTGATATGATGAATTTGTAATTTATGAACTTTCCATGCAAGTTTTAAATGCAAAACTTCTAATGTGCACAAGTCACCAATAGGAGCATGTGCGCTATCCCTACTGCCTTGAGGGGAGAGAAGGAACAACGGTCCAATACAGACTCCACCATGTCCAGCTTGACAGGGCCAGTGATCCTGAACTTCTCATGCGATTCTATGGACAGACCAGTTGTTTCACTTGTTTAAATGTGATGGGTCAGCTGCACCAGGTTGAACAGCATGCTGGCCAACTTTAACAACCAGTTCTCCAGGAGGCCAAAGCCCTGATTTGTAGCATTTGCTGATTTCTGTGGTGTAAATACTCCCAGCATGACCAGCTTCAAGCTGTCAACTAAAGTCTCAGAACACAGGGTGTGAAGAGATAAGAACATTTGGCTGGGGCTTCCCTGGTGGCTCAGTGGTTAAGAATCTGCCTGCCAATGCAGGGGACGTGGGTTCAAGTCCCCCGGTCTGGGACGATCCCTTATGCCGTGGAGCAACTAAGCCCATGTGCCACAATTATTGAGTCTGTGCTCTAGAGCCCGCGAGCCACAACTACTGAAGCCTGCGGGCCTAGAGCCTGTGCTCCGCAACAAGAGAAGCCACTGCAGTGAGAAGCCTGTGCACTGCAAGGAAGAGTAGCCCCCGCTCACCGCAGCTAGAGAAAGCCCGAGCACAGCAACGAAGACCCAACAGAGCTAAACATAAATAAATAAAGAAAGAAAATTTATTTTAAAAAAAACCACTTGGCTGTCACCAGTCAGTGTAAGCTGGCTCCAGCACACCCCTGAGAAATGATGGGAAATCGTGAATTTGAATTTTGCCTTAGAAATCCTTTCTTTAAAAACATCTCTACCGTCTGAAGAAAGTCACTGTGTGTGTGCGTGTGTGTACATACAAATGTAGGTACCTACCTGTCTTTTCATCTAGTTATTTCAGTTTTACACAATTTTCTAAATTTAACACTCATTTACGAACTCTTTACATAGGCATGGAAATGATAATAAGCATATACTTTCCCCAATAAGTTTACCTTTTTTTTTAACATCTTTATTGGAGTATAATTGTTCTAAAATGGTGTGTTAGTTTCTGCTGTATAACAAAGTGAATCAGCTATACATATACATATATCCCTATATCCCCTCCCTCTTGCATCTCCCTCCCACCCTCCCTATCCCACCCCTCTAGGTGGAAACAAAGCACCAAGCTGATCTCCCTGTGCTATGCAGCTGCTTCCCACTAGCTATCTGTTTTACATATAGTAGTGTATATATGTCCATGCCACTCTCTCACTTCGTCCCAGCTTATCTTTCCCCCTCCCTGTGTCCTCAAGTCCATTCTCTACGTCTGCGCCTTTATTCCTGTCCTGCCCCTAGGTTCTTCAGAATCTTTTTTTTTTTTTTTTAGATTCCATATATATGTGTTAGCATACAGCATTTGTTTTCCACATTCTGACTTACTTCACTTTGTATGACAGGACTCTAAGTCCATCCACCTCACTACAAATAACTAAATTTCATTTCTTTTTATGGCTGAGTAACATTCCATTGTATATATGTGCCACATCTTCTTTATGCATTCATCTGTTGATGGACACTTAGGTTGCTTCCATGTCCTAGCTATTGCAAATAGAGCTGCAATGAACATTGTGGTTCATGACTCTTTTTGAATTATGGTTTTCTAAGGGTATATGCCCAGTAGTGGGATTGCTGGGTCATATGGTACTTCTATTTTTAGTTTTTTAAGGAACATCCATACTGTTCTCCATAGTTGCTATATCAATTTACATTCCCACCAACAATGCAAGAGGATTCCCTTTTCTCCACACGCTCTCCAGCATTTATTGTTTGTATATTTTTTGATGATGGCCATTCTAACTGGTGTGAGGTGATACCTCACTGTAGTTTTGACTTGCATTTCTCTAATGATTAGTGATGTTGAGCATTCTTTCATGTGTTTGTTGGCAACCTGTATATCTTCTTTGGAGAAATGTCTGTTTAGGTCTTCTGCCCATTTTTGGATTGGGTTGTTTGTTTTTTTGATATTGAGTTGCGTGAGCTGCTTGTAAATTTTGGAGAGTAATCCTTTGTCAGTTGCCTCATTTGCAAATATTTTCTCCCATTCTGAGGGTTGTCTTTTCGTCTTGTTTGTGGTTTCCTTTGCTGTGCAAAAGGTTTTAAGTTTCATTAGGTCCCATTTGTTTATTTTTGTTTTTATTTCCATTTCTCTAGGAGGTGGGTCAAAAAGGATCTTGCTGTGATTTATGTCATAGAGTGTTCTTCCTATGTTTTCCTCTAAGAGTTTTATAGTGCCTGGCCTTACATTTAGGTCTTTAATCCATTTTGAGTTTATTTTTGTGTATGGTGTTAGGGAGTGTTCTAATTTCATTCTCTTACATGTAGCTGTCCAGTTTTCCCAGCACCACTTATTGAAGAGGCTGTATTTTCTCCATTGTATATTCTTGCCTCCTTTATCAAAGATAAGGTGACCATATGTACGTGGGTTTATCTCTGGGCTTTCTATCCTTTTCCATTGATCTGTATTTCTGTTTTTGTGCCAGTACCATACTGTTTTGATTACCATAGCTTTGTAGTATAGTCTGAAGTTCAGGAACCTGATTCCTCCAGCTCCGTTTTTCTTTCTCAAGATTGCTTTGGGGATTCCCTGGTGGTGCAGTGGTTGAGAGTCTGCCTGCCGAAGCAGGGGATACGGGTTCGTGCCCCAGTCCAGGAGGACCCCACATGCCACGTAGAGGCTGGGCCCGTGAGCCATGGCCGCTGAGCCTGAGCGTCCGGAGCCTCTGCTCTGCAACGGGAGAGGCCACAACAGTGAGGGGCCCGCATACCACAAAAAAAAAAAAATTGCTTCGGCTATTCAGGGTCTTTTGTGTTTCCATACAAATTGTGAAGTTTTTTGTTCTAGTTCTCTGAAGAATGCCATTGGTAGTTTGATAGGGATTGCACTGAATCTGTAGATTGCTTTGGGTAGTATAGTCCTTTTCACAGTGTAGATTCTTCCAATCCAAGAACATGGTATATCTCTCCATCTATTTGTATCATCTTTAATTTCTTTCATCAGTGTCTTATAGTTTTCTGTGTACAGGTCTTTTGTCTCCTTAGGTAGGTTTATTCCTAGGTATTTTATTCTTTTTGTTGCAGTGGTAAATGGGAGTGTTTCCTTATTTCTCTTTCAGATTTTTCATCATTAGTGTATAGGAATGCAAGAGATTTCTGTGCATTAATTTTGTATCCTGCTACTTTACCAAATTCATTGATTAGCTCTAGTAGTTTTCTGGTAGCATCTTTAGGATTCTCTATGTATAGTATCATGTCATCTGCGAACAGTGACAGTTTTACTTCTTTTCTGATTTGGATTCATTTTATTTCTTTTTCTTCTCTGATTGCTGTGGCTAAGACTTCCAAAACTGTGTTGAATAATAGTGGTGAGAGTGGGCAACCTTGTCTTGTTCCTGATCTTAGAGGAAATAGTTTCAGTTTTTCACCATTGAGAACGATGTTGGCTGTGGGTTTATCATATATGGCCTTTATTATGTTGAGGTAAGTTCCCTCTAGGCCTGCTTTCTGGAGGGTTTTTCTCATAAATGGGTGTTGAATTTTGTCAAAAGCTTTTTCTGCGTCTATTGAGATGATCATATGGTTTTTCTCCTTCAGTTTGTTAATATGGGTTATCACACTGATTGATTTGAGTATATTGAAGAATCCTTGCATTCCTGGGGTAAACCCACTTGATCATGGTGTATGATCCTTTTGATGTGTTGTTGAATTCTGTTTGCTAGTATTTTGTTGAGGATATTTGCATCAGTGTTCGTCATTGATATTGGCCTGTAGCTTATTTTGTGGCATCTTTGTCTGGTTTTGGTATCAGGGTGATAGTCGCCTGGTAGAAGGAGTTTGGGAGTGTTCCTTCCTCTGCTATATTTTAGAAGAGTTTGAGAAGAATAGGTGTTAGCTTTTCTCTAAATGTTTGACAGAATTCGCCTGTGAAGCCATCTGGCCCTGGGCTTTGTTTGTTGGAAGATTTTTAATCACAGTTTGAATTTCAGTGCTTGTGATTGGTCTGTTTATATTTTCCATTTCTTCCTGGTTCAGTCTCGGAACGTTGTGCTTTTCTAAGAATTTGTCCATTTCTTCCAGGTTGTCCATTTTATGGCATATAGTTGCTTGTAGTAATCTCTCATGATCCGTTGTATTTCTGCAGTGGCAGTTGTTACTTCTCCTTTTTCATTTCTAATTCTATTGATTTGAGTCTTCTCCCTTTTTTTCTTGGTTAGTCTGGCTAATGGTTTATCAATTTTGTTTATCTTCTTAAAGAACCAGATTTTAGTTTTATTGATCTTTGCCACTGTTTCCTTCATATCTTTTTCATTTATTTCTGATCGGATCTTTATGATTTCTTTCCTTCTGCTCACGCTGGAGTTTTTTGTTCTTCTTTCTCTAATTTGCTTAGATGTACGGTTAGGTTGTTTATTTGAGATGTTTCTTGTTTCTTGAGGTAGGATTTTATTTCTATAAACTTCCCTCTTAGAACTGCTTTTGCTGCATCCCATAGGTTTTGGGTCGTCATGTTTTCATTGTCATTTGTTTCTAGGTATTTTTTGATTTCCTCTTTGATTTCTTTAGTGATCTCTTGGTTATTTAGTAGTGTATTGTTTAGCCTCCATGTGTTTGTATTTTTTTTACAGATTTTTTCCTGTAATTGATATCTAGTCTCATAGCGTTGTGGTAGGGAAAGATACTTGATATGATTTCAATTTTCTTAAATTTACCAAGGCTTGATTTGTGACCTAAGATATAATCTATCCTGGAGAATGTTCCATGAGGACTTGAGAAGAAAATGCATTCTGTTGTTTTTGGATGGAATGTCCTATAAATATCAATTAAGTGCATCTTGTTTAATGTATCATTTAAAGCTTGTGTTTCCTTATTTATTTTCATTTTGGATGATCTGTCCATTGGTGCAAGTGTGGTGTTAAAGTTCCCTACTATTATTGTGTTACTATCGATTTCCCCTTTTATGGTTGTTAATTTCCCTTATGTATTGAGGTGCTCCCATGTTGGGTGCATAAATATTTACAATTGTTTTATCTTCTTCTTGGATTCATCCCTTGATCATTCTGTAGTGTCCTTCTTTGTCTCTTGTAATAGTCTTTATTTTAAAGTTTATTTTGTCTGATATGAGAATTGCTACTCCAGCTTTCTTTTGATTTTCATTTGTGTGGAATATCTTTTTCTATCCCCTCACTTTCAGTCTGTGTGTGTCTCTAGGTCTGAAGTGGGTCTCTTGTAGATAGCGTATTTATGGGTCCTGTTTTTATATTCATTCAGTCAGTCTGTGTGTTTTGGTTGGAGCATTTAATCCATTTACATTTAAGGTAGTTATCGATATGTATATTCCTATTACCATTTTCTTAATTGTTTGGGGTTTGTTATTGTAAGTCTCTTCCTCCTCTTGTGTTTCCTGCCTAGAGAAGTTCTTTAGCATTTGCTGTACAGCTGTTTGGTGGTGCTGAATTCTCTTAGCTTTTGCTTGTCTGTAAAGGTTTTAATTTCTCCATTGAATCTGCATGAGATCCTTGCTGGGTAGAGTAATCTTGGTTGTAGTTTTTTCCCTTTCATCACTTTAAATATGTCCTGCCACTCCGTTCTGGCTTGCAAAGTTTCTGCTGAAAGATCAGCTGTTAACCTTATGGGGATTCCCTTGTATGTTATTTGTTGTTTTTCCCTTGCTGCTTTTAATATTTTTTCTTTGTATTTAATTTTTGATAGTTTAATATGTGTCTTGGCATGTTTCTCCTTGGATTTATCCTGTGTGGGACTCTCTGCACTTCCTGGACTTGAGTGACTCTTTCCTTACCCATATTAGGGAAGCTTTCAACTGTAATCTGTTCACATATTTTCTCAGTCCCTTTTTCTCTTCCTCTTCTGGGACCCCTATAATTCAAATGTTGATGCGTTTAGTGTTGTCCCAGAGGTCTCTGAGATTGTCCTCAATTCTTTTCATTCTTTTTTCTTTATTCTGCTCTGTGGTAGTTATTTCCACTATTTTATCTTCCAGGTCACTTATCCATTTTTCTGCCTCAGTTATTCTGCTATTGATTCCTTCTAGAGAATTTTTAATTTCATTTATTGTGTTGTTCATCATTGTTTGTCTGCTCTTTAGTTCTTCTACGTCCTTGTTAAACATTTCTTGTATTTTCTCTATTTCCAAGATTTTGGATCGTCTTTACTATCATTACTCTAAATTCTTTTTCAGTTAGACTGCCTATTTCCTCTTTGCTTGGTCTGGTGGGTTTTTACCTTGCTCCTTCATCTGCTGTGTATTTCTCTGTCTTCTCATTTTGCTTAACTTACTGTGTTTGGGGTCTCCGTTTTGCAGGCTGCAGGTTCGTAGTTCCCGTTGTTTTTCATGTCTACTCCCAGTGGCTAAGGTTGGTTCAGTGTGTTGTGTAGGCTTCCTGGTGGAGGGGACTGGTCCCTGTGTTCTGGTGGTTGAGGCTGGATCTTGTCTTTCTGGTGTGCAGGACCACGTCCTGTGGTGTGTTTTGGTGTGTCTGTGACCTTATTATGATTTTAGGCAGCCTCTCTGCTAATGGGTGGGTTTGTGTTCCTGTCTTCCTAGTTGTTTGGCGTAGGGTGTCCAGCACTGTAGCTTGCTGGTCGCTGAGTGGAGCTGGGTGCTGGTGTTGAGATGGAGATCTCTGGGAGAGCTCTCGCCGTTTGATGTTATGTGTGGCCAGGAGGTCTCTGGTGGTCCAGTGTCCTTAACTCGGCTCTCCTACCTCAGAGGCTCAGGCCTGACACCCGGCCAGAGCACCAAGACCCTGTCAGCCACACAGCTCAGAAGAAAAGGGAGAAAAAAAGGGAATGAAAGAAAAAAAATAAAGTTAATTAAAATAGAAAAAAATTATTAAATATAAAAAAAATTTAAAAAGAGAGAAAGAAGAGAGCAAGCAAACCAAAACACAAATCCATCAATGATAATAAGTGCTAACAACTATACTGAGAAAAAAAAGAGGAGAGTCAGACCCTAGGACAAATGGCTAAAGCAAAGCTATACAGGCAAAATCACACAAAGAAGCATACACATACTCACAAAAAGAGAAAGAAGGGAAAAAAATTTATATATATAAAAAAATTTTTAAAGGAAGAGAGCAACCCAATCAACAAACAAATCTACCAATGATAATAAGCTCTAAATACTAAACTAAGATAAACATAAAACCAGAAACAAATTAGATGCAGAAAGTAAACCCCAAGTCTGTAGTTGCTCCCAAAGTCCACTGCCTCAATTTTGGGATGATTCGTTGTGTATTCAGGTGTTCCACAGTTGCAGGGTACATCATGTTGACTGTGGAGATTTTTTTTTTTTTTTTTTTTTTTTTTTTGCGGCACGCGGGCCCCTCACTGTTGTGGCCTCTCCCGTTGTGGAGCACAGGCTCCGGACGCGCAGGCTCAGCGGCCATGGCTCACGGGCCCAGCTGCTCCGCGGCATGTGGGATCCTCCCGGACCGGGGCACGAACCTGTGTCCGCTGCATCGGCAGGTGGACTCTCAACCACTGCGCCACCAGGGAAGCCCGACTGTGGATATTTAATCTGCTGCTCCTGAGGCTGCCGGGAGAGATTTCCCTTTCTCTTCTTTGTTCGCACAGCTCCTGGGGTTCAGCTTTGGATTTGGCCCCACCTCTGCACGTAGGTCGCCTGAGGGCGTCTGTTCTTTGCTCAGACAGGACGGGGTTAAAGGAGCAGCTGATTTGGGGGCTCTGGCTCACTCAGGTGGGGGGAGGGAGGGGTACAGATGTGGGGCAAGCCTGCGGCGGCAGAGGCCTGTGTGATGTTGCACCACCCTGAGGAGCGCCGTGCGTTCTCCCGGGCAAGTTGTTCCTGGATCATGGGACCCTGGCAGTGGCGGGCTGCACAGGCTCCCCGGAAGCGGGATGTGGATAGTGACCTGTGCTTGTACACAGGCTTATTGGTGGCAGCAGCAGCAGCCTTAGCGTCTCATGCCCGTCTCTGGTGTCTGCACCGATAGCCGCGGCTCATGCCCGTCTCTGGAGCTCGTTTAGGCGGTGCTCTGAATCCCCTCTCCTCGCGCACCCCGAAACAATGGTCTCTTGCCTCTTCGGCAACTCCAGACTTTTTCCTGGACTCCCTCCCGGCTAGCTGTGGCGCACTAGCCCCTTCAGGCTGTGTTCACACAGCCAACCCCAGTCCTCTCCCTGGGATCCGACCTCTGATGCCCGAGCCTCAGCTCCCAGCCCCCACCCGCCCCGGCAGGTGAGCAGACAAGCCTCTCGGGCTGGTGAGTGCTGGTCGGCAGTGATCCTCTGTGCGGGAATCTCTCCGCTTTGCCCTCCGCACCCCTATTGCTGTGCTTGCTGAGGCTTACCCCTTGCCCACCCCCCATCTCCACCAGAGAAGGGGCTTTCTAGTGTGTGGAAACCTTTCCTCCTTCACAGCTCCCTCCCACTGGTGCAGGTTCCATCCCTACCCTTTTGTCTCTGTTTATTCTTTTTTGTTTTGCCCTACCCAGGTACGTGGGGAGTTTCTTGCCTTTTGGGAAGTCTGAGGTGTTCTGCCAGCGTTCAGTAGGTGTTCTGTAGGGGTTGTTCCACATGTAGATGTAGTTTTGATGTGTTTGTGGGGAGGAAGGTGATCTCCACGTCTTGCTCCTCTGCCATCTTGAAGCCGCTCTTCTACTTTACTTTTAATTATAATTGGTTGCCTGCCTTCTGACTTGTTGGTGTAGTGATTTTCCACATATTTTTCAGTTTCATTCCTTTGACCTCTACAGCCAGGGCTGTCTGCTCCATGAAAAGATTTCTTCCTCTTTCTGTCCTTTGTCCAGTTTTAATAACAAGTGTGAATACCAAGCTGGTGAACAGATGCTCTTCACTGAATCTGGGGGCCACACCCCCTTCACCCCCGATCCCATGGTCTATAAAATAGAGCCTTCTCATTTTCCTCATTATTTTTACCAGCTTTTTTTCCCCCCTCAACTGAGTCATTTCAAATCAACTTCTCATTGAGGTTCAGAACGGAGGTTACCTTCACCACAGAATAGATAATTACTTTAAAGCGCCAACAGGAAAATCTGTCACCTCATCTGGCTCACTTTTCCCTTAATTTAAGTGTCCTCAACTATCATCTTCACTTGAAGAAAGTAAAAAACATATTCATACAGGAATGAGGAGTTTCTGTCAGGCTGATTGATATTTTCACTTCCATTTAGGTCCTTTTTTTTTTTTTTCCATCAAAACACTCATTTTTTGGTTTAAAAAAAGTCAAGTAGATATGTGAGAGATAGTGGGTTGTCTTTTTTTTTCTTTTCCACCAGCACCTGCTCCAAAGCATAATTTCCACATGCCCCAACGCTGCCTCAGTAATCGACAACAAATACGCTATCATTAACTGAGACTTGCCCGCTCAGTTCAGCTGCCCTAAAATGACACTTTTTAAAGCAAGCACCTCGAGGCAAATGTTGGACTGTGGGTTTGCTTTCTCACCTCTGCCCTGTCAGGTTTAGTTCTGCGAGAGCTGTAGCCCTGCGGCTGGGAAGGGTCTCTGGGAACAGCTTGCATTTCTCTGGTTAGTAAATCCCACTGCACACCCCTTCCCCAGTGGTGAAAAGAAAATGCTTCCTTTCTAGCTGTGCGTTCCTGAGTGTTTGGTTGGAAGGTGTCCTGTATGTCTGTGTTTTGACTGTCAGGCCCTGAGCTGAATGCCTCTCTCAGGACGTCTACACCCTGGCCTGCAGGACACTGAGCTCAGCGTGTCACCCATCACCCAGGAGGCTGGACACAGAGTGGGAGAGAAGGTTGTGAAGTCCCCACACCTGGCGCTGCTGCCAGTTTGTTTGACTAGTAGGATTGGCTGAGGGGGTGACAGAGCCCGTCTGCCCGTGGCGGGCTCTACACTCCAGGCCCATATTCGTGAATCTGCAGGGCGTACAGGGTATGAGAGGGGTCTGGTTTGTTCAGAGAAATGCAAAAGCAGCACAGCAGAACAATTACATTCCCATACCATGGTCATAGCCAGGGAGATGGCATTTAAATTACTTGAAAACCGTACAAATGAGCCTAATAGATTTATGCAACGTGAACCTCAGAGGAGCCGAAGGGGTCCAGGCCCAGCTGGGCTCGGGGCGAGGCTTATTAGAAGAGGGTTCATCCAGGAGGAAATTTGTGAGGAAATTAAACAGCTTTTAATAGAAGTCATTTGGTAGAGAGAAGAGTGCTGCAGGGAGAAGGGGGGCGAATCTCAAGACGTAGAGAGGAGACAGGCAGACGATGAGGCTGCGCCATGAGGTCCCCGCCCAGCCCCCCAGGCTCCTTCAAGCTTTGGCCCCGATGTTATTCCCCGAAGCCTTCTCTGACCACTTGCTTACACTGCCGTCCACCTCCTCTCCCACGTTCCCTTTGTCCAGTCCTTGCTTTATTTTTCTCCATAGCCTTTAGCACCTTCCAACATATTAAAATATCCTCCCACCGGAATGTACATTCCATAAGGACAGAGATTGTTGTCTGTTTTGTTCACCGTCTACCCAGCGCCTGGTACAGACTAGGTGCTCCATCCTTGTTTCTTGAATAAATGGGGTGTAGCGAGAAAGAAGTATGGTGGGCTATGTTTTGGGGTCTAAAGAACTTTGGCAGAGAATCCGGAGACCTGAGTCCTCAAGCCCAGGACAGCCTGGAGGGCAGAGAAGTTCATTGGACTGTAGTTTCCTCACTGGTAAGATGGATACTGGCTGAGGTGACTGCTGAAGTCCTCAGGCTGTGAGGTTCTGAGGACTTGAGTGGTCAGAGGATGCTAGGTGGTGGGCTTCTTGGTATGTACTTTGAGCCACCTGGAGCTGTTACTGTGGCAGTGGATTTCTGAACCATGGGGTTAAGCTGGTATTTGTAAAAAGAATTGTTTTTTTCCAAAGTACTCCAGGCAGGTTTTTTTTTGGGGCGGGGGCGTGTATTGGGTCTTCATTGCTGCACGCGGGCTTTCTCTAGTTGCAGCGAGCGGGGGCTACTCTTCGTTGAGGTGCGTGGGTTTCTTACTGTGGTGGCTTCTCTTGTTGCAGAGCACAGGTTCCAGGTGTGCAGACTTCAGTAGTTGTGGCATGTGGGCTCAGTAGTTGTGGTGCACGGGCCTAGTTGCTCCGTGGCATGTGGGATCTTCCCGGACCAGGGATCAAATCCGTGTCCCCTGCATTGGCAGGTGGATTCTTTTTTTTTTTTTTTTTTTTTTGCGGTACGCAGCCCTCTCACTGTTGTGGCCTCTCCCGTTGCGGAGCACAGGCTCCAGACGCGCAGGCTCAGCGGCCATGGCTCACGGGCCCAGCCACTCCACGGCATGTGGGATCTTCCCGGACTGGGGCACGAACCCGCATCCCCTGCATCGGCAGGCGGACTCTCAACCACTGCGCCACCAGGGAAGCCCGGCAGGTGGATTCTTAACCACTGTGCCACCAGGGAAGTCCCCAGGGAGGTTTTTTTAAAAAGGGGGTTAAGAGGCTAGATAAATTTTTATTACCACTCAATAAATCCTTCTTTTACCTGCTTCCTTTCCACTAACTTTTCTCTCCCAACTCCTGCAGGCTTGAACCACCAACAATTATTTGGGTCCACAGATGAGTGCACCATTGACTTCTGAGGCTCCTATTTCAGTGAACTAGAACTTCAGAAGAAAACTCAGTAGGGGCAACCAACTTGTTTTGGTTTCAAGCTCAAAGCCCTTACATATCTCAGTTTGCCTTGAAATTATAAAGCTACCTTCTCTTCCCAGGCCACCCCATCCCAGAAATTTCACCACCATTGGGGGATGATTCCCCTGAGGGGCTAACAGGCCTTACCAGCCAAACCTCCAAGCCAGTTGTGACCTCTCACAGAGATAATGAGGATTTATTTAGGGTGGAATTAACTTGCTGCTCAAGTATGTCATCACAGAATAGGAAGAGAAATTACAGCCTGTAGAAACCTCAGGCCTGTAATAGTTAACTTCCTGGAGACTAAATTTTCCTGCTGATTTCTGAGAAAGGCTTATCTGTCAACATTTGAAAGGATGTTTCTGCATTCCTGTATTTTGACAGAACACTTCTACAAGTCTAACCTGTCCACCTTCTACAGTTTATCTCATTAGGCATCCTTCTCCTTGCTTTGTTTTGCTTTCCACCTCTGAAGGTCAACAAGCTTAGGGAAGCAACTTGTGATCATCTGGGTTCAGCTCCCAGCTCAGCCACTCACTAGCTTGGGTGCTCAACCTCTCTGACCCCCACTATCCTAAAAATCTATAAAATCAGGGTCAGAAGTCCTACTTGGCAGGGTTATTAAAGGGACTGTAAGTAGCTGGGCAGGGGGACGTGGTACACATCAGGTACTCAAGACTGGCCACCATCCTTACCAATTCCTCTTCGAGTTTGCAGCAATAGCAAACTCTCATTCACTAAACAAATATCTCGTGGCTTTCCTCCAAATACCTGTGCAGTCTAAGTGTCCAGCTCAATTATACGACAGACTCTTGATGGTCCAAGCTGGAGCCAGATTTTCATGTGTCCTTTTAATTAAAAGATTCAGCGCCTAATCACAGAAGGACATTGTTTGGTGGTGCCGATAATGAAGTTAGTCAGGGCTGCTGAAGTGTATCGTTAGGATGGTTGACAGTTCACTCTGTGCCCATGGAATAAAATGAATAGGAAGAGAGCCAGGAGGAAGGGGCCAACCAGGAGGGACATACGTAAGAGATGTGATGGACGAACTCCTCCAGGACCTAGGATTCCGCTCCTCAGAACTGAAGGCATTTGTGTACAGTTCATATAATAAAGGATTTCCTATTATAAAAACCACAAAGAGAAAGTAATGGCGTTCTTTTGAGACACCATATGATCTGGCAGACGTTATATATTCTGAGTGGCATCATTATCTGTCTTTTGCCTCTCACATTTCTTTTTTAGCAGGCAGCGTATACATTATACATTTTAGACCAATAATAAATATAGATTTTTACATGAAAACCAAACCAGAACTGGCTGCCTCTTTTAATATATACGTGAAAAATTTTTAACGAAAGAAACTATACCTTTGGTAAATGTGCAGAATATTAATATAAGCTCAGGATGAATGCTGAAGAGTTCAAATTCATAAAACTCTTCTAAATCATTTTTCTGGTTTGAATGCATCTTTATGAATATAGCGATGCTGTGAGGCTGCATTTATTTTGCACAGAAAGTGATTTTATTTTTAATTCTTGTCCTCTTTCTGTTACCATGATTCTCTACATTATTTAAGGAACTTGGCATAATAAGTTGTCCAGGGCTGGGATTTGTGTTTGGGGAACTAAATACTCATTAATACTTTTTAAAAAATACTACGTAAATCCATATACCATCATTTAGTAAATAGCCTTTATCATAAGGAGAAACTAATTATTTGTGGGATAAAGTGTTTTACGTATTTAACTTCTGTTCTAGTGATGTTGCACAACATCCAAATAACTAACTAGGATGTTAACTCTTACTGTTTTGTTGCTTTTGAGGGCATTTTAATGATAGGAATGTATTTGAATCATCAGTTTTACCGTTAGAGCCAAATCATTCTCATGGGCTTATGGGAATATATGCCACCAGGCAGTAGATTAATAACTATTAAAAAACCACATGAAAAGGTCACTGCAAAACTCAGATCAAAACCTGTGGTCTTCTGGATTTTGCAGTCTACCAGCTTTTTGAAGCTTCTCTAGGGTAACATGATCTTTATGGCAACACCACTGAGCTCTGGACATTTATGATAATGAAGACAGCCCGAAAGTGCCGTGCACTCGCCCACAGCGCCAGCCTTCACTGAAGGAGGAAGGGCGCTGATCAGCACGCATCCATGTTAACAGAGAGCCCTCTTTTGGTGATGGTAGAAAAATATGATAGCGAAGGAGACTCTTGTTTTCCAAAATGATTGGCAAAACAGACTGTATTGGGGCCAGGACCACAGAGCGTGGGAGGGCTCTTTATGGAGAACCACAGCAGAAAGGAATTCTCTTTGCTGGTGAATTTTTCTGGCCTTCTGCACTGTCATTCCTGCAGCGTTTCTCACTTATTCTCTCCAACTAGCTCACCATACCCTGATCGGCGGCCGCACTGACCCCCGTCTTCTTACTTAAAACGTGTTATTGGAAGCAGGGCAACACAGGGAACTTTGAGTTTGCACACTGGGGATGGGACCAAATTATCAGCCTATTCTGAACTTCGTAGAATACTCAAGGAGTTAACCAGAGTGATTCTGGCTTCCTTTGGCCTCCCCAGTGTTTTTTGTATAATAAAGACTTGGACACTGGAAAATGCATTCAGAACACAAGCCAAGCATTGAGTTCAGTGGGGATAGAGCAGGAGGGGTAACCCATGGGAGGGCATGGGTCCTGCAGGCACGTTCTGCCTGTGGCCTGCTGAATTGTAGATGTGCCGTTTGGGCCAGGTTTTGTGATAAGCTGGCTCTCTCGGTGGTGAGGGGCAAACTGCTTCACTTCCTGACCTAGAATCTCTTATCTGCAGCCTTGCAGATCCATTCCCTGCCCTTCCTACCGGCCCCTCGCAATGGGAACAGAGTCCCCCGTCTCTGGAAAGTAATGCTAAGAAAACAAACACTACAAAGGCTGGTAACAGGGGGATGTCTCTCTTGAATGTTTTTTGTGACCATCTAGGTTCAAGGAGGAGGGGGTCCCCCAGCTACGTGAGCCAGCAGGGTCTCTTTGTAGTAGGCATCTGTATGTTTGGCCAGATGTCCTCCCAGTGGAGGGCAGAGAGGGAAAGATAAAACAGAATTCTTATGAAAAATAAGTCTTGGGAGGAGGGAGAAAAAACAAGACGGAGAAATTGTGTCAAGTAGGACGGGAGGCCAGGCGGTGTCATCTGACATTGATTAAATGCTGATAGAGCAACGAGAGATGCGTGTCACTAGGAAGTGACCCTTGTTCTTCAGCATGTGAAGCAGTGACAACTGTCTGGGAGCAGATCTGCTTGAAGACCACATGCAGAAGATGTCCAGTGGCAAACACAGCGCCAGCACGCATGGTGAGAAGGGGAGGAAAGGACCCCTGCACTGGACGTCAGGGCACGTTCCTTCTGATTCTGCTTTACCTCGCCGGCCTCACTCTCTACATCAGTAACACAATGATGCTTGGCCGGATGACCTCTAAGCAATGCTCTAGCCCCAAATTCTGTTATCTATCATCATCTGCCCTCTGACCAAATCTTCTGAGGCTCTTCTAATGGAATGAAAGAAATAGCCCTGGAGAGGCATAAAGAGTTCACCCACCACAGTCCTAAAATCCAAAAGGAATGAAACCCTCCATCAACTATAAAAGTGTCATCCAATCTTTGCACAGCATCCCTGGGTCTATCCTCCTTCTGTGTTTTACAATTACCACCAAAGCAAGTTAATTGCTTTCTGAACATGAGATGTGGCATATCTCTGGGTCTACCTGTGCTTCCCCCACTCCCAATTCCAAAAATATGCTCACTCTAACTGGATATAAGGGGTCTTTGTTTCATTTTAAACTGCCAGATTATAGAGAGCTTACGAGCAGGTGTGTGTGTGTGTGTGTGTGCGCGCGCGTGTGTGTGCGTGCGTGTGCGTGCACGCACGCATCCTTTAGTTAAGGGTGAACGATTGAAAGTTTTCTTTGTTTTTGTTTTTTTCTTTTTGGCATCATCATGAGGTCAGCAGTATTTTGTTACAGGGTGAGGCTGGATTCCAGTGGGAATGGAAGAGGAATCTTCCACTGAGATCAGAAGATCTCACACTAGGATGGTGGCAGTGGAAATGGATAGGAAAGCTTGACCAGAGAGGCACCGTGGCGTAGGGGAGAGTTCATGGCGTTTGGAGTCAGACAGGCCCAGGTTCGAATCCTGGCTCTGATGTCTATGGGATGTCATTTCAGCTCTCACTACCATGCCATCTTGAAGCATTATTATATGAATTAAAGGTGATGTAAAGTACCTATGTTAGAGTCTGACACAGTGTAGGCAGTAAGCGAACATCAGTAAACTGTGGATGAGATGATCATGACAAAAATATCCGCAGGAAGAGTAGCAGGGTCTGATGACCTGTTGAGTTAGAGAATAAGTATAAGAGAAGACTTCAAGGTGTCTGAGTTTGACCACCTGGGGGATTGGGATGGTAGGAGTATTTAGGTTGGATGGAAATAAAAAAGTTGGGTGAAAGCTGGAGATCTGGCTTGGCAGGGCTAGTACCAAGGTCAGTTTTGGACACGAGCGATGGCACTGAAACATCCAGGTGGCAGTGGAAGGAGGAGGATGGAAAGGAAAAGGAGTCAAAGAAATGAGAAAACTGCGATGCTGCGAAGCTGATTAACTCTAGGTCTGTTTGATCAGTAAGTCTGACTTTACAGCTTTACCTTCAAGGAATTGGCTAACCAAGGTTGATCCAGCATATGACCATCTTCTAAAACAAACCGTAGCTCCTCAAAATGTGTTCCTCCAACGAAGCATCTCCTGGACCTTTTTAGAAATACAGAATTTTAGCTCCTGCTTCAGACCTGCTGAATCAGGATCTGCATTTCAAAAATGTGATTTGTAAGCACTTGACGGTTTGAGAAGCACTGTTCTAAAGCATGGCGGCCAGACCAGCAGCATCACAGCCCCTGGGAACTTGTTAGAAATCCAGATTCTCAGGTGCCTTCTCAGACTTCCTGAATTAGAAAGGCTGTGTTTCAACAAGCCTTTCGAGTGAATCCAGTGCACCGTGGAGTTTGAGAATCATTGCTCTAAGTCATGGAACAGACAGATTGAGCCCCCTCTCCTTGGGTGTATAGCCCAGAACACTGGAGAGATTGGTTAAACCCTGAAACTTAATTTGAGTCATTGTTCTATGCTGTTTCTCTCATCATTTTGCATTAAACACAGCTGAAGAACTCTTTTCACCGAAGAAGGGCACAATGCGTAAAATTACAAACCAAAGGAGAGAAACTTCAGCTGTGGCTTAATCTTCACAATTTACCCATCAAAAGTTATTGAGCACAATCATAGAAGATCAGTCCTTTATATGCTATTGCTCCTGGGAGACGCTATTAGTAAGACACACATAGGGAAAGGAAGACTCTCGCGATACTCCTTACAATGTGATTTTCACATTAAAATGTCAAGAGTCTATGTCTTCTGTGTTTCTCATCAGTCCGATGGCAAGTTCCTTTTTAATGGGTTAGTTTCTGGAGTCACTTGCAGAAGTGTTGGTGGTTTACCACTTAGACTAGAATGTTTCTCAAAAAGTTCAGCTGTGAGCACTAAAAATTTACCTCCTCTCATCAAAAATGTCTGGTTTTTCTGGTTGTTCCCTAGTTGTTATTTAAATCACTGTGATAACTTAAATAAGGGTCAGTGTCTGTTTTCTGTATATATGTAATGTACAAAGATGGTTATATATGGAGCATTTTAATCATAAAATTACCTATATTTTCTGCTATAGGTTATAGTACAGTATAGCTAGGGGCATGCTGGTAAAGCAATTGAGGGTGTGGGAGGGCATCATTTGTAGTGTTTGCCAATTTCCATGGTGTAAATACTCCTCCAGGGTTGATTTCAAGCTGCCAACTGTTTAACAACCGGTTCCCAAAATTCCTACAAATTTGACAATTGACTCTTGCAAGCCAGTAGGAACTAGCTCGAGCACACCAATGAAACAAACATCAAGGGACAAGTCACAATTTTTTTTTTTTTTTTTTTGCTGTGCGTGGTTCTCTCACTGTTGTGCCCTCTCCCGTTGCGGAGCACAGGCTCTGGACGCACAGGCTCAGCGGCCATGGCTCACAGGCCCAGCCGCTCCGTGGCATGTGGGATCTTCCCGGACTGGGGCACGAACCCGTGTCCCCTGCATTGGCAGGCAGACTCTCAATCACTGCGCCACCAGGGAAGCCCCAGTCACAATTTTTTTGTTGTTGTTGCTGGTTGTGTCTGAATTACTGTAGGTCCAATAATGGCTGACACAAGTAGATTTGGGTGTTTTAAATCTCTTGTCATGTAGAGATCTTTATTGAAATTATAATTATCATAATGGAATGTGATCTTGAAACTGTTCTATGAGACAAAGTTCTCTATTTTCAAGTCATTAAATACGTTTATAATAATATAATAGCGAGATTTAAAGTGCTTGTGTTGTTCAAGTATGTTTAATTTTAAAATACCACTCATCCTATAAGAGGGCATGTGTAAAAACTACATTCTTAGTTATGGTATTTGAACCAAAATGCAAAAAGATACTTTTGAAATGTGTTTTTGGTTACTATTATTAAGATTTGACTTTTCTTACAGGTATTCAGGAAGGAACACAATGTACCAAATGTAAAAATAACTGGGCACTGAAGTTTTCTATCATATTGTTATACATTTTGTGTGCCTTGTTAACAATCACAGTAGCCATTTTGGGATACAAAGGTAAGTACTCTTTCCTTTTTCCTTCCAAACAGCAAGTTTTCTTTCATTAATTTAAGCCTGAAAAAACAAGGACATTGGCAAGTGTGAAGTATTTCATTAATATAACTCTTGCCAACAAAACTTAAACATCTTAAGCTCCATCTTTGTGTCTTGAGCTTCTTGTAGCTGTGGGACCTGAAAGGAGAGAAGTAGCAATTCCTTTTGAGTCATTTCAACCATAATCATGGTCCTCTATGAGTTATAAATTTTTTTCCTCTTTGTTGCTTTTTCCTACTTATTTCCAAATACTCCCTCTTCCTCTATCTTCTTCCATCTTATCTCTAAGAGGCCCCACGAAAACCCTGGAGTCAGCACATGGGAAAACTGTATTGACAGAGGATAAGACCTCCAAGAGATACGACTTACTTCACCTAGGAACTGGCCAATTAATTCCCTTTTGTTTCTCTTCAGCACCTTTACTGTGGTCACTGTTTATATACCCCCATAAAAATACCACCCTGTAGAAATTAAACACAGAGGCGGCACCACCACCTCAACGGTACTTTATGGCACATCAGGCATTCTTTCAACATGTCTGGTTTAAGGTCAGTGGAGGATTTTTGCCTGAATCCTCCAGATCTGCAAAGTGGGTTGGTCCCCCCCACCCCCCGTTCCAGACACCGCAGGTAGAAGGCGCCCTGATTCAGAATCACAAACTACATAAACCCTTTTATAGGAAACAGCCATGGGGGACTTTCCTGGTGGCGCAGTGGTTAAGAATACGCCTGCCAATGCAGGGGACACAGGTTCGAGACCTGGTCCGGGAAGATCCCACATGCTGTGGAGCAACTAAACCCGTGTGCCGCAACTACTGAGCCTGCGCTCTAGAGCCTGTGAGGAGCCCGTGCACCGCAAGCTCGCTGCAACTAGAGAAAGCCTGTGTGCAGCAACGAAGACCCAACACAGCCCTAAATAAGTTTATTTATTTATTTATTTATTTATCTAAAAAAAAAAGAAAAGAAAACAGCCATGGAAGCCTCACAGAGACATGCGAGATAGATGTGATGTCTGGTTTCAGCAAGAGGCAGACATGGGGTCTGTTGATCTTCGCTCTGCCTTCCCTCGGCACTGATAGATTAACAGTGGAGAATTCCCACATGTTCCCTTCTCTGTTCCTTGCCCCATAGACTTGACCTGGGGACAGAAGGATGCAAGGTGAATTCCCTCCAGCTTGTAACTCCTCCCACTGCTCTCCCAGCATTTATCGGTTTCCTGAGAAAACAATGTACTGGAATAAGAATGGGCTTTGGAGCCAGACGGTCCCGGTCCAGTTCTTGAGTCCATCATTTGTAATGCAATCGTGAATGTTTATTAAGTGCTCGCTGGCGTGCCGGGCATCACGCTAAATCCTCTGCATGGCTGTGTAACCTGGGAATGAATCATAACCCCTTGGTGTTTCTGATTTCTTATCTGTAAAATGGCAATAGTAATGCCACTCTTCAAGGTGATGGCGATGAGCAAAGATGATGTAACTGAGCCACCTGTCCTAAGGTTGGTCCCAGTAGCGAGTGGCTGAATCTCTCTGTTCTTTGCTTCTTCATAACTGCGTTTTTACAGCTCTAGCTATGAGAATGGCAAAACATGTTAAAAAATACTCAGTATAGTCAGGGCTTGTTAAGTCCACTTTTAAGGCTATTTCCATGGAAAATTGTGTGCATCCTGCAGTGGGCTGACTGATGAACTTGGGCAATGGAAGTTTGGAAAATTACCAGGTCATTCTATCCATTTGCGATGAGTTAATCTAACCTAGGATTAACAGAGCAAGTGTTAAGAAAGGCTATTAAATCATGGCGGGGCTGGACAGAGGGAGGCGGGGGAGGAAACTTAGTGGGGAAAAGGAAGGTGTTTTATGTCCCAGGTAATTCAGCCTGGTTGTCTTCTTTCACTGGGTCATTTAGGTCATTACTCACTTGACAACTTTTCCTAGTGAACTCAGATAAAGGAGATGCTTGAAATCAAACAGTCATTTAATAGGTATCTTTAGGGCTCAGCACTATGTGATATGAAAGTAAACAGAGATGAGAAAGGTTTGAAGAAATAGCTCTGTATGGTATTTTGGCATTTTTACCTCTGCAAAAAGATATGGTCTAGGATCTTTATGCCTTAAGAATTATACAGAAAGATACAAAATAGGGGGCTTTGTTTATTTTTAAAGTACAGATATTTCCTCCATTTTTATGACAGTAGAAAGCCCTTCTCGGCTCTGGCATATTTGTGTGGGCTGGTCCATTCACCCGGAACACCTTTTCCCTGTTCTCCACCTTTCTCTGTATGACTTTCTCTTCTTTCCCTTCATGTCTCCCTCAGACACATGTACCGCAAGAAGCCCCTGAAAGCTGAGCTGGGTGCCCTCCTGCTGGTCCCCATGGCATCCTTTTTTACTCTTAGCCCCTGTCGCACTATATCGTTATGGCCAATGGGTCTGTCTCACCACCCAAACTGTAAGCTCCACTAAGACAAGAGACTCTCTTTTATTTATCATATCTCCCACTAGCATCTGGCTCATAGTACGTAATAGTTACCCAATAAAGTTTACTAAATGAATTAATGAGAAGATGGATGGATAATTGGATGGTTGAATTGCAGATTAGGGCCGACTTCTATAAAGGCAGTCAATCAATGCCCAGGGACCTCTAAGCCAATTGCTGCGACTCAAGGCCCTACCTAGAAGCTTAAAATCCTGAAGATTACTTGGCCTGCTCTGGGGTGTATCTCGCCAGGATGAAGGGCGAAGAGATTGAGGGAGTGAGACAAGTTGGAGTCCCCTCTTTTCCTCCTTCAGGGTCCCCATCCCTCAGGCTTCTAATGACAAAAATAAGGTAACACAACATGCAATTTTTGTCTTTAAACACAGCCTTAATGAGCTAAAATGCTGATATTTTCCAGATGTGTTTTCCCTTTACTTGAACAGTGACTCCTCTTTCTTGCTGATAAGATTCTGGTGACCCAACATGGTAAGAGGCAGAAAGATAAGTTCTCCCTTCACACATCTCCCTTTGAAGTCTGGAGGAACTCGCTCCACTTAAAAAAAAAAAAGGGAAGAAAGAAACAAAAAAGAATATTCAGTGAAAAAGAGGTTTCTCTGGAGGAGAAGTTGGAAGGAAGTGAAATAGAAACTCCTTTATCAGAGTTTGCAAAGGCAATTCCATGGTATTTTCCTCAAAACTGTTCTTTACTTCTCCTTTTATGTCACTTATGCAGCTACAGTTAGGATGTAACTTAAGCTCCTTCCAGAGAATTTGCTGATCAAGTCAGAGGATTGCTGAGTCACCCAGACAGGTCAGTACACTGGCTGTGACAATGAGGCATGTCAGCCACTTTACAGAAAGCACATTCTCAGACAGTTACAGCTTGGTGCACCCTCTGTCCTGGACTCTTTATCATCGGTCAGTGAAGCTTCCATGACAGAAGCCACCTCCTAAATTCAGTGGGTCATTTTTCCTCCAGAACATTCCCTGAACAGGAAAATCCTAGTCTGTGGTCCTGCCCAGCAGGCATCTACCTTAAGGGAATTAGGATGAAGATGAAAGACAGACATCTGAATCTTTTTCAGTAAGAACCTCCTCTGATGCAACATTCCTAGTCATAAATGTCTGCCTTGCTGCTCGGCTCTGCCAAGGTGGCAGTTGCAGCTGGATAAGTAGGCTTTCAGATGTGCATCAGATCACACTGTGTAGCTGTTGTCAGAATCCACGATAACACCCTATAACCAGATCTTCTGTATTTTTGTAATGAAATATGAAATAGTGTTCAAGGTAGAAATGTCTTTATTACATCACGAAGGAGCATAACTGGTATTACTGGGAAGTCCCAGGTACCAGCAGGGGGCGTGTTTCTCAGGACCACAGTCAGGCTGGTACAGACCCTCGTGAGCACCCGGCAGGAGCTCTGTGCTCTGCTCTTGTTCCCTGTCCCCAAGGCCTGGGCCATGAGCTACGTCTCTTGGATCCTCCATGTCCAGCTCTGGGCCACAAACCTGGCAGATACTTGGTAAACATCTGAGGTTGATGACTGTAAAGGGAAGATAAAGAAGACATAGTCCTTCCCCTGAAGGGACTTTTCTTGGAAGAAACCATATTTAGGAAAAAGAAATACTGGATGAAAGGCAATGTGGAATTATAGAGCAAGCATGGATTTTAGAGTTAGATCTCCTGGCCTGGTATCCCACTTAGTCACTTATAAGCTGTGTGAGGGACTTCCCTGGTGGTCCAATGTTTAAGACCCCGCACTTACACTGCAGGGGGCGTGGGTTCAATCCCTGGTCAGGGAACTAAGATCCTGCATGCCGTGTGGCCAAAAAAATAATAAACATTTTAAAATTAAAAAAGTAAAGTGTAGATTTTTACCCCCCCCCAAAAATTAAAAATAATAAGCTTTGTCACTCTGGACAAGTTACTGAACATCTCTGAGCCTCAATTTTTTTCATCTGTATAACAGCAGTCATAAGGATTAACTGCAGTGACGATGCAGTGCACCTTGCAAAGAGCAGGCAATCCACAGAGGCTGTTTTTATTGCCATTCAGATAAAGGGTCCATTGGTGTGGAATCAGATCATCAGGCAAGGCTTAGCACGATGGGCTGGTGAGATTCGGAGTAGACCTTAAAGGATGGTGGAATCCAGACGAGGGAGAAGGAGGTTAGTGGCCCAGGCCAAGGAATGATACCAACATGCTTTTATAGAAAAGGTATTATTGTCAGATGATCCTAGAGAATTGAGTTTTGGGTACTTAAAGAAGGGCAACACTTCAGATATGACACCTAAAGCAATGATACTTTGAAGAAAAAATCTGTCAAGAAACACTTTCCAATAAAGGGGAGCCTGTGAAAAAACAGACTGCTCGTGACCCTTCTGTGTTTCATGTTTGTTTTCCTCATATGAGAACAATCTACAAACTGAGGTCTCCCTCCAAAGATGGGGAGTTTCCAGGGTCAGAGAGGATGGTCTGCCACTATTTTCCTGACAGAGAATTTGTGCTAATGAGTTAAGAGTAAAAAAAAAACAGCGAAAATGCTATGTGCTATTACAGCAAGTGTTACTTCTGGATCTCCATCAGTCTAGTATTTTAAAGCAGTTAGCAAGCTGCCAGTTTTGCAGCCCTCAAGTTTGCAGCTTTATACCCAGATCCTGTGTTTTTAAACACAGACACACAGGCAGTGGTGCATGTAACCAATTCATAATCCTTGTGGGCGGGGCAAAGAGTTTCCTAGCACCAAGGAGAAACCTAACAGGTTTTTGGGTTTTTTTCATGAACGTATTTATTCCTTTTACTCTATACAAACCTGAATTAGCTGTCTATGACAGTTCTGTGTTTTTAAAAAGTAAAATGGAAGAAAAATTAGAGAGGGTAGAAAATGACTGCCTGTCAGCATATTCAAAGGTTGCTTTGGCTTCCAGGAAAAAAGGTCAGGACTTAAGATCCTGTATGTGGTTTGAGGACAGACTGAGGCATGTGTTTGATTTGAGGATCAAAACTGAACCTAAACTTGTAAACATTCGTTGTTTTTTTTTTTTAAAGGGTAGCTTTGCTAAAATGTAGATGAAACATTTTGTTCTTCCCATTTTCGAGGGATTTAGGAATGTGCATGCGCATCAGACAACCCTCAGATTATTATAACTATACCTCTGTGTTTATATAGTCATCTTAAAAAAACGATAATTATTCAACTAAATGCCATACTCATTGCCAGTGTCGAGGCCTCCCTGCATTGGTTGGTTTATACGTTTGTTTGCATAACCTCTAGCTCAGTCGATTTTTTCCACAGGCCTCAGCAGCCAGCAGGCAGATTCTCATTTATTTAAATAAACGGTGTAATGAATAAGTATGTGATGAATACCTACTACGCGCCACACACTGAGCTAAGAGCTGGAGATAAAACCAACACAAATTGTCCTGCCCTAAAGGGTCCTAGAGTAGAGAAACCATGACAGCACAGTGACGAGAGTCCTATAATCGGGAGAGAGACCCCTGCAACATAAACTTCAGCAAAGATTTCCCACAGGACGTGACCAGCTGAGTCTTGAAGAGCAAGGAGGGCTTAGCTTGGGGAAGAGGCCAGGGAAGAACATTCTAGGTGGGGAGAAGCATGCACGGAAAGGCTTGGGGGAGAAAGAGCGTTTGGTGCAAAGCACATATTTCATTATGATCAGACTATATAGAAGCTTGAGATAGAGCACGACGAGCTTCTCCAGCTTCTCCACGCGTGGGAACATACTTCTGCTTCCTGATGGGAGCCTGGAGAATCTTCTCATGCAGTCCCACGTGGGTGGAACGCTTGCTGAATAAAATAGACTGGGTCCATTGGCTGATAAGTAGTATATAAAACATATTCATGCTTAAAAAATTAGTCATTATTTTTTAAAAAGCTATCAATACCAAGAGGGACAGTCAGACTTGATCCCAAGCTGCTAGAGGTTGGATCTCACAGGAGTTACTTCTGGAGGGATATACTCTTATTTGACATTTATTTTTTATTTTTATTTTTTCACTTAGTACACTTTATTTTTTTCTGTCTTTATTTTTTTATTGAAGTATAGTTGATTTTCAGGTGTACAACATAGTGACTCAATTTTTTTATAGGTTATACTCCTTTTAAAGTTATTACAAAATAATGGCTGTATTTCCCTGTGCTGTACAACATATCCTTGTTACTTATTTACTTTATACATAGTTTGTATCTCTTAATCCCTATCTTGCCCCTCTCCCCTCCCGTCTCCCCACTGGTAAACATTAGTTCTCTATACCTGTGAGTCTGTTTCTGTTTTGTATATATATATTCGTTTGTTTTATTTTTTTAGATTCCACATATAGGTGATATACAGTATTTGTCTTTCTCTGTCTGACTTATTTCACTAAACACGATAGCCCTCGGGTCCCTCCATGTTGTTGCAAATAGCAGAATTTCATTCTTTTTTTATGGATGAGTCATATTCCATTGTATATATATGTATATATATATAGAGATAGATATATATATATGCACACACATACCACATCTTCTTTAGCCATTCTTTTGTTGTTGGTCACTTAGGTTGATTCCATATCTTGGCTATTGTAAAATAATGCTGTTGTGAACATTGGGATGCATGTATCTTTTCGAATTAGTGTTTTCATTTTCTTCATATATATACCCAGCAGTGGAATCACTGGACACATGGTAGTTCTGTTTTCAGTGTTTTGAGGAACCTCGTTACTGTTTTTCATAGTAGCTGCACCAATTTGCACTTTCACCAAGAGTGTAGTAGGGTTCCCTTTTCTCCATATCCTTGCCAACATTTGTTATTTGTAGACTTTGAGGATAGCCATTCTGACAGGTTTACACCTGTCAAGGTGTAAATGAGATATGAGATATCAAGGGGATATCTCATTGTGGTTTTGATTTGCATTTCTCTGATGATTAACGATGTGGAGCATTTTTTTCACATACCTGTTGGCCATCTGCATATCTTCTTTGGAAAAATGTCTGTTCAGATCTTCTGCCTGGTTTTTTTTTTTGTTTGGTTGGTTGGTTGGATTTTTTTTGGTGGTGGTGGGGATCTCCTGGAAGATGAGTTACAATGACATGGCTTGAGTTGTAAGGAACAAGAGACAGTTGTTGAAATGCGTCCATTCCAGATGAATAGGGAAACACTGAAGTCTCAAGAAATGTTGCATTGAAAGGATGAGAAGAAAAAGATGCTGAAATCAGAGAGAAGGTACACCATGTCTTGAAGTTCTGTGGTTTATAGCCTCAAAGATAGAAAAGTAGAGTAAAATTGGGTGATGCTGATTTCAAAAGGAGGAAAGGGTTAAAAGATATTTCAAAGATAAGGATCAAGATGTGCCAGAGGTAAACAATTATGTCAATACCTACAGTGCCCACTAGGGAGGACCTCCAGGGAAGTGGTGTTATTGGGAAGGAATCAGGTTTTCATTTATATGAATAGGTACAATATTAGAGAAGGTAGAAGATGAAAGAGATTATGACATAGGATGGATCACTGTTAGGGAGAGTAAGAGTTTTCTTCTTTATAGACTAGAGTTTAGTGACCTGGATATTTTTATTCCAATAATACGAAAGATGAAGGCTGGTATAAAGAGAAGGAAATAGATAAAAGTGAGTCTGACACTGCAACTTTGGAATTCAGGGAGGCATCGAGGATGCCATAAATCAATTTAAAAAAAGATATATATATATGTGTGTGTGTATACATGTATGTTACATATTCATTCTCTATTTTAAATTACAATGAAGTATAATTAAGTAAGTTTGGTGTTTATATAATAAATCTGCCCCTTTTTTTTTTAAATTTATTATTATTTTTTTTTTTTGCAGTACACGGGCCTCTCACTGTTGTGGCCTCTCCTGTTGCGGAGCACAGGCTCCAGACGCGCACGCTCAGCGGCCATGGCTCACGGGCCCAGCCACTCCGTGGCATGTGGGATCTTCCCGGACCAGGGCGTGAACCCGTGTCCCCTGCATCAGCAGGCGGACTCTCAACCACTGCGCCACCAGGGAAGCCCAATCTGCCCGTTTTTTAATTGGCATGTTTGTTTTATTGATATTGAGCTGCATGAGCTGTTTATATATTTTGGATATTAACCCCTATGGGTCATATCATTTCCAAATATTTTCTCTCATTCAGTATGTTGTCTTTTCATTTTGTCACTGGTTTCCTTTGCTGTGCTAAAGCTTTTAAGTTTAATTAGGTCCCATTTGTTTATTTTTGCTGTTGTTTCTTTTGCCTTAGGAGACAATTCCCAGACATTTTAGAATGGTACATTTAAATTCATAACCATGGACAATTACTGCCTTCTGAGAACGAATAATGACAGTGGCTTTAACACTGCATCACTAACTTTCCCTATCATGTACAATCAGGAAAATGCTGGGAAAAAAGTCTTCTTAGTCAATTATTATTTGGAAACCCACTTAGGCATCTTCTTGGGAACCGATAAAGATTCACTTGTCACTACGGAGAAGCAGATTTTCAGGCCTCAGTGATGAACTCATGACAGAGGGTAGCAAACACCCTTGACTTTGCATCCCTTTTACAACAACTTTATGTATAGACTTGAGCTAGATTTTCTTTGCCATGGAATCTCCTTCCATATAATCGAGTTATACCTACCAAGAATGGTAGGGAGTCTGATAAGTGACAAAATATTGTGTTATGCCTCCACCTATGGAAGTTAATATAAAAAATAACACAGATTGAGGATTTCTATAATACAAAAAAATATTTAATGAGTTCCATACAATTTCTAAAATCTCCAAGCCAATACAGAATCCTGAGAACAGCTTTTAAGAACATACAGTTCTCAACCAAGTAAACTACCACCAGGGTTTATGACAAGTACGTTACTTATTTTTCTAAAAGAATGGCTTTTTCCCTATATTTGATTTCTTTTATACTCTTTTTCTTTCACTCTGTTTCCTTTATTCTGTAATGAAATGCTCTCTTGTTGAAACTGAAAGATAAAATATGGGCAGGTGTGTGTATTAATCCATTGATTTCCAAATCTTAGTTGTAGAGAAAATGGACAGTGTTACAGGTGGCATGGAGACATCTCGCCAAACCTATGATGACAAGCTCACAGCAGTGGAAAGCGACCTGAAAAAATTAGGTAATCTGCAATGAGAGTAAACTATTAAGTTGAATCCCCTAACTCAACTCTATGTAAATGACCACAGCTTTTTAGAATGACATGGCTCTAAATTCACATTCACCCAGAAAGACTTTAAACTTTCATGTTGTGTGTTGAATCTTTCCTCATGATTTAATTCAAAGACTTTAAAATTTTAAAGTTAAGGACCAATTTTGGAGTTGAATTCCGCTCCCCAGAAAACACTATTGTGTGCCACATAAAACCTGAAGACCAATCCTGATCAAAAAGAACCACAAATACCCTTTATTAAAAGCTCTTTTATGAAATACTCAGTAAATTCCTATTTGAAATATTTTAAACTTCATAAAAAATTGTAGAGATTAATTAAAAAAATAAAAGATACCAGCCTATTCTTATCCTGTGATTTTTTTCAATTTTTTAAAAAGGAATTTTGATGAATTAAACAGAAGGTTATTGCCTTCTTGACGTCCTTCCCAGTGCTCTAGAATCAGGAAAATTCCCCCTCCTTTGAGATAAGTGTTCACCCAAGTTAGTCTGTTCTAGTACTCAGTAGCCTTTCCAATTTCTGAGGACCCAGTTTTAACAGAGAGATGGATTTTACTACTGCAGTGCAGTCTGCATATCCCACAAATTTTATGTATGAAATAGAGCACATCCCAGTTAGGTCTCTGGGATCTGTGACCTCACCTGAACACTTCTCCATCCCACCAATCTGAGTAACACACGTGTCTTATTCCAGGGGACCAAACTGGGAAGAAAGCTCTCAGCACCAACTCAGAACTCTCCACCTTCAGGTCAGACATTCTGGATCTGCGTCAGCAACTTCGTGAGATTACAGAAAAGACTAGCAAGAACAGAGATACGCTGGAGAAGTTACAGGTGAGCGGGGATGCGCTGGTGGACCAGCAGAGTCAACTGAAAGAAACTTTGGAGAATAACTCCTTCCTCATCACCACTGTAAACAAAACCCTCCAGGCATATAACGGCTATGTCACAAATCTGCAGCAAGACACGAGTGTGCTTCAGGGCAACCTGCAGAGCCAGATGTATTCTCACAACGTGGTCATCATGAACCTCAACAACCTGAACCTGACCCAGGTGCAGCAAAGGAACCTCATCACAAATCTGCAGCGCTCTTTGGATGACACAAGCCAGGCAATCCAGCGAATCAAGAATGACTTCCAGAACCTGCAGCAGGTTTTCCTTCAAGCCAAGAAGGACACGGATTGGCTGAAGGAGAAAGTGCAGAGCCTGCAGACGCTGGCTGCCAATAACTCTGCCTTGACCAAAGCCAACAATGACACCCTGGAGGACATGAACAGCCAGCTCAGCTCCTTTGCAGGGCAGATGGACAACATCACTACGGCCTCCCAAGCCAATGAGCAGAACCTGAAAGATCTGCAGGATGTACACAGGGATGCAGAGAACAGAACGGCTGTCAAGTTCAGCCAGCTGGAGGAGCGCTTCCAGCTCTTTGAGACCGACATTGTGAACATCATTAGCAACATTAGCTACACGGCCCACTACCTACGGACACTGACCAGCAACCTGAATGAAGTCAGGACCACGTGCACGGATACGCTGACCAAACACACGGATGATCTGACCTCCTTGAATAACACACTGGCCAACATCCGTTTGGATTCTGTTTCTCTCAGGATGCAACAAGATTTGATGAGGTCGAGGTTGGACACTGAAGTGGCCAACTTATCAGTGATTATGGAAGAAATGAAGCTGGTGGACTCCAAGCATGGTCAGCTCATCAAGAATTTTACAATACTACAAGGTAAGAGAAAATTCTGAATTTGTGTTTGTATTAGTTATCTATGGCTGTGGAACAGGTGACCCTAAAACTCGGCAATTTAACACAATAAGCATGTATTATCTCGTAGTTTCTATGGATCAGGGATTCGGGAGCAGCTTAGCTTAGCTAGATGGTTAGTAACTCTCATGAGGTTGTGGTTAAGATATTGGCCAGGGCTGCAGTCTTCTGAAGCCTTAACTGGGGCTGAGGATCTGCCTCCAAGATGCTCATTCACATGGCTCTTGGCTTGTCAGCTGTTGGCAGGAGGCCTCGTTTCCTCACCATATGAAATTGCTTGAGTGTTCTCACAACATGGCAGCTGGCTGCCTCCAGAGCAAGTGATCCAAGAGAAACAGAAAGAAGGAAGCCACGATGCCTTCTATGACCTAGCCTCAAAAGTCACATACCATCACTTCCACCACATTCTCTAATTTAGAAACAAGTCACTAAGTCCATCCCACACCCAAGGGGGAAGGGAATTAAGCTCCATTTCTTGAAAGGAAGCAGAAATAACTAAGAATTTGTGGACCGTGCTCAAATGTGTTCCATTAAATATTTGTGGGATGAAAGATTGGTTAACTTGGATTTTCTTAGTGCCTAGCTATTTCAGTGCCATTATAAATCAGACTCCTTTGGAAGGAAGATTAATTCTTTTAGATCATGGAGTTACCATTAAGAGATTCCTACTTCTAAGTGTCACGAGCAGATGGATGGTTGGCCATTACAGTAACTGTTAACACCACAGAGGAGGGGAATAATGGACTTACATAAAAATCTGAGTTTTGCTCTCAACCAGATCATCCCTGTAAATTGAAAGTCTTTGGATTAGATTAAGCCTACTTCTGAAGATTTGCAGCAACCATATATTAATAGTATTTTCAGTCATAACTATTTTCACAGGGTTTAAATTGAAAGTACTGAGTGGAAGATGCTGTGCTCGGCACTCTGGGGTGTACAAAGAAGACCAGAAGGTCTTTGCCCTCACGTAGCTTAAAATCAAGAGAATTTTAGGGCAAAAAGAGACTGGCTATAAGCAAAAGTAATCCTGATTTTCAAAAAAAGGGGATAAAGGTAGAGTCTACACACTGTGTAGAATGGGGAATTTGTCTTCAAGCCCAAGAAAAATTTGAGAAGAGATTATAAAAAGGATAATTTTTGAGTTTTCAGGAATGCAATAATCATCAGAATGAATTCACTAGGAAGAAGCCTGGTGAACCTAATCTTATTTCCTCACGTTAACAGAGTTAGTATATTGTTTAAACTAGGAGAATGAAAAATAGCATATCTGGATTTCACCAAGGCACTTGGCAGTGATACCCTTGAACAAGATGGAGCACTCAGTGCTGGTTTATAGCCCAGTTAGATGGGTTTGTTGGTTGTATTCATTTTCTGTGCTGCATAGCAAATTACTAAAAACTCAGCAGCTTAAAACACCCACTTCTCATCTCACAGTTTCTGTGGTCAGGAATCTGGGCACAGCTCAGGTGCGTCCTTTGCTCAGGGTTTCACCCAGCTGCAGTCTCAGCGAGGAGCTGTGGTTTCATCAGAGTCTTGACTGGGGAAAGACTCATTTCCACACTCCTTCATGTTCTTGGCAGACTTCATCTGCTTGGACTGGAAGATCGGCTGTCAGGTCCTAAAGGCCACCCCCAGTCCTTTGCCATGTGACCATCTCAAAACATTACAGCTTCTTCAAAGCCAGCAAGGGAGTCTCTCTCACTCTAGTTGGCAAAGACAGAGTCTTATATAATGTAACCTAGTCAAGGGAGTGACATCCCATCGCCTTTGCCATATTCTGTTGGTTAGAAGCAAGTTAGAGGTTCCATACTTAAGGGGAGGGGATTATACGAGGGCATGAGTCATTGGGAGTCACCCTGGGGTGTGACTGCCATACTATTGAATGACTGAGTATAAAGAGTGGTAGTTCATGAGCCCCTCTGAGCCTGGAGGCATATCTGGGTGGCAGATGGCAGGGACCTGCTCAACAGCTTTGCAGGGACTCGCTTGAGGACGTGGATGACCTGGTCATCCAATACTTGTGTGACATGAAACTGTATATACTGTTTAATGGGTGATAGAATCATAATCCAAAATGATCTGCAGGGGCTGGCATAGTAAAGAGATGCCAACAAAGTGAAATAAATAGGGAAGACCTATAGGACCTGCTCGTACATAGAAAAGACCAAATACTAGTGTTGATGGGAGGGCATGGCTTGGAGGAAGTGTGCAGGAAAAGCGTGGGGATTTTAGTTGACTGTAAGCAACTAAATGTGTCTTCCAGGGAAGTTAATGTGATCTTTGACCGTATTAATAAAAATATGATTTCCAAAATGAGGGAGGTGATATCTTACTCCCTTCAGCATGGCAAAACCACTCCTGGAGGATACTGCGTATGTTGGGGAGCCCCTTTCAACAGGGGCACTCACAGACCATCATGCTTGGAAAAATATGACCAGGATGATGGGGTCTAGAAACGATGTGCTGTGAGGAAGGACTGAAGGACCTGGGAACTTTAACCTGTAGGAGAGACAGCTTAGTGGGGAATAAGACAGCTGTTTACAACTATTCAAAAGGCCAGCATGTGGAGGAGATTTTTAAATGACATCGGAGGTGCTCCAGAGGGTGAAACAAAGACTAATGGGTACTCATTAAAGGAAAATAAATTTTGGTTTTTGCGGTACGCGGGCCTCTCACTGCTGTGGCCTCTCCCATTGCGGAGCACAGGCTCTGGACGCGCAGGCTCAGCGGCCATGGCTCACGGGCCCAGCCGCTCCGTGGCATGTGGGATCTTCCCGGACCGGGGCACGAACCCGTGTCCCCTGCATCGGCAGGCAGACTCTCAACCACTGCGCCACCAGGGAAGCCCAAATTTTGGTTTTATATAATGTTCCTTATAAAAATTGGTGTTGCCTGAGACTATAATGGGTTTCCTGAACCATAGGCATGCCCCAACTCTAGAAAGGTTGGACAGTGCCCGTCAGAGTATTGTAGGTATGAATGATACTCTGAATAAAGAGGTGGGCTTTCAAATGACCAGAAGGTTCTTCAGTGCTTGATTTATTTTTTTCCCTATTCTTCCTCAACCTAAATTCAGAATGAGGGCAGATCTCAGCAGACGTGCAACCTCAGAAAATAAGAGCTTTCTCATTGTCTCTTGTTATACCTTAGGCAGGTTGTTATACCTTAGGCAGTCCTATCATGGTATTCTGGATATTTTCCAGCTATAAATTTCATAGTTTTATTATTCCATGGGTTTAATTGTTAACTTCTCTTGTACAAGGAAACTTCTGACATATTTAGTTTACAGACAGTGCGGCTTAACAGCTAAGGAAGGGTATGAAAAGCTCATGGTTGAAGATTCAGAGCCCGGCTTTAACTTCGTTAATGTTTCCATTGTTCTGATTATTTTTATCAGCTGCTACTGAGCGTGAGAGGAATGAGGGCTTTTCATGAACCATCCTGGTGAGTCCTAACACCCACTCTGTATGGCAGGTACTCAGAAAATCATCACCTGTTTATAGATGAGGAAACTAAGGCATTGAGAGGTTTAAGGAACTTCCTTAAATTTACAGAAATGATAAGTAGCTAAACAGGATCTGAGCCCAGTGTGTCTAGTGCAAAGCCCATGGTGCGAACCCCATTGATAATCACAGCAAGTGCACGCCCCCCTCCCAGCCATCCCGAGGGAGCCTGTGAGGGCAGGGAGATGGGATTTCATTCTAAGTGTGAAGGGGAGTTTTAAGGAAGGTGGTGACATACCTGATTTATATTTTTAAATATAAAAATATTTATGTTTTTAAATATAAAAATATTTACGTTTTTAAATACAAAAATAAATGTTCTCTGGGGGGAGAACAGATTCTGGGGGAGTGAGCCTGGAGGCAGGGGTCCAGTGAGGGGCAGTGGACCAGTCATGGGTGACGTGGGATGGATGGTAGCAGTGGAGATGACAGAAGTGGGTCTCCTCAGTCAGGAGGAATCATGGAGGTAGAATCAAGGACAGCCCTGCCCTTCCCTGGACAACAGGCCGTGCCCACCGGGGTGAGGAATTCCCGGGCTGGAGGGGCTGTGCAGTTTGGAGTCTGTGCCAATCCCATCTTGACTACGTTTGGTGCACAGGACACTGGATTTCCCTCCCCGAAGTGTCCCAAGCCCAAAGGGGCAGCCAAGAGGCACCAGTACATCTTAGGAGTCGGGGTGCTGTGGACAGAAACTGAACACGGGGTTAGGGGCTGCTGCCTGCAGGTGGACGAGGCTCACGGATGCATCAGCCATGGAGGGCAGGGGAAAGGGAGGAATGGGTGTCCCCTAAGTGTTTGGCTTGAGCACCTAGGCGGATGGCAGTACCAACCAGGAGATGCAGAAAGGGAGGTCTGTTTAGACGTATTAAGTGGGAGATGTCTCTTAGGGTGAGGTTCCTGGCTCAGTGTCTCTGAAAGGCCTCAGAGTTTGGTTTCTGAATGGTATTTTCTTTTTTTCATATGCTTTCCCATTTACATTTATCCTTGGTCTTCTCATTACCTGCACTTTCTGTGAGTTGACCTGAGAAACTTCTCAAGCCAAGCCACCCCCTTTCTATTCAATGTGTTCAACTTCCTCCAGGACGGGAATGCCCACCGGCGATTCCAAGAGAACCAGAGACTGGGGGGAAGACCCCCACTTCCAAATGCAAGCGTTTCCTCCCCCCCTGCATCTCTAGCGCCTTTCCTCGTTCTCTGTACGCACATCCCACCCCTGAGGATGAGGGACAGATGGGATAAAACAGGAAGGAGCAGGATGGGATTAACACTGGCTTATGCTGGGTTTGCCTCTGCAAGATTCAGAATACGCTGATGCTTTCCAGGAAATTCTTGGTGACGTGCACTTCAAGAACCCTAATGCTTCTGGGACATTTCAGCCACAAGAGACACTTGCCTCATTAGGAAGTGAAAGCTGAAGCTGACTGATTAGATGGCACTGAAGCCAGATGATAATGTGGAACTAGATATTAAGTCATATGTTGAATCCTGATAACAATTATCTCTACATACATAAACCCCCAAACCTTAAGAAAGCCTTATTTTTTTTGTTACCAATAATGTAATGCTTTTTATCCTAATTAGGCACATGGAGGACTTCATACTCATAACACACACTCTTGGGTGGCAAGTTCACCTCACATCCTGAGCTATTCTCTGCAAGCCATGCAGGTGTAAGTCACATCCTCCTAGTGCAGCAGACAGTTCCCTGCACCTGCTGTTCTGAGAGAAGCACAAGGTTTAGTGGGTGAGAACAAAAGCTCTAGAGCCTGATAGCCCTGGATACGAGTACCAACTTCCTTAGCCTCTCTGTGCCTCGGTTTTCCCATCTGCATCTACCTTTTAGAGTTATAAGGACTTAATGAGATAATGTAAATAAAATAGTGCAGTGCCTGGCAGGGGGTTAGCTAATATTCATACCCAAGAGTGAGTTTGTTCAGTTCCTATCCAAGACTTCCCTCCACTGGAGCCCCAGCCAGTACATCGCTGTGGAAAACAACAGCTTCATGTGCACAAGGACTATTGTTGTACCATGTGGGTCCAAACTACTTAACTGCTGGCTTCCTGGTGCCCAGCCCAGGAGAGGAATCACACTCGGTGCTGCCGACCCCTGGCTTTCACTCATTTTTTTAATCCACTTTTTTTAAAAATAAATTATTATCATTATTATTATTTTTGCGGTATGCGGGCCTCTCACTGTTGGCGGCCTTTCCCGTTGCGGAGCACAGGCTCCCGATGCGCAGGCTCAGCGGCCATGGCTCACGGGCCCAGCCGCTCTGCGGCATGTGGGATCCTCCCGGACCGGGGCAGGAACCCGTGTCCCCCGCATCGGCAGGCGGACTCTCAACCACTGCGCCACCAGGGAAGCCCCTAAATAAATTATTTTATTTTATTTTATTTATTTTTGGCTGCGTTGGGTCTTTGTTGCAGTGCACGGGCTTTCTCTAGTTGTGGCGAGCGGGGGCTACTCTTCGTTGAGGTGTGCGGGCTTCTCATTGCGGTGGCTTCTCGTTGCGGAGCACAGGCTCTAGGCGCGCAGGCTTCAGTAGTTGTGGCATGTGGGCTCAGTAGTTGTGGCGCACAGGCTTAGTTGCTCCATGGCATGTGGAATCTTCTGGGACCAGGGCTCGAACCCGTGTCCCCTGCATTGGCAGGCGGATTCCAAACCACTGTGCCACCAGGGAAGTCCCTAATGGACTTTTATTGAGTGTCTACAACATGCCAGTCATGCCAGTGAGCACTTGGATAAGTTGTCTCTGTTCATTGTTATAGCTCCTTAAGGTAGGAATCGTCAGCATCCCCATTTGCAGGGAGGGGGGCTGAGGCACGGAGAGCCTGCGTAACTAATCCAAGATCAAGCAGCTAGTCAGTGGTAGGTAGTGCTAAACTCGGGTCTGTCTGGTCCCTTAACCCATGCTTCCACACGGTACCCTGCTGCCCTCACATGATTCAGGAAAAAGATGGCATGTTTGGGGAGGTTGAATACACGAGAGTTTACCTTCAGGAGAGCTATCAGTTAAGGCTTCAGTGAGAGACTGACATTTGATCTGGACCTTGAAAGATGCACGGGAAGGCTGGACAGCACACATAGCAGAACAGGGCGTGGAGCAAAGTGGATCAGGCATGAGGCCTCGATTCCTCTCACTGTCGACCCCACCCCCTCTTGATACTCTTCCCCAAACAAGACCAGTTGTCTGGGGAGCCCTGAGAGTAGGCAACTCAAAGGCATCGATGTAGACCATGGCCAGTTGGTGAGAAACAGTGGTTTAAGTATATCCTTCTCTGTGGAGAGAGAGCTTCCATGGCTTTCCAGAAGCCTGACTGTCTTGAACATGAGGTCAAGAATCAAATTCTTCTTCAAAATGATTGCCAAAAAATATCTCTTAAATTTCCTTTTAATTTGTATATTCCTTTTCACCTAAGTGAAGCAGGACCACTTTTTCATATGTGGGTGTTAAATAAATGTTTGATTAATTTCATTGCATGCGAAGTAGATTTTTTTAATAAGAAGAAAAATATGTCAGATTATATTACTGTTTTCTTCTGTCTTCCAACCCAACCACTCGTGGTTCTAAAACAGTCTCTCCAAGATGTTGAATGGCAGTAAGAATTAAAGTGGTTTCTCTACTTTCTGCTAGGCACCAGCAGTTTTGTTGGAAAACGAATTGGAAAGTTATCTCTGGCATAGGACACAGGGCTGGGCCCTTCTCAAGGCCTGCAGTTTGGTTGTTAAAGCAGAAATGGCACAGTGATTTAGTCTTCTGTCCTCTTTGGAGCTGCTTGTTTAGGGGATTCGTGTGTTCAAGGCTCTGGGCTCTGGAGCCTGGGAACCTGGGGAGAAGGTTTTGCTGGCAGTGTAAACACGGTTGCTCCAAGTTCTGGTGTCGGTTATATACAGGCATTTCTGGAGCCTTTGGTGGCTTTATCAGCAACATAGGTATCCTGGCATTTCAGAATCCCAGGCCAGCCACCCACTTGGCCTTGGAAGCAAATCTCCAGTTTGCTCTTCTGTATGAGACATCATGTCTGCCTCACATGTAGTGTTACATTTTCTTGAGTCTGAATTCAAATTGTTATCACATGAGCTCATAAATACCTCCCTCATCGTTTATCTCAGTGTTCTCAGTTTTAAGGCACTATGGATGGCTTATATTTTATTTCATTTTATTTTCACTTCAGTAGCTGCCTCATAAAAGATTCAAGTAATACCTAAAAGCCTGGGATCATCTAGATGCCAAAAGCAGTACCAGCATCCCAGGGCCTAGAGGAAGGTATACTCATGGCATTAACGATCGGCTTTGTAGGGGGATCCAGTGCTGACTTCTGAAATGGTTTTAGCTCTTTTTCTTAGTGATTTTTATTTATTTATTTATTTTTTATTTATTTTTTTGCAGTACGCGGGCCTCTCACTGTTGTGGCCTCTCCCGTTGCGGAGCACAGGCTCCGGACGCACAGGCTCAGCGGCCATGGCTCACGGGCACAGCCGCTCACGGGCATGTGGGATCTTGCTGGACCGGGGCACGAACCCGTGTCCCCTGCATCGGCAGGCGGACTTTCAACCACTGCGCCACTAGGGAAGCCCTCTTAGTGATTTTTAAAAAGAAATGATTAGCAAATATCTATGTCTTAAGGAGCAAAGTACTGTCTTAATGAGCCAAGTATATGAATGAATGAATCCCCTAGGTATGGGACACACAGAATACGTTTTCACATAGCCCAGCGTCTGTAAGCAGAGCGCCAGCCTCCTGCTCTAGCTCTGCGGATGGGGCAGCTGGGGATGAAGACATGCGTTGATAATAGTGTGCTTGCTAGGAGTTTATCCACAGCCATGAATATAAAACTTTATCTTAAAGAGAGAGACAGATAACCTATTTATGATGGATGTAGTTAGTGCTTCATATGAAAATTTCAGTTTTTATGCTAATCCAGCTAGGAAATCCATCACAAGTAGGATTTTAGACTTTATCAAAGGCAAAATCTTGCATCTTCTCCCAGTGTCTTATTCCCTTCCTTCTCAAGATCTGGAAATTAGCATCTGTTGGTATTTTGTGTTGACTGTGGGATCCGTGTTTTTATGCTGTTCTTAAAATAAGCCACGATTCTATGTGGAGAAGGTAGGGCCATTCAAGCACAACTTCGGTTCAGAGGGAAACAGCTGAATACGATAAACTACCCGACCCCAGAAAGAAAGAAGATTCACGAAAAGCTGTCACCCCAGGTAAGGGAGGTCTTGGATTCACGTGAGGAGGCAAAGAGAGAGTTGTATGTCTTTGGAATTCTGTTGGAAACCAGAGGAGGGTGTTCTGGAACAAATACAAGTCCCTGTCACGGGTCTGTCAGAACATTCAGAACAGGGAGACAGGCCCCAGAATGGGCACTATTTCACGGCTGCAAGTGAACTCATTTCCCGTAACTTGCAAGTATAGCACCAACCCCAGACGTGAGTGATCAAGAAACTGATTATTGGTAAATCCACGAAGAGGATAAGGACAAAGAATTTCTAAAGCACTTGAATTTCCCAACAGAGCTTCCTCATTATTTGGATTTCTTAAGGCTAAACGTAGAACATAAACCAAACAAAAGTAGCTGAGGGGAAAAAAAAAAGTTACTTTTATTTTTGCCCTTATTCTAAATAAATTAGATTTTTGTTTGTTTGTTTTGGACTATTGTCAGTATTGTTCCACTAGAATCTTCCATAATGCTACATCTGTTGTGGAGGAACACACATGCCACCTTACCCACTAATAATCTGTAAGACACTATTTCTCAACTACACAAAGTTATTTTTTTTATGAGTGAGAGCCCTTTTTATTTTTTAAATATTATTTCTTAAAATTTATTTTTGGCTGCGTTGGGTCTTCGTTGCTGTGCGTGGGCTTTCTTTAGTTGCGGTGAGCAAGGGCTACTCTTTGTTGTAGTACACGGGCTTCTCATGGCGGTGGCTTCTCCTGTTGTGGAACACGGGCTCTAGGCATGCAGGCTTCAGTAGTTGCAGCATGTGGGCTCAGTAGTTGCGACGCATGGGCTCTAGGGTGCACGGGCTTGAGTAGTTACGGCACGTAGGCTTCAGTAGTTGTGGTGCACAGGCTCTAGAGCTCAGGCTCAGTAGTTGTGGTGCACAGGCTTATTTGCTCTGCGGCATGTGGGATCTTCCCAGACCAGGGATCGAACCCGTGTCCCCTGCATTGGCAGGCGGATTCTTAACCACTGTGCCACCAGGGAAGCCTCTAAGTTATTTTTTTTAAAGGAGACTGATCTGGCAATGAAAACCCACCCTCCGTGTCTTTACTAAGTGGCTTGGCTGTTTAATAAGCCTCATCAAGTTAAACAGAAAAAAAAAATCAGATTGTGGATAAAAGACCACTAGATCAATTCTGAAGTGTGAGTAGAGTCAGGAAAGACATCTCCCCTTGGTGATTCCATACTGGCAGCCAGGGTAGACCTGATATGTAGATTGAGTGGAGCTGTACTTCTTGGAATGAGGTGAGGGACACCAGGCAGGACACCGTTCCCCCAAAATCTCTCCCTTTTGGTCTCTGCTGGGGCCCATAATGTTGGCATTAGTGCACTGGGCTGTGATGCACATTGGTTTGATAAACACTTGCTGGATAATGACTATGGCCTATAATCTAGCTGCTAGATGGGGAAGGATCCTCAAAGAATAAACAAGGACTAAAAAATCATAAAAGAGGAAAAACTTCCATCTGGAGTGACCTGGAAGGATTACATGGTGGGTGAACAGGAAGTCTCCAGATGGATATGGGCAGAGAAAATTCTAAGAGAAGAAATTTGCATAAGTGCAGGGGAGGATGGAATAAACACATGTGAGACCAGGTCATGAAAGCCTTGACATCAGGTGATCAAGAAGGGGCTGAATATTCTGGAGCAGGTGGAGACCAGAGTTACGTGTAAAGAAGGCGAAAGATGCAGAGTGGGATGAATGGAGAGGAATCAGAGGTAGGAAGAGCAGTTAAGAGGTAACTGTAAAAATCTACCAGAAAGCCAGAGAGGGGCAGGAGGGAGAGAGGAAGAGAGAGAAGACTCACACTAGGATGGTGATGAGATGGTTGTGATGATGCAGTGGGATAAGGGATGGCGGGAGGAGGACGTGAACAGCAGAGATGACAAGGTCAGTGTAAACACACCAGGTTGGGGGTGCTGGCGGGACATCCCAGAGAAGATAGACCATCCGACTATGAGATGGAGATAAGGACCCAGAGCCCAGGGGAGCTGATGGTAGAGAGGAGTCAATGAAATGGGTTCAGGGAGAGGGTGCTTCATCCCAAAGCCTCCCACTTATGGGGTAGATAACCCTAGAAAGAACGCACTGAAGCCAGTGCTAGCCATTGGCATAAACTCGCTTACAGCTCCGTAGAGGGTCCTGCCAGTAAGTCCAGGGGCAATGTCATGGGTAGCCTCAAGTAAGGAGAGCTGAGTCCAGGACCTAGGCTCCTGCTAAGGGACGGCAGAGACGGCAGGCTGGACTTGGCCATGGATGGTGTGTGGGCGCAGTGATGTCCATTAGGGCCTGGGATGGGAGGGTGCAGAGATTCCCCCTACTGAGGTGGGAAAGGCTGCTTCACTGTTCCATCCTGACCAGCCGGTGGGGTGTGCTGGTGCAGGGGAATAGGAAAAACTGTGGGAGTGCAGAGTCCCACCAACCCAGCCTTTCCCCCGCACCTGCGCCCTTCCAGCCTCAAAGGCTCTCTGCTTCTGTCCAAAGAATGGGTGTGAAGCTCTTACACTTGTTCACGAAGAATAGTGAGATCTCAAACTCTAAGATTCCAGGCAGCAGAATATTTGAGCACAGCGCCCTCCACGATGCATCCATTTCAACACGAGAAGCCCTGAATTCCTGTCCCAGCTCCTCTCCCAGACGGTGACTGTCCGTGTCTTACTCCCCTGGGTAGATCTGTCCTGAGTCACTAAGTAACCTTGAACAAAGAGCTTGGTGTCTGTGGCCCTGCGTGTCCTCAGATGTGCTGTGGGAATTCTCTGTCATAGACGAAGGTCAGGTGACATAATGTATGTGAAAGTACCTCACACTGTCATTTTCTATACAAATCCTTGTTGTGATGTATTTGTGTGACATCCCTGTTACCTTACCTACCCCTGAGAACTCAGAGAAAACAAAACAATCCCATGTTATGTGAACTTGCTTTTGGAACAAGAAGGGATGAACAGGTATTTGCCTTCTTCTCCCAACCTTTTTTAGGGGGAACTGCTTTTTCCTCCTTTGGTGGAAAATGGTGTCTTTTTTTCTCCCTTGCCAATTAGATGGTCCACCTCTTTTTTTCTCTAGTCCACCTTCCCTATTTGTATCATTAGATTCTCTGGAAAAAATGAAACTGATCCTCCTTAGCTCTGGCCCCGAGAGCACTTCTCATGGAGACCGCCCGTCCCTGCACGCTGGTGCACGCTGGTGCACGCTGAGGCTGAGCCCTGAGGACAGCAGTGTGCCCGCAGCACCGCTGAAGGGGACAGGAGCGTCAGTGGAGGAGCAGAGAGGAGAGGCCGGGGCGGTGTGGTGCAGGAATTACAGGATAGGGCCCGCAACGCTCGATGGCATCTTTTTGGTCTAATTCTAAACCCCTTCTCCCCCACCTTATATGGTGCTTGTCATATAACAGGTAGTTCATAAATATTCATCACATCAGTGGAAAGAGGAGGAAATAAGAGGGAGGGCATCCCGATCTCAACCCGCACGCGATCTCAACCCACACAGCCTTCCTGCTAGTGACAAAATGGTCCCAGATGACCAGAGGCGTCCTGGATTTCACTTTTATGCCTTTTGTCTTTTTTTTCTTTTAGGTCCTCCTGGCCCCAGGGGTCCGAAAGGTGACAGAGGACAGCAGGGACCCCCGGGTCCCACTGGCAACAAGGGACAGAAAGGAGAGAAGGGGGAGCCTGGCCCTCCCGGCCCGGCCGGTGAGAGGGGCCCGATTGGGCCGGTCGGCCCCCCTGGAGAGCGTGGCGGCAAAGGCTCCAAAGGCCTGCAGGGCCCCAAAGGCTCCCGCGGGTCCCCCGGGAAGCCCGGCCCTCAGGGCCCCAGTGGGGACCCAGGCCCCACCGGCCCACCAGGCAAGGACGGACTCCCGGGCCCCCAGGGCCCCCCCGGCTTCCAGGGACTGCAGGGCACCGTGGGGGAGCCTGGGGTGCCCGGGCCGAGGGGTCTGCCGGGCTTGCCTGGGGTGCCGGGCATGCCGGGTCCCAAGGGCCCCCCCGGTCCCCCGGGCCCATCAGGGGCGGCGGTGCCCCTGGCCCTGCAGAGCGAGCCAACTGCAGCACCCGAGGCCAACGGTAAGTCTGAGCCCCTCGTACCCGGGGATGGGTGCCCCCCCCATGTGCGCCCCCCACACCGCATTTTATTGGCAGTGAAGGCATCGCACAGGGTGGCCTCCGTCCCCGCTGCTCCCACGGCCCCGTGCCAGGCAGTGGTGCTCAGGCACTTGTGTTTCTCTCTAAACAGCACCAGGCCCTCCAGCACTTGTTTATAATTAGCTGAGTCGGGTCCTCGGGGACAAACTGGTTCCAAACATTTCCTTCAGGAAAGTCCGAGGCTGGCCACCCCGGACCCGTCCCTGTCCTCATTTTATGCCCTTCACCTGGGGATGGATGACCCGTGGCTAACGTGCAGATGGAACTTTCTGTTCCTGAAGCCAGATCGTATTTCTTTTTGAGAAGATGTTATGGCGCCTTCTCGTCCTTTGATAGTGAAACCTTTAGTCAAACCCTGAGTGTTGGGTCTGCAACCTTTGACCCACACCCGATTCCACTTGGTTTCCTTCAGTCCAGCTCAGTCATGTTTGTTCCGTGAGCCTAGTTCTAGTTCTGGGCTCTCCCAGCCACTTGTTTACAGGTTCCACGTGATTCCAGACTGACGTTGAACATCTGTGCCTGTGCTGCTTTTTGTTGCTCTGTCTGTTATTTCTGTCATTGTAAAGACGAATCCAGACACAGAGGAACAAAGGCTCAGGGTAGATATTTTCCAGATTACGTAGTTTTAACTACTGTGTATTCTGCAGGCCACTTTCCTGGACTAGTCTTTGCTCCCAGCATGTCCCCAAACGTCAGTCACTGGCTTGGCACATGGACGTGGGGAAGCAGGGCCATAGCTGTGCCTCTTAAACACAGCTGAGGAAAGGCATAGTGCTTTCTGTGTGTGTGTGTGTGTGTGTGTGTGTGTGTGTGTGTGTTTTAATCAATGCTTTTAAACTTTGCCTTCCTAGGCTGCCCGCCTCACTGGAAGAACTTCACAGACAAATGCTACTATTTTTCGGTTGAAAAAGAAATTTTTGAGGATGCAAAACTTTCCTGTGAAGACAAGTCTTCACATCTCATATTCATAAACACAAGAGAGGAACAGGTATGTTTGCAGCATACTTATAGTTGGGGAAAACTGTAATTTAAGGATCGTGACACCTGGAAAGTACGTGCTTACTGAGGATTCAAAGATATCAAGAATTCATAGTCACGTAAACACAGAAGGCTGCCTTACGGAGATTCGGGCTATTTATCCAGTGACAAGAAGCATTCATGGCATGGGAATTAGGTCCTTATGCTTCCACCTGGAAGGCCTTGCTTTATCAAGCCTGGAGGTGTGTGGCTTTTACCGGTGGCCATTGAAAGAGCCGTAAGCCTGGCAGGCCAGCACCAGGCCCCTGTGGAGAGAGAGGCAGAGAGGCCTAAGCACCATAGGGGTGGGGAGGGATGCGAGGGACCAGACGTGTGGCCTTGGCACAGTCAGGAAGAGCAGAGGCGGCCCTGGGGCAGAGCCCTCACATGATAACAATGGTGACCACTCACTAGGCCCCTACTGTGTGCCAGGCACTGTATGAGGCATTATCTCTTATAAACCTCACCACATCCCTAGAGCTTATGTGTAATGTTACCCCCATCTAACAGATAAGAAAACTGAGGCACCGCAAAGTTTAGATGATGAATACATGATGAGACAAGTAAATGCAGAGCTGAGATTGAAACTGAGGTCCAACTAGCAACAATACCAATGCTCTTTCTTTAATGCCACACTATCCCAGTGGCCTCCTTCCTTTTCCTTAAGTGTCTCTGGCAGACATGACCCTACAAACAGATGCTTCTGCAGTAACTGACTGGGAATGAGCATCCATAAGACAGCAGTCAGGTTCCTGGGCTTCAGAACACACACACCTGGGCCTGATCCCAGCTCAGCCACTTGTCATCTGTCTTAGGTTGGTGGTTGTAATGGCTCAAAGACACGTTGTATGTGACACACTGGACGTGGGACCTGGCCCAGAGGAAGTGCTCAATGTTGCTGTGGCTGTTACTGTTATTTGAACATGGGAGGGAGGGGTGGTGGAAGGGGGTGGAGCCTGGTGGAATTCATCGAGTGATCTGGATACTTTAAGGGAGAAACAGCGTCACTTAAATATTGCTTATAAGCTTATAAGAGGAAAAAACGTCAAAGCCCCCAAAACAGTGCAAGACAAGTGCAGTCATGAGAGGACAGCAAAAGCAGTGCACAAATTCTGACAAACATCCTTTTTTTTGTGTTTTTTGAGACAGCTTTATCTTATTCAAATCTCATATGCTTCTCTGTTAAAGTCTGATAAACATCCTCTTATAAAGTGTCCTTCTTTTCTAAACATTGAGGGGAAAGTCCCCCAAACATCTGTTCAAGAAATAGTAATGTACCGTTTCTGATTTATTTTTCAGCAATGGATCAAAAAGCAGATGGTAGGGAGAGAGAACTACTGGATCGGCCTCACAGACTCAGAGCAGGAAAACGAATGGAAGTGGCTGGATGGGACATCTCTAGAGTATAAGTGAGTCTCAGAAACTTCCAGATTGCTGGTCAGGCTCTCACTGGTCTATGTTTTCACCTCTTGCCAGACTGACTTCCTACAGTTTCTTCCTGAACGACCTTGTGTCCTACACGTTCCTCAAACTGAGGCTCCAGGTACCAGCTGCATGTTTATATCCATGTAGGGAAATTATGGTTGAGAATCAATATGCTGTAAAAATAGGGGTTTTCTTTTTTCTTTTCATGGAGTGAATATTTTTTCATTTCTACAAAAACAAACAAAACAACAAACAAAATAAACCACCAGACTCATAAAACCACCCAGGATGGCACTTGTGGCCGAGCGTGCTCTTTAAACGCTGCCGTGAAGGCCAAAGAAGCCCCAGGCTCCCCAGCATGGTCCGGGCTCACCAGCCATGTTTCTGACGAGAGCCGGGCACTCCCTTCAGGATGACGCCATCGACGCCCTGACCCCCTCTGTGCTTCTGGCCAGAGTGTGGGGATGAACTACAGGTTGATGACTGTCCTACACACAGAAAGTTCAAGTACACCACAAATGAAGGTGTTTGTGGGATGACCATGTCCTGCTGGCTTGAAGAGTCTCTCTAAGTCCGATGTGACCTGAGTTCTATAAAGGCAGCAACAGAGAAGAGAAGCACTTCACAGAACCTTCTCGGAGCTCCTAGGGGCACAGACATCTCTCTGAGCCTCATCCGACCCCGGTGTCCACTCCTGCCCTAATCCTACCCCATGGTCTGAAGAGGACTAAATTGTGCCCACTTAAATTTCACCTCTTTATCCTACTCCTGGTTTGCCTCTAATGGATGTGAAAATATGCAACACACACTGTACCAAATGGAGCAGAACTTATAAAAACCCACCTTTCCTTTGCTGGAGACAGAGAAGGCAGGCCCCGCAGAGGTTCAAGCAGGCGTGTGGGCATCTCGGCTTCAGGACCATGTCCCGAGCGTGGAGGAGCCACAGCATCCTTGGCACCGGGAGAGGAGAAAGCGAGGGTGTTTCAGGTCCAAGACAGCATCACGGGCATCGAGGCTGGAGCAGTAGAGGTCAAGGACAGGGAACAGGGGTTAGAGGGGGTGGAGGGGCCAGAGAGAGTTCCTGTGCCTGTCTGTGCATGGGGGTAGACAGACAGGCTTCTTTATACTTTTAAATCCTCCACGTGAAAAGCATGATTAGAGGATATAGGTGGAAACCAGAATAAGGCCCTTTATTTTATTTAAAAAACTTTTACTTAAAAATTGTGGTAAAATATATATAACATAACAATTACCATTTAAACCATTTTTAAGTGTAGATTCCAGTGTCAACTACATCTACATTGTTGTGTAAACTTCACCACCATCCATCTGCAGAATTTTTTCATCTTCCCAAACTGAAACCCTGTCCACGTTAAATAATAACTCTCTATTCCCCCCAGCCTGTAGTACCTACCCTTCTACTTTCTGTCTCTATGAATTTGACTCCTTTAAGTCACTCATGTATGTGGAATCATTCAGTATTTGTCCTTTTGTCACTGGCTTATTTGACTGAGCATCATGTCTTCGTGGTTCATCCATGCTGTAGCACGTGTCAGAATTTCTTTCCTCTTCAAGGCTCACTAATATTCTATTGTATGGATGGACCACAGTTTGTTTATGCATTCATCCATGGATGGACATGTGGGTTGCTTCCAACTTTTGGCTACTGTGAATAATGCTGCTATGAACACAGATGTGTAAATGTGGGAATTCAGTTTTCAGCACAATCCTAGACCTCATTCCATGTGACCCTTATCACCCCCATGGGAGAGGTGGAAATGATCAGCCTAGAATGGACCTGACCCCCGAGGTGGGGTCACATAGCCAGGCACTGGGTCTATGGTCTTACCATTGTGGGGGGTTTGGGGGGAGTGTTTAGAGAAAGACAGTATGTTTATTTTTTATTTTGGCTGTGGGTTGTAGTTGAGGTATGCAGGTTCTCGGGATCTTTCATTGTGGCACGCAGGCTCTTTGTTGTGTGGCGCAGGCTTCTCTCTAGTTGTGGCGTGCGGGTTTCTTTTCTCTCTCTAGTTGTGGTGCGTGGGCTCCAGAACACATGGGCTCCATAGTTGCGGCATGCGGGCTCTCTAGCTGAGGTGTGCGAGCTCAGTAGTTGTGGCGCACAGGCTTAGTTGCCCCGTGGCATGTGGATCTTAGTTCCCTGACCAGGGATCGAACCCGTGTCCCCTGCATTGGCAGGCAGATTGTTTACCACTGGACCACCAGGGAAGTCCCGACAATATATGTTTTTGCTCCTGCAGCCCATCACAAGTGCTGTGCTGGAGCGCACGCTGGAAATTTTGGGTCCATAGCTAGGTTCATCCTACTACAAGGGAGTTCTGGGTGGGGGCTGGCAAAGGCCATTTCTTTTAAAAGAACGACCAAACTTCAAGGTGGAACATTTGAAGATTTTAGGTCTGCTCCAAAGGTGAGCCCCAGACTGCCCCCAGGGCAAATGGATACCTGCCTCCTGGCTCAGCAGACATCCTGTCTGCTCCCTGCGCACCTGTCCTTGTGGAGACGAAGCCACACCACACCCTGGCACTCGGGAATTTGGCCGCCAGCCCGAGGAGGGCATCCAGCACAGCAGATATATGCTTCAGGAGAGTCAAAACAGTTGTGAGAGTTGTCACCTAAAATCGGACCAGTGGTGGGGGGGACTGAAAGACTGAAGGGCTGACTCGTGTTGCCAAGATTTTAGTTGCCCAACTAAGGACATGGGTTTTAAAAATCACCTATCAACGGGGACTTCCCTGGCGGTCCAGTGGTTAAGACTCCACACTTCCAGTGCAGGGGGGCACGGCTTCGATCCCTGGTCAGGGAACTAGGATCCCACATGCTACACAGCACAGGCAAAAAAAAAAAAAATCACCTATCAACAAATCTCAGCACGAAAACAACAAGAATAAAACCAAGAAAAGGCAGTTGGCCATCACACGTACACACAGAGTTGTCCTCATTTTTCTCTTTTCACCACAGACCTGTGAGAACTTCATTCTTGCCCAGCACCAGTCCTCTGACTGGACATTGGGATCCACTGGCCCACAGTCCCATGATAACATTCAGTGAATTATCCTGGAGTGTCCACCATGACCCAGCCTCTGTGCTGGTTTGGAGGATGTTTTCTGGAGTTTGGGGCACAATACGAGCGAGAGTTACTGTTCTTCTACTCATGTAAAAACAGTCTGATTTCCAGGACCCTGTCACAATCAAGAAGACAGACACTCTGACCCTAAATGTGGATACAGTGAAGAGCGGGGCTTCAAAGGAGGTTTGAAAGCTCTCCTCTCAGTAATTAATAGAACAAGTATTGAAGAGATAGAAAAACCAAGAGGGATATAGCAGACACTATCAACTAACTTGACTTCATTGATATTTATGGGACTTTTCACCCAACAACTACAAATACACATTCTTTTCAAGTGCGTATGGTATGTTCACCAAGATCAACTATGGGCTGGGTCATCAAACAAGTCTCCATAAATTTAAAAGCGCTGGAATTATGTAGTGTATGTTCTCTCACCAAAACAAAATTGAATTAGAAATCAATAACAAAAAGATATCTGTAAAATCACCAAATATTTGGAAATTAAAGACACACTTCTAAATAACCCATGGAGCAAAGGAGAAACCACAAAGGAAATTTGCAAATGTTTCAAAGACAAAACATATCAAAATCTGTGAGATGCAGCTAAAACAGTATATAGAGGGGCATTTACAGATTTAAAATGCTTATATTAGAAAAATATTTTAAAGTTGAAAATTAATGATCTAAGCTTCTACTTTATGAGGGTAGAATAAGAAATGCAAATTAATCCCAAAGCAAGCAAAAGGAAGGAAATAATAATGACTGGAAAGCAATGAAATAGAAAACAGACAAACCAGGGAGAAGACCAGTGAAATAAGGAGCATGTCAAAGCTGGTCTTTCTACTCTTGATGGAATAAATGTCAGTGTGTCATTTGGCAAAGGTCATCACTGTCAGTGGAGACTGCCTGGAAGGCACAGGGCAGTCAAACACACATGGGATGGAGACTCTGCCCACTTGCTCAAAGCAGAACTGTAAGGGAGCCTTTGAAGGCCTTTCCTGCCCACCCTGCTTGCAGTTGCCCACCTTAGATCACCAGAGATGTGCTGCGCTTCCTGAGAGTCTCCCAAAACACACTTGAAGCTCCTCTCTTCCTCTTGTCCACTTCTTGGTCCCCTGCACAGGATATCATTTAACGGGAGCATGCTGTCAAGTTACGAGTAACAGCTTTCATCTCTGCACTGCAAAGACAAAACATGGGTTGCCCTTCTGTCCACACAGATGGCTACACGTAATATTATATACTACATTTTTAGAATATAGAACCGTAGAATGGTAAGGACCAGAAGGGAACCTTTGGCGTCATCTACTTCAATACTCACTCGCTCTGGTCATGCCTCATGTTTGTATCAGTGGCACTGGCTTTGGCCACTAGAGAGAAATCTTCCACTGTTCAGACCTCTATAGCGGGAGAAAATTCTACAGCAAAGAAACACTTCTCACTACTAAGATTTTCCTGTTTTGAGGCCAGGCTCTTACCAGCAGAAGTTTCTTGGCCATGAAGGCTCAGTCAGTCTTGTGGTTGATGAGAAATACGAAGTTGTGAGAGTTGGAAGGGGCTGTTCCCAAAATTGAGAGTTTGTGCTCTACCTCCATTAGTATAAACCCAGAATCCTGGGGGTTGTTTCACACCCACTGGCTGAGGTGCTTGCGATGATTCCAGCTCCCTGGAAGAGGGAGTCCCGATGCTTCCATGGTCCCCAGTGTACTCAAAATACAGTGTCCAAGTACATACACACGTTGCTACCCAACCACTTCTGTGACGTGTATGTTATAATGTGGCATTCAAGGATCTGGCGCCCAGGTTTCAGCCATTCTTCTTTCCAGAATCTACCTATGAATGAGGTTTAGGCAACATTTAAGCTGAAATTCTTCTCCAAAATATATACATTCTATTTATATGACACGTTCTGCTCTATTACAAGCATGCAGACTGGGGGGATTTGCCACAAATCATTCCATGTGATTTTAGCTTTTCCAAAGAGATGCTGTGAGACTTAGTCTTTGAGACAAATTCCTCCTGCAGCCTGGCTTCAGGCTACTCCACCGCACATCCACGCTGGTCCCACCTGAGTCACTCCACTCACAGCCACCTTCTACCTTTAGTCCTGAAGGATTGCTTTAAGCACTGCATGTGAAGAATTCCAGTGACCTGGAAAAAAACGAATGGAGGATGGTGATAAAGACCATCTCCTTTCTTATCAAGCAGTTCTCTTTTTGTCTCATCTGTAAATCCCTTTTATCTACTCAAAAGGGCAAGGAAATACAAGGGGAAAATATTAAACAGATCTTCTATCAGAATTCCTATTTATGCAATTTCCCAACTAACTGGGAGATAAAGAATATTAAATGTCCTGTCAGTATGCATCGAGAATCACAATCTCAAATTTGATAAACAAAATTGGAATGGAACCCCCTCGTATAACTACAGAAATGAGCAATGTGTACACCAACAACATCAAACTGCCCAGGCATTGTTGACATTTCCGGGAGGGTCCTTCGAGGTGGAAACACACACACAAAAAAGCTTGCCTGAAAGTTTCCTTCATCTTCATCTCTTTCTGGCATCACTGTGACAGTCTGAGGGTTTTACCTCATTTGTTTCTTGCCTGTGATATAATTTCTGAGAGGGCTGGGACTCTATTCTCCACAGTGCCGTGTTGCCATCAGCTAGCATTATTTATCCCTGGCACATAGCTGGTGCTCTGTGAATATCTGTCGAATGAATGAGTTAACAAATGACTATTTCTGACTTCCACCTGAGTATCGTCCCACATTTACTCTCATCAGTTGATGGTTTCATCTAAATTATCTCTTCATCACTAGATTTATTTAAGTGAGTTCACTTCATTTTATAAAACATGGCAAAATATACAGTTGGCTTGGGGGAGTCCATGCTACCTTGTTACATCCTTTAACTGTAAATTTCAACTCTCCTTTCCCATCGCCCTGATTTTTGCTGGTCTTGTCATCGAAAGAAGTAGGACAACATGGGCTCTGTCCCCAGGTGACCCTGGTAAGAGCCTGGCCTCAGAAAAGGAAAATCTTAGTAGTGAGAAGTGTTTCTTTGCTATAGAACTTTCTCCTGCTATCAGGGTCTGTACAGTGGAAGATTTCTCTCTAGCGGCCAAAGCCGCAGCCACTCTGATACGAACATGAAGCATGGACCAGAGTGAGTTATTATTAGATGATGCTGGTTGGGTAATGAGTCATCGTTTATGGGAAGCACTTCCTGCTGCAGATGTTTTTTCGGACCCTCCGCACGAGGCAAGCTTGTCCTCTTAGGAGGTAACCACAAGCTTCTGTGCAAAGACCTGGTTCTCGGAGAAGACGTAGTCTTTCAAGTTTTGAGTCTTGGAAGCACATCTAATTTATTGCTTGGAAATAGAGTCAGAAACAGCAAACGTTGGCAAAGGGGTGCTTTAAGCAGCAGCATGCAAGTTAAGCCCCAAATGAGCTCATCCTAAAGAAAACTTGTTTTAAAGACTTTAATCTCTCTCCCAAAAAAGGCAGTGAGATGTATTAAGTCATTTTCAGTAAGAATAAATTACTATTTCTTTCTATAGCAATTAACTATCTACAACTTAGCCAGAAAACCATAACCAAGTGTTTATAATTGTAGGTTCTTGTAAGTGTATATCAAGCGTCTTTCACTCTCTCTGCCTGACTCTGACTTGTTAGAGACAAGATATCAGAACGTACGAGGTTCCCTCTGGGTTCATCCAAGAATATGTGTGTGTGTGTGTGTGTGTGTGTGTGTGTGTGTGTGTGTGTGTGTGTGTGTGTGTGTGTGTGTGTGTGTGTGTGTGTGTGTGTGTGCCTCAGAATGCATACACATTCACACACAGATATACACCCACGTGCCCAGCAGTCAGCATTCCAGTGCACGTTAGAAAGCTGTCATTCATCTAACTGTGTTGGAGACAGATTTACTCTCTCAGCAATGTGATGAAGCAGCTCAGTGAGCTGATTGCACTGTGGCAATGATAACAAGCCTGCAGGGAGATGCTGCATAACACAGTGCTCTGCAAAACAGCTGCTTATTCTGAATCCAAGTGTGCACAGCTTTTTAAACAGTGCATTTTCATTCCCAGACAAATGACAGGCCTTGGTTTTGTTTTTTACATTTCTCTGCTGCTCTTGGGTAAAGAAAACTTCTCTGTGACTTTGCAAATAATACTTGATTTCTGTTTTCTTAAAAGAAATTGGAAAGCTGGACAGCCAGATAACTGGAGTCATGGCCATGGGCCTGGAGAAGACTGTGCTGGGCTGATTTATGCTGGGCAGTGGAACGACTTCCAATGTGAGGACATCAATAACTTCATTTGCGAAAAAGACAGGGAGACAGGTAAGCAGCAGAGGGGATTTAAGAGAGAGCCGCTGAGCTTATATCTTATTAAAGGGCAAGAGGTGATGAGTATAAGGGATCTGAATGTAGGCTCGGTAATCGGGTTCCAGTCCTGGTTCTGCCATTTACTAGCTGGGCAAGCTATTAACCTCAGGGAAATAATAATATCTTCTTAATGGGGTTGTTGTGAGGACTTAAATAAGTTAATAAATGTGCCTAATGTAGAGGAAGTACTCAATAAATATTAGACTAAAAGGCCTAGGTCATTACCTTATAATATTGTCAGTCAATTGTTATTTAACATATGGCACCAGTGTTAAGTCTTTTTCATAGAGTTCCAGGCACGGATAATTCAGGTGGCCAAGCATTCAATTCCACATGTATTTATTGAGCATTTACTATGGGCCAGATGCTGTGCTAGATAATGTAGGGATATAGTTTCCCCACCTCCTTATAAGCTCATAAGCCTAAGAGGCATTTGGAGATTCTTTTTTTCATTTCAAAAGGTACTTATGTAAAGCTTCATTAAATACATGACCCTCTTCAGGACATAGCATCTTAGTTTTCTTCATCAGAACTACATTTGAAAGTTTGTGGTGGGGGAAGGAGGAAATGGGGGTGAATGGTAATAGGTATGGGTTTCTTTTAGGGGTGATGAACATGTTCTAAAATATTAGATAGTTCTAAACTCTACAACCTCGTGAATATTATGTAATTCTATCTCATAAAGTCTTTCTTTTGAAAGTTGGTGGGAGACCTTGAAGGGCAGGCACTATCTTTGTGCTCTCCCTCTGCTGTGCTCCACAGCACCAGTATCACCCCAAGGGGAGCTTCTACACACGTCTGATGCCCAGTGTTTTGCAGCTGCCACCCAGGGAACACCCCTGGATCTCCTGGCTCTAGTGGCCAGTGAGCTTGCATTCCTGGGTCCCATGAGACTATAACAAACAAATCATTCTTGGCCAGCTGCTCTCCCCAGGGGACTGTGCAGACAGCAAACTGAATCATACCCCCAGTATTTCTGTGAAAGAGGCCTATTTGCTTGACCTGGAGCTTCAGCAAGAGGGGTAGGCTTCTGGTTTGGCTCATCTAGGGACCTACTGAGGTGCCCTCCAGGGACAAAGGCTGGTGGATGCCATCTTTGTGACCTCCCTCTGCCTCGTGACAGGGTGCAGGTAGCTCCCAGGATGGAGCTTGTACACTTGTCTGGCACCCTGATTTTTGCAACAACTGTGCAGGAGACACTTCTAGGTCACCCAGTTCTGGTGGCCAGTGGGACATACCTTTCAGTCCCATAAGACTATAAATATTTGCATATTTTAAAAGCCGCTGCCTGAAGGTCTAGTTTCTAATCAGCAAGACTCTAGTTGCTGACTGAGATCCTCCCCTTTGGGGCACTGACAAGTCTTGGCACACTCAAATGCTAGGAGCCACTAAAAATAAAAAAGGCTGCTTGAACAATCACAGTGGTTTGAAGGACAAGCAAGAGCTAGGGCAGGACTGAAAGATAAGGTTCATTCCTACAAGATGCCACTCCCTCAAGACTGGGAAAGAGGGTTGTTTTATCTAGTTTGACAACACAGAGAGTCAAGCAAAATGAAGAAAGATACATATGTTCTGAATGAAAGAACAAGATAAAACCTTATAAAAAGTCCTTAATGGAGATAAGTGATGTACCTATTAAAAAGTTCAAAATAATAGTTATAAAGATGCTCACACTGAACTCGGGAGAAGAATAGATGAACACAGTTAGAACTTCAATAAAGAGATAGAAAATATAAGAAAGTACCAAATAGAAGTTACAGAGCTGAAGAATACAATAACTGAACTGGAAAATATATACTAGTAGGGTTCAGTAGCAGACTAGATGAAGCAGAAGAAAGGATCAGTGAGCTCAAAAGCAGGGCAGTGGAACACACCCAGTGGAGAAGCAAAAAGAAAAAAGAATGAAAAAACGTGGAGATAGTTTAAGGTACTTATGAGACAACGTGAGGTGGTCCAACATTCACATTATAGGGGCCCAGAAGGAGAAGAGAGGGGTAAAGGGGCAGAAACTTCTTGAAGAAATAATGGCTGAAAACTTCCCCAACCTTGGGAAGGAAACAGACATCCAAACCCAGGAAACCCAGAGTTCCAAATAGGAGGAACCCAAAGAGACCCACACCAAGACACATTACAATTAAAATGTCAGAAGTTAAAGACAAGGAGAGAATCTTAAAAGCAGCAAGAGAAAAATAACTTGTTACATACAAGGGAACCCCTATGGACTGTCAGCTGATTTTTCAGCAGAAACTTGGCAAGCCAAAAGGGAGTGGAATGGTTTTATTAAAAGTGTTCAAAGAAAAAACCTTGCAGTTAAGAATACTCTACCCAGCAAAGTTATCCTTCAGAATTGAAAGAGAGAGTTTTCCAGACAAGCAAAACCTAAAGGAGTTCACCACCACTAGACCAGCCTTACAAGAAATGTTAAAGAGGCTTCTTTACACTGAAAAGAAAGGGTGCTAATTAAAAACAGGGAAACATATGAAAGTATAAATCTCACTGGTAAAGGTCAAAATATATTTACCTTTACATATATATAGTAAAATTCAGAATACTCTAATGTTGTAAAGGTAGTGGATTAACACTTATAAAGCTAGTATAAAGGTTAAGAGACAAAAGTAATAAAAATAACTATAACTACAATGATTTGTTAAGGGATACACAAGATTAAAAGATATAAATTGTGACATCAAAAACATAAAATGGTGTGGGGGCAGGGAGTAAAAACACAGAGTTTTAGAATGCATTCAAACTTAAGCTGTTATTAAAATAGACTATTATAAATATAAATTGTTATATGTAAGCCTCATGATAACCACAATGCAAAAACCTATAATAGATATATAAAAGATAAATAAAAAGGAATCTAAGCCTACCACTACAGAAAATCATCAAGTCACAAAGGAAGAGAGCAAGAGAAGAAGAAACAGAGGAACTACAAAACAGCCAGAAAACAATTAACAAAATGGCAAGTAATACATATCTTTTAATAATTATTTTAAACATAAATGGACTACATTCTCCAGTCAAAAGACATAGAATGGCTGAATGGATAAAAATACAAGACCCGTCTATATGCTGCCTACAAGAGACTCACTTCAGATGAAGGATACACACAGACTGAAAGTGAAGATGTAAAAAGATATTCCATGCAAACGGAAACACAAAGAAAGATGGGGTAGCTATATTTATATCAGACATAATAGGCTTTAAAACAAAGACTGGAATAAGAGACAAAGAAGGTCATTACATAGTGATAAAGGAATCAATCCAACAAGAGTATATAACATTTGTAAATATTTATGCACCCAACATAGGAGCACCTAAGTAAAAAAAAGCAAATATCGACAGACCTAAAGGGAGAAATAGACAGCAGTACAGTATTAGTACCCCACTTTCATCAGTGAACAGATCATCCAGACCAAAAAATCAATAAGGAAACATTGGCCTTAAATGGCACATTAGATCAGGTGGACCTAACTGATAGAAAAAATCCCATCCAAAAGCAACAGAATACACATTCTTCTCAAGTGTACATGGAACATTCTCCAGAATATATCATGTTAGGCCACAAAAAAAAAGTCTCAATAAATTTAAGAAGATTGATTTCTAGCCTCATACCATTGTGACTGGAAAAGATGCTTGATATGGCTTCAATCACAAGAAGAAAACTGGAAAAATCACAAATATAAGGAGATTAAACAGCATGCTACTGAACAACCAGTGGGTCAAGGAAGAAATCAAAAAGGAAGTAAAAAATATAGTGAGACAAATGAAAATGCAACATACCAAGACTTACGGGATGTAGCAAAGCAGTTCCAGGAGGGAGGTTCATAGCAATACATCCTATATCAAGAAAAAAAGATCTCAGATAACCTAACCTTACCCCTCAAGGAACTAGACAAAGAACAAATGAAGCCCAAAGTTAGTTGAAGGAAGGAAATAAAGATCAGAGTGGAAATAAATGAAATAGAGACTAAAAAGATAATAGAAAAGATTAATGATAGAGCTGGTATTTGAAAGATAAACAAAATCAACAAACTTTTAGCTAGATTTACCAAGAAAAAAATATGGGCTCAAATATATGCAATCAGAAATGAGAGAGGAGACACTGTAACTGGTATCACAGAAATACAAAGATCACTATGAACAATTATACACCAACAAATTGGACAATCTATGAGAAATAAATTCCTAGAAACATACCATCTACAAAGAAATGAATCATGAAGAAATAAAAAAATCTGAACAGACCAATTACTAGTAAAGAGATTGAATAAGTAATCAAAAACCTCCCAATAAACAAAAGTCCAGGGCCAGATGGCTTCATTAGTGAATTCTACCAAACGTTTAAAGAAAAATTAATACCAATCCTTCTCAAACTCTTCCAAAAAATAGAAGAGGAGGAAACACTTCCAAACTCATTTTATGAGGCCACCATTACCCTGATACCAAAGCCAGACAAGGACACTACAAGAAAAGAAAATTACAGGCCAATATCCTTGATGAACTATAGATGTAAAAATCCTCAACAAAATATTAGCAAACTGAATTCAACAATACAGTAAAAGAATTACATGCCATGATCAAGTGGGATTTATTTCAGGGATATAAGGATGGTTTAACATCCATAAATCAATCAATGAGATACACTACATTAACAGAATGAAAGAAAAAAATCATATATCATCTCAATAGATGCAGAAAAGCATTTGACAAAATTCAGTGTTCATTTATGATAAAAAAAAAAAACCACTCTCAAATGGATTCCCTGTAGAGGGAAACTCTCTATAGAGGGTCTGTGACAAGCCCACAACTAACATCATACTCAATGGTGAAAAGCTGAATACTTTTGTTCTAAGATCAGGAACAAGACAAGGATGCCCACTCTCACCACTTTTATTCAGCATAGTATTGGAAATCCTAGCCAGAGCAATTAGGCAAAAAAAAAAAAAGGCATCCAAATCAGAAAGGAAGAAGTAAAACTGTCGCTATTTGCAGGTAACATGATATTTTATATATAGAAAACCCTAATGGCTCCACCAAAAAAAAAAAATGTTAGAACTAATAAATGAATTCTGTAAAGTCGCAGGACACAAAAATCAATGTACAAAAATATGTTGTGTTTCCATACACTATAACAAACGATCAGAAAGAGAAATTAGGGAAACAATACCATTTGCAGTTGCATCAAAAAGGAAAAAAATACCTAGGAATAAATTTACCCAAGGAGGTGAAAGACCTATACACTGAAAACTATAAGACATTGATGAAAGAAACTGAAGAAGACCCAAATAAATAGAAAGATATTCTGTGTTCATGGATTGGAAGAATATTGTTAAAATGTCCATACTATCCAAAGCAATCTACAGATCCAATGCAATCCTTAGAAAAATTCCTATGGCATTTTTCACAGAAATAGAACAAACAATCCTAAAATTTGTATGGACCATGAAAGACCCCAAATAGCCAAAGTAATCTTGAGAACGAAGAGCAAAGCTAGACACAGTCCCTGATTTCAAACTATATTACAAAGCTACAGGAATCAATACAGTGTGGTAGTGGCATAAAAACAGATACATAGATCAGTGAAACAGAATATATATAACCCAGAAATAAATCCATGCATATGGATTATTGGTCAACTAACTTATGATAAAGGAGCCAAGAATATACAGTGGGGAGAGGACAATCTCTTCAATAAATGCTGTTGAGAAAACTGGACAGCCACATGCAAAAGAATGAAACTGGACCGCTCTCTTATACCATACACAAAAATAAGCTCAAAATGGGTGAAAGACTCAAATGTAAGACCTGAAACCATAAAATTCCTGGAAGAAAACATAGGTGATAATCTCCTTGATATTGATCTTGGCAATGATTTTTTGGATCTGACAAACAAAAGCAAAAATAAGCAAGTGTGACTACATCAAACCATAAAGCTTCTGCAAAGCAAAGAAAACCATCAACAAATGAAAAGTCGGCTTACTGAATGGGAAAAAATATCTGCAAATCATAGAACTGATAAGGTGCTAATATCCCAAATATATGAAAAATTCACACAACTCAATAGCAAAACACCAAACAATCCCATTGAAAAATGGTCATAAAATCTGAACAGACATTTTTCCAAAGAAGACATACAGACGGCCAACAGGTACATGAAAAGCTGCTCAACATCCCTAATCATCAAGGAAATGCAAACCACAATGAGATATCACCTCACACCTGTCAAAATGGTCATTATAGAAAAGACAAGAAATAACAAGTGTTGGTGAGGATGTGGAGAAAAGGGAACACTTATGCACTGTTGGTGGGAATGTAAATTGGTGCAGCCACTATGGAAAAACAGTATAGAGGTTCCTCAAAAAATTAAAAATATAATAGAACTACCATATGATCCAGCAATTCCACTTCTAGGTATTCATCTGAAGAAACAAAAACATTAACTTGAAAAGATATATGTACCCTTATGTTCATTAGAGCATTATTTACAATATGGAAGCAGTCTAAGGGTCCATCAATAGATGAATGGGTAAAGAAAATGCAGTATATAAATACAATGGAATATTATTATTCAGCCATAAAAAAGGATGAAATATTGCCATTTGTGACAACATGGATTAACCTTGAGGGCATTATGCTAAGTGAAATAAGTCAGAGACAGACACCATATGATCGCACTTATATGGAACCTTATAAAAAAAAAATGGAACTCATAGATACAGAAAACAGGTGGTTGCCAGAGGCGGAGAGTGGTGGGGTGTACAAAATGGGTGAAGGGGCTCAAAAGGTATAAACATCTAGTTATAAAATAAATAAGGCATGGTAATGTAATGTCATGTACAGCATGGTGACTATAGTTAATAATCCTGTTATATATCTGAAAGTTGCTAAAAGAGTAAATCTTAAAAATTCTCATCACAACAACAACAACAAAACTATAACTACATGTGGTAGTGGACGTTAACTAGACTTACCGTGGTGATCATTTTGCAATATATACAAATTTGGAATCATGTACACTTGAAACTAACATGTTATATGTCAATTTTATCTCAATTTTTAAAAACAAAGTTGATGACAAAAATATATTTTGCTCAAATTATTTTTGACAGTAACTGGGGCACAAATTATGCATTTATCCATTCAACAGTCATGTATTGAAAACCTCTAGTGTGTCAAGCACTCGTCCAGGTGCTAGAGGTCTCCAGACACGTAAGGAACTCCCATCCTGGTCAGTTTCAGGAAAAGAACACAAATATCTCAACAAGAGATTACAGTAGAGGGTGACAAGTGACCCAGATTTGTCATTTGTTAGCCTTCTTTGGCCATTTGGGATTTGAGTTGGGACTAGGATTCCCCAAAATAGGCTCTTTCAAAGTGAATTTTACCTTTTATTTAATCTGAGTAAGAATTTCTAGGCATTTATTTGAAAAAATAATTATTGAACGATGTATTTGGAATGTTTCCTATAAAAACACGTTCCTTTTTTGAATTATACATTAACATTGTTCTTTAAGAAAAACTAACACCCATCCTTTTTCCTTTCTTTTAGTACCATCACCTGCATTATAATGGACTGTGATATAATAATAAGAACAAATTTTCGGACAGTTCTCAAAGGCAAAAGATACTTCTTCCTCATTGCATCACCTTCTCACCAGATTGAAAAAAAGCACTGAAAACCAATTACTGAAAAAATTGACAGCCAACGTTCTTTACCATCTGCCATTACTTAAGGACTTGGGAACGAAAGTGTTCCCCCAGTATGATACATTGATTTTCAGTATGCAAATGGACTGAATCACATAGATTTTTCTCAGCCAGTAATCGTACAGTTATGCAAATCATGTCTTCCAGAGTATGGAATGCTCCAATCAGAAAAAAGATTATCATTGGTTGTTGAGCTTTAGGAAGAACTGAAAACGTATACTGTGTAAACAGTACCTTACATTTCTAAAATCCCACATGTAGGAAAAATATGCAGACATACAGATATATAGGTCAACTTTTAGTAACAATATGAAATATACTTAAAGAGCTTTTAAAACTTTGTATTTTTGTACAAAATATTTGCCTTTTTACAATTTTTTTCTTTTTTTTTTTGTTATTTTACCATTATAGTACATGAAGCCAAAGAAAACAATAATGGTACTAATAAAAACTCATAGGGTTTCTTGTCAGATTTAATTCTACACAGTGGCAAAGAATTTTTTTCAGTTGTGGTTTAAAAAAATAATTAAATATGTGTGTATATGTGTATTTTTTAATGTATCATTTCCTCAGAGGAATCAATCACTTGAAATGTCTAAGAAGTGTCCTTGCAGATTTTGCCAGTGTAGGTCAAGCCTGAGCATATGTGTGGCTCAGTCAAGTGGGCCATGCATCAAGCCCATCACCAGCCGAGACTCTTGCTGTGTGTCTGCCAGGCTCAGAGGAAGTGGTCAACTCAGGATGTGCTTTTACTTCATTTTGGTGGAGTCAGGGGTGGTGGAGAGGTATCTGTTGGGAAGGGCAGAGCACCTGAATCTGGCTATCTAGAAGGTCCTGTTTTATGGCTGAGGTATGAATATACTTGGTATCAGACCCATACCAGAGCTGATATTAAATGTCAGGAAAGTATGGCATCACATCGGCCAAAGGCAGAGATGCTAGAAAGATGGGGACAGCTATACACTACCTGGAAAGTTTATGTTTTCTTCAGTCAGATTCCAAAAAATCCATAATTCCAAGGCACATGCATGATGAAATGCAAGAATAAAATCTTGGCCACTATGTTGAACTCTTGCAAAGAACCTTTTGTCTGAGCCCATCTACCTTCTACTCCTTGACGTGCCATTGAAAAGTCTAACATGAAATGTGCTGAAAACAGGCTTAGATGTAACTGATGCTCAAAGGTAAGATTTCCATCCAACAGATTCCCTCTCCTCTCCTCCCAAGGAGCTCCCCAGCAGTGCTGCTACCTATCCCACATACAATGGTAAAAGAATAAAGACAGAGTTTGATTTTCACACCTGCAGCTGTGTGGACTGTGTTGTCTTGCCCTGGTCACTGTTCATGCCATCTCTGCAGCCCAGGAATGGTCACCTCCTCAGCACCTTTATGCCCTGCTGTCCTGTCCATGTAGTCTGGTCGGGCTGGTAGGACCCGCTGTCATCTGGGCCCTATGACACAAGACAGGCACTGGACTCTGGTACCTCTTCAGGCTCAAGACCTTCTATAGACTAAACTCTATCCTCTTTTTCATCCTCTTCTGGTTTCTTAGGTGTCAATTAAGATTCATGTTCAGAAGCAACTTGAACGTCTGATGCCATGCTCAGAAGAGAATGGTGCTGGCTCCCACAGCTGAGGGTGTTCCTAATAACAACTTACCCAGTGCTTATCATTTGTCAGGCTTCAAGCAGATGATCTCATGTCATCCTCCCAACAGCCCTAAAAAGTAGGCCTTACTACTCTCCCCATCTTATAGAGGGGAGCACTCAGGGAGGTGATGTCATTTCCTGGGTCACATCATCACCAAGGAATGAGACAGGATTCAGACTCGAGCTTTGAAAATGTTCTAATTTTCTTTAGGAAGCAGGGTTCGTCTTAACACAGTAAAATCAGATGAAAATCACACATTACCAGATGCCTCATGTACTCCTCTGTATATTTAGCTATTTATACACCATGTTTCTATTCACCTACTCACCACTGATGCCCTTCTGGGAGGAGAGTTTTGGTAAAATGTCATGAGGTCCTCAAGCACTTGAGTTGCTATGAGAAGATGGAAACTTTTTCTTTTTAAATGACTCTTGAAAGAATGAGTGCACAACCAGAAAGAAAAAAACCCTTTCTTTTCCTCTTCATGAGCAGCGTTCACCAGGTCTTCCCATATCCTTCCAATTTTAGCAGTTAGAGTTTAAAGCAGACAACAAATAGTAAGACCTGCTCCCATTTTAAAAATCAGATGTTTAAGGAAATAGAAAGCTACATAAGTCATATATCCCTGGGACTTCCCTGGTGGTGCAGTGGTTAAGAATCTGCCTGCCAATGCAGGGGACATGGGTTCGAGCCCTGGTCTGGGAAGATCCCACATGCTGCAGAGCAACTAAGCCCGTGCGCCACAACTATTGAGCCTGCGTTCTAGAGCCCATGAGCCACAACTACCAAAGCCCTCGCACCTACAGCCTGTGCCCCGAAACAAGAGAAGCCACTGCAATGAGAAGCCCGTGCACCACAACGAAGAGTAGCCCCCGCTCACTGAAACTAGAGAAAGCCTGCACACAGCAATGAAGACCCAATGCAGCCAATCAAACAATCAATCATATATCCCTATATAAATCAGGTAACAATATTAAGCATGTGTATATTGCCTCAGATGACAAAACTGATCTCTTGAAAAATGAAGTATGTTAACTCATTCATGGCTCAAAGAAGTCCAATAATAATCATAAAAGTTTAAATATATTTAGCACTTTCACATACATTACCTCTTCCAACCTTGGTGCAAAACCTTTCTCTCTACTTTAGGAATGAGGACACTGAGGCTAATTTGAAGACTTGCCCGTTGCCTACATCACTGTCATGCAAATCTGATCAGGTTCCTCCTTCTTATGTCCCTAAGTCTAAGTCCATTCTAACCCTTACCCCCAGTTTAAAATCTTCTGAGTTGCCTGCAGGACATACATGCAGGGGAGATAAGGGCCTTGTGACCAGGTCCTCAGCTGCACCTCCAGCCTCCCCTCCAGCTGCAACCCTGCCCTCCCTTGCCATGTGCCAGAACAGCCTTGCAAGCCACCTGCAATTTCCTCCATGCTCTTTCTTACCCCCATACTTTACCTGAACTTCCCTTCCCTACCTTTGTTACCTGGAAAGTACCTCCTTTAAGATACAGCTCAAGCATCACTTCTAGCCCAAATCCTTTCAAAACAAATGCACCCTGAAGGAAGAGCTGATTCTTCCATGCCAAACGCTACACACAAGTGCTCCGGATAACATGGAGGAAAACCCACACAGTGTTAGATGATCTACAGATTAGCTGAGAGGCCTAAATATTACTGAATTAAAAAGAGAAAGGTGGGCTTCCCTGGTGGCGCAGCGGTTGGGAATCCACCTGCCAATGTAGGGTACACGGGTTTGAGCCCTGGTCCGGGAAGACCCCACATGCTGTGGAGCAACTAAGCCCGTGTGCCACAACTACTGAGACTGTGCTCTAGAGCCCACGAGCCACAACTACTGAGCTCACGTGCCACAACTACTGAAGCCCACGCGCCTAGAGCCCGTGCTCTGCAACAAGAGAAGCCACCACGATGAGAAGCCCGTGCACCTCAATGAAGAGTAGCCCCTGCTCACCGCAACCAGAGAAAAAACCCGCATGCAGCGACGAAGACCCAATGCAGCCTAAATAAATAAATAAATAAATTTATAAAAAAAAAAGAAAGAAGAGAAAGGTGAATATGGCCAGTCAGCAATGAAATCTTAAGAGAACTGATGAATGGGAGAAGCCAAGCAGGAGAAATGAAGCAATTCACGTTGATAACAACTGGTTACTGTAAATCCACTATATTGGCTATATATGTAATATACATATTATGAATGGAATATTGAGTGAAAAGAATCAACTGGCAAAGCAGATTCATTCTATTTATCAAAATATGGCCCTGAGTCAGGGAAAAGCTTTAGAAACCTTTTCTAAATGGCTGTGTAATGAAATATCTCTTTTCTGTTATACTCAACAGTTTTAGAAGTATAGGTGAACTTTTGCCATTTTTTAGAAGGTATTTCTCTGTACCATAGCTCCATTTTCCTGGAAAGCATCCCGTAATGGCATGGCATCACACTTATTTTATAAATCACAGAGCAGATGTTAAAGAGATTCCACTCCACCCGTTCATGCTTTTTCCTCTCCTCCTAGATACACTTGTTCAAATAAGTACATAGCATGCCCAGGTTACACCAGGTGGGCAGAAGTCCAAAGAAAAGCAGGCTTAAGAAAACCAACTTTAATTCTCCAGAAGCAGAGCCCCTGGTTTTCAAACTTTTCAATGAATGAGTCTATGAATGAACTCAGTCCAGCCCTGCCTGCCATAGGCAGGGTTGTATCCCAGCCTCCAGCTTTCCTCCAAGGACTTATTAGGTAAAACAGGGATCACCCGTACAACTTGCTTGGGAGTCAGCTGCCAGCAAGGAGACTCCCACCAACAACTCAACCAGGCAGGTCATTAAATGGGCTTTAACAAAAGGGTTAGTCCTCTTGGCCAGAGATGGAGAATTGTCCTTTGGCCAGTCTTCCAACCGTTGGTGCCAGAGTTTGGTGTATTCTTTAATCATCACTCATTGCCGTGATCCACTAAATAATGCCTGCAAGCTTCAGGGAATTATGAGATTCTTAAAAGCAGTTGCTGTGCCTGAGAGCAGAGGAGCTAGGCCAGGTTTGACATAAACCAGCACAAAGTGCCAGCTCCAGAGTAGCTATAATAACACCTACTATCTCCAATTACCATACGAGGAAATTGAAGATCAGACAGGTTAAATAATTTTCCAAGAACTGGGATTTGAACCCATGGCCACCTAGCTTCCACCCCGCCACGCTGTCTCCTATGATCCAACAGTAACCTTCCTGAGAGTCTGGGCTTTCTGGGTTGTATTTTGTTCTTTGCCACAAGAAATCAGTCAAGGCACCAGGTCTCTCTAACAGAAGCAGGGAGATAATGGAGGAATCGTGATTCGTGCTCTTTACATAAAAGTACTAGACCAATCTCTTTGTTATCAATGAGCGAAGAGGCAAAAGTCCACTTGGCGCCCATGCCATGGATGTCCAAAGAGGTCCAGTTTGGAGAAACCACCATAGATTCTAGAGTAACTGGACGTCTCACAGGGTTCTCTGATATAATTAGTGTCAAATGAAAGGAGACAGGCTTGGGAGCCAAATAGACCCAGGTTTGAATCCTCCTCTCTACTTCCTGCTTGTGAGGCATATTCAAACAAGCGACAAATAGCTCTCTCCCCGCACCTCTCTTTCCCACCAGGCCCTCTGCTCATGGACAGAGCCAGCATTGGTCCAGAACTGGTTCAGAACTGGTATTGCTTGTCCTGTTATCACTGGGGTGAATTTGCATTGACAATTAGCTCACTGATCATGCCTTTCAAAATACTAGACAGGAGTGACATGGAGAAAAATTTAAATTGTGATCATCTCTTCTTAGTCCAGTAAGTTCTGAAAAAAATTAATTGGTATCTCTCTCTGTGTTATCCCTTCAATTAGGTATAAGAGTAGAGGTTCCTATCAGTTTGTATTAATTACAGATTTGGCTGCTGAAGTGAAGACCCAAAACAATGCCAGCCTAAATCTCCTCTATCTAACTATATGAACATAAGCAGCCCAGGGAGCCACCCTCCTACTATATTCCTCTTCTGCCATCCTGAAGCCATTGCCCGCACTCGCAGGGTCCAAGAGGGCTCAGCACCGCACCCACATTCCAGGAAGCACGCTCGAGGGAGAGGTGGAGAGAGAATTGCATCCCTTTAAGGCAGAAATTGCAGACATCATTTCCACTCACATCTCTTTAGCCAGAACTTAGTCAAATAGCCTCATTTGAGGAGTCTGGGAAATATCGGCTTTAGCCGTGAAATACAGTCACATGCCAAGCTAAAAATTCTATTATGATAAAAGGAAAGGAGTATGGCTATGGGTGGGAAGCAGTATAAATAGTAGTTGCACCTTCCAAACCCACCCACACCAATTCCCCTCCTGTACAACATACAGGTGACCCTTGAACAACGCAGGTTTGAACTGCATGGGTCCACTTATACGTGGATTTTTTCAATAAATACATACTACAGTACTACACGATCCACAGTTGGTTGAATCCGCAGATGCAGACCACAGATATGGAGGAACCAAATGGCATATATGGAGGGAGGACCACAAGTTATGTGTAAAGGGTCAGTGCCCCTAACCTGACCCTTTGTTGAAGGGTCAACTGTATTTTCTAACTTGCCTTCCTGTGGAGACTCTGGTGGATTGAATTACTGGCTCCAATTCTCCATACCTCCCTGCATCCACCCATTTGTAATTCCCCTCTCTGGGAGGAGGGTACCTTCCTGCCCCTTTGACTTGGGCTCAGCCAGGTGACTTGCTTCGGCCAATATTGGTGGATGTGATGTGACCAAAGGCTTGAGAAATCCTAGGGTGACTGTGCTTGCCCTCTTGTACATCTGCCATTGCCTTGAGGAGGGCTTCCTCTAGGTAGCTGCTGCCCCTGTGGCCGGGGCTCTAGAATGAACACACATGGCGCAAAGCTGCCCCAGCCAAGACAGACCTGCAGCAAGAAGCAGAGCCAGCCCAACTTTCAGAGCCTGCAGCAGAGCCACTGGGCCACCCCACAGACCTGTGAGAATAAACACCTAATGCGATATATATTCCATTGAGATTTGGGGGCTGTTTATTATACAGCATTACTGGAATAAGAGCTAACTGATACAAGTCCTTCAGCTCTAACCCAGCAGCTCTCTATGTGGTTATTTTCTATTTGTCCCTCCAGATCCCTTCTCCACCATTCTCTGGGTTTTGGAAGGTAGATCTTTATGGGCTCCATTGGCTCTTGGCTTCCAGGTGGTTCCAGTCTGAGGGTGCCATCTTTTTCTTATTGGACCCTGACTGACACCCCTCCTACCTGTACCCCACGTCCACTTCCTGGGCCTTTGCTCATCAAATCCCTGGCCTCTACCTGCCACTCAGTGTGTGCCCCCCTCCTCTTCATGGGTCCAAACATGACTCCCCTTTCGAGGACACCCTCTCTTTCAAGGCACTTCCTCAAAAGTCTGAAGCCCCCAGTGAGCTCGCTCTTTCCTTAATTCCCCCAAGACCCACCACCTGTACCACATCACCAATACTTTGTTTCATACAGCAGTCTGTAAACTGTGCTCTGGGGAGCCCAGGGATCCTGTGAAGGGGCCACAGTGGATGGAAGGAGGGTATCTGCACAGCAAATGTAGCTCCAGATCACTATCCGGATGGCTACATGTGACTTTCTGCTCCACACAAATCCCACTGGAAGCATCTCTCCTGGAACTTCAACCAAACTCTAAAAGGCCAACTAAAGGAAAGCTGAAGGTCAGACAGGATATGGGAGACGCTGGCTGAACTCAGCTGCATGAGGCAGCTCCAGGTCCCGCTTACTGAGACCTCGGAGGAAAGGGGCACAAGAGGAACAGCACGGAAGCCTGATGCTGTGGGAAATCCTGCTCAAACAGACAAAAAGCAAGAAAGAGTCCCAGTGGACTTGCTAACATGCTCTTAAAAATCTATAATCCTGCCTCCGCCAAAAGATTTCCTAGCTCCAACCTTCCGCCATGATGTTCATAGATAGTAAATGAATAATGATTTTTCTCGTGCTTAATCAGCATATACAATGATCATGGACATTGTAGACACACACTACCTTGTTATTGATGGTAATAACAACTTATTTCTAAACAACTATTTGCCTTGCCTCCATTTGGACAATACTGTGTGAAAATAAGCTCTTTTTACTCCAAAAGTATAGTTTGGAGTCCACTTCATAAAATAGTCTGGATTTCAAGTCCTATAAGATGCCACTTAATTGACACTCTGCCAAGAAATAATCAGTTTATACCAGAACTTCACCTATTTCAACCCTATAACCTACAACTTCACTGGGTGAAGTATACCAAGAGGCCTAAATCAACAGGCACAAGGAATAATGACCTTCACACAGAGCCTGGCATTTCTCAGAAAGAAAAAAAAAGCCCCCCAAAATTAAATGATGGATAGATAGATGGAAGGAAGGAGGGAGGGAGGAAGAAAGATAGGAGACAGAAACATAGACACATAGATGCATAGAATGGAAGAGAAAAAGAAAGAGGGTCAGCCAGGAGAAAGCTGTTACCATTTTTTTTTTTTTTTTTACCCCAGAGTCCATTTGAAAGAGTTCTTTCGGCGGAAAAAGCACTGCCTTAAAGTCCACTGAAGTCCTGAAGTCCTCTGCCTGCCCCCCCAGGCAGGTGAAACCTGAGTTTAAGATGATGACAGCTTAGGAGCAGCCAGCGGCACTGCACATACTCTTCTGAAGGCATGAAAAACTCATCTGCTCAAGATCATTGGTGCTCACTTTTCAACTCTGTGACCACAGTGTTTTGAAATCATAGAGCCCCAGCATTACCTTTTCCTGTTTTCGTCTTCCATCGCAGGCAACAGGATCATATGCACTGCATTCTTCCACAGTCTGCAGTAAGAACTGGCAGCTTGGTCAGCTGGCCCTGGCATTTGGGGTTGCTGCTTCCCACCTCCCGTGGGGACTGTTTTCCTCCCTAATTCAGCTCGCTGACACGCACCCTACCACAACGGGCACCTCCTGAGGCCAGAGCAGGGGAGGCCAGGAACCCAGCATGTTACCCAAATACAGGGTGGGGTTGAACCTATCCAGGAGCAGACCTGCCAGAGACAGGCTGCTCCCAGCAACCGGAAACCCCCGCAGGAAGGCACTGGGCACCACTGAAAAGTAGGCAGGGCTGATCTGTCTGAACATTCGCATGAACTCTGGATTCTCATCCTTCCCTGTCTAGCCCTGTTGCTATTTTTGAGAAATAATCTCCTACTTAGTATTAGAGATTATATAAGAAAATACCACTTCTCATAAGAAAATAAACCAGTCCCCAAGATTAGCACTTGAAGGATAACATCCTGGACCACACAGCCTGATGTGTCCCTAAGCTTCACGTTCTCCTGGGGCCTCATGGATCCCTGCTGTCATCACAGCAGGAGGGGGACACTGCTCTGTCAACGCTCGCATCCAAGCATTGACCAAACCCCTCCCTTTCATTCTCTAGGTTAGAAGCTCTGGAGAAGGCTTACAGTCAGGGCTAGAGCACAATAAAAGATAAACAGTCACAGAGAGCATCCAGTTGCTAGACAAGCAGAGCTTGCCAGCCACAGAGGATTCCAGGGAGGAGAGGTCTCACCTGGACTGCTCCTTTCCTCACTCCAGGGTGCCGCCTGACATCACCTTGAAAACCCCCTGTCCAGAAGCACCTTTTAGGCATCTAGACCCCCGAAGTGCCCCTCTCCTGCCTACAGATCCATGGGTCCACCCTGGAGACACCTGTCTCTAGTTATTCACACGACACAGATCTCAACTTTCAGAAAAGATCCAGTCTCACCCTACAGGGTCTGCACCAGAATAACCAAATCTCAATAATAAAAACCCAATGCCACTAATACAAGAAACAGAGGAAGGGATAGGGAGGGAGACAAACCTCGGTAGAAAGGCTGGGAAGGTGATACTTCACCCAAAGAAATGTGTCTCCAAAGGTGGACTCTTAGTAATTGTGGGGAGGAATCTGTGGATAGGAGGTAAAAGGGGGGATGACATTTATAAGGGGGGATGACATTTATAAGCGGGGATGACATTTATAAGTGGACCATTTTTTCCTTATCTTTATAGACGTTACTTTCTTAGAGCAGTTTTAGATTTAGGGAAAAATTGATCAGAAAGTTCAGCCAGTTCCCACACATCTCCTCCCAGTTGCAACTGCACAGGTGGAATGAAGGAGAGTGAGGCCCTTGGCCTTGGGAACTTGGCTGTCACAAGGCATTTAGGAGGCAGTTCCAGAAAAAAAAAAAAAAAGATAAAATCTGTCCTCCGAGACAAGGCAGAAGCCAGCCCTCCCAGGGTGAGATAACGAAGACTGCATGCTTAGCACCCAGCTCGGGGGGCTTGCAAACTGACACTACCTATTTCGAAAACTTTGCAAAATTAAAAAGAGAGTTCCTCTATGGATGGCAATTGTTAGCCTGTCTTCAGAGCAGGAGCCCTTTCAGCTCTTCTCTTTTGTGGGAATTTTGGGGAATACAGGAAATTGGGGGCACCCTGACGTCCTTACTCAAACCCCTTTACCACTCACCCGAACACCCTCTTTTTCCCATTTTCTGCAAATTGGCACCATTCTCTCCCCAGGCATCTTATGCGATGGCCGAGCACTGTATATCCTTGCTGACGTTCTAGTCTTCAGAACCTCCTCCTATAGGACACCCAGGATAAAATGTTCAAGGATACACCACTCCCTGGAGCTCCTCAAAATCAGCAGTACCACAGTTGTGCATCTGGCCTCAGGATCAAGCCTTGAGATCTGTCTCTTCTCCCCCTTATTAATTTATTCCATCATTTATTCATTTATATCATATGTGTATGGACTCAATCCCCCTAGGGTCTTTGTAGTCTGTGCGTCAAGACTCCCAATAAATTACTGAATGTCCTCACCAGCACTATATTTCGAAGAGATTTCAGGAGGAAGGGGGCAGAGTGGTTTGTGTCTTTCCACGCGTATTCTAGACAAGGAGTCAGCGTGCGATAGTCTGTGGGCCAAATACAGCCCCCTGTGTGTTTTTATAAATAAAGTTTTATTGGAACACAGCTGTGCTCATTGTTTAAGCACTGTCCATGGCTGCTCTTGAACTGCAATGGCAGAGTTGAACAGTTGCGATAGAGACCAGATAGCCTACAACGCTGACATGTCCTATCTGTTCCTTTACAGAAAAATTTTGCCAACCCCTATACTAGATGGTAATAATTTATCTTTCTATAGTGCTTAGGAAGTGTTTCACACATATAATTTTATTTCAGACAAACATCTCAGTGGATTAGGATACTTTATCACTTATAGTATCATTGCGCTGCTATGACATTTCCTACTTTACAAAATGAGGAAGCTGAGGCTGAAGGTGTTAATGGACTGGGCACTGAGTAGCAGAGGGGTCCTCAAACTCAGTACTGTTTCCATCCCACTCTCCCACCACTGTGTCTACAATACCAATATCCTTAATGTGACCTGATAAGAGTCTGAAGGGCACACAGAATCATCTTAAGGAGCTTTAAAAGCAGGGTAGCACTTTCGACAACCTCTCTTGTAAGAGGTCACCAATAATGATAGCAACTGGAAAAGGCAAAATTATAGAGACAGTAAAAAGATCAGTGGTTGCTAGGAGGGAGGGGAGAGAATGGAAAAACCTGACAAGTGCTACCTTAGCCAGGTGACCAAAGCCAACATTAACAGTCATAATTCATGTGGATGGCCTGTACTCTTGATATGATGTAATGAAAATGGCACTTTATCCTTTGGTCTGTCTCCCAAAAGCCCATAAAGTCAGTCTATTCATGCAGAAAACAACGGACACATTCCTATGGAAGGATATCCTACAAAATATCTGACTGGTACTCCTAAAAACTGTCAAGGCCATCAAAAACAAACAAGGAACAAAAAACAGTCAAAGCCAAGGAGAGCCTATGGAGACCTGACAATTCCATGTTATGTCGTATCTTGAATGGGATCCTGAGACAGAAAAAGGACATTAGGTCAAAATTAAGGGCATCTGAGTAAAGTATCAACTTTGGTTAATAATAATGAACCAATATTGGTTCACTGATTATAACACATGTACCATACTAATGTAACATGTTAAGATAAAGGAAACTGGGTGCAGGGTATAAGGGAATCCTCTGTACTATCTACTCAATTTTTTTGTAGTAAGTCAGAAAGAGAAAGACAAATACCGTATGCTAACACATATATATGGAATCTAAGGGAAAAAAATGTCATGAAGAACCTAGGGGTAAGACGGGAATAAAGACACAGACCTACTAGAGAATGGACTTGAGGATATGGGGAGAGGGAAGGGTAAGCTGTGACAAAGTGAGAGAGTGGCATGGACATATATACACTACCAAACGTAAAACAGATAGCTAGTGGGAAGCAGCCGCATAGCATAGGGAGATAGCTTGGTGCTTTGTGACCACCTAGAGGGGTGGGATAGGGAGGGTGGGAGGGAGGGAGATGCAAGAGGGAAGAGATATGGGAACATATGTATATGTATAACTGATTCACTTTGTTATAAAGCAGAAACTAACACACCATTGTAAAGCAATTATACTACAATAAAGATGTAAAAAATAAATAAATAAAAACCAAGGGAACTTTTTGGCCAACCCAATAAAATAAATAAATAAAAAATAAAGTGTATTTTTTTTTTTAAGTTGCTAAATTAGATACAAAGCTATACTAACAGGGCAATAACAACTCCTGGGCATATATCCAGAGAAAACCATAATTCTAAAAGATACATGCACCTCAATGTTCACTGCAGCACTATTTACAACAGGTAAGACATGGAAGCAACCTAAATGTCCATCGACAGAGGAATAGATAAAGAAGATGTGGTATATATATACAATGGAACATTACTCAGCCATAAAAAAGAATGAAATAATGTCATTTGCAGCAACATGGATGGACACAGAGGTTATTATACTAAGTGAAGCGAGTCAGACAGAAAGACAAATATCATGTGATATCACTTATATGTGGAATCTAAAAAATGATACAAATAAACTTATTTACAAAACAGAAACAGACTCACAGACTTAGAAAACAAATTTATGGTTACCAAAGGTGAAAGGTGGGGGGAGGGATAAATTAGGAGGTTGGGATTAACATACACACACTACTATATATAAAACAGATGATCAATAAGGACCTACTGTATAGCCCAGGGAACTCTACTCAATACTCTGTAATAACTTACATAGGAAAAGAATCTGAAAAAGAATAGATATATGTATATGTATAACTGAATCACTTTGCTGTGCACCTGAAACTAACACAACATTGTAAATCAACTATACTCCAATATAAAATAAAAATTAAAAAAAGAATTACAAAGTGAAAAAATAAAAATAAATTTTATTTTAGTTGCTAAATTAGATACAAAGCTACACTAACAGGACAATAGGGCCATAACCTTTGGAGTTATCTCTTCAGCCAGACAGAAATCATCTGCTCCTCTACTGGTCAAAAATCACTGGCAGCTTATCAATTATCTTCATTAACATCCAGCTTTACAGCGTTTGAGCCATTAAGTTGCCGAAGTTTCATTCATTTTTAGTGTCCCCATAGTTTTGTCTTTTCCAGAATGTCATATAGTTGGGATCATACAGTATGTAACCTTTTCTTATTGGCTTCTTTCAATTACTATTTATCATATTACTAATAAAGAGTAATATGCATTTAAGCTTCTTCTATGTCTTTTCATGGCTTAATAGCTCATTTCTTTTTAGTGCTGAATAATATTCCATTGCCTGGCTATACCACAGTTTACCCATTCACCTACTAAAGGACATCTTGGTTGCTTCCAAGTTTTAGCAATTATGAACAAAGCTGCTATAAACATCTGTGTGTAGGGTTTTGAGTGGACATAAGTTTTCAGTTCCTTTGGGTAAATACCAAGGAGCATGTATCATATGGTAAGAGTACGTTTAGCTTTGTAAGAGACTGTTTTCCAAAGTAGCTGTACCATTTTGCATTCTCACCAGCAATGTATGATCCTGTTGCTCCACATCCTTGTCAGCATTTGGTGTTTTCAGTGTTCTGGACTTTGGCTATTCTAAAAGGTGTATAGTGGTTAATCTTTGTTATTTAACTGAAATATTTAGTCCACTAACAAGTAATGTGATTGTCGTGTATTTGGATTTAAATCAAGCATCACGGGTTTTGTGTCTCACTTTCTCATGTTCCCTTTCTCCCCTTTCCTGTCTTCTTTTGGATCAAATATTGTTTTGCCCCCTTCTCTACTTTTTGTTTTGCTATTTAGACATTATTTTGACATTATATTAGTGGTTATGTTAGCTTAGAAAATATAATATTCTTTTTGACTTTTTGAGTACAATTTATTCAATCTATTAAAAAAAGTTCACCCCTTTCTCCCACCCCCACCCCCTACCCCTTGCAATCACCAACATGTTCTCTGTATCTATGAGCTCAGTTTTTTGGGTTTTGTTGTTTTTCTTCAAGATTCCACATAAAAGAGAGATCATATAGTATTTGTCTTTCGCTGTCTGACTTATTTCACTTAGCATTAATGCCCTCAAAGTCCATCCATGTTGTCACAAATGGCAAGATTTCATTCTTTTTTAAGGCTGAATAATATTCCACTGTGTATATATACCAAAATTTCTTTATCCATTCATCCATCAATGAACACTTAGGCTGTTTCCATATCTTGGCTATTGTGAATAATGCTGCAATAAACACGGGTGCTGCATACAGCTTTTCAAATTAGGGTTTTGTTTTCCTCAGAAAAATATCCAGAAATGGAATTGCTAGATCATATGATAGTTCTATTTTTAATTTAAGCCACCTCCATATTGTTCTCCATAGTGGTTGCACCCATTAACATTCACACAGACAATGCACAAGGGTTCCCTTTTCTTCACATTCTCATCAACATTTGTTATTTCTTATCTTTTTGATAAGTCATTCTGACAGCTGTGAAGTGATATCTCATTGTGGTTTTGATGTGCATTTTCCTGGCGATTAGTGATGTTGAACATCTTTTCATGTACTTGCTGGCCATTCATGTTTTCTTTGGAAAAATGTTTATTCAGATCCTCTGCCTATTTTTTAATCAGATTTTTTTTGGCTATTGAGTTATATGAGTTCTTTGTATATTTGGGGTATTAGCCCTTTATCAGATCTATGATTTGCAATCATTTTCTCCCATTCAGTAGGTTGCCTTTTCATTTTGTTGCCTTTTCATTTCTGCTGGGCAGAAGTTTTTAGTTTTATATAGTTCGACTTGTTTATTTTTGCTTGTTGCTTTTGGTGTCAGATTACCAAAAATCATTGCCAAGGCCTATGTCAAAGAGCCTACCGCCTCTGTTTTCTTCCAGGGGTTTTATGGTTTCAGGTCTTAACATTCAAGGCTTTAATCTCATAACTCATAACGCTTATACTGTTTTCTTCACTACTAGCTAGACCCAGGATTCTTAATTGGTAGGTCACATATAGTACAGTGGCATCTCACAAATCCATTGCTAACATGTGGCCAAATATTGATCAACATATAAATTTCATTTTGGGCACAACTACAATACTTACTGTTACAGAGTTGTTCAAAAAATGAAACACAGAGGTGACAAGGCTGTGAAAAGCAATATAGAGCTATGTGGAACTTACTGTAAGGCGGTAAAGCATAAATTTTTATCAGGCTAGTACCAAAGGCAAATGTTATGCTAATTTAACCATGTGAGTAAAAGGCCAGGGCAGTAAAAAGGTCTTCTGAAACAACACGGCCTGAAAAGCTGCCAGGTGAATGAGGCAATGACTGTGGATGCTTTCATAACACCTTGAGAAAGTGTTAAACCCAAACAGTGGCTGCATGGTAATTTATTGCTTACTTGTTTACTGTTGTTCTGAGTATTTCAATCTCTTCACAAATGCCACCAAAATTCTAGCATACGAGAATGGACTAGAAATGTAAGAGCTGAGAATCAGTGAGCCAGGCTGTAAAATGTCAGAACTAAGAGAAAGCAAAAAAGATGGGAATAGAGTGAAAGACTGATAGATTTCTGACCCTATCTGCAGAGCCTCTGCTTTTGGCATTGGGCACTAGGCAAAAACACCTCCAAGTCCTTCCAGGCCTACGATTACATCTCAAGAAGATAGCTCATTTGTTGGAGAATTCATCTCCCACCAACCAATCCCAGGAGAGAGAGATGAAGGGGTGGAGGGGAAGCAATTTTTCATAGAGCTGAGCCTTAGACCACTGTCAACGCTGTAATTATATTACACTTGCCACTTATTTTGGTAATTTATCGGGGTAAGGTACATGGGATAATTTTAAAACTAAATTCATTCAGTCACTTTCAAAAACATTCAACTGGCTTATGTGTGGAGCAATAAAGTGTGAGAGTGACACAGCATCCGAATTATAGCCATGTGTGACTTGGCTTTTTTATTTGGGGGAAAGAAAATGGTCAAGCCTTAAGGATCGTGTTTCTCTCTGTCGCTCTGACTCTGAGGAATAATGAGTTCCTGCTGGCGACACAGTGGCTTGGGGAGGCAAGCACAGAGGGGCTTTGGTGCACTTCCAAAGCTGTGTGTGAGCCTTCAACATGAGACCCTGGTTCGGCGGGAGGAACAGTGAGTGAACCCTGCTGAACAGGGGCTGGGGGTGTCACGTGTTAACATACAGACCTTCCCTGAGATCCCTAAGCACTTCTCAAATGTGAATTAACTTGAGCATCCTTACCACAGAGCACAAGGCACAGTTATTCATTCATACATTCATCAAAGATTCATATAGTCAACCTCTTAGGACCTCTCTACTATGTTCTAGATCCTGTGCCAGATGCTAGGGATCTTTCTTGAGTTCCCTGGAAAGCAGATCCCAAGATAAAGCCTTCATTTACCTCCTCCACCAGCCATTCTAGATTTCACTCACCTTTGGCCAGTACTCCAGACAGCTGAGGCTTCCTGCCTGATGGGCTGACCCAGAACCTCAGCCCTGAGTCCTCAGCTGTCTTGGCCTCATCAAGCCATAGCTGTTGAAGTTGCCCACTTACTGTTATTGCTGGCATGGAAGCACCGAGAGACACCCAAGTGAGTCCTCTGGGCTCCAGTCAACTCCTCCATGCTTTCATTATGTAGGAGCAATCCTATGCCTCATGGTAATTAGGGTCAATTTTGCCCACCAAGGGGATAATTCTTTTCTTTGCCAGTTCTTCCACTGACATGAGGAGCCTAAAATGACCTGACATAGTCACAGTGTCAAGTTCAACTGCTGCCTGGTGTTCCCCTTGTGGAAACCAGAACCTTTAAAATGGCAGAGTCTAAAGTTGCAAGCTTGATAAGCAGTGATCCTGAGAGGATCCACACCCATTTCTATCCCTTGGTTCCTGTACCTGTGAATTCTAGTTATTGGGAGCATAGCACTACAGCCACTGACTTAGTGGATATACTGCACCCTGGAGGACAGCACCCTAACTCTGCAGGTTATTGCTCCAAGGCTAGAACCCTAGCTGAGCCTTCAACAGTCTTTGCACTCTCCCATTAGACTAGCTACTTCTGGTTGATCAGATCTCTGGGGAGACCAGTAGATCTCGTGTTCATGTGCCCTTTGCCACAATGCTGTGCAGGATGCCATTTTTAATAGATCAGGAATTCTGTGAGCCCTTGGGTGGTGATACTAATAGAGACATGTGGGTAGGGTGGGTATATCAATTCCGGAAAGGACAAATTGAAATTGACATCATTCTGCTACCAAGTGGGTGGTCTGGTCTCCCCAAGGCTCATCACTAGCTGTCCACATCCACAAGATGAGACATCTTGTCTACCTTGTGGTTGAGAGCTCCCTCTGCAGTGGGGGTTCTCTGGTGGGCATTAATGTAGGATACAAAGATACACATACTCTGTGCCCACAACCATAGATACATCCTCATGCCTCTTCCCCAGATTTCCTCACCATGGACCTTCCAATTTTGTTCCTTCTGGGCCCCGACCAAGCAGTCAAGCCATTCACTCTTGTCCAAGAATTCCTATCAATCTGTATCTCAGGGTACTTCTCCTTCTTTATAAAGTGAGCCTTTATAAGGCCACCCTGAGAGGGGGTACAACATGGCAGCAGTCCATCTCTAGCCAGCACCAAGATCCCATGATCTTTCTTTCCACTGTGCTGGTAAATGGATAGCAGGTGGCTGGTTAAGTTTCCCACTGTGGTAGGTTCAGGGCAGGGATGTGATATGAGTGAGGCTCTTTGGTGCTTAAGTCTGTGCTTCTCCTTGGCACCCCACTCTGCCAAACCAGAGAGCAGTGCTAGGATGGAGAATACACAGTTTCTCCTATAAGTTCTTTGCCCAGTGGGTGGTCACTACTACTCTAGCGACTGGCCAGAACATGACACCCTCTACAGAGCAGGTCAGAAAAACATCCGTGTGCCAGCTCCCACTCTGCCCAGTTTTGGAGGGTACACTTTACACTGTGGCTGTTATTACCAGTTTGAATGCCATTGCTGTAGAAAAATGAAAAACCGCAATTTGGTTTGGGCCAATCCTGGCTCACAAATTGTGTTCCAGCCAGCTGAGAGATTGGTATTTCTAGGAGAATAGAAAAGTTAAGAAATCTGCAAGAGGTCTGCCTTGTGTTGATTTTTCCAGGGACTCAGAAGTTACTGGATGCTTCAAAGTATTGAGTGACTAATTTTCTTTCCTTTTTTCTAAAATCTAACATGGTTAAGCATTTATTTCCTGAAAACCTGCCAAAAGAGTAATTTTTTTCAGAGTTGGAATATTGTTTTAAAATGTAAAATGAAGTCCTGATAGCAAAAATTATCAATGTAGCTTGAATCTACCTATGGCAACTTAAGAAGTATTGCCTTCGTTTCGTTTCAGGTTTGAGGAGTTTAAAGGAGAGAGAGAAAGAGAGTAACTTCCAAATGTTTCTGAAGTGCTTATTTTTCTCTACGATTCAGGCTTGCTTATTGTATAAGAATGGTCAACCCAGGGCTGTGGGCAACTCCAGGTAAAAATGTGCCTACAATTTGTTTTTAGTTGTGTTATTACACCTTTCAAGCCAAGGTTGCAGGTTGGCAGTGCCCTGAAGAAGGCAGAGAACTGGACAGCACCCACATCTCCCATTAGGGAGGCCTCCAGACAGAGCCTGGAGCAGAGCCACGCTGAAATTGACCCAAGCCAGGCCTTCCTGGGCTGCCCAGAATCGGAGTAGCACCCTCAGGATGAGCCCACTTGAGCCCACTCTGCATAGGCCGTTCTAGGGGCATACACAGATTTGCCCAATGGGTGTTTTTTTGTATCCTAAGAAGTGTCTCTGTCAAATTCATAATTTAGATTGGAGGTTGGTGATCAAATACTATGGAAACTACTACCTGGTTTTGCCATTTAGTGAAGGGGTGGGCCTTTCATTCTAGAAAGTGCTCATTGAAAGTAAGGTATTTTGTTTCAAGAAGTAGATACACAGTTAATCTGGAATTTTAAAATATTTTCCCAAAATAACAATAAACCTTGTTTTCAATGAAACCGGTTAAGTGCCTTGTGTATGATGATATTCCTTTGATTAGCCCATTATTTATGGGCTGTTGGAAGACCAACCTTTCACTTTACAAATTGCCAGTGGATCGTTTGGGAAAGGAACCAAAGGGTCAGGAAGAGCTCTTTATCCCACTAATGCAGACACACACACAGCATGACCCAGATATAAAAAGGGGCCAGCACTGCTAGCAGATGCCATTCATGGTTGAGCTGAGGAGACTGCTGCCTGGAAGCTCTCATAAAGAAGAAAATGATAGAGAGGTGGGAGGAAACACTGCCCAGGGTGAAACACCATGGGGAAGACCAGAAGGATCTGGGAGGGGTCTGGCTTTATGAAAAAACAAGATATAAAAGGATCCCATTTTTCTAGTTTCTGCCCCACCCTCTCCCTCCTGAAAATCTGAATCCAAATAGACAACGTATTTGACTGCAAATATCCACCCTTTCCATGTACTCCATCATGGTTAGAGTTATGAGAAGAGTATATTAATTTGGATAACACTAGCTGCTATAATAAACAGCCCCTCAAAAAATGTATAATGGCTCAAAGACTACAGGAGTTTCTTTTTTTCCCAGAACTCAGTGTGAAGGAGATATTGTTTGGCAGCTCTCCTCCACATGGCAATTCAGGAACCAGGCTCCATCCATTTTGTGGCTGTGTCATCTCCTATGGCCTTGTCATCTTCTACATCAAGACACTGAGGAGGGCACTTAAAAAACCTGCCTTTTAGAAACTCTAGCTCAAAAGTGACGTGTAAAGCTTCTCACAAACCATTGGTTAGAACTTCATTGCATTGTATGCCTACTTGCAAGGGTGCAAGGAATGTAGTATAGCTGCCTGCCCAAAGAAAAAGAAGAAATGGATTCTTTTTGGTGAATGGCTAACCATCTGCTTGGAAGCAGATAAACCCTTTATTCATTTTTTCATGAGTGCCTTCTGCTGTGCACTGCAGGGTGAGTGGCAAGTAAACAGTTAAATGAAGTGGTGTTTGAGTGACTACTGAGATCAGAGTAATAATTATCATAAACTTATTGAGAACTTATTATGTGCACCATTCTAAGTTATTTACATGTTATCTTATTTAATCCTCAAAGTTTTGTGTACTTTTACAGATGAGGAAACAGGCACAGACTTACTGAAAGTCACATAGCTGGTGGGTGGCAAGGCAGGAATCTGAATCCAGATTTCTCATTCTTTTTTTTTTTTTTTGCAGTACGCGGGCCTCTCACTGTTGCGGCCTCTCCCGTTGCGGAGCACAGGCTCCGGACGCGCAGGCTCAGCGGCCATGGCTCACGGGTCCAGCCGCTCCGCGGCATGTGGGATCTTCCTGGACCGGGGCATGAACCCATGTCCCCTGCATCGGCAGGCAGACTCTCAACCACTGTGCCACCAGGGAAGCCCCCAGAGTGTAGCTTTTAATCACAATTTTTGTTCATGCACACGGAAACCAGCTTTTAGAATTTTGTAACCCAAAGGTCAGTATGACATAGTGTAGTGTATTTCAAACTGGATTCCTGGATGGGGTCCATTGAGTTCAATGGGACAATTTTTAAGTTTGGAGTTCCCACTGTAATGATAACCTTTAAAAAAAATACCATGGGGGGTATGAATCTCAATCTGCAAATTTAAGCAGGGAAAAATATATTACTTAATTCTCTATAATTAAACTTAATTTCTAACTCTGAGTCTACCATTCCACCAGGAGGACACACAACTTAACTTCAGGTCTCCTTGCTCCCCTCACCCCACATCTCCAGGGCTTTGTCTCAACTCTGTGACTTTTCACAGAGCCCCAAACACCAAATCATGGGGGCCTGTGCGGGAGCAAGGACTTATGTCCAAACAAGTAGCCACTAAGATGCGTCCCTCAGTATCATGTCAGTGCCTCCCACTGGCCAAATCCAAGCAGAAGCCAAAAGACAAGAGGGATCAGTGATACAATTCATAACGAGCAGCCTCCAAGGGCACAGATCAGGCTGGAGAAGAGTGGAGAGTGGATCTGAGGGTACGGATGGAGGATAAGCAGCACACTGAGGAAAAGTAGACCCAAAAGGGGCTCTGTCACCTGGAGGCTTAGGGAACACAAACCAAGAAAGCTTACAGACAGTCTGCTTCTCCGACCCGCCAGACCCCTCCCATGAGGTCCTTGGCATAGAATCCAAGTACCTGCTGGAATAGTCAGGACAGGAAGAAAGGGAAGGGCTGGAGAGGGAAAGCACAGAGAGAAATCAACAAATAATGCCTCAAAATATTATCTCAGCAATATAAGCACACTGTGAACCATCTGGACGACCATCTAACAATCTATTATCACCATAAGATCTCAGAAACTGCCCTTACAGGTAATAATGTATTGGCCTCAAGTGTTTTTTGTTCATTAACTCTTCCATCCAATAAACATTTATTGAGCACCTACTATGTGACAGGCACTGTTCTAGACACCAAGAATACACCAGTGAAAAAGGCAGGCCCACCCTCGAGGAGTGGACATAGTTCTATTTTTATTGTCATGATTGATTTTTTATTGTAATGAAACAAGAACAGAGGTGGATTTCATAATGAAATAATCATTTGGGTCAAGCAAAGGTTAAATCATATCACGATGTGCTGTAAAAATCTCAGATTTTCACAGTAGTTCAAAGAGTTAAGCGGTAATGTGAAATGGAATCATCACACAGCAGACAGAAATGCCGAAGTGAAAAAAAACTGCACTATGAGAATCAATATTGTATTTATATTGCAAGCCTCAATTTTATTTTAACAAAATTACATTATCTATCATTTATGTCATTTGAAGTTTTGTTTCTATTTAATTTGTATATTTGCTTTTAGTCCTGTAGTTACATAAATGCCATATACATGAACTGTACTTAGTTTTATGTTTGTTCACTTAAGAAACACAAAATAACTTTAATCATTACGAGGGGTCTGTGGAAATGTTTTCCTTTTTAAAAAGAGGTCTATTCTTCATTTAAATTTGGGAAACCCTGGGGGAGCGGGGTTATGATAATGCATGTGAAAGAGTTGTCTGGCACTTAGCATATCCTCAGTAAATACTAATTCCCTTCCTTTTCTCATAATACTTTTTCAAGATGAGTGATAAAAATAAATTACTTGAAATGGGAAACTAATAAGGCCATATCTTTAAAGAATTCCTTGCTCTCAAGAAAATGGAACCATAATTTGCCAGGAAATTTCCAGAGTCTCAGCAACTAGAAAACTGTACAAGATGCACATTTAAGAAAAAAAAAAAAAAGAGGAAGAAGCCATTGCGAAATAAGAAAGGCAATGCTCATGGTACAAATCTAAGTGAAAATCTAGCTCCCAATATTTGAGAAAGAAATGAAAAGGCATGCTGGAGATATAATCCCTCAAAGTTTCTGTTCCCAGGTAGCATGCTCAAAATAGCCATTAGCTACCTTATGGAAAGAATTTTAAGAAAGGAGTGTTGCTTCCTCCTGATTTGCCCATTCTGAGCACACAAGTCCTCCCTGTAGTTTGGGTAGGAGTTGTTTTCCCTCACTTTCAAGGCCCTTTTGGTTCCTGTATTTGCAAAGGCTCAGAGTTCATTTCAGGTCTAGCCTTTAAACACAGCTGCCCATTTGATTTGTTCACCCGAGTATATCTTTTTCTATTCTCTTAGCCCTGCAACTCCACCTTGGGAGCTCCTTCTTGAAACTTCAGTTACTGCTCAATCAGTACTCTCCCTCTCCTGGTAATTATATCTCGGGGTCAAAGGAGATGGACTTATTTTGCTCCCTTATTTTGAACACATTTCCTTGCTGGGGTGCAAGCTACAAGTGGATTTCCACACGTTCTTTTCTGAAGAACCAGAGCAATGGTTCTTCCAGAGTAACATCAGCAGTTAACTCCCAAATCCTCTGCCGTACTCCCTCATGTAAATGCTAAGAAAAACTACTCTGTCCTCAGAGCAGGGGCCCTGAACACAGTTGAATAGATCGGGGAGGGTCAACCACAGCAGTGATGACTAAGCTGAGCTTTAAACAAGAAGGATTCGACTAGTTAGAGCAGGGAAGAAAGGCATTCTGGAAGAAGCAGAAATGTACGCGAAAGTTATTAGACATAAAAAGAACTGAGAGTAGCTCAGTCTGACTGCAGAGTATGTGGTTATGAGGCGAGACAAGAGAAATGCAATATATAATTATGACTTTAGAATCAAAAACACTCAAGTCCAAATCTTAGTCGTGTAAAGAATTTTTTTAAATTCTGAGTCTTGTTTTCCTCGTTTGCATACAATATCTCAAAAAGTAAGGAATCAATGAGATCATGTATATAAAGTATAAAAGACAATGATGGCATACGATGTGTGCTTAGCATACAGTAACTTATTATGAATAGGAATATATCAATATATAAGGCTGATGGATTGGGCAGGGCCATGCTATGAATACCTTTGAATGTGGAGCTCATTTAACTAGGTCTTGAAAGCTATTTGGAGCCACTGAAGGAATGGATTGATCAGATTTCTATTTTCATTAAGGCAGATATTCAAGTACAAGGCAGTGTGCTAATCACTGTGGGAGAGATGTTTGAACAAAAATGCTATCTTAGACACCCCCTCTATGATTCATTGCCATCAACCACTGAGGATTTAGTGTGGGTCTGGTGCTGACATCAAAACAGGAACCTTTTCACGACTTTCCATTTACGAAGTGGGAGGAAGGAAGCTAGAGTCAGGCAAAAAAACATTTTAGTGGAAAGTCTAACCAGAACCAAGTGGCAGAGGCCTCTTCTAGCCCTGAGGGCAAAGTGCTTTGTTTTCCTCTAAGAGCTATGAATAAAAATAGCACATGCTAGAGTGAAGGTCACAAAACCTCATGAAATAGTCATAACTTAGTAATTCCCCCTGGTGTAGGTCTGTATCACTTGTTTTTTAAACTGACATAAACAGCCATTAGAGGAGTTCCTTGAAAGAAAAAAACCCCAAAGTCCAGCTGAGCCTTCCTGACTTCTGTAATGTGGATGGACCTGCTGAGCTGCTCAGAACTAAGGAAGTATTCTAACACAGCACTATTAAGTATATACCATTTTCTGTAGTAATAACTTACTTACAATTGGCATTGACTAAGGCCGTTAAGGTCAGTACTACCAGAATCCACTTCAGATAGGAACACATCTAAATAGAAAAAGTTCACTTTTCTGTCTCTTCGTCTTTCTACTTTAGAGGAGATATTTCCATGCAAATGCTGACCTCTCCTGGTAAGAAACTTTAGTTTCTTACTAAGTAACTTACTAACTTACTAAGTAACTTTAGTAAGTTACTTACTAAACTACTTCTTTAAAGTTACTTTAAAGAAGGTATCATTCCAATGGAATTTAAGATAATTTGCGTTATGGATAGTAAAGGCAAAGTTAAATGATCCTATTTTATTTATTTATTTTTTTTGCATTATGCGGGCCTCTCACTATTGTGGCCTCTCCCGTTGTGGAGCACAGGCTCCGGACGTGAAGGCCCAGAGGCCATGGCTCACGGCTCATGGTTCATGGCTCCGAGGCATGTGGGATCTTCCGGGACCGGGGCACGAACCCGTGTCCCCTGCATCGGCAGGTGGACTCTCAACCACTGAGCCACCAGGGAAGCCCTAAATGATCCTATTTTAATGGAAAAAACAACTTCACCCACAAAATGCTTTTCCCTTGGCAGTCCCAGAACTTTCTCTCTTTCCTCCAAAGACTTTCTCATTTTGCTTATTACATCCCTATTGAAAATTATAAAAGTCAAACATGATCACTCCAACCAAAGAGATTTATTCACACTGAAACAAATACATCTAGCTCTTTCATTTTCTCTGCCTTACACTCAGCAAATGAATATTTTAATATTTATTCACCAATTCATTGATTGACTTGGTGTTTCCAATTCTGTGGCGTTACCAACAGTACCAAAATAAGCATTTGTGTACATGTCTCTTTGTATACATCTTATCAATGTAAGAAATCCTCTTGTGTTTATACCTAGAGAATTGTTGGATTGAAGGGTATTACACCTTCAACCTTATAAGTGCCAAATTCTCTTCCAAAATGGCTGTACCAGATTACATTTCCATTAGCTGGCCCCACCTCCTCACGAACATGCCTCAGGCTTTTTTTTTTTTTTTCTATTTTTTTGGCCGCGCAGCACGGCATGAGGGATCTTAGTTCCCCGACCAGGGATCGAACCCGTGCCCCCTGCAGTGGAAGCACGGTGTCTTAACCACTGGACCGCCAGGGGAGTCCCACATCAGGCTTTTAAACTCATGCCAATCTCACAGATGAGAAAACAATATCTCAGTATTGTTTTATGCATTTCCCTGATTACTCAGGGAGCTAAGCATCTTTTCATATTTCCTCTTCTGTATGAATTTACTGTTTATGTCTTTTGCCGTTTTTAACTTGTTTGCCTTTTTGTTGATTTGTAAAAGTTTTTAATATATTCTAGACACTAATCACTGGTTATAAGAGTCGCAAATATCTTCCACCACTCTTAAGCCCATCTTTCCATTTTTACTATCTTGTCTTCTTAATGAGCTGAAGTTAATTTTAATGTAGACAAAATTGTCCATTTTTCCTTTATGTTTTATGCTTTTTGTATTTTGTTTGAGATATCCCTCCCTACTCCATGGTAATTGGATATGCTTTAAATAATTTAATTTTGTATTTCAGACTGTGTCATTAATCCACCTGAAATTTTTTTGTGTGATATGAGGGATCTTTCTTTTTCCCCATGTGTGGATAACCAATTGTCCTAGAATGATTTATCATATAATCTCCCATTTTCTTCTTGACTCTTAGTCACAATGTCTTCAAATGTGATACAATGAAACATAGATAAAATTTCTTCATATGTGTGGGTCTGTTTGGGGGCTCCTTATTTTCTTTCATTAGTCAATTTTTCTTTCCCTTAACCATTAGTATGGCATCTTGTTATGATTCTAATAAGCATATATCTAGTAGGGCAAGTTCTAATTTTTTCCAGTGTTATTGAGGTATAATTGACAAATAAAAGTTGTGTATTTTAAGGTGTACAACATGGTTTTGATAAATGATTACCACAATCAAGCTAATTAACATACCTATCACCTCACCTAGTTACCTTTTTTGTGATTGATGAGAACACCTAAGATCTATTCTCTTAGCAAATGTCAACTGTAAAATACAGTATTAACTATAGTCACTGAGCTGTACATTAGATCCTCCCCTTCTCTTTTCATTTCCTACAGTCCATCTGTTAGCTCTGTGTCTGTGTGTTGGCCTCATTTCCTCTTTCTGAAGATGGGCTTTCTCCAAGTTTTAAGGAAGACGGCAGCATTAGCTCAATATTCACCATGGCTCCTGTGGTAACAGAGAATCGGGCTGGGCAGCCAGCATCACTAATGGATATTATCCTACTTGCTGTTCAGCATCCAAATATTCTTTCCAGTTGAAGGGAAATCCCAAAATAGGGCTCTGCAGCTCACTACAGAAGCTGAAGGTGAGGAGGGACAGGTATAACTCTTCCTGTTCCCTGGAAGCTAGAGCACAAGCACGAGACCTGAGTATAGCCAATCAGATACTGTCAGCCATGAACTTGAATCTCGAGGAAGACGTGCAAAGGTCTGAGAGCTGGAGATGATGCAGGACAGCTGCAGTGGCATGGTGTGGTGGTCAATGTTCAGTGATGCGGTGACAAGTGCCCAGGGGTTGCCGAATCCAGGAGCAGAGCCAAGCCATAGAAATGGTGTTGGTGGGGCATCTTAAGACTGAAGCTATGTCTTGCTTCCACTGAGGCCTGCCCAAGCTTTATCTCCAGCCTTTTACTAATATGAGCTTCCCGATACCCTCCCAATAACTTACTTTTCAAAATACTAACCAGAGCAGGTTTCTATTGTTTTATGAAAGAGAAACTCTCACTAGTACGACAGCCATATTGTCCAGCTGCAGAAGAAAAATTTCAAAGACTTACGGCTGGCCAGGCCTGGTCCTATGCCCACAACTGTTCATCTGTTACAAGAACGGGGCAAAGGTGGTGGGAATGGCAAGCGAGGAGTGGGAAACGTGCTGAGCACCCCTGCAACAGTGATTAGGACTGAACAATCTTGACCTTCATTTATAAACATTTGTAAACATACAGAAGGAAAAATCACCAGTCATATGAATGTCTTTCTTGCCTTCCTCTGCCAAATCCCACCCTCACAAATATACAGCTCATTCCTTTCCATTCTTTAAGCTTTAGCTTAAATATCATTTCTTCAGAGAGGTCTTTTCTGGCAACTCAAAAGTTAAATACTGCTGGAGCATCCCCTGCCTCAGTCTCTCATTCCTTTGGTTTTGAGGGACCTTGGGGCTACGTTACTTAAGCACTCTTCACCTCAGGTTCTTCTGTAAACCGGGAATAATAAAGAGTACCTACCTCACAAGGTTGCTGGGAAGGCTAAATAGTTCATACATGTAAAGCACTAAGAATTCAAGCACACAAGGGCACTCAATATACGCTACTGTTTCCTTCATAGCATTTCTCACAGTGAAATTCTTTTATGTTTTTCTTTACTTTTAAAAAAATCTTTTCTCCCATAGAATAAAAACTCCATGAGGACAGTTAACTCTTCTGTTTTGTTCAAAGTGCCAGGTTCATCCATATATACATACACACACACACACACAACTAATATATATATTAGTTGAGAATAAACAAATGAAGAAAATATTATATCAAAAACTTAGGAGAGTGTGGTGGCCATGAAAATGCTCCCCTCAGACCATTTGCTGTGGGAAATATAATTGACTGACAGCCTCACTGCTGCCTGCTGGGTCCACCACACCTGCACTGAGGCCAGGCTTTCTGAGGGTGGCTCTAAGTAAATGACTGAGCATGGCAGAGGTAACCAGGGCAGGTCCATTCGGGCAAACTGCCAGACCCTTCCTACAAGAAGTTTGGCCTGACATCTCCCCACTGGCAAAGTCAAGCCTTTCCTGGAGCTGCACTTCACTTCTTCCCTCCCTCTCTCTTTGCACAGGTGTCAGCCCTGCACTGTGGTCTGCAAGCTCTCACTGCCTGCTCCTGGTTCTTGCTCCCTCCCTAATAAATCTCTTGCACATCTAATAAAATGTTGGCATCTGCTTCATGGTAGACCCAAACTAACACACTCAGGACTTGCAGAAGCAAACCCCGAGGGGAAAATTTGTGAATAAATGATTAAGGTGCTCTCAGGAGAAACCAGTAAGGGAGAGAAACAGGATAGGAAAGGGATACAAGCCAAGTGATGGATCAATTTCAGTCAAAATCTCTGCCTAACCTTTCAGGGAAGCTGGGCTCACCAGGGTAAGAATCACCCACTATTCAATTTCTAACCTTAAATTATGTTCATCTATGTGGTCCAATCAAGCTCACCAAACAGGATTTCACAACATATACTAGATAATGATATATACAGTATTACAATAAAATAACAATACTGCATATATAGTCCAATAATATTGTTCTTGTGCTTAGCAAATAGTAGGCACTCAATAAATACATATTGAATGAATAGCACAATATTTACAATATAAAATGCTTGAAAATTGCCACCACCCTATAAAAAAGACAGCACCCACACAGTTTTCACGCAATTTCTCTTTTTCCACAAAAATGTAACTCCCAAAATACACACGAAGTGCCAAACTTCTCCCATTCTTCTTCTCAGCGACATTCCTCTCCCAATGCAGGAGTCTCATTCTTTTTGCTCAACTTTGCCTCTCAAACATCAGTTCCCTGTCAATATAATTCTTTCAATCCACTTAAATTACCTAGGGAGAGGAAGGGAAAGAGGGCTAGGGCCCAGAACCCAAACCGGCAAAGGCCGCAATCCAACATGCTAACACGGCTGACTTGTGAGCATGGAACAAAGTTTCCTTGGCCTGGGCTAGAGGATAAAGACCAGAACGAAAGCAGACTAAGCTGCCTCCCTGGTCCTCTTCTCCTAGATCTCACCACACCAATGATAACTTGAATCCAAATGAGACATACCAAGGAAAAGAAGAGGAATAAAGATGTGAATGCTTAGAATCCATCCAAACCATCCATCCTAGAATTTCCCATGGAGGTGTTTCCTAACAGAGAGGCATTCCCTGGTCCATCTTACCTCACTAGCATAGAAGGAAGGAGAGGTGCTCAATAAACGTAAGTGAGGAATTTACATGCTATTGGATGTCTGCCCTTGGAATGTTATTATTACATACTTCTTTAAACACTTATGTTAGGAATGACAATATGATCCTCACCCTTATCTAATTATAAGGAAATAATTTATGAGCCATTAACTAGGCCCATGGCTTCATAAGGATTCATAAGTTAAGACTCGAGAAAAATATAGGCTTTGGGATTACAGCTAGGGGTTCAAATCCCAAACCTAGCTTCCTCTAGCCATGTGACCTAGGACAGATGAACCTGCTTCCTGATGTGTATAACTATGTACAATGTTGTTGTAAGGAGTAGGAATAATATAAGAAAAGTGTCTGGCTCATAGGAGGTACTCAATAAAACTTGACTATTATGACAGTATGACAGTGTAGAGCTAAAAAATTGAAATCAAAACCCATGGGTAGTCTCATGTTGCCAGTTACCTCTATCAAGAACCCTAACTCTTTGAGTTTGCTTCCTCATGTGTAAAGTGAGCATAATCGCTGTTACTCATCTCAAAATATCATTTAAAAGATCAAATGTCTTACTACACGTTAAGTGCTTTGGGAATTATAAGGCATTTATTAACATGATCTAAATGCTAACACATTTCTATCGTAGTGAGTTTTGATGCACAACTTTTTTAAATGCATCACCTACTTCCTTGCCTTACTGAATATCACTTCACCTCGAGATCTCAAGATCATACTGACGGCTGTGACGTTTTTGCCCTTTTTAAGTTATCTAGCATCAGACTGCTGTTTTTACATAGATTTTTTCCTAATTGTGGTAAAGTATAAATAAAATTTAGCATTTTAACCATTTTTAAGTGTACAATTCAGTGTCATTAAGTACACTTACAGTGCTGTGCAAACGCCACCCATATCCATCTCCTGAACTTTTCATCGTCCCAATCTGAAATCTGTACACATTAAACAGTACCTCCCCATTATCCCCTGATGTTTGCTGCTTTTTTTTCCTACTGTTTATCTGGCGTTTGTTCACTCATTAGCAACAACAGCTCATTTCTCTCCTTCCCACAAAATATACTGCTGGCTATAACTTGGGAGGAACCGCAAATGCCATTTTTAAACCAGTAACATTCTTTGGCCTGAAACACGAATACGATCTGGTTCCAACCCAGTTTTTCAACTCTATTTCTATTCAGAATCCAAAGTTTAAGTCAAAGTCAACAACTACCTTTCACTGTGCTTTCTTCTTTCCACACCTCTGCTCACACCTTCTTCACCCTTTGGAATGTCTTTCCTATTCACCCCTTCACACTCTGACCTGTCTATTGGAATCCTTCAGGGCTCAGCTCATATTCTCTCTTTTCCACAAAGGCTCCTTGACCACCTCATATGGTCCCTCTCTCCTTTGATCTCTTACAGCAGCTATGATGCAAATTACTCATGATCAAAATTGTACACTGCAGTTGTTTCATTTATGTCGACCTGAGCTCCTCAAAACAGCAATTAAGCTATATTATTTTGTTCATTCAATCATATGTCCATATATTTATTACTCATTCAACAAATACTGTCCACTGTGTATAAAGTGCCCAGCAAATGTGTGAATAAACACAATTCTAAGTCACTAGACTTTGATGGATGATTCAATAAACTCAAGCTCTTCTTCTGTTTGGATTTTGTAAAAAATAATTTTATTTACCTCTTGGGTCTTAGTTGTGCTCCACACAGTTAATAATCATCTATAGTGTAATAATAATCCTAATACATCAGCTACCTATCCAATCAGTTAAAACCTGTTTATTTTGGCAATTTGGAAATTTACGTTGCACAATCAAACCTGAATGATTCTGTTGATTCTAAAAAGCCTTCAACGCTCCAGGTAGCCAGCACTGTTCACAATTCCCACTTAGGGACAAGATTATGCAAAGCTGTCTTTTTGTTAGTCTCCTGTATTCTCGCTGGATATCAACGAAGGGAAAAAGGTAAAGCGCGTCTAGCTTTCTTCATTTAGGTACACATGGAGGTGAATAAGAGCTGGTAGGAAGTGTTTGGGTCAGTGCTTCTGACCAGTGCATAATTCCAACTGAAAAGTTACTGCCACTTGGCTTCTCATTGGCCAAGGTAGGAAACTGCAAGGTTTTGCAGCTGGTGCCTCCAACCCTGGACCCGGCGCCACGCGCTATCCAATCAGCGCCGAGTACTGCGTTCCTCCAAGATCTTCCTCTTTCAGTATAGCCCTCTATGTGCCAGCAAAGTTAACGAATCCCCAAACATTCATGATAATACTTGCATTGCTATACAAGCCACACGCGCATTCATGACTTCACTGACGCTCCTCCACAGCCCAAGGATATAAGCATTATTTCTATTACTCAGAAGAGGAGGCTGCTCCTGAGCTACAGAGCCCATGAACTGTAGGGCAGAAACGCAAATCCGGAGCTGGGACCACTCCTCGAAAAGGACTTTGGTCCGGCGGTGCACGGCCACTGCCGACACTTCCCCAGCCTGGAGCTTTCCCGGATAACCCACCTGCCTTGGATTCTCCGGCGGCGGTTACCTTCCCTCGCGGCCCATTGAGCCGTAACCAGCCGCCTTTCACCAGCCTTCCCCAAAACAGGAAAACCACCGCCAAAGTGCGCGTCCCGGCCTGCAACCCGCAGCGCTTACAGGACAAGGCCACACATCTACCATCATCCCAAGGGTTACCCACGAACCCGAATCGGGCTTTGAGCGGCTGACTCCGGCTCCCAGCGCCAGCCCGTCCTCGGTCACCACAGACGCTCCCACCCCCCACCGAGCCCGCCCCTGCGCTCACAGGCCGCTCTAGCCGCGCACCGAGCCGGCAATCTCTTCGCTCCCGCCCTGACGTCATCGGCGGGCGCCGCGGCGCGGTGGCGGGCACGCGCGGCCGAGAAGATGTCTCCTACGCCGCCGCTCTTCACTTTGCCCGAAGCGCGGACGCGGTTTACGGTGAGCGGAAGGGGGGTGGGTGCGGCCCTGGCTCAGCGCTATTTTTTGCCCTCCTCTCCCTGAAATTACTCGAATTTTGCTCTGGGGTAAAGCGGGGACAGAGGCGTGTGCGCCGCGGCGACGGGCTCCCGGCCTCGTCGTGGGCTGGGAAGTGGCAAAGGCGCATTACCTGTCTCTTCCGCGCGTCCTCTGCGGTACGCCTCCACCTTCCCGCCGGCTGGTCCCAGGACCCCGCGTTCTGGGCGTGTCTGCGCCCTGCGTGGAGGGGTCATCCGCAGACTACCTCTGTCCGGGTCCAGCTCCTCTGCAGTGCTCTCTCAGCTGGTCAGGTGTCTCCAGAACTGGAAGGGGGCTGCTGAAGGGGGAGGGCGGGACTGACTTTAGCCCAGAGATTTGGCTCCCGCCCCGCCTCCTAAGCTGCCAGGTGGTGGTTCTGGCCGCTTATTCACCACCCTTTAATCCTCCGTATCTCATTCGTAAGAGATCGATGAGGAAGGTCCTAAGTGGGACAGGACAAACAGGTCAGCTTGGAAAGGGTTGTCAGCTGTCATTTTATTCTTACACATTGGGGAACAGTAGTTTAAGCATTTGGGAAACACTTTACAGAGCGTTTTCTTGTTAGCTTGTTTAACTCTTAGAATAGCACTGTAAGGAGGCTGTTTTATTATCCCTGGTAGATGAGATAGAAACTGAGTTAAGTTTAACTCTAACTCCAAAAGTTAAATGATTTACTTTACTGTTTTCTCTGACTTAAGACCCAGTATTCTTTTTATGTTGCCCATCACTAAATTGTTTGACTGTATTTTTCCCTAGTGCTCTGAAATTCTGCCAGGAGTAACTTAGGAATATCCAATATTGGTCCTGGAGGGGACCATTTAATGGGAGCTCATCTAGCCCAGTGCTTCTCAAGCTTGAGCATGAGGTGAGATCTCCTGGAGATCTTGTTAAATGTAGATTCTGGTTCAGTAGGTCTGGAATGGGGTCTGAGATTCTGCAGTTCTAACAAGTTCTCAGGTGATGCCACTGCTGCTGATGGTAGTAACAACCCTCATATTTAACTCGTGAGGAAAATGAAGCACAGAGGTAAGGGGGTATGCCCAAGATTACACAGCCTATTCACAGGCAGAGTCAGGAATGGACTTTTCCAGTATAAATGTAACTCCTGTGAGGTAACATTGATTTTCCAAGTGTATGTGAATTTTCACAGAATGAATGACTTGGCAATATTTTTGTCTTTCAATTATGACTGCTTTAAGACAACCAGCAGGTTTACTACTTTAAGACAATCAGTGTTTACTTGGTGTCAGGGGCTGTGCTGTGCAAGCTACCTAGACGAGGTAGGACTTTTTTTTTTTTTTTTTCCGAGGTAGGACTTTTGATGGGTCTTGAAGAATGGATAGAATTTGCGTGAGCACGTGGGAGGAATAATGGGAATGAATACACTAGAGTGAGCTTGATAGAAAATGATGGGAAAATGGCCAGACCCTAGTGGAGAGTATGTGTTAGGGGGTACTGGGAAATGAGGTTGCATAGCTTGAGTGGGATAACATTATCAAGGACGTTTAGAGGAAGCTACGAAATAAGGAGCCACTTAGAGATTTTGTTTTTTAAAAGCAGGATACTCTCATGAATGGGATATTTAAAAAGAAAGGAGGAGGGAAAACCTGGAATAAGAAAGTCTAGCTGGGGAGCTCTTGCAAGGCTTAAAGTGATGAGTCTATATCAGTAAGTGGCATTTGAATAAGAATTACTGATAGAATGACTCATAGGTAATTTTTCCCAGGTATAAACATTTTTTAGTTAGACATACTATTGATGAGTGATATGTTTTTCAGTAAATAATAAGCAGAAATATTTCCACTTATTTGCTATTTTTATTTTTCTAGAAATCTACCAGAGAGGCCCTGAACAACAAAAATATCAAGCCCTTGTTGAATACCTTCAGCCAGTTGCCTGGAAGGTAAGGCGTTGATATCCATGAAATAGGCTCGCTGAAATCTTTATACTTACCCTGAGCTGCTTTAAAAATGCAGGTGTTTTTTGTTTTTAATAGTGAAAATGAAAAAAAATGTACCCTTGACCAAGCTTTTAGAGGTGTTGTAGAAGAAGAAATTGTAAGTATGTTTTTCCTTTATTTATCGTTAGAATTTTGCTGGCAAATTAATATTATTTTTAAATTTGCTTTTATCCTTAGAATAGATATTTAAACATGACTATTTTTTCTAGAGTGAACGTGCTACTTTGTGAAACCTAACTTGGTCATAGTTAGTATAGGAGTTGTGTAAGGATTAAGGGTTTTAATAGCACAGTTTGACTTGTTTAAGGGTTTGGTTTAATAAATGAATAGAGCCCTCTGCAAGTGAATATGTATAAGAAAATTTGATAAGAGGTCTTCCTGAGCAAAAACTGTAATTTGAAGGTGAGCCCTCTCGCTTTGCTGTATAAACAGTGACACATCTTGTAGTGGCATAAAAGGTCTAGTCCAAGGATGTTCAGCATGGGAGCTGGGATTCCATGCCCTCATTTTCCTATGGCATCCCCTTATCAGTTCACCTGCAAAAATAACAATAGCCTATCCAACTTCAGTAGAGAAATTTAATCTAAACATGAAAAATCTGAATTTATTTACCATTAGTGGAGCACCCAAATGAAAGGAAAAGTTTCAATAGTTTATTCTTGGTTTAGCAAAGCTTAGATCTCAAGAAGCTAGACCCTTTTCCCGTGGCCATAAAACAGTGTCCCTTTCTTTTGGACAATTCTATGTCAAATTCATTCTTTCCACATCTTCAGACCTAGTCACTTACCTGTTGTCAGGTATTGGGCAAGTTACTTTGCTTTTCTGAGCCTCAATTTCATTTGTAAGAGGGGAAATACCATGTTTTCATGGTGGTTGTGTGAAACGGCACTTAATGTACACTCAATAAATGCTGGATTTTATGATGTTATCAAACCTAAGCACCACCTCTCTTCTATTAAAACCCTCCCTCAGACATATTGATGCACCAGTACAATTAATTCCCCTGGCCCTGCCATTGAGTGAGTTATGGCCTCAGCACATGTGTAGTTGATTAGCTTATAGTCTTAATCATGCTAATGTAAGGATCTTCCTAAGACTTGGATTTTAAGTGAATCACCTGCTGTTTAATTATTTGATATACTTCTACCGTTAGGGTTATTACTGTTCATTTCTTAAATTTTCATCTTAGAAAGTAATCTTATCTTCTGTGAGAAATATCTTTATCCAGTGTTTATGATAATCAACTTAGTGTCAGAGGATATGTTTTTCTTATTATCAAATTAGTCTAAAGTCTGGCTCCTAAATTAAGTTGTTTTCTCCTTTGTTGGTAGATAAATCATTCATCATGTGAAAACGTTTTAGCTGTTATTTCTCTTGCTATTGGGGGAGTTACTGAAGGTAAGTATGGGTTTGTTTTGTCTTTTTTAAAAGCAATCTTGGGCGTGACATGTTTTATTTAAAACTTATTCTCCCCATACCTAATTGATTTTGTTCATTTTTAAAATTCTGCCTACCCCCTTTGCCAAGAAGTCCCATGGAAATTAGCTCACAGGTATTTCTTGTCACTAGTGTATACAGTGCACACTTTGGCACTTTCTTTGTTCTCCACTTGTTCTGTTCATCAGGTAAATATTTATTGAGCATCTACTATGTGCCTGGTACTGAACTAGGAATTGGGAGATTCATTGGTAAATAAAACATATTCGCTGCCTGTAAGGAGCCTAGTGGCTAATGGAGGAAACACGTCTAAATGTCTTACTGGGGCGGGGGGTGAAGTAGGAATGAAGTATGGTTGAAGTGATTCTCTAAACTTCAGAGTCTGAAGGAATCAGGATGGTCTTAGAAAGGAAACTGTAACATAAGAGCTGGGATGTGAGGGATGAGTAATTTGTCAGGCAGAAACAGAAGGATATAGCTATATAAAGACCTGGTTCAGCATGACTAAAAAAAATGTAGAGAAGAATGGTGAGAGGATGATGAGCATGGTGAAGAAAAGAAGCAGGAGGGGTAGGTTAGGGCTATTTGTAAAGGGCTTTGTGTGCCATGCTAAAGAGGACCTATGGAAGAGCCATTGGATTGGGAGAAACTGCTGGCAGGAAAACTAGGTAGAGGACAATTAAAATGGGGCAGTGGCAGTAGGGGATAGTTTCAAGAGACTTTTATTTATTTTTATTTATTTATTTATTTTTAGTTATTTTTATTTAGTTATTTTTGGCTGCGTTGGGTCTTCGTTGCTACGCGTGGGCTTTTCTCTAGTTGTGGAGAGCAGGGGCTACTCTTCGTTGCAGTGCACAGGCTTATTGCAGTGGCTTCTCTTGTTGTGGAGCCCGGGCTCCAGGCACGCAGGCTTCAGTAGTTGTGGCACACGGGCTTAGTTGCTCTGCGGCATGTGGGATCTTCCTGGACCAGGACTCGAACCCATGTCCCCTGCATTGGCAGGTGGATTATTAACCACTGCGCCACCAGGGAAGCCCCTCGAATGAGATTGCCAGGCTTTAGCTTTGTTTTACTGAATCAGAATCTTTGAGAGTGGAATTTAGGTAATTTTCTATAGTTATTAATGTGAGTTAACTTTTGCCAAAGTATACTTCTGCTAAGGGCAGGGAGTATGTCTCTCAAATCTCTTGGATATACAGGACATAAAAGTATCACAAATCTAAGTGTTAAAGGACTTTAGAGGTCATATGGTCCAATCTTGTCTCTGACCTATCCTGTCTCCCCTCAGTAAAGTCCTTGGCAGGTGGTCATCCAGCCTCTACTCCCATTGATGGAGCTCACTATTTGATTTCTGTTAGATAGTTCTGATGGTGCGATTTCCCCTTTGTATTGAGTTGAAATTTGCTGCTTTATGCCTCCCTGGTTCTAGGCAGTATCCCTCACATCACATTCCAGATATGATCTTACCAGTGCAGAGTAGAGCTGGAAATACTACTTCCTGTTTCTGAAGATACTGTGTTAATGCAGTAATTTGGGCTAATAGTACCCACTCAGTACTTTTTTTTTTTTTTTTTAACATATCATGCTGAAGTGTCTACTTTTCCTAAACACTTAACAAGTGTTAGTATCTATTACGTAAAAATAGAAGGAAGAATGAGCAGGGAGGTAAAAGTACTTTTAGCTAGCCTAGGTGACCTTAAAGTCTTTAATTTATTGCTTTACTTTAGTAAGATTGAATTTAGAAATAAACAACTTTTTATTTTACCTTTTTTTCCCTTGAAACAATGGTATTATTGTAAAAGTTTAATGAGTTGAAATCAGTATCAAATCTTTTTTTTTTTTTAGAAACAAATATTTATTTTGCCACTTCAGAAGGTTTTTGAAAGCTTTAGGAAGAGTGGAAGAACAGAATTTTCAGTTTGAAGTTCATTTACCTTTTTTTTTTTAACATCTTTATTGGAGTATAATTGTTTTACAGTGATGTTTTGTTATCTTTTTTGAAGTAGTTCTTTCAAATCACAGACAACTTAAATTTTAGCAATAGTACAGAACATTTGGAAATGAGAAGGGAACATACTAGTCCTAATTCTTCCACTTTAAAAAAAACTACCATTTATTTTGGTATATGGTTTTAGTTTCTCTGGTCTTTTTAAAAGATTTTATTGTGATAACCATAATACCCATACAGTTTTGAACCCTGCCTTTTTCACTTGACATTATATCATAAACATTTTCCAAGTTATTATAGTCGTCATAACCATCTTTTTTAATTGGCTGCATTATATTCTTTTGAATAGCTTAGTGGTGAAGAAAACAGACTGTGGAGCCAGACTGCCTGGGTTCGTATCCCAGCTCTACCACTTACTGGCTCTGTGATCTTGGGCAAGTTATTTAACTTCTCTGTGTCTCAGTTTTCCCATTCTATAAACTGGAGATAATGTTATCTACCTCATAGGGTTATAAGGATTACATGTGTTAGTATATGTAAAGCACTTAGTGTGCCTGACATATAGTAAATGCTCTAGAAGTGTTATCAAGAATGATTATCATCATCACATACCAAAACTTACTTAAGTATATCCTGTTTGGGGACTTGAGGTTGCTTCTGTTTCTTGTCTTTCACAGCCTTGTTAGGATTGACAAAGTATACCTCTAATATTTTCTTTAAAATTATTTTGCATGGGCTGTTTTACTCAACAGTATTTTAAACTTTTTAATTGGCTTGTGCTCCACTTGAAGGTATTTGTACAGCATCTACACCTTTTGTATTGTTGGGAGATGTTTTGGATTGCCTTCCTTTGGATCAGTGTGACACGATATTCACTTTTGTGGAAAAAAATGTTGCTACTTGGAAATCAGTAAGTGCCTTAGTTTCTTTTTCTGCTAATATTATCTTTCTATAGATCCAGAGTTCTGAGGGTAGTTTTTGTTGTTGTTGTTGTTTTTGTTTGTTTTTTGCTTATATTTCTAATATTGCTGATTGCCAAAAAGTTTGTCCGTATGAGAATTATATATTCTGCTCTCTTGGAAAAGCCAAGTAAAAGTTATATGGAGAAAAAAATGGAAGTACAAAATTTGAGTAGATACAATTAACTTGAAAACACACACTTTTACATGTTTAAAAATTACTTAGAATTGTGTTTTGTTATATATTTGAAAATATTTTTATTTCATTAAAATTGTTATTTGCTTGAAAAAAGTGAAAGTGGCATAGTAGATTCTCAGTGCATAGTAGTGTTCTTTAAAATTTTACTTCCTGTGACTTACTACTGAAGGATGTGCAACAACTTCAGAACAATAGTAATAATTTCTGTCTTAATTTCAGAATACATTCTATTCTGCTGGGAAAAATTATTTACTACGTATGTGCAATGGTAAGTAATTCAACAGTAAATGATTGTTTTTTAAAAAGTAAATGTGGCCAGGAAAACAGGTGGTGGAATTAAACACAGGTGGTAAAATTTTTAAAGTAGATTGTATCTTCATTTTTAAATAGCAGTCTGACTTATTAAAACTGATCATTTGCTTTAAATTAAACTATTCCTGTTCTGGGTATAAACTTAATGAAAACCAAAAAAATTTAGTAAAGCTTGTCTTACCCATGCTAAACTTGTTTAGTTTTATTCCTAATTTTCTAGCGCTTTTTTGTGACAATAGTTTCTACCCCCATTTTGAGAACTACTGCTTTAGGAAAATACTTTTGACAAACTGGTTAAGAAACTTAGGTATGGTTGTAATAAACATAGAATGATCTCACCTGTGTAACCTTCGTTTCCATGTGTTGTTAGATCTCTTACGAAGATTATCAAAATCCCAGAATACAGTCTTCTGTGGACGAATTCAGCTCTTTTTGGCCAGACTTTTCCCTTTATCTGAGAAGTCAGGTAAGCTTTTGTACATAAAATGCTTTGCAGGAAAATCTTTACCAGATTAGAATCTACTATGATGATAAAAAAGAAAAATGGTTCTAAAAAGTTGAAAACATAGGAAATTCCCACTTTATTTTACTTATAAGTAGTTATACCTGTCCCAGTGTATGGTACAGGTAACCCTTAAATAAAGTCATTGATTCCTTTTTTTCTATATCTGCAAGCCTGTTTGTTTGTCTCTCTTTTTTTAATATTTATTTATTTATTTTGGTTGCACCGGGTCTTAGTTGCGGCACGCAGGATCTTTGTTATGGCATGCAGGATCTTTAGTTGCAGCATGTGGACTTCTTAGTTGCAGCATGTGGACTCTTAGTTGCAGCATGCAGCTCCCAGTTGCGGCATGCATGCGGGATCTAGTTCCCCAACCAGGGATCGAACCTGGGCCCCCTGCATTGGGAGCACAGAGTCTTACTCACTGGACCACCAGGGAAGTCCCTAAAGTTATTGATTCTTTACGTTCAAAGTTTATTAATAATGTACAGTTGAATCACACTGAAATATGTAGCTGTGAATCATGTTTTTATTTCATTTCCTAATGTATACCTATTTTTCTGTTTTTTTCCTTCAGTCACTACTGTTCAGCCACATTGACTTTGTTTGTTTCTTTTATCATTTATTATTGTGAAATATAATGGTAATATGAAAAGTGCATAAAGTAAATATAGTATAATAATTATGAAGCAAATACTTGTGTAACCACTGTCCAGGTCCAGAAATGGAACACTGCCCACCACAAGGCTCTCTAGAGCCCACCACAATCTGTTCAAATACGCCAGATTTTAATCTCTTTGCTTCAGTCTTCCCTTCCTTAGTATCAGGCTAATATACCGCCTACTTCATATGTTGTTGTAAGGATTAAGTGAATTAAAATATGTGAAGAGCTTACAACAGTGCCTGCATATGGTAAGACCTATAGTGTATGTTAGCAGTTGTTTTACATGTGGCTTTCTTTTTGTCCTGCTAGATCTATGTTTTTTTTCTTTCCTCTTATTTAATGTGGTCAGGATTAATTTTGATTTATCAGTGTATTTACCACTTGTATTTCTGACCTTCTGTTTCCCCCTTTAGACTTTACTTTAGTGCAGATTTGTGTTTTCTTTGAAAATCTTTATTTCTTTACTCTTGAAGAATGGTTTCAATAGATAGAAGATTGTAGGTTGGCACTGGATATAGGATTTCATTTAGTGGGAGATAATCGTTACTTTGCCTTCTAGCTTCTATAGATAAGGCAAATGTCAGTCTAACTCCTTTGAAGATAATCTAGTTTTTTTTTTTTCTATCTGCTCTTAAGGTTTTATTTTTCTTTGGGTTTTTTGTTTGTTATTTGTTTGGGTTATTTTGTTTTTCAGTTTTATATGATGTATCTAAGCATGGATTTTTAAAATTTATCATTCTTCAAATTTGTGGGCATCTCGAATTTATGGATTGGTTGTCCTTCATCCAGTTTGTAGAAATTTAAGTTGTTATTTCTTCAAATATTATATATGCTTCTTTCTCTTTTCCTCTTTTTGGAACTCTAGTAGACATCCTATATCTTCTCACTGTATCCTGTCTCTTACACTTTCTACATTTTTCATCTCTTTGTTGCTCTCCATCACATTCTGCATAATTTCTTTAGAAATTTTTTCCAGTTCACTACTTCTCTCTTCAGCTATGAATAATCTGCTGCTAAATGAGCTCTTAATTTCAGTAATTGTATTTTTTCATTCCTAGAAAGTCTTTTTTAAGTCTGCTGTGTCACTTTTTTAGTTTCTTATTCCCTGCTGATATTTTCAAACTTGTTTTTTAATTTTCTAACGAGGGTAAGCATTGTTATTTTTATGTGTCTGATAATTCCAGTGTCTTAAGTCTTTGTGGGTATGTCTCTAGTGTCTGTTTCTACTGTTTCTCACTGATTGTATCTTACCCCTTTGTGTTTCTGGTTAGTGTTTGATGTTATATTTGAGAAGATATTTGAGGGAATAATTTTGACACCTAGGTTAGATACCTTTCTCCAGATAAGAGTTTTCATTACTCCTGCCAGGCACCCTTACAAGGGTGCTACTACTAGTCCAAGATTACCTTAATCTAGCCCAGCTCAAGGCCTGTGATTCCTTAGATAATCGAGAAGACTTGGCACTGGACTGCAATTTGGTTGATCCCTACCTGAGGACGTAGGTCCCAGCCTAGAAGAAGGTTGGGGTAGGATTAGTTTCCCCACCTTCCTTGGACTCAGAGATTTATTTTTATCATCCTCACTTCAGGAAGCTGCTAAAAGAGTAGCTCAGTTTTGCAGCCGATTCTTCCTGTTTGGCAGATATCCTCAAGACAGAAGTGGCTTTGAGTGCTGATGATGCATTGCTTATCTTTCTTGCCTTCTTGATTTTTGCCATATATTCCTCACTGAATGTCAGCTCTTTACTATTTTTAAGAAAACAATTTTCTGTTTCTTTGCCTAAAACAATGCTGTGAACATGGTTTATGCTCTGTAAGTATTCATAGAATTAATGTAATTTATCCAAGTTTTCAGTTGTCCTTAGAGGGTTAATCTGAATTAATTAATTAGCTAATTAATTAGCCTTCCATTACTGGAAGCTCAGCTTTTTATATTTTTTAACAGCTTTATTGAGATGTAAATTCACATACCATACAAGTCACCATTGAAAATGTACAGTTTACTGTTTTTTAGTATATTCACAGGGTTGTGCAGTCATCATTGCAGTCTAATTTTAGAACATTTTAACTTCTAAAAGGAACCCTGCACCCATTAACTGTCACTCTCCACTTACCTCCATCCTTACCCTGTCTCCCAGGCCCCAAACAACCATTAATCTACTTATTGTCTCTATGGACTTTCCTATTCTGGACATTTTAAAAATGGAGTAATAAGATATGTGGTCTTTTGTGACTGGCTTTTTTTTTTTTAACATCTTTATTGGAGTATAATTGCTTTACAATGTTGTGTTAGTTTCTGCTGTGTAACAAGGTGAATCAGCTATACGTATACATATACCCCCATGTCTCCTCCCTCTTAAGCCTCCCTCCCACCCTCCGTATCCCACCCCTCTAGGTGGTCACAGAGCACCGAGCTGATCTCCCTGGGCTATGCAGCTGCTTCCCACTAGCTATCTATTTTACATTTGGTAGTGTATATATGTCAGTGCTACTCTCTCACTTCATGTGACTGGCTTTTCAAACTTAGCTTAATACTTTCAAGGTTCATCTGTGTTGTATGTATCAGTAGTTCATTCCTTTTTATGGCTGAATGATATTCTCTATATGGATATACCACATTTTGTCCATTCATCAGTTAATGGACATTTGAGTTGTTTCTGCTTTTTGGCTATTGTAAATAATGCTGCTGTGAACATTTGTGTACAAGTTTTATGTGGATGTATGTTTTCACTTCTCTTGGCCATATACATAGGATGGAATTGATGGGTCATATGGTAACTGTTTTAATTTCTCCTGGATAGATATCTAAGAGTAGAATTACTGGGTCATATGATAACTCTGTATTTAAGTTCTTTTTTTTTTTAATTGGGGTATAGTTGTTTTACAATGTTGTGTTAGTTTCTACTGTACAGCAAAGTGAAGTAGAGTTCCCTGTGCTATACAGAAGGTTTTCATTAGTTATCTATTTTATATGTATTAGTGTATATATGTCAATAATCCCAATCTCTCAATTCATCCCACCCAACGTTTTCCCCGCTTCGTGTCTATATGTTTGTTCTCTACATCTGTGTCTCTATTTCTGCCTTGCAAACTGGTTCATCTGTACCATTTTTCTAGATTCCACATACATGTGTTCACATACGATGTTTGTTTTTCTCTTTCTGACTTAACTTCACTCTGTATGACAGTCTCTGGGTCCATCCATGTCTCTACAAATGATGTATTTAAGTTCTTGAGGAACTACCAAACTGTTTCCCAAAGAGGCTGCATCATTTTATCATTGATGCAAGTGCGTTCCAGTTTCCCCGCATCCTTGCTAACACTGACTGTTTATTGTCTTTTTTATTATAGCCATCCTAGGGAGTGTACAGTGGTATCTCATGGTTTGGGTTTGCATTTTTGTAATGACTAAAGATGTTAAGCATCTTTTCATGTGCTTACTGATCATTTGCATGTCTTCCTTAAAGAAATCGTCTATTAAGATTCTTTGCCCATGTTAAAAATTGGGTTATTTGTCTTTTTATTACTTAGTTGTACAAGTTCTTATTATATTCTGGATACTAGACCCTTATCAGATAAATAATTTGTAAATATTTTCTCCCATTCTGTGGATTTCCTTTTCACTTTCTTGATCGTGGTGTTTGCAGCAAAAAAGTTTCAAATTTTGATGAAGTTTAATATATCTATTTTTTCTTTTGTTGCTGGTGCTCTTGGTGTCATAGCTAAGAAACTGTTGTCTAACCCAGCAGTCCCTGACCTTTTTGGCACCAGGGACTGGTTTCGTGAAAGACAGTTTTTCCACGGACTGGTTCAGGCGATGATTCTAGCGATGGGGAGCGGCAGGTGAAGCTTCAATCACTCCCCTGCTGTTCACCTCCTGCTGTGTGACCCGGTTCCTAACAGGCCGCTGACCGCTACTGGTCCACGGCCTGGGGGTTGGGGACCCCTGGCCTAACCCAGAGTCACAAAGATTTACATCTGTGTTTTCTTCTAAGAGTTTTAGCTCTTACATTTAGGTATATGATCCATTTTGAGTTAATTTTTGTATGTGGTGTGAGGTGGGGTTCTAATTTCATTCTTTTTATATGTGGCTACCCAGTTGTCCCAGCACCATTTGTTGAAAAAACTATTCTTTTCCCACTGAATTGGCATCTTGCCTTCTTTTTACCTTGAAAATATCAAGATCAATTGAACCTTAGGACCTTGGCACTCATTCTGCTGTCTGTAATCCTTTTGTTCGTTATTGTCACATTACTGACTTTTGCTGTCACTCAATCTCGGTTTAAATTTTACTACCTTAGAGAGGCTGTCGTTGAGCATCTAATCTAAACCTGCCACCACAGTAACCCATTATCACCACCTGATTTCAAATCTCTTCTTAGAATTTAGCACCACCTGGCATTTTCAGTGTGTTTGTGTTGTTCACCTCTGTATTTTCTGTGCCTAGTAACTTCTAATACCAGATATCTAGGCACTATTTAAATATTTGATGAATGAAATTCTATCTCTTTGTGAAATGAAGTGCCCCTTCATAAGTATCCTGTGATTTCTTTTTCTGGAATTTACAGAAAACATAAAAACAAGGTTTCAATTCTCAGCCATTCTTCAGTCCTTCCTGTTGATCTCTAGCCTCCACTCTCATTTTTAAAAAAACATTTTAACCTCTTTTTCAATATGCTACATTCCTAGATTGACAAGACATAGAGAAATCACTTTTTTCTTATTAACTAGTTGAAAGACTAACAATAATTGCTAAAGGTAGCTTTAAACTATATATATATCTTTTAATAAATTATATTTTTAAATTTAATTTTTAAATTATAAAATTACCCAACCTTGTTTCAGAAAATTTGGAAAATGAAGGGAAAAAAAAATCATAATCAATCCTGTCACCCTAACATAAGCTAGGTTGGCATTTGGGGATATCTTCTTGCAGTATTTTTTCTTCTTTTTTTACATTTGATTGCATAAGATTCACTAGAGTATATCGCAAGACCTTCAGAAAGCTGTCTTCACATGTAATTTACCCATTAAATTTAGTAAAGTATGACTGAGATTTTTAACCTGAGAATTATGGCATGTGCTTTGTTGAGTAATAAACAGAAAATGGACAAAGATATTTTAAGTAGTCAATGCTAAATGGTCAGCCAGGTTCATTCACTAGCTTAATGACGTCATCTAGCATACTAGCTTTTAAAAAAAACTTCTTGTTTTAAAATAACTTTAGACATGAAGAGTTGCAAAGATAGTATAGAGTACCCAAATAGCTTCACCTAATGTTAACCTCTTACATGCCATGGTACAGTTATCAAAACTAAGAAATCAACATTGGTGCAGCATTGTTAGCTACAGACTTTATTTGGATTTTACCAGTTTTATCAGTACTTTCTTTTTTAAGGATCCAATCTGGGATCCTGTATTACTTAGTTGTGATGTCACTTTAATCTCCCCAATCTACCCAGTCAGTGACAGTTCTCAGTCTTTGCTATTTTTTCATGACCTTGACAGTTTTGAAGAGCACTGGTCAGATAATTCGTAGAATGCCCTCCAATTCATGTTTGTGTGATGTTTTTCATAATTAGATTGAGGTTATAGATTTGGGGAAGAAGACCACAGAGGTGATGGGCCCTTCTCAATGCATCGTTTCAACATGGTATTGATGTGTCTTTTTACTGGGGGTGTTATCTTTCATCACTTATTTAAGATATTATCCTTGATCACCATATTTCTCTACTACAAAGTTACTATTTTCCCCTTTGTAATTAATAAATATTTGGAGGGAGATACTTCGAGGCTATGCAGATACTTTTTCTCCTTAGACCTTTGCCGGCTGAGTTTAGTACTGTTCATCAGTGGATCTTGCCTGCAGTGATGATTATTAGGTTGTCCTGGTGGTGATTTTCTATTCCTTTCATTCCTTCTACGTTTATGAATTGGGAGTCTTCTCTAAAGGTGAGTTGTCTTCGGAATTCCCGGGCGGTCCAGTGGTTAAGACTCTGCGTTTCCAATGCAGGGGGCCTGGGTTTGATCCCTGGTCAGGGAACTAAGATCCTACAAGCCTCGCAGTGCAGCCAAAAAAAAAAGAAAAGAAGAGTTGTCTCTTCTCCTTTGTTTACTTGTAATTCAGTCATCTATTTCAGTGTGAACTCATGGATATTTATTTTATATGGGTTATAATCTCATAATATCATTATTTACTTTGTTGCTCAAATTATTATAGTTTTCCCCATTGGGAGCTCTTTCATGTAGGCGAGGATAGTCCAGGCACATCTTGTATTTTCCCTGCCCAACCCCTGGAATTAGCCACTTCTCCAAAGAGCCTGATTTGTTTTACTTAAAAATGGTGTTTAGAAGACAAGATCTGGGACCTAGATAATGCTATTTGTTACTAAAATATCACTGCTTCTAAGCCCTCTCAGTAGACAGAGCTTGGAAAGATACATATGTATACTAACATGTATTTCTGTATCTGTATTTCTGTATCTGTCTACATTTTTTTTAATGACCAACAACAAAAACAATGTTATCATAGTGACTGATAACTTGTGAGTCTAATCTAGCACCAATAGATCTGCTTATTTATAACTTCTTTCCCTGACAGCGAGAAACCTGGCCCTCACTAACTATATTTCCTATAAATATTGTTATACATTCACACTTTTTGAATAATACAATTTCTATTTGTGCTTCAGCAAAATTATAAATTACTACATATTGCATTCTGTAAAATTGTTCTAGAATATTCATAAATAACAAGGATCAATATATCTGTCACAGTGTATACAGAATTCAGCATACTCTAAAGGCACCTTAAAAGAAATGAATTTTAGAAAGAATTTGAAAATCAAGTGTGATGTTATTCTGACTTGATCTTTTGCTTAATTATGGATTTATCATTTTATGTATTTTGGTTATATGACAACAAAGTTATACTCTTAAACAAGTTTAGGTGTTTGATGGATTTGCTTTGAAAATCTTTTTTTTTTTTTAATAGGTCTTAACTTGCAGAGTCAGTTTAATCTGGAAAATGTCACTGTTTTCAATACCAATGAGCAGGAAAGCACATTGGGTCAAAAGGTGAGGCTGATATGAAATCTAACATAACATATTTTGTTATTGAGATAACTCAGATGAATGGGTCTTCTAAATCAAAAATTTTAAAAACCTTTGTTTTCAATTTATAGAAATAATATGTATTCTGTGTAGAAAAAAATGCAAACAAAATAGAAATATTTAAAATAAAAAGTACAGCTACCCCATAATCCAAGGCCCCAAAGATAACCACTCTTAACATTCTTTTTTTGTCCTTACAGGACTTTCTGTGTATATGTAGTTTTATTCCAAAATTGAGGTCATACAATACATACTGTTCTGAAAATCACTTTCTTCTTTTAACAGTATGAAATGGTTGCATTTCTGCATCAGTACATTTAGATTTGTCTCTGTGTTTTAATGTCTCATTATAAGTCTTTGGATATATCACAGTCTCCTGTTACTGAGCATTTAGATAATCTCTAATAGTGAAAACTTGTTAACAACATTATAGTAAATAGTATTTTGTATATCATTGCTAAATTATGCCTGTGTCTCCTTAGGGTAAATTTTGATAGGTGAAATTTCTGTGTCAAAATAAATGCATATATATCAAATTTTGATAACTGTTGCCCGGGTACTTCTCAAAAAAGTTGTACCCATTTATACCACCCCCAGTGGCACATAGAGAATGCCTTCCCAGTTCCCCACAGCCTCACGCCAACATGGGGAATTACCAGTTTTTAAAAATTTTTGCTTAATTGATACATACTTGAAAGGTAAGTCGTCTTTGTTTTAACTTACATTTCTTTGATTATTAATGAAGTCGAGGCACTTACTGCATATTCATTGGAATTTATTTTTCTTCTGTGCTGATTAGAAACAATGAGGAAGAGAATTGCCTATTCATGACATTTGCCCATTTTACTGCTGAAACGTCTTTTACTGTTGATGTGTAGAAACTCATTATATAGAATATTATTAATTCATTCCTACTGTGTGTTGATACATTTTTTTCCTCAGTTTATGGTTTTTCTTGTAACTTTATAGTTTTCTATATGGAGCTATTAAATTTGGATATAGTAATATTAACATTTGTTGGTCTTTTGTTTTAGTGTTTCTAGCCTTGTGTCATACTGAAGGCTTCCACTCCACAGGAGTATGTAATTCTTTGTTTTCTTCTGGTGCTTTTATGATTTTATTTTTTCTTTTAAATCTTTTACCCAGCAGGAAGGTTGGGGTTTGGAGTAAGTTGAGTTATAATTTAATTTTTTCTAAATGGTGAGCCAGTTATCTCAGAACCATTTGTTAAGTAATCCATCATTTGCCCACTGATTTTTTCAAAAGGACATCAGCAAGATCAACTTTATTTTTAAAGATTATTTATTTATTTATCTGTCTATTTATTTATTGGTGTGTTGGGTCTTCGTTGCTGTGCATGGGCTTTCTCTAGTTGCGGCGAGTCGGGGCCACTCTTCGTTGTGGTGCGCGGGCTTCTCATTGCGGTGGCTTCTCTTGTTGCAGAGCATGGGCTCTAGGCACACAGGCTTCAGTAGTTGTGGCTCACGGGCTCTAGAGCGCAGGCTCAGTAGTTGTGGTGCACAGGCTTAGGTTTCTCCACAGCATGTGGGATCTTCCCAGGCCAAGGCTCGAACCCATGTCCCCCTGCATTGGCAGGCAGATTCTTAATCACTGTGCCACCAGGGACACCCCCTAAAGATTATTTTTGAAGTGTCCAGAAGACAGTCCAGAGCTGGCAAATTTTTGCACATTCAGCACCTGCTCTTCATTTAAGAGCAAGTTATAAAGTTTAAAAAATTATTAATTAGATGTAACTAATATTTCACTGTAAATTAATCAGAGTACTTTACTTAATTTATCCCTTAAATTGTAATCATTGTCAATTTGGAAATGATATTGACTTTAAGATTTTTCAAAATCTGCCTTTCCCTTTTATGTATCTTTTAGGTATTTCTTGGACTATTCTATGTAAACTTGTTATTTTAAAGTGGGGGGGGTGGGATGAATTGGAAGATTGGGATTGACATATATACACTATACTATGTATAAAAGAGATAACTGATGAGAACCTACTGTATAGCACAGCGAACTCTACTCAGTGTTCTGTGGTAATCTAAAAGGAGAGGAAATCCAAAAACGAGGGGATATATGTATACGTATAGCTGATTCATTTTGCTTTACAGTAGAAACTAACACAACATCATAAAGCAACTATACTCCAATAAAAATTAATTATTAAAAAAATTTTTTTTCAATATGGAGCTGTACACCCAGCATATCCTAAAGTGTTCCCAGATAATAAGTGTTATGTGTACAGGCGGGGGAAGATTTTCAAGGTCAAATTAAAGTTGGGGATAAAAACTACTTAAATCACTTTGAGTTATTTACTGTGGTTCTTGGAACCCTTAGTGTACTAATGATCTTCTCACTTTTTGTATACTATGTTTCCAAATCATATTTTGCCATAGATTCTCTATTCCCAGAGAGAATGTACTGAATGTGTTAGGAAAAGTACTGGTTTAAAACTTTGTACTACGTTTTTTGTTGTTGTTATTGTTTTTAATGAATAGGTATTTATATTCTTTTATTATTTATTTATTTATATAAATATTTAATATTTATTTATTTAATATTTATTTTGGCTGCAACTGTTCTTAGTTGCGGCATGCGGGATCTTAGTTGCAGCATGCAGACTCTTAGTTGCGGCATGCATGTGGGATCTAGTTTCCTGACCAGGGATCGAACCTGGGCCCTCTGCATTAGGAGTGCAGAGTCTTACCCACTGGACCACCAGGGAGGTCCTTGCACCATGTCTTCATGGCTATCTTATATTATTGTCATACCGCTCTTGAGTTCTCGGATCCCTGTCATATAGAATTCTCCTCTGCTTGACAACTGCTTCATGACAGGATGTACGTTCTTTTAATTTAGCACATGGAGGACAGAGAAGAAGGAATGGATGTGGAAGAAGGTGAAATGGGGGATGATGAAGCTCCAACAACTTGGTGAGTGTTTAGAAGTTCAGATTTCTTGATTTACAAAGATAATACCTTATGACTTATCAGGTACTAAGGTGAGAACGTAGACAGGGAGGAAGGAGATCATGCTTATAGATTTCTTTTGTTTGTAACTTTAATGTATATCACTTAAAATTACAACTCCAAAATCACTAATGGGCTGTATCAGTTGGTTTCTAAATTGTGTGCAGGCAGTCCGTTGTTTAGGTGTAACCTACCTTATATATATTCATAACGTTTGAAAAGCCAACCACAGGCAACCTACGCACTCCTTCCCTTCTCCCTTCCATTTCATTTTGAGATCATGGTGCTGTGTGGATCACTAAACCTACTTCCTGTTTCCCATATAAAATTACAGTCTTACTTGGAATATTTGTATGGGCATGAAGCTTAGCACAGATGCTAACTGTAATCCATAGGTTCAACTTGTTAAGGTTTATTTGGAAAGAGTGGAGTAAGATAGTATACGTATACATATAGCTGATTCACTTTGTTATATAGCAGAAACTAACACAACACTGTAAAGCAATTATACTCCAATAAAGATGTTTAAAAAAAATATGTATTGACACTGAAGATTTGTAACATAGCCGAATTAGAAATTGAATTAGTAACGCCATTTTTGTAATACTAAGTTGGTATTTATCTAATGTGTTTGTTTCATACTAGGTCTTAGTGTGTTGGTTAGGATATAATGCCTAGGGCTTTTACCATTAGAGTCAAATTAACATTAGCTTAAACAACATAGAAATTGATTTCTTTCTCATGTAAAAGTCTGAAGACAGGTGTTCAGAAGACAGGTGTTCAGGGCTGATGCAGTAGCACTCTTCAGGGAGATTGTCTAGGGACCCATGTTCCTTCTAACTTCTTGTTCCACCATGCCTTGGTATTTGCTCTTTTTCATATAGTCCAGGATGGTTCATCATCATATCTGCATTCTAGCCAGCAAAAAGGGAAAATGGTAAAACATAGCCCATATCAGACATATGACTTCCGCTCCCCACTGACTGGCCAGAATTTAATCACATGGCCACACCTAGTGCAGGAGAGGTTGGGAAAGAGAGCCTTAAATTCTGAATGTATCCAGCCAAAATTCAGGGGTTCCACCACTGAAGATAAAGAGGGAATAGGGGTCTATGAACCCCCTGAAATTATTTATAGACGTTTATATAAATATTTATGAATTTGTGTACTTTTCTGGGGAAAGAAGCCATGGCTTTCATTACCTTTTTCAGAGGATATGTGACCCAAGAAAAGTCAAAGCATTTAGATATTTCTAAAAGAACTTAAATGATTTATTTAATGTAACATTTATTTTATCAGCTCCATTCCAATTGATTACAACCTGTACCGAAAATTTTGGTCACTTCAGGATTACTTTAGGAACCCTGTGCAATGCTATGAGAAAATTTCATGGAAAACTTTTCTCAAGGTGAGTTGCCAATTACAGACTACCAAAAGCCCAATATTTTATAGCTAATGGCAGAGTCAGAACTTGACTCTTGTCCAGCATACTTTTCACTATATAGTTCTACCTCTTATGTTTTTATACCTATTTCATAATATAGAAGCTAAATTGTAAATTAATATATAAACAATTGATTTTGAGAGTAGTTTATAAATGACTTGAGGATTAAAATTTAGTAATTACAGCCTTGGTTTTTTTTTTTTAACATAGTGAGTATTGTCAATTGAACTTTTGCAGAATACATCCTGCCTTTGCACAAAATTATTTCAGCTATCCTTTAAGAATAGGACTCTGCATACTATGGCTTTGGACTACATCCAGCCTACTGCCTACTTTTGCGGACAAAGTTAATTTTGTCACACAGCGACACCAATCATTTACGTGTTATCTGTGGTTGTTTTTGTGCTATAATGGCTGACTTGAGTAGTTGTGATTGAGACCATATGAGCCATATAGTCTAAAATATTTACTATCTGACTGTTTACAGGAAAAGTTTACTAACCTCTTTATTATAAGAATCTCTGTATTTCTTTTTCTTGGCTCCTTAAAGGTCAGTTTGTCCTTTTTGTTGTAATCAAAATCTAAAGTTAATAGGTAGCTCTTAAAAGTAGCGTGGTGTGTTTTCTGTGTTACTTTTTAAAGTTTTTATTTTATATGAAGTATCTTTTTTTTCCCCATAACTATCCAAATTCAGATTAAGTGGTAAGTGAGAAATCATCTGGAATTGTTCCTCAACTGGATAGGCTTTGACATCATTTTTTTATTTGGTCACAGTGTTTAGCACAAGAAATGCTTGAGAGTTCCATTGCTGATTAAACAGCTACTTTTACTGGTAAATTTCTGTATACTCGCAAAGCATTCCTTTCTCTGTTTGCCCCTTACACAAACTGCATAAGAAATCACATTTTTCCAGAAGTAGAGAGTTTATTCCTACTTTTACAGTAACCATGATATCTCACAAAAAATAGTTTTACCCTCATTTTGCTGTCATAATTTTTCTTGTTTAGTGTGCCTTAAGGATGCATATACGATTAACTGGGAATAAATTGTACATTATTTTGATAAAGAAAAGCACTAAACAAATGATTGGGCAACAATGCCAAATAAAACTAATTGATATTTTTACTTTGCAGTATTCTGAAGAAGTTCTAGCTGTTTTTAAGAGTTATAAATTAGATGATACTCAGGCCTCAAGGAAAAAGATGGAAGAATTGAAAACAGGAGGAGAGCATGTATATTTTGCAAAGTTTTTAACAAGTGAAAAGGTATAAATCTTTCTTTTTCACTAAGCATAGTAAGAAATGTTTTTATTTTTGTTTTCTCTATTTAGCTGATATCCTTTTAAGTTAAATACAGTAGAAAAATTTCTTACTTTATTTTTGGTTAAAACTGACAAATGTTAGTTTGAGAGTCCTATTTCTTCTTGTAGAAGTAAGACTAATTTAATTTCAAAGGTGAAAAGTTGTTCTGCATTGTCTGTTTTGTAGATTTACTTTGGATTAAATACATTTTAGTTACTTTCAAGTACATATATTCTGAACCTCAAGTTAGGATTTCATTTGCATTTATGAAAATATTTTGTATAGTTTGCCATTTAGGTACAAATAAGGGGTTTTAAAATTCCCTGTTAATCTTATTTACACAGTTTAATAAGTAATAAGTAAATTTTGTTCAAATACAATGCTAAGGCATTATGCAAGTTTCTAGTCAAGATGGCACATTGAGTTTGTGTTTCAATTCACTCCCTTTGCTCCAAACACATAGCAATGACAGGTAAAATATAAAAAGAGAAAACCAAAAAGACAAAGCTGGGCTTCCAGAGACAAGATAAATATCTTCACAGACCAGAACTGCCAAGTAATAAGTGAAAATGAAGCCTTGGGCCTGCTGACTGTATATTCCAAGCAGGTGGTGGCAACCAGGAGCTTGGCTACAAGTGAGACCAGATCCATGTGGGACCAGGAGCCAGAGCCATATTCACTGCTTGAAGCCAGAGACTGAGGTAGAACTTAACCCACTTTTGAAAAGAAGCTAAGGTAGATATTACCAGTCTTCTGCCAAAGGCTGTGGTTTCATAGCAAGTTGTGGGTCTAGGGATAACAAAGGCACAACTTTGTGTCCTCTGCTTGCTCTATGACCAGATATGAGATATCCCCAGTATACTCATGAAACAGCTGTTCCAAAAAGTCATCATGAGACTGTTTTCTAGACTTGGACCCATGGACCTGGTGAAAGAAAGCACAAAACTACTAGATAGAAAAAGGTATACACAGAGATAAAGAAGAAGAAATAAGCAACAATCCCAAAACAAAAGCCTTCCATTCAAAACTTTCTGATAAATTAAAATTCCGAAATCCAGTGCTAAGAAAGATCACCAACAAGGGATGATCTTTGTTTATTTTAGATACATAGCCTGACCAAGACTTTAAAATATATATGTTTTGGATAATCAAAGAGATAATTGATAGTATAGCCTCCATGGAGAGTAAGAAATTGTGAAACTGAAACATTTCAGTTGAAATGAAATAGGAAAGTTTAATATGACAACTAATTGGGATTCTTGAAAATGAAAATATATGATCATTGAAACCAAAGCACAGCACATAGAATTAAACTATAGTTTGGACATAGATGACAAGAGTACTAATGATGAGAAGTTCACCCAGAACACAGCACAGAGACAGATTTTTTTGGTCAACCTGAAAGCAGTTAAGAGCCATGGAAGATAGATTGAGAAATTCTAGCATATATCTAAGTAGGATTGCCAAAGAACAAAATGGAGAGAATATTGGAGAAACTAAAGGACTGAAGGAAGTCCCAAGTTCTCAGATTAAAAGTGTGCTACAACTACCAAGCAGGATAAAGAAAGGTGAATCCATACTTCAGTACATTATGCTGTAACTGCAGGTATAGAGAAAAAACCTTAAAAGCCACCAAAGAGGGGAGGAAAAAAACACAAATATACTGGAAAGGAACAGATTTCTAACAGTTATCGATAATAGATACCAGAAAACAGTAGAGAAATATGTCTGAGAAAAAACTATCAGTCCAGAATTTCATACCCAGCTAAATGCACTCAAGACTAGAGGAAATAAAGACATTTTCATTCTAAGACCAGGAAAGCATACCACTCTAAGACCATCATTGTGACAAACTACTAAAGGATGATCTTCAGGAAGAAGGAAAATGAATCCATAAGAAAGGAGTGGAATACAGAAAGCAATTGTGAGCACAGAAATTGAAAAATATTTCAGTTTACTATTGACTAAAAACAAAAAAGTCATAATAACTGATTTTTTAAAAAATTTTAATGTAGTATGTAAACTAGATAACAATAAGAATCAGAGAGGGGAAAACAGATGTTTAGTGAGTAATTTAAGCATATGCTACAGTCCTTGTAATCCTCAGGAGGAGAAAAGGAATGCTGAATAACTTTAGACATTATTATATTAAAAGGGAAACCACCAAAGGAAAAACATCCTGTAGCTCTCAAATGGCAAGGGGTTAAAAAAGGGGACAAGAAGGAATATAGACTACTTTATAAATCCAACAGATGGCAGGAAGGGAGGAAAAAAAGAGAGAAGGGTAGGTAAGTCCAAATATATCAGTAATGACTGCATAAACTGATTTAATTTACCTAATAGAGATTATCACATTGGATTTTTTTTAAATCCAGATATATTTATTAATTTAAATGAAACAGACATATAAAACTCTTTGGTTGAATAAAGAATTCAAAATTTTGTTTTACCATATGTAGAAAGGGAAGAAAATTCCAAAGCCTCCTCTAATTTAACAAAGAAGCTTCCCAAAGATATATACCTTTCAGAAAGCTTGAGATATCAATTTAAATAATATTATCAGGGCAAAACAGTTAAAAAATACAACAACCAGTAAGAGTTGTATGCTTTTAGCAGTTAAAGGTCACATTTCTCAGGACATGACAACTATTTGAAAACCCTGGATATCTTAAAAGATTTTTTTTTTTTTGGACAGTTGACATTTCCAAGGACATTTTAGAAAGCAGCAGGATTATACATTTTCAGAGACATCTCCACATTGGAATGTAAAATCAGTGCTTTTGTATCGATCTCCATTCACCACTTTATCAGAACTGGTCCCTGAATAGTGTCTCCCTTACTGACTCTTTGTGAGCTTTGTTTCACCAGCAATGCAGACAGCATGAGCTTTCAGGGTTAAGCACTGGAATTCCATTAGGTAACGTTTTGATAGAGGGAAAAGCAGGTTTTAGAAGCTTAAAACTTTATAATATGGGAAAGAAAAAAGGCACAGAGAATTGCAACAAAGAATGTAAGGCATGTGATGTTTTGCATCTTCACTTCCATTTGTTGCCTCTTAAGCAGTAACTTTATCTTAAATTTCAACCTATAAAAGAACCCTTCCTGTGCAATCTTCGTATTTTTCGTATGTATTTCCAATGTTTATTACTCAGCATCCAAGTGAAAATATTTGTAATGCACCACCTATAGCACCATTTGATAAGTTTTACTGCTTCACTAAAAGGAGCCTTCTAGCATTTCTGTAACACCTTACATGATGTTTTACATCCCGGGATTTCTGAAAAGGCCATCCCACCTAAGTATGTGCCAATCTAATGTTACTTTCTTCTGGTTGTAGATTTGGTAAAGGACAGAAACACTCTTGATTTTTCAGGGATATATTTCTTGCCAGTGAGAGCTAGCTTAAGTGAAATCAAAAGCCATTTAATTATTTAGAGTATAATTCTATAGCCCATCGTTTCAGTGGTGAGCAGGTTTAGGAGAGTGGTCTTGTCATTACAAGGTTAGGTCTTTCATCACTCAAATAGAGCATATAGCCTCATTTGATGGCCGTGTTATTACCCAGAACCCTTGTGTTTTGCTTACATGAATGTGGTCAAACTTTTTCTTAGGAGAGTTTTCCTTATATCATTCTTAGGAAGGATGATATAACCTTTCTAGTTAGAGACAGGCCAATCATGTAGCAGCTTCAGGTAGGCACAGATTTTACAGATAAAATAGATATGTTTCTAACTTATCATACCTTCTTTCTTAAAGGTGGAAGTTTCCACTAGAAACTCATGCCTAGGGTATGATTGTAAACACTAATTTCCAACAATATAGTTCCCTTGTTAACGTAGCAAAATAATCCCTGGATTATTATTTTTAGTGGAGAACTGCCGGTTCCTTAAGTTTAGTCCAGAGTCATACTCAGAAATTTTAAGGGAGGATTTCACCTCTAATTGTCCAGTTTATCATACTGTGTGAAGGGCACTGTACTATTATAGGAATTTCTCCCTCAGTACTGTGTAGCATGTAAAAGTAGAACCAGCATTTTAAAACAAAATTCCAAGTATCATGAGTGTTAGCATGATGGTTAAAGGAATGTATTTTTATATCTTTGAGTCCTTACAGAAAAAAGCCCAGCCAGTAACTAGGTATGAGCTTCAGGGTTACCCAGTTCTTCAGAATACCAACTCCTTTTCCCCTTACAGTTGAGACTCAGTGACCTAATGAAAAAGATCCGGGGGAATACTCCAGAGCTATCAGTTACCAGAGTGGTTGCCCCACAGTCACACACTAGTGTGGTCATTAGGCCATTCTTGTTCATGGAGGTAAGAGAAATAACAATTCTTCCCAGACTCTGCATTGTATGAAGAGCTCTCAAATAAGAACTTTTAGTCACTTAAAAAAAAAAAGTTCCTGGCAGAAAGAAGCTATCAGTACAGCCTTAAATTTTTCATACTTTCTCTATCAATTTGAGAGATAGCCAAGGCTGAGTGTTTATGTAGTGTAGGCAAAGACAGGTCTCATCTTTTATGAGACACACTACAACCTGAGACCCTCCTATAGACAGACAGGCAGGCTAACCACTTCCCTATAATTTCCTTTAGTTTCATCAGTTGTCTCATATGGGGCTCCCTTTAAACAGGTCTGGGAGGTTTTTGGACAACTCTGGAACACCACTTGAGTTTTCCTTGTCTGCAGCCAGAGAAAGAGCCAGCCCTCCAAATAGTTCCAGGAGTGTACCATGAGGTTCCTGGAATTTATCAGAAATTTAAGTAGAAACTAAATCATTGATCCCTGTGCCCCCAGAGAAAAAAAAGTTATAGCAAAAAGCTGTTAAATGGGTGGTGCTGACATTTTCTTATAGGTCCAAGATGGAAGGCCTTACACTTTAAAAATCATATAAGCACTCAGCAGTTCTCAATAAGAACGGAGCAATGTTTTCCACTGATGAACCTTGATGTAAATCAGTTGTTAGACTTTACATCTTGACACCATCCATCTGAGTTAACTGGTTGGGCTTCTCACAACTGTGATTAGAATATTTGACACACTTGATCCAGGCTTTGAAGTAATCTAACACAACATTATCTAGCACATCAGTGTTGGCCCTTGGGCGGCCACTGGGGAAGTATCAGAAATTTAGTTGGCCTACCATTAATATTTCACAAGGAGAGAAACCAAATCTTCTGTTTACTATAGATCTCATTGTCATATGAGCTGTAGGCAATGTGTCTAACCACTATAGTTGAAATATATACAAACTCTTGGGTTAGTTTATTTTTCAGAATTCTCTTTTGATGTTTGACTTTCTCTGCTGAATTCCAGTTCTATGGCATGAAGGCATTGATGAATCGTTAGGGTTTTACAAACTGCAGTTTGTTTGAAGACTTTTGCTGACACTCATGTCAGTTTTAACATATGGGTGTACTTCCACTCATCTGAAAAGGTAAACACAATTACTAAAGTTTTACATGCATAAAATCAATCTGAAATGGTCTGCAAGGTGGGAGGCATGAGCTGCTCTCTTTATTGTGACACTCCTGTACTCTGTGGGCCTGACACAGGGCAGCTCCATAAATACCATTGAACATATTGGAAAGTTTAGAGCATACTCATCATTCTTTATTATTTTTAGAATCCCTTCTGTGTGTGAGTCAATCCATAGTTATGCAAGCAAGATAAGAGTAAATTCTTTGGTGATGCCAAGCAGCTATTTAGGAAAGACTAAAGATAGGGTTAAAAAAATACCCTGCCAGTGTAGACTGGATTTGGAGCCTAGTTCTGAAGAAGGACAAAGTATTTTATGTCACATGTGTAGGTCACAAATAAAGTGAGAGGTAAAAATTACCACTTTAAATGCATTAATGAAAAATTTAAGAGTGACAAATTGAGAATTCAGGAAGCTAAAAAAGATACGGAATAAACCTCAAGAGAGAAGTAAGTAATAATAATAGCACAAATTAATGAAATAGAACAAAGAAACTATAGAACATATCAGGAAAACCGAAGGCTTTGAAAAGAAAAATTTTATAAAAAGAATTTTTGTAGAAGTTCTTGTAGAACAGGCCTGACTAAGGAAAAAAGTGAAAACGTACCAATAAACAAAATAGGAGTAATTGGAAATACAGAGACAGTAAAATGTGTAAGAGACTATATTTAAATCTAATGAAATAGTAATTCTGTAGAAAAACTTAATTACCAAAATGGATTCACAAAGAAATTAAAAGCCTGAATAAACATATAACTATTAAAGAAATAGTAATCAAAGTGACACCTTTCAAATGACATCTGTCCCAGATTTTTTTAGGTACGTATTATCAGCACTTCAAGGAATAGAGGAAAAGCAACCAAGGTCCTTATATGAGATTAAATGTAACTTTTAAATAAAACCCCAATAAGGACAGAACAAGAAAAAAAGTATATATATCAATTTCACTTACGAATAGAGATGAAAAATATATTGTAGAAACTCACAAATCAATTTTTTAAATTGATGGTAGCTATTTTTAAAAAATAGAGACTAGGGGCTTCCCTGGTGGCACAGTGGTTAAGAATCCGCCTGTCAGTGCAGGGGACACAGGTTCAAGCCCTGGTCCGGGAAGATCCCACATGCCGTGGAACAACAAAGCCTGTGAGCCACAACTACTGAGCCCATGTGCCACAACTCCTGAGCCCGTGTGCCACAACTGTAGCCTGCATGCCTAGAGCCTGTGCTCCGCAACAAACAGAAGCCACCACAATGAGAAGCCCGCACACAGCAACGAAGACCCAATGCAGCCAGTAAATAAATAGATAAATAAATTTAATAAAATAAATAAAAAATAGAGACTAATATTTAATAATTATCATTTAAGTCTCTAAATAATAGACTTAATATTTATTAATATTTTAATAATCCCAGGATTGTATGATTCAATACCAGAAAGATTAATACGAAATTAACAGATTAATGGTTTTTAAATAAAAACTATGACCATCTCAGATGCCAAGAAAATTATTTCAATACAATCTAATACTCATTACAAAACCAAATCAGAAGTAGAAGGGAATTTTCTCTAACTTGATTAAGGGGATTGACAAAAACCCTATAACAAGCGTCATATGTAATGATCAAACTTTCAAAAGTATTCTCAGTAATTTCAAGACCAAGACACGGATATCTACCAACCATATTTCTGTTCAATGCTGTAATGGAGGACCTACATTTCAATAAGAGAAAACAAAACAGAAATGGGAGTTATATGTATTGGAGAGAAAAGACTGAACTGTCTCTAATTGAAGGCAATATAATTGTCTACAGAGAAAATCCAAGAGAACCAACAAACTTTGAATTAAGGAGGCTTCAGCAAAGTTACAAAAGAAACATCAATAGTGTTCCTATAAGTAACTGGTTACAAAATGTTATTTAAAACAGCAATGAAAACTAATACCTATGAGTAATCTTCACGGATAAAATTATAAAAATAAAGAGATATGACTACATTTATAGATAGGAAGACCCAGTGCAACTTCTCCCCAAATGTGTCCATAAATTCAGTGTATTTTAAATCAAATCCAAACAGGCTTTTTGAGGGAACTTGAATAGTTGATCTTAAAGTTTTTATGGAAAAGCAAAAAGCCAGGAGTAACTAAGCCAAGAGTAACTACTTCCTCCTAAGAAGGAACAGTTGCCCTATCAGATATAGATACTAAGACCTATAAAGCTCTAGTAATTAAAACAGTAAGTATTAGTACAGGTATAAAGAAGAAAAAGGAACTAGGACTAGACAAAGTGAAAAGACAAGCCACAAAGTAGGAGAAGATATTCACCATCTCCAGAACTGAGGAAGATTAGTATTTTGAATATACCGTTGACAAAAAGACAATCAGATGGAAAACTGGAAAGATGGTATGAACAGGTAATTTACAGATGTAGAAACCTGAATAGCTAATGAGCTTATAAAAGATGCTAAATGTCACTAGTAGCCAAAGAAATTAAAATGATGAGATAATCACTTCACATTTGTCAAACTGACCAAAATTAAATATCCTAACAATAAATGAAATGTATTGGCAAAAGTGTGGGGAAAGGAGAACTTTAACACACTGCTGGTTGAAGTATAAATTGATACAGCCACTTTGCAGAGTAATTTTATAATAAAGAGCAAAGTTAAAACTTCTAAGATGTGGGCCCTGGAGAATCACACATATGCACAAGGAAATATATGACTCATTGTAACTTAGGTGTTTGCGAGTGAAAGTGTAGAAACGACCTAAATGTTCATAAGCAGGAGACTGGGTGGGTGGTAAATTATGGTAAATTTACACCATCGATTTCTATAAAGCACTGAAAATGGATGACTTAGGATGGGGGTTGGCACATTACTTGCTGCCTGTTTCTGTAAATGAGTTTATTGGCTCACAGCCATGCTCACTCCTTTACGTGTCGTCTGTGGCTGCTTCTGCATGGCAACAGAGATAAGTAGTCGGGACGAGGACTGTATGACCACAAAGCCTAAAGTAATTTACTGACCCTTAACAGAAATTTGCCAACCCCTAAACTCGAGCTACATGTATCAAGTCGTGTAAATGTCAAACATAATATATGAAAGATAGCTTATTGCAGAATAATGTGTGTAGTATAGAGTTTGAAAACATGCAAAATACCTTGATATTTATAGATGCCTCTATATGTATAATAGTGTAAAATATGCATTAGAATCAGCAACACTGAATACATGGTAGTGCTTTCCGTAGTGGAGGGAGCTTATAGAGGGGCTTCAACAGTTTTGATAATATTCTATTTCTTTAAGAAATGTGGAACAAGTAAAAATGTTAGGATTTGATAAGTAACTGGATCGTGAGACATGAATGTTGTATTAACTGTACCTTTCTGAACTTTAAAAAATACTCCACAATTTGAAAATTGGATATTTTCATCTGATGTGTTGATAATCACAAATTAGTAAGAATTTAATTAATGAGAATGCTCTTAATATTTTGTTTTTTAGTAAAGATTTTTTAAGCATTTTGTGTTAAAGTAACAGAAATGGAAGATTTCATACTTCAGTTTAATTTTTCCAGAGCATTGTTTTGCTTTTAAATTTTTTTATTATGAAAAGTTTCAAATGTGCAGAAAGGAATATTGTTTGTATGTACGATTTATTGACAGAAAGGCACATAAGAATAACTAAGAAGAGTAGCCTGAGCCTTTTTAGGTTTAGAATAATAATCAGGAAGGCTGAGGCCTGAGCTAAGAGGTGTAGTAAAAGCTAAGGACAATAAAAGGCCCTTTGTTCACAAAACAAAGACAGCAAAGAAATATTTGACCCAATGCATGATGTAAATGGTGTAATTTTTAAAATAACCAAAGAAAAGCAGGACTAGAAAAAATATATTATTGAAGAAAGAATACAACACCTCTTACTAACTAGCTGTGTAACCTTGCAGGGGTCATTTTAACTTGTCAGGGCCTCATTTTCTTAAGGATAGTGTGATGCAGTTAGTTTAAATGATCAAACTAGTCCCCTCCCACCTGTGATTCAATGTCTTCTTGACTCTTGTTTTCAATCCATTGTTTCTATCAAAAAAAATTATCATCCAACATAAAAAATAAATGTGGAATAGGGGACTTAAAGCTCAAGGTAGATGAAAAGTTCATAAACAGCACCTATTTCTTCAAGCCAGGAGTTCCTGTCTTCACTGTAAGCTAAACGCCTCAGGGTCTTCAAACTGGCCAGTCTTTTACTTGCCTCAGTCTTTGTACCTCCTGTTTCTTTCTTCTATACACTCCAACTTTAGGTTTGCTCCTGTGGCTCATGGTTGCTGCTTTTTCCAGGAAGTATTCCTGGAGTAGTTTAGGCAAATAGATGGATGGTGGAGCCTCTCGGTGAATTAGCCAACACCAGAGAAAAGCAGACTTTGTTGAGGAAATTGGTGTGTTTTATTTTGGACAGGAAATCTGATCAAGTGTCAGTGGGACATTCAAATAGAGATATGTAGTAGCTTCTTGAGCACACAGATCTGGAGATTAGAGCGAGATCTAGGTTGAGAGTATAGATTTGGTATATAGTTTGGTTAGCAGCTTGTACGTGGTAATTAAAGAGGAGAGTGTAGACTGGAAAGAAAAGAAAGCATCAAACCAAATCCTGAAGAAAATCAGCATTTGAGGGAGAAGGAAAAGAGAAGGAGAGAAGAAGATAGAAGAGTAGCCAGTGAAATTGGAGGAGAACTAGAAAAATATGACCCCATGGAAGCCAAGCATATTGAGTAGGATGAGGACTGTGAAGAGTGCTCATTCGATTTAATAACAAGTCAGTCATCGGTGGTCTTGGCAAAACACTTCCCGTGGATTGGTGACCCAGAACACCACTGGTTGAGGCAGGTTGAGGGGAGGATTGGAAACAGTGAATGTAGCCAGTTCTTACAAGAAGCTTTGCTATTCAGGAAGGATAAGGTGAAGCTGTAGAATCTTTTTGAGAGAAGTTATTAAATGCTAATGGAAAGGAGCTTGGAAAGAAGAAAGGGTTGAAGATAAGGCACCAGGGTGGTTAACTGATGGGATGTCCAGATAGAAGGATCACCTTCAGCGAAGATCCTGAAGATGTTGTGGCAGAGGAGATGAGGCGAATGAGGATGTGGGTGCAGTTGAAACTTCCATTTTAATGAGTTTTTCTCCTCGTTGAAGGTAGAGGGAATTATCTACTGAGAGCGAGAGGGGTAGTAAGTAGTGTTCTGGTAAGTACAAGGGATTTGAAATAGTTGCTATGGAGAATAGGAGGGAGAACAGCCTTGGAGAATAAAGATTGCTGATTAGAGACAAGGGAGAATTCTAAGTTGGAGACAGTAACATAGCAGTGGTACCATTTGCGTAGCTGTGTGATTTGTTTTTTTGTTCTGTTTTTTTTTTTTTTTGCGGTACGCGGGCCTCTCACCGTTGTGGCCTCTCCCGTTGTGGAGCGCAGGCTCCGGACGCGCAGCCTCAGCAGCCATGGCTCAGGGGCCCAGCCGCTCCGTGGCATGTGGGATCTTCCCAGACCGGGGCACGAACCTGTGTCCCCTGCATCAGCAGGCGGACTCTCAACCACTGCGCCACCAGGGAAGCCCTGATTTGTATTTTTTTCCAAGCAGCTCCACCTGTGGCTAGATGGGAAGCCTTAGTGTTAGGATAGAGAAGGTGACTAACAGTTGGTTTGCTCCAAGTTGCCCTTTTGCTCAGTAGATGTGACAGAAGTATGGGACTTCTGTTAAGGAAGTTGGCAAGAAAGTTGTTGAAGAGATAGACCACGTAGTCTAAAACAGGGGTCGGCTGACTACAGGCCAAATGTGGCCCACTGCCTGTCTTGTGTTTTTATACATTTTAAATGTTTACATAAGTACTTACATAATATCCATAATATGCCTCTTGGCTCACATAGCCTAAAATATTTAGTCTCTGGCCCTCTAAGAAAACGTTTCCTGACCTTTACCTAGACTAAAATAGGATTATAGTAAAAACAGGATGGGACTTACAGATAGCCAGAAAATAGAGGGTCCAAGGAACTTAAGGTCTCAGTAAAGTCCAAATATTAGGTACAATGGGACAACTGAGTGGGAAGGATAGGAGGTTGAAGTGAGACTCTTGTGAGTTAGATTTCAGAGTTGGGGCAGCTGCAAGTGACAACCAGGTCCAGCTGTGGCCATGGTAGTCGGGGACCAAAGTAGAGGGGCTGTGACTGTCAGTGGAGTTGAGGTCAGGGAACTGAGAGCCCAAGCGGAGATATAAAGTCATCCAGGAGTGGAGGAAAGGGAGATTGGGAGCGTGCCATTCAGCCTGCCAATTTGGGATGGTTAATACAGTAACAGAATCAGATCCTTAAATCAGATCTCTAAAGGCGAGGGAACCCCCACTGGAAGGCCAATCGTATGTTTAAAATTAAAAGAAAAAAGGGCATGGCATTTGCTTGAACAAGAACCACCCTTGTGGAAGAAGTGGCTGGTGAGTAAATGGCTAATGAACGTTAGGCTGCTGCATGACCAGGTCACCCAGGATGGCTGTTCTCTTGCTCTCTGTACATCCCCTGCCGACCAGTGCCTGCTTCACCCACACCCTGCTCACATGACTGCCCTTCTACATACCTGCCCCAGGCCCCAGCTGGTGATCTAATCTTTAGGTCAGAAGATCTCCACCAGGAGAGCTTACCTAAGGGGCAGTGAGGGGCATGCGCCTCTGCTAGTTTCCCTGGTAACCGATGACATCAATTCCCGCTATAACTGGTAATCTCCCCCCTCCCTCCTGGGGAGCGAAGACTGCTGCCTCGTCCTGCCCACCGTCTGCCACACATGGTGGGGTGTCACTCCAGGCCTCGCTTTCAAACCTGTAAGCTTCCGCGTCCGTTAAACCATTGATGTCTCTGTTGCTGACTCCGGCTCTGCTGTCTTGAGGCTGGGCAAGTACAGGGCTTCCAGGCCTGTGGGGTGCAGCCCAACTGCTGTGTTAGTAGATGAAAGCATAGCGTGTGATGCGTTGCCCAAGGAACTTGGGACCTGGTACTGGAAATTGGTTCCTAGGGCTGTCAGGTGTGTCTCACTGTTATTCATTTAGAAGAAGGAGGCCTCCATTGTTGCTTTAGGTCTGGAGGGCAGAACAGCACAAACAGGGTTTGTGGACATAGACATAGCTTTCCCTCAGCACGTGGGACAGAATCAGAATGACGCCTTCATCACTGCGGTCATTCTTACAGCAAGACCAGCTAGGTGGCAGTGTTGTTGAAGAGCTTCCTCATAAATGACTTTCAAGTCCTTTCTAATCCAAATTCTGTGATAATACAGGTGTGATACAGTTTTTTCTAAAATATAAGAACAATCCATTTAATTTATGGATGACTTTTCACCTCTGATTCTTCTCATTTGCTTGTTATTGAGCACCCACCCTGTTGCAGGCACTTCCTAGGACTACAGAAAAGAGCGACGTCCCTCAGTATTGTTTATCCACAGGGACCTCTTCTGTAGCCGTTATTTCTTTATATGTGGGAAAGTGACAGCCATACTTTTACTTTTTTATATTTCCGCTTTTATCCTGACCTCAGGACCCCAGGTATAACATTGCTATCCACCAACATAAATACCTCATGGCATAAAATGGTTAAGAAAGCTAAATAAAGCTTTGCTACTCTGTCCTGGGGCTTGTACAGTAACGCCTCACATGCAGTGAGTTCTCAGCACGTGTTTTTTGAATTGAAATCTTCCATTTCTGTAATAGCATCACTTGCACCTTTAGGTAGAACTTGAATTTAATGTGGTGGTTTGTGTGTGTGCTTGTTTTTCGAGTAGCTGATGGATTTACAACTGAGCGACAGTAACTTTCGTCGACACATCCTGTTGCAGTATCTCATTTTATTCCAGTATCTCAAGGGGCAGGTCAAATTTAAAAGGTAAGTTAATATGGGTAGTAAATGGTTTATAAACAGCAGCAAAGAGAATGCTTACTGATGTATATTTTTATGTAGCGGGCTCATTTTGTGTGGAAGGCTCACCTCCCTGAAACATTTCATTTGCAGCAATATTAGATAATCAGGGGCTTTTGTTAGCTTAACAAGATGCTACGGTATTTGTTTTAGAGAAAAGGCATTGACTGTATCTGCTGCCAGTGTCTTTCTTGCTGAGAGCCTGGCATCCTGGGAGTTCTCAGTTGTCTTGGTGGGTGGTGATTTCCGTCATTCCTCACCTCACTCAGACCTTCTCCAAACCTGATTTGCAAACTCAGCCAATAATACTTTTTTCTCCAGGTGTGGGACTATCTAGGACATTAGAACTGAAAAAAATTAGGTAAAGCTTTGAAGCACGGAGGAGTTCTAGTTTCTTTGGGATTTCAGAAAACCTAATCAGGACCTCCGCTGTCAGTCTGAATACCTCCACCTGTAGGGCGGACTAGTCCCTCTTGTCCCACCTAAAACTGAAGCAGAGCTCCGTTACTGGATGGTATCGGAAGTTTGCAGAGCAGTGTTGTATTAGTTGTAAAGAATGTGGCTTTCTACCTTCTGGTTTTGAATCCCACTTTCATCACCCACTAGCTGCAATTCAGCTTTCAGACTTGTAATTTTAAGATAACACATAGCAAACACTCAAAAATGCTATTTGTTATCCTTCTATCTGTTGTGGAGGTTTGGTATAGCATAGTAGAAATTGGAGGCAGACCTGGGTTTGAATGCACGCTTTATGGCTTGAGCCTCTGTAGTCTGTTTAATATATGCACATGTCCTTGTTTTGAGAATTAAATGAATAATGTGTGTAAATCCTGGCACATGGCAGTCTATCAGTATTCGTTGGATGGCTATAAACTATAGAGCACCTAGTACATAGTGAGAGCTGAATTGATGGCAGCTGTTAACAATTTGGGTCTGCCTTCAGCCTTCTCTAGAGTTTTGGGGGTTTTATTCATTGTATCTTGAATGCGTTTTAAAGGAACATAGTGTGACTTATTTGAATGTGCATCTTGGAGAGGAGTATGTTAACATTTTCTCTGAGGCTATTATCCCACATTGAACTTATTTTAGGAAACATTCATTGCTTTGTTCAGTGTTTCTTCAAGATGGTACATAAACCTTAAAATTGAATATACAATTCTTGTAACTCAAGCGTGCTTTTATTGCTTTGTTTCCTAGTTCAAACTATGTTTTAACTGATGAGCAATCACTCTGGATTGAAGATACCACAAAATCAGTTTATCAAGTAAGTTCATCACGCAACAAACCCATGATTGAACAAAATGAAAATTTAGAATTTTCTTTGTTTCAGCCCCAAATAGGAAAATAAGGATAAAGTTAAGCTCAGGTACAAGACCACAAACACTTCTTGGTTCTCTGCCTACAAACCACTCCTATGATGCAGAAAGTTGTTGAAAGCTTAGTATATTCTTTCTAATCACAGCTACTATCTGAAAACCCCCCTGATGGAGAAAGATTTTCAAAGATGGTAGAGGTATGTGTTTTATATTTACATAGTCTTCTTAGCACCCAGTAGAGTTTCAAAGTCTTCATTATGGAAATGTAATTTCTTTGTTTTTCCCAGCATATATTAAACACTGAAGAAAACTGGAACTCATGGAAAAATGAAGGCTGCCCAAGTTTTGTGAAAGAAAGGTAAATATATACTCCTCTCAAGCAATATGAGAAAGGCTTTCAGAATACAGTTTGGTATGACTATTTTACATTATGTACAGATATGTGTAAATGTATTTCATATAAAAATGTAAATTGTATTCCATAAAAATTACAACCATTTTGATATATTTCTATTTGACATTTTTATCTCAAATTTCTTGTCATTAACTTCTCAGAACAAACTGATCTGTTATTAATTATTGGGGAAAAAATGCTGTGTACCCACTCCTTGTAATTTGTCCCCTGGTGTGGCCTTTTTGTCTTCTCTCTGATGAATGTAATAATATGAAACTTTCATATGAAGCTTTTTTAGGAAGAAAACAGTAACTAAATTTTCTTTTACATTAAACATTTGAAATTCCAGTATGTTTTGTTCACCACAGAACATCAGATACCAAGCCGACAAGAGTAGTACGGAAGAGAACGGCTCCAGAGGACTTCCTAGGGAAAGGACCCAACAAAAAAATTCTGATGGGAAAGTAGGTTAACCTGTCTCATAGGTGGGATGTTATCATAGAGGCTTTTATATTGTGAAAATATTACTGTAAGAACTCCCAAGGTTTTGTGTTTTTCCAGTTTTTTGTGTGTTTGGTATGTACACAGATGACTAAAGCAAACCACACCCTATCAATCTGTAGGGTCCATCATGGATTCACGCATTGAGACAAAACTTAGTTTTTTGTCTCCTGCTTCCAAAATCCATGGCTCTAGGTTCTGCCATTTTTTCCATGTCACAGACAATACAATTGCTGTTAGATTGATCCAGCTTATTTCTAGTTGTTGCATGGTACTATAATCCTTTCATTTCTTTTACCTTCTAGTTAACTATTCATCGCGTTATACTGCACTTGAATATTTTTAGAAAATAGTAGTGGTTATCATTATCATTAAAGGGAGCTCAGCTCAGCGCTCTGTTATGACCTAGATGGGTGGGATGGGGGGGATGGGAGGGAGAGCCAAGAGGGAGGGGATATAGGTATACATATACGATTCACTTCATTGTACAGCAGAAACTAACACAACATTGTAAGGCAATTTTACTCCAACAAAAAAAGAGAAAAAAAATCATTAAATATATGCTTATATAGAAAATTTGCTAAATGATTAAAACTCATCACCACCCCAAAATCCACTATTTAAGTATTTTTATAGTTTTAAGGTAGAAGAGAATGGTGTCCATAGAAAAATGTATTTATCTTTGTGTCTGTCTGTTTTGCAGTGAGGAGTTAACAAGGCTTTGGAATCTCTGTCCTGATAATATGGAAGCCTGTAAATCAGAGACAAGGCAGGTTTAAAATGTTTCATATGAAGTATTGCTTTTCTCAAATGTTAAACTAGAGTAGAATTTTGTCAGCTATAAGCAGAACTCAAAAGAAATTTTAAAGTTTACTGTGGTTGACTTTGGCCCAGTAGAATATAGCTTTCCATAAAACACCTAGAAGTACTGATAAAATAATTATAGAAATCACAAAAAACAAAGATTTGCAAAAGAAGGGGGAAGTAAAAACCAAAGTAAGAACTAATGCTGCCGGTTGCTTCTAGCTGGGGAGCAGTGCAAGTGATTCCCACATTGGGGAACCAGAGAACTTGGGTTTTAACGGCCACAAAAGGACAGAAAGTAAAGCCTTAGGACTGTACAAATATGTAACTGAGTTTCCCCCAAGTAAAGCTGAGGCCCTCAGTGCACACTATCTGTAAAGAAAAGGACACGGCGGGAGGAGGAGGGACTTGCTCACTGGCACAGGAAGCAAGGAGCTCATCCATTTCTACCTGAGATGTGGAGGAAAAGGAAAAAGTATTCCCTGAGAAATTATAACCACAGGTCTGCTGTCATGCCGTCTTAGAGTTTATACTACCAGCAGTATAAAGGAACGACCCTTAAGCTAAGAGGGTGAACTAAAAAGTCCCAGGCTGACAGAAAGCTTGTGGTGGGGTAGGGCGGCCACACCTTCAACCTAAGCCACACAAGGATTCTACAGGTAAGTCTGAAGATAAACTCACCATCCAAACTTAAGAAAACAATCTACCATGACTAAGAATCAGCAGACAGAAGAAGCAACTAAAAGGAACATGGCACTCTCAAAAAGGACCAGGCAAATTAGAAAAAACAAGTACTTCTTGTAGCAATAAGAAAATATAGCCATTTTGTACAACACAAGGAATAGAACCAATATTCTGTAATAACTGTAAATAAGAACAGACATGATCCTCACTAGTTATTTTTTTAATGCCCAGGGAATATATGCCAACTTTGGAGGAATTCTTTGAAGAAGCCATTGAACAGGCAGACCCTGAAAATATGGTTGAAAATGAATTCAAGTAAGTAATGTTTCTCATGAACTAATTTCCCTAATATCTCTTAAGAACTGTATGTATACTAGAATGCTTATCAAGGCAGACAGTTGAGAGCATAGTACTTTTTCTTTCAGCTGCGTTTATGTGCCAGCTTCACATTACTGCACGTCTTGATTTCAGTGACCATTCCCATCGACTAACAAGCATGACTTAGAGTCACGCTTGTGTCAGAAAAGTAGAAAAATCCCCCTTGAGCCCACCTCTATCACCTCTTTTCTCTGTTCCCCTTCAAATCACAGTATGTCCAACAGTGGTTGATAATTACTGCCTTCATTTCCTCAGCTCCTGTTCTCTGGGTCAGCCCATGCCTGTCTCCCCATCACTCCACTGAAATAGCTCTGACATTTTTTGACCTCTCAGCAGCATTCTCCAGTTGATCTCTCCCTGCTTAGATAATGTTTTCTTCCCTTGACACCCATCTAACTGCACTCTCCTCCTGTTTTTCCCTTAGCCTCACTGTCTCAGTCTCCATTGCTGGCTCTCCATCTAACTCAAATTTTGTAGTAACTTCAGGAGTCAGTCTTAGCTGTATCTTCCAGGTGACACCACACAGCCCCGTGGTTTTAAATAGGCATTATGGCATCGTGATCCGAGGTCAAGGGCCCTCTCATCAGCCTGCCTAGGTCAGTCCTGGGACTCTACCACTTACTGGCTAGGCTTCTAAGGGCTAATTTAAACCCTTCTTTGCTTTGTTTAGTTATCTGTTAAACAGTAATAGTACCCATCTCACAGGGTTCTTCTGAGCATTAAATAAGATGGTTCACGTTGAACCACGCACTGCCTAGCGGTAGTTTTTCAGGTGCCAAGACTGTCTCAGAGGTAATGAGGCTCATTTATGAGCAGTGACTAATAAACTAGATTGCTACTCTAAGAACTTGTGGGGACTTCCAAGTCACTTACAAAAACTCTTAAGTGGAACAAATCTGTGCTCTGGATTCTCTGTAGCTTGCCTGTTTCCAAAACATTATCTTTAGAGTTTCTCACGTTTTTCTTACCTTACTGTGTACCACCTATATTAAGGAACAGTTCGTGGATTCTGTTCTTGGTATCACTGCTTATGGTGTTGGCTACTGGATGTGTCCCTTTTAGTTTGGAGTAATTTTTATTCACTGAGGTTGATATTCAGCAAATTAAAGTTTAGATGTTATATAAATTTTTTAAAAAACAGATAAATTAACATGATGAAAACGGTTGGGTTTATAAAATATTCTGAAACTCACACCTGCAGATGGCATTGCCTGTTTGGATATCAAGTCTACTGAACATAGTGAACCTATGAGTATTTTTCTCTCTAAATGACCAGGGGGATGATCTGTCCTGCACACACAGCATCTAGCCAGTCCTGGACACATACTAATTGACTTAACTTAAAATGTATGTAAACTTTTTAAATTTAAAAACTGTTTGCTCTATATGAACCTGCCTCTTTGGACTCTGTTGGTTTCCATTTATAAGTGAACTGCTCACTGAGAGGTTCTTTAGGGCTGTGATCAGAATGAGAAGAACGGTGCCTTCAGCTACTGACCTGGGAGTATAGAATTTTGCCTGGTGAACTACATTAACTAGAAGGGAATATAGAAATAAAGAAGTATAAATTACAAGACTGATATCTCTTTTTATAGGGCTGTGAACAATTCTAATTATGGTTGGAGAGCCCTGAGACTGTTAGCACGGAGAAGCCCTCACTTCTTTCAGCCAACCAACCAGCAGTTTAAAAGTTTGCCAGAATATCTCGAAAACATGGTAATAAAGCTAGCCAAGGAATTACCAGTAAGTAACACATCAGTTTTTACATCCTTTAGTTCGCGTTACCTTCTTTTTTTAAACTGCTATTGCTGTTTGAGCTAAGAGCTGAATTTAGCCTTTATCATGTGGGGAAAAAAAAAAAAATCCATAAACCCCCTTGTTTAGAATGAGAAAAAAATGCATTTGAGTATACATTTATAGGAAGTACATAAATAGATAAAGTAACTTTATATAAAAATTAACTTATTATACTTTAACTTATTTTTTCTGTGTGCCAATGCATTATATTTTATCAAAGGTAGGGCCCATGGGGTAGTGTGGTAGGCAGCTTGGCCTATCTTTCTGCTCTTTTCCAATACAATATGGTAATAACTATACTGTATGCATAAATCTGAATAAAATTACTCAAAAAAAGTGTTAAGGACATGGCTGCTCCCCCAGTCTTCCCTAGACCATTGTTACCATATGCTGAGTACTTGCAAGTCATCTTACCATACTTCTTACTGGCTCCCTTCTTCCCAGGTTGGAATAAGAGTCTTTCCAACCTTCAGTCTTCCCCGCCCACCCCGCCTTCTCCAGGTTAACACTGTCCCACTGCGATCCTTACCTGACATTCACATTTAACACTCTCAAGGGTAAAGTTCTGGGCCCCGTAATTGGAATCTCGTACCTAAATAGAAAGTATGCCCAGTTATCTGATTTTAGAAGTTGGCATTCTTTTAAAACATTCTTTTACTCATTTTAGCCTCCTTCTGAAGAAATAAAAACAGGTGAGGATGAAGATGAGGAAGATAATGATGCTTTACTGAAGGAAAATGAAAGTAAGAATTGAATTTTCTTGGCTATTTTACAAAATTGGAAAAGATTGGGGTTCTTTGTTGAGAGGTACGTTATTTGATCTACTTCTCAACTTCTACCATCTTTCTCAGCTGTTTCTTATAGTGAGGAATCTAAAACATTGCTTGATAATAACTTTTAAAATAGTACCTTTTATAACAGTAAAATTTGGAAGTGTTGGGAAGAAAAGTACTTACATTTGAAGGCAACTCATACCTCTGTTAATTCTTGGGGTTTAGATTGAGGGCCACTGGTTTCAGAAGCCTTCCTAATTATAATAGAGGCAACAGCTTTAGCTTTGATTGAGTCCCTAATGATCATAAGAATGGTAATTCAACCCGTGGAGAGTACAAAAAGGAACTGTTTTACTTTTAAAATAAAGCTTATTAAAGGTGACTAATATCTCAGTGGCCCCATATTCCGTTTTATATTTTGAATCGTACACATCCTCGTACTTTGTTCATAATTTATGTTTCCTGTGTTTTCTAGGTCCTGATGTTCGGCGAGACAAACCTGTAACAGGGGACCAAATAGAGGTATTTGCCAACAAACTGGGTGAACAATGGAAGATTCTGGCCCCCTACTTGGAAATGAAAGACTCAGAAATTAGACAGATTGAGTGTGACAGTGAAGACATGAAGATGAGAGCTAAGCAGCTGCTAGTCGCCTGGCAGGATCAGGAGGGAGTGCACGCGACACCTGAGAACCTGATCAATGCACTCAACAAGTCTGGGTTAAGTGACCTTGCAGAAAGTCTAACTAATGACAATGAGACAAATAGTTAGCTTTTTTTTTTTATTATTAAAACTGTGATAAGCTTTTGTTACCAAGCAGCATTTGATAAGAGGTTCACTGGTTTTGGTAAACAATAAACATTTTTATAACAGTTGTACAGTTGGCTGGTGCTCCAAGAACAACAGAACGCATGGTGGCTCTTGATGACTGACCTCAGGGTCTGGGGGGACAAGGTGGTAGATTGGGAAATGGCCAAAGTAAAGTGACCTCAAGGTCACATAATATTTTTGTTAATTAAACATTTATAAAGTCAGTAAGCAATATTTAGGGGCATGGTGTTTCCTAAGATACACTATGCCAAACTGGTTTCCTGCATTCCATTAGCAGTTACAGAATTTAACTTGCTATCCTGAACATCCCACAGTAATACTTTCTGAAACTATATGACTGCTCTAGTCTCATCTATGCTTTAAAGCAGAGGATCAGCAAACAATGGTCTGTTTGTCACCTCTTTTTATAAGTAAAATTTTAATGGTACACAGCCATGCTGATTCTTTTAAGTACTGTCTATGGCTCCTTTCATGCTACAACAGCAAAGTTACATAGTTGCAACAAAGACTTATGGTCTGCAAAGCTTAAAACATTTTTAAAATACCTGGCCCATGGCAGAAAATATTCTCCAACCCCCAACTTTAAAAGAAATGGGGTGAAGTCTAAAACGTAGTTCATTTAGCCTTAGAGAACTTATTTTAAGCTCTCAAGTCATTAAAATAGGGGTACATACCTCAGGGATTGTTGTGAAGTTCAAATGAGATGTATGTGAAAGCATCCTACAAACAGCAAAGCACTATGTAGTCATCATGGCTGGAGACAGTTTCCATTCCCACGTAAGTTACCCTTTAGGGCGCTACGGTCATTGTTTTGAATCTGGAAGGAGGGCTAAGTGCCTGTCACTAAAAATATTCTTGCTGGGGCTTCACCTCACTAGTCCAACAGTGATCCAGCACAGCTCTAATATCAAAAGGGCCTCAGTGCGAGGGGCACAGCACATAAGGCACGCTCAGGAATCAATCAAGACATTTTCTTGCTTATTCTCTCTTTTCAAAGATCTTATATGAAAGGCTGAATTCTAAAATAGCCTAAATAGTTTAAAACAACACTAGTATAAGTCCGATTTCTTATACTTTATAATGCTTTTCTGGATCAAATAAAATGAAGTGTTTTGTAATGACAGTTAAGGAATTATAATTTAAAATGCTAATTCCATACAAGGCTTATATACTTTGTTCTAACCCTACCTGATCTAGTAGCTACAGCATCCTCCAAATTGTAAAATCTGAATTCTAATTCCTAAATTGGTGTCCTCAAAATTGTTCAGAACAAAATTAGTGAATAAAAAAACTTCACAAATTTACAAGCATCACACCAATATATAAAAGAATCATTACAATTCTTACGGTCTCATCCTCCCTATTCTATTCTATACCACCTCCAAGGCAAAAGGAGTACTGATTGCCAATTATTAAAGCTTAGCTGAAGAAGCTATTTACAAATAAATTTTCCTGAAATGCTTATTTTATCCCCTAGTGTTCTTAGATTATATTACATTGTTCAAACTTGAGAGGAAATGGCCATTATTCTCTAAGAATCTTATAGTTATCACTACTATGCTCTGCAGAGCATTAAAACAGCATAAGCAAAGATGAGATTTCACGATAATCCCCAAAACTTTATTATAAATATCTAACTCAAAGGAAATCAGACAAGTCAGCTGATATTCTATCCTTCTGCAACCAAGCAAGGCTCCTAAAACAAAAATGAATTGACTAGAGTATTAAAATGGAAGAAACATACCATATATTGAGATATCTCATACTCTGGTATTTCTACCATCACTTTAAAAATCATTGGTACTAAATTTTGATAGACATTAAGAATTTGGGAGTTGACAGGGGAGTAGAAATAAACACCCAACTGAGCCAAGGAACAGATCTGATAACATGGTTGCATTCAGCATCCAAAGAACTCCATTACTTTTACAACTCTATTCCTTTTTAAACAGAATATTATGCTAGCAGGCAAAGACTATTTTTAAATGGATGCTTAAGAGCATAGTTAAACTAACCATCTGCAGAAACTAATAGTAGTAAACATATCTGAACTTCAGCCAAGCTCCAACACTCAACAGACAAAAGACTTGAGGTCAAACGCTGTTAGTCCCTCTTTGTTTTGTTTTTTTATTAAATATCCTAATTTTCTAAAAATAAGCAACCGGAGCTTGTCAACATTATTTTTAAGGTTGATTACTACAAAACCATTGCAAAGTTAAATGTACAAACCTAGTACATCAGAGACACAGTAATAAATGTATAATCAAATGTACTATTATTGATCACAATTTATTTTAAAGTCATGAGAAGCCAGCAACAGTCAGGCTGGACAAATACTTGATTGTACCCATGTTTCCATGGGATGGGGACAGCAGCACTGAGTTACACAATGAGATCAACACTTAACTTCCTTTCCACCGTCCTGGCAAAATTTTTGTTAGATAATGCAAAGGATGGGCAGCTACTGAATCACTGGTGGTTTGAACCATGCAAAAACAACAAATAATAGAGTAATAGGTGTGCAATAAACATCTGATTGCTGAATCTTGGGCTGAAAAAGACAGGAAGAAAAATTATCACAGAAGGTAATGGTTGAAAGGCATTTCAACTCATAATTTTTAAAAATTAATCCAAGAAATAAGCTTTTTAAAAACGTCTTCCTGTCACTTTTATATAGGGCAGCACAGTCCAAAGGCAATTTTCTCTTTTCTGTTATTTTTTAGGTCGATAACACAGAGTGGTCTGCTTCTGCCCTCTTTTGTTCCACATGAGGGGAAACATGTAAAACCACCTAAAAATCTTCCTTTAAAGCTCTGGGTTATAGAAATGATCAACAAACAACATTTATTTCACACCTAAGCATAAATAGCTAAAATGAAGATTACTGTTCACTTTCCTCTTCCATTATTTCAATTCTGCGAGGCCCATAGAGTAGAACATAAGCTATATGCCAGTCTCCACCACCAGAAAGCCTCAAGATATCCTCTGGTGTCACGATGCTGACCTTATCATCATCAAACTTAATCCATTCATCTAAAGTGCAAAAGAGAAGAATGAAATTAATCTCATATATGATTTTTTCAGAGTTCCATTGCAAAAGAGGTACTGAGTAATTTTATGTACAGTAGTATTCCATCTGCCATACCAACAGTTCTCAAAGAGTGGTCCAGGGACTACTCAGGTTCAAGATCTTTTCAGGGGTTCCATGAAGGTTACAACCATTTTTATAACACTCCTAAAGCATTATTTCCCTTTTCCCCCTCATTCTGTGAAGTGTGCTTTGGAATTCTCCAGAGGTTACACAATGTGTGATAAAGCAGCAGACTGAAGGCAAAAACAGGAGAATCCAGCTGTCTCCTATTAAGCCTAACAAAACAGACTTAGAAAAATGTAAATCAATATCATTTTTTGCCTTTTTTTGTTTTGGAAAAGATTGTAATTTTTATTTTGAAAATGTTATTTATGTTAATATGTAATGACTTCATTACTGTCAGTTTTAAAAGAATTAACTCTTCAGTTTTAATTTCTATTATAGTAAATATTAAGAGATAATCCTCATAAACAGAAGCTCTCTGGGATCCTCAATAATTTAAGAATGCAAAAGGAGTTCTGAGATCAAAAAGTTTGAGAACAAATGTGCTAAAAATCTAAACAACTTATCAAAATAGTATGGAACAATTAAAAAAAAAACAGAATCTTTACCTTGTTTCCTTTTCACCCATGATACATAATGACCTGAAGAGCTAGATCTTCCCTGATGTGTTAGCACTGCTTGTAAGTCATAGTATCCACAATTATTGGAGCCAATGTCTAAAGAAAGATGTAAACCCAATAATATTAGAAATGAACAGATATGTGCTTTCTCAAGCTAAGTAACAAGCAAGAACAACTCAAGTTTAGCCTAGAGAAGTACTACTTTATTGTTAAAATCCAATAAGATACTACTGTCCAATTAAAGGTTCATGAAAGATGTTTTAAGCAGTATGCTACCATTCATAGAACATATATTCACTAAAAAGTGATTTTTTTACTATCTCATACTAGAGTAAATTATAAGAAACAACTTTTTTTTAAAGCACAGTACCTGAAAAAAACAGATATGTGGAAAGACAGTAATTTTACCTTAAAAAAAGAAACACTACACACAGTAAAAGTCAACTGAAATGAAGATTTCACTTACCATCAGCAAAAGAAAAGGGTTCATACTTAACTTCTTTTGGGGGACTACTCTTTTTGTCACTCTGAGGGGAAAAAAATTTTAATTTTAAGTTTTCATGATATTGGAAATAAAATTTATATTCTCAATGAGTATCCATCTCCACAAATATTTACTGTCTATAATGCAAATCACCAAGGCAAGACAAAGAAAAAATATGATCTGCCTTACAAATTGCTCAAATGATACAGTTACAGTTAACATAAAGCTGTAAACCCAAAAGTCCTACTCTTTAACAACATACAGTCTCATATGTATAGTAGGAGATCCTGATTACAGAACCAACTTCAAACCACTAAACCTAGAGCACACCAGTGAATACAGAGTACAAGTAAACACTGCTCTAGGGTAAAAAAAGAAAACCCAATTCTGCAACTTTTCCAGAATACTATCAAACCATATAGGTGAAGATAAAAGAAAACCTGCCTCAAAAAAACAAGTCGAATTACTGCAATTAATATTATATCTACTAAGCCACGGCCACCTGCCACTTCAGCTCAAATGAACTAAAATATTTAATTCAGCAAATATTTACCTAAATTAAGAGGCATGATTTACAACTTTAAACAAGGGTACTTCAGTGGGAACTCTCTTGCCTCAACCCATTTCAGTGTGTAATATAAAAACAACTAAGCAGGGGCTTCTCTGGTCACGCAGTGGTTAACAATCTGCCTGCCAATGCAGGGGACACAGGTTCAAGCCCTGGCCCAGGAAGATCCCACATGCCGTGGAGCAACTAAGCCCGTGAGCCACAACTACTGAGCCTTCACTCTAGGGTCTGCGATCCATAACTACTGAAGCCCACGTGCCTAGAGCCCGTGCTCCACAGCAAGAGAAGCCACCACAATGAGAAGCCCGCGCGCCGCAGAGAAGAGTAGCCCCTGCTCGCCACAACTAGAGAAAGCCCGCGTGCAGCAACAAAGACCCCAACACAGCCAAAAATAAATAAAATTAAAAAAAAAAAAACTTACTTAGGCATATGGACACAAAGTTCTTGAAGACTATAATGATAATGAAGACAATGCAAGCAGTTTAAAAGATAGCTAAAGTGACAAGAAGCCAAAGGATCTTACAACAAAGAAAGGCAATTAGGTCAACCATTCCTTTATATATTTTTAACACCTAGAGCAACCCAAAAAAGGCTATACAAAGAAACACATTAAAAAACATTACACATGAGTTTCCCTGGTGGTGCAGTGGTTGGGAATCCGCCTGCCAATGCAGGGGACATGGTTTTGAGCCCTGGTCCGTGAGGATCCCACATGATGTGGAGCAACTAAGCCCATGTGCCACAACTACTGAGCCTACGCTCCACGACGAGAGGCCACTGCAGTGAGAAGCCCGCGCACCATAGCAAGGAGTGGCCCCTGCTTGCCGCAACTAGGGGGAGCCTGTGTGCAGCAACAAAGACCCAATGCAGCCAAAAATAAAATAAATTTTTTAAAAACCAAATTTTTCAAAAAAAATTATACATAAACTAGAATTCTAAAAAATGTTCATGTAACCTACAAGAAGGGAAAACAGAAACAAAAATCAGAACAAACAGCAAAATATAAAATAGATTCAAACACTAACATATTAAGAATTACATGAAATATAAATGGTCTAAATGTACCAATAAAAAGACAGAGGTTAACACAGGATTAAAAAACATGACCCAACTATATGCTGTCTATAAAAAACTACCTTCAAATATAGCATGGGCAAATTGAAAGTAAAAGAATGGAAAAAGGTGTATCATGCAAACATTAACAAAAAGAAAGCAGCAGAGGCAATATTAATATCAGATAAAGTAGACTACAGAACAAAGAAAATGACCACAAACCGAGATGGACACTGCATAATAATCAAAGAATCACTCCACCAAGAAGACAGAGCAATCCTAAATGTGTATGCACCAAATAACAGTTACAAAACATGAAAAGCAAAAAGCTAACAGAACTGAATTAATGGAGAAACATACAAATCCACAATTTTAGTTGAAGATTTCACTACTCCTCTTTCAACAGCTGACAAAAACAGGAAGGTTACAGGAAAAAGCAACAACACCATCAACCAACTGGATCTAATCAACATCACATAATACTCCACTCAACAACCGTAAAATACACATTCTTTTCAAGTGCCCATGGAACATTTACCAAGATAGATCACATCCTGAGCCATAAAGCAAACCTCAACAAATTTAAAGGAATTTAAATCACATGAGGGTGTTTTCTCACCACAATCGACTCAAACTAGAATCAGTAACAAAAAGATAACAGGAAATTTTCCAAACACTTGTATATTAAACAAGACATTTCTAAATGATCCAAGGTCAAAGAGAAGTCTCAAATTTTTTAAAAATACAAGAAACATAATGAAAATGGAAATGCAATACAACAATTTGTAGGACACAATCTGAAAGCACTGCTAAGAGGAAATTTACAACACTAAATGCACACATCAGAAAACAGGAAGTCTGAAATAAAAGATCTAAGTTCCCACACCATAAGGACCTAGAAAAAGAGGAGGAAAATAAACCCAAAGCAAGCAGAAAACAAGAAATAATAAGAGTAAAAATCAATAAAACGAGATGCAGAAAAATAGAGAAAAATCAATGAAACGAAATGCTAGTTCTCTGAAAAGAGCAATAAAATTGACAATCATCTAGCAAGACTCACAAAGAGAAAAAAAATAGACACAAATTTACAATATCAGGAATGAAACAGGGGACAGATATCGCTACACACCGTGCTAACATCAGAATAATCATCATCCTAGGAACAACTCTGCACACATAAAATTGACAAGCTAGATGAAATGGATCAATTCCACGAAACGACAAACTACCAAAACATACCCAATATGAAATAAATTTGAATAGCCCATAACTATAAAGTTGAATTTTTAATTTAAAGACTCCTGAAAAAGGGCTTCCCTTGGTGGCGCAGTGGTTGAGAGTCCGCCTGCCGATGCAGGGGACACGGGTTCGTGCCCCAGCCTGGGAAGATCCCACATGCCACGGAGCAGCTAGGCCCATGAGCCATGGCCGCTGAGCCTGCACATCCAGAGCCTGTGCTCTGCAATGGGAGAGACCACAACAGTGAGAGACGCGCGTACCACAAAAAAAAAAAAAAAAAAAAAACAACTCCTGAAAAAGAACTCTGCAGGCCAAGACTGTCTGACCAAGACAATTCTACCAAACGTTTAAAAGAGAACTAACACCAATTCTACACAATCTCTTTCAAAAAAAATAAGAGAAAAAAACAGCTAATAAACCAATTCAGGAGAGTAGAGGATGTAAGATCAATATACAAAAATCAACTGCAATGAATGCAAAAATGAAATTTTTAAAAACTATGCCATTTACAAAAACATCAAAAAGAATAAAATAGTTACAAATAAATTTAACCAAAGTACAAGAAGTGGACTTTCCTGGTGGCTCAGTGGTTAACAATCTGCCTGCCAATGCAGGGGACACGGATTCGAGCCCTAGTGTGGGAGGATCTCACATGCCGTGGAGCAACTAGGCCCGTGCGCCACAACTACTGAGCCTGCACTCCGGAGCCCGCGAGCCACAACTACTGAAGCCCGCACGCCGCAACTACTGAGCCTGTGAGCCACAACTGCTGAAGCCTGCACGCCTAGAGCCCATGCTCCGCAACAAGAAAAGTCACCACAACGAGAAGCCCGCACGCACACCACACAAAGAAGAGCCCCCAGTCACCGCGCGCGACCAGAGAAAGCCTGCACCAGCAACAAAGACCCAACACAGCCAAAAATTAATTAATTTTTTTTTAAAAAAGAACGGGGTAGGGGGAAAGGAGAGTGGATTTGGCTACAAAGGGACAGCATGAGGGATCGTTGTGGTAGAGGAAATGTACTGCATCTAGACTACATCAAAGTCAGTATCCTAGTTGTGATATTGTATTACAGCTTTGCAAGATGTTACCACTAGGAGAAACTGGGTAAAAGGTACTCTATTATTTCTTATAACTTCATGTGATTCTACAATTATCTCAAAATAAAGTTTAATTTTTTTAAAATTGCTTTTAACACACACACACAGTAACCTGCAGAAGAATTTAATTTTAAAATTTGCTATATAATATCACACTGGAAATATTCCTATTTACCAGGAAATATCTTTTTCCTTTTGAAGAAAATCCAACATATAATTCAGCTGTCCCTTCTCTGAATTTAAAATATACAATTTATTAAATATATAAAGTTGCTAAGGTTATAATTTTAACAGTTATAGGTGCTTGTTAAAAGATATGACTTAAGTTGTCACAGTGGGCATAATGAAGCAATATTCGATAACACTAACTCCATTTTAAAAAATGGAGATGCCTTACAAGGAAAATAATAAAATACTCTGAATTTTACAAGGCAAGATTTTACGTGAAGTGCTTTGAGGAAATAAATATTGATATAAAAGGAATATAAGCTGAAGATTTTTATGGGAAAAGAAAATATTAAGTTTATTCTACCATGAAGGACCCATTTAGCATAGCTAGAGTTCTTTTTCTTATGCTAAAACACACCTAAAACTTTAAGGGCTTGCACCAATATCTGCAAGATTTGTATATATGCTAAACACAGGTTCATCCAGTTTTACTAACAGGTTAACAATATAAAATGAATACTGGACACGGATTAAAGATAAACATATTAAGATTAGAAAATGACCAATAAGAACCTACTGTCTTTGGCTGATGATTTACTTTTTTATCTTCCAGATCCTTGAATTTTGATCGAAAAGAAATCATTTTCTCTTGAAGTTCTGGTGTACACAGTTCGTACACATCCAACATAAGAGGAAATTTAACATCCTATATACAAACCAAAAGAAAAAGGGTAAACAGACTTATAAAGGTAGTTATTTAAAATATTTATCACACTTTTTTAAGTACTGCTTTCATATTCAAATAAAGTTGAAAATAAGAACTGTAAAAATCACGTGGAAATCTAAGCATTTGAAAATATGTTTATTTTCAATCTTGTCCTAACTTTTTTTTTTTTTTTTTTTTTTGCGGTACGCAGGCCTCTCACTGTTGTGGCCTCCCCCGTTGCGGAGCACAGGCTCCGGACGCGCAGGCTCAGCGGCCATGGCTCACAGGCCTAGCCGCTCTGTGGTATGCGGGATCCTCCCGGACCAGGGCACGAACCCGTGTCCCCTGCACCAGCAGGCGGACTCTCAACCAGTGCGCTACCAGGGAAGCCCGTGGTCCTAACTTTAAGATAAAAAATTTTTTAACTTTTCCATTAAACATTTTAACCCATGAAACTGGCCGCAGAGGAGTTACCAAAAATTTAAACAACAGGGACTTCCCTGGTGGCCCAGTGGTTAAGAATCCACCTCCCAATACAGGGGACACGGGTTCAATCCCTGGTCAGGGAACTAAGATCCCATATACCACGGAGCAACTAAGCCTGCGTGCTCTAGAGCCCACACACAACTAGATAGCCCATGTGCCGCAACTACTGAGCCCGTGTGCTCTGGAGCCCCACACACCACAACTAGAGAGCCCACATGCTGCAATTACTGAGTCTGTGCGCTCTGCAGCCCGTGCGCCACAACTAGAGAGCCCGAGTGCTGCAACTACTGAGCCCACATGCTCTAGGGCCCGTGTGCCACTAGAGAGAAGCCCGCATGCTGCAAAGAGCCCATGCGCCACAACGAAAGATCCCGCATGCTGCAATGAAGATCCCATGTGCTGCAACTAAGACCCAATGCAGCCAAATAAGTTTTTTTTTAATTTAAACAATTAAAGAAGCATTTCAGAAATACTAGACTAGCAGATATTTCAACTACATTTAACCTGTTCCTATGACCCTAAGTATATCTGAAAATGTATTATAAATTTCAGCTCAAGAGGCTAAAATTACATATACCTCTCCCAAGGATCAGACGCTATGGATGCACAGCAGAGCTACAGTTCAACAAAACAGATAAATCATAAGGTTAGCTCTGACGTCAAACGATTACAATTTAAGTATTCCTTGGGCACCAGTAATTTAACACTCTCCTCTCACCTGGAAGAAAGGAACCGCCTAGAATAGAGTGTGTTATATTGCCCCTTACCCCACTCCCGTCCCCAAACCTACTGGACCAGTATCTCTGGAACTGAGGATCTGGTCTAGGGCAATATTTCTGGGGAATGGATGGCATCCATCAGAATTACCTGGGAATCTTTTGAAAAATGTAAGACCTACTAAGGCCCCACTTAATCAGATGCTTGGTGGCAGTTGAGGGGCAGGCGTGTGTATGATTTAAAATAAAAAGGACAATAGATAATTCCAATATATATTCTTGATTAAGAACCACTTGTCTAATGTTAATAACTTCCCTATTTATAGTATTTTAAAGTGAGTTTACCCCTAAAAGAATAAAAAAACCTATTGTAAGTTATGAATTACCTTCAAAGAATTACAATAATTCATTATAGTAAAGTTCATTACTAACCTTAAGAACTTTGGCATTCACAGATTCCTTCTCTTTATAAAAAAATCGAACCATCTGAATAGTCAAGTAAGCAGGCAACCGGCTGATCTTGGACTGAGGAGAAAAAGTGGAAAGAAATTCTGTAACATACAAATACCACGCAAATTTTTAATTCCTCAGTTTGGTAAAAACAAAGACTGGGTAACATTAATTAGCTGGAAACCCTTCTAGTAAATGGAACTGGATTCCAAAACTTACAGATTTGATGTACAAAGCATTTCTTTGCAATGTTGGAGACTGTTTGGTGATTTCTTCCTGAAGTCGCTAAAAAAGAACATAACAGAAGTCCAAACATTAAAGAATTTTCTTCTGCAATACAGTTATATCTTTAATTCTTTTAAAAATTATCAGCACTACTAATTAATAGACAACACACAGGACGTCAACGGATTTATACCCCTGAGAAATAATTTGAATGAAGACAATGTGGGAAGGCTTTTAGATATGGTTCAGTTCTTAAAAGGCATCAATTTTTACTGGCATGAACTCCTCAGAATGTAAATAATATTTGAAGTCTTTTAATTATGACCCAAATGCTCAGATTCTGAGAGTTTATACTGTATTTTATACAACCTAAGGAAGCCTTTCATGGTATTCCTCTACTTATGGATCAACAGAATATTCATATTAGAAGAAAATTAAGAGAATGCAGATAACCCTGTTCTTTACGCTTTATTTAGCAAAGCCTTCCAGAACAAATCAGTTATTGCTAAATCTGAGAAAAGTCGTAACACAGAAAACCTCTGTTAATCTAATAAATGTGGGAAAGCCTTTAGCCATTATATCTTATAACCATCATGTCTGCCATTCCACTCCTTACAGCCTGTGTGACACTGAGCAAGACAGTTATCCCTCTGGGCATCATCTGTAAATGGTGCATGGTCTGTAAATGGTGCTAACAGCATTTAACGTGACAGTGCTATTGTTAGAATTACATGAGTTTGTACATGGAGAAAACTTGGAGAACTATTTGGTATATATTCTATGTTCAACAAGCATGTTATACTTGTATAAAAATTGTTTCAGGTTTGATTTTTTTAAATTACTAATTACAAAAGAAAGCACCATGGAGTAGCTTTTTAACATTTAACCAAGTTTATCTGGCAACAAAGAGGTAAAGAAATGTGGAGCAAAATTACTCAAAAATAAAACGAATGATGATAAGAAATCTAAAAAATTACCAAGACAACAAATACAACATCTCATTAATACATGTTGTTAAAGAAAGAATACATGGTACAATGTTACTCATCAGGTAAGCTACATATCATTATCATCAATTCATGATCATCTAGAAGTTCCAGGTATACTTAGTTTTCCTGGAATTTTATAAAATTACGAAGAATACACCCTGGAGAGTCCCTGCCGAAACATTCTATACCACACTCTCCAATTAACATTTACAGCACGTTTTGATGCCCCAAAACTTGCATCATAATTTTTTATAGGACTTAGGGCGGTAAGCTAGTATCTGTATGCTTTTATTTTTACTTTTTTTTTTAACATCTTTATTGCAGTATACAATGGTGTGTTAGTTTCTGCTTATAATAAAGTGAATCAGCTATACATATACATATATCTCCATATCTCCTCCCTCTTGCATCTCCCTCCCATCCTCCCTATCCCACCCCTCTAGGTGGTCACAAAGCACCGAGCTTAACTCCCTGTGCCGTGTGACTGCTTCCCACTAGCTATCTATTTTACATTTGGTAGTGTAAATGTCCATGCCACTCTCTCACTTCTTCCCAGCTTACCCTTCCCCTTCACCTTGTCCTCAAGTCCATTCTCTACGTCTGCATCTTCATTCCTGTCCTGCCCCTAGGTTCTTCAGAACCATTTTTTTTTCCCTTAGATTCCATATATATGTGTTAGCATATGGTATTTGTTTTTCTCTTTCTGACTCACTTCACTCTGTATGACAGATTCTAGGTCCATCCACCTCACTACAAATAACTCAATTTCGTTTCTTTTTATGTCTGAGTAATATTCCATTGTATATATGTGCCACATCTTCTTTATCCAGTCATCTGTCGATGGACACTTAGGTTGCTTCCATGTCCTGGCTATTGTAAATAGAGCTGCAATGAACATTGTGGTACATGACTCTTTTTGAATTATGGTTTTCTCAGGGTATATGCCCAGTAGTGAGACTGCTGGGTGGTATGGTAACTCTGTTTTTAGTTTTTTAAGGAACCTCCATATGGTTCTCCATAGTGGCTGTATCAATTTACATTCCCACCAACAGTGCAAGAGGGCTCCCTTTTCTCCACACCCTCTCCAGCATTTATTGTTTGTACGTTTTTTGATGATGGGCATTCTGACTTATAATGAGGTGATACCTCATTGTAGTTGTGATTTACATTTCTCTAATGATTAGTGATGTTGAGCATCCTTTCATGTGTTTGTTGGCAGTCTGTATATCTTCTTTGGAGAAATGTTTATTTAGGTCTTCTGCCCATTTTTGGATTGGGTTGTTTGTTTTTTTGTTATTGAGCTGCATGAGCTACTTGTCAATTTTGGAGATTAATCCTTTGTCAGTTGCTTCATTTGCACATATTTTCTCCCATTCTGAGGGTTGTCTTTTCATCTTGTTTATGTTTCCTTTTGCTGTGCAAAAGCTTTTAAGTTTCATTAGTTCCCATTTGTTTTTGTTATTATTCCCATTTCTCTAGGAGGTGGGTCAAAAAGGATCTTGCTGTGATTTATGTCAAAGAGTGTTCTGCCTATATTTTCCTCTAAGAGTTTTATAGTGTCTAGCCTTACATTTAGGTTTTTAATCCATTTTGAGTTTATTGTTGTGTATGGTGTTAGGGAGTGTTCCAATTTCATTCTTTTACATGTAGCTGTCCAGTTTTCCCAGCACCACTTATTGAAGAGGCTGTCTTTTCTCCATTGTATATTCTTGTCTCTTATCAAAGATAAGGTGACCATATGTGTGTGGGTTTATCTCTGGGCTTTCTATCCTGTTCCATTGATCTATCTTTCTGTTTTTGTGCCAGTACCAAACTGTCTTGATTACTGTAGCTTTGTAGTATAGTCTGAAGTCCAGGAGCCTGATTCCTCCAGCTCCGTTTTTCTTTCTCAAGATTGCTTTGGCTATTTGGCGTCTTTTGTGTTTCCATACAAATTGTGAAACTTTTTGTTCTAGTTCTGTGAAAAATGCCATTGGCAGTTTGATAGGGATTGCACTGAATCTGTAGATTGCTTTGGGTAGTACAGTCATTTTCACAATGTTGATTCTTCCAATCCAAGAACATGGTATATCTCTCCATCTGTTAGTATCATCTTTAATTTCTTTCATCAGTGTCTTATAGTTTTCTGTGTACAGGTCTTTTGTCTCCTTAGGTAGGTTTATTCCTAGGTATTTTATTCTTTTTGTTGCAATGGTAAATGGGAGTGTTCCCTTAATTTCTCTTTCAGATTTTTCATCATGTGTATAGGAATGCAAGAGATTTCTGTGCACTAATCTTGTATCCTACTACTTTTACCAAATTCATTGATTAGTTCTAGCAGTTTTCTGGTAGCATCTTCAGGATTATCTATGTATAGTATCATGTCTTCTGCAAATAGTGGCAGCTTTACTTCTTCTTTTCCGATTTGGATTCCTCTTATTTCTTTTTCTTCTCTGATTGCTGTGGCTAAAACTCCCAAAACTATGTTGAATAACAGTGGTGAGAGTGGACAACCTTGTCTTGTTCCTGATCTTAGAGGAAATGGTTTCAGTTTTTCACCATTGAGAACGATGTTGGCTGTGGGTTTGTCATATATGATCTTTATTATGTTGAGGTAAGTTCCCTCTATGCCTACTTTCTGAAGGGTTTATATCATAAATGGGTACTGAATTTTGGGGAAAGCTTTTTCTGCATCTAGAGAGATGATCATATGGTTTTTCTCCTTCAATTTGTTAATATGGTTTATCACATTGATTTGCATATATTTACATATGCTTTTCAAGTGAACTTCTCTTAAAAGCCATTATGCTTCACCACACCTCTTCCCTCAGTTATCACAGGGCAAAGAATAGCACTATTTATCTATCTGTTTCTTATAGAAACATTTACCAATACTTCCCCTAACCAATCTTACCCCAAACTGTAAATGAGAGCTCCCTGACAACAAATAATCTTGTTTTCAATGTAATCCCTGCCCCAATTCACTGCCCATCATTCAAGAGATGTACATATTCCCCCAAACCATATCAAATAAATGTTAGGCAAGCAAAATTGTTCTTTTTTATCAATCTGCTCATTAGGGTGGATTCTTTAGTATGGCACTGGGGAAACAGTACTAACTGAATAATAAGACAAGCAAGTTTTATTTCTGGCTCTGCCACAAACCAATTAAATCACTTAAATTCTAGGGCCTCAACTTTAATACTAGTGCAATGGCAGAATGACTACATGCCCGTATTTGCACAGTACAACCCCAGTTTTTACCTCACAATTATTAATATATCCTCATTATAATACCCTCAGAGGCCTCCTTCGAGCCTCTGGCCACAACATTTTTGTCAACCAATCAATACACAACCTTGTTTTACGTGTGTTTCTGCTATTTAATGACACCTTAACATACACTGAACTCACAGTCAAGTAAACTATAACTCATCCCTGAATGAAGCTTATCTAACAAAGGTTATTTTCTCCTTAAGGCACATCACAGCCTTCTTGCACTTAGAACACCAGACAGCACTTCAGCATTATGCCTGAAGGCCATTATAAACAGCAAGATCACCAACAAAAAGCACAAAAATGCAAGAAATGTGGCATTAAAATTACTGCAAAAAGGGTACTTGTTTATAGTATGAGCACTGAAACAAGAAGGCAGAGCAGGCTTCCCTGGTGGCGCAGTGGTTGAGAGTCCGCCTGCCGATGCAGGGGACACAGGTTCGTGTCCCGGTCCGGGAAGATCTCACATGCCGCGGAGTGGCTGGGCCCGTGAGCCATGGCCGCTGAGCCTGCGCGTCCAGAGCCTGTGCTCCGCAATGGGAGATGCCACAACAGTGAGAGGCCCGTGTAGCGCAAAAAAACAAAAGGCAGAGCATCACCTTTGGGGACCTCAGGTGAAACAGCGTGAGTCAGGCAACTCAAAATTTTTGTCACCCTGTGCATATCTACAAATGACCATGAAAGCACCATGAGTACTGATGTTGGGGTTACAAATACATTTTAGCAAGTAGGTGTATTTGCAAATACAGAATCTACGAACAATGGGGAGGAACTGCAATTGTCCTTACCAACTTAAGTCCTGTAAAAAGATACTTGACTTCTTGATTGATAAAACAGCTAAGCTGAAGCTGACTTTCCTTTCCTTTACTGACTTCTTCTTCTTCAGATTCTGTACATTTCATGCTTTGAAAAATAAGATAAGGAATTTTCCAATAGGCATTCAATTTGTTATATAATCTTGAATAAGTTATCCTAATGCTATTAAAATTAATAGCATCATTCACTGGTATTTAAAACATTTCAGTCTTCCAATAGAGATTCATTTTAATATACTTAAAAATGCTCATTCACTTACCAACAATACGGATTAATGAATGTGTGTAAAAGGATAAACTCTCAACAAATTTAAGTTGGTATTTATAGTCTTAAAATGGTCTTAATAACCCAACGATAGATGAATCTTTTTCTAAGTTTCCACCCATGATGTAGAAAATAGTATTCTCCTAAATTCATGTTTTATTAATTATATCAATCTCATGTATATAATTTAGCTGATTTATCCCATTTCATAATTAAAAATTAATTCTCTATGAGGTGAATTAATGAGGTATTCTGATAAAGGTGTTCTTAGGAAAAAATATGAATGTCCTTAAAGAGTACATTTATCTAAACTTCAAGAGCACTCCAAAGGGTGTATTTTTCCAAATTCCTAATTTCCATATTTTTTAAGCATAAAAACCTCTGAAGAATTTTCCTTCATATCCCACCCACCACTCCAGCAGGCAACAACGCTATTTATACCAATTCACTTCTAAGTTACGATTACAGTCATACTAATCTTGGCTCATAAGGATACGTAGTTTCAAATTCAACTCCGAAGAACTGATCAATTAAACTTTTCTTTTTAGAAGGTGTCACTGCTGGTACAGATGAAGAATCTGTCTGCAAAAGTTAAGATGAAATAAAAATTCCAACTTTACTTCATATGGATATTAATGTACATTGGCTCCCACACAATCCAGTTTAGTAACACACATTTAGACTTTTTAAAATGTAATCCCTTTCTGTAAAATTCTTCTACTGATCAAAAAATATTACCAAAAAATTACAGATGCTCAATAATCTCAATTGATTAAATTTAGCAAATAATTCATTGAATTCAAGCATCAAATGCAAGCTGTCAAGTTCCAACTACAGATTCAGCATCTAAAGTATTCAAGTACATGTCTACCTATTAAGATGAACTGACTTTAGGGTGGGGGTGGGATAGAGAATCAAAGTCTATATTCACAAATGTATTTCAATTACCTCTTTAACAGTATCATCCTCTATAGCTTCCAATTTCTGTTGCAATACTCGCATCATTTGTATCCAACATTCATTAGCATCCTGTAATTTAAAAAGTGACACAGTAAGTAATCCTGGCTATTACAGTGTTTGATCTATAAAATGCTTCCAAAGTAATTACTGTTTCCTTAGAGAAGGGGAAGGAAGTTTTTTTCTTAAAAAATATTAAGCCAAATTAAATATTATATGATCTTCAAAACAATGAAGAATTCCAGAATAGTTTATTCATTCATTCAAGAGATGTTTCGTGAATTCATCATTATGCTAAACACTATTCTAGACACTAGGAATACACAACAGTCAACAAAACAGAAAAAGTTCTAATGGGGAACATAAACAAAATATAACAAATTCAAGTGAAGAGAGGGTTATGAAGGAAAAAAAAGCAATATGGGAGCTGAAAGTGATTAGGGGATTGTCAACAAACACATGAAGGATACTCAACATCACTAATCATTAGAGAAATGAAAATCAAAACTACAATGAGGGGCTTCCATGGTGGCGCAGTGGTTGCGAGTCCGCCTGCCGATGCAGGGGACACAGGTTCGTGCCCCAGTCTGGGAAGATCCCACATGCCGCAGAGCGGCTGGGCCCGTGAGCCATGGTCGCTGAGCCTGCACGTCTGGAGCATGTGCTCCATAACGGGAGAGGCCACAACAGTGAGAGGCCTGCGTACCGCAAAAAAAAAAAAAAAAAAAAAAAAAAAACTACAATGAGGTATCACCTCACACTGGTCAGAATGGCCATCGTCGAAAAATCTACAAACAATAAATGCTGGAGAGAGTGTGGAGAAAACGGAAACCTCTTGCACTGTTGGTGGGAATGTAAATTGACACAGCCACTATGGAGAACAGTATGGAGGTTCCTTAAAAAACTACAAATAGAACTACCATACGACCCAGCAATCTCACTACTGGGCATATACCCTGAGAAAACCATAATTCAAAAAGAGACATGTACCACAGTGTTCACTGCAGCTCTATTTACAATAGCCAGGACATGGAAGCAACCTAAGTGTCCATCGACAGATGAATGGATAAAGAAGATGTGGCACATATATACAATGGAATATTACTCAGCCATAAAAAGAAACGAAATTGAGTTATTTGTAGTGAGGTGGATGGACCTAGAGTCTGTCATACAGAGTGAAGTAAGTCAGAAAGAGAAAAACAAATACCATATGCTAACACATATACATGGAATCTTAAAAAAAAAAAAAAAGGTTCTGAAGAATCTAGGGGCAGAACATGAACAAAGATGCAGATGTAGAGAATGGACTTGAGGACAAGGGGAGGGGGATGGGTAAGCTGGGACGAAGTCAGACAGTGGCATGGACATATATACACTACTAAATGTAAAACAGATAGCTAGTGGGAAGCAGCTGCATAGCACACGGAGATGAGCTAGGTGCTTTGTGACCACCTAGAGGGGTGGGATAGGGAGGATGGGAGGGAGATGCAAGAGGGAGGAGATATGGGAATATATGTATATGTATAGCTGATTCACGTTGTTATAAAGCAGAAACTAACACACCATTGTAAAGCAATTATACTCCAATAAAGATGTTAAAAAAAAAAAAAGAAAGTGATTAGGGGAAGGGAAGTGTGCTGTTTCAATAGGACTGTCAAGGAAAGCCTCTGATGCCTTGACATTTGAGCCATGATACCTGAATGAGGTGAGGAAGCAAGCCATGCACCTGGGAGCCAAAGGAACAAGAGCAAAGGCCCTACCGAAAGAGGATACTTGGGGGGTTTTTTAAAAATAGCAAGGAAGTCAGTGTATCTGGAGAGAATTGAGCAAGGGGAAGAGTAGCACATGATAAGCTCAGAGAGGGAGCCAGGAGCTAGACTGTTTAGGACTGAGACAGAAAGTCACTAGGAGGTACTGAACAAGGAAACCAGCATAATCTTATTTACATTTTTAAAAGGACTCTGGGGCTGTATAGAGAAACACCACAAAAGGCAGAAGCAAGATGATCAGTTAACAGACTACTGCACCTCTCCAGGCAAGAGATAATGGTGGTGTGAACTACAGAGGACTGATTATTTGTATTTCCAAATATAATCCAGTAAGTGTAGGACGCCTAAATTTTACATTTACAAAATAAAAACCACAGAACCTTGCCCTGATTACCTGTTGAAGATATTGTCCTTGTTCGCCCTTCTCTGCAAACTGTGGAAAAGCCATGTGCAAAAACTGCAGTAGAATAATAGGTGGAATACTAGAAGAAGTTTTATCCATGGAATCAAACAAATCTCTAAGGGCTTAAAAACAAAGCAAATACTTCCTTAGTAAAATAGTGACATATTTAATACATGCTACTGTAAATTAATTCTCAATTAATACCAAGAAATGCCTATTATTTTTAGGTATATGTATTCCTTTTGCAATTGTTGGATCCCTAATAAGAAAATAATTTGTTTTTAAATCTTAACTCACCAGAAGACTTTACAATACAATCACTAGATATAAACAATGTCTCTCTCTCTCCTTGACAGCCTTTGTCTTCCCTAATAAAGCAAGGTATATTCATTTAATACAGACAACACATAACTTCTGTCTAGGAATCACAGAGGCATGATGTTACAGTTCCGCCATTATCAGGACGTCAGGTAACCACTCCCAGCCCTCCTCCCTTTAAGCCCATACTTGGTTCCCGTGTACTGAACTCCTGAGTATTGAAATCTGGAGTATGTTTAAATGAAGTATGTTATCCTCTCTCAACATGACCATAAATCCCATGATGGTCATAAACTCAACCCTGCTCTTGAGTTCAGAATACTTTTTTCTCTGTTGACTCCCTAGCTATCACACCTTGCCCTTACTTCATGTATAGCAAAACTCTAATCTAGCTTATCTTGCCTTGTTTTGTTAACTAAAATGTGAAATGTTATCATTAGTATACAGACTATTTAGCATAGCAAATACTAAAATATAACATCTCAGCACAAAGTAAGTACTCAATGAAATGTTCCTGAATAAAACTACTAAACACAATGTTTAAAAAATATTTTAGGAGGTAGAGCTGAAATTATGCATCCCTACTAAGCTAATAATTTTTAAAATAAAAAAAGCCTAAATTGTAATAACACTTTAAAGGATACACTTCTCAAAAAAAAAAAAAAAAGAAAAACAAGAAAAAAACCCAGATGATTTAATATATACCATGAACAGAGCATCTCAAATACTTCACTAGTTTGAAAGAAAAAGGTCAAAAGACACACTATACATTAAGAGACTAATGAGACATAACAACATAACTAAGTGCAATGTGTGATCCTAAATTGGCTCCTGAAGCAAAAAAGAAAAACAACTTTATAATGGGCAGTACAGGGTTAATTGGCAAAATTTAATCAAGTCAGTATTACGAGTTAACATCAGTGTTAAACTCCCAGACTTTGAAAAATAACCATCTTGTGGCTATGAATGTCCTTATTCTCAGGAAATACATACTGAGGTATTCAGGAACAAAAAACAGGATGTCTGCAACTTATTCTCAAATGGTTCAGAAAAAAAGAACATGCATTACACAGAATGATGAACCAGATGTGACAAAAAGTTAGTAACTGGTGAATTCTTGCAACTTTTCTGTGAACTGAAATTTATTTCAAAATAAAAACTTAAAAAATCAAGAAGCAAAAAGTAAAGAACGGTATTTTTCATCCCATAAATACTGCAAACCTCCTGTAAGACTCTGGAGAAGCTGTTGAAATTCTGAGCAACTCTTAGATACGTAAGTTACAAGATGAACTAGATATATGATCACATTTTCCCAGTAAAAACTTCATTTCAGGGGGCTTCCCTGGTGGCGCAGTGGTTGAGAATCTGCCTGCTAATGCAGGGGACATGGGTTCGAGCCCTGGTCTGGGAGGATCCCACATGCCGCAGGGCAACTAGGTCGGTGAGCCACAACTACTGAGCCTGCGTGTCGGGAGCCTGTGCTCCGCAACAAGAGAGGCTGCGAGAGTGAGAGGCCCGCGCACCGCGATGAAGAGTGGCCCCCACTTGCCACAACTAGAGAAAGCCCTCGCACAGAAATGAAGACCCAACACAGCAAAATTAAATAAATAAATTAATAAACTCCTACCCCCAACATCTTCAAAAAAGAAAACAAAACATTTCAACAAATGAATCTACTTTCAGGGAAAAAGGTTAGAGGAAAATCTCACTAATTCCAAATGATGCAAAGAAACCTACTGTTTATAGTATTACAAATTAATGATTGACCACAATGAGATACCATTTCACACCCCTAGAATGGCGATAATCAAAGACATTCAATACCTAGTGTCAGTGAGGATACAAAGAAATCAGAATCTTCATACATGCTGGGAGGAATATAAGATGATGCAGCTGCTTTGGAAAACAGTCTGGCAGTTCCTCACATAGTTACCATGTGACCCAACAATTCCTCTCCTAGACATATACCCAAGAGAAATGAAAACATATGTCCACACAGACTTGTACACAAATGTTTAGCAATATTTATATTGGTCAAGAAGTGGAAACTACCCAAATGTCTTATCAATGATGAAAGGATAAATGAAATGTGATATATCCAATACAATGGAATCTTACTCAGCAATAAAAAGGAATGAAGTACTGATACATGTTTACGATGTGGCTGAACCTCAAAAACATTCTAAGTGAAAGAAGCCATCAAAACAGACCATGTATTGTACAATTCCATTTATATCAACATTCTAGAATTGGCAAATCCGCAGACTGACAGTAGATTACTGGTTGCACAGGGCTGGTAGTAGTGACAGGAAACAGGGTGACTGCTGTTACAGGATTTATTTTCTAGTGATGAAAATATTCTAAATTTGATTGTGGTGATGACTGCATAACTCTATGAGTAAACTAAAAAACAGTGAATTGTATAATTTAAATGGGTGAATAGTACGGTATGTGAATTATCTCTCAATAAAGACATTACAGGGCTTCCCTGGTGGCGCAGTGGCTGGAGTCTGCCTGCCGATGCAGGGGACACGGGTTCATGCCCCGGTCTGGGAAGATCCCACATGCCGTGGAGCGGCTGGGCCTGTGAGCCATGGCCGCTGAGCCTGCGCGTCCGGAGCCTGTGCTCTGCAGCGGGAGAGGCCACAACAGTGAGAGGCCCGCGTACCGCCAAAAAAAAAAAAAAAAAAAAGTCCCAAGTTGTTTAATGTAAGTGTAAGTACTCTAATTTTAATGAGGTGATGTTTTAAAAATACATTTTGAAAAGATACTAAAAAAACTGTGAGTGAAAAATGACGTTTATTGAATACCATACTCCCTCTTGAAAAGTAGTATATTTAAGATACTGACCTGCAGTAATATACTGTGCTGAAGCCATTTCCCCTGAAGCTCTCAAGGCACCTGCATACCTAGGAACATTAAGACAGAATTAAATATTCACTTTATTCTGAAATTCAAATGGGAAGAAATTAGTTCAAAGGACTTATTATGAAACCCTCAACTACAAGTTTCTCTGAGTTGTTCCCACCATTTTTTCTTCTCTTCTGGTCTTGTTCCTTTAAGAATTACATGGGCAAAAAAGGACTGCTAAGAAAAAACGGAAATTAGATGAATGAAGCCTACTTTAAATTCTTTCCTCTTGTCTAACTCATCTATAACATTTTCTAAAAATTGTGTAAACAAAAAAGTACATATAGCTGACTCACTTTGTTATACAGCAGAAACACAACATTATAAAGCAATTATACTCCACTAAAGATGTTAAAAAAAATAAAATTAAAAAGCACATATTTAATATCCATTATTACAAAGAAAATAAAATATAATTTCAGAAATGAAGAAAAAAATCATTAGATCAAAAACATTAGATCAGGGCTTCCCTGTTGGCGCAGTGGTTGAGAGTCTGCCTGCCAATGCAGGGGACACGGGTTCGTGCCCCGGTCTGGAAAGATCCTACATGCCGCGGAGCAGCTGGGCCCGTGAGCCACGGCCACTGAGCCTGCGCATCCGGAGCCTGTGCTTCGCAACGGGAGAGGCCACAACAGTGTACCCGTGTACCGCAAAAACAACAAAAACAAAAACACAAACAAACAAAAAAAATTAAATCAAAATCAATAAATCTATATTCAGCACTAACTTCCTACACAACACTAAATAAGTCACTTAAATTTCAAGTCAGTTTTCTCACCTATAAAATGAAGGGTTCCTATTAAATGATTTCTAAATTCACTTTTATGATTCTCAGTTAATTTACAGCAGTACAAAGGACTGGCCACCCTAAAGGAAATACCCAAACCACTGTAGTTACTTATACAATGTTTTACGACAAAGGATCAAAAATTATCATTCAGGTAAAAACACCGGGCAATGGGAGAGATCCCACAAAACTAATATAAGATCAGTGTTTACTTGGGGGAGATGGGCAGTTGACTGGGAAAAGGTACAATAAAACGTCCTGGGATGATGAAAATGTTCTATATATCTGATTGTAAAATGAGTTACAGAGAATTTGCATTTGTCAAAACTGATCACACTGAACACATAAGATGCATACATTTCACTAGACGTAAATTATATTCCAATTTAAAAAAAAAGGGGACTTCCGTGGTGGCACTGTGGTTAAGCATCTGCCTGCCAATTCAGGGGACATGGGTTCGATCCCTGGTCCAGGAAGATCCCACATGCCGCAGAGCAACTAAGCCCATGTGCCACAACTACTGAGCCTGTGCGCTGCAACTACTGAGACTGTGCTCTGCAACAAAACAAGCCACTGCAATAAGAAGCCCACACACTGCGATGAAGAGTAGCGCCCGCTCACCGCTAGAGAAAGCCTGTGGAGCAACGAAGACCCAATGCAGCCAAGAAAGAAAAAAAAAACTCTGTGCTTATGTAAGTGAATGAAAGAGGTCACAGAAAATATTATGTTAAATTATACTCAATGGAATAATTTTCTTTCTTTTTTTCAATTGTTTAGATCTTTTGGAAACTCTTGCAACTAAAAAATTCTTAATTTTTCAATATACAATAATGCATGTTGTCTAAATTATATATGTTCATTTAAAAAATAAAAATCATATGGGCTTCCCTGGTGGCGCAGTGGTTGAGAGTCCGCCTGCCGATGCAGGGGACACGGGTTTGTGCCCTGGTCCGTGAAGATCCCACATGCCGCGGAGCGGCTGGGCCCGTGAGCCATGGCCGCTGAGCCTGCGCGTCCGGAGCCTGTGCTCCACAACGGGAGAGGCCACAACAGTGAGAGGCCCGTGTACCGCCAAAAAAAAAAAGAAATCATAATAGTTTCCCTGTCAGACAGTTTAGCAACTTTTTAAAGGGCACTTCTGAAGTTAAAACAAAGTACTCATAAAGTAGATGCATCCCATCTACTGTATGTAATTACATAACTGCCACTGTTATGAATTTACATCTAGTTACAGGGTAACATGAGTAGGTAACTATTACTACGTTTATGACAAAAGCTGCATTAATGAATTATCAATCTTTTTTTTATTATCTGAGAACAGAAAAATCATAGCTAATTTAATACCATCCCCCTAAAACTCTCAATATTATACCAAGAAAACTTGTAAGTCCTAATTAAGATAAAACCATCCAATAAGCCAAACATTCATAATGAACTTCACAAAGAAAAAACTGCTAGAAAAGAGGAGGAATTGACAGGGGTACTAAGAGTTTTAACAGATACAAATACTGAGAGGTTTTTCAGACAAAAGAACCAATAGAGTACCTTTCATAATCTTTGCAAATAAATAAAAATTAAATAATGATATAGAAAATCTGAATGTAATTAATAAACTTAGGGCTTCCCTGGTGGCGCAGTGGTTGAGAGCCCACCTGCCGATGCAGGGGACACAGGTTCGTGCTCCAGTCTGGGAAGATCCCACATGCTGTGGAGCGGCTGGACCTGTGAGCCATGGCCGCTGAGCCTGCGCGCTGAGCCTGTGCTCCGCGGCGGTAAAGGCCACAACAGTGAGAGGCCCGCGTACCGCAAAAAAAACAAAAAGAAACCAAAAAAAACAAATAAACTTAATGCCTATTATACTTTATCACCTACAAAAAGAGGATGCCTTGACTTTTCTATCATCTGTGAAATATTCACAACATTCAGTCACAGATCAGATCAACCCAAACATTCATTGACATAAAAATGAATAATTATTTGGTATTATATACATACAATGGTGTACCCTACAGCAGGGGTCCCCAACCCCCGGGACACTAAATGGTACTAGTATGTAGCCTCTTAGGAGCCCAGCCGCACAGCAGGAGGTGAGCAGCAGGCAAGGGAGAGAAGCTTCATCTGTATTTACAGCTGCTCCCCATCGCTCGCGTCACTGCCTGAGCTCCGCTTCCTGTCAGATCATCGGCCTCATTAGATTCTCATAGGAGTGCAAACTCTACTGTGAACTGCGCATGTGAGGGATCTAGGTTGCTTGCTCCTTATGAGAATTTAATGCCTGATGATCTGAGGTGGAGCTGAGGCAGTGATGGGGAGTGGCTACAAATACAGATTATCATTAGCAGAGAGGTTTGACTGCACAGAGACCATAATAAACCAACTGCTTGCAGACTCATATCAAAACCCCATCAGTGAGTGGCAAGTGAAAACCAGCTCAGGGCTCCCACTGATTCTGCATTATGGTGAGTTGTGTAATTATTTCATTATATATTATAATGTAATAATAACAGAAATAAAGTGCACAATAAATGTAATGCTCTGAATCATCCCGAAACCATTCCCCCCCCACCCCCACACTGGTCCATGAAAACACTGTCTTCCATGAAACCAGTCCCCGCTGCCAAAATGCTGGGGACCACTGCCCTACAGCATGAACATGAATGAACACACACACAACATGGAAAAGCCAAATATAACGAGCCTGACTCAAATGAACATAATCTGTATGTTTCTGTTCATGAAGAGTTCGAAATAAGCAAAATTACTCAAAATTAGAAGTCAGGTGAGTATAACAACTTTGCAAAGAAGGGTGGGGGCAGTGGATAGGAAGGGATTGGTGAGGGGATTTTTGGAGTGCTAACAGAGTTCTGTTGATCCCCATCAGTTACAGGAACGTGTTCACTCTGGGATAATTCATTTGTATATGTTTCTATATAATTCAATAATTAAAAGCAAACTTTGGTTTTGCACAGCAAAGGAAACCATAAACAAAACGAAAAGACAACAGGAGAAAATATTTGCAAATGATGCAACAGACAAGGGCTTAATTTCCAAAATATACGAACAGCTCATACAGCTCAACAACGAAAAAACAAACAAGCCAATCCAAAAATGGGCAGGGACTTCTCTGGTGGTCCAGTGGGTAAGCCTGCACACTCCCAATGCAGGGGGCCTGGGTTTGACCCCTGATTAGGGAACTAGATCCCACATGCATGCCGCAACTAAACAGTCCACATGCTGCAACTAAGAAGCCCGCGTGCAGCAACTAGGAAGTCCAGATGCCACAACTAAGGATTCCGCATGCCGCAACAAAGATCCTGCATGCTGCAACTAAGACCCAATGCAGCAAAAATAGTATAAATAATAATAAATTTTTTAAAAATAATAATACCTTTAAAAAAAGTCTACAAATAACAAATGCTGGAGAGGGTATGGAGAAAAGGGAACCCTCCTTACACAGTTGGTGGGAATATAAGCTGGTGCAGCCACTGTGGAAAACAGTATGGATGTTCCTCAGAAAAGTAAAAATAGAATTACCATATGATCCAGCAATTCTACTCCTGGACATATATCTGGACAAAACTATAATTCAAAAAGATACATACACCCCTATGTTCATAGCAGCACTGTTCACAATAGCCAAGACATGGAAACAACCTAAATGTTCATCGACAGCTGAATGGATAAAGAAGATGTGGCACATACATACAATGGAACACTACTCAGTCATAAAAAAAGAAAGAAATAATGCCATTTGCAGCAACACGGATACAACTAGAGACTGTCATACTAAGTGAAGTAAGTCAGAAACAGAAAGCCAAATACCATATGATATCACTTATATGTGGAATCTAAAATATGACACAAATGAACCTATCCCAGAAACAGAATCATGGACATAGAGAACAGACTGGTGGTTGCCAAGGGGGCGGGGGTTGGGGGGGGGAGTGGGAGGTTGCGGTTATCAGATGTAAGCTTTTATATACAGAATGGATAAAACAAGGTCCTACTGTATAACACAGAGAACTATATTCAATATCCTGTGATAAACCATAATGGAAAAGAATATTAAAAAACCAGAATATATGTATGTATAACCAAATCCCTTTGCTGGACAGCAGTAATTAACACAACACTGTAAATCAACTATACTTCAATAAAAAAAGCAAAAAACAAAAAACTTGGGGCAAAAGGAAAAGATAAGAATTTATAACTTATTTTTTAAATATTTATTTATTTTGACTACACCAGGTCTTAGTTGTGGCGTACGTGATCTTTAGTTGTGGCATGCGGGCTGCTTAGTTGCGGCAAGTGGACTACTTAATTGCAGCATGCAAACTCTTACTTGTGGCATGCATGTGGGATCTAGTTCCCCAACCAGGGATCGAACCCGGGCCCCCTGCATTGGGAGCACAGTGTCTTACCCACTGGACCACCAGGCAAGTCCCTTTTATAACATTTTTTAAAAAACATCTGAGCAATCTCATCTAATGAATAGAAAACAAGCAAAATCTCAGAATTAAATACTTTCATTCCTACATGAGAATAAATTAATGATCCAAGCATGCAACTTAAAAAATAATATAACAAGCCTAAGGAAAACAGAAATAAAACATTAATACAAACAAAAGTAGAACGAATCAGACAACTGAAAGAACTGAGTGAATAAATCTAATAGCTGATTCTGTGAAAAATACACAAACCTCTGGCAAGGTAATCAAAAGAGAAAAAATAACTAATATGAAATAAAAATGGAGAAAAAAATAGATCCCAAAACAGAGTAACTCATATGCTAAAATAGTTTAAAGACATAGGGACAAATTCGTAGGAAAAAATAAATTACCAAAACTGACTCAAAAAGACACAGAAAATGGACATTTAAAATGCCCCAAAAAGGGCTTCCCTGGTGGCGCAGTGGTGGAGAATCCGCCTGCCAATGCAGGGGACACAGGTTCGAGCCCTGGTCCAGGAGGATCCCACATGCCACAGAGCAACTAAGTCCATACGTCACAACTACTGACCCTGCGCTGTAGAGCCTGTGAGCCACAGCTACTGAGCCCATGTGCTGCAACTACTGAAGCTTGCATGCCTAGAGTCCATGCTCTGCAGCAAGAGAAGCCAACACAATGAGAAGCCCGTGCACCGCAACGAAGAGTAGCTCCCACTCGCCACAACTAGAGAAAAGCCCATGCGCAGCAATGAAGAACCAACACAGCCAAAAATAAATAAATAAATTTATAAAAATAAATAAAATGCCCCCAAAAAAGCTGGGTCCAGCCAATTTTATTCTATCAATTCTAAGTTCTATCAAGAATAGATCATTCCTCTACAAATTTGAAAATGAAAGTAAAATAGCAGTCTAGTAATTGCTAATGAAAAGACTATTTTGTACTTACTAAGAGTTGGCTTGCCAGTCTCCAATAAGACAAAAATACTGTCATGTGATACTGTCTTTTACAAGTAACATAGAATTTTCAAGAGTAATTTTTATTATATACACTTTTCACTTTAGGTTCTAAATTTAGAACTCCCGCATTAAGATGAGGTTCCACTGTTGGGCAGCATCAAGCAAACCAGATTTTATCTGCAGGTATTGTTCTTGGCCCTCACTGCTTCTCTTCAGCTAATCCAGCCTGTTTCTCTTAAATGCGTTTTCTTTCTACTCTTCATCAGTATACATCCCACTCTCCAGAACCTGCCATACATTTGAGGATGAACTTCAGCATCTCCAACAGTAAAGCATCTTTCATGGAATTGTCCTCTTTTCTTTCATTCCTATTTTATCAGTTAGTGTCATTTTCCCAAAGACATACAACCCCATCCACATCATTCTGTATCGATTAAGTTAGTAAGTACAGGGGCTTCCACCCTCTTACAACAACTTAGAATTCAAAATAGTTTACCTGGTTTCAAGAAAATGGAAGCAACAAGATGAAATCTCCCTGCTTATAAAAAACTCAGAGAAGTTAACTCCAAAACATGAAAGAGAGCTCTCCTTGACGTAGAGGCTATAATAAGGAATCCCAGATGAAAAAAGTAAAGAGGAAGTCTTGGAAATAAGGCAAATCTGTCCCAACTAGCCACCCTCTATGACAGGGAGCTGCCCCAGCAAGCTACTCATTCAGATAATTTGCACTTGGGACACAAGAGAATACACTGCATAAGATAAGTACACCATCTTCAAAGAAATGAAGATCTATATATCCAAAGAGAACAAAGTTAAAGGACCAAACAGGAAAAAAAAAAAACCTTTAAATAAGAATACTTTGGAGCCTCAGAGAAATAAAAGCAGGAATCATATCCAAAACTTAAGAAAGGGAGATTTTATTAAAAAGAAGGTTGTGATAAATGAGCAGTTGTGAAACAAAGCTAACGTACAAATCAGTGAAATGTAAAACAGAACTGAGGCATTCTCCTAGAACACAGCACATAAAAATAAAAGTGCAGAGAAAAAAAAGACATTAGCAACAGATCCAAGAACCCCAATATTTAGAATATAAGAGGAAGGTAAAATAGAAGAGAAGCAATATCTGAAGAAATAATGGCTAAGAATGTCCCAGAGTTTAGGACAACAGTCCTCAGACTAAAAGCACCCACTGAGGGCTAAATGAGATAAATAAAAGAAAACCCACACTTAGGACTGTTGGAAAACGTTGAAAACAAAAATAAAGAGAAAACCCTAAAAGTTACTGACAAAAGATTAAGAATAGAGATTGATATCAGACCTCTCATCAGTAACCATGGGCACACTACAACAGTGGGGAAATAACTATGAATCTCTGAGGAAAAATAACTGACTTTAACATTTCCCAGCAAAGCTGTTCTGAAACAGTACCCGTTTACTTGGTAGTCTTCCTCCATCAGACCATCAGTACCTTGAAAACAGGTGCTCTGTCTTATGCACTGGCAGTATATTAGTGGCAATCTAGGCAACTTCATGTAAATACCTGACAAGTGTTCACTTCAGAGAAATTCGGAAAACCTTCAGTTACTCTCAGGTTTCTGCATGTCCCTTCTCTCTCCTCTCTACTGCTCAATTTTATCAAAGCATTTCACAAGCCAGTAGGGGAGAAAAAACCACACAGCATTCATAAAGCTAAGAATCCAAACTGTAGTTCAGAATTCCACCACATATTAATAACTGGCAATGTATGAATCAAAACAGATGTAATAAATGTAGTCAGAATTAAATTACATATTTTTTAAAGTTACACATTTATACTCACTGAAGAGAAGGGACCCTCATTTTATAGACTATTTGATATGTTCTCAAAACATGGATAACTGTTTACTGTAAATACAATAGTATAAAAACAAAGTTCTATTTCTTTTAAAAACCGTTACTCACTGGTATAAGGATAAACATACAACGTATGTGTTTCTAGACTAGAATCGAGAATCCAATCTTACTTTTTATTACATACATTATGGTCAATTAATTTTCAAAAAAGGTGCTAAGACAATTCAACAGGAAAGACTAGTCTTCTCAACAAATGGTACTGAAAGAACTAGACATCCGCATGCAAAAGAATGGGGAAAACTACCTCCCACCATACAAAAAAATCACCTAAAAATGGATCATAGACCTAAATGTAAGAGCTAAAACTATATAACTCATAAAAAAATTTTATGACCTAGAAATTAGGCAATGGTTTCTTACATATGACACCAAGAAAAAAAATTCAACTACGTCAAAATTTAAATTTTCTGTGCTACAAGAATGCGGTCAAGAAAGTGAAAAGACAACTCACAAAATGGAAGAAAATATTCGCAAATTACCTGAAAAAGGACTTGTACCCAGAATATATGAAGAACACTTACAACTGAATAATAAAAAGACAAACCATTTAAAGCATAGGAAAAGGATATGCTGATCAGACATTTCTACAAAGATATACAAATGGCCAATAAGCACATGAAAAGATGCTCAACATCATTAGTCACTAGGTAAATACAAATGAGGGCCACAGTGAGATACCATTTCACCCTTAGGATGGCTATAATCAAAGACAGAGTCCCAAGATGGCAGCCACCATGAAGATGACTGCATAGATGTCAATGTTACATCTGAAGATCAACAAAAGATAAATGTGCACAGAATACAAGTAGAATCACAGTTAAAGGAAGAAACAGAATTAAAAAAGAAACAACTCCAAAATTTAGGAGATGCTTGTGAGGATATCACACTTGCAGATGACAACTGCTTAATGATATCTCATCAGATTAGTGATGTTTTCATTAGCCATTCTCAAGAAGAAACTTCAAGAAATGTTAGAAGAAGCAAAGAAAAATTTCCAAAAAGAAACTGATACCTTAGAATCCAGAGTGGAATCAATGCAGCAGGTGTTAGCAGATTTGAAAGTTTAGTTATATGCAAAACTGGAGAACAGCATAAACCTTGAAGCAGGAGAACGCTAAACATTTTACAATACTTTTAAAATGTTGCTCAACAGAGGTTACCATGTGACCGAGCAACCCACTCATAATCAAGAGAAATGAAAACAACTCATCTGCACAAAAACTTGTGCTTGAGTGTTCATAGCAGCATTATTCATAATAGCTAAAATATGGAAACAATCCAAATGTCCATCAACTGATGGATAAACAAAACATAGTATATCCATACAATGGAATATTATTCATCCATACAAAGGAATGAAGTATTGAATCATGCTACAACATGGATGAACGTAGAAAACATTATGCTAAGTAAAAGAAGCCAGTCAGCAAAAAGACCACGTACTGTATGATCCCATTAATATGAAATGTCCAGAATAGGCAAATCTGTAAGACAAAAAGTAGATTAATGGTTGCCTAGGGCTGGAGGTGGGAAAGGTATAAGGAGCGACTGCTAATGAGTATGAGGTTTCTTCTTGGGGGGCAGGGGAATATTCTGAAATTAGACCATGGTGATGGTTGCACAACCTTGTGAATATAATAAAGACCATCTAATTGAACATGTTAAAAGGGTGAATTGTACGATAAATGGATTATATCACGATAAAGCTGCTAATATATATATATATATATATATGACATAAAACAATCTCTCTTCTGTCTTACCTTTTAAGGGCATCTTTGAGTTCAGGTACAGAACGAATACACTGAACTGTAGCATTCATGTAACAAGTGTTACCAAGGTTTGTCAATCCACATGGTAATTCCATCTGATAAGGAAAAGGATTAAATCATTTTTAAAAGATGACACAGCATATATAAATCACTAAACACACTGAAGCAAATACAATTTACCAACTCATACCAATTTATTCTACCTTAACAATGTTTTATTTCCCTAACAAAAAATTTTACTTGCATCATGCGGACAATCATCCTGTTTTAATTCCCTTCTTAAAAATAATAAGAAAACAATCATATCAGTTCTGCCTCATCTGCAGGTTTATCACTGGAAGAGGGTAACAAAATATATACAGAAACACTTCAAAAAAATGAATGGTACTATATAAATGCTGGGTAGTAAAAATAATAATAATATTTGACAAGTGTGTGTTGGCCAGTTTCTAAACCAACACTGCATTTAAATTAAGGATAAACTGTATATTTTCAACATGGAAGGTTTTAAGAATTTAAATATCCCAGCATTTAAACTATTTAACTTCTTTGAGCCTGTTTTCCCATAAAATAACAGTAAACATTTAAATAGCACTATCTGCCAGACACATATTTATTACAGATATTCACTGACTTTATAATGAATTATTCAATTAAAATAGGATTCCTTGAGCCCATTTCAAAGATAAAACTTTTATTTACTGCTAATAACATCTATCTTAATATTGATTAAATCTTCAAAACATGTAGATGCTTTCTGAAAGGCATCTTACTAACTGTATTTCTTAAAAGTAGTGATCAAATATATAAAATGTGGTATGTCTTACAGCAGATGCTAACTGTTCTTCTGTCATGTCTTCTACGAAGACAGTTTTAGCTGAGGGTTCCTCAGGAAGAGCATCTGCTGACCCCATCATTAGTAAAGTCATTCCCTGTTTAAAAAAAAATTAATTTCATGAAAATGCTGAAAAGTTGATCACGTTTATGTGCAATGAAAGAAGCCAGACACAGAAAAACACATGTTGCATGCTTCTATTTGCTAGAAAAGGTAAATCTAGAGAGACACAAAGTAGATTAGTGGTTGCTAGAAATGAAGGTGAGAATAGGGAGTGTCTTTAAATGGGAACTCATTTCTTTCTGGGGTGATGAAAATATTCCAAAATGAGACTGTGGTGAAGGTTACACAACTCTGTAAATACATTAAAGATCACTGAACTGTTAAAAAAAAAAAAAAAGTACTAGGGTGGCTGCCTCAGGCCACAGGTCATCTGCTTATCTGAAAAGGGGTATAAGGAAACTTCTTAGAATAGTGGAACTTCTTTATCTTGACTGTGGTAGTGGTTTCATGACTGTATAAAGTTAACCAAATCCATCAAACTCTCACACTAAAGTAGGTGAATCTTACTCTCTATATACTATACGTCAATAAAGCTAACAGAAAAAACACAGTCACAAAGAAAGCTGAGAATGTTTTCAATATTGGAAAGGAGAGAATTCTTCAAATGATCATTAATATTTTGTGGCATCATTTCTCCCCATAACACACTAAGCACTGATAAGATTCTTTCTATGAAAGTCTACTGTGAAATGTAACCATTATTTACATTTGAATAGAAATATTTTGAAAGCATTGAAATCTCCATTATTAGAAAATATCAAACCAAACATATAAATTAGTTCAAAATATCTAATTTTATAATTCTACACATTATTAACTTAAGGGAATACTTATATTCAGTACAGATACACCATTCCATACAATAGAAGAACAATAGAGACACTGTCACCTTAAGTCTCATAATCCTGAAATGTGAACATCTTATTCAATATCTTTCTGGAAGACAAAAACATCTGAGACAAAGACAGAGGGTAGAGAGGTTTAAAAGAAAAAAAAAGGCCAGAAGGAGAAATTTTTTTTAAAAAAAGGACAATAAAATAAAAATATCTAGACGAAGATTAAAATTAGTAAATTAATAAGGTCACCAAACTCATAGTCTTATGGGTACCTATGTTCAAATCCAACAATCTTCATTCTATCACCTATTATTTTTATTTAAACTTTCTATAAGATAATAGCAAAGCAGTACTAAGCTATCACTAAAGAATCTTTCTTAAAAGACAACTGTCGGGCTTCCCTGGTGGCGCAGGGGTTAAGAATCCACCTGCCAATGCAGGGGACAAGGATTCGAGCCCTGGTCTGGGAAGATCCCATATGCCCCAGAGCAACCAACACTGTGTGCCACAACTACTGAGCCTGCGCTCTAGAACCTGTAAGCCACAACTACTGAGCCCATGTGTCACAACTACTGAAGCCCGTGTGCCTAGAGCCTGTGCTCCGCAACAAGAGAAGCCACCGCAGTGAGAAGCCCGCGCACTGCAACGAAGAGTAGCCCCCACTTGCCACAACTACAGAAAAGCCCGCACGCAGCAACAAAGACCCAACACAGCCAAAAATAAAATAAATACATTTATTAAAAAAAAAAAGACAACTGTCTCAGGAAAACCAAATATCTGAGGAATATACTAGCAACAGTCAGTTAGAAAATACAACAGAAAAGAAAGAATACCAACAAATACCTAAGAGTAAACATAACAAGAAATATGTAATACTTTAATAAGAAAACTATAAAGCTTTACTTAGGGATATTAAAAAACACCTAAAGAAACTGAAAGACACGAAAGATTTCTGGAATAGAAAAATTATGTAAAGATGTGATTCCAAACTATCATATAAATTTAACAAAATTCCTTTCTGAAACTTTACAAAATGTTTCATTCATGTAGCAAATTCATACCCATGACAACAGCTAAGAAATTTCTGAAAAAGAAGAAAGACTAAAAACAACAATACCTTTAAAATTATTAAGAAAATAGATTACAAAATGAAGAATGCTGAGGACAATAATTTAGAAAAAAAATACTTTGAGTTCTCCACCTCATGATATGCCACACCCAAAATGAATTAGAAACTGAAGATTTAAACGTAAATAAAATGAAACAAATAATTACAAAACATTTGTTTATTTTCTAAAAAGTCTTACTGTTTTTGGAAGATTTTCTAAAATTGACATAAAAGATGAAAGGACTCATGTCTCTAGTCTATAACTATATAAATCTTAAAAACTTGCCCATTACCACAATCAAAATTTTAAAGGACAAACTTAAAAAAAAAATCACTATATATAGGCACAATAGAAAAACAGGCAATAGAGATAAGTAGAAAGCCAACAAAAAAGGCTTAAAATTAAATTAAATATGCTTCCACCTTAAGAAGCTAGCAGAAGTATATATTAAAATCAAAGTAAAAGGAGGAAATGAAGCAAAGAGGGGAAATCAATAAAATAATAAATAAACAAGCAAAAGTTAACTCTTTGTACTGGGGAGAAAAAAGTATCAATGAAACTTTACAACCTCTGCCTAGATGATAAAGACAATAAGCAAGAAATCACAATTTGCTAATACGGGGGCTGGGGGAGGGGTGGAACGACAGAACTACAGATTCTAGAATCTGTAGGATATCCTGTAAGAATGTAGTATGACAATCAATCCAACAATTTAAACTAAACAGACCAATTCCTTAAAAGACACTACCAAAACCGGTGTAAAGAAAATATAACATCTGAATAATCCTACATTTACTAAAGACTCTAAATTCTGAATTAAAAGTCTTCCCACCAAGAAAGCTCCAAGCCCAGAGAACTTCACTAGAGAATTCTATGAGACACTATATGTGTGTGTGTGTGTGTGTGTGTGTGTGTGTGTGTGTATATATATATATATATATATAAACTTTCAGAAAAGAGGAGAGGTATGAATGCTTCATAACTCATTTTATACGGTCAGCATTACACTGATAGCAAAAATCAAACAAAGACAGTTCAAGAAAACTACAAACCATCTCTCACAAAAAAGAGACACAAAAATACTTAACAAAATACTACCAATAGAATCCACATTATATAAAAAGGAAAATATATAATGACCAAGTGGTTTACTATTTCGAAAAAGGCAGTGTAGTTCATCACATTGAGATTAAAGGATTTAAAAAGAAAAATTTCAATATATATAGAAAAAGTATTTGCCAAAACTCAACTCCCATTCATGATAACTCTCAGCAAACTAGAAATAGAAGAGAACTTTCCTCAACCTGATGAACATCTGTAAAAAACCTGTAAAATTCTACAATGGGCAAAACTACCCTATATATGTGTAGCTGTAGTCTCAAAAAAGAGGAAAGAGAAGGACAGAAAAAATAAAGAAATAGCTAAAGATTTTCTAAATTTAATAAAAACTATAAACACACAGATCCAAGAGGTTTAAGCAGAATAAACATAAAGAAAACCTGACCAAAACAAATTGCTGAAAACCAATAATGAGAAAAATCTCAAAAGCACCCAGGGAAAAAAGGACACATTACATGCAGAGGAACAATGATAAGAATGACAGCAACTGTACAAATGAGAAGACATCTTTCAAGTATTGAAAGAGTGTTAATCTAGAATTTAATACCAATCAAAAATGTTTTTCAAAAATGAAATGAAACCAAGAGCTTTTCAGAAAAACAAAAGCAGAGAAAACTCATAGATAGGCTCTGCAAAAAATGTAAAAAGGAAGTTCTCCAGGCAGAAGAAAATGATACCAGATGGCAATTTGGATCTGGATCCAAAGGAAGAGCACCAGAAATGGTAAATATGGGTTTTCTACGTTTTTTAATCTCTTTAAAGGATAAATGACTATTTAAAGCAAAAGTAGCAATGTAGAAAGTAAAAATAATAGCAATGTAGTATGGAGTTTCTAACAGGTAGAAGTAAACTATATATATGTATGACAACAACAGCACAAAGCAGGGAAATGGAAATACACTGTTGTAATAGTCTTATACTATGCCTGAAATCACTCGTTATAGATACATAATATAAACCCTACAACAGCAATTCAGAAACATCAAACATCATCATAGGACCCTTTATACCAACAGTTGGCAAACTTTTCCTATTAAAGGCCATATAATAAATATTTTAGAATTTCTGGGCCACATACCATCTTTGTTGCATATTCTTTGTTGTTTTCAACCCCACCCCTTTAAAAATATAAATATCATTCCTAACTTGCAGGCCTTACAAAAACAGGCTGCAGGCCAGATTTGGCTCAGAGTTCACAGTTTGATGACTCCTGCTTCAAATTCTTAAAAATTGAGAACTTCTGTTATGTAGTTCTCAATATTTACCGTATTAGAAATTAAAACTGAGAAATTTTAATAATATTCATTCAAAAACAATAAACCCACTTAATGTTAAGATAATTAACATTTTATGAAAGATAATTATATTCTCAAAACAAAACTAGTGAAGACTGATATTGTTCTACATTTTTTCAAATGTCTTTAATGTTTGACTTAAGAGAAAACAGTGGATTTTCATATTTGTTTCTGTATTCAATCTGCTGCAGTATCACATGTCCCACAACCTCTGAAAAATTACTGTACATAATCAACAATAGAAAAGGCAAATAAAATCTTAATGTCAACATGAAAATACATTTTTTAAATATGAAAACAGTTTTGATCTCAAGGATTCCTTGAAAGAGTCCTGGGTACTGCCTGGAGTTCCCGGGATACACTCAGAGAACTGTTACCCTAGAGAAATCATTAAAACTCTGGGAATGGAGGGGAGAATGGAAAATGACTGTTAATGAACACAGGGTTTCTTTTTGGATAATGATATGTTTTAAAACTAGACAGTGCTGATGGTTGCACAACTCTATGAATATAGCAGAACACACTGAAATGAACATTTTAAAGCGCTGAATTTCATAGTCAGTGAATTTTCTCAGAAAACTTATTATAAAAGCATAAATAACAAAAGAGAGATAAAGCAAAGTCAGAGATAAACACAAAATTAAAAATAATCGAAAAAAAAAAAATAATCGAAAAGAAGGCAGCAAAAGAACAATGAGACAGAAAACAAATAGCAAGATGGTAAATTAAACCCAAACATGTATAATAACACTGAACATAAGTGGTCTAAAGGTTCCAATTACAAAGTAGAGATTGTAAGACTGGATAAAAAAGCAAGACCCAAGTATATGCTAACCTAAAAAAATCCATTTTAAACAAAGACACAGATGTATTAAAAGCAAAAGGATGGGAAAATACATGAAACGCAAACAATAATTAAAAGAAATATGGTGTAGCTTTATTAAAATCAAAGTAAAACTGAGAGCAAAGAATATTACCAAGGATAAAGAGGGACAGTTCACTGTGATGAAAGGTCAATTCATCAAGATTTAACAATCCTATATATGCATGCACCTAATAACAGAACTTGAAAATACACAAAACAAAACTGATACAACTGAAAGGAGACATAATCAAATCCACAATAATAGTTAGAGATTACAACACGCTTGATAAAAGAAGTAGACAGGGCTTCCCTGGTGGCGTGGTGGTTAAGAATCTGCCTGCCAATGCAGGGGACACGGGTTCGAGCCCTGTTCCAGGAAGATCCCACATGCAGCAGAGCAACTAAGCCCGTGCGCCACAACTACTGAGCCTGTGCTCTAGAGCCTGTGAGCCACGACCACTGAAGCCCACGTGCCTAGAGCCTGTGCTCCGCAACAAGAGAAGCCACCACAATGAGGAGCCCACGCACCACAACAAAGAGTAGCCTCTGCTCACCACAACTAGGGAAAGCCCGCACCCAGCAACGAAGACCCAACGCAGCCAAAAATAAATAAATAAAATAATTCAAAAAAAAAAGGTAATGGGTTTGCTATTGCTACTTTTAAATGAATAATATGTTTAATTTCTCAGCCTTAATTTCAAATACAATAAATATCGACATAACCCATATATATGAAATTCTTTGGGGTTAAAAAATAATTTTTGAGGGCTTCCCTGATGGCTCAGTGGTTGGGGGTCCATCTGCCGATGCAGGGGACATGGGTTCGTGCCCCGGTCTGGGAGGATCCCGCATGCCGCGGAGTGGCTGGGCCCGTGAGTCACGGCCGCTGAGCCTGCGCTCCGCAACGGGAGAGGCCGCAACAGTGAGAGGCCCGTGATTCATGGCCGCTGAGCCTGCGCATACGGAGCCTGTGCTCCGCAGCGGGAGAGGCCGCAACAGTGAGAGGCCCGCGTACCGCAAAAAAAACACAATAATTTTTGAGAGTGTAAAGAGGTCACAAAGACCAAGAAATCTAAGAACTGCACATGCCAAAAATGCAAGGTTTAATAGTTAAAAATCAATGAGACTAGCCAGATTACCAGAATAAAAGAGAAAAATCATATGATCCTTTTAATCAGCAGAAAAGTACTTAAAATTCAAGAGCCATTCATAACTTAAAAGGTCTTAGTGAACTAGGAAATGACAAAGATGTCCACTCCCACCACTTTCTATTCAATGCTGTATTAGAAGTCCTAGCCAGTAAAGTAAGGCAAAAAAAGAAGTAACAGCCGTAAAGACTGGAAAGGGAAAAGTAAAACTGCCTCTATTTGCAAAGAGCATGCTTACTTACATAGAAAACCCAATGGAATCTACAAAAAAACTACTGGAACTAGAAAGTGAATTTGGCAAGGTCACAGGTTAAAAATAAACTGTATTTTTTTTTTTTTTTTTTTGCGGTACGCGGGCCTCTCACTGTTGTGGCCTCTCCCGTTGCGGAGCACAGGCTCCGGACGCGCAGGCTCAGTGGCCATGGCTCATGGGTCCATCTGCTCCGCGGCATGTGGGATCTTCCCAGACCGGGGCACGAACCCGTGTCCCCTGCATCGGCAGGCGGACTCTCAACCACTGCACCACCAGGGAAGCCCTATAAACTGTATTTTTATAATCTAGCCATGAACATGGGAAAACAATTTTTTTTTAAAGTATCATTAAATAGCCAAGAAATGTTAAGTTCCAGAATCTAACAAAAATCGTGCAAGCTCTCTACACTGAAAAATTATAGAACTGAGCTAAGAGAAATGGAGAAGTACACCTTATTTAAGGATTTCAGTACTCAATACCTTTAAGATGTTCATTCTCCCCAAACTGAACTACAGATTCAATGCAACCTAAACAAAATTCCAGGAGTCCGTTTGCTGGAATTGACTAATTCTAAAATTATAAGGAAATGCAAAGGAGTTAAAATATTCTTGAGGAAACAGAAAAAGTTGGAGAACTTACATTATCTTATTTCAAGACTTATTATAAAGCTTTAGTAATCAAGACCATGTAGTACTAGTATAAGGTTAATCAAATATATCAATGAAACAAGAGTCCAAAAATAAACCAACAAATGATTTTCAAGAAAGACTCTGACATAAATCAATGAGAAAAGGAAAATATTTTCAACAGATAGTGCTGGAACAACTGGATATACAGACAGAAATAAAGGCATTTGGAATACATTTTGTGTAATAATTAGGGAACTGCATTATAACTAGTGTTCTTAAGATAATACTTACATTTTTTATTTTGATGTTTCCCCAATCATCATCCTGTTTTAAAGACAAATAATAAACATTTAACCACCCCCATATAATCCAAACATAATCTAAAAATCAACTAATTTTATATTTCTACTTCAAAATAGAAATTGTCTATATGCAGATTTTGCTTAAAATTACTGTAATCAAAAGTATTTTTTAAAAAACAAAAAACAAATGCAGTCCTAAAACTAGTAAGTCTAACAATTGTTCAAACTACATAAGATACAATCTAAAAGGCAGTAAACTTGGCAGCACCAAAAGTACTGAAACACTTGACTGATGACAGATGCTAATTTTTTGCATATTTGGAACCAGCAGAGCTAATAACTAGCGTATGTTTGACAAGAATAAAGAATAACTTCAGAAATGAAATAAGGTCTACATAATTAGGGTGATTATATAATCACCCAAATCAAGAGACTCTTGAGAATCAAAGTGCTACTAAAAATTATACCAGGAGAGTAAACAAGACTACCCAAGGCAAACTAACCCTTAATAGTATTTGCTGCATCCACAAATGTTTCTCAAGTCCTACATTTCACATCTATGAATCAATTAACAAATACTTTGACTTCAGTATGTTCAATTTAAATCAAGTTTTTTTGGAAATGCCATGATTGGTCCACAGATATTTTGGCAGCTAAAAGCCCTTCCCTTCAGGGGATGGTCAGTTCCATATCACTCCTTCCTTTTTACTGAAGGTACCAGGCACTCAATACACCTCCCTTTGGTGGTGCCACTATTTCTTTTTGGGCATCCTGCTTCAAAGTAGAACAGTAAGTTTCTAAATGCCCTTCTCAGTTTAAGGGCTATTACTGCTAATCATAAGGAATGATAATTATAAATGTCTCCTCAAATAATGCCTCCTCCTACTTATCCAAGGTCACACAAAGCTGGGAAATGAACCCAGATCTGCTCGACTTGTAAATCACATGTTCTTTTGGTGCCTTACTATATGTTACTTAAGCCTCTCTGATGCTCAGTAAAATATGTAAAATACATTTACTTTCCTCATTTTTAATATACATACATTTGACAATTACAGAAAACAAAAACCTGGCACAGAGTAAGTATTCAGTAAGTGGTAGCTATTAGTCATAGTTTCATTTAATTCACATTTTTCTGTAATTCTCCACAGTATACCACCAGTACACAGTTCAGCACAAATTACGTTACTAAGTTCACTAATGACCAGAAGCTCATACTGCAACTTGAGGGGAAACAATGTTTCTTCACCAATATCTGTTTTACGGCCCAGCTAACAGGGGTAGCCAATCCTTATCTCTAAAGTTAATTAGAGCTCTTTAGCATTTCACATCTAACTCTTGAAGAAAGTGTATTTTAAAAACTATACTTATGGGCTTCCCTGGTGGCGCAGTGGTTGGGAGTCCGCCTGCCAATGCAGGGGACACGGGTTCGTGCCCCGGTCCGGGAAGATCCCACGTGCCGTGGAGCGGCTGGGACCGTGAGCCGTGGCCGCTGGGCCTGCACGTCCGGAGCCTGTGCTCCGCAGCAGGAGAGGCCACGGCAGTGAGAGGCCCGCGTACCACAAAAAAAAAAAAAAAAAACGTATATAGTATTACAAACAATAATAAAGAAAATACCTTCACATCTTTTCTGTGGCCCTTCATCAATGATACTGGTAAGCTTGGACTCTTAACTGTAATCAATGTGATCCTTCCAAGGGAACTAATGGAAAACTTAAATTCCCTCTCTTTTAAACAAAAATTTCTTTCCTCCCATCTCCAGGCAGATGTTAGATAGTGATTACTTCTAAGAGAAAGGGGCTCCTTTTAATGGTAGGATGCAAGAAAGGCCAAAGGAAAAACTAACAGTTTTCTAGTATTCCAGAACCAGGGCCTTAGTAAATTGGTACATTCGCATGTATATACAAAAACACATTGTGTAGTAGCCTTTAAAAAATAAATTTACCATACTGTTCCACATTTTTAACAGAGATAAAATTTCTAACCCCATAACTGAAAATTACTAAGGAAATACAAATAGACTTTTTTAGTCTATACAAAATGAAATACTTTTAACACACATTCATAAGAAAAAAATTCAAACACAGATAAATGGAAAGTGCCCCAATCCCCTGACCTCCAGAGATAATCACTGATAAAATGCATTTTAAAATCAAAATTTTAATGATGCTTTATAATATAGTGTTTTGAAATGGCTACAATGTTCCTTCCTTAAACTAACATGATTAAGAGTTTTAATACCACAGACTATATACTCTCACCAAATAAAAAATACCTTAAGTCCTGCATTTTCTGGTGCTAGTTATTTTCACTAGTACATAATGAAAATCTGGACTAAATTTTACCTTCAATGTTCCTCCTTTCACCATAACCTTCTGTCTGGCCGGCTGGACTCCAGTCAGTGCAAAAAGCTGAGCCTTGAACACCATCGGAGGTTCATCAGTATTCAGTTCTACACCTTCAAATTTCTCCTTTCCCCATTTCACAGTAACTGCAAATAAACCATAATTTTTTTTTTAATTTACAAAATAACAAAACTTAAGATTTAGAAGATCCTTAGGGAACTATTAGGCTAGTTCTTAAAAGCCAAACTATGTCATTAATCTTTTTACACACCTAAGGCCTACCAAATCAGGAGTGAAGTGAATGCAACAGATCTTGGATAAAATTTAACTGGATCTAATCCAACTTCTCATTTGATAAATAAGGAAATTGAGACTTAAAAGAAGCTGATTGATTAATGTCACAAAACCAGTCAGTATATATACAGGGCTTCTGAATCCTACTCCAATAGTATCTGCAAAATATGACCACACTGAAACACTTCCCAAAATAAAGTTCACAGACTTCAGAATGTGTTTATTTAAACAATCATTAAAATCAGTTGAATATTACATACTGCTGAAATAGAGAGGGGAAAGAAAGGCTAGAGTATTTTGAGAAGAAAAAATATTCTTGGGAAAATAAAGCACACTGAAAACAGGTTAAGGAATATAGATCCCGGATTATAGGAAGAAAGGTGTAGAAGAACTGAAAGGTCTGCCTCCTGAGCAAGAGGTGGTCAAATATTAAGAAGAATCCAAAAATATAGCTAAATTATTAAAAATTATAGAAATCCTACTTCACAGCCATTCAGATGGCTACACCAACAAAACCACAGAAGATAACAAGTGTTGGCAGGGATGTGGGGAAATTGGAACGCTTGTGCATTGCTCTGGGAATATAAAAATGGTACCGCCACTGTGACAGAAAGTATGGTGGTTCCTCAAAAATCAGGCATAGAATTACTACTATGTGATCCAGCAATTCCATTTCTAGGTATATACCCAAAAGTATGGCAACCAGGGAATCAAACTGATATTTGTATACCCATGTTCCTAGCAGCATTATTTCACAATAGCCTAGAAATGGGAGCAACCCAAGTGCCCATCAACAGTGGAATATATATACAATGGACATTAATCAGCCTTAAAAAAATAATGAAATTCTGACACATTCTACCACATGGATGAACCTTGGAGACATTATGCTAAGTGACACAAGCCAGTCACAAAAGGACAAATACTGTATGATTCTACTTATGTGAGGTACCTAGAGTGGTCAAATTCCTAGAGACAGAAAGAAGAATGGGGGTTGCCTGGAGGCTGGGGGAAATGGAAACAGGGGTACAGAGTTTCATTTTAGGAACGGGAAGAATTTCTAGAGGTGGGTGGTGATGACGGCTGCAGAGCAATCTGAATGTACTCAATGTTAAAAACTGTGCACTTAAAACTGTTTAAAACTACACTTTATGTTACATATATTTTACCACAATAAAAAAATTTCAATCTTATAAAATAGCTAACTTTTGAAATATGTTAACGTAAACAAACTAGGGAATTCCCTGGCGGTCCAGTGGTTAGGACTCCATGCTTTCACTGCCCAGGGCCCGGTTTCAATCCCTGGTCAGGGAACTAAGATCCCACAAGCCATACAGCACAGTCAAAAATAAATAAATAAACAAACAAACAAACTCACTCACTCAAGGATGTACACAGTTTTTTCCACTGAAAACTTTATACCTACTCAAAATGAGAATCCCATAATTAACAGTTGTCTAATTTCTCTGATTACTAAAATCAGAATATAAAAAAGTGACCCTGACTCCAAATCCCTATTCTTTCACTAGTTCAATTAACGTGTTAGCGTTCATTCAATGATAAGCCCAGTAACAAGGATTAGGGATACTCTCTGTGAACTCACAGTTTAATAAAGGAGAGAGGGAAAAAGGTTAAAATAATTAACAATACAATATAAATATTACAAATGCTAGAGGAGCACAGTGGAATGCTTCATGAGGGAGGAAGGATTCTCTGGAGAAAGTGTTAACTGTGAGTTACCACTATCAACTTTGAGTCTCAAAGAAAAAATCAGGTGTTAGAGAATAAGAATAAAAGCATTCTTGGAAAAGACACTCAAAAGCATAAAGCAGCATGGTGTCCTCTGAGATACAAGTAATTCCCAGAGTGAAGGGGAAGCAGCTGAAAAAGGAGAAACTGACCAAAGATCAAATCAGGGAAGATAACATAAGTCACGTTAAAACATACAGGCTTTAGGTTGTACAAAATGTGCAGCCCCTGAAAGGTTTTCATAAAGGCCACTTTGGTCTGGTTTGAACATTAGAACACTCTAGCAGCAGCAGAGAAAATACTGGTTTGAAGGGGGAACGACTACAATCATTGAGACAAACCAGAAACATATAACAATAGTACAAACAAAAGAGGGAGGACTAAATCAAAACTGTATTAGAAATAATGAAGACGAATCTGAAATTTATTTAGCTGTGTCACCATGGGCAAGTTAAACTTTTTGCTTACCCATAAACCAGGGGTTCCCAACCCCAAGGCCATGGACCATACCACACCATGGCCTGTTAGGAACCGGGCCGCACAGCAGGAGGTGAGCAGCAGGTGAGGGAAAGAAGCTTCTTCTGTATTTACAGCCGCTCCCCACGGCTTGCGTTACCGCCTGAGCTCCACCTCCTGTCAGATCAGTGGCAGCATTAGATTCTCATAGGAGCACAAACCCTACAGTGAACTACGCATGCGTGGGATCTAGGTTGCACGCTCATTATGAGAATCTAATGCCTGATGATCTGAGGTGGAGCTGAGACAGTGATGCTACCGCTGGGGAGCGGCTGCAAATACAGATTATCATTAGCAGACAGATCTGACTGCACAGAGACCATAATAAATCAACTGCTTGCAGACTCATATCAAAACCCTATCAGTGAGTGGGAAGTGAAAACAAGCTCAGGGCTCCCACTGATTCTGCATTATGGAGAGTTGTATAATTATTTCGTTATATATTACAATGTAGTAATAATAGAAATAAAGTGCACAATAAATGTAATGTGCTTGAATCATCCCGAAACCATTCCTCCCCAACCCCTCCCCGGGACTGTGGAAAAACTGTCTTCCACGACTGGTCTCTGGTGCCAAAAAGGTTGAGGACCGCTGCCATAAAGGAGAATTATACTAGTACCACGGGACTATGTTGAAAATTAAAACAAAGCAACATGTATAAAAAACATTAGCTTTGGGCTTCCCTGGTGGTGCAGTGGTTGAGAGTCCGCCTGACGATGCAGGGGACACGGGTTCGTGCCCCAGTCCGGGAAGATCCCACATGCCGCGGAGTGGCTGGGCCCGTGAGCCATGGCCGCTGAGCCTGCGCGTCCGGAGCCTGTGCTCCGCAACGGGAGAGGCCACAACAGTGAGAGGCCCGCGTACCGCAAAAAAAAAAAAAAAAAAAAAAAAACACATTAGCTTTGTACCAGACAAAAAAGTGTTCGCTAATTTTTACAGCACTTCTTCTTAAACACGTAAGTGTCTGGACGTTTAATTTTCTATCAAAACTTATGACAGTACTTAAGATGTTCTTGTTTTAATACAGGGCTTTTTGCAGAATCTGAAAATACAGATTCTCAATATGGAGATGTCAAAGGAAGAAACCTTAGAAATCTACTTCAATTCCCTCATTTTGGAAATGAGGAAAAGATCTGATTAAATATTTAAGATGGAACTCAATTTCTAAGAAAGTTTGGTGAGTACAGGCATTTTTTGAGGGGAACAAACTACCTGTGTGTGCTTAAGTATTAGCATACACAGGTATTTACCGCCGTTACTTCATTAATGCAACTTAAATTCTATACTGCATAAACAGAATATTTCAAGTACCATTCTACTGTTCCATTGTTGTGGCCTTAGAAAAAGAGGTTGAGCAATCATTATTAAAGCATTTGGGGACACACAGTTTTGAAGGCATTAGCCTGCTGTGGCCCCCTTTGCCTGGCAAAGCAATAAAGCTATTCTTTTATACTTCACCCAAAAAAACAAACAAAAAATCATTATTAAAGCATTCAAGATTCTAGAACATCGAGAATCCATGTCGAGTTTAAACATTATTTTGTTTGATGTCATTCTTTGAAAACGCTGAATCTTCAATAAAGGAATTATGATACAGTGTCAAGGATGGCCAATGAATCACACATCCATAGCCAACTGGAGCCACCACATACACTTTAGGGGCCATTTTGAATTACACTAGGAGACAGCAAGGTCCATTAACTCGGTAAAAACATGATCCCTGGCCAACCCCTCGGACTGCCATCACGCAAAAAAACCCTGTCAAACGCCAATCAAAAGGAAATGATACCCGCGACCATTTGTATTCCTTTACCTCTCAAAGCTAACACTGTGCTTCGGACACAGAAACACAAAACAGTGTCTGATGAAATGAAAATGAAGCAAAAAGCTCGCAATCTGCCTCGGGATAAAAATGAAATTGGTACAAACGGGGTGGTGGCAGCAAGGGGTAAGCGAAGGGAGGCTATGGAGGGAAACCCCCAGAACGAGGAAGGAAGGAAGGCTTAACCTCACATCTCTGGTCCCTCCATCACTGCCTTACCGAGGCTTCCCCTCCTGGCCGCTCCCTTCCACGGCTACGGCTACCACTGAAGAGGTTCAGGAAATGCCACTGCACCTCCAGCCTGGTCCCTACTGCCCCGGGACACAACCTCACCCTACCCCGCACGCGAGGACAGAGACAGAACTATTCTGCAGAGTCACCACTCGGAGGGGCGGACGCTCGCTGCTTCCCCACCTCCCACCCCACGCACGCGGTGGCCCAGGAGGGGCACGGCTCCCTCGCGTTGCAGGGCCCGGAACTCGCAGGGAGAGAGAAAGGGGCCAGGGTCCCCTCCACGCCGCGGAATCCCCGCCCCGTGCTCAGCGGGGCACCCGCCCTGCAGGCCAGGCCTACACAGAGGCCTAGCCCCGGGCGGGACTGCGGAGCACGAGACGAGGAGGGCGCTCACCGGAGTAGAGCGGCATGGCAGGGCGCGCTAGGAGGCGGCGGTGGCGCAGGAAGGCTGGGCCTGGCAAGAGCGGCGAAAGGAAAGGGCCGCAAAGAAGCTGTGGCGGCGGCCGAGGCGGAGGCGCGGTAGTGGCGGCAGACTCAGTGCGACAAGAGCCTCATTCAAACCGGCCACTGGCGATGACGCAGCAACACGCTGTCCGCCGGCCGAGCCACAGGGCGTCTGAGGGGAGGAAGCGAGGCGGGGCCTGCGGGTGGAGAGACAAGGGAGGTGGGAGCGGCCGGGTGCCCGGGGCCCCTGCGCTTCACAGGTGCGCGCCTGCGCACTGCACCCCGTCTGCGCCTACCGGCTCCCAGCCCCGCCCCGCCCCGCCCGGCTGCAGACATAGCGGGAACCTAGTGTCCCAGCCGCAGCTTCTTAGGAGGTCGTTCACCCGTTTCCAAACGGTGGGGCAGTACGAGCTGGGGTTTTATTCTCTCTGTTAATGAAGGCTGGAGAAGAGCCTTGCTCCGCCCCTCAACTTGGTCTACTTACTAATGAAAATGTCTAGGCCTCCCATTCAGGATTTTGCAACAAAAATAAACATCAAAATGATCTGAATATTTCAGAGATAGGTCTGTCTTGGTTGTAATGTATTACTGCTGTTTCTAACACCTGTTCGTACCCTAGGTTGGCTCTAGTAAAGGAGTAGATAACAGCGCCCTTGACTGCCCCGTGGAAGTTACGTGCAGCCCTCCACTTAATTGTTTTGGACCTGTTTCCTCAGCCTGGTAAATGAAGAAGATAGACTGGAAGGTTTCTGAGGCCTTTTTCAAACTCTATAAATTGTCACGGCTGACATCAGTTTAAAACTTTCTAGATGAGTTAGAAAGGAAATAGAACCTGTAAATGAACGAAGGAATTCCGAAAACGTGGAAATTAAAATTGAGGTGCTTTCTTGCCTAATATAGAGGTTTTATAATGATCACCTATACTGCAAACGAGGAGTTGAAACTGTCCCTATTTCAAAATTAAATTGTCCATATTTTAAAACAGTGCAGCCCATAGGAGAGTGAGTTTTATCAGTCTACATCAGGAGTCTTACTCACCCTTCCCTACTTCATTATTCAAGGCCTATCATAAAAATATGATCCAAAATGTGACCAAAATAACACAAAGATACGCAGAACGTTATTTAAAGTAATATGTGTAATATTAAGTGGAAAGAGTATATTGGATTTATTGAGTATATCGGATTTATGCAGTACATAAAACCATTGTTCATAGATTCAGACTTCTTAAAAAAATTTTAACATCTTTATTAGAGTATAATTGCTTTACAATCGTCAGTTTCTGCTTTATAACAAAGTGAATCAGTTACGCATATACGTATGTCCTCATATCTCTTCCCTCTTGCATCTCCCTCCCTCCCACCCTCCCTGTCCCACCCCAGACTTTTTTTTAATTGAAGTATAGTTGATTTAAAAGTTGTGTTAGGGACTTCCCTGGTAGCGCAGTGGTTAAGAATCTGCCCGACAATGCAGGGAACGTGGGTTCGATCCCTGTTGTGGGAAGATCTCACATGCCACAGAGCAACTAAGCCAGTGTGCCACAACTACTGAGCCTGCACTCTAGAGCCTGCACTCTAGAGCCTGCGTGCCACAACTACTGAGCCCACATGCCTAGAGCCTGTGCTCCGCAACAAAGAGAAGCCACCACAGTGAGAAGCCTGCGCACTGCAACAAAGAGTAGCCCCTACTCGCCACAACTAGAGAAAGACCGCGCGCAGCAGCAAAGACCCAACACAGCCGCAAAGACCCAACACAGCCAAAAATAAATAAATAAATATTAAAAAATAAAAGTTGTGTTAGTTTCAGGTGTACAGAAAAGTGATTCTATATATTCTATATTATATATATATATTAGAATATATATATACTTTTTCAGATTCTTTTCCAGTGTAGATTACAAGGTATTGAATATACTTCTCTGTACTATACAGTGAGTCCTTTTTGTTTATTTTATGAATAGTAGTATCTGTTCATCTCAAACTCCTAATTTTTCCCTCCCCCCACTTTCCCCTTTGGTAACCATTATTTGTTTTCTATGTCTGAGTCTATTTCTGTTTTGTAAATAAGTTCACTTGTATCATTTTTAAAGATTCCACTTATAAATGATATCATATGATATTTGTCTTTCTCTGACTTACTTCACTTAGTGTAATAATCTCTAGGTTCATCCATGTTGCTGCAAATGGCATTATTTCATTCTATTTTATGGCTGAGTAGTATTCCATTGTATATGTATACCACATCTTCTTTATCCATTCATCCGTTGATGGATATATAGGTTGCTACCATGTCTTGGCTATTGTAAATAGTGCTGCTATGAATATGGTGCATGTATTATCTTTTTCTCCAGATATATGCCCAGGAGTGGGATTGCATGATCATACAGTAAGTCTATTTTTAGCTTTTTAAGGAACCTCCATACTCTTCTCCATAGACTGCACCAATTTACACTCCCACCAACAGTGCAGGAGGGTTCTCTTTTCTTTACACCCTCTTTAGCATTTATTATTTGCAGAATTTTTGATGATGGCCATTCTGAGCATCATGAGGGAATACCTCATTGCAGTTTTGATTTGCATTTCTCTAATAATTAGTGATGTTGAGCATCTTTTCATGTGCCTGTTGGCCATCTGTATGTCTTCTTTGGAGAAATGTCTATTTAGGTCTTTTGCCCATTTTTTGATTGAGTTGTATTTTTGATATTGAGCTGTATGCGCTGTTTGTGTATTTTGGAAATTAATCCCTTGTCGGTAACATCATTTGCAAATATTTTCTCCTATTCTGTAGGTTTTCTTTGTGGTTTGTTTGTGGTTTCCTTTGCTGTGCAAAAGCTTTTAAGCTTAATTAGGTCTCATTTATTTCCATTACTCTAGGAGACAGATCCAAAAAACTATTGCTGGGATTTATGTCAAAGAGCATTCTGCCTATGCCTTCCTTTAGGAGTTTTATAGTATCTGGTGATTTTAAAAAGCAATTTTTTTTAACTTTTTCTTTCTGATATTTCATTGTTAGTGTAAAGAAATGCAAAAGATTTCTGTATGTTAATCTTGTATCCTGCTACCTTGCTGAATTCATTTATCATTTCTAATAGTTTTTGTGTGGAATCTTTAGGGTTCTCTGTATAGAGTATCATGTCATCGCATATAATGACAATTTTACCTCTCTCTTTCTATTGGATGCCTTTTATTTTTCTTCTTGGTTTCCTGTGGCTAGGATTTCCAATACTATGTTGAATAGAAGTGGTGAGAGTAGGCACCCTTGTCTTGTCCCAGAATTTAGCAGGAAGGCTTTCAGCTTTTCACCGTTGAGTATTTTGTTGGCTGTGAGTTTGTCATAAATTGCTTTTATTATGCTGAGATTTGTTCCCTCTATACCAAATTTGGTGATTTTTAATCATGAATGGATGTTGAATTTTTATCAAATGCTTTTTCTGCATCTATTGAGATGATCATGTGGCTTTTGTATTTTCTTTTGTTGATGTGCTGTAACTCATTGATTGATTTGTGTATACTGAACCATCCCTGTGACCCTGGGATGAATCCAGCTTGATTGGGGGTATGACCCTTTCCATGTGTTGTTGGATTTGGTTTGTGATTCAGACTTGTTTTGAATCTCATTACTAGCTGTGTAACCTCTGAGCCTCAGTTCCCTGATCTATAAAATGGAGATAAAATGTCTACATTATAGGATTGTTGCGAGGATGAAATAAGATCCTGTATAGAAGATACTTAGCACAGGGCATTGCACATAGTGTACAATAAATGATAGCTATTTCAGATTACACAATAAAAACTTGAGAGGGGGTCTTCCCTGGTGGCGCAGTGGTTGGAAGTCCGCCTGCCGATGCAGGGGACACGGGTTCGTGTCCTGGTCCGTGAAGATCCCACATGCCGCGGAGCGGCTGGGCCTGTGAGCCATGGCCGCTGAGCCTGTGAGTCCGGAGCCTGTGCTCCGCAACGGGAGAGGCCACAACGGTGAGAGGCTCGCGTACAGGAAAAAAAAAAAAAAATACTTGAGAGGGATTTTGTAGGGTGTGGCTCGAGTAGAGGACTATGGGTAGCTTTATTTTCTACTTTCCAAATGTTCAGTAATATAGTTCTATAAAATATATCTTTAAAAATATACTGGATAGGTCCTCAGTGGGCAACTCTTTGCTGCCCTGTGAAGTTGACAGTAAGGGAGGCCTAAAGATGGAAGGATGCCAGTGGTTATCATATACTGTCTCTCATCGCACCCTGTGCTTTCCCTCTAGTAACTTTCATCATTCTATTTCTTTAACGTCTGTATTCCCTCGACCAAACTATAAACAGGAATTGTGGCTATCTGGCAGGTACTCTAGAATTACTTGATGCTGTGAGAACTGGAATGTGAGAGAAAACTATTTTGAGCTTACTCATTGTGTACATGACCAGGGAGTCTTCTAGACTAACTTTGTTTTCAACATACACACCCCCAACTTTTGGTACAACTATCTTCTAGCCTCATTGGGGGATCTGGGAATTTGAATTGAAGACAAATGGGGCACAGTGAGGATGTGGAACAGTGCTAGCACTGAAAGGAAGCATAAAAGGAAATCTGCATGGCTGGTCTCCCTGGACGTCAGCAAGAGTTGTAGAGAGCAGCAACCTCGCCCCATGTCTCATACATTGCTAAGCCCTGGTCTGCAGGTGTCTAATGGAGAGAATCTTCTGCTTAAGATTGACTTCTTTAAATAATGAATATATTGGTACTATCTTAACCTGCATGTTTATAAATAAATAAACAAGGTCTCTAAAAGGTGGCCAAATACCAGAAAGGTTTTTAGCTGGTGAACCACCTATGGTTTATTGCTTAGAATGCCCCCTCCTTATCTGGCCAACAGAAATCCTATGCATCTTTCAAGTCTCCATTTAATGCTAACTCCTTCGTATAAACTTCAAGCCTACTTCTATAATTACCCCTTTCTTTCAAGTAGCAGCATCGTAGTTGTTTGCTCCTTTTATTCAACAAGTATGTATTGAGTGCAAGACACTCACTGTAGAAGCCGTAGGTACAAAGATGAATGAAACAAAGGCTCTCCCCTCCTAAGACTGAGAATCTACTAGGAATATTGAAATATGCACACATTAACTATATGGCTCTCTGAATTCATCAGAGCTCTTGGCTGTAAACAATAGAAACCTGAGAGAAGGAGTTAATTGCTAAGACAGGGTAAACTGACAGAATCAATAGGAAAACCTGTGAAACAGGTCTAGATAATGGATAGGAACCCAGTGACATGGGCAGTGGGAAACATAGGCCAGGTCATGTCACAGAAATAGTCTGGCCACTGCTGCCACCACCTCCATGACTAATTTCTAATTCCAAGTCTACCTCACTCTCTCAAAATTCCACGTCCTGAGCAAGAACATATAATCGACCAAGGATGAGGAAAAGAATGCCTGGCTCCACCTCCCAGACACATCAGGGTGTGGGGCATGGGCTGCCCAAAACCAAAGAGCTATGTATTTAGTTCCTATCACTGCTGTAACAAATTACCACACATTTAGTAGCTTAAAACAAAACAACGACACAAAAACAAACAAAAAACCAAGAAAACCCCAGAACACAAATTTATCATCTTAACAGTTCTGGCAGACAGAAGTCCACGAATGGTCCTAACCTTATGGTATTAGCAAGACGGCACCCTTTCTGGAGGCTCTAGGGAAAAATCCATTCCTTACCTTTCCCAGGTTCTAGAGGCTGCCCGCATTCCTTGTCTCACGGCTCTGCTCCAGCAAAGGCATCACTCCAACCTCAGCTTCCATCCTCCCAGCAACTCTTCTGACTCAGCTCCTCTGCCTCCCTCTTTATAAAGACCCTTGTGGTTACATTGGCCTCACCTGGCTAACCCAGGATAATTTCATTTAACGTCCCTAGAGTAATCATATCTGCAAAGCCCCTTTTGGCATATAAAGTAACATATTCACAGGTTTAGGAAATTAGGACACAGACATCTTTGGGGGAGCATTACACTGTCTACCACAAGCTTCCCCCATCCTAAGAAGAAAACCAGCAAATATGCAGTACATTTTCTTATAGCATCTATAATTTTAATATTCCTCTATCTTTTCCCCTCTACTAAATTATAAACACTTGGAGGGAAAAAGCCCAGCCTTAAATAATTTGAAAACATGTATATTCATATTCAAATTATTTATATAATATATATAACATATATATTCCCAAATCATATAGATATGGGAGGAGCAATTGCTCTGCTTCACGAGGTCTTCATCAAAGATCAACATTCTTTCCATAAAGTTCCTCTGCCAGCCCCTAAAGCAGAGCTTCTCAAAGTTTAATGTGAATGTGAATCACCTGGGATCTTGTTAAAATGCAGCTTCTAATTCAGTAGGTCTTGGATGAAGTCTAAGATACTAACAAGCTCTCAGGAAATCACTCTTTTGAGCAGCAAAGCAGTAAAGAACCTGTCTTTTTCTATTTGGTCGAAGATGGGTTGCAGACACATTTGGGTTTACAGCACACAGGAAGAACCTAATGGGGAAAAGTACAGGGCAGCAATTTCCTTTTAAGCAAGAGTAAGGGGAGCGATGTGCACAAACCACGTCCATTCACATTTCGCTGGTGAAAACAATTATATAGCCAAGCTGCGTGGAAGTCTGGGAAATGTAGTCTCTCTCAGGGCCAAGACCCAGCACGGAGGGTATCTGATATATTTGCTGAATAGTGGATTTTTGGTGTTGTTGATAGAAATTCAGAGTAGAAAGAAACAGAAGCAAATGGGAAGCAGTTGGGGGCAGGAAGGTTTTAGAGAGACAGAAAAAAGCAAAACATCATAGCAATCAAATTCATTAATTCAACAATTATTTATTGTCGACTCATGGACCCTGCACTGCAGGAGCTCATAATCTATCAGAAAATGTAGGAAAAAATTATTAAAATAAGTAATAACTATGCATGTGGAGGACAGGAAGGAGACTAGCTAGAATAGTGCAGAGGACACATGTGCAGCGGTGTGGCAATAGATAATGTAGGGTGGGTGATATAGGACGCAATTAGAGAGAGCCTGCGTGCCAGGATAAAAAGTTTAGTCTTAGCTAAGTGGGGTTTTCTATCTTCTTAAAGTCTCTAGTCATCACAAACAAGAAGAGTAATACTGAAATTTCTTCCATGTAATCTCTTACTCCAAAGTGAAGATCTAACCTACATCAAGAATTCTTTTATAGGGATCCCTTTCAGTCAAGACAGAAAGACCACATTAATGTTCTCTACTTTTTTTTTCCTACAGTGAGAAAAAGGATAATTTGCATATCATGTAATTTGGAGCAACATTTTTGGAACACTCAAGCAGAAAATTTAAATGGAGAACTGGGTGGTAGTAGCAGAAATATTGGTTTAAAATCTGCTTGCTCATGTGCTCTCAAGTGAGTTCTCAGTGCGACAGAATGCTCTGTCAAAAAAATAGCAGTGGTGTTGTTTTCCTCCTGGCAACTCACCCGAGAGCCATAGCAACAAAACTAGAAATTTCTTTCCTCCTAGAAACCCACACACATTTTAACAAAAATTGGTGGTGGGTAGTGTGTTTGGGAGGGAAACAGGAGGGAAAAAGTGCAGCCACTTCCCAAAGAAAGTCTTTTAATCACATGTATTTTGATTCCCAATTTACTTCTTATCCTCACATTCAGATTCCTTTGATTCCACAAAAAAGTTGACCATGTGTATGCTAAAATTTCTTATAGTAATTACTCCCATGTTATTTTTCACCATACACCTATTTATCAAATCCATTTTCTGGTTGTTATTCAGTTTTTTAAAGATTATAAAATTTGCCAAAATTTCCAGGTTTTCCCTATAGAGAACCAGTGCAACCAGCAGCTATAAGGAACATCTGTTGCTTTTGCCTCTTGCGTTTTTGCAAAAGAGCAGCCTGATTTTCCCTTTGCAAACCAACCCTTCCTCTTCCTCTCTCAATGTACAAGGTTTGTGTGGGTCTGACCTCACATGTAACCAATCAGAACACTGCTTCCCTTGAAGCCAAGCAGGACCCTGCAAGGGCTTCCTGGGGACAGGTCCCCCACTTACGTCCCCCACCTCGTTTGTTAACAAGCTTTAGCCTCCTAGGTCTTCCACGAGTTCCAAAGAGCAAATTTAATCAGAGGAGTAAGAAAATGCAGAAACATAGGAAAACAGCCACGCAAGACAAAATAATAATAATTTAGCTATAAAACAAAGTCAAGGACCTTTAGTTCCTCCTCAAGGGCTCTAGACAATATCCTGAGCCATATCCTTGATCTGTTTTGCAGATACGAAAACCCTCGCCAGGTGGAGGAAGTTAACTGCATGACGACCCCAGGCCAATTAGAACCAGAAGGTTGATGGAGATTCCCCAAACATCACCCTGTTACCTCACCATCAACCCATCAGAGAATTGTGCACAAGCCGATCACATACCCTGATACTCTCTCCCTCACTTTGTCTTCAAAGTCCCTTTCCTGAAAGCCATCAGAAGTTCGGGGCTTTTGAGCATGACCTGCCTGTTCTCCTTGCTTGGCCCTGCAATAACTGTTGTACTTGCCTTCCTTACAACCCTGTGTCAGTAGATTGGCTTTGCTGTGTATGGGGCAAGGGGACCCAAGTTTGGTTTGGTAACACCCTCTGCCCACAGGAATAGGCTCAAGGATAGACATATGATGCAAGCAGTGAGAAGATTTCCCCAGATCCTAGGAATGATTAGGCTTTTGGCTGAGACTGCTACATTTCTAGAATGTAAGCCTGGTGCTTCAGTGACTTGAGACTATGTGAGGAGGCCCACCCAGAGGAAACAGCTGGAGATACAAGGATCCTGACGACATCATTCGAGCCCCTGGATTCAAGCTCAGAGCCAACTTTTCTCCTAAACTTTATAATTGCACGAGTCAATAAATTTCCTCTTCTTTAGTCAGTTTGAGTTGGGTTTTCCATTTGCAACCAGAAGATTCTGTATACAAAAGCATATGTTGTAAAGTGATATCCAAACATGAGTTCCATCTTTACATTTTTTCCTACACGTTTAAGTGTTTTCTGTAATCATGTTCGTGTATTGAATAACATGTACTCGATTAAAAAGCATATCATTTTAATAACTCAGGTTTGAAAATGAAACTATATGTGGTAGAAGCAGCATTCAATTATGAGCTGGGAGACATGGGTTCTATCCTGTTTTGTGTCTAATTGCAATTTAGGACATGGACATGTTACAATTTCCTCCCTGAGTACTGATACAATAAGTAGCTTGAGTTGGACTATCTCTAAAATCACTTCCAACTTTAAAATTCTGTCACTCTAAGAAATATACCTTGGAAGGGGAAAATGGAAAAGATTACATTAAATTGGCAGAAACAGATAAAAATCATACCACTTTTCTTTCAGTAAAATGGGGTATTGAGGTGCTCATGTGTAAAAACCTTGATTTGTTGGTCAAAGAAAAAGGAAATAATTGTGGTAGGAAACATTATTGTTCCCCCAATTTCCTGTCCTTCCCAATCATATGATTATGTATCCTCCTCTCCTTGATGGCAGGTTTGGCCTATGACTTACTTTGGCCATGAGATATTAATGAGTGACATGTGTTGCATCTAGGCCAAAGCATTAAGATTTAGCTCATGGGTCACCATGTTCTCTTTTCCTTTGCCATGATGGTCAGTGATGTTCCTGAGAGAGGCTGCTATGGAGTCCCAGAGTGAATAGGATGTGGAACAAAGCTGCAGCTGACCCATGGTGGACAGGTCATGTTAGGGAGAAATAAACCTTTGTTTTTGTAAGCCCCTGAGATTTGGGGGATTGTGTGATAATCTAGCCTCTCTTGATAATGCTGTAATGGTGACTAAGCAAAATTTTTTTGAGCAACCTCCATACTGTCTTCTATAGTGGCTGTACTAATTTACATTTGCACAGTGTACAAAAGTTCCCTTTTCTCCACATCTTTGCCAACACTGATCTTTTTTTGTTTTGTTATTTTTTTTGATGTAAGGGATAAATAATGCTTTTTTTAAATTGAATGAAAGGTTCTTTAAATTCTATAGTGCTTTACAATTTTCAAAAGTTTCATACACACAGTCAAAATGGCCATCATCAAAAAGTCTACAAACAATAAATGCTGGAGAGGGTGTGGAGAAAAGAGAACCCTCCCACACTGTTGGTGGGAATGTAAACTGGTACAGCCACTATGGAGAACAGTATGGAGGTTCCTTAAAAACTATTAAAAATAGAGCTACCATATGATCCAGCAATCCTACTCCTGGGCATATATCTGGAGAAAATCATAATTCGAAAAGATATAATGAACCCAATGTTCATTGCAGTACCATATACAATAGCCAAGACACGGAAGCAACCTAAATGTCCATCGACAGATAAATGGATAAAGAAATGGTATATATATACAATGGAATATTATTCAGCCATAAAAAAGAATGAAATAATGCTATTTGCAGCAACATGGATGGACCTAGAAATTATCATACAAAGTGAAGTCAGACAGAGAAAGATAAATATCCTATGCATCACTCATACATGGAATCTAATTTTTAAAAAATAATACAAATGAGCTTATTTACAAAAGTTTACAAAACAGCCGTACAGATTTTGGAAACAAACTTATGGTTACTAAAGGGGAAACGTAGTGGGGAGGGATAAATAAGGAGCTTCAGATTAACATATACACACACTACTATATATAAAATAGATAACCAACAAGGACCTACTGTAAAACACAGGGAACTCTACTCAATTTTCTGTAATAACTTATATGGGTAAAGAATCTGAAAAAGAATATATGTATGTGTGTAACTGAGTCACTCTGCTGTACACCCGAAGCTAACACAACATTGTAAATCAACTATACTCCAATAAAAAAAAAAAAGTTTCACACAGATGATTTTGTATAATCCCATAACCCTTTATTTCCCCTTACTCCTATATCGCTCTTCCCCGCTTCCCTCTCCCCACTGGTAACCACCAGTTTGTTCTCTGCATCTGTGAGTCTGCTTCTGTTTTATTTACTAGTTTATTGTATTTTTTAGATTCCACAAATCTTTTGGGGTTTTTTTTTGATATGGCAATTCAAACAGGTATGACGTGATATCTCACTGTAATTTTAATTTCCCTGAGGATTAGTGATGTTGAGTATCTCTTCATACACCTGTTGGCCATTTGTATATCGTCTTTGGAGAAATGTCTATTCAGGTCCTTTGCCCAACTTTAAATCAGGTTATCTGTTTTTGGTTTTTGCTATTGAGTTGTAGGATTTCCTTACAGTTTTTGAACATTAACCCTTTATCAGATATATGGTTTGCGAATATTTTCTTTTATTCCACAGCTTGCCTTTCACTATTTTGTTTCCTTTCCTGTGCTGAAGTTTTAGTTTGATGTAATTCCATTTGCCTGTTTTTGCTTTTGTTGCCTGTGCTTTTGGTGTTATATCCAAGAAATCATTGCCACGGCCAATGTCAAGAAGCTTTTACCCTATGTTGTCATCTAGGAGTCTGAGTTTTAGTTCTTACACTTAAGACTTTAATCCGAGTTGATTTTTGTGTAAGTTGAGGGTCCATTTTCATTCTTTTGTATGTGGGTATCCAGTTTTCCCAACACCATTTATTGACATGACAATCCTTTCCCCACTGTGTAAATGTTAAAGTCAAAACAATGAAACTTCAAGAAGCTAACGCAGAATTATCTTCACGACCCGGGGAATAGGAGAGAGTTCTTAAATAGAATACAAAAAGCACTAACTATAAAGGAGATCAATAAATTTGACTTTGCTAAAATTAAGACTTTTGCTCCTTAAACGATACCATAGAGTAATAAAGTGTAGTAGCACAATATATTATGTCCTTCACAACTAACTAATTTTTAAAGACATTGTCTTTATTCATCCTACTAGCTGCTAGTAGCTGTGTTTTCTTTCTGAGGAGAAAGAACTGTAGAAGTGCTGGAATACCAAAAATAAAAATTAAAAAGCTCAAACCAGCAACCCAGTAAGAATCAACAAACTAATTTATGTAAATACCAAATTTAGTTATTACAAAACTTCTAGTGATATGAAAAAAACACATACTTTATCAATTAGAGTTTGATTGCCATGTTTAAATTATTTCACTTATTGATATTTCTTTAAACGAAGGATGGAGAGATTATTTTAAGCTGAAACCCCAAATAATGACAAGTGACCCATCGTTGTTTTGAGCTTGTGAATCATGACAACGGCTGTTTTCTTTCTAGCCCATAATCCCTGACCTCAACCCAAGCTCTCAGGAGTGGTGGGTGGGCAGGCTTGAGGCTTAATCTCATTCTACACTCTGTGTCTTCCTGTAATCAAGAGGATAGAAAGCTAAAAGCTCCATTTCCCAGACTTTCTTACAGCTAGAATTCTGAATGTGATGTATTTTGGTTGAGCAGATGCACCTATAGAAGGCAGAGGAGAGATGGAGGGTATGCTAATGCCAGCAGATAGGGAGGCTCATGAAAAGGATTTTTCTGAGGTATTACTGACAGGGACCCCAGTGTTTAGAAACAAGGTTCCTAAATGGTAAGAGAATGAAACACAGCATCTAACATGGTGTGGACACGTTAGATGACACTATCCTGATGCTTGCCACGTTGGTATACTTTGGGATTGAGTGGTTTCCTGAACTTAGAATAGAAGCAGCTCTGTTGGGGACGTCCCTGGCGGTCCAGTGGTTAAGACTTCGCCTTCCAATGCAGGTGTATGGGTTCGATCCCTGGTCAGGGAGCTAAGATCCCATATACCTCACCGCCAAAACACCAAAACATAAAACAGAAGCAATATTGTAACAAATTCAATAAAGATTTTAAAAATAGTCCACATGGAAAAAAAAAAAAAAAGCAGCAGCAGCTCTCTTGGTTGACCTGGTTTTGCAATGTGGCATTTGAAGTCATTCCTTAAAGTTCTGTCAGTTCTCAACAATTTTATGCTCAAGTTAATATTTTGTTAAAAAAAAAAAGTACTCTCTTGCTCAAATAAATTAACTCTGTTCTCTGAACTTTACTGGACCTTAATATATTAGACCTTAATACATTAGGGTAATGGTGATGGTTCTGAGGCGGTAGTAAGGACACTGTCCAGAACTGTGAAGGGTCTGAGGTTTCACCCTACTTGCAAGCTACAAGTTAGCCTGCCACAATTTCATGGATCCTGGGTCATAGCCAAATGACCCATGGATCCTGGGTCATAGCCAAATGACTTTATACTTACAGCACAGCAAGCAGCATGAGCTTCACGTTCTCATCAGTTCCCCTTGCCCTCCGAGTCCCACAGGGGCAATGCAAAGTGGTCCAGGTGGGCGCTGAGCATGCAGTGAGTTTGCATCATAGCTGAGGAGCCCAAAGTTTAGGGTACCTGAATCTTTTATAATGAGCTCAAGCAAATCTGCCCAATTTTTGCCCTGGAGAGAGCCACTATCTTTATTATACAACAGCAAACAAACCTGCTTTCCTCTCTATGGAAACACAATGTCTTCCACGGCTGTTCACTATACAAATCTCCTTGGCAAAGACAGTGTAGAACAAACAAAGGCTGTCAGAGCTTCTGCTCCCAAGATGTGAGAAACGTAAGAGACCCATGGAGAATTTCCAAAAGACATTAGCCAACTTTTCATTTCAACTGTAGCACTCCTATTTTAGAGCCCAAACCAGGTTTTATCTTTTAAAAATTCACTTTAGTCATGAAATTTAACAAACATTTGTATGCAGCCAGGGACTAATTTACAGCATGGCTTCCATTCATCTCAGTCATGAGAAAATACCATAGCAGTCATTATTAAAGGTATCCATCCATAAATTACTTTTATTTCTCATTAAATGAGCACAGAGTCATTAGCATATTAATAACAGATATGTTTATTATTACATATCCATCAGTGCGGCTTTTAATACCACTTGAAACATGCATATCATCCTAGAGACGAATCAGTTTTCCAGTGCTTCTTATTTGATAGACATTACTGCAAAGCCATTATAAATTACTGAGGAGGTATTTGGTTAAAAAAATAAACAATAAATCATACTGCCCATATGAATCAACCCTTGCTATTGAACAAGAGTTTAACAGTATTTATCTGGTAATTCCTATGTTAACTGGAAAACATCACAGATGTATTGCCATAATTTTCTTTTATATTGGTGCAACCTTCTACATATTTTGCAGAGTTTTATGAAGTCGTTCATTATTTTAGCAGGTAGTTTGATGCAAAGATTGTACTCAATTTATGGAAGTCCACCAAACCTCTAAATATTTTAAATTAAGCCAATTATCAATGAAAAACCCCCAACACACATAATTTTCTGAAAATATGTTTTTTGAAATTTTTATATTTAGTCATGGCAGTAAAATAATTCTCTCAAATTAAGGCACTAAAAGGGCAATGCAACTCCCATCAAAAGTGTTCTAAGAATAATTTACATTTCAAACAGTGCATACATTTCTTATATGTTTGTTAACTTAATGTCTTTATCACTTAAAACCACAAAGAAACATATTATATAATTACAGAAATGATGTACCCCACAAAATGCTTTTAAACTTGGTTCTTTTGTACAGTTAGTTCCTAATGTCTCTAGTAGTAAAATAACTCAATATGGCTTGGCAAAAATGCATAGATTAAATGTAATTTTTTTGCCTTCTCCCATTCCCCAATCTACAAACTTGCTGAAACACATACAGTATTTTGTAAAGCATAATGTAAGATATTTATTTTCCATCAAGTCCACCACAGGCAATCAACAGTAAGGCTTTTAAATTCTACAGTGAGGGCACTGAAGTCAAGTGATGTCACTGCTTTCTTAAAATAGTTTTGTATAGTCTTGCAAGAGCATAAAAACTGAAGTTATTAAAAAAAATTTCAGTTGTCTCATTTTGAGATATTTTCTTTACTCCTTCCATGAGCTGATCTTGATAGTGACGGCCATTCCACTTGAAAGTGAAAGTCTCTTCCTCTCACTCGTATGAGGAAAACTGTGTTCTATCATGATTGACAGGCGTTTTCTTAGAAATTCAAAAAGGCAGCACCTTTTTAAAAAAATATATCTAGCTAAGCTTTCCCTCAATTGTATTTGCATTACATAGTAATAATTAATCTAATCTACCTGTAGGCAAACCCGCAATAAAAAACAAAAACAAAACAAAACAAAAAACAATCCTCAGTGTGCTTTTGTGCCAAAGCAAGGACAGAATAACAGCAATCTTAACCCTGAAGCCTGTGATATTGTGTCAAAGGAACAGCCTTCTGCTCTGCATGGTAAAAGATGCCTGGTTTATCAGGTAGCATCCCACACAATTCCACAAGGCACTAGGTCACATGGTTAACTGTTGAGGGAAAAAAATAAAAAATTTAAGAAATGTACGCAGTTTAAAAATTCAGAAAACAAAAATTGGAAGGAAAGGTACATATACATTATATATAATAGTTAACTAATACACAAAATTTGGAAAACAGGAAAAAGGAAAAACACACTATTATCTCCTTTTTGCTTCTACTTTGTTTCAAACACTTTTTTCCCCCCACAAAGCTATAAAAAATTTTAAGTATTTTAGATTCAGCTTTTATCCTATATAGGAGAGGGACAATACAAGATTCTACAGAAAGAAGTCCAGAGTGAGGTGATAATGCACTGGAATAGTATGGTAGCTGAGGAATACAGAAGGAGGAATGGCTATGAGTCATTTCAAAGAATTAGACTTGGTTATTGATAATATGGTATGAAGAAATGGGATAAATTAAATATGGCTTTAAGCCTGCTTGGAAGACTTGGGTGACATCAGCAGAGAGGCTAATCAGTGTTAGGTCTCAGCTTCTAGATTCAAATGTCCCTCTTAATATAAGGATTACACTCTAGGGAAAGTTGGTATTTGGTATAGGAGAAAAAACATAGGCTTCAGAAATGGATAAAAGTGGGGTCCAACCTGACTATGCTACTAGTTGGCTGTGTGATCTTGTGCAAGTTGCTTAATTTCTCTGAGCTCCATTTTTTCATGTGTTAAATGAGAACTTAATGAGTTATCATAACCGCTCCTCAGGAAAGGGTTTATATCCTGTAACTGCTTGTTTTACCATATAAATATTTTTGAAAAAATTCCATCAAAACAAGATAAACTACACTCTCCCAAAAAGAAGAAAAGAAGGATACTTAACTGGGAAGTTTATTTGTTAACACTGATAATACCAAATAATTTTGATTAAAAAAAAATCTGCCAACATAGTTAAAAATAAAATGAGCAAAGTTTTACATGAAACTATTTACATTAAAAAGGGGTGAACAACAGTCGTTTAAAACATTAAGGGCTAAATATGTACCATAACCAATGACAATAAAACCTGACATTGAACTAAATAAATATGACATTTATAAACATTATTAGCTTCTAACAAGAATCAGTTAAACTAATTTGTAAAGTCATTTCAAGTCATATATAAATGCCCAGATACAAACGATGCCCTTTATGGGGAAAAGAACAATCGGACTCTGGATTTTAATAGATATTATCCAATCACATACTCACAGTTAAAAAGGTTAACATTTCAATCCTTACCTAGTTTTTCCAGATGTATTTTTGACCACTTTCCGGAAAGACTGATTTGCAGTGGATCTTGTAGAAAGTGTTCGAGGCGACGCACGAACAAAACCAGATGGTGGATTCTTAGGAATCTTCTTTACTAAATGAGTTACCCATTTTTTTTGTTCATCCTGAGAACATGCTAGTAGCAGCATATCTCTTGCTGATGTTACATCATAACTTACTATTTTAAGAAAAAAGAGCACAATTAAGGTCACATAATACCTAAAAGAGCCTTATCAAATATTCTTACAATTTAAAAAGATTTACTATGCTTAATTAAGCTTGGACAATATCTTGTCTTCTTAATTCAATTAAGTTGGAAAATTTAAAGAGAAAATATTAGTCATAAATTAGTAAGAAAAATAAAGTAAAATCAGAAATATGCATGTGGCTCCACCAGTGCCAAAATATTACGTCTTATTATCTCTTTTCAACTTGGTATAGGAAATGCCACATCTGAAGAAGTTATTTCATTGGGATTTAAGTCTCTAATTTGTTACATGTTATAAAAATAATTTTCATGCCTTACCTTTACATGGAGAAATTAAGTCCTCTTTCTTATCTAAGTGATCTCTGTGGCACTTAACGTGGCACCTTCGACATTCCAGGGCAGGGGGTGGCTTAAAAACATGCCAGAGAGGTTTGGCACAGGCCTCACAGTTGGCGGGAAAGTGGTAGAGGGTAGGAATGAACTCATGACCTTTGTGGTTTTGAAAATTAGTTTTCTCAGCTTGTTGCACTGGTTCCATCTCTACGTCTTTTCTACATTCACCTTCATTTGCGTATAGTATCTACATTTAGGAATGGTAAACAGAAGATTAAAAAAAGGTCTTAATCTATACATACAAGTTTCAAATGTATAAAAGTATTGGTGTATTTACATTTACTTCACAAATACACTTAGTACTTAGGTAAAGGATCTTCTAAAATTATATTTTCAGATTTTTACCTGGAATATTTTAGGAATTTCTTCAGTTTCAGCTCTGTACACATCTCCTTGGGTTACAGGACGAACATGAAACAATTTACTAAAATGAAAAGAAATATGATGTAGGCCATTATAAAAACTCATTTATAGCAAAAGACAGATATTTCGTTGACGAGAACACAGACGTGGCAAATAAGCATAGGAAAAGATTAGTCATTAGAGAAATGCAAATTAAAATCACAGTAAGTATCACTATACTCCTATCAGAATTTTTAAAATAAAAATAGTAATAACACCAAATGCTGGTGATGATGCAGAGAAACTAGATCACTCATACAACTGTGGGAGAAATGTAAAACTGCAGAGTCACTCTGTAAAAGAGTATGGCAATTTCTTACAAATCTATATATATGAAAACCTGTACATGAATGTTCACAGCAGCTTTATTTTTAATAGGCCAAAATTGGAAAAAACTTAAATGAATGGTTAAACAAACTGTGATACAGTCATACGATGGAACACTACTCAACCACAAAAAGAAAAAAACTACCTCTTGGATGGACTTCAAGGGAATTACACTGACTGAAAGAAGCATATCGAATGTTACATACTATTTGATTCCATTTACATAACATCCTTGAAGTGACAAAATTATACAGATGGAGAACAGATTAGTGGTTGCCAAAGATTAGAGAGGAGTACAGAAAGGGTGCTTCCTATGGCTATAAAAGGGCAATGAAGAATCCCTGTGATGAAACTATTCTATATTTTAACTTGGTGGTGGCCATACAAATCTATACATGTGGTAAAGGCATGCAGGCTGGAAAGGCAGAAGTAAAACTATTATTATTTGAAGATGACATTACTGTATACGTAGAAAAGCCCTGCGGAATCCACACACATACACAAAATCTCTAAAACTAATAAGTGATGAATATTCAAGGTTGATATACATAAATAAAGTGTTGAAATAACCAGATATCCACATGAACAAAACAAAACAACCCCCACCCCCCCGGAAAAAAATTAACCTCAACCACTACTCCTTTTTTTTTTTTTTCTTTTTTGGCCGCGCTGCGAGGCACGTGGGATCTTAGTTCCCCAACAAGGGATCAAACCCGTGCACCCTGCAGTGGAAGCGCAGAGTCTTAACCACTGAACCGCCAGAAGACCCTCTACCACTACCTCTTACCAAACATAAAAAGAAACGAGATCAATCAGAATTTAAAAATAAAACCTAGAAGAAAACATAGAATACCTTCACAATCTTTGGGCAAGCAAAAATGTCTTGGACAGACTACACAAAAGGCAATAACCCTTTTCAAACCAGTGATACATTGGTTTCCATTAAAAGACACCATAAAGAAAATGAACTGGCAAACCACAGACTGGGAAATATTTGCACTACATATTCCTGACATAAAATTTGAAGCCAGAATATATACAGAACTTCTGTAAACCAACCTTAAAAAGATAAGCAGCCCAATTAAAAAATGAGCAAAAGACTTGGAGACACTTAAGAGATACAAATGGCCAATAAATACATGGAAAGATTCTTGCCATCATTAGCCATAAGGAAAATATAAACTACAACAAAATAGCATTTCACATCCATTAGAACAGCTAAAAGTCAGACTGACAACACCAAATGTTGGTGAAGACGTGAAGCAACTGAAACTCAAATATTGCTGTTGAGTATAAACAGTATAACCTTTTTTGAGAACTGTCTGGTAGATTTATTTACACAGATTTACTATATGACCCAGGATTCCACTCCTAGGTATTTTACCCATGAGAAATGAAAACTTAAGTCCACAAAAACGAATGTTCAAAGCAGTCTTACTTAAAATAGCTCTCTTAGAAGCAACCCAAATGCCCATTAACAAAAGAATGGATAAACAAACTGAGATATATTCATTCAATGGAATATTACTCAGCAATAAACAGAACAATCAATACACACAACAAAACACTATGCCGAGTGAGGGAAGCCAGGCACGAAAGAGTACATACTATAAATTCGATTAGTATGAAGTTCTAGAATAGGCAAAACTAAATCTCAGTGATAGAATTCAGATAATCTTTTTTTTTCCCCTTGAGGAGGCACAAGCAAGCTTTTTAGGGTGATAGAAACGTTCTTTATCTCGTACTGGGTTTGATTATGCGGGTGCTTACAACCGTCAAAAGTCACTGGACTGAACACTTAAGATGTATGTATTTTATTGTATGAAAATTACATCTCAATAAATAGGTAAAACAACAATAACAACAAACTCTCATCAACATAAAAAGTATTTAAGTTAGTTGAAAGATGTCTTTCTTATTAATGTTTATGTATTATTCCAGTTAAGCTGATTATTTAAATTTTCGCAACTAATGTCTTTTTTTAAAATTGAGAAATAAAATATCAGTACTCTCTGGTACTTGCTCAATTTTTTTAACATTTTAACTATAATCAGCTCCACAATGTTTAATTACAAAGGAATGGCAAAACTTCATTTTAAGTTTATATTTCTCTGTCGTACCCACCACACTTCACTCTGAATTTGTATGTTATTGCATATATTTTACCTTTCCTGCTACTAGCCTGTAAGCTCCTCAAATATGAAACTGTCTTACTCATTTTATACAACCTACAACACTTACGATAATACAGGCAGCAGTGCCTAAGAAATGGTTTTAGAATGAATACAAGGAAAAAAACCTAAGCTTATTACAGACCTCTTTGACCTATTATTAAAAAAAGAAAAGATATATTTTATTTCCTTCTTAACAATGACCACATAATCATATATTTTGAGATGTTCTGTGAACATAAAACCAATAAACACTTGAAATTAAAAAAAATTGTCTTTAGAATACATCGATCAGGTATGCAAAATTTCCCCTCTCATATTTTGATAAAGATTTAATATAGTTATTATTTAAATTTGTTAAGAAAAAAGTCAATAACGTTTAAATAACAAAATATAAACTAAATGGTAAGTCTAAAAATAATTGATTATCGTAGGTTAACAGTCTTAAAATTCAATAAAAGGCAACTTACTCAATGTCCAATACCATAGATGGATTGGATTGTTCCTTATCTTGTTCATCATTATAAAACAAAATTTTTTTGCTGCTTACCACAACATACTGAAATGAGAAAAAAGGGGGGAAGAGGTAAGAGCAGTATTAACTTGGTTTAAAGTGATAAGCACAATACTTGCCATTTATGTCTAGATCATATTGTAGTAATCTAAAAACAATGCCAATAATAGGACAGTTAATACAAGTTGTATGCTTTAAAAGTAAAATATATAACAAAATATCAATTAGAAAAACTGAGGCATATTGTACCTGTTTCTTCCAGCCGTATCTTTTGATATTTCCTCTATTTGGTATTGAAAGCCAACCTTCAATTCTTGATTCTAGAAGAAGAAAAAAAAAATAGTGTTCAGCCTTAAATTGTCACAAAAGGAAAAGCTATTACAAGTTGTCTGACAGCATGCAGCAACAGGCATTCGAACACAGCTAAATGAATAAGTGCTATAATTTGCTCTTTCATGCTTCAATCACACAAATCAACTTTAATGGCCATACAAATACTGCAGAAAAAAATTCCAAGCCACTTTCCGCATAAAATTAACATTCAGTACTCAATTATAAAAGTATGAAGTAACAACAGTACCCTTAACAGCCAGGCAAGACTGGAATGGATTGCAGCTTAAATGGGATATGATACAGAAGACTTTAAATATCATTTAACATTCATATAAAAGTATTTAGCAAAAAAAAAAAAAAAAAATGCAAGTGGAACAAATCAGAGCCATGATTTACACAAGAAAGAGCAAGCAAAAGTACACAAGTGTCCTATTACTCACAGAAGGTAAGAATAGAAGATAAATAAATAAGGAATGCAGGCAGAATCAACTAGATATAAAGAATAAGAGACAAGTATTTTATTTGTTTTCTCAGTACAATGTTCTGATAAACTTTTTGGTAAAACACCCCAAATAATTTCATTAAAAGTGTCCAAATTTGGTTGGGAAGGGGTCCTTAATTCTAGTGGTAAATCCAATTACAATTCTTAGCAAACTAAAAGAGGTATAAATAAAGCCTTTCAAGTTTGTAGCATCAGAATTTAATAAACAGTAAAAGAACACAGAATTCAGTTGGTAAAACTGCTAATGTTTTATCAGTTTGTGCATACCAGAAATTCTTTGACTAATTTGATCAGTGCATTTTATAATTATTATTACTATTTAAATATAATTAATGTTTATTAAAAATATCTGGGGGAAAAAGATGATTCCATTTAGAAATGATTATTTTATATCAGGTTAGAGATAAGAACATTTAACCGTTTTTTTAGATCTATTATATTTGAAACACAAAAGAAGGGACAAGTGACCAACTGTAAGGTACAATGCTATAATGTGACATTATACCATGGCTCAAATCATGACCCGTAAGGGGAATATATATTACCCTCCTCCATATAACTTAAAAGTTGTGAAACAGTTCGGTCTTACAGTAATGATAACAATAGGTAACGTCTACTGTACATTTATTACTTCCCAAGTGCTTTACAAGGAATACCTCATAAATAATCTGTAATAGTCCCATGAACATAGGATATTACATTCTTAGGAATATAGGATAAAGTAGGTTCTACTATCATCCTCCATTTACAAATGAAGAGACTAAGGCTTAGCTAGGTGAACTAACTTACCCAAAGGTAATCACAGCAACTGTCAAAACTTTAGGGTTCACCCAGGCAGTCTAATTTCTGAGTTTAAATTCCTAGAGCACAATGATATTCTTTCCTTAAACAAGCTTTGCAGTTAACTAAATCAGGAGTAATGTTATTGTTCCAACTTCTTCCCTGTACCTAATGCCCTATGCTTTTGTTATTCCCCTTCATCTAAATTGTTGTTTTTGTTAAAGTCGAAGAAATAATAAGAAACTTCAGTTCAAAATGATCCTCCTCTTCTCCCAAGTTTTTTTCTTAGTTGCCGTTATTTAGTTCATCAATAATTAATTTGTTCCATCGGGCATTTCCTTGGTAAGTTTTGTGAGAGCAGGGGACCATATACTAACACTTTATTTTATTTTATTTTTTATTTATTTATTTATTATTTTATTTATTTATTTTTTTTGGCAGTACGCAGGCCTCTCACTGTTGTGGCCTCTCCCGTTGCAGAGCACAGGCTCCAGACACGCAGGCTCAGCGGCCATGGCTCACGGGCCCAGCCACTCCGCGGCATGTGGGATCCTCCCAGACCGGGGCACGAACCCGTGTCCCCTGCATCGGCAGGCGGACTCTCAACCACTGCGCCACCAGGGAAGCCCCACTTTTTAAAAATTTATACTCCAAGGCATCTGACACACAGAGTAGGTACCTGATATATACCTTTTTTGCTTATTTTGCAATTCTTTTTTTCTGACTTAGCCAATTAAATTCACCCTCTATTTAAATAATGGTTGTAATTTAAAAACCAAAGGGCTGCTTTAAATTAAGTAACATACAGAAGGCTGTTGATCATTCACAAATATTCTGTTGTAGAAAAGGAAAAAAGTTATTGCTAGGAAAACTTCCCTTCAGTGTGCCAAAGTCCATTTAATACCAGTAATTCCTCACTAAAAATAAAAGATGTAAAAGCCACTGAAATCTTGACATTTATACAAAATTGTGTATGCCAAAATATTCCTCCCTCCAAGTTATTTCTCTATGAGAATAAATGCCAAAAATATTTATGCTTTCTGGCTCTAGGTTTGAAATATATTTTCAATGAATTGTTGTATGTTGAAGACTGTATGACTGAATGTATGTCATTTCAGTGTTCCTATAGAAATTTTATACATCAAAGGCATTTTATGAATTAAATAAGCCCAATTTTATATTTGCTCTAATTTAAATAAAATGAAGAAATTAGGAACTCAAAAAAGATGCTGAAGATATGTGAAGGTTTTTGCCAATTTAAAACAATAATGTTATAGGAGAGAATCTTAGTCTTTCCTTCTGGTGAATTCCCTTCAGAGAAGCAGGTAAACTAAGCTCAGTGATAAATTAAAAAAACTACTTACTTCTGTCTTACATGCAAGTTAATATACCAGTTTTTTTTTAAGTATATAAAGACCTCCTTCAAAACTATGACCACTTGTGACCTAAGTGGCAATCTGAAAGTATAATGCTCTAAATTCTATCTTTTACAATACAAGCACAGAAATCAGCTTCTCCAGATAAATAAAAGAAATGCTGAGGACTTCTAAGTCTATATTATTATCTATAACATACTACTGAAGTACAAAAACAACTTGGTCCCAGGTTTTACATATTTGTAGAGCAATTTTAACTTACAAAAAAATTTAGATGTGCACTACTGCAATATCAGCAATTAACTCCTTTACCCAAATAAGAAAGAGGTTAACTATACATAAATCAGTATCAAATACAGCCAATTTAAACATCAAAGCTAACCACTGAAGACTACCAAAGTTTACTTGATAAACTACATACTGCTTAAGAAATAAAGGTAGAGAATCACTCCAAAATTCTAAAATTATATTCAGAAGTGATATAAAAAAGAAGAAAAAATCAATGCTCAAGAATTCAGATGTACTTATTATCTCCAATCATTGATTAGATTTGGGCAAAGTCAGAAACTCTTATATACTCAAATACTTGGAAACATACCAAGAAATCCAGCATACACAGGTTTAAGTTACAAAGTCTGAGATCAAGCTGGATGGAAAGAGAATGATGCAGATAATCCATAAGAGATAATGAATATTAATGGATGCTGATACCAGTGTTCTTAGTGCTTCATCTATTTTTACATTCTTTTCAGATTCTTAGGTCAATATTTCCAAAAGTAAAGGAAAAAAAACAAGGAAGGAGAGCCAGATATCACCTTAGTCTTTCTGTCATCTAGGCAATAGGAAAACCTTAACCCTAGAGGGTAACCTTTATATCTACAGTGCTAAGGCCACAACCTGCCACAGAACCAAAAGGAGGATGAAGACACAAGAGAATGAAAGTGATATTAAGAACTTCAAAGGGTTATAAGTCAGAGAAGGATAACCATTTTCTCTAAGGTTTTTAGAATTGGGAAACTTAGAGAGATTTAATCTAGTTAATGACAAGATGCCAGCTGAGAAAATGACAGAGGCTGAACTCTAAACAAACAAGATAATTAAATGAGATTCTTTATATTGAATGATGAAATCTAAGAGAAATAAAGTATATTATCAGTTTATCCACCTAACTACTTAAAAAACCATCTCACTGAACTAAAAATATGATCAATATTTCAAAAGGCCTTCATTTTAACTATTTAACTATTCTAAGACCTCCCTTTGTAAATCTGTAGTTTAAATTCATTTATCAGTTTTCCAAACTAAGTAAAATTAATCATCACTTTCAAAAAAATCTTTCAGACACTTGAATGATATGTAACTCTCTCAAATTAAGGATGAATACCGCATCAAGTTTCCGTAGTGTAGTGTTATCATGTTCGCTTCACAAGAATGAATACCAAAATTCTTTACAATTCTTCCTAGATATTACCACAAAACCTTAACTTTATTTGCCAGAGATCTAGTAAATGGCAGACTTAGTACATATTTTCAATTTACTAGTAAAATATCTGACACAGAGGTAAAATAACATTGGTAATGATTATCCATTAATTTCTACCTCCAATATGAAAGTCATAGTCTCCAATATGAAAAGGTTCAGCACTACAGAGACCTCTGTAAAGTTCAAACTGAGAACACAGTTAATAGAGAAAGAGATATCCTAATTGGTCTACCCTTTATAGCAATGGAGAATGGCCACCAGAGCCTTTTTGTTTTCCCACTTTGTTTGAACTTTGAAATCCTTAAAAGCAAAATCTCTGAAAATACTAAGCTATTCTAAATATTATATACTCAGAGTGGAGCCAGTAGAAAAATTTAAAAATCTCTTTGCTGACTGACTCCTGAGTGGATTTATTAGGTCAGGATTCTGAAATCTAAATGGATATCTCACCTAAGTCTGCCAATCAAACCACCTGATGATGCTTTGAGTTTAGCCTTCCTGAATAAGCCAGGATGAAAGATAAAACTCATTACCTTCTCCCAACCTCATCTTTCAATTCAAATCCTCTAGATAGCATTCACCAATAATGAATCAGTCTCTGAAATGTTTAACTTAATACAAGGAAAACCAAGGCATACATAGTAAGACATTATAAACAAAGTTAAAGGGAAATGGGTGGGATAAAGACAAAAACCTTGTCAGGATATTTAACCTACACTAGAGAAAGAATTCCTTTAACTAAATAACTAGAAATATCTTGGGGTTAATGAAGAGGGAACCTAAACTACAATTTCAGTTCAACAAGTGAAGGAATGTAGACAAACTGCCCTAAAATTCATACTCTTTCTTAACTGATGATTAAGTCATAACTTTAGAAAGATGTTCAAACAACGGCTGAAGCTAGAGATTCTTATTAAATCCAAAGTGATCCTCTGATAAGGATGTGTACCTACAAGAGTCTCAAGAGGCAGGAGGTTTCAGAGAGCCAAAAATGGGAATACAGAAGGAATTTCTTGACCACTGGAGTAAGAAATATTTATTCCCTGTCCTTCACTTTCCAGATATCTCATTTTGGGCTAGCAAAGCCACCGAAGAATGAGGGCAGGGATTACACAGAATACAAATAAGAACTGAATTCACTTCCTACTTTGAGTCCCACTTTCTTGACCAAGAATGATAACGTAAAATTTTCTAAGTAGTCTATCAAGTTTCTTATATCAAATTCTCAAAAAACAAGTAATATCTGTTAAAACAGATCCCTATTATATCAAATGTGCTGATTCATATCTTTTTATGCATTATTCAGGAAATACATTAAATAAAGTCTATTTTCAAGTTTAGGACCATGTTACAAAACTTTCAAGACCTTGAACTAAGAATATGTAGTAGGTCAAATGTGTTGTGTGTGTGTGTGTATGCCTTTAAAATCTGTAATGCATGTTTTAATATATATAACCTATTCATTTCTAAATTGAACCTGTAATATGTGTATTGTTCATCTCTGTTAAAAAGACATAAATGTACTATAACCTATACTACAATGAACCGAAGAATGAGGCTGTGTTTATTTTTCAATTGATTCTCCACTAGAAAAAAAAAGGAAAAAGAAGAAAAGGTCTGAAATCCTAGCTACTCGCTTTTGCCTTTACTTGACTTCCTGCCCCCTCTCTGCATCTTCCAACCCCTTTTATCTATTTCACCAAATTTGAAACTTCAAGTCTGATTAAAGTTTATCACTATAGCATTAGGTGGGCTTCTATATAGAGCTGCTGTGGTTCTGATTATTAAGTATAGTTCTTAGTTTTAGCAAAAAAATACATAAAACACTGCAGAGCTGCTACTCATGAAAACATGTACAATCCTCCTTAAATGGTGAGAGTTGTAGCAGCAGCTTCAACTTTCACCATGGCATTAGGCTGGTTCAATACTGATTCATAAACATCTTCAAGTTTCTATTTAGTTAGAGCCACTCAGATCTATTTTAATAGTCTAAGACTGCTTATGACTGCTTTTATTCTATAAAATGCACTAGGTATACAAATGTCATCAGACTCTGGCTATCAGAAACATAAATCTCTTCTTAAGAATCCATGGACAAAACAACAAAGAGGTAGAAATCCAAATGAAAGAAATCTACATTAATTTCCATGACGTTTAAGCAAACTTGAAAGAAGTAACAGAAAATATTCTTACCTGGAAGGTTTCCATCAGTTTCATCAGCACTAGGAAAACTAGCAACACTTGTAGAATCTGATAGGTCCAAAAGTTTCGCACGCAATTGCTCAATGTCACTCTCTTTGCTAGCCAACTGCATCTGAAGCTCATTCCTATGTGTACATTCTTCTACCAATTGCTATTTTTTAAAAAATACCAAGATAATATAAAGAATCAAGATCAAAATTTCCAACATTAGAAATTAAGAATTAGTGGAACTATAAGTAATCTAGAATTATTAATACTAAAAATTTACTGTAAACTTCATGAATGTTTACTACCACAGATTTTAATACAACTATAAATGTGCAAGTTCTCTTCCTCAGTAATACATTGCTTGGATAAGCTCCTTTACTCTTTGCTTTAGATAAGTTTTTTTTTTTAGTACAAAGCATCAAAAACCAAAACCAAACACCTGTTAAAACAACAGAAATTGCTTTTATGGCTTCAAACAAAATAATTTAAAAGATATAGAAAGCTTCTCAGGATGGTAAAATAAATGATGGAGTCAATGCTTGTATCTAAGTCTGCCTAAGATCAGAGACCATGTTCTCAATTTTGTGCTATTAAGCTAGGAAGCATCAAAAAAATTAAGCTTGATATTTTGAAAAGTGAGTCCTTATCCGAGGAAACAAAAAGGCTATAATACTCCAATTGCACTATCCCAACTATAGTCAATATTATACCAGTCATATCTCAATTTCAGTCTGAAGCCAAAGAGGCAAAACCCTTGGTTGTTTCTCTAAAAGTACCATCTCTAATCAAGCTGATGCTAAGGGGTAAAAATTACTCAAGTCATAGTTAATAGGCAACAGAGCATCTTTCTATTTTTTCAAGATCATTGTTCAAATTAGAGTAACAGTAATCAAATTATGGAGAATATAAACCTAAATATGATTTTTATACTAAAAAAACTAAATGAGATCAGTAGACAGTAAGTATATACAGTAATAACAATTTAAAATAATCCTACAAGTGCAACACACAACCTTACCGCTTGCATGTCATTCAGTTCCTTCTGATGTTTCACTACCATCTGGTTGAATTTCTCTCTTTCTTGGTTGAGTTCAAGTTGTAGCTTTCGATTTTCCTTTTCCTTCTTTCTCAAATCCTGTGTATTCGCTTTCTTTCTATCAATTTTAAAGTCTTTCCGATTCATTATTTCTGCCAACTTGTTAACAGCCTATTAAAATATTAAAATGTTATTAATAAGGTTCTTCATTGTAGCTACCCAATTTAAATCTCCACTAAAAATATATATTTTTCTTCAAAATCAGGAAGCAGGACTTTTTGTGTATGTGAAAATTAGGAGAACCTAATGAACGTTGGAATATGATCATTGGTAGCACAAGTAACTATTATTGATTCATCTCATTGTTCAAATGTAAGAACCAGACAGGCTTGCAAAAATCCAGTTATTGTTCAACAATTATTCAGCACTTATACTGCATGTAAGCACTCTGATAGGCACTAGAGACAAGGACAGAAAATACAATTATGCCCCAAAGGCATCCTAGTCTGGTGGAGGAGGAGGATAAGCAAGCATGACAGTACAGAGTGATACTGCTTCTTTTTTCTCTTAAGTGTCCCTTACTTTTTCTTTTTTTCTATTGGATCGTCTTTTTCTTTTTTGCAGATGCTCTTTATATTTATCTATATATGCTGCAAATATTCTTCGTAGTTTATTTTCTTTCAACTTATGTTCTTTTGGACTTTTTTGTATGTAATAAATGTCAACCTTTTTCTTCATGGTCTCTGTTTTGGTATAAAGGGAAGTAAAATCTCCACTGAAGGATTTTCAACAGGTATTAAGTGCATTTTTGAAAGACTACTCTAGTTGAAGGATTGTTGAGAGGGAGAATAGATTAGTGGTAAGGAGCTATCAAGTAGAAAATATTTATTTTACTGTAAAAATCAACTGAGGTACACAGCACCTTATGAAGAATTTAAACTACTGGATAACTTGGTAAAATGACAAGATACCAAGTTTTACTGTAAAAAATCTGATCTAGCTGCAAAATACAAAGCAAAATGATACCTCCACCCCTTTTAAGTTTCTTATTCACTCCCCATTCTTCTCTCTTGACTTCAGTCAAGTATGTGGTTTCTCCTCATTAAGTTTTCCTACTGTCAATTGTAGGTTTTCCATACAGTCTAAAACAAATTCTTCACTAATCAGGTGACTAGACGAATTAGCTTTCTTAACTCGATTGAAATCCTACTTCCTGAATAAGTCTTCCACATTTAATGAAGAAAGAATATTACATTACTTGTTCTAATGAAAAGCTTGAACCTTATAATCTCAGTTTTAAGAAAAGGACATGAAGAGCAAATATTAACTTCTGAATATATGATACTCAAATACAAACACATGGAAAAGGCTAAGAGCATGTATACCTGAGTTTTAAGGGTTCGTTCTGTATTGATATTCTTTTCAAAGGCAGCCTTAAGATTATTGATCTCCTCCTCCTTCTTCAGTTTATATTCTGTCAACAAATTATATAAAATGTTATTGCATGGCATTAATTAATTTCTGCCTTGCAAAGTAACAATGAGATACTTTTATAGAAATTTTGTAATGGATTCAAGGTTTATTTTAAGCAATAAAATATTTAATTCTTAGTTATTAGTAACAATAACTAATTATTCAAATTAGCATATACCACATAATAACTTTCAGTAACTTCATTAAGATATTTTTCCAGGGCTTCCCTGGTGGCACAGTGGTTAAGAATCGCTTGCCAATGCAGGGGACCCGGGTTCAAGCCCTGGTCCGGGAAGATTCCACATGTGGTGGAGCAACTAAGCCTGTGCTCCACAACTACTGAGCCCGTGAGCCACAACTACTGAAGCCCGCGCGCCTAGAGCCCGTGCTCCACAACAAGAGAAGCCACCACAATGAGAAGCCTGTGCACCACAGTGAAGAGTAGCCCCCGCTCGCCGCAACTAGAGAAAGCCCGCACGCAGCAATGAAGACCCAATGCAGCCAAAAATAAATAAATAAAATTAATTAATTTTTTTAAAAGATTTTTTTCAGTTAATTGAGGTATAATAGACAACTAAAATTTTAAGATATTTAAAGTGTACAATGTGATGAATTGATATACACATACATTGTGAAAGGATCCCCCACAATCAAGTTAATTAACACATCAATCACCTCACATATTTACCTTTTTGTGGGGTTTGGTGGTGAGAATATTTAAGTTCTACTAAGATAATACTTATGGCTACGAAAGTTATTTAATATATGAAAACAAATATTTCAAAAACCTAATGCATATAACATAAAGATTTACCTCTGAACTTGATTTAACTTATGATTTTTAAAAAAATCCTACATACCTTCCTCTGCCTTCCTCATTTTATCAGTTAGCTCTTCATTTTCTTTTCTTAATAATTCAATATCTTTGGTTAGCATACTGTTCGTTTCTTCGAGCTAAACAAAGCACAGAAACGTTTAAGCTATATAGTCTCTTTGCTAGTCCCATATTTAAAGCAATAACCTTTAAAAAAATACTTGCATTTTCCATAGATGAGGACAGGTCAGACATTGCTTAATTATAAAAACATCTGGTTTCCAGTTTAAAATATGTGGATATAATTAAATTCAAAATATTTTAAAACAATTGTTAGCTTCCAAAAATTATTTCAGTGTGTGTGTATATACACATTACATATGAACGGAAGGAATAAAAAATGTAATGAAAAGAGAACGAGACTAGAAACTAGGAAATGTGCATTTAGTTTTCTAGCTCTGTAACCCTTAGCAAGTCACAACCTTTCTGGGCTTCAGTTTCTTCATCTGAATAATGATGATGAAAATGACAATTTAAAATGTTTGATGATTACTGTATGGCTGTTAGCATAAATGATGCCATTGTGGGCCCATATAGTTCCTCCTGTCCTTCCCCGGACCCTATCCAGAACTGTACTGTGTGGTAAAAATCACTTCTTTGTTATCAAGGGCTTTGTAGTTAATAGATACTATTTAATAATCATTAAGACCAGGTGGCCTCTATGCTCTGTTAGTCCCCAATCAATGATGAAGACCTTTGCTGACATATTCCTGGTACCTACGAGACTAGTTATCTATTCATAAATCTTGACGTAGGAATGCACTTCCTATTTCCAAGCACATACCCCCCATACCCTAGGTTAACTATAACATTGTCCCAATGGTCCCTTGGTGGTATGGAGTGTAGCTGTGAATGCTTCCATATCGTTGTCTGTCCAAACCCACTCTGTGAGTAGGGTACCCTATAATAAACTGATCCACTCCTTATACGGAGCTGCCTGCCTTGTTTTTCGGTCTCAAGATACCTTCTCAGTTCGGTGGGCACTTTTCATTTCCTCTGTCCTCCAACAATGTCTTTTAGTAATGTACTTATTCACCCTTCTATTTATATGATTTCATTTAATCTTCGTAAGAAACCTGTGGAATAGGTATTGTTTCTATATTATAGATGAAGAATCTGAGGCTTGGAGAAGTTAAAGCAAACTGCCAAGACCATGTAACTTCTTAGGGGCAAAGCTGGGATTTGAACTCAGACCTGCTTATACCAGAGCACTTGATGGTGGCTTCACCACCAAGAAGAAAAATCTCTCTAACTTCCATTTCTAGCTCCATAATACATAGACCATAGTATAAATTTCAGGAATAGGTAATTGTTTGTAGTACTGTTTTTTCTATAATGGATTTGTAGATATCCACAAAGAATTTTTTATCCCAAAATAGTTTCTCTGAATTTTATAGAATTCTGGTCATGAAATCAGTTGCAATTTATTAAGATAATAAAACAAATGAATTTAAGGTAAGCATTTCTTCACAGAAAATATATTAAGATCTACAGCCAGAAAGGGAAAAAACCCAATACACTGAATAAGAATTTCAATCATTAACAACTGTTTTAGATTATATAAATTATTTTATACATGAGTACAAGTTGACCATTGTGTATAAGTAAATACTCATGCACTTACACTTACCCAAACACTTTGTAACATGTAACCTATTTTGATTTTTAAATTAATTTTAATCACATAACTTAATGAACTATCACACTTACCCGACTAACAGTGTGCTCTTTATCTGTAATCTCTTGTCTATTTCTTGAAGCAGCTTTCTTGCTTTCTTGGGTCAATTCAAAATACTGTTCTTCCAGAAGCCCTCGAGCCAACTGCTCAGACTCGGCTTTTGTTTCTGCTAGATCCAACTGAGTAGCAAGAGTTTCTCTAGTAGATTTAAAAGAGAAATGAATGTAAACAAATTCAATTCATTCTTCTAACTTAATCATATGCTTAAAAACACAATTCTTTTTAAATGATAAAATGAATTAAGTATTTTATTGCTTAAAATAAACCTTGAATCCATTACAGACTTCCTATGAAAGTAATGAATCTAACCTCTCACACTTAGAAAAACTATAAAAGCAAAGGACACTTTAACCTTGTACCTGCTATTTTGCTTAACTAAGGAAAAGGTAATAGAACAATGGCAAGAGGTCTACTTCTAGAAGGGAATGTGTTGGGATCTGGAATGAAACGCAGCATGGCACAGTAGAAAAGTCATTGGCTTATAAATCAAGAGGCCAGGCCTGGACCCTTATCCCCATTCTACCACTACCTAATTGGTTAGGGACATTGGGCAAGTTCATTATACTTACTGGAGCTCAACTTAATCAAATCCATAAAATGAGAGGATTAAACTACATTATTTTTGAGGTCCCTTCCAGCTCTGAAATTCAATGAGATTATGAAGACTTATAAATAGACACTGTAAACTATTCTAGAAATGCTCCTTAGGAATTACATTTTAAAAGCCTTTCAGAATTGACATTCAGACCACGACCAGATCACTGCAGTTTGCCTGCTCTTCCCAAAGAACCTGTCTTCGATAAGTTATCTTGGTCATAATTGTAACCCCTACATACAGTAGGTGCACAATAAATGTTTATTAAATGAATGAATGAATGACTTCCAACTATTTTCTATTAAGAGAGTAATACAAATACTTTAGGCTGCCTCAAGCCTAAAGAGGAAGACATATAGTGGCTACAAAAAATAATTTTTTGGACAATTGTTTTTGTCCAACAAATATTTGAATGTTCCTATGTGCCAAACACTGTTCTAAGAATTAAGGCATACAGCAGTAACAAACTCCCTGCCCTCAGAAAACATACGTTAGTAGTGTGAGATAGTTTAAAGAAATGAACAATATACAGTATATCACACAGAACAATGAAAAGAAAGGTGAAGAGGCTATGAGTGTGGTCACTATTTTATAGAGGGTGATCAAGGAGGCCTCTCTGCTAAGCTGACATTTGAGGAAATATATGGAGGAAGTAAAAGAGCCATGCAGTGTATCCGGGAATACAGCTTCAGGCAGAGGAAACATCTAATACCAAGTGCCTAAATGTTCTGAAGGAAGCTAATGTGAGCAGAGTGAAGAGGGGTTGGGGGAAGTTGTGAGATATAGTAAGAGAAGTGGGGAGAGAGAACAGGTATTATAAGGCTTTCTAGAACAATATAGGGACTTTGGCTTTTACACTGAGTATTCTGTCTTAAAAAGATCATTCTGGCTGTTTAAGATCAGACTAGAAGGAGAACAACGATAGAAGCAGGGATACCAGTTAGCAGGCAACTGAAATAATCGAGATTGGAGATGATGGTAGTTTGGATCAAGCTGGTAAATGTTAAAAGTGGTGAGAAGTGATCATATTATGGATATGTTTTTTTAGTTATAGCTAGGATTTATTGATGGATTTCATGCAGAGTATAAGAAAAAAAGAAGAGTCTAGGATGACTCCAAGTTTTGGATTTAAGCAACTAGGAATAACAGAATAGCTAATATTGACATGGGGAAGACAGGGAGGAGCAGGTTGGCAAGGTGAGGGAGTAAGGCATTTTTTCTGGACATGTTACATATAAGATGCTTATTAAACACTCAAGTGGAGATGTCAAACAGACAGCTAGATTTACAAGTCTGGAATTCAGGGGAGAATATACTTGTACATTGATGCTATTTAAAGCCCTGAGGCTAGATGAGAACAAGTAGGGAGTGATCCCTTGGGTCCTCCAAACATCAAAGGTCTCAGAGATGGGAAAGGACAAAGGAGCAAAGAAGGGTGAGGAAGAGCAACCAGTTCAATAAGAGGAAAACAGTGTTTGGTGTCACAGAAGCCAATAAAGAAATTTTGTCAAGAGACAGTAATCAATTATGTCAATTGCTGCTATTAAATAAGATAAGGACTGAGAACTGAGTATAGTTTTTAGCTATTAGGAAGTCACCAGTGGCCTTGAAAAGGGTTATTTTGGTAGTGTAATAAGTACAAAAGTCTTGAGTGAGCTCGAGAGAGAATGGGAGAAGAGGACCTGACGATAAATGGTATGTCACTTTTCAAGGAAGTTTGCTACAAAAGGAAGCAAAAAAATAGGATGCTACCTGGAAGTAGATATGTAGTTTAAAGAAAAGCAGGCTGGACTTTCCTGGTGGCGCAGTGGTTAAGAATCCACCTGACAATGCAGGGGACATGGGTTCCATCCACGGTCCAGGAAGATCCCACATGCTGCAGAGCAACTAAGCTCGTGTGCCACAACCGCGGAGCCTGTGCTCTGGAGCCCGCAAGCCACAACTACTGAAGCCCTCACACTTAGAGCCCGTGCTCTGCAACATGAGAAGCCACCACAATGAGAAGCCTGCGCACTGCAACGAAGAGTAGCCCCCACTCACCGCAACTAGAGGAAGCCTGCGCGCAGCAACAAACACCCAACGCAGCCAAAAATATAAATAAATAAATAAAATTTTAAAACGCTTACAAAAAAACAAAAAAGAAAAGCAGGTTATTTTTTAAGGATATGTTTACCTGTATGCTTATATAACAATAGGAATGCCTACAGAAAGGAAAAAATGATGTAGGAAAGATGAGAGTATTATTGGAGTCATACTTTTAAGTAGGCAGAAAGGGATGGGGTCGAGGGGCTGCCTTTAGGTAAATTCATGTAAATTTTGTCCATTTACACGAATCAGAAGGACGGTAGGGTTTTAGGTACAGACGCAAACAGGTTAGTAGCTATGGTGGTGGAAGAGAGATGTTCTATGACTTCCAGGAAGCAAGGCCATTTGCTGAGTATGAGAACAAGGAGAAGTTGTTGATTTGAGGAAGGAGAAAAAGATAGAAAATAGTTGTCTAGAAGAGTAGGGGAGTTAGGAAAAGATAAAAAATACTGCCATTGGTAAGTCCATGAATACTAAGGGGTGGTAATGCAGGGCTTCAGATGGATAACATGTTCTCATCTGGGGTTACTGCTTTGCATCAGGTTCAGATAAATTATCTGCAACTACATTCATTCAGACATCCTTCACAACTCTCCATAGTAAAAGACCTGTATTTACTGATGTTTAAGGCCAATCTCTCACTTTTATTCTCCTATCTCCTTTAAGAAATCATTTATCAATAATTCCCTATGCTTCTAGATTATAAGATTATAAGCAGGGGCTTTGTTCTTATTCACTGCTATATTCCAAATGCCTAGAAAAGCATCTGGCCCATAGAAAGTGCTCAGAAATTTTGTTTGAATCAGTGAACAGATGTGCAACTTTTTCCACTCTGATTTCCTTGCCATGTCCAATGCTCAAATTTCTGCTATCTTTAAAAATAAATGACGCTCCTTCACAGTCTCCTCCAGCTACAGCCATAGCTTCTTGCCTTAACAACTATGTTTCTTGAATTTTTTGATTTAATAAATATTTACTGAGCATCTACAATGTTCTAGGTACAATTCTAGATGCTAGGCATATAGCAGTGAATTAGAGTTAAGAACAAAACAACTGAAAATTCCTTCCTTTGTTGAGCTTAAGTTTGAATGGAAAGAGAAAAACAACAGAGTAAGTAAGCAAATTCTATAATATATTAGGAAGAGATAAGTGCTAAGGTAAAAATAAAACAAGAAAGTACTGAGCTGGGCAGCTAGGTAGTAAGGTGAGGGCATTCTCAATTTTTGAGTGTTCAGGGAAGGTCTCTCGAGATTACATTTAGGCCTAGACCTGAAGAGTGTAAAGGAAGAACCCATGTGGATATTCAGAGGAAAATGTTCCAGGCAGAGGGATAAGCAAGTCCAAAGGCCCTGAGGCAGAAGAGTAACAGACTGGTTTGTGAATAGTAAAGAGGTCAATGTGGCTGCTTTCTACTCTCTCTGTACTTCTACCCTTCCCACTCATGTCTCAGTCTACTTCAGTATAGCACCTATCAATATTGTCATCACTATTTACAAGCTGTTCTCAACAAGATAACAACCTTAAATATAATGGGACAATTTATTTTTTACTTGACCTTTCTGAGTATTTGGAATTTTAAGTCACTTTCTCTTTTTTGAAATATTCTATTCCCCTGGCATTTGTGATACCCCACTCTGCTTTCCTCTTTGTATTATGGGTGACTTTATACTTTCCCTTCCTCTGCCCATTCCTTATCCTACACTAGGGGTTACAACTTGTTGCTTGAGAGCCAAATGAGTCCATATAAATGTCCCCTCCTACCTCCTTTCTGTACCTGCATGTGCATGCACATGCATGCACACACACATACACACTTAAAAATAAATTTGGGCCAATATTTTACATAAAAACTGAGACTCCTGGCTTCTCTTGAAAAATCAGAAGATCTTGAAATACTGGGTCAGTGCTACCATGTGGCAGCAAATGCTCAGAACTGAGGACGTGAACTCTTCAGTTTGTTATAATCCTCACAACTCACGCAATGGATGCTATCGATACTTAGATCCAACTAACTTCAACCCAGTTACATGTATGGTATCATAGGCTCAAGAGTTCATAAACCCTGATAAACACAACTGTCTTAATAAATCTCATCTATCTTAGTGGCTTCAGCAAGAAATGACTATTGAATTGGCTTCAAGTCCTTATCTTTGAGTTCTAAAGCAATAATGCCAATGTCTGGTATCCATTTCTCTCTGGACATCCCATAGGCACCTCAAACTCAGTAGGTGTGAAATAGAAATAACCTTGTTTGCTCTCATTCCCCCAAACTGGTATTTTAGCTTAGGGACTACCACTACCAACAACCCAATTGTCCTGGTCAGAAACTTGAGCTGACCTGAAATTTTCCCTAACTTTTATCCCCATACCTTCAAATCTACAACTCCTATTGCTTCTACTTTCTTATTTTTTCCTATGCACTTGCCTATCCTTTTACTGCCAACTTCCACTATAATTGTATATCTAGATTATTCCTATGGCAGTATAACTGGACTCCCTATATCCACCCAGCTTTGCCTCACTCCAATCCATTCTCTAAAGACTGGAGACTTCTAAAACCCTATCTTGTCAACCCCTAGCTTAAATTTTCATTTATTCATTGACTATTTATTGAATACTTATTATTTGCCCAGCTCTGATCTAGGTGATGTGGGTATACAATAGAGAATGGCAAAAAAAATAAAATCTTCCACTCTTCAATGTTTATAATTCCCAATGACACACAAGCCCTTTGTAATCTGACTCAGGTTTATCTCTCCAGCCTCATCTGTCACCAACTGTCTCCCTACTGGCAAATGAAAGCATTTGCTGCTCCCAAATCACAGACTGGCTTTTGCCTATACTGTTCTCAACCCATATCCCATTCCCTGGTGAATTCTGCTCTGCTTAGTTGTCACCTGGGGAATGTTCTCTGAATCCCAGATGGTAAGATGAGGTATATACCCCTTCAGTATATTCCAATAGCACTTTGTCATAGCTACCTACCTTAATTATATCTGTTTCCTGACTAGATTCTGAAGCACTTGATGGTAAGAGCCATAACTTATTAATAATTATATCACTGGCATGAAGCACAGCACACAGCACAAGAGTGGTGATCAACACATTTCTCTTAAACAGATCAAACCAGGGAAAACATATCAACCCCATGAAACAATATAGTATGTAGCAGATTGGGTGTCCCCTTCACTGTGAATGCATATAAGCTGGGACTGTATATTATATTGTAGATACCACACAAATGATAGGCAACAGACTATACTCTACAAAAGTAGTTTACTACTGTCACAGAGAGAAACCAGGAAATGTAGCTTTGTGCCTACCTTAGAGTTTACCTAATGTATTAAGGATCTAAGCACTGAGTGCCAATGGTTGCTAAAAACAGAGGTAGTCTTCCCTCTAAAAACCAGATTTGAATCTGTTTAAGCCTCCAGATTAGGGATGTCCAGTAAAACTTTCTACGATGACAGAAATGTTCTACACTTGTGCTGTCCAATATGGTAGACACTGACCATATAAGACTATTAAGCACCTAAGTCGTGACTAGTACATCTGAGGAACTAAAGTTTAAATTTTATTTTAATGAACTAAAGTTTAAATTTAAACGGCTACATGTGATTGGTGGCTACCATACTAAACAGTGAAACTCTAGATTTAACCATTGATTTGCAAAAAACACAGAAGGATGACGAAAATGTTCAACTAACTATGGAAACAGAATCAGCAAAATCATAACTGAGGAAAACTATACAGGACAAATGATTCAGTTCCTTCAACAAATAAGTATCAGGATAGTGATTACTCTTGTGGTGGGGAGGGAAGAGGCATAAGCAGAAGTGGGGATATAGTGGGCTTCTGAGGTAGATTTTGTTCATGGGTGGTGGTTATAATGATATTTGTCATATAATTTATAAAACTGTACATGTTTTGCTATTTTATGTATTTGTTTGCTTCAACAATAAAAGTTAAAATTTTTTACTTCTTTCAAAGGTGGTTATATGGAAAAGAATATAACAATGTGAGAAAACTAGTTTCAATGTCTGTTCTCACACTATCTAGCTATGAGCAGTTGTTACACTTAATAGCTTTCTAAGATCACCTCCTTATAAGGCCCTAGGCACACATGCAATGGAAATTAACCTGCATTATAATACTAAGAGGAAGACCCTGCATACCTTTACCTAACATAAAATGATGACTTGCAAATACAGCGTGAACTTTTTTTTTTTTTTTTTTGCGGTACGTGGGCCTCTCACTGTTGTGGCCTCTCCCATTGCGGAGCACAGGCTCAGCGGCCATGGCTCACGGGCCTAGCCGCTCCGCGGCATGTGGGATCCTCCCGGACCGAGGCACGAACCCACGTTCCCTGCATCGGCAGGCGGACTCTCAACCACTGCGCCACCAGGGAAGCCCCGAGTGTGAACTATTTATATACAAACAGATGTTTGAAGATTAAGAGACCCTTGAAAACAATTTACTGTCACAATTTAGTGAATCTCTGTACAACCCCTACAGTGTTAATGTATCAAATTATTTCTTCACCATAAAGGCAAAATTAGCCTAAATCTAGTTTGATTTGTTCTGAATTAGCCCAATAAGATTTGCTATTCCACTGTCATCAGAATAATGGCACATCTATTCTCTACCTTTAAACTTAAATTTAAGAATGTTTTGCTATAGTACTGATTCTTGTTCTAAACTAAAATGGACATACTTTTCACTTTGTAGTTCCTGTATTTTCTTTGAATTTTCTCTGTTTTTTTCTTCAATTTCTTCCTTAAGTTCCTTTACCTGGGTTTTATAAAGTGTCTGCAAAACAAGTGATAAGAAGAAGTAAGTGTTTATGGTAGGTTAAAAAACAGTTCGGTAGTTTCTTATAAACAATTAACACATGGTCCAACAATTCCACTCCTAAGTATTTACCCAGGACAAATACAAATATATATCCATACAAAGTCTTATACATAAATTTTCATTGCAGTTTTATTCATGGTAACTCCAAACTGGAAACAACCCCAGATATCTATCATCAGATGAATTTTTAAAGTTGTGATGTACCCATACTACTCAACAATAAAAAGGAATGAACTACTAATATATACAGCATGATAAACCTAAAAAATGTTAAGCTGTATGAAAGAAACCAGGTGCTAAAGAGTGTGTACTACATGATTCCATGTATATGAAATTGTAGAATAGGTGAAAATAATCAATAAGACAGAAAGCAAATCAGTGGTTGCCTGCAGATAGAGGTGGGTGGAGAAGATTGACTCCAAAGGGCCGTGAAGGAAATGTTTTATATGTTGATTGTGATGGTGGTCACAGTATACACATATGTCAGAATTTATCAACCACTTAAAATGGGTACAATTTATTATATATAAATTATACCTCAAAAATATATTAAATGTATTGATTTGGGAAAAACATTATAAAGAAACTTAGCAAGCAATACTTATTTAAAAGTTAGATCAATTTTTGAAGTAAATAATGTTAGAGAAACCACTTCTCTTGGGTGATGAAGTGGGTGGTTGAGAGGTAGAAGAAATATCCATAAATAGAATTTATCAATGTTCTGTCAACATATGAATAATATATACTTAGTACAGAACAGTGATTCTTACAAAATTCACTAGGTTTTTGCCAACTCCATCAACAAATATTTAACAGGTATGAAAAAGTATTAGACCCACACTGTGTTAGATGCTGAGGTTACAGAGTAAACTTCCAATTCTGAAGTCTATGTCTTTTTTTTAAACCAACCTTTTTAGTCTAAAAGATAAGGAAAAAAATAGTAAGGACCAGCAAATAGCTGTGGAGTACTACTTTTACACTGTACACTGAATTATACCTCTAAGAAATAGCACTTCTCTAGGGGGAAAAGTACATTTCCATGGGAATGCAAATGAAGGAAGAATGATGGCTGGCTTTAGTTTAAGTGCTTACAATTTCTAAAATGAAATAGTCCATTCTGCATTTAGGAATCAGATTCTCATTTCTCCTTTCTCTGACTTCAATTATTGAAATTTATATGTGTAATCAATGAAGAGAGAAAAAGAAAAATAACCTGATTTGAAAGCCCAGATTAAAGAAAATCTTAAATTTGGTTCATAATAACTTATCAAATTTAGCAACATCTAATCCAGTCCTCACAAGCAATAGAATAAATCAAAACTAAAGGCAGGGTTAGTATTTTGTATGGTTTTTATACAGGCAAAAATCAAGAATCCATAGGAACCACCACAAATCACTTGACAGCCATCCCAAAACATGGAGGCACTGAATGATTACTCTGTGGAAGCCTAGGGACAAAAAGGTGTGCTTGATATTACAGACCACTTTGCAGAAGTCAGTACCACACACTAAATAGTTAAGGTTAATTTACACTCAGGGAAAAGTTTTTCAACAATCTTGAATTATTTTTTAATTTAAAAACACTTAATTTAAAAACATATTTAATTTAAAAACATACTATACTATCATAAAAACATATGATAGTATAATAAGCCAAGAAGAAATAGACAGTAGTAGAAAGTCATCATATTTATTAGGAGATGAAAAGAGTAGAGCATGAAGCTCTTAATTGTGTGAAATTCTGTAGAGCTCTAATGGTATCCAGATTTTTTACTAGAGAAATCATTACTTCCAATATTGTTCACACTTGGTTTCTAGGGCATGTTTATCAGTGTAACTCAAACTCCATGCATTTAATTACGCTGCTTAAAGCTCATAGGAAAGGTGGTTGCCACTGAAAGAGAAATGGAGCTGGTAGATAAATGTTAAGTTGAAATGGCAGAGCACAAGCTTGGCAACCAGAGGAAGTAAACAAAAATTCAGAGGTTTCAATAAAGCCTCAAAGCATTAGCTATAAATGTTCATCAACAGTAGTAATGAAAATAACTTGGCCTGCAGCAAATATGAAAATGATTTTTATGGAGAAAAAGGATAACAGATGCATAAAAGTGCACACAGGGCTAAAACAGGAAAAAGCTCCTCAACATTAGTTATACCCACAACTGTATGTAGTTACACCTAGAGATATATGTATGTAGGCCACTATAATGTGTATACAAGAACCACACATGATAATACTGGCACTGTAAACCACCAGAGCTTGCTACCAGGCAGACAGAACCCTTAACAAAGTCTTATATGTAGCTCCAGTTTGAAAGCAATTCTGGAAATATTTGCACAAAAACAGTCATTTCTTTACAACTTAAACAGACCACCAACTCAGATCCAGAAATGAAATGCAGAGATGGGGATATGAAGAAGGGGAGAAAACTACTTCACAGTCATTTGAAAAAGAATCATAGTTCACATTAAAAATCTAAATACCTTGTTTTAAGTCAGGTTTTGAAACAGTCTATATGTTAAAAATGATTCTCACCGAGAAATATTGCTCAGCTTCAAGCTGATCTTGTAGCTCCCGCATCTGTCCTTCATTTCCTCTGTATTGTCTTTAGACAAAAGAGAAAACAGTAAACAAATGCTCCTATTTATACTAGACTTTACATCATTCTTTGTTTCTTAAAGTTGCTACAATAAAAAAGGTTTACTAAAGTAACCTTTGTTTCAAAAAATCATTCTTCAGGGACTTCCCTGGCAGTCCAGTGGTTAAGACCCTGCGCTTCCACTGCAGGGGGCGCAGGTTTGATCCCTGATAGGGGAAGTAAGATCCCGCATGCTGCGCGGTGCAGCCAAAAAATTTAAAAACTCATACTTCATTATACAGTATTACTTTACTAGTTATGTTTGGTTAGGCCACACTGTCTGCTCCTTATTAAATGATACTATGAAAAGTTGAGGGGACAGTTTTCTACTGAAGGTCACTTATTAATTGTGGAGTAATCCACAATGCAAAAATAAAAATATTTTTTGGTAAATTTTTCTAAAGAAAAGCTTTCTTAGGGATACATTTAAAATGTCTTATGCTGTAAGTAGACTATTAAAAACTTGACCATATTTAATAAATAGTAAGAATAATTTAGTACTATATTTTATGGTCAATTAAGCACAAGGGTGCGGTGGAAATGAATACTCAGGTAAGGAGTAAGAAGGGAGGCAATAACAACAACTGACAAAGGAGGAGTAACACAGATAAAGAGACAAGTACACTGCTCACAGAGAGGAAAGGACTTAAAAAGACAGAGACACAATGCAACCCAAAGAAGCTATTCAACAATGAACAATTCCATCTGCAGCTGCTAGGTTTTCATATTAGATAGTAACAGCTTTTTATTTTCAGCATATGGTTGACAGAAAGTACATAATAATTATTAGTTAAATGCTGAGTGAAAGTTATTTCGGGAGAGGAAAACTACAAAACACATTACTTGGTAAAAATAGTGGCTCTAAAAGGGGAAAAGAATTTCACCAATATAAAGTCAACAAAATCAAACCCAGCAATTTTACCTAAGAATTACTGTGTTGTAAACAAAGCTGGCAAATGAAGACATTATAACATAAATTTGGAGGAAATAAAACCTCATGGTCTGGCATAAGGTATCTTTGATATTAAATTTCTGAAGCATGTCCTTATACAAATTCTGAAAGTCATACTGACACCTTGCTTTGTCCCCATTTCAAGTAAGCGGGCACATCACATCTCAGAATAGAAGAAAAAGAACATTTTGCACTTTGAGATGAACCAAAGAAACAAAATAAAACAAACAAACAAACAAATACAGGGCCATCATGTCTAATTCTAGTCTCTAAAATAGAGAAACCTTAAACATTTTCTGTAAGGTACTAAATCCTTAATAATAAGGTTATTCCTCATTTTTGTAATTCTAGTGTGAAGAAACATGATGACTTTCATAGATATGAAAATCATATGAGAAAACTGTGTTTTTCCTACCATAAACAGACATTGTAAAGTCACTAGTCTTGATAATGTCCTTTTTTTCCCCTTTAAATAACTGTGTTTTTTATTTAGTAAGCCTGTCTTTCCAAAGCCTGAACTCCCTTGCAAACCTTCTTCGCAAATAAATTCTTTTATTTTTTCTAAATGCTTTTTCCTAAATCTTCCTTTCACAAACTCTAAGAACATAACCTATACACACATAAAATATGAAACACATAAGCAAATGCTAAACACAAAAAAGAAAGAAATCAAGAATGTTACTTCCGAAACTTACTTTGTAAGCTGAGCTAATTCAAACTCTAATAATCTCTTTGCTTCCAATAAAGTATTTATTTCCTGTTTCATCTGCTTTTCTAAACCTTTTAAATTGTCTGCCTCAAATGCGTGGGTCTTCAATTCATTTTGTAACAACAGTCGCTTATTTGACTCCTGCTCCAGTTGCAGGGATAGATTCTTAACCTATGAATGAGAAAAATAATTGGGATTGTAAATCTCTTTAGTAATTTATTAGACATCATTTGAAAGAATACTAATCAAATCTCAAGTACATTATAATTCCTTATACAAGTAGAAAATATTAGTATTGTAATGAGTCTCCACAGTTCTATGCATTTATTACTGCAGAATTTACTGTTAAATCAAATTAATTCCCAAATTTCAGATGTGAGATCTTGGAGGGAAAAGAAATCTGGTTTCTTTGTACCCCAACCTGTAAGGAAATTTTGGAGAAGGTGAGTATAAAAGTCACTTTTGGGGGGACATTCCTAAATGGTATTTAAATTTACCTGTTCTTTCATAAATGTTTGTACTCTAATCTACAACCCTCTAGAGTTTATAAAACAAATTGAATATATATTTAGTTCAACTCAATAAATATTTATCAAGTACTTATTAGGCGTTAGGACTAATAAACGAAAAATTCTTACAGTGGTTACAGTGCCCTTCATGATCTATTCTGTTTACTTTCCTAGCATTATCACTGGTCATTCTCTGAATCCAATCATACTCCTCAGATCCTCCAGTGTCACAAACTCTCCATCACCACACAGTTCTTGCACAGGCTATTCTCTGTCTTTCCCTCTTCATTTATTCTTTCTTCAGCTCTTAAATGCCAAACCCTTAGTGAGGCCTCCTTTACCTCCTGGATGTGATTAGTCCTAACACTCCTACTTGGTATGTCCTCTTTAAATATGTCATGCTTATAATTCAATTTTAATATCTGTCTTTCCCTTTGGGTTCTAAGTTCCACAGAAGTCAAGACCATAGCTGTCTTATTCCATACCCCAACTCCTAGCACAGGGCTAGGCAGATAACACGTGGTCAAAAGTTACATTTTAAAATTACTGAATATTATCTCCCAAATTTTCAACACATATTCTTCCTGCATGCTGGCTCTATTAGGTATCTCTAATCTCTCTTCTTTCTTGTCCATTCTATATACCACTACCAGATTACTTTTCCTGAAAGAGTGTTTTCATCTATAGCTTTATAGTTTTAAAAACTATCAATACTTTGCCCTCCAGGTTTCCCCCATGACTACTCAATATGTCTCTCCTTTCCTGGTTTGATCAAGTCGCTTTTTGTCCCTCACTTACCTATCTCCTTAAGCATTCTGTAATTACTCTTTTACATATGTGAACTAATTATTTTTGGTCTTATAATTTCTAAAGTACATATACCGGCTTCTCTGGTGGTGCAGTGGTTAAGAATCCGCCTGCCAATGCAGGGGACAGAGGTTCGAGCCCTGGTCCAGGAAGATCCCACATGCCGCCGAGCAACGAAGCCCGTGGGCCACAACTACAGAGTCCGCGTGCTGCAAATATTGAAGCCCACGTGCCTAGAGCTTGTGCTCCGCAACAAGAGAAGCCACTGCAATGAGAAGCCCGCACACTGCACTGAAGAGTAGCCCCCGCTCACCACAACTAGAGAAAGCCCACGTGCAGCAACAAAGACCCAATGCAGCCAAAAATAAATAAATAAAATAAATAAATTTTAAAAATAAAGTACATATACCAATCACTAGGATATAATATCATTTTATCTCTTTATTTACTGCTTTCAAGCAAGTCTTTCAAGCAAGACTCCACAGCTTAATGCTTCTTCTGAAATCTAAAAACAATGCTCCTCTTGGGGATTACTGGATACCTGACAATAAAGAAGTTTTTTTTTTTCTCTCTCTCTCTCTTAAAAAGCAAATGGTCAGTTTCTTCAGGGGAGGAGCTGTGACACTTCTTTACAGTTGTACTGTCACAGTGCAAAATGGTATAGAACCTATGGTGTGAATGTTCACTATACGAAGATGAAAATTTTAGGAGTTAGGGATATAGTGGTGACCTTACAGCAGTGAACACAGATACATATAAGTTATTTTATTAAAGTCTCCACCATGTTGTTTAAATTATAGATAATGACTTTTTAGTCATAACAATGATATTCTCTTTTATAAGATGAACAAAATTAGTATTATTTTTCTTACTTCATCCTCCATCCTTTCTTTATTTTCAGTCAAATGCTCTAGCTTCTGCTGAGACTGTTTTAGATCAACATCTAGCATGGAGCATTGCTTCTCAATCTGAACAACCCTATTTTCAGCCTTCTCTCGAGCTTCTCTCTCTTCCTTCAGCTTTTTTTCCATCTCTGTGAAAGAAAAAGTTATAAACATACATTTAAAGACAAAGACATGCTTTTCACTTTCATGGGCTGTGTAAGACACCTAGGTGCCAAAAATCCCTACTGTTTTTATCCTGGGACTCTTTTAGAGCTATTCGTTATAGAAGTTCTAACATTATGAATTATTTGTATAGTGGGATCTCTAAAGGAAGAGAGTCATAAAATATAACGAATCTTCCAAATCCATCCCTTGATCAATGATCTGAGAGACTATTCAGTGCCATTTTCAGACCAGAAGGTGAAAGTATAGCTGGAAAAAAGTGGAGTATCTAAGGAGAAGAATGGAGGTAGTTCAGATAAAAGTAGAAAAATAAGATTGTGGTTATTAATCTATACCTGGCATTGTTCCAGAAAAGTTTCCGAAGCTTAAGGCTGTGATGCAAACTTTAATTTATGCAACTCAGACAAGATTCCGTGATAGTATAATACCTATTTTAATTATTATTAGAAGATATTAGTCTACAGTGAGGTTCCCTTTTTGAGATACGGTAACTAAGGTTCTGAAGGTTAATTTTCTAGGGTCCTGCAACTCTTAAGTTGCACCATCAGGTTTCAAACTTAATAAGTCTGCTTTCTCACTTTCAGACTGTCCTCTAGGTGACAAAATAGAAACCATCAGAATGGAGCTTCCTGAATAATTCCCAGATTTCTGGCTTGGGCCCCTGGATGTTGAATACCATCATCCATAACCATGATAATATCTCCCATTTATTGAAAGCTTTTTATGTACAGGCAGTTTAGATGCATTTTCCCACCTAATTTTTTTTTTTTTTTTAATACAGAGTGGCTAAAAGGCAAAGTAGATTTGCCTGATTACAAGCCTGGGCTCATAAAAACTAGACAGCCGTTAACCAAGACAGTCAGAATAGGAGTAAGGGCAGGTCTGATAGATAAGGTCACACGTTTTCCCTTAAATAAACTGAATTTAAGGCGCCAGGTAACATTTCCAGGTTACAGTAGGTTAAGAAATGAGTAGAAGGTGAAGAAAAGGAAGACATCTTTTTATAAGTTTGGCTATAAATGAATGGAATAAAACAGTGGCAATTAGTAAGGATCACAGGTTGCTGCAAGGGTTTGTCTTTTTTTTTTTTTTTTTTAAGATGGGAGAGACTTGTACATGTTTACAACAGGAAGAAATTCAGTGGAGGAAAAAAGGTTGAGAATAAAGAGGAGAAAAAGAAATAATAAGTTGAGATAAGAGGCTAGATCTGAATACAGCTAGAACATATTGGCAAGGACAGGAAGAGGATCACCCTCCTCTAAGATGAGAAGGAAGATAATGAACATGGGTAAAGTAGTAAGACAGGCTGATTAAGTTAGAGAATTAGATTCTGAGGGGTTCACACCTATGATTTCACAATTTGTTTTTGAAATAGGAGAATGTTCACCTAAAATTAAAGTGATAAAGAAATGGCATAGGAAGCTTGAGGAGAGAAATAAAAGTTTAGGAGAAAAACTGATCTGCATATTACCTATTTAATATGAGTGACATATATAAAAATGACAGCTCACCTGAGGCTGGAGACAATGCATTGGGATAACATCCATCTGAAGAACTATTTGAAGCAATGAAAAGTGGCCGGCTAGTCTGATCTAGATCTGTTGTGCTTAGAGGCATAACACAGTGGAAATACAAAGGAATGAGAGAGTTGAGGGTACAGAGCAAGAAAGCAGATGAATTAACAGACAATGAGTTCCAGAAGAAGAAAACTGAGGAAAGGGCTGAAAAACTGGGAGAAATAAGAATCCACTGACTCTTACAGGGAGTAGAGGGTAGTATAGGGAGTAGAGAATGGTAGAGTAAGAGAACTAGCAGGTGAAATTGTCATTTTAAAAAATGGAAGGTATCAAAAAAGGAAGGCACACTTTTCCCAGATCATCATTTATAATTTCCAAGAGTTTAAACTACTACACAATAAAATTTGATCAAAATCAAAATATTTTTGTTGGCATTATTTAAAAACTAATCATGTAGAAAATATTAAAACTGACACTTACCACACATTGCAACAGACTTGGCCTCTTCAATAGATTGATGTTTGTCAGTTAAACGAGCTTTGGTTACTTTATGTTCATTTACCTCTTGTTCTAACCTTTGCTGTAATGATTTAAGCTTGTAGTTTAAATCTATTTCTAAGTTATTCTTTTCCTGTAAAATGAGAAAGAGAGTCATATACTATGCTGTGCAAAAGGCACATCATTAAATCTTATATTAATTAATATCCCATAAGAGATAATACATGAATCACATTGGCTTGAAATGTTACACCATATATACTTAAATACTTTTATTCAAGACACAGCTTTATTTTTATACTTCTTGTATATTTCACACCATCTATAATGTCTTACTTTAAAAATCATAATAAGCACATATAATTAAAAGCAAAATATCACCTTTTTTCTACCCCCCACCCTTCCCCATGTGAATCATTAGCCATGGCTGATGGCAGGGCAGAGTTCTGTTATGTTCAGGAGGGTTCACTGCGAGGATCAGAAACGAATAGGACAATTCTTCAGTTCATTTAAAAATTTTTGCTACCATTAAAAAAAAACTGATCTCTATTTACAATTGCATCTACACCTAGATTTACCTTGCTCTGACAAAAGAATGTCAACATGTATTCCATTCCTGTTTGGATACTTCTATTCTTCTTCTTTCAACCTATTTCCAAACTTATACCAGACTTAAACATCAAAAAGTTATTCTGAATGACACAAAACATGTCTAAAGGACAAGATAAGTGGTGAATTTTCTGATCATTTATCTGAGGATCTAGTAAACCTACAACATTTCAGGGAGGTAAGCTAAATCTGCATATTACCTATTTAATCCTTTTCTTAGCAAGGTAAGGACAGAGGATAACCAATGGCATTTTTTGACTGTTATGAAAATTCTACATGCAAAGGCCAATTACATTATGTATGCTCTTTACTATTTTGCTAACTTACTAATGAAATGGAAAAGGCACACATGGTCTACTACATACTAATTCTTTGTTTTCCTTCTTCATAATTAGTAAGGTTCAGCATCTTCATCTTACCCATGTACAAAAAATGGGGGGAAAATTCTGTATGAAGAGGTATCCCCAAACCAAAGCAATTTGTGATGATCAGATAATATCAGTTATCTGATACCCTTCAAGGGTAGAAACAAACAACTAAAAATAACACCCTAGGGCTTCCCTGGTGGCGCAGTGGTTGAGAGTCTGCCTGCTGATGCAGAGGACACGGGTTCGTGCCTGGTCCGGGAAGATCCCACATGCTGTGGAGCGGCTAGGCCCGTGAGCCATGGCCGCTGAGCCTGCGCGTCCGGAGCCGGTGCTCCGCAACGGGAGAGGCCACAACAGTGAGAGGCCCGCGTACCGCCAAAAAAGACCCCAAAAAGCAAACAAAACAAAACAAAACAAAAAATAACACCCTAAAAAGCCCAAATTAAGACCCACATACACCTCCACACAGCAACCAACAATAAAAACTTCTAGAAATGTAAACATATAAAGATTAGGAATGAATGATCTTTTATAAAACCATCTTATAATATCTGATAATCAGTAAATACTATCTCATAATTGGTATATGTTAGATCATTTACCTTTTCTGAATGATTAAGCATGTCTTGAGCCTCTTTTCTTTCTCCTTCCACTCTTTCAAGATTATGTTTGAGATGCTTCACCTCCTCTTGTAAAGATGTAATTCGAGCTATCAAGTAAGAAAAAAGTTCAAGTCACATAGTCATTGAAAGAGAAATCTTTTTTTCCCAGCATTATCATTAAGATAAAAAAAGTTTAAAATCTCCTGATCAGACAGAAATTTATTAAGTGTTTTCTTAGCAGTATATACAATAACTACAATACATAGTGATAAAAATGTTAATTCTAGTTGGAGATCATCTAGTATATATTCATTTTACAGATGGTCAAAGAGATAAGCCTGAGCTTCGTCCAGAAATCAGATCTGAGTCCTAATCGAGTGCTCTTTTCCCCATGTTAATTAAGGCAAGTATTTAAGTGCTTTTTTATGTATCAGACATTCTGAAAAGTGTTTAATTACTCTTAAACTTAATGAAGAAAAACTCCATTACTAAAGAAACTAAGTTTTAAGGAATTCAAGTCCTCTAACAAAGCTTAGTGTTAACCTACCTGATGCTCATTTCATGCAATGGTAGCAACTCACATATTTAGAAACTCTACTCATTAAGATATGCTTTACGTTTTGTTTTTAATGCGTAAGTACTTAATAAACACAATTTAATACATGCAGAATCTAACATATATGAATATAATTATATTGTCTAGTTCAAAAGTAGAAACCTATTTTCTTATTTTGTGATTCAATGTGGCCTAAGATTTGACGGGGAAATGGATAAAGCACCCTAAAAGACCCGGAAAAAATTTGTACTTCTTAAAGTTTAGTGTTTAACTTGCAGTACTTGCCAAAGTCTTCAAGACACTCAACCTGCCTCCTATATTTTACTGTTTCTGAAGTAGTTCTTTTTTTTTTTTTTTTTTTTCTGGTACACGGGCCGCTCACTGTTGGGGCCTCTCCCGTTGTGGAGCATGGGCTCCGGACGCGCAGGCTCAGCGGCCATGGCTCACGGGCCCAGCCGCTCCATGGCATGTGGGATCTTCCCGGACCAGGGCACAAACCCATGTCCCCTGCATCGGCAGGCGGACTCTCAACCACTGCGCCACCAGGGAAGCCCCTGAAGTAGTTCTTTAATGAACAAATGAATATTAAATCTTTGGCACATGATAAGGCTTGTCTGGTAGGCTAGTTCTAGGATCTAGAGAGCAATGAAGCAATTTTATTTACACACACAGGCAATGTGGCATTCTGTTCACATAGGAATATTTTCATATAGGAGAAAGAAACACCTGCTAGTTTCTTTCAAATGGTTGAGCAAAAATACAGAGAATGTGTGTGTTTGTATGGAGAGAGATAAAGCAAACATGGCAAGATGTTTAAATGTTAAAGTGCTATTTAAAAAATGCTTCTTCCTGTATTTATAATAAATAATAGGTTTTTAAAATCTGTAGAAAGATAGTATACTCAGGTTAAACTGAATTTCTGTGTAGAAGTTGTTCATATAAACCAACTCGCAAGAAGACAAAGTAATGAAAATATATGGGTTGAATTCATTAGAGTCCTAGTAACTTTATAAAAGGTATGTTAAATATATTTTATTTTCCTCATTTATTGTATTTTTTAAAAAGTGCTAGGAAGAAACTATAACTTGTCTGTACAATACATGAAAGCAAAAAAGCTTCACATTAAAATACATATATATATATATATATATATATATATATATATATACACACACATACATACATATATATATACACACACACAGTAGAAGGAATAAGAACCAAAATATCAGGGATCATAACCTAAGTAGATCAAAACAATAAAGCTTCTAGAGGAAAATAGGGAATAATATCCTCATGATTTAATCAAAGAATTCAACAGGCCACACTAAATAGCACTGACAACAAAAGAAAAAAAAATAGGACTACATTAAAAATAAGAAAAGTAAGACCTCCTGTTCATTGGCAGACAGGATTTAAGAGTGAAAAGGAAAACCACAGAGTGGAAGAAGATAATTATGGTACATAAATTTGATAAGGGACTAATATCTAGGACTCCCACAAACCAACAAGAAAAAAGCAAACAATCCAATAAGAAAAGGGGGGGGGGGCAAAAGACTTGAAGAGCATATCACAAATTGCCAATAAACATGTGAAAAGCTGCTCAATCTCCGACACCAGGGAAATGGAAACTAACCCCTAAGGAAATACCATCAGGCACCACCTGAATGGCTAAAACAGTAAGACTGACAAAACTCAGTGGGGATGAGTACTATCCTTGAGGAGGCAGTGGAACAACCAGAACGCTCATACATTGCTGGTGAATGTAAACTGGTGAACCTACTTTGAAATACTTGGATGTATTTACTAAAGCTAAATATACTCTATGGTTCTACCACTTCTAAGTATATACCAAAAGGAAGCATACGTATGATTACCAAAGAATATGTACAAGAAAGTTCACATCAGCATCATTCATAATAATCCCTGAATGGAAGCAATCAGAATATCTGATTTAAAAGACATGACCACAAAATAACTGATAAATTGCAGTGGTCATACAAAATACACGGAGTACTATACAGCAAGAACAAAAAACTACTGCCATATACAACAATACGGATGAACCTCACAAACAATGTTGAATGAAATAAACCAGAAACAAAGGACTGTTTCTGCATGATTCCATATACAAAAGTTCAAAAACAAGCAAAACTAACTTATGTGTTAGAAGTCAGAACAGTGATTACTTCGGGGAAAAAGGGTTAGTGACTAAGCAGAAGTACAAGGGAACTTCTGGGCTGCTGGTAATATTCAGTTTCTATATGGGTGTGTTCATGCTGTGAAAATTTTTCCAGATACATATTTTTTATTTATTTTAATATGTACAGATATGTTAAGTCTCAAAAACAGAAACAAAAAAAACCTCACTGTGAAAAATCTAAATATGTTAAAATCCCCAAATATGAAATCTACTATGTAAATTTGAGGCCCATCAACTATATATAAAAATTAAAAACAAAGGAATGGGGACTTCCCTTGTGGTGCAGTGGTTAAGAATCTGCCTGCCAATGCAGGGGACATGGGTTCGATCCCTGCTCCGGGAAGATCCCACATGCTTCTGAGCAACTAAGCCCATGCGCCACAACTACTGAACATGCACTCTACAGCCTGCGAGCCACAACTACTGAGCCCATGCGCCATAACTACTGAAGCCCGTGTGCCTAGAGCCCGTGCTCTGCAACAAAAGAAGCCACCGCAATGAGAAGCCCGCGTGCCGCAAGGAAGAGTAGTCCCCGCTCGCTGCAACTAGAGAAAGCCCACACGCAGCAATGAAGACCCAATGCAGCCAAAAATATAAATAAATTAAAAAATATATATATATATAAATAAACAAACAAATAAATAAATAAACGGGCAAGATACAACAGGAAAGTGCAAATTAAGGGAAAAACCCCCTCAAGGTCAGATATATTTAATATCATCTATAATACAATTTTAATCCAGTAAGAAGATACAGAAGTCATAAAACCTTAACACACCAAACAACGCTGCATTAAAAATATACAAAAGCAGGGTATTATGAAATATCCACAGCTAACATCATACTTAATAAACAATACAAAAGGAAAACTAAGATAATTCCATTTATAACAGCATCAAAAAGAACAAAATACCTAGGAATAATTTAACCAAGGAGGTGTAAGACTTGTACACTGAAACTAATAAATAAATAAATAAATAAATGCTGAAATGAATTTTTTAAATACCAAAATAAACGGAAATATATCCTGTGTTCATGGATTAGAAGTCTTAATATGTTAGGATGGCAATACTATCCAAAGCAATCTATAGATTCAATGCAATCCCTATAAAAACTCCAAAGATATTTTATGCAGATATGGAAAAGCAGATCCTCAGATTCATATGGAATTACTTGCAGACTGGAATATCTAAAACAGCACTGAAAAAGAACAACAAAGCTGAAGAACTCAAACTTCCAATTTCAAAACTTGCTGTAAAGCTACAGTGACCAAAACAGTGTGGTACTGGTCTAAGAACAGACATATAGACCAACTGAATAGAACTGAGAATCTAGAAACAAAACTGTATACCTAGAGCCAACTGATTTTCAACAAGGATGCCAAGACCATTCAGTGGGGGAAAAAGTAGTCTCTTCAACAAACGGTACTGGGACAACCAGATATCCACATGTAAAAGAATGAAATTGGACCCCTACACATCATACCATATACAAAAATTAACTCAAGTTAGTCAGAGACCTAAATATAAATGCTAAAACCATACAATTTTTAGAAGAAGACATAGGGGTAAACCTTCATGATCCTCAATTTGGCAATGTATTATGATATGACACCAAAAGCATAAGCAACATATATTAAACTGGACTTCATCAGGCTTCCCTGGTGGCGCAGTGGTTGAGAATCTGCCTGCCGATTCAGGGGACATGGGTTCGTGCCCCGGTCCAGGAAGATCCCACAGGCCGCGGAGCGGCTAGGCCCGTGAGCCATGGCCGCTGAGCCTGCGTGTCCGGAGCCTGTGCTCCGCAACAGGAGAGGCCACAACAGTGAGAGGCCCGCGCACTGCGATGAAGAGTGGCCCCCGCTTGTCGCAACTAGAGAAAGCCCTCGCACAGAAACGAAGACCCAACACAGACAAAAAATTAATTAATTAAAAAAAACCCCCCAAAACTGGACTTCATCAAAATTAACTTTTGTACATCAAAGGACATTATCTAGAAAAATGAAAAGACAAACTACAGAAGGGGTGTAAATATTAGCAAATCTCACACCTGATAAGGTCTAGTATCCAGACTCTTAAAAGTCAACAACGAAAAGACAAAAGACCCAATTAAAAAATGGACAAAGGACATGAGCAGACATTTTTCCAAAAAGGATATACAAATGTCCAATAAGCACATGAAAAGATGCTCAACCTCATTACTCATTAGGGAAATTAAAGTCCAACCCACAGTGGGACACCACTTCATACCCACTAGGGTGGTTATAACCAAAAACAGTTAAATATCAAGTACTGGCAAGGATGTGGAAAAACTGAAACCCTTGTACAATGCTGGTGGGAACATAAAATGATTCAGCCATTGTGGAAAATAGTCTGAAGTGCCTCAAAAGTTAAACACAGCATCAGCACATGACCCAGCAATTCTACACCTAGATATCCAAAAGACCTGAAAACAAGTATTCCAATAAATAGTTGTAAACGAATTTCATAGCAGTGTTATTCACAATAGCCAAAAGGTGGAAACAATTCAAATGTCCATCAACAGATGAACAGCTAAACAAAATGTGGTGCATACATACAATAGAATATTAGTCAGCCATAAATGAATGAAGTACTGATACATGGTACAACATCAATCTTAAAAATATGCTAGGTGGGGCTTCCCTGGTGGCGCAGTGGTTGAGAGTCCGCCTGCTGATGCAGGGGACACAGGTTCGTGCCCTGGTCTGGGAAGATCCCACATGCTGTGGAGCAGCTAGGCCCGTGAGCCATGGCTGCTGAGCCTGCGCGTCTGGAGCCTGTGCTCCGCAACAGGAGAGGCCACAACAGTGAGAGGCCCGCGTACAGCAAAAAATATATATATATATATATATGCTAAGTGAAAGAAGCCTGATACAAAAGGTCACATATTGTATGATGTCATTTATATGAAATATCCAGAACAAGTAAATTCAGAGATATAAAACAGATTGGTCGTTGCTAGGGGCTAGGTAGAGGGGCATATAGGAAAGGAAAGCTTAATGGGTACAAGGTTTTCTTCTGGGTTAATGAAAATGTTTTGGAACTAGATAGACAAGGTGGTTGTACAACACTGTGAATGTACTGAATGCCACTGAATTGTACACTTTTAAATGGTTAACTTTATGTTATATGAATTTCACCTCAATAAAACAATATAAAAAAGCTGTTAGAAATACAAGGGGGCTATGAGAAAAAAGACTACAGTCATAGTGTTAACTTTTAAAATATGTTTCAAAATTTGGCAAATCATCAAAGACACAAAGAATAAATGGAGTCTTAGAAAACTGGTTAGATTAGAAAATGGACCTATTGTTTTTCTTCCAAAAGTCAAATCCAAAAACATACCAAGTAAAAAACTTACACAATTTCCAAATGCCCATGTAACAGTTAAAAACAAAAGTGCATTACACTATGATATACTGTTCCCTCAGCCTATTTCCCTATAGACATGAAGCTAAGAATGTTTTTTTCATTTTTAAAGGGTTATAAAAAGCAAAACAGAAGAATATGTAACAGAGATCGTATGTGGCCCACAAAACCTAAAGTATATACTATCCAATTATATTTGGTAAGTCATTTCCCAAACACATGAAGAAGCTTCTGCTCAATAGTGTACATGGAGAGCATTCAACTAGGCAACAATTGTTACTGTGCCACAAGGCTAGCCTCCCAAACTATGAGAAATTTATACCTGAGGGATCTGAAATGTCTTAAGAACCATAAAAAAATCAACGTAAAAATTTTATGTTTGCGTGTGTGCATGTTTTACCACAATGCACCTTGTATGTTGAGGCTCATATAAGTTTTGTGCTTTTTAATGTGTGTGAACTTTGATTCACATTTAAATTAAAAAATAAACCTTAAAGAAAGCATTGAAAAAGGATAAACATCAACAATAGGTCATGCTATGAATCTTCCTTAACTTCACCAATATCTAAACAACAGAGTCAGTTAAAACCATTGTTGATGAACACATAATGATGGTCTCGTCCTTGAAAGCAAGCACTTCAAGCTCAGCGTTATCTGGAAAATCACAGACTTAAAGAATTTTAGAATTGAAAGAATTTATAGGGGTCACCTAATCTTCTTGGTTTATAAATAAAGCAGAAGAAGTGACCTGCACACAGCTAATAAGCTGTATATGAAGAGGCCTAGAGAAGCAATTTAAGGAAGTGGAGTATGAGGCTTTTTCTAATATATATAATGAGGATACTTTCTTGGTTATATTCAGATCTATTTTAAGCCTAGTCCCTGAGAAATAAGATTGCAGAGCACTCCTCAGCTAAGAACGAATGGGAGATCCTTATTTGTTTCCAAAGTCCAAAAACTGACCCCGACCTCTCTCCACAGAATTACAGCTAATCATCAAGCCCCATGAGACCCCAAACTATGTTCACATCCTGTGACTTAGGTTAAAATGGACTATCCCACCCCCTGATTTTCCCTGAAAGATCTGGCAACTTCCATGCATATCTGTTTTGATTAGGTAGTATGGATGCTGATGCTGACAGAAACAGAAAAAAATGTGAGAAGTGGAAGCCAGGAATCTTGTTGAAAACAAAATGATTTTATTACCATGAACAGTTTGTGAGTCTAAAAGGAAACTTTAAGACCACAAAGGCTGCTGATATCTCTAGTCCTAACCTTTCCAAGTACCGAATTCTTTATTTGCAATGGGATTCCCTTTCTGCAGTTTAATTTCTATTTCTACCAACAATGCATGAGGAATTCCCAGGTTTTAATAGTGATAATCTTCTCTGCCTGGTTAGTTCCACTTTGAGTAAGACTTTTGTGAATTGGGCACTTTTAAAAATTAAGTTTTCAGGGCTTCCCTGGTGGCGCAGTGGTTGAGAGTCCGCCTGACGATGCAGGGGACACAGGTTCATGCCCCGGTACGGGAAGATCCCACATGCCGTGGAACGGCTGGGCCCATGAGCCATGGCCACTGAGCCTGCATGTCCGGAGCCTGTGCTCCGCAATGGGAGAGGCCGCAACAGTGAGAGGTCCGCGTACCGCAAAAAAAAAAAAAAAAAAAAAAAAAATTAACTTTTGAGTAACTGGCTGTAAAATTGGAAATATTCACATTACCTCCATCACAAGGGTGCCTGAGAGAGTGAAGAAATTACAATTTGATACAAATTATCCTGAAACAGAAAGAATGCTAACCATTTCCAGTATTAGCAAGGTCACTTTCTTTTTTATTGAAGTATAGCTGATGTACAATATTATATAAATTATAGGTGTACTATATAGTAATTCATAATTTTTAAAGGTTATACTCCATTTACAGCTATTATAAAATATTGGCTATATTCCCCAGGTTGTACAATATATCCTTGTAGCTTATTTTATACCTAGTAGTTTGTACCTCTTAATTGCCCCTCCCCCCACTGGTAACCAGTAGTTTGTTCTCTATATCTGTGAGCCTGCTTTTCTGTTATATTCACTAGTTTGCTGTACTTTTTAGATTCCACATATAAGTGATATACAGTATTTGTCTTTCTCTGACTTATTTCGCTTAGCATAATGCTCTCCAAGTCCATCCATGTTGCTGCATATGGGAAAATTTCATTCTTTTTTTAATAGCTGAGTAGTATATTCTGTAGTATATATATACCACATCTTCTTTATCCTTTCGTCTGTTGATGGACATTTAGGTTGTTTCCCTATCTTGGCAATTTCCAGAGTGGCTGCACAATTTACATTCCCACCAACAGTGTATGGGGGCCAAGGTCATTTTCTTTATGAGGACAATATGATCAAAAATATATTACCTTACATACTTAAAAATTAAGATGGTAAATTTTATGTTTTTAGCTACAATTAAAAATAAAATATAAATTAAAAAAATTACCTTCCATTGATAAACAAAATGTGGTATATATGGTATAAATACAATGGAACAGTATACAACCTTGAAGAGGAAAGAAATTCTGATACATGCCACAACATGGATGAAACTTGAAGACATTAAGCTAACTGGAATAAGACAGACACAAAAGGATAAATAATAACTTCTATGAGGTAGTCAAATTCAGAGACATAAAGTAGAATGGTGGTTACCAGGGGCTGGGGAGAGTGGGAAATGGGGTATAGATTTAATGGGTATAGATTTTTTAGTTTGGAATGATAAAAAAAGTTCTGGAGATGGACAGTAGTGATGGTTGCATGACAATGTGAATGTATTTTATGCCACTGAACGGTATACTTAAAAATGGCTAAAACAGTAAATTTTATGTCTATTTTACCAGAGTAAGAAAAAATATTACCTTGTAGGTCTCCAATCATCTCAGAATCATGACCTCTGTCTCTTCGTTCAGCTTCTAATGCAGCTTGCAGCTGGTAATAATCCTTGTCCATTTGTGACTTGGAATTCTCCAAAATTCTATTTCTCTCCTGCAATTCTCTATTCAGGGACTCTAGCTGAGTAATTGATTTACTCATCTCGGTGTGACTCTTCCTTAATCTTACAGCTGTGTCTGATTCTGTCCTAAGTAAGTCATTGGCTTCTTCTAGCTAATTAAAAAAGAGAGCAAGAAAATAGTTTTTTATCAAAACACAATCAAACTTAAATTTTGATTTAAAAAAAAAAAACCTCACTCCAAAAACTTACCTGCTTTTGTAATTGTGCCAGCTTCTCATTAGCAAGGTGTGAATTCTGACTGACTTTCTTTAAGTCTTCCAACTGATCCTTTAATGTAGAAACTAGAAAATGAAGGAATAATATGTAAGTTTTCATAGAGGAAACATATAAATCCCTTTTAAAAAATGAAATTTGGTCTTAGGCCATAAAAGTCAGCTATATTAGGTCCATATTCCAACTTGGAAGTACCTACATTTTAAATTTATCAAAAAGTAGAGCACTGTTTTATAATACAGAATGCAAAAACAGATGTTTCCACTGCTGTAATATTTTAAATTCTTTTATTCCTTTCATAAAGGTTAATCTATTAGTGAAATTATATAAAGCTAATTTTAAATATTACCTATTTTTGAATAGTACAAATCTTTGATTAGTTCAATTATTTTTAAAATGGTTCAACTAGTGGCAGGGCAGGAATAAAGACGCAGACATACAGAATGAACTTGAGGACACAGGGTGGGGTGGCGGGGGGGAACTGGGACGAAGGGAGAGAGTAGCATTGACATATATACACTGCCAAATGTAAAATGGATGGCTAGTGGGAAGCAGCCACATAGCACAGGGAGATCCGCTCGATGCTTTCTGACAACCTAGAGGAATGGTATAGGGAGGGTGGGAAGGAGGCTCACGGGGGAGGAGGGATGGGGATATATGTATACGTATAGCTGATCCACTTTATTATACAGCAGAAACACAACACTGTAAAGCAATTATACTCCAATAAAGATGTAACTAACTAACTAAATAAAATGCTTCAAAATTCAAAAGGTACCAAATGGTGTATAGTATAGCATGAGTCTTTCTCCCTTCACGTCGTCTCCCAGCCCCTCTGGCTCTCCTCCCCAGCAACAACTATTACTAATTCCTTGCATATCCTTCCTAAGATAGTCTGTGTATCCATACCCTAATATATAAAAACACAAATATATATATATATATATGTTTTCACATGCACATCTACACACACACACACACTTAAACATATATAGATAAGCAATCTTGTTTTAAACAATCTATACTTTTTTTGGTAAGATACATTTTAGAGATTCTTTTATAAGTTTATAAAGAGATACTTTATTCTGTTTTAAAAAATATTTTTAAATTTTTTTTTTCTTTTTTTTTTTTCCTTTTGCGGTACACGGGCTTCTCACTGTTGTGGCCCCCCACCCCCGCCACGGAGCACAGGCTCCGGCCATGCAGGCCCAGCAGCCATGGCTCATGGGCCCAGCCGCTCCACGGCACGCGGGATCCTCCCGGACCGGGGCACAAACCCGCGCCCCCCGCATCGGCAGGTGGACTCCCAACCACTGCACCACCAGGGAAGCCCTAAATTCTTTTTTTTTAAATTAATTAATTAATTTATTTATTGCTGCTTTGGGTCTTCATTGTTGTGCGAGGGCTTTTCTCTAGTTGGGCTACTCTTCGTTGCGGTGCACGGGCTTCTCATTGAGGTGGCTTCTCTTGTTGCAGAGCACATGCTCTAGGAGCATGGGCTTCAGTAGTTGTGGCTCACGGGCTTAGTTGCTCCGCGGCATGTGGGATCTTCCCAGACCAGGGCTTGAACCCATGTCCCCTGCATTGGCAGGCAGATTCTTAACCACTGCGCCACCAGGGAAGCCCAAGAGATACTTTATTCTTTTATAAAATGCATAGTATTCTACCATATATACTAAAATTTATTATACCACTGATTACATTTACATTGTTTATAATTTTTGCCATTTTAAACAATTCTAAAATGAATAGCTTTGTTTCTATATCAGTATACATGTGCACAAGTATATGTGAAATAAATTTCTAGAAGTGAAATCACTGGATCAAAGGATGTAGAAAGCTATTTTAAATTTGTAACACTAATATCAAAAATTCTAGTCTTGTTGTTCTAAAATATGGCTACTTGTTAGAAGTGCCTAGAGAGCTTATTAAAAATACCAATGCCCAGTCTACATGTCTAGATCAATTAAATTAGAATTTCTGAAGTTTAGGCATTAGTTTTCTTTGAAGTTTCCCAAGAAATTCCAATATACACCCAAGGATAAAAATCAGTACTCTAGCTAAAACATTACTACTGAATCTAATATGTTATAAATAAATTTTGGGACATGGGTATTTAGCTCATGAGGTGTCTTAGGACTGTGGCTTCAAAAATATATAACAGGCACTAAATTTAAAACAACCTCAAGATGAAGACCTCAAGATAGTGTTAGAAATTCCAGTGTTTTTCAAAGGAAGTAACAATTTACCTTCATTTTCTACATTCCTCCTCTTCTCATTTTCCTGTTCTGCTTTTCTTTGGTACTCATTAATTCTATGCTGTAGCAACATTTTCTCCTTCTCAATCTGAGACACTGTAGATTCTAGGTTTCTTCTTTGATTCCCCTAAATTATGAGAAAAGTTACCACTACAATTAATACTCCTCATTTATTCAAGGGAATACTCTGTTCTTTTTTTAAAAAGTAAACAATTACTTAAGATAGATATTTTGGTTTCAAAATCAGATAATACTTCCTAACAACAACTTTCTAATATTAGAATTAGCTTGCCTTAGAAGAAAACAGTGAGAATCCCCTTATTTTAACTAGACATACAAAATTTTCAAAGATTTAAAAAAATCCTTGAGTATAAAAAACCCTACGAATCTTGTCAGTCTGAAGGTCGAACACATTGTATTCAAACACATTAAGATGAACACACTGTATTATATTACCAATATTTTGGTTTATTTACAATCCTAAAGTTTAAGACATGAAATATAAAAGGAATCAGATAACTACATATTTGATAATTAAATGGTGCAAAACTCAAATGATACCAAAGGTTACAGTGTTTATAATAAGTTCACCAGTCCCTGTATGAGGTCTCCCTTAATCCCCTCCCAATCTCTGTAACAACTTACCTTTCTTAAGATGTTCTATGTATGTACCTACTAATGCATATTAAAGAGTAATGAAAGAAATATTTATTTTAGAAAATGAAACTAAGGGGAGGGGAGGGTTAAAGAAAAAAAATACTCCAAATTCCACAACTTAAAAAAATTTATCTTCTGTTTCTGAGTTACCACTATCAGCATATTCTGCTTTTGATGCTTCATTTTTATCTTTAAGACTCCACACTGGACAAACCTCCTTTACAGTGCGTGCTTTTCTGGGCTTTTCCATTTTTAAGTGAAATCCATCTTTTAAGTAAGATGCTGTCAGAGAAATTTAGTAAAATTTGACAGAGATCATCCAAAATCTTTCCAATTGTAAGATTTTATCATTCTTTTATTTTTTCATTTTTAAATTTTGAAATTTAAAATTCTACATTTCAGAAGTTTCAAAGACAGTACATGTACCCTACCAGTCAGTTTCCCCTAATAGTTACATTATTAACAATGGTACAATAACAAAATCAGGAAATTGATATTGGTATAAAGCATGCATGTGTAGTTCGATGTCATTTTATCTCATGTGTAGATGCATGTAACCACCACCACAATCAAGACACAGAACTGTTCCATCAGCACAATGATCTCCTTCCAGCCACTACTTATAGCCACATGCATCCCTCACTTCTCCCAGCACCTATATCCCTGGCAACCAACAGGAGGTCCTCCATCTGTATAATTTTGCCATTTTGAAAATGTTATATTAATGGAATCATACAGTGTGGACCTTTTGAGATTAGCTTTTTACATTCAACAAAATATCCTTGAGATCCATCCAAGTTGCTGTGTGTAACAACAGTTCATTTTTCCAGTCTACAGATCTTCACCCTCTTATCAGGGTCTTTCACAGAGCAAGTTTTGATGAAGTCCAATTTATTGAATTTTTTTCCTTATATGGATCATAATTGTGGTGTAATGTGTAACTCTTCACCGAGTTGCAGGTCCCAAGGACTTTCCCCTATTTTTTCCCTAGAAGTTTTATATTTTTTATGTCCCTGTTTAAATCTATGGTCTATTTTAAGTTAATGTTTGCATAAGATGTGAGACTGAGGTTGAGGTCCCTATCTTGGCCTATGAATACCTAATTGCTCCAGCACCACTTGCTAAAAAGACTATCCTTCCTCCACTGAATTGCTTTTGCACCTTGGTCAAAAATAAGCTGGCCATGATTGAGGGATACTGATCCATAGTTTTCTTTGTAGTACTGTCTTTGCTAGACTCTGGTATCTTGGTAATTCTAGCCTCATAAAATTCACTGGGGAATGTTCCCTTCTTTTATATTTTCTAGAAGAGAGAGTGTAGAATTGGTGTTAATTCTTCTTAAAACACTTGATAGGGACTTCCCTGGCGGTCCAGTGGTTAAGACTTCCCCTTCCAATGCAGGGGGTGCGGGGTTCGATCCCTGGTCAGGGAGCTAAGATCCCACATGTCTTGGGGCCAAAAAACAAAAACATAAAACACAAGCAATATTTTAACAAATTCAATAAAGACTTTAAAAATGGTCCACATCAAAAAAAAAAAAATCTTAAAAAAACACTGGGTAGAATTCTCTAGTAAAACCATCTGTCCTGAAGATTAATTTTGGGGGAGCTTTTAAATTATGAATTCACTTTAATAGTTATATAGGGCTATTCAAATAATGTATTTCACATTGTGTGAGTTGTGGCAGTTTGTATTTTTGGAGGAATTAGTCCATTTCACCTAAATATTACACTTACTCGTTTGGAACTGTTTATAGTATTTCCTTAAGATTTTTTTTTTTTTATATATCTGTAGAGTCTGTAGGAATATGTTCTGTTTTATTCCTGATACTGATCATTTGTGTCCTTTCTTTCCTTTGACAATCTTGCTAGAGGACTGTCAATTTTGTTGATCTTTCCAAGCAGCTGGGTTTTTATTTTCACTGATTTTCTCTATTATTTTTCTGTTTTCAATTCCACTGACTTCTGCTCTTTATTTTTCCTTCCTTCTCCTTGCTTTGGGTTTATTTTGCTCTTCTTTTTCTAGGTTCCTGAGGTAGGAGCTTAGATAACTGATTTGAGACTTCTCGTCTTTTCTAATGTAAACATTTAGTGTATACATTTCCCTTAGAGCACTATGTTAGCTGCATCCCACAAATTTTGATGTATTATTTTCATTTTCATTGTTCAAATATTTTTATTTATTTATTTATTTTTGCCGTACGCGGGCCTCTCACTGTTGTGGCCTCTCCCGTTGCAGAGCACAGGCTCCGGACGCACAGGCACAGTGGCCATGGCTCACGGGCCTAGCCGCTCCACGGCATGTGGGATCTTCCCGGATCGGGACACGAACCCGTGTCCCCTGCATTGGCAGGCGGACTCTCAACCACTGCGCCACCAGGGAAGCCCTCAAATATTTTTAAAAGGTGAAGATCCATAACTTTGAAAAATAACTTTATGAGATATAATTAACATTCCAATGTATTTTTTCATTCCCCTTGAGACTCTTTGACCTATGGATTATTTAGAACTGTGTTGTTTAGGTTCCACGTGTTTGTAGATTTGCCTGATACTTTTCTGTTATTCATTCTGGTTTGGTCACAGTTTGGTCAGAGAACACACTCTGTATGATTTTAATTCTTTGAAATCTGGAGAAGTTTGCTTAGGATGTGGTCTATCTTGGTGTGTGTTTCTTGAGTGCTCGAAAAACGTGTCCTTTGCTGTTGCTGGGTGGAGGGGTCTACAAATGTTGAGTAGATCCTATTGGCTGATGGTGTGGCTGAGTTCTCCTATATGTTTGCTGATCCTCTGTCTAGAGAGTGGCATTTAAAAAGTCTCCAACAGTAATCGCAGATTTGTCTACTTCTCCTTTCAGTTTTATCAGCTTTTGCTTCACATATTTTGTAGCTCTTCTGTTTGATGAATACAAATTTAGGAATGTTATGTCTTCTCAGAGGATTGACATTTTTGTCATTCTGCAATGTCCCTCTGCCCCTGGTAATTTTCTTTGTCCTAAAGTCTACTTCACCTGATATCAATATTGCCATTGCTGCCTTCTTTTTGCTAATGCTTACATGATGTATTTTTCCATCTTCTTACTTTTAACTTGGCTATATTGTTACATTTGAAGAGAGTTTCTGCTGGACAGCATACAGGTAGGTAATTTTAAAAAAGCTACTCTGACAATCTATCTTAATTGATGTTGCATTTAATTTACATTTAATATAATTACTGATATGTTAGAGTTAAGCCTCCCATTTCGTTTTGTCCCATGTTTTCCTTCTTGTCTTTCTGTAGGTTACTTGAACATTTTTTGGAATTCTATTTGATTTACTAGTGTTTTTAAGTGTATCTCTTTGTATAATTTTTATCAGTGGCTGCTCTAGGTACTACATTATATTACTAGTGTTGGCATATTACCAGTTTGATTAAAGTGTAAAACCTTACCTCCCTTTATACCCATTTATAATTGTCTTAAAAATTTCTTCTATATACATGGAGAACCACATTAGACAATGCCGTAATTTCTGCTTCAACTGTAACATAAAAAAACTTAAGAGGAGAAGGAGAGTGTAGTGTGTTTACCCATATTCTAGAACCATGTTGAAATTTTAGTACATAAATTTCAGTTCAGTGGTTCTTAATAGTTGAAAGGTGAGAAAGGAGCAACAGATCAAAAATTGAATCTGGAACTGTAGCAGAAAGAGACAGACAAATTCAACTATTAAGAACCACTGAACTGAAATTTATGTACTAAAATTTCAACATGGTTCTAGAATAAAACCACACAAAAGAAACTAAAGTATAATCTAATTTCACTTAAACCTGCAGCTCCAAAGTGAGGCTTTCATCATAATTCTTTGGTCCTGTTCTGTATTGCAACCTATAAAGTTCAAATATAATCTTCTCGGAAAACAATCTGAAAGAGGGAAAAAGTCTCAAAAAGGAAAACTTCTGATAAGAAAACAAAAAGTACCTCTTCATCCAATTCTTTCATTATCTTGTCGAGTTTTATGTTTGAAGTTCTGTAAAAGCAAAAGCAATATAGATTATAGATATATTTACTTTTTATAGCTTGGGGTGAAACACCACATTCCTTACTTTTCCATTTAGCTAAGATTTCTTAACCTTTCTTGTGTGTACTGTGGATCCCTTTGGCAGTCAGTCTGGTGAAGCCTATGGCATTTTCTCAGAATAATATTTTAAAAGCATAAAATAAAATACATAGGATTAAAAGAAACCAAAATTATACTGAAATACAGTCATAACCTTTTTTAAAAAAGTATGATTCACTAATATATGCATTTTATTAATATATTAAATAAGATCTAGCAGCAGTAATTTTAAAGTAGTAATGAGCATAAACGGTATTTAGAGATAAATAACAACTGCATTCTAAGATAATATTTGTGATTTCTATCGGTAATAAAAAATTCACAGCTACTGCTAATAACTGTGGATTATTCACTGTGTTCATAATTAAAGAAAATGCTGAATTTCAGCTAAAGGTTACAGAAAAGATTCACTTCTGTCACCCAAGTTTAAGGACCTTGAATTCCATCCATGGATGCTTTAGGAGAGGTCTATGGATCCTAGATTAAGGATCCCTGAATTCCCTCATGCAATACTTGCTACTTCACAAAGATTAACCATTTAACCTTTAATATAAGAGTAAGTAAATGAAGGGAAAGGTGGCATATATAAAGCAGTAAATGCACCACTTGGCAACTTGGGCAAAAATCTGAGATAAACTGAAAGTGTATTATTATCTCCATCACAATTCATTTTTGGGGCTCTAAACCTATTTCTGAGCTTCAAATCTGTACATGCAACGTTTCACATGGATGTCTTACCAAATAGCTCATTCAGCATGTCCAAAGCTAAATGAATTCCCTCTGCCCGGCGGCCCCTCCCACAATACCAATCTGCTTCTCTTCTCCTGTCCCAAGTAAAGCACTCCGCCTGGGAATCCTCCTTGACTCATCTTCCTCCCTCATTCTCATTTAGGTGAATAAATGTCAAATGCTGTGTAATTAACCAGGGAGTTCTTTTTTAAAAGCAAATTTGATCTTTTGTTTTACTTTTAAGTTTAATAACTTTTAATGTTTTTTCATCACCCTTAGGATAAATCCCAAATTTCTTAGTTTTTCAAAGACAGTGTTTTAAGATCTAGACTCTGTCGACCTTCCCAGTTTCATCTCAGGCTACCCCCCCACCACACACACACCCATTTTCATATGACTATTGGCCACTTTGGCCACTCTTATTTCCTCCTTAAATTGATCCCTACCACCACCACTACCACTAATTTGTCATTTGCCTTTTAATTTTAATAGAAACTGTTCAACATTTATGTAATAATATCTATCCATTTCCTCTCCTTATTTCTATGTTTTATACCTAGAAATTCCTTCCAAATACTGGGCTCAGTTAATTATTTCCTTAAAGTGCTTTTCTAAAAAAAGCTTATATTAGATGCTTAACTATTTAATCTATAAGGAACTGTAGGTAGTGAGCAGTTTACTTGTTTCCTCTCCCCCACTCACAAAATTGCCAATTTTCTCAATTCCATTTTTTTGAATACTTAATCTGTTACCTGTTTTTCATTTATTCAATACTATCTACTAACAATATAATAAAGTGTTATTGTTTGTAATTAATAAGTAACTAAGCATTATGCTAGGTTATTTTAAATTATCTTGATTATTTTATATTTTCATAAATATATATGCTCTTATTAAATTTAGACTCATAGGAAAAAAATTCTGAAAAAAATACTGCTATAGCAACCCATAGTGGAAATTAAAAAGAGTGTCTGCACCGAAAATTTAGTGAATTTTAATCTTCAAAAACAGCTACACTTTAGAATGCATCTTATTTAATGTAAACTAATTTTCCCTTTTTGTCAGCTAATTAAAATGTGAGACAAAATCAATAAACCAGGCATTAAGTGAATATTCTTCACTGAATGTATATCAATAGCAATCTTTACATCTCTGCCTTACTTCCATCTACTTTCAAGGGTTTATAGAGTACAAGTTTTAAAATCAGCATTTGCTATACAACTTTTAATGTGAAAAACATAAAGTATATTCTCACCTGCACTTCTGCTCCATTTCATCTTTTAACTGCATTTCATTATGCAACTGTTCTTCCAGCTTATAAATTGTTTTTTGCAAATTTTCCTGCTTTAATTAAAAACAACAAAAACTTATTCTAGTAAGAATATTCATAGAGAATTTTAAAATAGCAAGTTTATATTACCATTTTATACCTGTTTACAAGGGAGTTATCTGATCCAATCTTACCTTTTTCCTTTCTATCTGAAACTTTTATTATTAATTTTTTTTTTTTTTTGCGGTACGCGGGCCTCTCACTGTTGTGGCCTCTCCCGTTGCGGAGCACAGGCTCCGGATGCGCAGGCTCAGCGGCCATGGCTCACGGGCCCAGCCGCTCCGCGGCATGTGGGATCTTCCCAGACGGGGGCACGAACCCATGTCCCCTGCATCGGCAGGCGGACTCTCAACCACTGCGCCACCAGGGAAGCCCTTTATTATTAATTTAACAAGCATTTTTTTTCCAACACCTACTAATATGTCAGGTGCTGTGGTAGGCATTAGTAACACAAAAATTAAAAAGATTTGGTCCCCGTTCTCATGAAGCTAATAGTTTGATAGTGGGGCACAGGGGAATAGGAGGGTGAAAAGAACCTACAATAACCCAGACATATACACAAAATATTATAATACAATGTGGTAGGTACTAATAAAATTATACATAAGGTGTACTGAAGAAGAGAAGAGGTCACATCTAATTCTGCCTTGAAGATGGAATGTTTGAGATGAGACCTATAAGAGAGGTATTTACCAAGCAGAGGAAGTGAAAGAAGGAATGCATTTTAGCTAAAATGAATGAGTAGAGAGAAAGAAAACATGATTGAATAATGGGAAGAAATCAAGTCTAGGCAGAGCAAAGAACATAACAGGGAGAACAAATCACATAAAATCTGAAAGGGCAAGTGGGACTATGATCCTTGTATGCAGAAAAGGAGTTGGGCACTTTAACCTATAAACACTTTAAAAGGGGAAATGACAGAGTATTGGCATTTTAGAAACATCACTTCGGTAATAAGGTGAATAGGTTAGAGAGCAGAGAAATTCTAGACTAAACAACCAATTAATAGACAGTTCAGGCAAAAAGAGTATATATGTGTGATATAAGGCAGAAGCTGTAGAAATGAAGAGGAAATGGATAACTGTGTCAGTCAAAAGGCAGAATTTATAACCCAGCAACTGATTAGAAATAAGAACAGAGTAGCATTACAAAAGATGGGTGACACAAAAAGAACTGCTGGTGAGGGGATGGAGAGAGGAGAAGTGTGAGTTAGGCTTTGGCCTAGGTTGAAGTGTCTGAAAGATGTGCAGGAAGAGAAGTCCAGTCAGAGAGAGAGAAAAGATTCGGGTATGTTGTTCAGAGGAGCAAGCTAGACACACATGAGATTAACTACAGATAATGAGCAGAGAGCCAAGATCAGAACTATCTTGAGAAACACTTAATAATTATGGGGTTGGGGGAAGAGAGAAAGGGAGGAGATCCTGCAAAGAGGACTGAAAATAAAATCCAGAGGTAGAAAGAGAAAAAGAAGGAAATAATGAGAACATGAAGGTTCTTAAAGTTCCAAGGAGGAAGGACTGGTCAGTGTCAAATGCAGCAAAAAGAATAATAAGATACGGAATGAAAAATATTCATCATATTTGGCAACTGCAAAGTTGTTCACTAGCATCTCTGCTAGAAGGCTTTCAGGGAAGAGTTGAAAATTAAATTAGTTGATTTTTGTACTTAGTTCTAGGTTAACAGAAATAGTAGGCACACAAGCGTTTTCTTCTTCCCCTGTGATCTTAACCAGAGTAAAAGATAAAAGCCACTGACAGAAACTTATGGCAGTCACCATTGAACAAGATCAGCCCAAAGAAAACAGGATTCCACTGAATTATTTTTTAATTCCTAATGTAGCTCTAAACTTACAGGTAAGTAATACAGTCAGAGCGGGGTTATGGCAGCTCCTTATTGTCACCATCTCCAGGTCAAATGTGCTTTAATTTTGAAGATTTTTGAGCCCCTATTAGCTATATTTTTTGGCAAATAGCTCTAATGGGATGAGAATTTAAAAGAGAAAAATGGCCATAACAGCTAACCAGTACTCGCATAGTTCATTCCCCTTTTTCTCACTTTCCCTTCCCACCATATGTTCTCTCACATTTAAGAGTAAATATATGAAGGAGAAAGAAGAATTCTGTCAGCTTTTAAAAATGATTGCTGCCTACACCTCATCTCAGTTACAAATATGGAGGCTATAGCACACAAAGAGCTCAAAGAATGCTCTGAGGATGGCCAGATAATTATTTCTGGTATATTTAAGAAAAGTCCTGGTTAACCCAAAAGGACCTTCTCAATGTAAGCTAACAGAAAATATTTTAATCCTCTGTCTCATGAACATGAGCTGTTCTAACAATAAAAAGAACTCATGTCTCTAATACTCACTTCGTACAGGAATTCACTTTTCAGTGGTCAAATTAGAAGATGCTCACTGTACTAGTTATTCTCCATTTGCCACCTCTCCCTTCCAGCCTTGAAGACCCATCCTCTGACCTTCTCTGCCTTCAAATTTACAGAGTGCATTGACTGGGCTCTGCTGTCCTATGATTTTAAGCTTCGTTTCAGCATTCAGGAGACACCAGCCGAAAATCAGTTGGGAGAAATGAAATATCCGTTCTCCTCACACTCTTCTTGCCTTACCATGGCTCTGGCAGTGCTCTATGTTCTATGCTCCTCTTTCATGATTCTACGCATTCTCTCTGAGCTGTGGTAACAAGATTTGTCTCTCCTTGTCCCTTCAGACTAAGGGAAATGGCTTCCCACTGCTGTCAATCAATGGCTGCTTTAGCTCTCTTTATTTATTGCTCCCCTTGATCCTATGCATAGCACCATTAATAGTCCCTTCATTAAACTCTCTTCATTTAATAAATAAACAAAATGTGGTATATGCATATAACAGAATATATTAAGCCTTAAAAAGGCATGAAATTCTGATACATGCTACAACATACCTGAGCCTTAAGGACATTAAGAAAAATAAGCCAATCACAAAAAGTCAAATACTGTATGATTTCACTTACATGAGGTACCTAGAATAGTCAAATTCATAGAGACAGAAAGTAAGGATAATAGTTAATAGGGGTTGAAGGGAGAGTGGAATGCAGACTTTAATGGGCACAAAATTTTAGTCTGGCATGAAGAAAAAGTTCTGGAGATGATGGTGGTGATGACTGGACAACAACGTGAGGGTGCTTAATGTCATTGAACCGTACACATAAAAATGGTAAAATGGTAAATTTTGTGTTATGTAAATTTTAGCACACACACACACAAAAACTCTCATTTAAATCTTTTGAATGTGCCATCTGTTTCCCTGTCAAGACTCTTACTGATACACTGATTTATCATAAATTCCTAATTCCAAAGACTAAAAAGACCACCTCTGTCAATCTGTGTAGCAATGTATAGTTTACTAACTGCCTCCACATATAATATCCCATTTGATATTCAGGTAAGAAATCAAACAAGAGAGGAAACAGTAGATAAAAAGTGCTATAAAAATTTAAAATCACTAACTACATTTTCTGAAGCAATGCATATTTACTTAGTATCATGCATACAAAATACATTATCCACAAAACAACTTTTAAAATAATAACAATAAGAAAATACCTACCAAGCTTTTATCCACATTAGAGCTAGTTCTGTTTTCATTAGGATTTGCTGAAGATAAGTATCTAGGAAGAAAATAGTTTTTAAAAGAAAACAAAAAACTCTTTAATATCTAGTAACAACCAGTAACAAATACTATATGCCTATCTTTTGTACTTGCTCTGCTTTTAAAAATTGAGTGCAGGTTCTTAATTCTTTATTTTAGAAACATAACACAGAAATGATACATATATTAAATAAAACCCCCAGTTAGGTCTGAAGCAGCACTCTGTAATCATATACCTTAATATTCCTGCAGCAAAATATATGAATATTCATACCAAAGAGAATAAATAAAAACCATAAAATAGTCTCAACTTAGTTCAGATTAGGTTTTTGGCCATGAGAGCAGGTTATGGCAGGTTTTGCCACCAAACAAATCACTAAAAAACTTTTAGTTTTTAGAGCTTTTGGATTTAGAATCAGGAATAAAGAATTGTTGACTTCTACAGACATGTGCACAATTCCTCCCCACTGCCCCCAATTATCCTTCAGTCAAGAATGATATTGCCGGGGAGTGCCCTGGCAGTCCAGTGGGTAGGATTCAGCGCTTTCACTGCCGTGGCCCAGGTTCAATCCCTGGTCGGGGAACTGAGGTCCCGTAAGCTGCGCGGCATGGCCACAAAGAATGATATTGCTTTTCTGGGCAAAAAAGTTAAGAGTTTTTGTGTAAGTGGTTGAAATAACAGAACCAAAGTTCTGAAGATGTCCTGCTAATCTTCTGTGACTCTAAGCCTTGCAGAGTTTGTTAAATTCAATATAAAGTTAGAATTACATACAAATACAAGATATTAGTGATCTTCAGAGGTCTTCTTTAGACATCTTATCAGATTACCAAACAGATATAAACAGATCATATAAAAATTTTTTCTACACAATCAAAAATGTTAGGTAAAGGTAAGATACTTCTGCTACTTCCTTTACCATTCTATGACTACCACTATTACTACATCTACATCACCACTACAGTTACCACCTTGGTTAACCAGTAGAGCTCCCTCAAAAAGAGATCAAATAGCTACAGTATACTTCACAGCTGTTATGGGGCAGTTGTTAACACACTAGAAATAATTAATTCATAGTGAAAAACAGAAGATAATCAAGTGTCCTTTAAGTACCATGAACATATATATAGCAGTGCTCTAAAAGAAACAGCAGGAAAATATGTCATTTCCCATGTTTCTCTTGGAAAATTATTCAGATCAACCACAGAATCAAATATTCAGGAGACAATAACAAGGGCTATGTAGCAGGTTTGTAGAGAAAAGGTCATATAACAAATGACAACTCCTAGGTATAGTGCAATTTAATTCCATTGACTATAAAGTGCCTCAGAAATTCAGTGTGAGATTCTGCATTATGTGATATAAATAAAAGCATACAGCAACACCAGTAGAATCTGAATTAGATAGATCAGACTATTTGATCTCTGATTTATCTTCTAAATATAATATGCTATATAAGTAAAGTTTATGTTTAGCCTTCTGCAAGGTTAGTAACATAAAGTTCTCTGAATACAGTCATGGAAATGTAAGGATACCAATGTACACGTCCATTCATTCTTCCACTTCTTATCTTTTTTTTCCTTTCAAGGTTCTTTTTCATATTATATTGTTGCTTTCATATAGAATCTGGTCATTTAGGTAAACTTTTTATGAAAGAGGTGTTAGATTATTAGGAATATAGCTAAAATTTTAAGGCTGTTTTTAAAATGTTTATAACTCAGCTATACGTCAACAGTAAAGATCTCTGTTCTTGTATGTTTGGATTTCAGAAGTAAGAATTTCAGAAGTTTTTAATTTCATGCAATTCAAAATTATACTTACATATTACAGTAAGGGTAATTAATATTTTGCTGATTCTTTCTTTATTAAGAGCAACCATACCTCCAACCAAACATGTAAGAAACAATGACTAAACACTATATTACTCAATAAGGTGGTGATATTTAAGAACAGACTACAATTTCTACTTTTAAGAAATTCAGAAATTAGTTTGGGATATGAAACACATGAATACAAGGAGAACTCACGGAACATAATCTAGTGTATTACAATGGATAAATAGTACAAAGAATATATATATATATATAATGCTTATTTAATTCAAGAATACCTTTGTGCAGAGAAATTAATTACTTTTGTGCAGAAAAAGTAATTAACTGCTGAACTCTATTACAGAAAATCCAGAAACACTGGGGGGTGTTTATATCAACACCTTGAGTGTTTCAGAAACCAAGCCAGAGAATAATTGATAAAAATATAAAATTTAGGGACTTCCCTGGTGGTCCAGTGGGTAAGACTCCGTGCTCCCAATGCAGGGGGCCGGGGTTTGATCCCTGGTCAGGGAACTAGATACCACATGCATGTTGCAACTAAGAATTCGCATGCCGCAACTAAGAAGCCTGCATGCCACAATGAAGATCCCGCATGCTGCAACTAAGACCCAGTGCAGCCAAAATAAAAAAATGTTTAAAAATTAAAAATATATATATATAATTTTTTTAAAAAGAAGAAAAAAAAAAGAAAGGATGCTGCAGCAAACACACCACTTTGAAGGTTCTCTGTGTATTTCAATATAAAATAGCTCTGGGGCTTCCCTGGTGGCGCAGTGGTTGAGAGTCCACCTGCCGATGCAGGGGACACGGGTTCATGCCCCGGTCCGGGAAGATCCCACATGCCGCGGAGCGGCTGGGCCCGTGAGCCATGGCCGCTGAGCCTGCGTGTCCGGAGCCTGTGCTCCGCAACGGGAGAGGCCACAACAGTGAGAGGCCCGCGTACCGCAAAAAAAAAAAAAAAAAAAAAAAAAAAAAAAAAGCTCCAATGTAATACTCATGGAGTATTAGGGAGGGAAGAAGGATTAAAATATTGCTCTTTTCTAGGGGTCAAAACTCAAGTACTACCTACTTGGTGATACAACAAAAGTATTCTAACATCTAAAGAACAAAATTATTGTCTTACAGTTGGATTATTGGAGAAATTTCATAAAGCAAGACTAAATTGAATTCCTGTTTTCTAAGCTTGAACTGAATTACCCTCATAAAAAGTTTTGACTAAAATAACAAGATGCTTCACTTTAAAAGGTTAGTTATAATAACCTCAAATTTAATCATTACTGCAAGCAATTCAAATATCTAATACCATTCTAATGGAGTATAATTTGATTAGAGATACATATTTTAAAATAAATTTATCAAGTAGATTTAACACACCCAGTTAATGGTGCATATAGTTCACTTTTATATATTGGTATGGTATTTTGTTTAGAGTTCTGTCGTGTAGTACTTGCCAACCTACATTGTACAACTTATCCATTTCCTCACTAGGATATGAGCATCTCAAAAGAAGATAATTATATCTTATTAATCCTTCTCCCTGCACCTTGGTGCTTAGTATATACCTGACAAAGAGTAGGTTGTCAAACATGTCTGTTGAATGAATGAATGAATGCCCAGCATATGAAAATAATGTTAAATGTTTAACTTGTATCTGAAGTCCATTAGAAAAGACTAAAACTAATATTAGCTCATACTAATGATAAAAGTAACTAACATTGAGTGCTTACTCCATGCAAAGCATTGTTCTAAGTGTTTTACTGTGTTTTGACTTACTTAACCCTTATAACAACCCTGAGACACATATTGTTATTATTATCCCCGTCATCCCTATTTTTGAGGAAATGGAGGCATAAAAAAGATGAAAGTTATTTGCCCAAGGTCACAAGGCCTTACATGATATAAAACATAATTCATTTAGTAGTTTTAGGGAGGAATCACTTAATTTTTGAAGAACTGAAAATTATAGGCCTTTCGTAACATCAATATAGTGATGATAATGCTAGAAAACTGTATGTTGTTCCAAAATGTATTATAAAACCAGAACTCTTCGGATAACACGATTAACCAAAATATCAGTATTAAGAGAATCTCTTGACCTATTAATTGTTGTAACTTGAAGATATATAGGGTAGCATTCAGCAAAGAATTTCTGAAAAACAATACCCTGAGCATGGATGAGTCTGAAAGATATTAAATATGAAATTAGAAATCTAATGCACTGTTGAAAAGTGGCATATTAATATATCTCTTTATATACCATTAAATCTACTTTATTATTTATTTATTTATTTATTTATTTTTTGCAGTACGCAGGCCTCTCACTGTTGTGGCCTCTCCCGTTGCGGAGCACAGGCTCCGGACGCACAGGCTCAGCGGCCATGGTTCACGGGCCCAGCCGCTCCGTGGCATGTGGGATCTTCCCGGACTGGGGCACGAACCCATGTCCCCTGCATCAGCAGGCGGACTCTCAACCACTGCACCACCAGGGAAGCCCAAATCTACTTTAAATGTTCTTAAAGTGATTTGTAGATATCCCTAAGAAAATAACATGACTACAACAAAGTCAGTACCTACCCCAAATATCAATGGGTAGCATACTTACCTACGATTGCTATAATACGTAAATCCTACAAAGGGTAGTTGATTGCCAACAAAAGCTTTAGGTATAGGGAATGTTTCTTCATCTCCTTTATCTTCTTCCAAGTCATCAAAGTTACTTGTGTCAATGTCACTACTTAAATCAGGTACAACTGGCGCTACAGCTAAAAACAGAAACAAAATTGAAGCAATGATTCTGTACCAACTACTAATGACTTCCTACATACAAATAACTTGTGACTCACAAATTCCAAATGGGTTGAACCCTATTTCAGTAAGCTTTATTAGGATTATTAATCAACAGGTATTGATCATTAATTATGTAATTCGTGAACCAATTATCTTCAGAGTCACCTATAATTATCATCTATATCTCCAGTTTAATTTGAATATTATAAGTCAAGTATTATTAAGGTTTTAAAATACATTGTAGTATAAGACGTGCAAAAGCAGTTAGAACTACAGAAAAGACTTTTCAGAAACTACAGCATGACAAATCGCACTCAAAGTTGATTAGTTTCAAATGCAGTATTTTGCTCGTTAATCTGTTCTACAGCAGACTAGAAATCAAAGTTATCTCTTAGTGGTCCTGGGTATAATAATTTGTTACTGAAATATTTTTACTCATCTAAAATCTAGATGATCAGTATTCCCCTCCCCCCGACTCAATATCTCTGTAAGAGCAAAGTATTGTTTTTAATTGAAGTTGATTTACAATACTGTGTTAGTTTCAGGTGTATAGCTAAGTGATTCGGTTATATGTATGTGTATACATATATATATGTATATAGACGTGTATTTTTGTTTTTTTCAGATTCCTTTCCATTATAGGTTATTATAAAATACTGAATTAGAGCAAAGTATTTTGAATTATATTTTCAGACTAGTTGCCTTCCCTAAATTAAGTGATTAAGGGACAACTCAGTGAACTATTTATGAAATGGCTATTGGGAAAAGAGAGCAGGGATATAAAACCTTAACACAGAATCTTCAAGAGTTTTAAACTTGATTGGGAGCAAGAACCACACATACTTAATAACATAAAACTGTATGTGGCAATGCAAATCTTCATGACACAGAAGAAAATACCATATGAAACTAGTACTACTAATATCTTCTTTTGGAGCTCAAATACACTATAGAAAGTACACCTAAAAATAAATTTCAGGAAAAAAGTTTTTTAAAGATACAGGAGTATAATAAAACATCACTGAAATTTTATCATCAAAATATTCAATAATTATTTTTGATACAATCATCTCATGTTCCTTTAGAGAAAAAGATAAAGAAGAGTAAACAAACAAAAACTAACTGACCTTATTTTACAATCTTAATTTCCTATATAAAGGAATCACGGTTCTATTGAATCATCTGGGTATTCCAGGCAAGAAATAACTATTGTGCATCTCAGATACAATGAACTATCAGATAAATTTGGGAATGAAACAACACATTTAACCAAAAGAAGCTGTAGTACTAACAGCGAATGAGAAAAGAGCTTTTCCACCATTTTCTTTCCTTAATGGCCAAGAGAACTGTCCAACTAGATGATTCTAGCTTCCTGATCTTAATTGACTAATTTGTAAAATGAGGGGAAAAAAGGGTTGTCGCTCCTTGTGAAGTACATGGTCTTGGCACAAATTTTACCTTAAAACAGTGGTTCTCAATCAGGGACAGTTTTGGCCCCTCGGGGATATTCAGCAATGTCTGAATATGTCAGAAATGTCTGGGTACATTTTTTTGTTGTCATAACTGTGGGAGGGATGCTACTGACATCTGGTGGGTAGAGACCAGGGATACTGCTAAACATCCTACAATGTTCAGGACAACAAATACGAGAAAGATTTCTCTGGTCTAGTGTTGAGGCTGAGAAATCCTGCTTTAAAATTATCATATAAGATAGATTTTAAAAGGAAGCAGAGCAAGTTTTGGTGCATTTTCTCTTGCTGTTTCAGATGGACCTAGTCTTTTTATAGATGACATACCACCTCAGAGTAGTTTTAAAATGAGACAAGTATGGGATGCAAGTATGGGAAATCCTGGGAGAATTATAAAAGTAATTATTTCTGCTTCTAAATTAAGATGTTTAGGCTTTACATAATACCATATAATCATGCCAGAACTAATAAATAAAGAAGGATAAATTTAGCTTTACTGAATTACCATCAATATATACAGTGTTCCATTTATAAAAAATTTACCTTTCAATAAATAACTGGTAATATAGGAATCATGTTCCATAAAAAAGAATCCAACTGATGTCACCAAAAATGGCAGAAGAGGGAGCTCTAAGAAGCTGCCCTTCCATTGAAGTAACTAACCATTAAGCTCACAAAACTATCAGGAACAACATTTTTGGAACTCTGAAATCTAAGAAAAAACTTACAACAAGCAAGGAAACGTTCAATGAAGAAAGAGGGTGCTAAATTGTGGCATTTAAGGAGATATTTGTCACTGGCTGACTGCTAAGATAATGGAAAGGGGACTTAAATGAACACACACAAGGAATACAGACTTCATAAGAATAGTTCCAAAAAGTCACTAAACAAACGGATGACTGGAGCCCACAATAAGCTGTTGCTTGCAAACTCTACAAGGAGGGAATTCTGATTTCCAGAGTTACAACATTGGTGTTCAATATGTCCAGTTCACAACAAAAAATTACAAAGTATGTAAAAAAAAACAAAACAGGAAAAGTATGGCCCACTTACAGGGAATAAAGAAAACAACAGAAAACCTTACTGGGGAAACCCAGACATTGGTTTTACAAAACAAAGACTTTAAATGTCTTAAACGTGCTCAAACAGCTAAAGGAAACCAAGGACAAAGAACTAAAGGAAACCAGGAGTATGATACCTTAACAAATAGAATATATTAATAAAAAGACAGAAAAAAGAACCAAATGTAAATTCTGGCACTGAAACGTACAAAAGCTGAAACTAAAAATGTGCTAGAGAGGTTCAACAACAGATTTGAGCAGGCTGAAGAACCGGCGAACTCAAAGATAGGACAACTGAAATTATCAAGTATGAGGAACAGAAAGAAGTGAATGGAACCTAAGGGGCTTCTGGGACACCATAAAGTAGACCAATATATACATTACAGGAGTCCCAGGAAAGGATAGAAAGGGGCAGAAAGAATATTTAAAGAAAGAATTGCTGAAAATGACCGAATTTAATGGAATATATATATCTATACATCCAAGAAGCTCAATGAACTCCAAGTAAGAACTCAGATTCACACCAGGACACATTATAATAAACTTTCAAAAGACAAAGACAGAGAGAATATTGAAAGCAACAACAGAGAAGCAACTCATCACATACAATGGATCCTCAATAAGATTAACAGCCAATTTCTAAGCAGAAACCTTTAAGGCCAGAATGTAGTGGAATGACATTTAAAGTGCTGAGGGAATTCCCTGGCAGTCCAGTGGTTAAGGTTTCATGCTTCCATTGAAGGGGGCATGGGTTCAATCCCTGGTTGGGGAACTAGGATCCTGCACAATGTGCAACGCAGCCAAAAAAATGATAGTAATAAAGTGCTGAAAGAAAACAACTCTCAACTAAGAATTCTATAACTGGCAAAATTATTCTTCAAAAATGAAGAAGAAATTAAGAGATCTCCAAGTAAAGAAAAGCTGAGAGTTTGCTACTAGTACACCTGTCCTATAAGAAATGTTTTTAAAGGGAGTCTTCCAGGTTGAAATGAAAGGATACTAGACACTATCTTGAAGCCTTATGAAGAAATAAAGAACACCGGTAAAGATAACTACATAGGTAAATGTAAAACCCAACTTTATTGTAATTTTGTTTTGTAACTCTACTCCTCCCCACATATGATTTAAAAGACAAATGCACAAAACAATTATAAATCTATGTTAATAAGCACACAATATATAAAGATGTAATTTGTGACAATAACACTAAAGGGAGAGAATGGATTTGCATAGGAGCAGTTTTTATTGCTACTGACAGTAAACTGTATCAGTTCAACCTAGATTGTATCAAGTTAGGGTGTTAAATGCAATGGCCAGAGTAGTCACTATAAGAAGATGACTAAATAATATGCAAAAAAAGAAATGAAGGGGGAATCAAAACAGTCAACCAGAAAAGGTAATCTATTAAACAAAAGAAGGCAATAATATAAGAATTGAGGAACAAAAAGAAAAAATAAGACACAGAAAACAAATTGGACAATGACAGAAGTCTTTCTGTATTCACTTTACATTTAAATGAATTAAGCTCACTGATTAAAAGGTAGAGATTGGAAAAATTGATCCAGTTATATGTGCTGTACAGAGACTCACGTTAGATCCACAGACATAAACAGGTTAAAAGAAAAGGATGGAAAAAGATATTCTACAGATAAACGAGCTGAGGTAGCTATACTAACACCAGACAAAACAGACTTTAAGTCAAAAATGGTTAAAATAAAGACATTGTATACATATATTTTACTGAAGTATAGTTGACTTACAATGTTGTATTAGTTTCAGGTGTACAGCAAAGTAATTCAGTTATTTTTATATATATATATTCTTTTTCAGATTCTTTTTTATTATAGGTTATTACAAAATATTGAGTATATAGTTCCCTGTGCTATACAGTAGGTCCTTGTTGGTTATCTATTTTATATACAGTAGTGTATATATGTTAATCGCAAACTCCTAATTTATCCCTCCCCCATCTTTACCCTTTGGTAACCATAAGTTTGTTTTCTATGTCTGTGGATTTATTTCTGTTTTGTATATGTGTTCATTTGTATCATTTTTAACTTTTAGATTCTACATATAAGCAATATCATATATTTGTCTTTGGCTTACTTCATTTAGTATGATAATCTCTAGGTCTATCCATGTTGCTGCAAAAGGCATTGTTTCATTCTTTTTTATGGCTGAGTAATATTCCATTGTATATATACACCACATCTTCTTTATCCATTCATCTGCTAATGGACACTTAGGTTGCTTCCATGCCTTGGCTACTGTAAATAGTGCTACAATGAACACTGAGGTGCATGTATCTTTTTGAATTAGAGTTTTCCCTGGATATATGCCCAGTAGTGGAATTGCTGAGATCATATGGTAGCTCTATTTTTAGTTTTTTAAGGAACCTCCATACTGTTCTTCATAGTGGCTGCCCCAATTTACATTCCCATCAACAGTGTAGGAGCGTTCCTTTTTCTCCATACCCTCTCCAGCATTTATTTGTAGACTTTTTTGACAACAGCCATTCTGACCAGTGTGAATGTGAAGACATTGCATACTGATGATATTGATAAAAGGGTCAGTCAATTCATCAAGAAGATACAACAATGATAAACATATATGCATACAACAACACAGCTCCAAATATATATATATATATATATGACATAAAAGAAACAGTTCTAATAGAGTCCTCAATAATCCACTTTCAATAGTGGACAAAAAATCTAAACAGAAGATGAATAAGAAAATAGAGGACTAGAATAACACCATAAACCAAACAGATGTAACAGATATACTAAGCACAATCCAAGACCAACAGCAGAATACACATTTTTCTCAAGTGCACATGGGACTTCTCCAGGACAGACTATATGCTAGTTCAAAAGACAACTTAATACATTTAAAGAGACGGAAATTCTGCAAAGTATTTTCTCCAACCACAATGGAATGAAACAAGAAGTCAATAATAGAAGGAAAATTAGAAGTTTCACAAGTATGTGGAAAATTAAACACTGTTCTCTTAAACAATGAGTCACAGAAGAAATCAAAAAAGAGACTAGAGAAAATGCTCTGAGATGAAAGAAAATGAAAACAACATACCAAAACTCATGGGATTCAGTGAAAGCAGTACTTAGGGGAAAAATTTAGTTGTAAATGCCTATATTATTAAAAAAGAAAGATGTCAATTCAACAACCCAGACTGACACCCTAAGAAACTAGAAAAAGAAAAGCAAACCAAGCCCAAAGCAAGAGGAAGGAAAGAAATAATAAAGATTAAAATTCAGGTAAGCAAAATATATAATAGAAAATAAATAGTGAATATTAACAAATAATTTGTTCTTTAAAAAGATCAATCAAACTGGCAAATCTTACTAAACCAAGAAAAAAAGAGAAGACACAGGAATAACTAAAATCAGAAATGAAAGTGGGGACATAACTACCAACCTTCTACAAATAAAAAGGATAAAACTAAAAACTATGAACAATTGTATACCAACATATTAGATAACCTAGATGAAATGACAAATTCCTAGAAACACACAAACTATCAAAACTTATTTGAAAAAGAAAATTTGAATAAACCTACAGTAAGAGATTTAATCAGTAATAAAAAATGTTCCAACAAAGAAAAAAGTCCAAAACAAGATGATTTCACAATCGAATTCTACCAAACATATAAAGAAGAATTAATGCCAATCCTCACAATCTTCCAAAAAACAGAAGAGGATAAAACATTTCCTAATTCATCCCATGAGGCCAGAATTACTCTGACACCAAAGCCAACCAAGACACCACAAGAAAAAAAAAAAAACACAAACCAATATCCCCAGATGCAAAAATCTTCAACAAAATACTAGCAAACTGAATGCAGCAGCATATTAAAAGGGTTATAAACTATGATCAAATGGGATATATTCCAGGGTGGCTCACCGCATGAAAGTCAATCAGTGTAATACATCACATCAATAGAACGAAGGAAAAAACCCCACATGATCATTTCAAATAACACAGAAATGGCGTTTTACAAAATCCAACACCCTTTCATGATAAAAACAATCAGTCAACAAGGCACAGAAGAGAACTTCCTCAACATAATAAAGGGCATTAATGAAAAACCCATAGCCAACATCATATACAATGGGGAAAGACTGAAAGCCTTCCCCCATGATCAGGAACAAGACAAGGAACAATGCCCAGTTTCACTACTGCTATTCAACTATGTACTGGAAGTTATAATCAGAGCAAATAGGCAAGAAAATAAAATAAAAGGCAGCCAAACTGGAAACACGTTCAACATAATTGTTACAAAAATTCCACTGTCCTTTTTTGTAGGAATGGAAAAACCCATTCTAAAGTTCATATGGAATCTCAAGGGATCCCAAATACAGGCATAAATCGGAGATATTGTGAGTTCAGTTCCAGACCACAGCAAAAAAGAAATTAGAGCAATAAAGCAAGTCACACAAATTTTTTGGCTTCCCAGTGTGTAAAAATGTTAACACTATACTGTAGCCTATTAAGTGTGCAATAGCATTATGTTTTTTAAAATATTAAAATTAAAACCTTAATTTAAAATTAAGACCTTAATTTTATTGCTAAAAAATGCTGACCATCATATGACCACACAGGGTTGCCATAAACCTTAAATTTACAAATAACTGCTATATCTGTAAAAGCACAATAAAGTGAGGTATGCCTGTAAACAAAACAATCTTGAAAAAGAAGAACAAAGTTAGAAAAGTCACACTTTCTTATTTCAAAGCCTACTACAAAGCTACCACAATCAAAACAGTAGCATAAAGACAGACATATATAGATCAATGGAATACAATAGAGAGTTCAGAGATAAACCCTTGTATTTATATGGTCAAATGTTTTTTGACAAGGGTACCAAGACCATTTAAGGAAAAAAGGACAGTCTTTTCAACAAATGGTGCTGGGAAAACTGGATAACTACATGCAAAAGAATGAAATTGGACTCTTATCTTACACTATATACAAAAACTAACTCAAAAGAATGGAAAGCAATGACTCCAACAGACATCTGTATATCAATGACCAGAGAAGCATTACTCACAATAGCTAAAAGGACAAGCATTCTGAGTACCAGTCAATAGATGAATGGATTAAAAAAAAAAAGTGGTATATACATACATGGAATATTATTCAGCCTTAAAATGGAATGAAATTCTGATGCATACTATGACATGGATGAACCTTGAAGACATGCTAAGTGAAATGTCAATCTCAAAAAGACAAAGATTGTGTGAATCTACTTATTTGAGGTAGCCAGAACAGTCAAATTCATAGAGAAAAAAAGTAGAATAGTGGTTACTGGGGGGTTGGGGTAAGGGGAGAATGGAGACTTATGGTTCAATGTGTTACAGAGATTTAATTTGGGGTGATGAAAAACTTCTGGAGATGGATGGTGGTGTGATTACACAGCAATCTGAAGGTGCTTAATGCTACTGAACTGTGCACTTAAAAATGATTAAAATGGTAAATTTTATGATATAGATCCTTGAAAATAAAGAGATAATCTTTCTTAAAGTTTATTTGTTAAAAAAGAACCCAATATAATGCTGAGGAAGTCTAAACTCCTAAGCCCCTAAAACTGGCTAGCTCCTAAATTCTTTATCTATGAAGCCTACACTGATGATCTCTCTCATGAGAATGTAAAGTTCTAAGAGAGGACACCAGACTCAGTTGAACCACAGAACCCAAACTAGTATATATGTGCATATAATTAATTGTGTTTGTTTTTAACTAAACTGAAAACTCACCACATGATCTGACAGTTACCACTGTTACCATCTTAAGTGTCACCCATCAGCTAAAGGTGGATTAAGTAATGGTAATATCTTAGCTGAAGTGAGATCATGAATGGCAAAGTGTTTTACAAGTAACCACATATTATATTTAACACAGTATTATTAATAATGTTATTATATGTAATAATTGTTATCATTTTGTTTTTCCTAAAATTTAACTGCCAACAAGTGTCAATTCCCTACGTTTCTAGTCTGTATAATACTGAATAGTGGAAATCTTTAAATGATACATGGTATTTCACGAGATCAAAGATGCTAGAGTCAAACAGACTTAACCTGAGTCCTGACATTGTCATTTGCTAGCAGTATGACCTCTAGCAAGCTATTTAGGTCTTTTCATTTCTTTTATCTTTAATCACCTATCATTTCTTTAATTCTATCCCAAATGCATGGAAAAAGTAATTTTACAATCTTAATACTTTGTGTCTCTAAATTAAGAGTAAATAAGATCAGGAAGCTCATGGAAATTCTGCCAAAAAAATCAAGCTATTTTGTACCCTGCTCCCCCACAGCCAAGGAACAGATGATGGTGAAGACTGCCATTATAACTTGCAGACATATAAGTGGTAAAACTACCAAAAGAACTATTATTTGCAAAACAGTAAGAAATTTTGCCAAAGAAAACTGAAGAGGCAAAAAAAATTAAAAAGAATTATAACTGTTACATAATTTTTTAAAACTTGGCAGGTCAGAGAGGTCAGTTCAGAATAAAAGTATTCTTGGTATTTTAGGGGTGGGAAGTAAAGAAGGGTAGGAAGAGGGAAAGGGAAGAAGAGAACAATAAGTTCTACAGACTTTGATTTTTCTTTCTTTTTTTACAGTAAGCACAAAATAGGAGCTATCAGGATTAGAAAAAGCTCTCGAAATTTTAAGTACGTTAACTCTAAGCAGACTGCAGCAAAACCATAGATAACAATATAGATCTTAAAAAGATACAGAAATAACAATACTACTAATAAAACTACCTATTTATAGAAATTCTTTAAATATAAAGTTCATTTGACTTAAATTAATGACTTAATTCATTTTACTTACTTTTTCCATAAACATAAACAGTTATATCAAGGAGGTATAACAATATCAAAAATGCCACTGATTTGGATACCACAGTTCCACTAGACTATGAGCTCCACAAGGTAAAGAACTTTTGCTGGTTTGTTTTCCTAATGTCTGAAATAGAGTATTGCTCAATATATAGTAGGTGTTCAATAATGTTTGCTGACTAGGTTGCCTCCTCTCCTAATTAATATCAATTTTCAATACACATGTCTTCCCTACTTTTTTAGAATGATTTATCGTATGGTTATTCTGTAGTTGTTTATGCATTGCTTTACTCTGAAAAAAGCAGCGACAGAAAAGATACTCGGTATTTTCTTCAGTCCTCTTTTAAATTTTCCTCAATTTACAATCATATCTGTATGTTTTCAGCCTTCTGAAACTTTACTAAAAGCATAACTCGAATAAAAACATAATTTTTCAATGCAAACATTCATCATCTCACTCTACTCATCTCTGTCTTGCAACAGTTTCTCTTGAAATGTGAAGACAATAATCATGTCACATTTACTTATGAGGAAGAGGAAGTTTCTTATTTTCCAGTGTATACCTAACTGTTAATAAATTCTCCCACGGTGAGCCTGCTCCTGTAGCTTCTCCAGATAGCAGGTCATTCAGTGACATTCTCTGTAGCAGTGTAATTTCTTAATTTCCAGAATTTCTTATTTCCCCTTTTCCCTTCTTAGTCAATTTTATAGCTTAGTAGAATGTATGTACTGTACCTGAAGGTCATATAATAGTTTCTTTTAAAATATTTAACAAGGATACTTCACTAATATAGGCAAAGCTACATGATCTATTTCTTCAAAATTAGAAAGATTTTTCTCCCCTGAAGGAATCATCTCATGCAATCTCAACTAGATAGGCAGATCTTAAGAGGAATACCTAATTTGTATCTGTTTCTAAAACAGCTGAGTTCATTTTATTATGATCATTGCTGTTGCTACAGCAGGAAGTTAGGGGCTGGTATACACTATCCTTTCTCTGCTAAGTGAAAAGGGAAACAATTCCTGAGACTTCAGCAAGGGAAATGGCCTCCCAAATACACAAAGATGGTGGGAACCTTTGGTGCCATTATGACTTTGATTCAGCTACGTTAAGCAAAGTTTTCTGCGAATCATCGTAATTTTAACTCTTTTTAAAATAGGGAATATTCTAAACTGACTGAAAATTAACTTTTTGCACACTACAATTTTTTATTTCTGGATTTCAAGCTGCAAGTCTGATGGAATCAAGCATACCATAATTTCTTATATCCTCACACAAATTAAACTGCGATAGAACCTCCTTATATTTTAGGTTTTAGTAAGAACAAGAGAATAACTTTTTTTTCACAAGAAATATTACCTCTTAATTATTGACTTCCTCTACAAAGAGATACTAAAGTCTAAACAGACAGCAATTCAACAAAGATCAAATATCACATTATGCCTGCTGAGCCCAACTCCATTACATGTACGTAATACTTCATCTTGATATATTGAATGGGACATCAGAGAAGGAGCAGTATAATTTTCCTAATATTATCAAATATTCTCTCTTTAACTAGGTTAGGACAATAGTTATACAGTATTTGTATACTCTGGATTTTCATCAGATATATACATATGTTAGGAAGGCAGTTCCAACAGACTATTTACCACAACTACTTTCAAATAGTACTGTAATGTGCAAGAGAAAATAACTTACTGTCTCGGAGTGTTTCCCAAGCCCACTGATCATTTTTGAAGAAGAGATGTCGTTTGATTTCTTCTACACCATTCCGCCCTAATCTCACCTCTCTGAATAGAAAGAGAAGGAGAAAAGTCATTAATCATTTAAGATATTTTATTGATACTATAACCTGTTCATATTTATTTGTGGGCATAATGCTAAATCTGTGCAGGATGTTAGATACGATTTTATGTCACCTTGAAATTATATTGTCAGCATAATTATGAGCTTACATAAAAAATAAGTTGAAGACTGAGAGTATTAAAGAATTTTTTCTAAAGAACAAATACACACAAAGTACAGATTTATTGATATCCCATGGCTTTTCTACTGACAACAAATATCCATCACCTTGCTTCATTAGCATAATTAATTTTCTTCATAGGTTTTTTAATACTGGTAAAGTTAATACATGTTTTGAACTAACAACTTCACACCAGGAGCTAACAAAAACTCCAAAAGATGTTTTAAATATAAAATTTCCATTTTATTCTCTACTAAATATTTCTGACCAACAAAAACCAATGACAACTAATTCTTGACCCTACAACAAAACTGAGAGTTTTAATGGGACAAGCTACTGATCCTTGGCCTCTTCAATAGGCATAGAAAAAAAGTATTTTAAAATGTGCTGTTAGCTGAGTTGCAAAGGGGAACTTGGCACCTTTTGTTTTTGTAGAGTACTTATAAACAACAAAAATCCAAATTCTTTTCATGAGTTGAAAGATAAACTGCTTTAATCAAAGAGGAAATCAAAAAATACCTAAAAACAAATGACAATGAAAACACAACGACCCAAAACCTATGGGATGCAGCAAAAGCAGTTCTAAGAGGGAAGTTTCTAGCAATACAATCCTACCTCAAGAAACAAAAAACATCTCAAATAAACAACCTAACCTTACACCTAAAGCAATTAGAAAAAGAAGAACAAGAAAACCCCAAAGTTAGCAGAAGGAAAGAAATCATAAAGATCAGATCAGAAATAAATGAAAAAGAAATGAAGGAAACGATAGCAAAGATCAATAAAACTAAAAGCAGGTTCTTTGAGAAGATATACAAAATTGATAAACCATTAGCCAGACTCATTAAGAAAAAAAGGGAGAAGACTCAAATTAATAGAATTAGATATGAAAAAGGAGAAGTAACAACTGACACTGCAGAAATCCAAAGGATCATGAGAAATTACTACAAGCAACTATATGCCAATAAAATGGAAAACCTGGAAGAAATGGACAAATTCTTAGAAAACCTTCTTAGCACAACCTTCCGAAGCTGAACCAGGAAGAAATAGAAAATATAAACAGACCGATCACAAGCACTGAAAATTGAAACTGTGATTAAAAATCTTCCAACAAACAAAAGCCCAGGACAAAATGGCTTCACAGGCGAATTCTATCAAACATTTAGAGAAGAGCTAACACCTATCCTTCTCAAACTCTGCCAAAATATAGCAAAGGGAGGAACACTCCTAAACCATCACCCTGATACCAAAACCAGACAAAGATGTCACAAAAAAAGAAAACTACTGGCCAATATCACTGATGAACATAGATGCAAAAATGCTCAACAAAATACTAGCAAACAGAATCCAACAGCACATTAAAAGATCATAAACCATGATCAAGTGGGTTTTATCCCAGGAATGCAAGGATTCTTCAACATACACAAACCAGTCAATGTGATAAACCTATTTACAAATTGAAGGAGAAAAACCATATGATCATCTCAATAGATGCAGAAAAAACTTTTGACAAAATTCAATACCCATTTATGATAAAAAAACCCTGCAGAAAGTAGGCGTAGAGGGAACTTACCTCAACATAATAAAGGCCATATATAACAAACCCACAGCCAACATCATTCTCCATGGTGAAAACTGAAACCATTTCCACTAGATCAGGAACAAGACAAGGTTGCCCACTCTCACCACTATTATTCAACATAGTTTTGGAAGTCCTAGCCACGGCAATCAGAGAAGGAAAAGAAATAAAAGGAATCTAAATCAGAAAAGAAAAAGTAAAACTGTCACTGTTTGCGGATGACATGATACTATACACAGAGAATCCTAAAGATACTACCAGAAAACTAGTAGAACTAATCAATGAATTTGGTAAAGTAGCAAGATACAAAATTAATGCAGAATGCTTTAATTAATGCACATTAATGCATTCCTATACACTAATGATGAAAATTCTGAAAGAGAAATTAAGGAAACACTCCCATTTACCATTGCAACAAAAAGAACAAAATACCTAGGAATAAACCTACCTAAGGAGACAAAAGAACTGTATGCAGAAAACTATAAGACACTGATGAAAGAAATTAAAGATGATACAAACAGATGGAGAGATATACCATGTTCTTGGATTGGAAGAATCAACACTGTAAAAATGACTATACTACCCAAAGCAATCTACAGATTCATTGCAAGCCCTATCAAACTATCAATGGCATTTTTCACAGAACCAGAACAAAAAATTTCACAATTTGTATGGAAACACAAAAGACCCCAAACAGCCAAAGCAATCTTGAGAAAGAAAAACAGAGCTGGAGGAATCAGGCTCCTGGACTTCAGACTAAACTACAAAGCTACAGTAATCAAGACAGTATGGTACTGGCACAAAAACAGAAATACAGATCAATGGAACAGGATAGAAAGCCCAGAGATAACCCCACGCACATATGGTCACCTTATTTTTCATAAAGGATGAAAGAATATACAATGGAGAAAAGACAGCCTCTTCAATAGGTGGTGCTGGGAAAACTGGACAGCTCCATGTAAAAGAATGAAATTAGAACACTCCCTAACACCATACACAACAATAAACTCAAAATGGATTAAAGACCTAAGTATAAGGCCAGACACTATAAAACTCTTAGAGGAAAACATAGGCAGAACACTCTATGACATAAATCACAGCAAGATCCTTTTTGACCCACCACCTAGAGAAATGGAAATAAAAACAAAAATAAACAAATGGGACCTAGTGAAATTTTAAAGCTTTTGCACAGTAAAAGAAAACATAAACAAGATGAAAAGACAACCCTCAGAATGGGAGAAAATATTTGTAAACAAAGCCACTGACAAAGGATTAATCTCCAAAATATACAGGCAGCTCATGCAGCTCAATATCAAAAAAAAAAAAAAAAATCAACCCAATCCAAAAATAGGCAGAAGACCTAAATAGACATTTCTCCAAAGAAGGTATACAGACTGCCAACAAACACATGAAAGGATGCTCAACATCACTAATCACTAGAGAAATGCAAATCGAAACTACAATGAGGTATCACCTCACACCAGTCAGAATGGCCATCATCAAAAAGTCTACAAACAATAAATGCTGGAGAGTGTATGAAGACAAGGGAACCCTCTTGCACTGTTGGTGGGAATGTAACCTGATACAGCCACTATGGAGAACAGTATAGAGGTTCCTTAGAAAACTAAAAATAGAACTACCATATGACCCAACAATCCCACTACTGGGCATATACCCTGAGAAAACCATAATACAAAAAGAGTCATGTACCACAATGTTCATTGCAGCTCTATTTACAATAGACAGGACATGGAAGCAACCTAATTGTCCGCTGACAGATGAATGGATAAAGAAGATGTGGCACATATATACAATGGAATATTACTCAGCCATAAAAAGAAACAAAATTGAGTTATTTGTAGTGAGGTGGATGGACCTAGAGTCTATCATACAGAGTGAAGTTAAGTCAGAAAGAGAAAAACAAATATCATATGCTAACACATATATACGGAATCTAAAAAAAAAAAAAAATGGTTCTGAAGAACCTAGGGGCAGGACAGGAATAAAAACGCAGACATAGAGAATGGACTTGAGGACACTGGGCGGGGAAAGGGTAAGCTGGGACAAAGTGAGAGAATGGCATGGATATATATACACTACCAAATGTAAAATAGATAGCTAGTGGGAAGCAGCTGCATAGCACAGGAAGATCAGCTTGGTGCTTTGTGACCATCTAGAGGGGGGGTGGGATAGGGAGGATGGGAGAAGACGCAAGACGGAGGAGATATGGGGATATATGTATAGCTGATTCACGTTGTTATAAAGCAGAAACTAACACACCATTGTAAAGCAATTATACTTCAATAAAGATATTAAAAAAATTAAAAAAATAAAAATTGTGATACCATAAAAAAAATAAGATAAACTACTTTAGATATAATGAGACACTTTTAAAGAAGCTTTCACTGACTCTCTCAGACTGGCTTAGGGAAACTCTCCATGGTTCTATGGCACACGATACTTAAGAGTACTTACCTCTCTGTACAATAAATACCTCATTTGCCTGTCTGTTTCCCCCAAAGGACTCTGAGGTAGTGGAGAACAGTGGCTGTGTATCTTGGTCATTTCTATACCTCTAGCATAGTTTTTATATTATAATATATTTATACAGTGCTTATATTAAAATGTAAAAATTTCAAAAACTATATGTTTCAGGCTGTAAGGGACATACTGAAGGAGGATAAGTTAATTTTAATTAAAGTGAATCCAAAATTGAAACATATTTAAATTTAAAGCCTCTCTACTATTTAAATTAACAATATACAACCTTAAATCCTAAATGTAATCTTAGTAAGCCATCTGGTTCCTGTTTAAATTTTAAAAGTAAACCACAAGGGTATATACATAATATGCCATTTTTGTTTCTAAAACACTTATGTGCATTTACATTTATAAAAAACGCTTGTTGAAACTGGAAGACTATGTCAATGAAGGAAGGAGGTAGAAAATACTACATACTTTTTTTATAGTTTTGCACTACTTCATTTCAAAAAGCATATATAATTAAATCTTTTTCCCAGCTTTACTGAGGTATAACTGGCAAATAAAATTTTAAGATATTTAGTTTACAATGTTACAATTTGATATTCATACATACACACTATGAAAGGAGTCCCACGACAAGCTAATTAACACATCAATCAAATATTTACTTTTCTTTTTTTGATCGGACGCAAGAACATTTAAATGTTGTCTCTTCACAAATTTCGATTATGCAATACAGTGTTATCTTAAATGGCATCAGCTGGAAGATGCATCATCATTTTTCTATCACCAGGAAAAAAATGTCCCAGTTAAATTACTACATGCCATTGATTTTAAGATGCACTCTAATTTTAGAGATTTTAACATGTTAAAAAAAAAAAACTCAGGGAATTCCCTGGCAGTCCAGTGGTTAGGACTCGGTGCTTTCACTGCCAGGGCCCAAGTTCAATCCCTGGTCGGGGAACTAAGATCCCACAAGCCGCACAGCATGGCCAAAAGGAAAAAAAAAAAAAAATCAGACTCAATAAAATATACTACCATCTTTATACTTAACTAAGTTAAAAATGTTAACAATGAAAAAAATAATCATCTTGTCTAGTCATCAGCAAAGAATCTATTACTATCCCAATTTCTTAGGTAAGGTAAGTGAGTTGAGATCCAGAAAAGCCATCCAGAAAAATCAGAAAAATTATATCAGGTTTCACTGTCATGAACGACTTGGGGAATGGTAGGTTTTATTCCAATAGTTCAAATATAGGAGTTCAGATATAGACCTTAAAAACTGAGCAGCAAAATGAAAATTTCCTTGGAATAAGTGTCCCATGTTAAAATTATTTACCTGTCAGTAAGGAAGGCACAAATAAGATTTTTTGCTTCTTTTGATATGTCATTATCATCAGGGAAGGTAAGTGAATTTTTATGGTTCATAATCTTACTGTAAGTTCCAACCAGAGAATCTGCATAAAATGGTGTATCACCTGATAAATTGACAGGGAAAACAAAAGCAAATTAAGATACATTGAAAGAAATCAGTTTCAAAGGAAAAGAGTCAATGTTACTGTTTAAAGATAATTAACTATGCATAAACTAAAAATATACACCAAATACATAAAAAGAAGTAACACATCAAGTTTCTCTAAGTCTCTGAATAGCTTGTCAAAACTGACACAGTAGGTTTGGATCAGTTTGTTTCCTACAAACAAAATCAACACTGCTTAATGTAATATTTTATTAGAAGAAGCCAAGTCTAAGTTTGGAGATGAACAACTATGTTAGAGGTACATAAAATCCTCCTTTACTCACCTACAAGCATTTCATATAAAAATACCCCAACTGACCACCAGTCACATTCTCGTCCATAATAACCATCACCACCTTGAGATTTTAATACTTCAGGGGAAATATAATCAGGTGTCCCAACTGCTGTATCACATCGTACCATACCTTCCTAAAAAGAGGTCAAATTTTCAATTAGGATATGAATGTAAAGTCTCAATTATTCAGCATGAGTTTTTCTTAATATAACATGTAGAACTCTTAAGTCTTTGTGTTATGAAAGATCACATCAAAACCTAATGCAGACTTGATAAAAAGTAACAAACAGCTTAATCATATATACATATTATATACATAATATATTCATAATGTATGTGTGTATGTGTATATGGTTATAGCAGTGATTTTTATTTTGTAATAACACTCACTAGAAAGACACATTGCCACCATTTATTATTCCTCCAGTTGTACCAATATGATGATCTCATCTTAATTGCAGAGAACAAGTATATAAGTCAACGCAAATATGTTGAGGAACCGACAGAATGAATCACTTGATAACATCAATATATAAATGCTGATTTAATTGTTTTTTTTTTACTAAAATAGTCATTCACTTTAATTATGCTTGAAATTGAGGGGAAAAAACATGTAAGAATTGACTGTACAAATATAAAATGGGGAAGCATGTGCATGGGAAAAGGGCATAATAGTGTTAAGCCCACTGATAACTACCTAATATGCATTTTAACCCTCTCTCCAAAATAAAAACAAAAAGTATATATACCAGTTACTTACTTTAGCTGGTATGAATGCAACAGAATTATACATGATTACACAAAAGTTCTCACATAGTGTTCTCCTCCTAATCCATAAATTTCTTTTGGAAATAATAAATACAACTTTCTGGTTATTCTTCTATGATAAGTTTCAAAGAATATAAACTGTTTCAACTGAAAATAAAGCAGCATACTTGCTACTTCAGCTATGTATATAAGTTATTTATTATATAAATAGTGAGCATGGGTACCTTTTACTATTGACTCCCCAAATAAGTAGTAAGATCTTTTCATGTTTAATAGAAGACTAAGTAAAACATTAAAAAATATACATATTCCTGAAATCCAGTTTTTACGAAAGTCTCATTTTAACAGTGGCATTAGTATTTAGTGACACTTAAGCTAATCCAATTTCTAGCTACCAACAGTGGACATTACAGATTTGCTTTAAAAGATTTAGTAAATCTGGCAATCCACGCTTCCCCCAAATAGAGAGGAGAAAAAATAAAGCACTTACAAGTTACTAACACAACACTGAAACCATGGCATCTAGTTCAACAAATAAGACTGGGCACATCAATTCTGTACAAGTCCAGATATGGTTAGTAAATTCTTAAAACATTGGGAGAGGGAAGGGTAAGCTGGGACGAAGTGAGAGTGGCATTGACATATATACACTACCAAATGTAAAATAGATAGCTAGTGGGAAGCAGCTGCATAGCACAGGAAGATCAGCTTGGTGCTTTGTGACCATCTAGAGGAGGGGTGGGATAGGGAGGATGGGAGGGAGATGCAAGAGGGAGGAGATATGGGGATATATGTATATGTATAGCCAATTCACTCTGTTATGAAGCAGAAACTAACACACCATTGTAAAGCAATTATACTTCAATAAAGATGTTAAAAAAATTTTGTAAAAAGCATCTATCTTGAATTAGCAAAACTAAATTAAAATCTAATTATTTAACCTTATTCATCTTCATACAAGTACCAAAATCTGCTAACTTCAAATGTCCAGACTTATCCAGCAGCATGTTATCAGGCTTCACATCTCTGAGGGGGGAAAAAAAAAGTACAGTATCTCTGAAACAGATCAGAAGCTGATAAACATTATATGAGGCAGTGATTTTAGGTCATATATCCTCAATTTAGATAAGGTCACCTTTGATCTATATGTGCTCTCTATCGACATCTATAAGCTGACTTCATCAGGGAGACTCTCTCATATATTATGCCTCAGAAGAAGACATTCTTTTAAGTAGAGTTTGATTCTTCCAAGAGGAAAATCAAGTCATTTGAGAGAGAATAACCATAAAAAATGTAACATTCAAACATAAAAAGTAACTGAGACACACAAGATAGATAAATACATAAATAACCCCAGAAGAGGGTCTAAATCACTTTCAATTTTGCATCCCTGGCACTGAGCACAGCAATTGCACATAGAATTCAAGTGGTGTTTGCAGAACAAATTAAATTATTCTTCTAGCAAATAAATTTGATCTGTTCACTAATTAAAAGCAAATTAATTTGTATATAAAAATTAAAAGCATTTAATACCCCAGAATATACCTTAAAAAAACAGCTTATAATTTTTACTTTTCAGGACACCATATAAAAGCCTTATAATCGGAATAAGAAATATTAAAGAATACATTTATATCAACGCTAAACTGAAATGTTAAAACCACAAATTTCAAAGTTTTAAATTCTGAAACACCACTCATGTCATATGGGAAAATAGGTGGATTTAGAATGGGAAATGCTAATCAAATGAAGTTTAAGTACTGATTTTTAGCTTCTCTCTTTAACAAATGAGAAAATTTAAAGCATTTTTGTCCTTACCTATGAATAAAACCCATGGAATGGATTGCATCCAATGCAAGAACTACTTCTGCAGTATAAAATCGGGCCCATTTTTCAGGCACATCATAGTTGCTCATTAAGTTTACAAGATCTCCACCAGGCATGTATTCCATTACCATGTAGAGATAACGATCATCTTGGAATGCATAAAATAGCTACACAAATACAAAAAAAACAAACAAATTCATTAAGATTAAGCAAAACTGTTTCATTTAAGAATTGTCAAAATTACTAATATAAGGTTTAACTGAAATAATCAAATTGCAGTAGTTGTAAGTACTCAAAAAAAAAGGAAACAAATACAAAGATAAATAGCACAAAGAACTTTGCGTATACAGAGGAGTTATTAACTGTGGTTACTTCTGAGGAGTCGGAGACTTCTTTTCTCTACCCTTTTCTATACTAATTGGATTTCTTATACTGAGAATTTTTAAAAATTATAATAGTTTCAATAAAGAATATACAACTCTTCTAAGCAAAGACGTATTGTAGTTCTAATTTAAATTGTACATAGTGGGGTTTAGTGTTAAATTTATATCAATACCATAATTTTCAAGTAATCTAATAAAATTAGGCTACAGTCTTAGTTGTCCCTTATTAGCTGTGTGACTAGGCAATTTACTTAACCTCCCAAATTATCTGTGACTATGATCCTTTCTAGAAGAATATATGGGAAAAAAAAAAAAGAATATATGGGACTATATATCATGTTTGACTTTTATACTTGTTGCCCAGTCTGTGTCTGGATGCCTGGCAGTTGGCAAGTACTTAATGAATGTTCAGTGAATAAAAGCACAAATTTAATCTATAAATTGAGGGTGTAGCTAATAGGGATTAACTGCCTATCAGAGTTGTTAAAAAGATTAGCGAATAGAGGAAAAGCCCTTAGTACAATAGATGCTCAGTAAACAGTTGCAGTCAGTAGGAGGAGTTGCAGTAACAGCTAACAGACAAACAGGAAGAGGACAAGAGTTAAAGCAGGAACAGTAAGGTCCATTGATATGAAATTGGCAACGATATCAAGCATAAATATATTATGTGACCAGTGTTGAAGTTAAAAGAAGAGCAAATTTACAAAAGAAAATTTCTTTTTTTTTGGCTGCAATACGTGGCTTGTGGGATCTTAGTTCCCTGACCAGGGACTGAACCCATGGCAGTGAAAGCACAAAGTCCTAACCACTGGACTGCCAGGGAATTCCCTACAAAAGAACATTTTAAGTAAACATGAGAAGATTAGAACAGAACTAAAATAAATGAAATAAGCCCTTAGAGAAAAAGTATAACTAATTTACCTAGGCACTTATGTATTAAAATTCTTCTTATATTTCATTTTTTTCAACAGCATTTAATGATTTTAGTTACAGATTTAGTAACTTTAATTAAATATAAATATTTGGGGGAAGGATAAGAAACTAAGTGGTATCTCATGGCTATCCCAGATTAACATGTACAGTATATCACTCGGACACCATAATTAAAGAAACACTGTTGATTTGGTGGCAGTTTACCCTATTTAAAATGTATCAAGAAAAATAGAGCTTCAAGTTCATAAGTTGTAAATTTAACCTTAAACATTTATGTCATGTTTTTTAACTTTTTACACAACACTGAACACTCCCCAGTATCAGTGGTTCTCAACCAGAGATGATAACTGTCGGTGTCCCACGGCCCCCACCTGCCCACTCTCCCCAACACGCCACCCAGGGAGATGTTCAACAATGTCTGAACACAGTTTTGGTTGTTACACCTTGTGTGTGGGGTAGGGAGGGCTGCTACTGGCATCACCTGGGTAGAAGTCAAGGATGCTGTTTAAAACCCACAGGATAGCCCCCAACAACAAAGAATCACTTGGCCCAAAATGTCAGTAACACTGAGCCTGAGACACCCTGCTCTAAACAGCTGATAAAAACAGGGCAGACATTTCAAGTATAAAAAGTCTTATTATGCGAATCTTAAACATCTTCCATATCCTTTTTATTCCAATTACTATTATGATTATTTAAGACAGTCTTCATTACATACTGTAAATTTAAAAAACTATAAAATTCATGCTAGGAATTTAGAAATGATCTAGCTCAGCAGTTTTACTATTTTTTTAAAAAAAACCACAAGACCTTATTGCCCCCATATGAAATCTTAATAAGAACCCCAATATATAAGACATATAAAACATGCAGCTGCTCTAGTTGAAGCAGAAATAGAAAACCCAGAATTACAACCTACCCAAACAACTGCTTGCTCCCATGACCCCATCTGAGGTATCTCCTCAATTGAAAATAACCAATCTAAGCCACCTTTCACATTTTTGAGCAAGGAGACTGAGGCCCAGAGATGTAAATAACCTGGCCACAGCTTCAGGTCAAGATTAGTACCTACAATTACTGACTTTCTAATGTATTTTTCTTTCCACTGAAAAACCTGAAGCCAATACAATATTATGTGGAGGCCTAGCTTAACTTTTTTCCCTCCATTTCTCCCATTCTTTCCACTCTACTCCCATTCTTTCCCTCCATTTCTCCCATTCTCTCCACTCCAGAGACAAATAGTTACTTTCCTCCTAGAGATAATTCAATAAAATTAAATTTTATGATTTTAAAAATGATATATTAGACACTTCTGTAATTGCCAATAAATTCTCTATTACTGTTCTAAAAAACAAAGCTTCTCAGACATGTTAAGTTACAAACTACTAGAGCAACAATGAAACAATAACAAAAGCATACCTGAACGACCCATGGACTGTTAGCAAAAGCCATAATGTCCCTTTCTTCCCAGAAAAAAGCAGAATCAGATCTCTTAATCATTTCAAATTTGCTGAGAAGCTTCATAGCATATACCTTCCTGGTGGATTTATGCCTTACCTTTAAAATTGAAAATGGAAAATAATGAACATTTCATTAACATTTAAAGCTCAGTGTTTCCCAGAACAATTTACTAAATAATTTAACATTATTGGTCTTTCTATTTTAACTTCTTCTCTTCTGAATTATCCCAATTAGATAATGTCAAGGCTTTAACTACCAGATGTAAGTAATGTTAGAAAAAAATCTTTATTCCCTATATTATGGCACACTTCCCCCTCCGCCACCCAGCTAGTTATGCTACTTCCTGTTTATAAAACTTACTATTGCACAGCATTTTAGATAGTGTAATATTAGGAGTAAAGATTTCTCTTTTGATGCTTGAAAACTCTTCTCTATCCATGAATTCTTGGGGAAAATATTTCACACTACTGCTGAATTAGACTCTAGGCTTTCATATCCTTAGGCAAGAATGTCTAGAGCAATTTAAAGCAAGAATTTTATAAAAACAATAATTTCCCAAACAACATATGTTAAACACACAAGTGAATTTTTTAATTTTAAAAAGATTGTTTTTTTAATCTCATTAAAATAACCTACCAATTGAACTTCTCCAAATGCACCTCTACCAATCACCTTCACTACTTCATAATCTTCAGCTTTCATTCGTAAATCTCTAATTTTATTTATTGTGTCTTTATCTGTATGAAAAGAAAAGTTTATAATTTTAAATCACTGAAGCATTATAACTAAAACTGCTTATTTTACATTCAAGGTCTTCAGAAACAATAAAAAACAAAGATGTTCATTAAAAATTAATATAAGTAAAATATGAAGTTGTAAACAGAGAAATGTTCAATGTGCTAAGAATTGTTTTTAATAAATTCTGGAATGACTTCACTGTTAAAATATTTTTCTTAAAATCTGACTTACTAGAATGTTTTAAAAAAACATACTACACGTACACTGAGAATAATTAGTTAATTAGTTCCTGGTATTTTAAGTATATATCAAATTTGAATCAAGGGGCCACAGGTAGATATTTTAGATTAATGAAACAAGTTTTCTTTTTATCAAGTCAGTTTTGATGATCCTTTTATAAAGATATAACTAATTTAAGATATCAAAGGTAAACATGTTAAAGAATCACGTACTTATTATATTTCTCTATTTGAATGCAGCTTTTAACTTAAAACACACAGTGGGAATCGCTACAATTATTTATATAAACCTGTCACACTACAAACTACAATAATTTAAAATCCCCACTGGATAGATATTCTAATTCCTAATTTGGTCATAGATTAAAATAGGGCTATTTTAATCCACATGGGTCAACACTGGCATGAGATTACATGGAAAAGCTTCACAGCAGAGTTATACAAAATACAGGGCAGCTATTAAATTTAAGTTCTAGTTCCTGATAAAAGCTACATATAATATCTTGTCTTTCTTTTGAAATGCACATTTAAACTCATGTTTGTATACATTATGACCCATAAACACATGCAACAGAGAGCAAACTTTCACACAGGGATAACGTAAGTACATTTAATTTTAGATCACATATCTATTGCAAATGTAACAGCAAGATATAAACAATAATCAATTTACTGCAGAAACATTTACTGCAGTTAACTATAGAGGCTCTACAGTAATCACTGTAGATACATAAACATAACTTTAAAACACAGTGTCTGCTCTTATGGATTTCAAATGAAACTGAAACAAACAAAAAATAATACCAAAAAATGCAAAAAGGGAAATAAGCACAAGCACAGAGTTTGTGGAATATAAAGGATGACACCTAACCCAAGGCTGCCTAGGAGGGAGGTGGCTAGAAAAGGCTTTCTGGAGGTGAAGAAACCTGAAACAAGTCTAAAAAGAAAGCAGCTAGCTGGGAAGAAGAAAAGAGAGAATATAACAGGCAGATGGGCAAATATAAGCAAAGGCACAACAGAACTGTTCTGTGTTGCTGGAGTATCAAGTCTGTGGGAAGGATGTGAAGGAGAGGCTGGAGAGCCCCAAACTAGTTAAGGAGCTTGAACTTTACCTGCAGGCCAGTAGTTGTAAAATTATTATTTAATCAACAAAAATATTTTTCACATTAAAGTTTAAAAGCAGTACAATATGAAAATAGATAAAAGTGCTCTGCTTCAAGAGGGTAGTGGTGGTGGGTGTCGTCAGAGAGGGGCTGGAGCCTCGTCTACTTCGTACACCTCCATAATGCAGCCCGACAGAGTCCTGTGGGATCTGTCGGGAACTGAGAACCACCACCTGAAAACCACTGCTACGTGTTGGAAGCCATGACAAGAAATAAGACATATAAACAACACAGTCAAATTTACATTTCAGCTGCACTACTCCAGGGAATATGTAAATGATAAATTCAATAAGGGCAAGACTGGAGCGGGGGTAGAACTTTAAGAGTACTGTAATACTCCAGACACGAAATAAGAAAGTTCTGAACCAGGATAATGTGTAATATAATAGCCTATGGGGTTGAGAAAGGATCCCTGGCTCTGGTTATACCAGATTTAGAGCCATAAATAGGCTATAAAGTCTGTAGTTTTGGGCTCAGAAAATATATCTGCTGCAAATGTGTGTGGAAATGGAAATCTTGCTTCTTGTTTTAATTTCTGACAGCACAGGAAGTTACAAAGCAGCTCGACGTTACTTGTGATTTGAACATTAGTTGTCAAAATGACTTTATTACATTTAAGTTTTGCATTAAAAGTGCTGTTTTGCCTTGTAATTTTAGGTTAAATCAAAAACTAATTTCCAAAGTCAGTGTTCAATGATAATTCAATGATAGTTGAGAGTGGTTCTTCTCATTAAGAAAAACCTTCATCATGGTCCTTGTCTAAATGAGCTCATCCTGCCATGCAAAATACCACAGACTGGGTGGCTTAAACAGACATTCATTTTCTCATGGTTCTAGAGGCTCAAAGTCTACGACTGGGGCCAGCATGTTGTGCTTCTGGTGAAATCTCTCTTCCTGTCTAGTTGGCAGCCAGCATCTCTCTGTGCACTCACAGGACCTCTTATGTGTTGCACAGGTAAGGACACTAATCCCATCACTAATCCCATTTTATCACAGTCCCGCCTTTATGACCTCATTTAACCTTAACTGCCTCTTGCTTGGCCCTATCTCCAAATACAGTTATATTGGGGGGTTAGGGATTCAACAGATGGATTTGGGGTTGGGGGACACAATATAGTCCACAAAAAAAAAATCACAAATGTCACCACTGCTAAGCCATTGACTTGCTATATGCAAAGATAAACTGGGATATTCAGCTTCAATTTCTGTCAAAAATGTACAGAATTGATAACAGTTAGTTAAGTCCACGAGAGTGAATGATGTTTACCACTGATCCTGTGGTTCAGTAACATGATAGATTCAAATATTTTCCACAAAGTACTTGGTGATGTATAATACAATGAATAACTACAGGCTTTAAACACCTTGTATTGTCATGAACTTTGTTATTTTGTTCAACTAACATTTTCTGCACCATACATAATTTTAACTACCATCACTTGTAACACATCTTAGCAGACTCCACAGCAAGTTGTACTTAGTGTTTCCTCAACTTTTAAAAAAATATTCCTGCCTGTACTTGTTCCATGCAGACTATACATAGAGGCTAATTCTTCACTCACTTCAAACTCAGCATTGATTCCTCAAACAAGAGTCAAGGAAAATCACTCAAAATTGTCTTATTTTTTAATTGACTATTGCTGTTGCTCCCAAGAGTCTCAATTCTTTGAGCAACTACTGTTCATGCCAAAAAGCTAATAGTTTTATTTTATTTTATTTTATTTCTTTATTTTTTATACAGCAGGTTCTTATTAGTTATCTATTTTACATATATTAGTGTATATATGTCAACCCAATCTCCCAATTCATCACACACACACACACACCCGCCACTTTCCCCCCTTGGTGTCCATGTTTGTTCTCTACATCTGTGTCTCTATTTCTGCCTTGCAAACCAGTTCATCTGTATCATATTTCTAGATTCCACATATATGCATTAATATACGATATTTTTCTCTTTCTTACTTCACTCTGCATGACAGTCTCTAGATCCATCCACGTCTCTACAAATGACCCAATTTCGTTCCTTTTTATGGCTGAGTAATATTCCATTGTATATATGTACCACATCTTCCTTAACCATTTGGCTGTCAATGGGCATTTAGGTTGCTTCCATGACCTGACTATTGTAAATAGTGCTGCAATGAACATTGGGGTGCATGTGTCTTTTTGAATTATGGTTTTCTCTGGGTATATGCCCAGTGGTGGGATTGCTGGGTCATATGGTAATGCTATTTTTAGTTTTTTAAGGAACCTCCATAGTGGCTGTTATCAATTTACATTCCCACCAACAGTGCAAGAGGGTTCCCTTTTCTCCACACTCTCTCCAGCATTTGTTGTTTGTAGATATTCTGATGATGCCCATTCTAACTGGTGTGAGGTGATACCTCATTATAGCTTTGATTTGCATTTCTCTAATAATTAGTGATCTTGGGCGGCTTTTCATGTGCTTCTTGGCCATCCGTGTCTTTGGAGAAATGTCTATTTAGGTCTTCTGCCCATTTTTGGATTGGGCTGTTTGTTTTTTTGATATTGAGTTGCATGAGCTGCTTGTATATTTTGAAGGTTAATCCTTTGTCCGTTGATTCATTTGCAAATATTTTCTCCCATTCTGAGGGTTGTCTTTTCGTCTTGTTTGTAGTTTCTTTTGCTGTGCAAAAGCCCAAAAAGCTTAGTCTTAAGGAAGTTTTTCTCTCTGTACACATTTGCTTTGTTGCTGCAAACACCATCAGTGAATAGCTTTCCCTGCCTGACTAACAAATAAACCACTTCTAAACTTATGTAAGGTCATAACCTCATTTTCTTTTTTCATCTTTGTAAAGAAAATTCTGCTGTGGTGAGATATTCTATTTTAAATTTTCTGGGGTTTTCTAACTGTTGCTTTCCTGTGAGTTGGGAATGTTATGGCAAGTGCTTATTCTGGTAATGTCAATGCACATTGTACTCTTTCAGCACAGCTACAGTGTAACTGCATAATAACACAATGCCCTGCCCTCTAACCTGATGAAATAATCCACACTTTACTGTGCCTCAAAATAACAACATTCAGTTTCACTTTTCTTTTCCTTTTTTGTTCTGACATGATGGGCATGCACTGGCAATGGAAAAAAAATAATAAAATTCTGTGGTATGGTGATACACATGGAATGCTATTGTGTTGTAACTGTGTCACTGTGATTTCTAGTGTGCTGAGCAGCAGTGTGAAGCAATAACAATGCCATGTATGATTTTTGTCACAGGTACTCAACTCTTCAACTTGTGTTGTAGCATAAAAGTGGTCACAGACAATAAGCATAGCTATGTCCCAATAAAACTTTACTTATGGACACTGAAATCTGAACTTCATATAATTTTCACGTCATGAAATATTCTTCTTCTTTTGACTTTCTATAAATTATTTAAAAATATAAAAACCATTCATAGCTCATAAGCCATCCAAAAACAAATGGTAGGCCAGATCTGGCCTGTGGGCTGTAGATCTGGCCTGTGCGCTGTAGTTTACCAACCCCTACTCCAACGGAAATCCAGCTTCCCTGAGGACACTGCTTCCCCTGCAGTTCTACAGTGGTGCCCTTTACCCTCCACATGCTTTATACCAATGGCCCTGAAAGTGGGACAGGTGAACTCCACTGCCATCTCTACACTCCCACCCTATATCTGCCAGCTTGCTTTTCATGTTTATTAGGTTCTATCTCCCACTACCTCTCATTGTCACTGTAATCTACTGACCCTCAGGTCATCACATCTCACTGCTAGACAATTTTAGTTCCTGGGTTACCAACCTTCTTTCCAACATTTTCCTATTTTAATTCTTAAGGACTTTAATATACCCACAGATGATACTTCTAATAACCTGGCCTCTCAATACCTTTAACTTCTCTCTTTCAATGATCTTGTCCTCTACCTTATCTCAGCCACTCATTTCCATGGCCACATACTAGATCTTGTCATTATCAGTAATCATAGTCCTCCCTTAATTTCAATTTCAAATCCTTTATTCTCTAAGCACTCCCTCAGCTTTCCTGCTCACTCCCTCCAAAAACCACACCCCAACAATCCCCAGCCCCACCAAGGCCTCCAATCCACTGATCCTATCCATTTTTACTGTACCTCACTGTACTGATAGGTTCTCTTTCTTACCTACTGAGCTTAAATTACATGGTCAATTATTATAATCGCTCACTTGCATAACCTTTAATGCCTTGGCTCTTTTGTGCTTCATTATACTTAGTTTGGCAAAACCATAATTCTAGTTAAATCCACCTCTACAACTAACTCTATGTCAGCATCCATGTAGTTGAATATGTCTGGATAAATACATAAAATCATACTGTTTGATCCCACTTTAAATCCATAATTGCGAACATAAAGCTTGCCCTTAATTCTGCTTGGCAATCATATATTTCTTTAGTATATTCACTCTCCCACTTTACTAGAGACCGTATTTCACATTTTCTTTTCTCTTCTCAAACCTCTCACTGATCCTCGTTCATAGCTAATGACCTTGTTGGTTACTACCCTGAAACAATCGGAAGAAAACTGCCATAGACTTACCGCTAAATAGACATATTTATAATTATATTTATGTATTCATTTTCAACTACCAGCACATGCCCTCATATATTTGGTCTCTTAACTTTTTACTATAGGAGAATACTGCTATCTCACACCAATCCCTCCACTGGTGATGTCATCCTTTTTCACAAGCTCGAGGATATTGCTCCAGCAATTTCCCCCCCTCTTTCTCCTGTATCATTAAGCTTTCCCCTTCCTAACTGGACTGTATCATGCCATTTTCATTCCCATCTTGATGCCATTTCTCTCACTAGCTGCTGCCCCATTACTCAACCCCACTACAGCAAAATTCCTCAAAAGTTGTCTGAACTCTATTTCTAAATCTTTCTTCATACCTGCTCTTAAATCCATTTTGGGTGAGCTTTGGCCATTACCTTTCTATCAAAACTGCTTGTCAGGGAGTTCCCTGGTGGTCTAGTAGCTAGGATTCAGTGCTTACACTGCCGTGGCCCAGGTTCAACCTCTGGTCAGGGAACTGAGATACCACAAGCCGTGCGGTGTGGTCAAAATTTAAAAAAACAAACAAACAAGAAACAACAAAAACGGAAGTGCTGGTCAAAGTCACAGGTGACCACCATGTTGCTAAACTTAACAATGAATTCCCAGTCTTCACCTTGATACATCAGTAGCTTTTGACAGTTTGATCACTCCTGCTATACTTTCTTTACTTGACTTCCAGGATACTACATTCCTACAACAATACTAAGGGTATTTTTTCATTTTCTTTTCTTTTCTTTCTTTCTTTCTTTTTTTTTTTTTTTTGGCTGCACTGTGCGGCATGTGGGATCTTAGTTCCCTGACCAGGGATCAAACCCACGCCCCCTGCATTGGAAGTGTAGCCTTAACCACTGGACCACCAGGGAAGTTCCAAGGGTATTTTTTTCTACATCAATGATTACTTCTCAGTTGCCTTTACTGGTTCCTCCTCTTCTCTCAGATTTCTTAACACTGAAGCATCTCAAGGCTCAGTCTTTCGTGGTGTTTTCTTCTCTATATACACTCATTTACTGGTGGGCTTTAAAAAGCACTGACATGTCAACAATTTGCAAATTTTTATCTCTGGTTCAGACCTCTCTCTTAAACTTCAGATTTATATATTTAATTGCTTACATAATATATCTACTTCGTTAACATACATCTCAAATTTAATGTGTATAGGGGCTTCCCGGGGCTTCCCTGGTGGTGCAGTGGTTAAGAATCCGCCTGCCAATGCAGGGGACACAGGTTTGAGCCCTGGTCCGGGAAGATCCCACATGCCGCAGAGCAACTAAGCCCGTGTGCCACAACTACTGAGCCTGTGCTCTAGAGCCCACGAGCCACAACTACTGAGCCCATATGCCACAACTACTGAAGGCCACGTGCCTAGAGCCCGTGCTCCACAACAAAAGAAGCCACCACAATGAGAAGCCCGTGCACCACAACAAAGAGTAGCACTGCTCGCCACAACTACCGAAAGCCCACGTACAGCAACGAAGACCCAATGCAGCCAAAAATAAAAAATAAATAAAAATTAAAAATTTTATGTGTCTGAAACTGAAGAGGTGTTCTCACCCCAAACCTCTACCTATGATTTCAACACTTCAGCTGATGGGTCAATTTTGCTTGGGGCAAAAACCCAGGGGCATTCTTGACTCCTATTTTTTTTCTTACACTCCTCATCCTACCTGGCTGGCTCTACCTCTGAAATATATCTGGACCTGATAACTTCTCACCTTCTACACTGCTACCATGCTGGACCAAGCCACCATCATCTCTTCTTTGGATTACGGCAATCGCTTCTTAACTGATTTCCTGGTGTCTATCCCTGCTTCTCAGTAGCCTATTCTTAACATGGGGCGATATTTTTTTTTTTTTTTTTTTTGCGGTACGCAGGCCTCTCACTGTTGTGGCCTCTCCCGTTGCGGAGCACAGGCTCCAGACGCGCAGGCTCAGCGGCCATGGCTAACGGGCCCAGCCGCTCTGCGGCACGTGGGATCTTCCCGGACCGGGGCACAAACCCACGTCCCCTGCATCGGCAAGCGGACTCTCAACCACTGCGCCACCAGGGAAGCCCATGGGGCGATATTCTTAAAACACAATTCAGATCATGTCACTCCTCAATACTTTGACTTGCTATCTTACCCAGAGCAAAAGTCAAAGATCTTACAATGGCCTACAAGATTCTACATGACCTACCCTCTCTATTTCCTTCCTTCTCTGATGTCATCCTACTATTCTCTCCCTTGTTTAATCCTCCCCACCAGCTGCAGTGACTTCCTTACCGCTGTTCAAATATCCTCTCTTATGGCCTTTGCACTGGCTGTTCCTCTGCATGCCATTTTCTTTCCTTAAACATCTGCATGGCTAACCCTCTCAACTACTTCAACTCTTTTCTCCAATGTCACCTTTTAGTGAGCCCTCTCCCAGTCATCGTACCTAAAACTGCAAAATTCTCCGAACTTCTAATCCTTCTTACAGTGTTCCACTTTTTCCCATAATAAAAATTAACCTGTTACTTACAGAATTTAATACTTGCAAAATTATAAATTTGGTAAGCTCTTATTACTTCTAAGACCAATAAGCAGGACTGTGTGACCATCAGATCCTTTAAACAATTTCTGATTGTCAACTGTGTTGAACCAGGTGATGGTGGCAGAAAACTAAAATTCAGAGAAGTGAGATATTACTATACAGCACAGTTAGCAAGGAATGAAATGGGCAAACTGAGTCACAAATAAACACCGTAAGTCTTGATAGGCCACAAACTAGCTAATCATCTCTAAATAATCAGAAGTTAGCAAAAGAGGCAGTGCAGAAAGGTTTCAGGGTTACAAAAAATTAAAAAATACTTCAATCACATACAGACTCTTTAACTTTCTAGAAAGCAAATGGATGATTTTTCTTAAGGATCTTTTTTTTTAATCACACTTTATACCCAATAAATTTTACTTCTAGGAATACATATACATACAATGACATATTAGAAAACATTTAAATTGTGTTGTTTAATAATAATTACATAGAATGATGTTCAACATATGATATTGAGCGTAGAAACAGATTAAACTCCATATGGTATATGAACTTAATTTTCTAAAAACACAAATATATATTGGTACATATAGACAGAAAAAAGCCAGCAAGAAATATACCAAAATAGTAACTGCAGTCATCTCTAAGTATGGTGGGATTACAGATTATTTTATTCCTCACATTTTCCATTTACTTCAAGTTTTCTATAATGACTCTGTTTCTTTCTAATGCGAAAAAGATATATTTTGCCTAGTTTAAGATCCTAGATTATAAAATGCAACATCATTTTACGTACCACTACAGATTGTAAGACAACCCAATTATTTAAAAAATGTTTTTAAAAAGTCAGAATAGATAAAGTATAGCAATAAAAGCTATGAACAATGCAATATTTGTCCAATATACTGCTACTCTTTGCCTAAAGAAATCCAATACACCTTGCAAATTTTCAGAGTAGTCAAAGCAGCCCTAATAAGCTCTAAAATTATCTAAAACTTACCTAGAACATTTATAATGTGGGATTCAATTCCAAATAACTGATTTTGTTTCAATTCAACAGTTAATAATAAAAATAAAAATGTTATTCTATGTCCATATGTTCAAACAGAATTCGAGCTCCAGGAAGATGTGCTATGTTTTGCCAGGGCGCACACACGTGTAAACACACATACAGAGTAATCCAGTGTGAGAAACAGATTGGCAAAAAACAAAACCAAACCCAAACTCCTCAACACCTCATAAAATGGCTTTTAGATCTTGTTACTCTCTGATTCTGCAATCTTTTATTTCTAGATACTCTCCCCAACAAGCTCTGGCAATGCCTAGTTACTTGCAATTTCCCACACAGCCATACTGCTTTACATCTCCATTCTTCTGCAGATGTTGATCACCAACCTAAAATGACTAGCCCCACTTTATTTGAGCAGGTTACTACCAAACAAGATCTAATCCTTTATCCATCTCCTCCTGATCCCCTCAGTCTGATAAGCTGCCTTTCTCCTCTGGGAAACCACTATTTCTCTATTATTTCATCTGTCAACGTGGGCTGGAATTGTTTGTATTTCTTCTGCTAGATTGTATGTTCCCATTTCCTTAAGGGTAGAGACCATACTTCATTCGTGGATATGTCTTTGATGTACGTATGTGCTCAATAATACTTACTGAAACATTAAAAATATTGACATTTAACGATATTATTTACAAATGGCCGCAATCACTTGCTGCTCTTATCTGTTCAGGGACAACAGAAAAGCCACATATATATTTACTCCAAAATAATAAAAGTATATACTTAAAAATCAATCTTGGGTTTCTCAAAATGTTATACAGAATTATATGACATGAAAATTCCACTTTCAGGTATCTACCCAAGAGAAATGAAAACATATGTCCACACAAGAACCTGTGCACTAATGTTCATAGTAGAATTATTCATAATAGTGAAAAAGTAGAAACAATCCAAATGTTCATCAACTGATGGATGGATAAACAAAATGTGGCATTATCTATACAATGGAATATTATTTATTTGGCAATTTAAAAGAATGAAATGCATGCTACAACACAGATGAACCCCGAAGAGAGCATGCTAAGTCTAAAAAGCCAGTCATAAAGGATCACACATTGTATGATTCCATCTATAGAAAACGTCCATATTGGCAAATCTATACAGACATAAAATAGATTAGTCATTGTCTAGGGCTGGGGAGCTTGGGGAGGATTGCGGAGTGACTGCTAATGGGTACAGAGTTTCTTTACAAGATGATGAAATGTTCAAAAAGTAACTGAGGTAATGATTGCACAACTCTATAAATACAGACAAAAAACAATGAACTGTACACTTTAAATGGGTGACTCTTCAGTACGTAAATTATATCTCAATAAAGCAGTTTTAAAAAATCAATCTTGGGTTTGGCAATGATTTTTACATGCAACACTGAAAGCACAATCCATATGAGAAATAAATGATAAATTAGACCTTATCAAAATCAAAAACATTTGCTCTGTAAGATAATATGTAGCCTTCTGAGACTGGAGATGGAGCTTATTGATGCCCCTCCCCTTGAGTGTGGACTGGAATAGTGACCAGATTCCAAAGAATCAGGTATGGAAAGGAAAAATAGTAACTTTTCAGGAGAGAAGCCTGGCAGACACTATCTTAAAACCAGTGATAAACATTAATATTATCACTGATAAATCATTATGGTATCACATATCCCAGATAAAATGTGATGAGAAGCACATGTCATCTCTGTGGTACTCATCCCCAAAACCCATAACCCCAGGGTAATTATGAGAAAACATTAGACAAAAACAAACTGAGAAAAGTTCTACAAAATACCTTATCAATAATCTTCAAAACTGTCAAGGTCATAAAAAAACAAGGAAAGCCTGAGAACTCTCACAGATTGAAGATGACTAAGGAGAAATGGCAACTAAATACAATGTGATATTCTAGACTGGATTCTGGAACCAAAAAAAGGAGATTAGTGGAAAAGCTGATATCTAAGTAAAGTATATAGTTAACAGTAATATACCAACTTTAATTTCTTAGTTTTGTCAATGTACCATGGTTATATAAGATGTTAACATTAGGGAATGCTGGGTGAAGGGCATATAGGAATCTCTGTACTATTTTTGTTGTTGTTTGTTTTTTGTGGTACGCGGGCTTCTCACTGTTGTGGCCTCTCTCGTTGTGGAGCACAGGCTCCAGATGCACAGGCTCAGGGGCCATGGCTCACGGGCCCAGCCGCTCCGCCGCATGTGGGATCTTCCCGGACCGGGGCACGAACCCATGTCCCCTGCATCGGCAGGCGGACTCTCAACCACTGCGCCACCAGGGAAGCTCTCTCTGTACTATTTTTGCAGCTTTTCCATGAGTTTATTCCAAGATAAATAATTTAAGAAGTAAATAAAGAGAATATTTAACATTTCTTTTTGAAAATCTATCTGATTTAGTAATATTTTACTTGTAATAACTTCAAACAAGATCGTGTAATACCCTAGGTTATCCTGCATAATATATTCAATTTTATGGCTCCATTAAAAAATTTTGACTTTTATTCCACCTTCTGGTGTAAAACTGCATTTTGGCAATACATATCAAAATGCAAATTGGATGCAACTTTTGACTCAGCAATTCCTGGAATTCACTTCAAAGAAAGGAAAACCAAGTATACCAAGCTGTATGCACAAAAAACATTAATATAACATTTTCACTTATAACAGCGAAAAACTGGGAGGAACCTGAGAACCACTATTACAGAAACAGTTTTTTAAACTGTGGTATGTTCATTCAACGGAATATATGTATTCATTTAAAAAAATGTGTTATCCATACTTATTGACATAAAAAGGTATTTTGCAACTTGCTTTTTCACTGAACACACTGTGGATAGCTGATAGAAATGTCTTATTGATTTTTATGTGGGTTGTTCTAACTTTTTGCCCCAACATCAATATATTTTTGCAATGATGAACATTCCCATGTATTTTCAGTGCTATTTTTGCAAGACACATTTCTTTAAGTAAAAGTATTGTTATACTCATGAACATTATTAGTTTTAAAATACGCTAACTGCCCTCCAGTCCCTCACCAATCTTGGATATTATTACTTTTTACCTTTCTCCTTCAGGTTGCGGGGGGGCAGGGAGGGTTGGTTCTTTTTTTAACCCATATTTCTTTTTTTTTTAACCCATATTTCTTTTTTTTAAAACCCATATTTTTTTAACCCATATTTCTTGAAATATTAATGCTTTTGTTCAACTGTTAACTGCTCATTGGTAATTTTTATTTTTTCGCCATTACACTACATATTCAGTTACTTTGTCCATTTTTTTTATTGTTTGTGTTTTTCTTGTTGACTGGAAGGATCTCTTCATACATTAGGAATATAATTCTATTACATATGTTGTAATTTTTTCCCGTTTGTCAGTCATCTTTATATCTATTTTTCTTTATAAAGTTTTGATAAAGCAAAATCTGTCAATGTTTCCTTTACAGTTTCTACTCCTGGTATCTTGCTTCAAAAAAAAAGAAAAAAAGCCACTCCCTACTTAAAGACTATAAACATAATACCTATAATTTCATCTAGTATTTTTTGTCTTTACATTGGTACATGTTGTGAAGTAGAGACAATTTCATTTTCTCCTCATATATGAATATCTGTCTCAAAACAAATTACTGAATAATCTTACCTTTTTTCCAATGACCTAACTGCCATAATAAGCTTACATCAAATTTTCATATAATAAAAAAAGTATGCTTCTAGACTCTCTATGATGATCTGTTGGTCCTATGTCCTTCAACAAAGTACTATTTTTCTTATACTTCAGTATCCAGTTTGAAAAAAATAATCCCAAAATATGATGACTACAATCCTGTCCCATTCTCCAGAAATGGAGATACATCCACCACTCAAGTGGTAGAGTTACCCAACTACACAAGCCTTTCATAGATTTCATAAGCAAACAAACATGTCAAAACGCTACTACATTTCAGTACTTCCTGGCTTCATAAAGGCAGACTCTTATATGTACCTTAATACTTATTTGTGGAGAAGGAAGCTTTTAATGCCACTAACCAAGTAATAGTTTTGCATCTTTGTCATCACTTGAAGAACTTGAAAATGAAATTGTATACTAATCACAATATATGATCACTATAATCCATTTACATTCTACTCCTCTCAAGAAACTTATCCACTTTAAATGCAGAAGTAAATTATATATAAAATTTCCAGTTTCACAATTCTTGTTCCTTAGAATTCCCCCAGAAATGTAGATTTCTAACTACATCTAACTTTATATTCAAAGCACATGAAAATCACCTTTAATTTTACTAAAGATAACGTAGTACTCACTTTCAATATCGCAGTACATGATTTTACAAGTGTAACGAAACACTCTTAGGAGAAACTAGTCACAAACATTAAAATGAGGGCTCTTCTACAAGTCATTAAAACTTTTGATGTTTTGTTTTAATTACTATTATACCTTAATTTAAAATAAGAAAAAAGTTTACTTTTTCTATTGAGTAGTATGTACCTTTTGTGTAATTCTACAAGGAACTAAGGCAAACACAGTCAAGTTGTTTTTACTTCCTTGGATGAACAACAGATTCATTGATTGATATCATTCAGAATACGCTGAACTGAAAACTATTTTATTTTTTTTTAAATAAAAGATCATTGTGTGTTGATTTTAATCACCAACCAATGAATAGCTAATTTAATAACACTAACATTCAACTATCAAAATAATCATTTAATAAGTAGAAAGGTATCATGATTTTAACAAGTTTAAAAAGTAAGGAAGAATTTTACATTTTGAAGCATGCCTGAATAATGACATATTAAGACTTCAAGACGGGGAAAAAGAGGAAAAAACTTTATAATGATCATCACTGCCAGTTTACATATAAATAAATATCTAACTAATTAAATGTGTACAATCCATGAAATATTATTTTTGGAAGGAATTTAAGTAACCACTAGAGAAAAGGTTAAGCTCCATTAAAATACTGTACAGTAGGTTACTAAATATAATTACTTGGAAAAATAAAAAGTTTAGGTACAATCTTTTTACAATGATGCATGTAATTTACCTTTTAATGCAGTGATTTAATACAGTGATAACATAATAGAACCTTTTGAAAGAACTTTATTTTCTACATCTCAACTGAAATTGTTTTGTTCTTATTGTGTGTGTGGCTTGTCAGTTGTACCTATCATCACAATTAAACTAATAGATACTAGTTTGCCTATCTGCTTCTGGTCTTTTGTTCAAAATAAAATGTTAAATTACTGCCTAAGCCTTAAGCCTCATGTTTTCCTCTTCCAAAGGTAACTACCTGCCTAGAATTGATATATTTAGTCACTGTTTTTTAAACTTCCTCAGAACAGTGATTTCTAAAAAAGTGGCCACCCATACAAAAATCATCAAATCAAAAACAGAAATACAAGAAATTCAAAATTCTAGGGTTATAATCTGCGTAGATCTGGCGGTATAAACTAATTTAAAGTGCTCAACTTTTTTCTCTTTCCTTGAACTTCAATTCCTTTATCTGAGTTTTTAAAAATCATGAGAACAATGAAGACAAAAAATAAGACACTAAGTAATTCTTTTTTATCCAATCCATTAACCCAACAGCCCCAACATGCCATTTCAGTCTCTTCTGCCACGTGTCCTCCTTACTCCTTCCTGCTCATCATAAACCAAGTTCAATTTATACCAAACTCTTGGTTCCTCAAAGGTATCATAACTTTTGGATGGCTTAACAAACGCTGTTCCTTCTCTGCCTGAATTGTTCTTCCTCAACTGAGAAATCTAGCCCATCCTTTAAGACTCAACTCAAATACTACTTTCTTTCTGGAGCCTTTCTTTACTCCAACATCTGTGTATCATTACTTTCTCTACAAGCTTCCACCATTATAAAGGTATGTATAAGTTACTACTTGCTTCTGTATTTCTCCCCACAAGATGGTAAACTCTACAGTTTTTAAGAAAAAAAGAGCGTATTATTTTTCATGTTTCTAGCGACTGGGCATTCAAAATATATTTCAAGAATAAATGGTCTCATGCAGTGAGTTTATCATTTTCTCATACATATTGTCCCCATAACTCTAAATGGGGAAAGATTAGAGGGAAGAAGTTACTTTTGCTGTCTCAAGAACTTTTCACAAGTTTTGGCTCATCACAGGCTTTTGGCCTAACACAATTTTTACAGATTTGTACTACTCTTTTGCATTTATCCCTGGATATGTACTCACACTTGACAGAGTCATTCATATCCTTTCCAATCTGAGCTGAGAACTGCCTGTGCAATAACCTTGGTTTCTGTGGCTGCAGCCTTCTTATATTTACCCCTTTTAGAAATTTCATCCTTCACTTGGAATCACTATTAATAGGATTTATCTTTTCAATAAATTTGATTAAATTTCCTAAGCTTGGAGCACATGCCTAACTGTGCCCAGAATTTCTTTCCCTCATTAATAGAAAGTCTTAGGCAGTGGTTCTCAACTGAGGGCAATTTAGACCCCCAGGGGACATTTGGTAAAGTCTTGAGACATTTTTGGTTGTCATAACTGGGGGAGGGGGCAGAGCTGGCATCTAGAACGCGGAGGCCAGGGATGCTGCTAAACATCCTACAACACAAAGGACAGCCCCCCACATCAAAGAGTTATCTGACTCAAAAATGTCAACAGTGCTACTGCTGAGAAACCTTGGTCTAAAGTGAAATGAATGCTTTGTCTCAAGGTCTCTGTCACATCCTAAATGCTAATCAATTTAGCATTTCTGGTCACAAACTGAGAACAGCAATTATTACTCTCATTACTTTCTCAATAATAAATCATTGGCAAAGCAAATTAAAATTTTATCAACAGTTCTCTATGCTTTTATATAAACGGAGAGCTGATACATCATTAGCAATAGCTATTATGCTACTACTTTTGTAATTTGCATTAGGAAAGCTATAGTATGCTACCAAGAAATACCATTTGTTTTTTTTTTTTTGATTTTTTAACCACTTTTTAAAATCGGAATATAGTTAATTTACAATGTGTTAGTTTCAGGTGTACAGCAAAGTGGTTTAGTTATACATATGTATATTCTTTTTCAGGTTCTTTTCCATTATACTTTATTAGAAGATATTGAACATAGTTCCCTGTTATACAGTAGATCCTTGTTGTTTATCCATTTTATATATAGTAGTATGTATATGTTAATCCCAAACTCCTAATCTCTCCCCACCCCACCTCCACTATCCACTTTGGTAATCATAAGTTTGTTTTCTATGTCTGTGAGTCCATTTCTGTTTTGTAAATAAGTTCATTTGTATCTTTTTAGATTCCACATGTAAGTGATATCATATGAAATTTGTCCTCTGACTTACTTCACTTAATATGATAATCTCTAGGTCCATCCATGTTGCTGCAAAAGGCATTATTTCATTCTTTTTTATGGCTGAGTAATATTCCATTGTATGTATATACCACATCTTTATCCATTTATCTGTCGATGGACATTTAGGTTGCTTCCATGTCTTGGCTATTGTATGTAAATAGTGCTGCTATGTACATTGGGGTGCATGTATCTTTTTCCAATTACAGTCTTCTCTGGATATATGCCCAGGAGTAGGACTGCAGGATCATATGGTAACTCTATTTTTAGTTTTTTAAGGAACCTCCATACTGTTCTTCATAGTGGTTGCACCAATTTATATTCCCACCAACAGTGTACACCCTCTTCAGCATGTATTGTTTGTAGACTTTTTGATGATAGACATTCTGACCAGTGTGAGGGGATACCTCTTTGTAGTTTTGATTTTCATTCCTCTAATAATTAGCAATATTGAGTATCTTTTCATGTGCTCTTTGGCCCTCTGTATGTCTTCTTTGGAGAAGTGTCTATTTAGATCTTCTGCCCATTTATTGATTGGGTTGTTTGTTTTTTGATATTAAGTTGTATGAGCTGTTTGTATATTTTGGAAGTTAATCCCTTGTCAGTAGCATCGTTTGCAAATATTTTCTCCCAGTTCGTAGGTTTTTTTGCATTTTGTTTATGGTTTCCTTTGCTGTGCAAAAGCTTTTAAGTCTAATTAGGTCCCATTTGTTCATTTTTGTTTTTATTTCCATTAATCTAGGAGGAGAAAAATAAAAAAAATAGTGCTGCGATTTACGTCAAAGAATGTTCTGCCTATGTTTTCCTCTTAGAGTTTTATAGTATCTGGTCTTACATTCAGGTATTTAATCCATTTTGAGTTTATTTCTGTATACAGTGTTAGAGAATGTTCTGCTGTCCAGTTTTCCCAGCACCGCTTATTGCAGAGACTGTCTTTTCTCCATTGTATATTCTTGCCTCCTCTGTTGCAGACTAACTGACCATAAGTGTGTGGGTTTATTTCTGGGCTTTCTATACTGTTCCATTGATCTATGTCTGTTTTTGTGCCGGTACCATACTGTTTTGATTAGTATAGCTTTGTAGTAGAGTCTGAAGTCAGAGCGCCTGATTCCTCCAGCTCCGTTCTTCTTTGTTTTGGCTATTCAGGGTCTTTTGTGTTTCCATACAAGTTTAAGTATTTTTTGTTCCAGTTCTGCGAAAAATGCCATTGGTAATTCGATAGGGATTATACTAAATCTATAGACTGCCTTGGGTAGTACACTCATTTTAACAATATTGATTTCTTCCAATCCAAGAACATGGTATATTTTTCCATCTGTTTGTGTGCTCTTCAATTTCTTTCATCAGTGTCTTATAGTTTTCAGAGTACAGGTCCTTTGCCTCCTTAGGTAGGCTTATTCATAATTATTTTATTCTTTTTCATGCAATGGTAAATGGGAGTGTTTCCTTAATTTCTCTTTCTGATATTTCACTGTTAGTGAATAGAAATACAACAGATTTCTGTATATTAATTTTGTATCCAGCAACTTTAGTGAATTCATTGATGAACTCTAGTAGTTTTCTGATAGCACCTTTAGGAGTTTATATGCACAGCATCATGTCATTTACAAACAGTGACAGTTTTACTTCGTTTTTCCAATTTGGATTCCTTTTATCTGTTTTTCTTCTCTGAATGCTGTTGCTAGGACTTCCAAAACTATGTTGGACAGAAATGGCAAGAGTGGGTATCCTTGTCTTGTTCCTGGTCTTAGAAGAAATGCTTTCAGCTTTTCACCACTGAGTACAATGTTAGCCGTGGATCTATCACATATGGCCTTTATCATGTAGAGGTACGTTCCTTCTATGCCCTCTTTCGAAGAGTTTTTATTATAAGTAGATGTTGAATTTTACCAAAAGCTTTTTCTGCATTTGTTGAGATGAACACCTGGTTTTTATCCTTCAATTTGTTAATGTGGTGAATTACACTGATTTGCAGATATCGAAAAATCCTTGCATCCCTAGCATAAATCCCACTTGATCACAGTATATGATCCTTTTACTGTATTATTGGAGTCAGTTTGCTAGTACTTTGTTGAGCATTTTTACGTCTATGTTCATCAGTGATATTGGTCTGTAATTTTCATTTCTGTGGTATCTTTCTCTGGTTTTGGTTTCAGGCTGATGGTGGCCTCATAGAATGAGTTCAGAAGTGTTTCTTCCTCTGCAATTTTCTGGAATAGTTTCCGAAGGACAGGTGTTAACTCTTTTCTAAATGTTTGGTAGAATTTACCTGTGAAGCCATCTGGTTATGGACTTCTGTTTGTTGGGAGTTGTTAAATTACTGATTAAATTTCAGTACTGCTAATTGGTCTGCTCATATTTTCTATTTCTTCCTGGTTCAGTCTTGGGAGATTGTACCTTTCTAAGAATTTGTCCATTTCTTCTAGGTTGTCCATTTTGTTGGTGTATAGTTGCCCATAGTAGTCTCTTATGATTCTTTGTACTTCTGTGGTATTGGTTGTAACTTTTTTTTTTTTTTTTCTTTTTTGCGGTACATGGGCCTCTCACTGATGTGGCCTCCCCTGCTGCAGAGCACAGGCTCTGGACACGCAGGCTCGGCGGCCATGGCTCACGGGCCCAGCAGCTCCGTGGCATGTGGGATCCTCCCAGACCGGGGCACGAACCCGCGTCCCCTGCATTGGCAGGAGGACTCTCAACCGCTGCGCCACCAGGGAAGCCCGTAACTTCTTTTTCATTTCTGATTTTATTGATTTGGGCCCTCTCCCTTTTTTTCTTAATGAGTCTGGCTAAAGGTTTATCAACTTTATCTTCTCAAAGAACCAGCTTTTAGTTTCACTGACCTTTTCTACTGCTTTTGTCTCTATTTCATTTATTTTTGCTCTGATCTTTATGTTTTTCATTCTAACTTTGAGTTTTATTTATTCTTCTTTCTCTAATTGCTTTAGGCATAAGGTTAGGTTGTTTATTTGAGATATTTCTTGTTTCCTGAGACAAGCCTGTAGAGCTATAAACTTCCCTTGCTGGGTTTATTTTTTGAATCCAAACAAATGCTCTCTACCACATTTTTCCTTTCAGGTTCATGGATTTTTTTCATACGTACAATGATCTCCATTACCTTCTTTTAGACTGGTAGTATCTGTTTAATAAGTATGCTTTCGTATTAACGTTAATTATGAATCTTGTACCCCCAAATCGCAGTGAAATTCACAATGGTTTACAAACATATACAGTCAAAAATCACCGTTTCCACATCCCCCTCCTCCTCCTTCCAGTGTGTACCTGCCCCACAACATGTTTCTTCCCACCAAGACAGTTTGATTTTATCTGGATACCTTTCTAACCCTTACTTTAAAAGTTCACCTTAAAATCTTTATCAGTTCTGTGAGGCTGATAAACATTTTCTTTGTAGTCCTTACTATTTAGGTATCATAGACCAGAGTGCAGAAAAGCAAATCTTTATATTTAGTTATTCAGTCAAAGGGTCACAGATTCTCTTTTCCCTTTCAGTGTCCATACATGCTTCAACACAAAAAGATGAAAATACAGTTTGTAATATAATTAGGCCTGAAGTTGAAAATATTTCAGGCTGCTATACCTTAAAGCTGGTATACTTTAGTGAGACTTGAGCTGAATTACTAAAGAAAAAGATTTTATTCCATGTTCCAGGTGTTATTCTTAGATCACTACATCTGATACCTGTCAGCAAAAAGCAATGCAAAGCAACATTTACCTTCAGAAAAATAATTTTGATGTCCCCACTAATGAAAGCTATAAAAATCCATATAAATGAATTTCAGCAACATGCAGAATACTATCCTATGAAAATCTATTATTCTGTGTGAAATATTACATAAATACAACTTTAGGAGTTGAAGGAGAATGTTATAATGTCATGTAAGTGGGAACCATACAGTATGTACCCTTCTGTGCTGGGCCTTTTTTTTGGGGGGGGGGGTGCCTGACTTTTTTCACTTACCACAGTGCTTTTGAGATTTATCAATGTTGTTGCACCTATCAGTAATTTACTCCTTTTTACTGTTGAGTATTCCATTATGTGGTGTACCACAATTTATTTACCCATTTATCAGCTGATGTGCATCTGGGTTGCTTCCAGTTTACAGCAATTGTAAATAGAGGCTCCTTAAACATTCTCACATAGGTCTCACATAGATATATACTTTCATTTATCTTACATAAATACCCAGGAGTGGGATCCCTAGGTCACGTGATAAATGCATGTATAACTTTATAAGAAAAATGCCAAACTGTTTTCCAAAGCAGCTTACCATTTTACAAACCAACCAGCAATGTGTCAGAGTTCAGCTGTCCCACATTTTCACATATACTTGATATTGTCAGTTTTTTAAATTTTAGTTATTCTAATAAATGTGTACTGATTCATTGTGGCCATAATTTGTAACTTCCTGATGACTAACCATGTTGAACAGCTTTTCATGTGTGTCTTTTTTTGAGAAATGTCTATTCAGATCCTTTGCCCATTTTTAAATTGGATTGTCTTTTTATTATTGAGTTGTAAGTCTTTAGATATCAATCGTTTATCAAGTACAGTAAGTCCCCTACATATGAACGAGTTCCATTCCGAGAGCGCGTTCGTAAATCCAATTTGTTCGTAAGTCCAGCAAAGTTAGCCTAGGTACCTAACTAACACAACAGGCTATATAGTACTGTACTGTAATAGGTTTTTAATACTTTTCACACAAATAATACATAAAAAACAAATAAACAGAGAATAAAGAAAACTTTTTTTTTTTTTTTTTTTTTTTTTTGCGGTACGCGGGCCTCTCACTGTTATGGCCTCTCCCGTTGCGGAGCACAGGCTCCGGACGTGCAGGCTCAGCAGCCATGGCTCACGGGCCCAGCTGCTCCACGGCATGTGGGATCTTCCCGGACCGGGGCACGAACCTGTGTCCCCTGCATCGGCAGGCGGACTCTCAACCACTGCGCCACCAGGGAAGCCCGAAAACATTTTTAATCTTACAGTACAGTACCTTGAAAAGTACACAGTACCAGCTACATCACCACTGCTTCTACGTTTGCTTCTGGACATCCTGGGTTTGAAATAAAGATACTGTACTACTGTACTCTATACAGTACTGTAAAGTACAGAAAGCACAACCACTTGTAGAGGATGCACGCAAGTGACAATGTACACCAGACCTCTGAACTAACTTACGTGATTGGACATGTGAACACATGTCACACGTTTCAAAGTTTGCAACTTGAAGGTTCATATGTAAGGGACTTATTGTATAAGATTTGTTAACATTTTCTTCCATTCTGTGAGTCACCTTTTCACTGTCTTTTAAAAAAAATTATTTATTTTTTTTGGCTGCGTTGGTTGTTCGCTGCTGCACGCGGGCTTTCTCTAGTTGCAGCGAGCAGGGGCTACTCTTCGTTGCGGTGCACAGGCTTCTCATTGCAGTGGCTTCTCTTATTACGGAGCACGGGCTTCAGTAGTTGTGGCACACGGGCTTCAGTAGCTGTGGCTCACAGGCTCTACAGCGCAGGCTCAATAGTTGTGGCGCACAGGCTTAGGTGCTCTGCGGCATGTGGGATCTTCCCAGACCAGGGTGCGAACCCATGTCCCCCACACTGGCAGGCAGATTCTTAACCACTGTGCCACCAGGGAAGTCCCTCTTTCAACTGTCTTGATAGTGTCCTTTGAAGCACAAAAGTTTTTAATTTTGATGATGCCCAACTTATTTATTTTTCTTTTCCTTCTTATACTTTAGGTTATACCCAAGAAACACTTGTCTAATCCACAGTCATGAAGATTTATGCCTATGTTTTTTTTCTAAGAGTTTTACAATTTTATATTCTGAATTAATTTTGTATGTGGTGTGAAACAGAAGTCCAACTTCATTCTTTTGCATATGGCTATCCAGTTGTCTGAGCAATGTTCGTTGAAAAGACTATTTTTTCCCCTTTCACTTGTTTTGCAACCATATTCTCCTAGTCAGTGGTTTACCTGTTCATTTTCTTAGCAGTATCACCTGAAGAGAAAAAGTTTTGAATTTTGATAAAATCTAATCTATCTTAAAAAAAAAAAACGGTTTGTGCCATTTGTGTCTCATCTAAGAAATTCTTGCCTAACCAAAATCACAAATATTTTCTATGTCTTATTCTAGAACTATTACTAGTTTTAGCTCTCACATTTAGGTCTATGATCCATTTTAAGTTGATTTTTGTAATATACTGCAAAGTAAGGCTTGGGTACTGAATTACCTTGTCAACTTTGTTGAAAATCTACTGACTGCATATATAAGGATCTATTTCTGTTCCATTTATCTCTATGTTTATTCTTTCATTTCATTATACTGCCTTGATCTTAAAATCCAATAGTGTTAGTCCTCCAACTTGGTTCTTACTTTCCAAGATTGTTTTGGCTATTCCAGACCCTTCACATTGCCTTATGAATTTTAGAATTAATGGTTACTTTATACAAAAAAGCCTGCTTAGGTTCTGAGAAGACATGGACTCCATAGATAAATTAATTTGGGGATTCCTGACATTTTAATACTGAATTATCTAATCCATCAACATTGAATATCTGTCTTTTTTTTAAAGGTCTTCTTTCATTTCTCTCAGTATATTAAATCATTTTCAGTATACAGGCTTACACACATTTTGTCAAATCTATCCCTACATTTTTCATGCTTTTGCTTCTACTGTAAGTGGTGCTATATTTGCTATAATGTCAATTTAAAATTGCTTACTGCTAAACTGTTTTTTGTATGTGAATCTTCTAGCTTGAGACCTCACTGATAAGTTCTTGAGGCTTTTTCTGTAGAATTTTGAGGATTTTCTATACAGAAAAATACAGTGTCTGAATAATTTTAAATTGTTCCTTTTTAATCTATATGATTTTTCTTTATTTTACACCTTACTGCACTGTCTAAAACTTCCAGGACAACACTGAATGAAGTAGTGGGAGAAGACATAGTTGCCTTTTCCCAATCTTAGGGGAAAAGTATTTAGTCATACACAGTTAAATACAATCTGAACTATAGGTTTTTTGTGGATTCTCTTTATCAGGGTATGAAAGTTTCCTCCAGTTCCTACTTTGCTGAGAGATATCTGTAAACCAAGAATGGATACTGATTTTTTTTCAAATGCTTTTTCTGCATCTACTAAGATGATATTACGGATTTTCTTTTTTAATATGTTAATATGATAGATTACACTAATTGATTTTTGAAACTTACACTAACTTTGCAATCCTGGTATAAACCCTACTTGGTCAAAATTTTTACCTAATGCTAGATATGATTTGCTAAAACTTTTAGTATTATTCTCTGTACTTTTCTTCAATCTGAAAACTAGACTAAACTACACAGGTTTATCTGTTTAAAATAGTTTTCTTTAGCTTTATACTTTCATTTCATTTTACTTATTTCTACTGTGGCTACTGATGTTTCTATTTACAAAATACAATGTAAAGGCAAACTTAGTATTATGAAAGCAGCAATGTTGCATAGCAAAAACAGTAACAGATATTTAAAAGCATGTGTTCCAATTCTTGCTACCCTACTTCACAAAATTACACACCCCAACTTTGTACTAACAAGGATTCATCCTTTTGCCTCCCACCAAATAAGAAGGGGTAAAGTTTCTCCATCTTTTTAGTTCTTCTGCTGTATTGTTAAGTAGGAAGGTGAAGCAAATTAAACAGCAATAAAATTTTCCTGCAATTTCAGTAAGATGTGAGAAATTAAGAAAAATTTTTTAAAAGTTTGCAATTCAGAATCTGGCACTATATTCCAAAATAAAATTAAGGCTGAAAAAATAATTTTATAAAGAAGAGAAAAACAGAAACCAAAAAAGTTGATAAGTAAAATTCTGAGCCAAGATTTCAAAGTGTAGAAACGATAAAAGAAATTAAATCTAGTTAAAAAGATTTGACTATTTAGAAAAATAAAACTTTTCTAACAAAACATATGTAACCAAAATTGAAAGATAACACTAAAATCAACCCAACCTAAATGTATCGATATGTATGGTTGAGGAACAGATAAAAAAAAATGGAGTGGGGAGGATTTTATAAACCAAAATCTTATTATCAATTATTTAAGATGAAAAGATTGAAACTACCTTAATAAGTTCTCTAATCAAATTTTAAATGATAAATATCTAACATCAAAATCCAAAAAAGAGTTTTTATAAAAGAACATCTGTAAAACTTAAATATAAGCCAGCTTTCACGGAGAAAATTCTCATATCTCAGTGGTAGGAGGGCTTTTCATATGTAATTGATTCTCACCTGCAGGTACTGAAACATAATAGCTAATTCATTTATAAAAGAAAAATAGAGGATAAATATAATATTATTGAAATTCAATGTGCATGTATGTATACGCTTTTATTTTAACATATTTATTTTAGCCATTTACTTTTTATTCCCTTGTCTGCAAAATATTTTAGATTCTCCTGATAAGCTCCCAAACTGACAAGGTTTCTTTCCCATTTCCTACTCCTTTGATGTAGGTACTATTGATGAAATAACCAGAGTAGATAGAAAGAAAAAAAGGGGGGGGGGGCTTGAATTATCTAAGTCAATATTTCATTATATATAATCTGCCATTAACCTCCACAACAAATTACTTACATCTGCTTAAAAAGTTGTCAATATTTTTGTTTTTTCTTAAGGCAGGAAAATCCAAATCATATACCAAAGCATCCAATCCATCCTAAACAAATAAACAAACAAACAAAGTTAGTTTTTTGGTTCACACTATGAGCACTTTCCTTTTTTATGAGTAAAGAATAAAATATATGCTTCAACATTTAATTTGCCTTACTCTCATACAACTTGCATTCATTTAACACCTTCTACAAGGTTACATGAGTACTGGGAGAAGAGAAAATTTGGTTTTATTTCATACAGAGTTTTCACCTTCTAACTCTCCCAGGCAGAGGAGCAGCAAAATCACCGCAAATTGGCTACAAGTGACCTCAACTCGTGCCCTTTTCCCCCCATATAAGGGAAGGAAATTTTACTTTTCACTTTCCCTTAACTACTGCATTTATTTATTTCACAGACACTCACAAAAAACAAATGGCCTATATTTTTGACTACAAATATTTTATAAGGTAGTATCAAATATTAGTTCCTAAAATGTGAAGTTTAGTATAAAATAAATTCTGCACTTAGATACATTTTTATGGTATGTTTTTTATAAATATATTGGGTTTTCATAACAGTTCTATTTCTTTCTTTGAAGCACTTTCTAAAGCAACTATTAGTAAAGGACAAATACGGGCTTTTACTTTTACAGGGATATTTATATATTATCTAAGCAAGTGCAGGGCTATGTGAAGGTGTACCAATCAGTGTTGAAATGGGAATGCATCTATTCAGATTATACCTTGTCATGTGGTAGGAGCAGAGGAAACATTCAGATAATCCCAAGTAATCTTCATTTTATTTAACTGGGGAAATTTAGTTTGCTACAATATAAAAACAGAAGCAGCAAAGGAAAACACACCTTCTGGAGACCATGTACAGTCATGTTCATAAGAGGTTGAAGGAGAAATCAAAGCCAGGGGATATATACTTTGTATTAAGCCAAAGGTGTGAGTAACTCAGCTATTTTAGAGTACTTAAAATATTTCCCTAGGAAACCAAAAAGCCCAGTCAAATCTTAATAGGTTTTAAAATATATCATTGCTTAGGCTGGAAACTGACCATGGAGAAGATGACTAGTAATACCAATGTTGTTGACTGCTTGAAGAGAACAACCCACCCTATCACTGGCTTTTCAGAATTCAGAGGTTTGTACAGATCTGAAGAAAAAGTTCCTCCACTAGAGAAAGTTCATCTATCCTTGAGATACATTTCTTAGAGTCTTATAAACCATTTGAATAGTTCTGTTAATTATTTTTACAATAAAGAGACAAGAACCTTTACTTGGTCTATTCTAAACTGAAAACCAATCAATAAATATATGAACTCACTATTTTCTAGGAAAAGGTAAATTAAATATATATATACACACCCATTTGACTAGGTTTTAAGTTCTTTGAGGCAGAAACCACAGTTAAATCTCATTTTCTCCCACAGCACCTAGCAAAATGTCCTGAACAAGTGTGCATAAAATGTACATTAAACCAATGATTTTTATGCTCCACAGCAAAGGCATTATATTAGTCAAGAAATAATACTGTTCTTAGATTAGATACTAAGTTTCACTGCATCGTGTCACTCCAAAAAATTATACCGATTATAGAGTAGTACAAATAATATTAGCTACACAATTTTAGGCTGAATTTTGATAAAGTCGTCTGGGAAATGCAAGTAGGCATAATGCAATAAAATCAACATATTATTATATCTTATAATAACTATTATTTTAAGAGCTCTTAGTACACATCTACTTCCAAAGACACTTCCCAGTTTTAAAAGGTTCAGAACACCTAAATTTGTAACAGCTTATATTGTTTTCTAGTATCAAATAAAACATTAAAAAGTGAGGGAAAGGGCTTCCCTGGTGGCGCAGTGGTTGGGAGTCCGCCTGCCGATGCAGGGGACACGGGTTCGTGCCCCGGTCCGGGAGGATCCCATGTGCCGCGGAGCGGCTGGGCCCGAGAGCCATGGCCGCTGGGCCTGCGTATCCGGAGCCTGTGCTCCGCAACGGGAGAGGCCACAACAGTGAGAGGCCCGCGCACCGCAAAAAAAAAAAAAAAAAAAAAAAAAGTGAGGGAAATGTGTATTAAATTTTACTTACAACACGCTCTCTTCAGTAAATATACTGAAAACAACTGCCTCCAATTTTATTCCAAATAAGTTTTTTTTAATTACTAAATGTTAGACAGAAAAGAACCTCAAAAAATAACGTGTTTAACCACCTCATTTCATAGCTAAGGCAAATAACAATCAGAAATATTAACTGACTTGTCCAATGCCACACAGCTAGTTAGTAAGCTGTGTTATAATCAAAATATGAACTCTTAGTCTAGTCGTTATAGAAATAACATGACCATGATAAAAACATGATTTAAAAATCCTGAATCTCTTTAAAATGAAGTTAGGAATTGAGAATAAACATGTATATTTAAATCCAAGATGTACTGTTCAAAATTTAATAGAAAATCACAAGTCATTCTTCTAATTAAAACTAGAAAGTACACTGGTTAGGACTCAAACCTAGTGTTCTGGCTCAAAATACTACGTTTTCCCTAATACACCACTATTACCTCTTCTGCATGACCTTCCCTAAACTACCTATTAAATCTAACAGTTCTCCTGTATTAGAGTTATTTTTTACTTCAATCTTCACAGCTAATTTCAGATGCTGTGAGTAAGCTAAGCCCCAGAACTGAGCAACACGTTTTACTCACAGCATGGCAGGCACTGTTGGCTCTCCTACCCCAACAATTATTTCCCCCTTCTACTTTCCTCATTCAACTTTGGTTTTGTTTGGGCTATCCACCCTCCTCCATGAGACTACAAGCATCCAAGAAGGGAGAGACCTTCCCCAACTCCAGGAGGTCACTTCTGATTAGTCTAATCTAAGCTAAACATGGAGGCCTATGATACTCTTGCCAGTGTTCAGCTTAAGTACAGGAACATGGTAATAATCTGACACATGTAACATGAGGGAAAAACCTATAGAAAGGTTTCTGGGTAAAATTTCTTCTCTCTTGAAAGAAATACACGTCAGACATAGTCTCTCCTTTCATGAGAAACTGTTATATCTGTATGTGACACCTTAAACAACAGCAGCCACCTTGGGGCCTCAAGGGAGGTTGGCAGGAGAAAAAGCCAAACACAATGAGGATGACAGAGACAAAAGATGGAAAGAACCTGGGTCTCTGATGATGTTTGTTGAACCACTGAATTAATCTACTCTGGAACCTATTCATCCCATGCTTTCTCGAGATAATACTTTTTCCTTATGGCTTAACTCAATTTACATTGGATCTTCTATTTCTTGTGACTAAAAGCATCCTGAAATACACAGTAAGAGTTCATTAAATGCCACTGAATCGATGTAGGAGCTATAGGACTTATTGCACTGAGAGGATCATCCATTCAAATAGTGAGATCAGGGGCAAGACAGGGCTGACAAAAAGTGTCACTCTTTGGTAAATGTTGTTTGTATAACTGTATGGCACTATGGGAGAAGAATGATTTTTGATTCATATTAATAATTAAGTGAATTCCAGATGGGTCAAAGAATTCAACCATGAAAAAATAAAACATTTTAAATTAAAAAAATAAACATAGTATATTTACATATTACTGTTGGAAGGACAAGTCACATAACCTTCCTGAGCCTCCGTTTTCTCTTTTGTAAAATGGGAATAACTAACTACAACTCAGAAAGGATTTGTGAGTTAAATGAGTGAAGTGTATGAAGTGTTTGACCATTAAACAGTCCCACTTCCCACTCTTTCCTTTATTTCTCTAGATGACATTTGAAAGTTCTACAAGTTAGTCTCACTACTGATAGAAATGACATAAAGAGAAAACAGATATTTTAATCATGTGGTCATAAAACCTTAAGAGTAAATCGCAGGTCATGATGTTAAACTGTTCCCAATGTAGTAATCCCATATATAACTAAAATTTTTTTCTTTTTTACGTAAGGCATCTGACTTTTGCTTGACCAAGAATTCAATCATGCCTTTGTTAATGGAAAACCACCTGCCTCCGCTGTTTATGGTCACTAGGTGTCTGGACCTATCACCATACGCTTTAATTTTACAGACGTAGGAGACGGTATATGGCTTTTCAGTAACACTCATAAGTAAAAATTATATGCCTTTTATCAGAGAAATAAAATGGGGAAGAAGGTATTCTTCTAGCATAATCTAAGGCATATACCAACAGAGGCTAAGGGGAGTCAAAACACTGGGGGTGGGGAGAGGGATGCAGGCTTCCACTTTTAATGAAGTAGAGAAGCTACACAAGGTAAGAAATGTCCATATCCAACCACAAAGTGGGCCAAGGAATCCTGACTTCTATTCAACACTCTGAAGTTCTCTAAAATAATGGAGAATAAGACTTCCCACTTCCTAAAGTCCATATTCTAGTATGAGAATTCAGGACCTTAATAGAAATTAACATTCTTCCAAGTGCAAAAACAATTCACAAGGAATGGCAGTCAAAGCACGTAGTCCCACTGCTCCTTCACTCAATTTTAAGATTTATGCAGGAAGGAAAGGTACCCTCTGCTTTCACATGTCCATCATATAGCTTAATCATCAGTATAAGAATTACAGAGGAGAAAACGTAGGAGAGGAGTCAATCAATGTCAACGAATTACAATAATTAAATTCTTTGCTACTTATATTTGAAAAATGATAGTAGGCCAGTTATAGCAGTGTATTTTGAAAGAAGCTAGTCACACCAGAGAAGTATTTTCACATAAACACACAAAGGCAGGCATAATTAATGACAAGTATAACATTTTACAAGAATCTCTAAAGAATGGACATTTCACATTTCTTAAGAAGTACTGGTATTAGGAGGGAGGAAAGCACCAGTTGTGTTATCTCACAACAGAGTTTAAGCAAAGGAGAAACAGAAGAAAATTATTCAACTGAACACCTCTGCAAACTTTAGTCTCTGGATAGTTTTAAATTACAAAAGTAAGATTCCGGTGTAAAATATCATTTAGGATTAGATCCATTAGTAATAATACATTTGTTATAAGGTATGAGACTATAATGGCACTAGGAAAGGAAAATATATTATGTATAAAAAGCATCAATTTGTTTTTTGAATTTGTAAAATTTCAAAATCAAAATTGTTACTTATTTCTAAATAAGAAATATTTTTTGAGAAACTGAAAAAAAAAATCCATTAAAACTATGGCAGTAAAACCAGGGCTTCTGGGACTTCCCTGGTGGTCCAGCAGTTAAGAATCCGTCTTCCAATGCAGGGGACACATGTTCGATCCCTGGTCAGGGAACTAAGATCCCACATGCCGTGGGGCAACTAAGCCCGTGCAACATAACTAGAGAAGCCCATGAGCTGCAACGAAAAGACCCCTCCCCACCGCATGCCACAACTAAGACCCGACGCAGCCAAATAAATAAATAAACATTGGGGGGGGGGGGAACAGGGCTTCTGAAAACCAAACTGCTTCTAAAATAGGCTGACTTTTTTTCTTTTTTTTTTGACTGCTGTCAAATGTCTGATGACAGAGGATGTACCATTTGAAGCAAATATTTTGGGTCCATGTTAATCTCTTTGTTAGGTAAAGAGATAAGAAATTTCTCAAAATTAAATCACTGATATGAAAATGGAAACAGATTTTCCTCAGGGAATTTTAACAACTTCTGATATTAAATACAATTAAAATCTGTTTAACCAATGTGACATTACTACATACATGCCAATATTCCCTAGGACAATTATAGTACAAAAAATTAAGTATTCCAAATACTTAGTAAAACATACAGTGGCTCTTCCCAATCAATCTCAAACTATACCTTTCCACCCTCATATTCTGTACATACATATATCTAGGCTTGAGCCACAGTGTGCTACCAGTCATCTCCCAAATGGCCCATGCTCACTCTATCCCACTGCCTTTGCACCTGCTCTTTTCTCCAGCTGGGATGTGAATATTTATGTTTAGACTGCCTCAAATGTTTGTGCTGCCTTCCCCAACACTCTGAGAAAATGTTAAAAAATAAAACACCTATGTGCTTCCTATTTAGGAATTACCGTACTTGTTACATTGTAATTATTTAAGTCAGCCTCCTCCTCTGTAGGAAAACAGGGATAGTAATAGTAATAATAATGAAGATAGTAATAGTAAAATACTTCCTGTCTCTGCAAGTTCACTGGTTAGTAGGTAGAAAAAGTAAATAATACAGGATCCTCAGTGTTACAAAGTAGATACTACACAGAGAAAGGACTGCTTAATCAATTGGGGCTTCATAAAAGAGATGAAATATGAGTTGATTCTTTTTCTCTTTAACCATTTTTTTATATTGAAGTATAGTTAATTTACAATGTTGTGTTACTTTCAGGTGTACAGCAGTGATGCAGTTATACTTATATCTATCTGTCTATTCTTTTTCACATTCTTTTCCATTATAAGTTGTTACAAGATATTGAATATAGTTCCCTGTGCTTGTTGTTTATCCATTTTATATAAAGTAGTATGAGTTAATCCCAAACTCCTAATTTATCTCCACTCCCCAATCTCCTTTGGTAACCATAAGTTTGTTTTCTATGTCTGTGAGTCTGTTTTGTAAATAAGTTCAGTTGTATTATTTTTTAAGATTCCACATATAAGCGATATCATATGATATTTGTCCTTCTCTGTCTGATTTACTTCACTTAATATGATAATATCTAGGTATTTCATTGTTTTTTATGGCTGAGTAATATTCAATTGTACTGATATATATATACCACATCTTCTTTATCCATTCATCTGTCGATGGACATTTAGGTTGCTTCCATGTCTTAGCTATTGTACATAGTGCTGCTATGAACACTGGGGTGCATGTATCCTTTCCAATTAGAGTTTTCTCTGGATATATGCCCAGGAGTGGGATTGCAGGATCATATGGTAACTCTATTTTTAGTTTTTTTGAGGAATCTCCATACCGTTCTCCATAGTGGTTACACCAATTTACATTCCCACCAACAGCGTAAAGAGGGTTCATTTTTCTCCACACCCTCTCCAGCATTTATTATTTGTAGACTTTTCAATGATGGCCATTTTGACCAGTGTGAGAATATACCTCATTGTAGTTTTAATTTGCATTTCTCTAATAATTAGCGATGCTGGGCATCTTTTTATGTGCCTATTCGCCCTCTGTATGTCTTCTGCCCATTTTTTTTAAATTTATTTATTTATTTTTGGCTGCTTTGGGTCTTCGTTGCTGCACACAGGCTTTCTCTAGTTGCGGCGAGTGGTGGCTACTCTTCGTTGCAATGCATGGGCTTCTCATTGTGGTGGCTTCTCTTGTTGCAGAGCACAGGCTCTAGGTGCGTGGGCTTCAGTAGTTGTGGCACGTGGGCTCAGCAGTTGCGGCTCATGGGCTCTAGAGCGCAGGCTCAGCAGTTGTGGTGCATGGGCCTAGTTGCTCCACGGTATGCAGGATCTTCCTGAACCAGGGCTCGAATCCGTTTCCCCTGCATTGGCAGGCGAATTCTTAACCACTGCGTCACCAAGAAGTCCCTTCTGCCCACTTTTTGATTGGATTGTTTGTTTTCTTGATATTAAGCTGTATGAGCTGTTTGTATATTTTGGAAATTAATCTATTTTCTTCCAATCCGTAGGTTGTCTTCTCGTTTTTTTTTTATGGTTTCCTTTGCTGTGCAAAAGCTTTTAAGTTTAATTAGGTTCCGTTTGTTTGAGCTGATCTTTAAAGAAGAGAATTCAGAAAGAGTAAGATGGAGGTGGGGCAAGGCAATCTAGAGAGAAGAAAAGCAAGAAAAGTTTAGAGAATAAGAGTAGGATGCTCTGGTCCCATAGGGTGAGAAGGAGGAGGTACAGAAAACAATGCTCTGAAGATGGATTACAGAATGTGTATTAAAGGTATAACATACCATGCTAAGAATTTCAGTATTTATCTTATGATATCCACTTGGAACCACAGGAATTTTGGGGAGACGAAGAGTGACATGACTGTTTTTTATTTTATCAAAGTCTGACAATGATAAAGACAGCGGATTAGAACAGGAAGAGACAGGTGGAAAAGGAAGCAATTAGGAGGATACTGTGGTAATACAAGCATAGGAAGATATCAATACAAGTCTGAACTAAACTGGGGCAATAGGAATGGAGGATTAGAAGCAAAAGAACCTGATGAATGACTGAAAGAGGGACAGGAAGGATTAAGAATGATTATATAATTATAAGAATGACTATCTATCTTCTAGTTTAGGTAAGAAGATAGTGACTTCATTAACCAAGGCAGAGAATACAATCTGGAGAGAAAAGATAAAGATGTTAGATATACTGAATTTGAGGTCCCTGTAGGATAGCTGCCATTTTATGGATAACTAGATGGCAGTTAAAAATATGAGTTTTGAGTTCAACAGAGAGACTGGACTGTGATACAGATTTGGAAGTCAAGAGAATACACTGAAATCCACGGTAACAGATGTAATTACCCAACAAGTGTAAACAAAGGGGAAAATGAAAAAAGAGTGAACAATAGCGTCCTGGGAAACATTAACATCTGAGAGATAAGCAGAGCAAACATGACCAATGAGCAATAAGAGAGGTGGGGAAGGGAGATATAATAGCATCATGAAAGCTGAACTAACTCTAGAAGTAACTTAAGAGCAAAGCAAAATGCCACCATGAGGTCAACTAGAATGAAAAATGCAAAAGGAGGCAAATAATTTGTGATTAAAATGTCACTGATAATAGTTGTACAACAATATAATGCCACTGAACTGTACACTCAGAAGTAATTAAAATAAGTTTCACATTATATATATTTTGCCACAACTTTTTTAAAAACTCACTATTGGACATCAGCAAAATGGCAGACTAGGAAACTCCAAACTCTCATTCCCCTAAAGAAATGTGAAAAAAACCCAGAAGCTCTCTGAACCAACTTTGTAAGAGCTCAGGAAAACAAAGGTTAAGAGCAATCAAGCAAATATCCAATCAAGTAAAAGCCATATTCAAATGGTAGGAAAGTTTTGTGACATGTTTACTCACTGTTACCCCACTCTCTCCTGGAGTGGGGGTGGTCTTGGTCTTGAGTAGGTAACAGATTGGTTCCCACTTCCCCCACCTTGAACCTGAGGGAGCAGAGTAAGACCGTATTTGTAAACTATTATGTATGTCTGTTTTAACCCATCTGGGGGATGCCTGAAGGACCAAGGCAAGGACCTTTCTGTTTTGTGTAACTAAGAATACAGGTAGACAAAGCAGTGGGGGCACAGCTCATAAAAGCTACGTGACAACTATAAACCCCACAGACTCCTGAGGGAAGAGATTATGGTAGAGACATACAATAGACCATCTAGGCCCAGAGAAGCTGGAGTGAGACTCTTTGGGAAATTCTTCTTTTAAAGGTCAGTATCAACCTTAAATAGAATGCTTCTCAGAGTGGAAGGGGCATAAACCAGCTTATAATGGGTAGAAAAGTTAATGGAAAAGGAACAAATGAAATAATGGCCAAAAGAAATGAGAAAGATTAGAAGCTTGCATGATTTAAAACCTGTATTTGATGAAATACTTTTAGGTAGAAGAGACATTTTTATAGAATAAAAATGATTAAGTGAGGTTCCAAAAAAAATGTAAGGGAGGACAGAATTAAGATACAGAGTTGATACATCAACCTTATAAAAAATAAGAAGACTTCTATATAATCAGTATCCTGTCAAAAGGGCACGGAGTCATATTCCAGTCTAGAACACTTAATAGTCACCATGATCTTAAGCAAGTTATCTAACCCTTCACAGCCTCAATGTTCTCATCTGTAAAATAAGGATAACAACAATAACTACCACATAGGTCTGTTGTATTGTAAGAAACTGATATATCCTAAGAAGTCACAGAAATATACTCATGGATAATTTCAAAGAGGATCTGCCTCCCTATCACTTTAACAGTTTATAGGTATGGGTGAACACAAGCTAGACTTTGTGTTGGCATGAATAACTGAAAAAGTTCAGGTGGTTCGATTTCGTTTTGGGGGAGAGAGTTTATTTTTCAAATTTTTCCTTCAAGTGTCTGATTTGTTTCTTTGGGGAAAAATAAAGCACGTCATATGTTTAGTTAGCAGTAGTATAAAAACATTTTTCAAAAAAACCAGCTCATCAAATTTGTAAATGAAAGTGAGAAAAACAAGCTGATTTCCAGCCAACTATATTTGACTAATAAAAAATGAAATGCACTTTCCCCTCCCAGTCTAAAGCCTTTTATTGAGTCGTAGAAATGGCTTGGGGAATCTTCATTTTTGAGTCCTTGTTACCATTAGGTTGGTACTCGTCAAAGAGCCAAATCTATTGGTTATTTTAATAAACCAGTGTGTGATCTTGACTATTTAATAAAGAGGAAAGGGATGTAAAGCAATGCTTCCCTTCAAAGGCAGCAAAATGACTCACTTGCCATGTGTGCTTCATATCACCCTAATCAGCACATATAGTTACAACGTGGTATAATTTTTCAGAATGATTGTATTTTGCTGTTGAATTAAAAAATAAAATAATATTGTTTAAAATAAAAGTAAACAGCTCGCTGTTATCTTTTTAAAGTTCCTATACAAATTTTCATAAAACTAGACCTTGATCATGGCGGGAAAAAAAAGAATGAACAGAGACTCAGAGACCTGGGTAATCATAACAAAAGATTTAATATCACTGGAGGTCCAGAAGGAGAAAAGATAATGGGACTAAAAAAGACTGAAATAAATGAAGGCTAAAAATTCCCTACATTTGGCAAAAGACATAAACCTCTAGATTGAAGAACCTAACAGTATATCCAAAGAAATCCAAACCAACAACAAAAACCTGTCAAAGTAGAATTCTATATCAAAAAAAAAAAACAAACAAGATAATCTCAGATGACAGAAAACTAAGTGATTTGTGACAAGCAGACCTATCCTAAAACAATGTAGCTGACATACAATATTAAAGGAAATTCTTCAAATAGAAAATGATAAAAGAAAGAATCTTGGGATAAGAGGAAGAATGAATGAAAAAGTAAAAATACAGGAAAATACAACACACTTTCATTCTCTTGAAAGTTGAAGCAAAAAATTTTAATATGACCTGACTGTTTCTCATTGTTTCTCATATAAAAAGACATTAAAGATGAATATATTATATACTAGGACGGTAAAGGAACATAAAGAAGATAACTCTACCCTTCGCTCGAACTAATAAAATGTCAACACCAATCAAATGTGGTAAGTTATATATGTCTAATTGAATACGTAGAGTAACCAAATAAAAAAGCTATACAAAGAAATACACACAAAAGCATAATAGGTATAGAAGCCTGTTTCCCCCATTTGGTTGGAAGAATATGATGAACCTTCATTGTTAAATTCTAATTCTGGAACATAAGATTACATCGTAAGTTGCCCAGGATAAAATCAGTGGCATCTACCTGTGTACCAAAACTCTCAGACTTATGATTGGAAAGAAATTCTTTCCTTTGAAGCCTCTCCAGCTTGTGTGATAGTAACCTCATTATGTGAAGACCCCTGAGCCAAGAATGACTCAAGCCTGAAGAGGTTTCCATCTTCTACCACAGTGATGGCTGGCGTCTGTTCACATTCCAACACTCACTCTCTCTCTCTCACACACACACACACACACACACACACACAGAGGCAATGACAATAGTCATTAGCTGCTCTAAGAAGGGATACTGGACTAGAATGGAAAAGAGGTCTTAGTTGTAAAATAAGGGCTTGGACTTCCAGTATAAGATGAATAAGTCCTGGGGATGTAATGTACAGCAGTGACTACAGTTAACAATACTGTGTTGAATATTTGAAAGCTGCTAAGAGAGTGTATCTTAAAAGTTCTCTTCATATATAATTTACTATATGAACAAGCTAAAGAAGAAAAATCACATGATATTAACAGATGCATAAAAAGTATTTGACAAAATCCAACTCCTATTCATGAGAAAAATTCTCAGAAAACTAGAAATAGAGGTGAACTTCCTCAACTTATAAAGAACATCTACAAAAAAACCTGAAAATAACATCATACTTAATGGCAAAAATCTATGATATCCCTCATATCAAAAATCAAGAAAAAGGCAAGGATGTCCTTTCTCACACTCTTAATTTAACATAGCACTGGAACTCACAGCCAGCTCAATAAAGTAAGGGAAATAAAAGGCACACATATCAGAAAAGAAATAAAATTGTCCATATTTACAGATGGTATTATTGTCTATGAGGAAAATCACAAGGAAGCTACAGCACAAAAATAAACAAAAAACACCTAGAACTAATAAGTGAGTTCCACAAGGTCATAAGATATAAGATCAACATTCAAAAACAACTGTATTTCTGTATATTAGCAATGAACATGAAGAAACCAAAATTAAAAAGGCAATGCCATTTACATTTACTCAGATAAAAAAAGAATATTTAGGAATAAATCTAACAAAGCAAATATAGAATTTATGCTGAAAACTACAAAATACTGATGAAAGAAATTTTTAAAAGATCTAAATAAATGGAGAGACATATGGTGTTCATGGATTGGAAGACTCAAAACAGTAAAGACATCAATCCTCCCAATACTGACGTATAGGTTTAACACAATTCCTATCAAATCCCAGCAAGAGTTTTTGTACATGTTGTAGATATAGGCAAGATTGTTCTAAAATTTATATGGAAAAGCTAAGGAACTAGAAAAGCTAAAACAATTTTGAGAAAGAATAATGTGTAGGAATAACTGTACCCAAGTTTAAGACCTACACAGCTACAATAATCAAGACAGTGTGTGCTACTCATGGAAGGACACACATACAGTACTCCCTTGGCATCTCTGGGGGATTGTTTCTAGGACCCCTGCAAATACCTAAATCCAAAGATGCTCAAGTCCGTTAAATAAAATGGCACAGTGGAATTCCCTGGTAGTCCAGTGGTTAGGACTTGGTGCTTTCACTGCTGGAGCCCGGTTCGATCCAGTCAGGAAACTAAGATCCTGCAAGCTGCACAGTGCAGCAAAAGAAAAAAAAAAAAGCATAGCCTTTGTATATATTATCCACACATCCTCCCCTATACTTTAAATCATCTCTAGATTACTTATAATACCTAATACAATGAAAATGCTATGTAAATAGTTGCAATTACAATGTAAATGTTATGTAAATAACTGCTGACTACAGGCAAATACAAGTTTTGCTTTTTGAAACTTTCTGGATTTTTTTTCCCAGACTGTTTTCAGTCTGCAGTTGGTTGAATCTGTGGATGTGGAAATTGTGGATACAGTGGGCCAACTGTATAGATCAATGGAACAGAACAGAAAACCAAGAAACAGACCCACACAAGTATAGCCAAATGATTTTTGACAAGGTACAAAAGCAATTCAATGGAGGAAGGTAGTCTTTTCAATAAATGGTTTTGGAGAATTGAATATCCATTAAAATAATGAATCTCAATCTAAACTTCACACCTCACACAAAAATTAACTCAAATTGGATCACTCATTTAAATGTTAAAGTGTTTAGGAAAACAGGGTAAAATCTTTGAGAACTACAACTTAGTGAAAGCTTCTGAAACATGACACAAAATGTATTTTAAAAATCTAAAGAATTTTTGATAAATTGGACTTTGTCAAAAATAACTTTTGCTCTGCAAAAGATCCAGGTAAAAGGATGAAAAGACAAGCCAAATACTGGGGAAAATCTTTTGCAAACCATATATATTAGAATAATTGAATAACTCTCAAAACTCAACAATAAAAAACAATCTGAGCAACTGACAAATCTCCAAAATCTACAAGCAGCTCATGCAGCTCGATATCAAAAAGACAAACAACCCAATCCAAAAATGGGCAGAAGACCTAAATAGACATTTCTACAAAGAAGATATACAAATTGCCAACAAACACATGGAATGATGCTCAAGATCACTCATAACTCATCATTAGAGAAATGCAAATCAAAACTACAATAAGGTATCACCTTATACCATTCAGAATGGCCATCATCAAAAAATCTACAAACAATAAATGCTGGAGAGGGTGTGGAGAAAAGGGAACCCTCTTGCACTGCTGGTGGGAATGTAAATTGATATAGCCACCATGGAGAACAGTATGGAGGTTCCTTAAAAAACTAAAAATAGAACTACCATGCGACCCAGCAATCCAACTACTGGGCATATACGATGAGAAAACCATAATTCAAAAAGAGTCATGTATCACAATGTTCATTCCAGCTCTATTTACAACAGCCAGGACACGGAAGCAACCTAAGTGTCCATCAACAGATGAACAGATAAAGAAGATGTGGCACATATATACAATGGAATATTACTCAGCCATAAAAAGAAACAAAACTGAGTTATTTGTAGTGAGGTGGATGGACCCACAGTCTGTCATACAAAGTGAAGTAAGTTAGAAAAAGAAAAACAAATACTGTATGGTAACACATATATATGGAATCTAAAAAAAAAAAAAAAAAAAAATTGGTTCTGAAGAACCTAGGGGCAGGACAGGAATAAAGACGCAGATATAGAGAATGGACTTGAGGACACGGGGAGAGGGAAGGGTAAGCTGGGACAAAGTGAGAGAGTGGCATGGACATATATACACTACCAAATGTAAAATAGATAGCTAGTGGGAAGCAGCCGCATAGCACAGGGAGATCAGCTCAGTGGTTTGTGACCACCTAGAGGGGTGGGATAGGGAGGGTGGGAGGGAGGGATACACAAGAGGGAAGAGATATGGGAACATATGTATATGTATAACTGATTCACTTTGTTATAAAGCAGAAACTAACACAACATTGTAAAGCGATTATACTCCAATAAAGATGTTAAAAACAAAACAAAATCTGATTAGAAAATGGGAGAAAGATATAGACAGACATTTCACCAAAGAGGATGTACTGACTGGCAAATAACTGCATGAAAAGATGCTAAATATCATTAGCCATTAAATAAATGTAAATTAAAGTCATTATGAAATATCACTATATACTCATTACAACTAATATGAAAAATAGTTACAATACCAATGCTGATGAGAATGCAGAGAAACTGTATCTCTCATACATTGCAGGGTGGTATATAAAATGGTAGAGCTACTCTGGAAAATAGTTTTACAGCCAGTATCATATGACCTAACATTTGCACTCATGGGCATTTATCCCAGAGAAATGAAAACACTGTACATGCAAAAACCTGCACACAAATGCTCATAGCAGCTTTATCTCTAATAGCCAAAGAATGGAAACAACAAAAATTATCTTCAGTAGGTAAATGGCTAAACAGACTGTGGTATATCCACACTATGGAATGATACCCTGCTATAAAAAGGAATGAACTACTGATTCCTGCAACAATGGGGATGGATCTCAGGGGCTTTATGAGTGAAAAAAACAATCTCAAACGGTTGTATATTGTATGATTTTTTTCTAATAACATTCTTCAAATGATAAAATTATACAGATGGAGAACAGATTAGTGGTTTCCAGGGGTTAGGGATATGGGGGGTAGGGGGATATGACTATATAGAAGTAACACAGGGAAATCTTTGTGGTGATGGAATAGTTCTGTATCTTGATTGTAGCAGTGGCTACAGGAATCTACACATGTGGAAAATGGCACAGAACTGTACACACACATCAAACCAATTGCAATTTGCTGGTTTTGATACTGTCCCAAGGTTATGCATAATGTAACCATCAAGGGAAACTGGGTGAAGGGTGCATTAGACCTCTCTGCATTATATTTGTAACTTCCTGTAAATCTGTAATTATTTCAAAACAAAAAGTTAAAGACAAATGACAGATGCCAATAGCAAAATGACACACAGGTTGGAATTATCTAACAAAGACTTAACAAAGACTTTTAAAACAGCTATTATTAAAATGCTCCCCAAAATAAGGGCAAACACTTGGAATTAATGGTTAGACAGTGTAAGCAATAAAAAAAGAACTAAATGGAAAATTCAGAAGGGAAAAATACAATGACCAAAATGAAAAACACACCCTCGATAAGCTCAAAAGCAACAAAGAGATGACAAGAGAAAAGACTCAGTATGCGGGCATACCTTGGAGATGGTATGGGTTTGATTCCAGACTACCACAATGAAGCAAATATTGCAATAAAGCCAGTCACACGAATTTTTTAGTTTCCCAGTGCATATAAAATTTATGTTTATGCTATACTGCAGTTTATTAACTGTGCAATAATATTATATCTAAAAAACAATGCACATACCTTAATTTTAAAATACCCTACTGCTAAAAAATGCTAACCATCATTTGAGCCTTCAGTAGTCATGGTACTAACATCAAAGATTACTAATCACAGATCCCCATAATAAATATAATAATGAAAAAGGTTGAAATGTTGCAAGAATTACCAAAATGTGACATAAAGACACAACGTGAGCAAATGTTGTTGGAAAAATGGCACCACCAGACTTGATGAACACAGCGTTGTCACAAACATGTAAAAATTGTAGTATCTGTGAAGTGCAAAAAAGCAAAGCACAATAAAATGAGGTACGCCTGTACCTGAAGATACATCAGTAAAAATGATCTAATCAACAAAGGAAAAAAAAAATTGTTTTTAAATGAACAGAGCCCCAGGGACCTGTGGGAAAACAACAGAAAGGGGAACATTTGTGCTATTAAGAGTCCCAAAAGGACAGGAGAAAGAGTTTAGTGCAGTGAAAATATTTAAAGAAACAAAGGTTGAAAATTTCCCATATTTGCTTCCCATATTTGCTACTGATTCAAGCTCAGTGAACCCCAATAGGATAAACCCAAAGGAACCTACTTCCAGACACATCATAATCAAACTGCTTAAAACTAAAAACAAAGAAAATACCTTGAGGACAACCAGAAAAAAATGACCTTACTTACAGGGGGAGAATGAATTGGATACCTGAAGATTTCTCACCAGAAACTATGTGAAACCTCTGAAAGAAGTGGAACACCATTTTTAAAGTATCAAAAGGAAAGAACTATCAATCCAAAATTCTATAGCCACTGAAAATATACTTTAGGAATGAAAATGAAATAAAAACAGCCTGAGAGGAAGGAAAACTATGAAAATTCATAGCCAGCTAACTTGCTGTAAAAGGACTACTTAAAAAAAAAAAAAAAAACCACCTCATAAAGGAAGTTCTTCAGACAGAAGGAAAATGATAGTGGAAGGAAACTTGGAACATGAGGTAAGAAGAGCAACCAAAATGATAAATTTACCTATTCTTCTCCTATTGAGTTATTTAAAATATATTTGACCAATGAAGACAAAAATTATAACATTTTCTGACGGGATTTTCAATGTGTATAGCTGAAATACATAAGACAACTACAACATAAAGGGGAGGGTGAAGGGGCATTTATGGTGGTAAGGTTCCTACATTCCTTAAAAAGTGGTAGCATACTGTGAAAAGTCAGGCATGTATACTGAAATCCCTAGAACAGCAACCATTAAAAAAACTGCATAAAAAATATAATCAAAAACACAGGGACTTCCCTGGTGGCGCAGTGGTTAAGAATCCGCCTGCCAATTCAGGGGACACGGGTTCGAGCCCTGGTCAGGGAAGATCCCACATGCCACGGGGCAGCTGGGCTCATGTGCCACAACTACTGAGCCTGCGCTCTAGAGCCCTCGAGCCACAACTACTGAAGCTTGCGTGCCTAGAGCCCGTGCTCTATAACAAGAGAAGCCACCACAATGAGAAGCCTACGCACAGCAACGAAGAGTGGCCCCCGCATGCCACAATTAGAGAAAGCTCACGCGCAGCAACGAAGACCCAACTCAGCCAAAAATAAATAAATAAAAAATAAATTTATTTAACAACCCCACACACAATATATAAACTAAAATGGATACTAAAAAATGTATAAATAACCCAAAAGAAGGCAAGAAAGAGAAACAGGAACAAAAAACAAAGGGAAGAAGTACAAAATAAGTAATAAAATGGGAGACAAACCCAAACACGTTAATACTACATTAAATGGGAATACTCTTAACACACTGACTAAAAGACAGATCATGAGAATGGATTTTTAAAAACAAATCCATTAGGGAATCCCTGGCAGTCCAGTGGTGAGGACTCTGCACTTTCACTGCCAGGGCCGGGTTCAATCCCTGGTCAGGGAACTAAGATCCCACAAGCCACATGGCACAGACACATTAAAAAAAAAAAAAAAAAAAAAAAAAAGTCATTTGCAATATGGAATCTGAAACTGTATCAATGAACTTTTTGCGCTCACTTTGTAATATTTAAATTAAATGGTGGACTTCCCTGGTGGCGCAGTGGTTGAGAGGCCGCCTGCCAATGCAGGGGACACGGGTTTGATCCCTGGTCCAGGAAGATCCCATATGCCACAGAGCAACTAAGCCCGTGTGCCACAACTACTGAGCCTGCGCTCTAGAGCCCAAGAGCCACAACTACTCAGCCCACATGCAACAACTACTAAAGCCTGCGCGCCTACAGCCCATGCTCCACAACAAGCGAAGCCACCGCAATGAGAAGCCCGCGCACCACAATGAAGAGTGGGCCCCAATCGCCGCAACTAGAGAAAGCCCGCGTGCAGCAATGAAGGCCTAACACAGCCAAAAATAAATAAATAAATTAAAAAAAAAAATTAACGGCCTATCTTGTACTTTGAGTAGATCTTTTACTCATCGATGATTTTATAATTGGTCACTGAGAAAATATTGGCTCTTCCAAAAAATTATGAGCTCTTCCAAATGTTGATACATTTCATCACACAATGTTCAAAAATCACATTTATTAATGTCACCACCAACTACATGAGAAAAGTCTTTAGACATTGGAAAGCTGTCAAGCTCAGGGTGGCAAATACAAGTTTTCCAAAATTCTAATTTTCACATAAAAGCTCTAATTTTATCACTGGCCACAAATATTACCAGTTGTTTTTCAATCATCACATTTCAAAATTCAGACAGCACAGGTCCTTCCCAAGTGACACATACATACATAAGTGAAGTCACACACAGACACATCCCTCATATTCAAAGGCCATATTACTGACAGCAGCAAATAAATGTTTAGTTCTGTCATAGGACTACTAATCCTTTCACCAAGTATTTTTTCTTTTTTAAAAATTCAGGTTTATTGAGGTATAATTTACGTAAAATAAAATTCATCCTTTTTAGGTTTATAGTTCAATGAATTTCGACAAACAGCTGTATAACCACCACCACTACCACAATCAAGATACAGAACACTTCCATCACCCTAAACGTTCCCTTGTACCTCTTTGCAGTCAATCCCCTAGCCCATCCCTAGCCCCTCATAAATGTTCAGTTCTGTTATAGGACAGTAATCCCTGCACCAAATACACAGATATTAATTTTTTTAACATGTTCCCAAAGTCATCCCGTATCTTATTTGATACCAATTCAGTAAAATGTTACTACTGTCTACTGTTAAATTAATGTGCATGATGGTGTCATTAATCATCATGCATCATTTTATTCTACTTCAGATCACCATGCTTCATGGCTTAGATTGCCTACCAATACTCACTTTCCAGACGTGTCAAATCCGACAAAGATATGTTTTAGCAGAAAGCTATTTGAACCTTGCAATAAATACATTGCACAATCAAAGAACTGACTCCCATCCCTTACCCAGTCAAGTTCTAGACCACTGCTTCTGAAGTAAAATACTACAGAACTTACTTACCTTCCCCCTCCAACCTAGTCAATAAACATTTAGCAAGATCTTTTCCCTACTACTACATACCTCATCTTCCCCACTCCATTCTTTACCAATGCCCATACTTTTCAATTTAAATGTTTTTCACTTTGTGCAGTCTGTGTACAAAGTACTCTCCTAAGTGCTGTGGAAACACTTCTCTTTGTGGCATGTTATCTACAACTTTGATGCTCTTTCCACTATACTACAGACGAAGGATCTTTGAAAGCCTGCCAGTTACTGATGATACGCTGTTATGTCAGGCAATTCATTTACCTTTTCTAAGGTTTAATTTAACTTATAAAGAATAATATCTGCAGCCCATGGGATTGTTGTAAAGATTAAATAAAATAATGAATGTGCAAAGTCTTATAAAGATGAATATATTGGCTTTTGGTTCCCCATCCAAAATTAAAAGATACTGGGGGGCTTCCCTGGTGGCGCAGTGGTTGAGAGTCCGCCTGCCGATGCAGGGGACACGGGTTCGTGCCCTGGTCCAGGCGGGTCCCACATGCCGCGGAGCGGCTGGGCCCGTGAGCCGTGGCCACTGAGCCTGCACGTCCGGAGCCTGTGCTCCGCAACGGGAGAGGCCATGACAGTGAGAGGCCCGCATACCGCAAAAAAAATAAATAAATAAAAATAAAAAATAAAAGATATTGGGGAGTGGGGGAACCCACCTATACCTTTATACATACCATTTGTAGTTTTAAAATATATTATCCCCCTAGAACAGATATAGCTTAGATTTAAATAAATTACCAATTACACCGTATCTCTTAACCTCATGTCAGCTGTTCTTGGCTTTCATTACAGAAACAAACAAAAACATTTTCTAGTAATTCAACAACAAACAAATATTTATTGAAAACTTAAAATATGCCAGGCACTGCTCGTGGAACTAGTGACACATCAGTGAACCAGACAGACAATCAGATACCTGCTCTCATGGAGCTTACATGTTGAGCATCAATATCTCAATATATAATAGCTCAGAAGCCCACGAGCTATTTAAGTAATTCAAATATGTTTTCATTTAGGAAAAAAATTTTAATCTCATAGGAACAGTAAATTTCCAATCTCTTTCGAATTTATTTTAAAAAAATCTGTTTTTTAAATATACTATACTATTCTTTCATAGCCTATTCACATTTAAACAATTTCTTCATAAGTACTAAGAAAACAGGAGGTCCTTTCCTTTTAGCTGGCAAAGGAACAAGGTACTGGGGAGTTACAATGATGACTGAGGGTAACACTACTTGAATTCTTTATCAAATCTGATTTCCTGCCCCGCCTGAAATCAGATCAACCAAACAAACTAAAACAAAACCAGCTTTTTCAGAAAACATTCATTCTTTTTCATATAACCTGTTCTTTCTTAAAACATATTTTTAAAAAGAGAAAATACTTTCTTAAAAGGGAGGCAAGTTTTTTTCTATCCAATCCTACCACTTCCATCTATTTTGTTTTCCTCACAGCAGCTTCCCAAATGAGGTATTATGCAGGAGGCATAATGTCTAGCTAGTTGGCAACTATTCAGTCCTTCCCAAACCTGGCTATGCAATCACATAGACTCTGTTAAGAATACAAATTTCAGCATACTACATCTTCCAACTCCAATTCTCGTACGGTAAGGCTGTGGTGAGGCCTGCCAGAATCTGTATTTGGTTTTGATATGGTTGATCCATGAACAGGCATTTGGAAATCTTTCACTAAGTTACCCGAAGACTTATCATTAAGGCAAAGCTGCATACAGGTATCCTTTCATTAAAGGACCAAATGTTATCCCAGCTGTGGTCTTAAATTGGCAGTCTTTAGCAACTAGTTGACAATACTTATGCTAACTCTAATGTTAGATAACTTAACAATTTAGTAAACACGTCATTTACAAAAAAGATAAGGAAGAATAAACTATCATAACTTGGGTCTCTCTCGGTGAGGAATCTCCATCTAATATAGGAGATACTTGCTGTTTGCGACTGCCCAGCAGGTCATTTCCCCCTATCTTGGAAACTGAACTCCAATTTCCATCCCTCCCTCATGCAACTCTAATACTCTGTCTTGGAATAAGACGACTCACTCCCAGTTCTGAGACTGGAGCTCATGACGGAGGCCTACGCTTACCATCAAACCATTCTTCTGACTACTGTGACTGGTATGGGCACACGATCTAGTGGGCCAGATCAGTTAGAAACTCTATTTAAAGGTTAGAAGAAAAGACTTTTTCTTCCACTATGCCTGAACAAGCACTCATGGAAGCTAATGGCAAGTACCTTACAACCACAAGGAGTTATGTACCTGAGAAAGGAGACAATACTAAAGAAGCAGATTTGGAAAGCCAGCTCCCAGTCACATCATTTGAGCCCTGAAAAAAGACATTCCTGAAGCCAGAACCTACCTATCAAGTATTCAGAGGCAATAACATTCTTTGTTGTTTAAATTAATTTGGGTTGAGTTTTCAGTCCTTTACAATAAAGATTTCTAATTAATATAGGTAAAAAGGAGTAGAATCTCTATAGGCCCTTAGCTTTCAATTCACTAAATTAAGTGGCTACTCTGCCACTACTATAAGAAGAAAAGGGGCAGGGACTGAGCATGAATGCTACAATTACAAAAATAAGCCCATTGTTTTTATTTAGATTATAATTCATTTAATTATAATAAATATTTACTCTAAAACCACCTGAGAAAAGCTATATGAGGTTAATAACTTCATTCTCTTCTACTCAAAAAGATGATAGAAGCTATGGGGGACTGGGTTGAGACAGGTAATGCCAAAAGACCACCTAACAACCTAGAATGGCAGGATAAACTCCTACAAACAAAAAAGCTTTGGGGCCAGGGCAGAAGAGCACAGGGCAGAAGGGCAAAAGGGACCTAGGGGCAGCCATTTATCATCAGCTTACACAACTGTTTTTGTGAGGTTTCAAACCATGCTTTACAGATGATCACATTTAATGCTTACCACCACCCTATGAAATAAATTATTATTAACTCCCTTTCACAGACTGAAGAATAGGCTGTTAAAGAGAGTTTAAGCGATCCAGCCAAGGTCAAAAGAAGAGGGAAGGGAGGAGTGGTATAAGGAACATCTGTGTTATAGTCTGCCTTGCCTCACTGCTCTTCTTTTCCTAGAAACTGCTTCCCCATTCTCATAGTTCTCATGTGATCCTTATCACAAGAGATTAGTTGAGGGGTGAGCACCTGACCCAAGCTGAATCGATGCATCTTTTGCTCCAGAGCTCTGGATTTGAGACTCCAAGATTTAAAATCAGTGGTTGAAGCTGAAGCTGTTAGATATAAAGCTCCAGCACTCTGGGCAACGGTATCTTCCACACAAGTGACTAAAACCAGTCTACAGTCCGAATGACAACACAAAGCAAGAATAAGAATAGAGAGAGAATGGCTTGTTTCCATTTGAGGCCCAAGTTCCAGTTCTTACTGAAGTTCAACTGAATCTTTATACTTTTAATGAGATCAGGTTTCTCTGACTCTAGAAATTCTTTTTGCCTAGGAAAATTCAAGTTGAGTGCTATCATGTATAACTGACAGCATCCTAACTAATTCAGAGAGAAAGAACAGGGGAATGGGGGGGGGCAGATAATCATTCACAACCATCAAAAAGTATTCATTGAACAATAATGTCCAAAATTACTAAGCCCTCATTAGTAATTCTCATTAGAGAGGTAAGACTAAACACTTTAGACTCATACAACACAGTTCTGATCAAGTTCTAAACTATATGAGACAGATTACAAATACTATAGAAGTTCAAAAGAGAAAATAACAGTATAACACAGTTGTAACTTATGTTAGACTATAAAGATGAGAAAATTGGCGAGGAAGACATAGAGGAGAACTCAAAGGGAGAGAAAGATAAGGCCTGGTGGGAAAGAGCAGGCAACATGCTGTAGAAAGTGAGGAAATCCACCTGGAACATACAGTCTATTTTGGAGAATGGTAGGAATTAAGACTAAGTAAATAGGGAAGCTAAGACCACATGACCAAAAGCACTAAAGTTAAGAAAAAGAAAGATACAGTATGGACTATACTGGCAAACTGCTAGGGTGTCCCACTAAACCCAAGAATGTTGGGTTGAAATTTTCGACTTGAGTAGGGCAGAAATAAAAGAAAGCAAAAATCAGATTTAAGAAATATTTCAAATAAAGAATCCCATTCTACTCTTCTCCCAAGTTTCCAAGTACTAGTATTTCTAACTACAGTGGAACCTTCATAAATCTGTAATATAAAGGTAGAGCAAGGAAAGGAGTAACTATTAACACCTGGATGAAACTACAGCACTTGCATATAAATTATTTCATTTAACCCTCATGATTAAACCTATGAAGTAAACATTATTATGATTCTCATTTTGCAGATTAAATATATTCAGGCTCAAAGAAGTTAGATAACTTGTCCAAGATCACTCAACTAAATAAAAAGTTGGCCTGTGGAATGGGGAGGTGGATAATAATGCTCTTGGTCAACACAAGTCCTTTTTCCCAGAACAAATTATGAAGACATATAATGAAAACAATGATGATGATAATGATAGCTAACATTAACTAAAGGCTGAGAACTATGCAAAGCATGTTACATGCACTAGCATTATCACATTTAATATTCCTAACAGCCCTATGAGAGTCTGTGATTAATCTCATTTGAGGATGATGTAAGCATATGAGTCCTAAAAAAGTTAAGAATTTTGCCCAAACTCACAAGGCTACTAAGTGCCTGACCTGGTTGGGATTCAAAATCACAGTCTGACTGCAAAGCTCATGCTCTCAACCACTATGCTATATTGCCTCCATGACTAGATATTACTAGAAATAAACAAAGGAAATACAGGAAACAAATAAACAAAGGAAATAGGATGAGATGAGTAAACACTTTTAGAGTGGATGATAAAAATTAGGGAAACATTTTCTTTGTCCTACTGTTACAGCATTAAAATTTTAAAAATTAACTAAAGGATAGAAGACATATCTAAAACAGAATTTCTTAATAAGGTTGGGAATTTAAATACACTTGTATCTAAAGACAGTTTGGAGATGGTTTCAACTACTGAATTTTGTACTATACTCCTAATGAAAACCAAGGGTCAGAGAGTAGACATTAGCTGTCCAAGGCCATACAATTTTTCAGTTTACAATTTACAGTGTCAACTAGAGAGTACAATTCTGTACTTCAGACCCCACCCACCATCACCCACCAACCATTCAGTTTTTCTTTCATGTATATCATACCCACATTCTTGGAAATTAAACAAATGTGTAATTATGTTAGTGTTGTTAGAACTAAGATCTTTCCATGTAAAAGCAAAAAATACAAAGTGATGATAAACATAAACTAGAATTATCAGTATAAAGTATTTTTTCTTCTTTCCAAAAATAAAATTTCACAGCCCTAATTATTAAACAAGGATAAGAAGCAATTTTAACCAGTAGTAATGAGTACTAGCATCCAGGTCCCCACTAAATGGCTGATTTCCAAGTCTGGGGCAAGAAATGTATGTACAAGATGAGCCTGGTCATCTTATTACACCAAGAAACAAGGAAGTTCCCTCAAAGATTATTAAGATCATAGACAAATAAGATGGGAGTCAATGTAAAGAGGCTCCCATTAGTCAAAGACAGGACAAACTGAGCATAGCAAACATGACAAAAATTGACTGAAACACATCAAATATATATTTTTAATGGTTTCCACAATGATGCCAAAAATAAAAAACAAAATAAAAGAGAGAAATAAATAAATGTTGGGTATATCTTATCCGCTGAACTTTATGTACTAGATTAATGAGTTCTTTTGCATACCAGCCTTTTAGGCAAAGGGAGACCACAGTAGGAAACTGTAGGGAGGGAGGCCGATAACAGCAGGGGATATATTCCCCTTGTTCCCTTACTGCCAGATCAACATGCTTCTATCTCTACTTAAAACCACAGTCCCTGCCAGAAAGCCCTCTCCGTAGAGCTACCCTTCCAATTGTTCTCTTCCCTTGTCATCCTAAAGGTGGTAGTAGCTCTTTCCCCACTGTTACTTGTCCCAGGGTACTGTACTACCCCTACTGATTTCCTTAAATACTGTCTATACATTTGTAAATAGTCCCTTTCTTAAATTTCCCTTAAATACCCAATTTGTGCCATGTCTAGCACACTAAACTTCCAAAATACCTCACTCTGAAAAGTGGCAATTAAAGAGAAAGACTAAAAGAATCTAAAAAAAAAAAAGTTGATATATGTGTATGTATAACTGATTCACTTTGCTGTACACCTGAAACTAACACATTGTAAATGAACTATACTCCAATAAAAACCTAAAAAACAAAAAGTTTAAAAAAAATAAAAATAAAGAGAAAGACTGATGCATTCACCCTGTACTTTATGAACACTATTTCACGGTAAGCAAACAGCCCTATAGACGATGAGTAAACATTCTTAAATTCTTATATTCTCTTAACAGAAGAATTACAGTTAATAAATGTGAAAGGAATGACATAATTAGAAAACCATTATTTTGCTTTCCCTGATGAATAACTGCTTCAGTTAAAAATTATAAATGGATGGAACCATTAGCTGAAAGGATACTAAAGGATTTTACAAAGCAAGTTATTCAGGCTGTCACCACCTGAACACACTGATCAACCTTAGCATCACTAAAAGCGTGGGTCAGCCAGGTACTGTATGCCTCTTGATGTGATGCAAAAGAAAATACAATCTATGAAACACTCCTGACTAAAAGGTCAAAATAATTAAAACGAGTTTTTAGATCTAACTACCAACTTACAGGAAACATGGAAGATACAGGAGCAAGCTAAATGACATGACAAGGAAACAAACAAAAAAAATCCAGAATATGAAACACTGTATGGTACCAACGACCTAGTTTTTTCAACAAGACAATGGGGGTGGCAGATCGAGGAGATGGGGGAAAAAACTGCTCTACATTAAAAAGAGACTTAAAAGACCTAACAAACAAAAGCAACATGTAGACTTTGTCCGAATCTAGATTCTAATAAGGCGACTGCAAAAAAAGACATCGTTTTAGACAACCAGAGAAATCTGAATATAAACTGGGAATTAATGGTACCAAGGTACTTTTAATTTTGTTAGACACGATAATGGCCATTGTGGTAATGTAAGAAAAAAAATTTTTTTGAGATGTTTACTGAAGTATGTAAGGGTGAAATGACAATATCTGGAATTTGCTTTAAAATATTTTTGCAAGAAAAAGGATGTTTGATGAAGCAAGTATGACAAAATTTTGAAAACTGCAGAATCTGAGTAATGGGGGTTCACTATGCTATTTTCCCTACTGGTGTATGTTTGAAATTTTTCATTTATAAAATTACCAAACAAAACAAAAATCCATGTTTTTCCCACTAAAACCATAGTTTTCAAACTTGAGCATGTCTAAGAAGCCACATCTCATGCAGGATCCTAGGACTCATACCCCAAAATTCTGACTTTGTCTGGGCATGGGCTCAGGTTCCATTTTTAACAAGTCCTCAAGGGAATCCAGTACATACAATCTACAGACATATCTGAAAATTATACACTTAGACTAATTCACCACAAGTCTTTAAATATACTCCACCTAAGAGAAAAGGCATGATCGTATCTCTTACCTCCCCTTCAAGCCTTACCCCATTTAAATCTGCTCATAACTTATCCTGTTCCTGGGACTGTAAGTTCCATGAAGGCAGAGCCCTTTGCTTTTACTCACCATGGGGTCCCCAGTGCCTACCAGAGCACCTAGCACACAGTACACAGCAAATAAATATTTGCTGAATAAATGAATTCATTATTCATTAATGAATGAATAACAGCAAAGAGAAAAAAGAAGAGTTAACTGTAGTTCACTATTTCAAAATTAGTTCCAGGGAACAATCTAAGGTAAAATTTCAATTTCTTGCCAAAAATCAGTATAGAAAGTATGGAATAAAGACTATAAATAAAGTATGGGAATAACAATAAACTAAAATTAAATAATAAAAATAAACATAGGAATAAAGGAGGGACACAGGTTAGGGTATGCTTTAAAATATGATACATGTTTAAGACAACCTCTCTCCTAAGACATCAAACTTTGAATGTTAATTTGAACATTCAAGTTCCTACTAAATGTTTAGAAACTATTATGAAAATGTACTCTTACATCTCACAATCCCAAACAGGAAGGGCAGACACATTAGAAAAGTAAACTAGTACATGTATACATTTTAGTGGAAAACAGATAAGTAACTCAATTACTACTTTCTCTGTTTAAAAAGCACAAACCCCTACAATTATGACACAAGTCACAAATGCAAAAAAGAATAACTGCCAAATATAACAATTAAAAGTTATCTTAGGATGATCTTCTAAGGCTATGTAGAACTAGTTGCAAAAATAGCACTTACCAAAGATGGTTCCTATTCTTATACTTCTACCCCCAAATCACTTAACTTTAAAATTTTCCTTCTTAAATAATAAATCATAACTTTTTAAATGTTTATGGAATTATAATAAATAAAGACTTATAGAATTTTTAGAGACACAATGGACATTAGCAACTACATGGTCCAATTCTTCATTGGGGAAGATGAAGCCCAGATGAGAAAAAAGATTTACTTGGCTACACAGAGAGTTAACAGCAACACAAGGATATGCCAGTGCTCTGAATTTCCAGTCCAGTGTACTTTTCACTATACCATGCTAACAGGATATTTTAAAGAATATTTTCCATTGTGAAATGCAGTAGTATCTGTTCACCTCCTTGTACATACATGTGTGGGGTATTCATCAGCTATGTTCTGGGCTTAAACTAAATGGATGTACCTCTTTTTTAGTGGGGATGGTCATGGGGAAGGGGAGCTACTAGACTATCTTCAGCAACAGAACTCCGTATGTAGTACTTCCTGATATGTGGGCCTTTCTGTCATATATCAGAATCTCTAGTTTTTACCATATAAACACATCAAAATTTAAAATCATGAAATAAAACTAAATTGTAAAGTTATGCAAAATCTAATCTAAAACTGGGAATTGGGGCTTCCCTGGTGGTGCAGTGGTTAAGAATCCACCTGCCAATGCAGGGGACGAGCCCTGGTCCAGGACGATCCCACATGCTGCAGAGCAACTGAGCCCGTGCGCCACAACTACTGAGCCTGTGCTCTAGAGCCTGCAAGTCACAACTACTGAGTCCGTGTGCCACAACTGCTGAGCCTGCGCTCTAGAGCCTGCAAGTAACAACTACTGAGCCCGCGAGCCTAGAGCCGGTGCTCTGCAACAAGAGAAGCCACCACGATGAGAAGCCCGCGCACCGCAACGAAGAGTAGCCCCCGCTGGCTGCAACTAGAGAAAGCCTGTGCACAGCAACGAAGACCCAACACAGCCAAAAAAAAATAAATTTTAAAAATAAATAAATAAAATAAAATAAAACTGGGAATTTACTCTTTGTTCATTATAAAATATTATCTGTGGTTCCTTCTTCTGGATTAAAAACAGCTCTGACTCAAGAGATTAATGAATGGCCCAATTCATGTCTCAGCTATTACTCTGAGCCACCTCTCTATACACCCACAGGGTTCTTGTGGTGCAATAAGGGCTGTTTAACAGAATAGTGAAAGTATAAGATACACACAGAAAGAGAGTAAGATAACTAAATCTCTGTAAACCAGCTCCCAACTATCTTTTTTATCAATCTGAACCCTTAGCACAAAGTAGGTATGTTATAAATCATGACTAAATGAATAAACAATCTCCAAAAGTCCCTCCTCATTCTACTGAATCTCATCTAAATGTCTCCATTGTCAGTAACAACTGGCTTGGACACTTCAAATAAAGTATAGCTGGATTATGAATTTACAAGCATGGTTTGAAGTGCCAGATAAATTACTTTACACTTAGAGAAGACAATAAATATCAACTTCCAGCCTAAGCACAGTGACTAGCATATAACAGGAATACTATAAATATGACAAAAATAATAGTTACCAATTAACAAATGCTTACTAAATGTCACATGTTGTGATAATTGCTTTGTCTACATTATTTAATCTTTACGAAAATCTAGTACTATTATCCTTCCACTTTCCTGAAGATGAAACAAGCTTTGAGAGGTTAAAATAATTCACCTAAAATCATCTGGTAAGTATACGACAGAGCCTACATTTGAATCCACGTTTAGAACCTACACAAAGATTTGCTGAATGAATGACCTCAAAACAGTCTGATCCAAACTAACCAGATATGCAACAGATACTGGTAACACTCATTAACTCATGAATTATGAACACTAGCAAGCATATAGCTTTAAGGCCCAAAGACTTAATGACCTCAAGTCTTTTCATTCCACCAACAGTAATATAACCCCAAATGTGATCAATGCAACTGGCAGGACACACAGAGGGACTATACAGCAATAATCTAGAATCTGGAATGCTAGCCACAATCTTTTGAAATAATCCAACATGTGACCTAGGATTGTCAAAGTTAAAGTATACAACAAAAGTTCCATTTGAGTGACAGGCACACTAGCAGTGTTAATGACAAAACAGGTAAGTTATGTGACATGAAGCTTATTTTGGAATATTAGTAATTTGAGTAAAAATATGACATCCAAGTAGAGATGCCTAATAGGCAGTCAGGTATTCAGGATTCAAAAACAGCAAAAAGACTAAAAAATAAAGACCTGGATATCATGGGTACAGAGATGATAGCAGCTGAAGATATAAGAATGGATGAATTCTCCAAGACAGGTGAAGAGAAAGCTAAGTATTACGGGCCAAAGACTGTGGCTGAAGGAAAAAGAAGTCAGCAATGTAAAGATGGAAAAGCACTAGGTCAAGGAAGCCCAGAAAAAGAGAATTTAAAGAGGAAAAACTCAAAACTTCATTTACATTTGCCTTCTACATTCTGAAAAACTGACTAATGAATGATGGTAGCAACAAATACGTACAAAGGGGACAGCAGTGTTGGAACTCAGTATGCACTGTTCATCTGTTATTGGTTGCCTTCCCTCTATGCCACTCACTCATTGTTACACCTCCACCAACTAAACAAAACTAGAAAAAAAAGGTCAGAAACAAAAACTAAAAAAAAAAAGATGCTACAGTCAGATAGCTTTATTTTCAAGAAATGTATGTCAAACCTCAAGACAAATATATACCTAACCTTCCCACTCACCTGCCTTTGTTTTTCCTTTTTAGCTTACAAATTGTAGCCATTTTTGCCTCTGGAAAAATAAACATTAATTAAACTCCATTCCTTACTGTTTTCAGAGGTACTCAAAACTATTGAGAAATTGTTAACAAACCTTAGATAAAATAATTCTAAGGTTTAAAAAAAAAGTTGGAAAAAGAAAAACAGCTCTTGATTATCACTATAAACTATAACATGGACAGTAAGAGAACCATTAGGACACTGGAAAGAATCCGACTTACAGAAAACCAACGTTGAGTAATTTGGATGATCTAGGAAACGAGTGACTAGGTACCGTATTACCTTAGCATCTGCAGACTATTTTAGCATTTACATTTGCAATATGAAAAATGGGCTTACCTGGTTTTTAAAATAAATTATGTGTTCAAGAAAAAGTTGAAGAAATCATTTATCAAGGCTTCTATCAGCTACATTATTTTATAACTACTAATACTCAACAAAAAAAGCTGTTTTCTTTGTGGGTGAGGTGGTTTAAAAGCCCTATGCCAGGGACTTCCCTGGTGGCACAGTGGTTAAGAATCCGCCTGCCAATGCAGGGGGTTCAAGCCCTGGGCCAGGAAGATCCCACATGCCACGGAGCAACTAAGCCCGTGCACCACAACTAGTGAGCCTGCACTCTAGAGGCCACGAGCCACAACTACTGAAGCCCGCGGGCCTAGAGCCTGTACTCCACAAGGAGAAGCCACCGCAATGAGAAGCCCCCGCACCGCAACGAAGAGTAGCCTCTGCTCGCCACAACTAGAGAAAATCGACAGGCAGCAACAAAGACCCAAGGCAGCCAAAAATAAATTAATTAATTAATTAACTAAATTTTTTTTAAAAAGACCTATGCCAAGAAACTCTTCAGAAATCAAAAGGTGTAGGAACTTTCATTTCTGAAGAGTAGGTCTAGTCAAGAAAACATAATTTGACAACTTTATTTTCTGAGATTACCAAAAAAATATTAGAACTTGAGTGTTGCACATGGCACAAAATACATACTCAATAAGTATCAGTTAAATAAAGCAACAAAGGCCAAAATAATAGGGAAAGTTCAATCAATTTAAGAAGGGTATTGTTCCTACAATACATGAGATGTCCAAAGTCCAGACAGGGAAGAGTAAAAACGGACTCACTGAAAAAGATGAAGCTGCCTGGTAGGTCATTCTGCATGGTTGAATAAATGAATGAATGTTTGATGATAAACATAAAATAATCATGCAAAGAAAATTCATGTTAGATGCTACAAAACTGGAAAAAGGGTTCTGCCTCCAAAGAAAAATTCAATCTTTACCAAGTTCAGATTAATATAATAAAATTTCAACAGCTATCAATAAGCAATTATGGAACTCAACAGAAAAAAGGTGACGGGGGAATATGTCCGTTGACTATGTTCTTTTAGGTTTTGGGCTCCAAGATACTTGGCTGTCCTAACTCTGAGAGGGCATGACTACCTGCCTACTTTCTTGACTCTTCCTCTTTGTTCTTTACCCTTTTATCATTATATCAGTTTCAACTTGCATCTGTGTGCAAATGATTTCCAAACTGTTATCTTTAATTATGAGCTCAGTTTCATATCTCCAATAGTCTACAGATCATGTCTTTGTGGTTGTCCTACTATCCCCTCAAACACAACAAATATAAAACTGAATTTATCAAAAAAAAAGAGTTCTTTTAAAAAACAAAAAATAAAAACGAACAACAACAACAAAAAACTGAATTTATCTGTAGCCAATTCTTCCCAAGCGATTTCCAAACCTTACTTGTTTTCACCAGTCTCCCTATAACCCAGGCTTAAAATTTTTAGTCATCTAACTATTCTTCTTGGTTGCCCCTTTTCCCCAACCCTGCCAATCAAATTCCATCAATTCTCCTTCCCCATTCTAATGCCCCAATTTTGAGCTTCAGTCATTTCTGGACTATTAAAATAATTTTTTAAAAAACTTCAAATCTCACCCCATCTCCAGTCTCTTTCCACACAACCCATCCTGCACACAACTACCACATTCATCTTCATTCACCCTAGCACAGCCCTGTTTATAAATATTTAATAGCCACAACATACTGAATAATCTAAACTCCTTAGCCTAGCAATCAAATCCTCCACACTCTAACCCCAATCTATCCTTCCAACTTTATCTTCTGTTCCCCTAGCATGTGCTAGCCCGTCATGTTTCCACCCTCTATTCACGTTTTCTTCCACTCCCCCTTTGACTACCCTCTATCTAAATCCTATCCATCCAGCATACAGCATACTGTGGCTCTCTCAACTCACAGAGTTCTTCCTTTCAATATCCAAGAGTATTTATTACCTATACCAATCATTTGAAACATCACATATTTTCTCAATCTGTGAAGTGTTTTGCTTTATTTTTGTGTATGTGTGTGAGATGAGGACTTGTTTTTCTAAATAGATTGGACTTTCAAGGAAAGAATTCATGACTCACATTTCCTTATATCCTCCACATTTCAATAAATTTGTGAGGTTCCCACCAAATGAAGCTACGGCAAGAGGCTAGAAGACAACTAAAACCAACCAAAAAAATTCCTACTAATCCCTCCCTGTAACACTGCTTCATGGAATAAGGAGATCAAAAAGCAAAGTAAAATCAAGAGATATACAAAAATTGGATAAATATTAAAAGAAGAATTAGACTTCTTAAAAGTTATAGAAATCCTTCCTAGAAAGATAAGTTCTAATTCCTTCTCTTATTCAATAAAATGTTTTCAATTGTATTAAGCATCAACCCTCTTTTTTGTTTCTCTATATGAAGGGCATCCATAATGTGGGTGTGACATTTCAAATATACAACCCACAACTCTTATTTCACAGTCAAGGATGCTTAGAGTAATTTAGAAAGCTTTGGGGAGAAACTTTCTTGTAGACCCATATGTGTTAAAAAATATATACACAGGTATTTAGAGTAACTGAAATGTATGTTAATTTTAAATGATCTACATCATTTTCCTGATTCAAGATGAGATTTTAAAATTGTATTATTTCTCTGAATGGCATTATTCAATTCACTTAATTTTAATCCCAAATACTGTGGACATCTAACATTAATTCTCTGAGAAGGTTGTAAATTACTATCCATATACATATTCCTTGAAACTTTTAAGATAACGTGGTTTTGTCTGGGCGAAAATAGGATTATTACATAACTTTTGGCTGTTCAGTAAAGGAAAAACTTGCTTACAAATAGTTTGCAACTATTAGTATTAGGAGATTTTGAAAAAACTTAAGAACTCCAGTTATCTACAGATACTTATTCATGCTATCAACCACTGAAGAATTTTTAAAATAGTGTTTCGGACTTTCATATCATAAAAACTTCTTCAGAATGTTTCAAAAGTTATAATGTTAAGCACAACACCACCAAAAAAGGCAATTATGACAAAATATCTGTGCAGTACTTTTGTAATCAACAATATTGTAAAAGATGTTAATATCGTGATGACCTACCATCAGATATCTTGGATTTTTAAACTTTAATAGTCCAGCAAAAAGTTCCTCAGACTCAAATCACCTATGACATTTTGGCTCAAAAATCACTTCCTCAATATCGATTCTACATTGTCACAAGTCTAAAAATTAAACCCTTAAGGAGATAAACAGCTGTAAATGGAAGCAGTCTTTTCAAACTTTACTGTCAAACCGATAGGAAGGATTAATATTACTAAGGTCGCCATTTAACAAACTATATACGTAGTAATGACTTTGACGTGGTAACTTTTTATATGATCGCCTGCAACAGAGGTTTATAAGTATCTTTTGTTTAACGATAAACTGAGTCAGAGCTAAAAGTTCAGAGAGTGCAGAGCCAGTCCAATGATAAATAGGTCTGCGGCATGAGCTTTCAATGGTACTCCAAGACTCTTCAGGAAAAACACCAGATTCTGGTGTTTTCCAAGATGATGCACACCTGAAACTTTCTTTTGCAGATAATCAGACTGAAAGCAAGAGGAAGGAAATAAATACAGAACCTCCGGCAAGCAAAAGAGAACTGTGCCACTCACCAGCAAACAATCTGAATTCACTTCCGATTTGGGATCCCGCAGCAGGTTGTCGATTTTTTCAAACCGAGTCTCAAAACTGTCCCCAGTCGACATGTTGCTGCTACTGTGACAATACCCTCGTACCAGCGCCAGTAGCGGAAAGCAATTTCAACCAACTTCCTCCGGCGGTGGGTTCGCGGCCGCGGGGCGGAGGAGCCGGAACCCCAGGGTCACCAGGTGCGCCCGGTTCCCCCTCCTCCCCCTCACTGAGGGGATCTCCGCTCTCCAGACCCCGGGCCGGGGGCGACGGCGACCCACAGCCGCTCGGACGCCCGAAGTCGCATCCCACCCGGCAGCCCCTCACGACAGCCGACAGCGCCGTCGCCACCAGCCTCGTCGCTCCGGCGAAGTGCTTCAGCCTAGCGGGCCCCGGCCGCTTTCGCCATGGAGGGCTCCCGGTCCCGAGATGGGCAGGAGGGGGGAGAGAAAGAAAAGCAGGGTGGAGACTCCTCCGGGCAGCAGGGGAGGGAGAAGAGGAAAGGCGAAAGCGAAGGGCGGGTGCGGAGCTGTGCCAGCTGCCGCCGCCGGCGCTCGGGCCCGGGCCGGGCCCGCTCCTCTCTGAGGCGCTGGAGACGGTCTAGCCCTGCATCCCCGGATCCACTTGGCCCGGTCCGACGCACCGATCCGCCTCGACCCAAGAGCTGGTCCCCGCGGGATAGCCTCAGTCTCCCATTTTGTCCCGACGCTGACGGGGCTGCTGCTGCGGTGTCCGGCGGGGCAGGGCGAGGTCGGTGCCCGATGGAGACTTGGGAGAGGACGGGCTGGAGAGGGGGCGGTGAGGGAGACGAGAGTCCGGTCCCGGCGGCTGCGGCTGGGGGAGCTTCTGGGAGGCGCTGTGGCCCGGGCTGGCGAAAGGGCGAGTCGCGCGGCGAGTGCTTGGGGGGTGGGGCGAGGGGGGCCGTGAGGGACTAATATGTCCGCCTTCCTGTTCAAACAAACGGAGACCGCCGGCGCCGACTGCGCATGCGGGGCGCGGACATTCGGAAGGGGAACCGGGCCCGCGCCGCGCGCGCGCGCGCACTCTGACGCCTCCGCAGGGCCAGGCTGGGCCGGGCGGGGCGGAAGGCGGGGCGCCCCCGGGGCCTCGCAGGCTGCCTGGGAAGGCTGGCAGCGGGGAGGAGCTGACTGGGCGCGGCGGGCGGCACCGCCCTCGCTCCTGCAGGCGTTGAGCAGCTAAGCCGTCTCGGGAAGCGGCTGTGGGTGTCCACGCGGAGTAGGACCTCTCGCTGCCTCCGGTGGCGTCCTGGCCGCTGCCCCAGCTCTGCTTCCTCTGGGCTGCAGCCATCAGAATTCTAGCGAGAAAGGGTGCTTGTTATTGTTATTTTGGAGATAGGTTTTTTTGTTTTGTTTTTTAAAGGCAAGATGCCTTTTCGCCGGCAGGGACCAGCGTTTTAGCACCAGCGGAGTCTGGTCTTCAGTAGTGCTTCATCGTCGGCCCTCCGTGAACCCCACGTCGTTTAACCCGTCTTTGCTTCCATGGGAAAATTACGAAGCAGTGCAGTACATGACCCTCCTAAAGCGAGCGTGTGTGTCAGGGGAGCTTTAAACTATTGACTCCGGAAGATATGGTCAATAGAAGTCAAGCTCAATTTAGTTTAAAAAAAAAAGAAAAGAATCTCAGGAAAGAAATCAATATTTTTTAAGTTATTCATACTAGCTCTCTCACACGATTAACACTCCCACTATAGTTCTCTTCTTGATGTGTAATCCTGCCATTTCGATTTCAAAACATTCAGTGAAACTTAGAATGTGATTTTACCAGACTAAAGTAGAACATGAAAGTAATGGCCATTTCCTCCTAATTCAATTGCTTCATTGACTGTAGTGTGAGAGAGGGTGAGACGTGTTATCCAATCTGCTGATAAAGTAATGTTCGTCACTGCTTTCAGCAGGACATCTACCTTAATTCATTTCTAATCAATCTTCAGGTTTGCTCATAGGTCAAATAAAGGATTGCTAATAATAGAAAATGTGGATGTTTTGCCCCACACTGGAGAATGCTACAGATGAACCAATTGTCTATATAAAAAGCACTGTACAGCATCTGAACAGTCCACCAACTTTCTGTTGTGAGTCAGAGGTTAGGAAAATGTTCTGTTGTTTGAAAAATGTGCATTCTGTTTTCATTGTGTTAGATGCAAGAAATATTTAGATGTAAAATCCACTGTATAAATCAAGATAGGAAGTAAATCTTCACAAAAATCGTATCCGACGAGAACTAGACAAAATTCAGGTATTTCATTAAATGCTTTTGCAGTGACTTTTCCTGGCTCCAGTATTTTAAGCCAGTCATGTGAATTAAACTTATTTTTAAGCATAGGGCTTAAAATAAATCTGGCAGTTGCCCTAAAATAAATGTCCTAAACCATGCTTGTCCTTTTTTATTACCATTTTTAGGTAGTCTTAGGAATTTTGTTGTTTCTCAGAGAACTGTGAGCATTTTGCTGCTTTCCACTTGGACACTTAAAAAAATGCAGGTAGCTAAGACAATAATTGAGTGGCACTTATAAATGTAAGTGGGACTGAAAGCCCATCTGGCAAAGCTACTAGAAGTATAGGTGTGGCCTATATATTTTACTGATCTACAAGGCTAATCTGATGATTGTAACCCCCCACTATCTTTTACCATAAGATAGCTGGACTCTGTATCAATGTTTTTGTTTTTTAAAAGTCCTCACCTGTAATGGAGTAGAATCATATGACATTAAAGTTCCTTTCCAACTTTAAAACTCTATTGTCTAATTGTTACTAGTCTCTTTAAAAGCATTGTGGATATTTGAGATCACCCTTAAAGTATATATTAGAATCCTAAGTACAATTGCAAACTACTGATACCATGGATAAATATAGTAAGAATATGACATTAAATATACATACTGAGCGCTTACCATGTGTTAGGCACTATGCCATATATAATATCTCATTAAAACTTCAAAAATACTCTGCTATAGTTATACCTACATTGTAGATGGGGAAACTGAGGTGCAGAAAGATACATTAGTTGCTCAAGGTCATGACAGACCCACGTTGGAACAGAGGCTGTCTGACTCCAGAATCCCAACTCTTACCTGCTGAGTATGCTAACAATATCCAATCCTAATACAGTAACAAGTAGTAGTATTTCACAACTGTATTATTTACATCCCATAGATTTAAATGATTCCATATAAAAAAGGAAATTATAAAATTTACAATGTGAGCAATATGATTACAGTCCCTAGGGAAAGATGTGAAATGATTGTAGTAAGGTGTGAATAAAAAGGATCTTGGTAGTATTCGATAACAGTGGCTTGAATAGAGGTTCCCAAACACTGGGTCCAAGAACCAGTGGTCGTCCTTGGTGGAGTTGCTCATAAAGGAAGCTGTTCTACTTTAAGACTGTCTTTCAATCTGAAATTCTCTTGACTACTTTTTAAAAAAACTAAATGTATTTTCCTTTAAGAAGCAAGAGTAATAGTAAATGGTACAGCTTTTTTAATGTTTTTCACCTGGAAATTTAAAATTACAAATTTGGCAACTTAAGCAAATATATAGATTAAATTAGTTATATGTTAATTTTTCTGGTTTTTGGAATTCAAACATCTGGAAGTGTTTAATTTATATGAGATTCATGCTAGGACCTAATGAAGAGACTGCGGTGCTGAAAGAATTTGAATGAGGCATATTTGGGAGAGATCATGGAAAAAGTAGAAAGATTTGGGTATAGACTTGTGTATAGTGAAAGACAATTAAGTTGAGCGTTCCTTTGCTTTCAGTTATTTCGTAGGAAATTGATTCTGTTTAACTTTATGGAATTCTTTCGTAAACATTGATGTAGTAGCTAGCCTCGAAGGATGGTCCCCAAAGAACCCTGTCTTCCAGTATTCATGCCCTCCTGGAGTACCCTCCCACACTGAATCTGGTCTGGGGCCTTATGACCTGCTTTAACCAATAAAATGCAGCAAAAATGGCACTGTGCCAGTAACAAGCCTAAACTTTGTGAGTTTGCCTGGCAACTAAGCATTTAGTGCTCTGGTAAGCCCAACTAAACTGAGATCACCATGGTGTGAGGAAACCCAAGCTAACTAAACACAAGAAGAAATCAGATGGAGGATGACTGAGGAATCCAGCAAACCTTGAGAACAGAGACTCCAGACTTATGACCCACATCAAGCCATTCCAGCAGTCCCCAGACATTTGAAACGCGCCAGATGACACCACAGGGAACAGAGACAAGCTAATCCCTCCAATCACTGCCCACACATCAGAATCATGAACATATAATAAAATGGTTGTTACTTAGAGCTTCTAAATTTTGGGGTAGTTTTTCAACATTAAATAACCAAAACGGTTGGATTTCAGGGAAAAAAAATATTCATAGCTAAATGTGTATATAGACATCTATTAAGAGTACCTTTTATACTTGTTTTATATCACCACTATACAAGGAAGTGGTCCACAATGAAGTGTTGTAAAGGAATGACAAATTAACTCATGTTTATTGTCTTTACTTCAACAAACCTTTGTACAAAAGAAATGTAAAAGCTTTTTGATCAAATTAAAGAATGCTTCCAGATTTTAAAAAATATTATAAAGTTACCATATTCCCATATAAACACATTTTCACATATATTTTTACATTTTCTCAATGCATAGTCACATCTATTCTATCTTAAAAATGCACCAAAAATTCAGGTACACGCTGTAAGTTACATATCAATTGTAATTTGGTGCCATAAATTGCATGTAATTTCAAAAATGCATACCACAACATATATACACTACCAAATGTAAAATAGATACCTAGTGGAAAGCAGCCGCATAGCACAGGGAGATCAGCTCGGTGCTTTGTGACCACCTAGAGGGGTGGGATAGGGAGGGTGGGAGGGAGACGCAAGAGGGAGGAGATATGGGGATATATGTATATGTATAGCTGATTCACTTTGTTATACAGCAGAAACTAACACACCATTGTAAAGCAATTATACTCCAATAAAGATGTTAAAGAAATTTTTTAAAAAATGCATACCACAAATGTGTTAAGAAGGTTATGTGGCTAAGTTCCTACAGAAACTGTAGTTAACATTTCCAAGAAAGTATGATTCTTATTATGTTTCATATAACTTTCAAAAAGGGCATTACTTTATTTATTTTTTTAGTGTGGAACAACTTCACTTGATTCTGAACAACTTTAGTAAACAAAAAGTTGTGAAAATTTAGGTTCAGTTCTGTTTTAAGAGATTGGTTTTATATGATGAATATTTACCCTCAAGTAGTTTATATGTACATATTTTTCTAGATTTGTGAAGTGAATCAGGAAGAATATGTTCCATTACCTAAGAGTGCTCTTGAGATGAGCCAAGCTCTTTTTTTCTTTCCACAGGATATTCAGGCTTGGGAGTCAATGTAGTTTGACATGTTTACATCTACTACAGCCTAGGTGGTGCCTGGGCAGTTGGGGATGTGACATCTATCAAGATTACTGCAAGGAAAAGTGTAGGACCAGCCGTGAGCACAGGGTGCCCTTAAGGGCTTCTCCTGACTCACCCTGGAATGCCTTCCTCTAACATCTGTTTTTTATTTCTTAGAAGCTGCTATTCCATTCAACTGCAAAAATACTTGCATTGACCCTAGAAACAGAATGGAAAAATAGAAGGAAACAGATTTCTGTAAAACAGTTACTTCCCTGCTCTATGTTATTGCCATCTTGGGGACCCTTCTGTTCCCACACTCACAAGCCCAAGCATGTAAATGTCTGATGTTATAATTCATTCCAAGGGTGGAGACTGTTAGGTTTGTGGAACCCCTGAGATGGTGCATGCATGACCATAGTAAGAGAGGAAAGCCCAGATCAAGGAGATAATAACAGATATACATAGTTGGTCACATACTCTTTTTCAGTTTTTGCAAGAGCCTCCTGTCCAAATTTCCCCCTCCCACCCAGCAGCCCCCCACTGAGTCCCAATTGTGTGTTTTCTAGCCCATTGCTTTTTAGGTACTTACATCTTCCTCTTTAGGGCTGTTACATTAGTGAATTGCCTTTTTTGGCAGTAACGGACTCTCGCTCAATATCTAATTCCCTTTTTTTTTTCATAACGACTTTTATCACTCATCTCTGTCTCAACTTTAAGACTTCCATGCCGGGATATGGGGATATATATATACATATAGCTGATTCACTTTGTTATACAGCAGAAACTAACACAGCACTGTAAAGCAATTACACTCCAATAAAGATGTTAAAAAAAAAAAAAAAGACTTCCATGCCAAACACGTGGAAACAGAAAAATGTGTATCTGACATTTCACCATTTCCCCCTCCCTTTCATCATTCAAAGACCTCCTAAAATATAACATCTTCCCTAAAATCCCTGTAACTTGAAGAGAGGCACTGATTCCTCATGTTCACCCATCAGCATATAAATATCACCCATATACACTCTATATATTCTTTCTTAATAACCAAGACCCTTTATAAACCTTACTCCTTTTTATTTGCAGACAGTGTTAGTGCTCTGCTAGTTGAATTTATACATATGCTCTTGTTTATGTGTTCTTGTCATTGCTGCTTCATGCATTCCCTAAGGCATAGGCTAGGACTTTTAAAGCAGTAATCATGTTTTTCTTTCATTATAAAAATAGTACACGCTTATTTTTAAGATTTTGGGAAATATGGAAAAGTAAGAGAACAAAATTCACTCATATTCCCACCACTCAATTACCATCACTATTGACAATTTTGGAGATTTTCTTTTAATCATTATTTGTCCCCTGCAAAGGTTTGTTTGTTTTGTATGCTGTATGTGCAATTCTTATATACTGTTTTTTTTTTCCAGCTTACATAATGGTTTGTATAGGCATAATTAAGCATAACTTTTTATACCTGCATAATATTCCATTCCAGAAATTTACCATACTTTATTTAACCATTACTATAAATAGTGCTACTATAAACATCCTTGTGCATGGTTTTTTCTTTTCTTTCTTTTTTTTGATTTTTTTCCCTTTAAAAAATTTTTTAATTTTATATTAGAGTACAGTTGATAAACATTTTTTGGATTTTTTTCTCTTTAAAAATTTTTAAAATTTTATATTATAAAGTTTTTTCTTAATTGAGAATTATTTCCTTAGAAATGCTTCTCAGGGACTTCCCTGGTGGCGCAGTGGTTAAGAATCCGCCTACCATTGCCTGGGATATGGGTTCAACCCCTAGTCTGGGAAGATCCCCCATGCCGTGGAGCAACTAAGCCAGTGCACCACAACTACTGAGCCTGTGCTCTAGAGCCCATGAGCCACAACTAATGAGCCTGTGTGCCACAACTAATGAAGCCCGCGCACCTAGAGCCCATGCTCTGCAACAAGAGAAGCCACTGCAATGAGAAGCCCGCACACCGCAACGAAGAGTAGCCCCTACTCGCTGCAACTAGAGAAAGCCCGCCCGCAGCAACGAAGACCCAACGCAGCCAAAACAAAACAAAAAAAGAAATGGTTCTTAGAAATGGGCCAAAGCATTTTAAACACTTTTGATATATTTTGCCAAATTGTTTTTCAAATAGCAATGCAAGTTTACACTCCGGCTATTTATGTTTATGTCCCTTTTTTTTTTTTTTTTTTGCGGTACGCGGGCCTCTCACTGTTGTGGCCTCTCCCATTGCGGAGCACAGGCTCCGGACGCGCAGGCTCAGCGGCCATGGCTCACGGGCCCAGCCGCTCCGCGGCATGTGGGATCTTCCTGGACAGGGGCACGAACCCGTGTTCCCTGCATCGGCAGGCAGACTCTCAACCACTGCGCCACCAGGGAAGCCCTATGTCCCTTTTTATCATCCTCCCCCTGGCATTGGATGTGTCGTTATTAACATCTTAGCTCATTGTTGTATTAATTTGCATATCTTTGATTACTACAAGGTTGAATACTTTGCCATATGTTGTTAATTAGCTGTTTTTCTTTTTCTATGAATTAATTTGTGATTTGTGCCTATCCATCAATGGGGCCTTAGGATTTTTCTTATTGATTTTTATGAGCATAAATCTGAATATATATGTATGTATGTGTATATATGTAGGTATGCATATATATATGTATGTCTTAAGGATATTTTTATTCTAGAATTGAAAAATTTTACCAATTTATTGTTTATTTAAACATTTTGAATGTATTTTGTCAATTAAAATATATACTTTAAAAAATTCTGTTAAATCCATGATATTTTAAAGGAATTTATTTTATTATTTTTAATTTAGAAAGTCCTCCCACCTTCCAAAAGGTTGATATATATTTCTATTTTCTTTTGTCTCTTTTCCCCACCCTCACCATGGCTTGCTTTCTGTATATTTTTTTTAATTCCAACTGAAATGCATTTAGGCAAGAGCAGAAAGTCTAGCTGGGAGTCAAGAGACACTGAAACCAGAGTTGAAAAGCTCTGATGAACCATTGATACTCGCTCAGACTTTCCAGGCCTAAATGATTCTCATCTCTGCTTCTTGGTGGTTTACTTTATTCTTTCCCTATGTCCATGAACTGACTTCTTCCTACTTCTCCCTGCACATAAGCCAAATATAGCAACTTCTGCATCATACACTTAATTACAGTGAATTTAAGTACTAAGAGAGGATAAGTATCTCTTGTTCCAATCCATATTCTGTAAATTTTACTTAATTTTTGAACAGTTAATACATACTCTGACATATAAATCCAACAGATACAATGTGGTATTCAATGAAAAGTAATTCTTCCTCTCACCTCTGTCCATAAGCTACTTATTCCTTAACACAAAAGGCAATGGCTGTTCAGTTTCTTATATTCTTTCGGTAAGTACGCAATCATCCACATTTGTTACATAGACTTTTCTCAACCATGCTTTTTCTTCCCCTATCTTAACAATATATCTTGAAGATCGTTCTGTATCAGTAAATATAGAACTGTCTCATTCTTTTTAACACCTACCAAGTAGTTCACTTTTTGCATTCATAGCAATTTATTTAACCAATACCCTACTAAAGGACATCTTAGTTGGTTCCAATCTTTTCCTGTTATAAACAATGCTGCAATGAATAGCTTTGTGCTTAAGTCCCTCCTGAGTTATTTATTTTGATTCTTTTCTTTGTTAAGTGGTTCTTCATTCAATATTTTTTTTATAGGAAGTGCTCATAGGAAAATGGTTTTCATTCTTTCTTTTTAAAAAGTTTCTACTGGGCTTCCCTGGTGGCGCAGTGGTTGGGAGTCCGCCTGCCGAGGCAGGGGACGCGGGGTCGTGCCCCGGTCCGGGAGGATCCCGCATGCCGCGGGGCGGCTGGGCCCGTGGGCTATTGGCCGCTGAGCCTGCGCGTCCGGAGCCTGTGCTCCATGACGGGAGAGGCTGCAGCGGTGAGAGGCCCGCGTACCGCAAAAAAAAAAAAAAAAAAAATTTCTACTTAGTCAATGTCTTTGCTTTCTATAATTTTCTATATAAACTTCAGGCTATTTTTCCTTTTGTTTCTGCAGTGATTTGGATTTTGGAATAAAGAATTCTTGTTGTTAGTCTACTAATAGTTACCTTTAAACACAATGTTAAATATACATTTTTATGACTATAAATTTAAGCATAAAACTATAACTTTTGAAAACTTTCTTTTTAAATGAGAAATACAAATGGGCACCTTTTCTTTCTCTCCTTTTTTTTTTAAAAAAAAAAAACAAACTTTTTTTGTTTTTTTATCTTTCTCTCCTTTTTTTTTTTTTTTAAAAAAAAAAAACAAAAAAACACTATAGGGCTTCCCTGGTGGCGCAGTGGTTGAGAGTCCGCCTGCCGATGCAGGGGACACGTGTTCGTGCCCCGGTCCGGGAAGATCCCACATGCCACGGAGCGGCTGGGCCCGTGAGCCATGGCCGCTGAGCCTGCGCGTCCAGAGCCTGTGCCCCGCAACGGGAGAGGCCGCAACAGTGAGAGGCCCGCGTACCGCAAAAACAAAACAAAACAAAACACCATAATCTTTTCTTTCAAGTTTTACAATATTATCTTCAAGTTTGTAACTAAATTATAACTAACATTTAGATTTACTTCTGTATTTTTAACTTCCATATTTGCTTCCAGTCCTTGTAAAGAATTTGTTTTCTTGCACTTTAATTTTTACTCATTTTTGAGTGGTCTAAAGTAAAACCTTAAATTATTTTATTTTTTTCTTCCAGTTCTATTGACATGAAGTTGACATACAGCACTGTATAAGTTTATCTGTATAACTACAGATAATGATTTGATTTATGTACATCATGAAATGATGACCACAATAAATTAGGAGAACACATGTTATCTCATATAGATACAAAGTTAAAGACACAGAAAAAAATTTTTTTTCCTGTGAACTCTCAGGATTTACTCTCTTAACAACTTTTTTTTTTAGATTTTTTTTGATGTGGACCATTTTTAAAGTCTTTATTGAATTCGTTACAATATTGCATCTGTTTTATGTTTTGGTTTTTTAACCAGGAGGCAGGTGGGATCTTAATTCCCTGACCAGGGATTGAACCTGCACCTCCCACATTGGAAGGCGAAGTTTTAACCACTGGGCCGCCAGGGAAGTCCCAAATATTTATTTATTTATTTATTTGGCTGTGCCAGGTCTTAGTTGCCACACTCGGGATCTTCGTTGCCACGTGTGGGATCTTTTTTTTGGTTGCGGCTTGCAAACTCTTAGTTGCGGCATGTGGGATCTAGTTCCCTGACCAGGGATCTAACCCGGGGCCCCTGCATTGGGAGTGCAGAGTCTTAGCCACCGGACCACCAGGGAAATCCCAACAACTTTCAAATATAACATACAGCAGTGTTAATTATATTTATAATGGTGCACATTACATCCCCAGTACTTATTATCTTATAACTGGAAATGTGTACCTTTTGAATGACTTCATTCAGTTCCCACCTGCCTCACCCCCTGCCTCTGGTAACCACAAATCTGGTCTCTTTTTCTATGAGTTAGTTGGTTGGTTGGTTGATTTTTGAAGTATAATTGACCTACAGCACTATGTTAGTTTCCGTTACAGAACATAGTGATTCAATATTTCTATTCATTTCCAACTGATCACCATGATAAATCTAGTTATAAAATGACACCATACAAAGATATTACATAGTTATTGACTATATTCCCCACACTGTCTGTTTCATACCTGTGACACGTTTAAAACTTTAAATAATTTTAAAATGAAGGATCCTTAGGTGAGATCTAGCACATCTTTAAGCATGTCTGTTGTCTTCAGACATCAATGACAACATGGATAGATACAGTTTTTTGGTTCGTAAATCTTTGCCCTAAAATTCTTTAAGTGTACTCCACTATCTGTTTTTAGACTTAGTGCTACTGAAGAAAAGTAAAAGACCAACCTGTGTTTTGCTACTTTATATTCAACATTTTCTTGCTTAACTCTTGCAGGATTCTTTGTGTATTTCTGAAATTCAAAAACTTCACTGGGATAACCCCAGGGGTGGATCTCTTATCATAAATTTTTTCTGGAAGAGGGAACTTCTGAAAAGACTAAGGTCTTCCTTCACCTCACTGAAATTTTCTTTTTTTTTTTTAACATCTTTATTGGGGTATAATTGCTTTACAATGGTGTGTTAGTTTCTGCTTTATAACAAAGTGAATCAGTTATACATATACATATATTCCCATATCTCTTCACTCTTGCGTCTCCCTCCCTCCCACCCTCCCTATCCCACTCCTCCAGGCGGTCACAAAGCACGGAGCCAATATCCCTGTGCCATGCGGCTGCTTCCCACTAGCTATCTACCTTACGTTTGTTAGTGTGTATATGTCCGTGACTCTCTCTCACCCTGTCACAGCTCACCCTTTCAAATTTTCTTATATATTAGTTTATTGCATATGCTTCATTTATCTCATCTTCTTTTGGAACATCTATTATCAATACCTAGGATCTCATCTTTGTCTTCCTTATCTCTATTTCTCTTTGTTCTTTTCTTCTACATTCTGGGAAAGCTTCTCAAGTTTGTCTTCTGAAACACTGATTTGATTTGCTGCCCTGAAGAGTCGGCTATATGTGACCTCCAGAATGGATTTTATTTGAGTTACTGCATTTTAAAATCTTGGTTTCCTTAAAGACTTTTCTACCCTGTTTTCTTTTCACCTTAATCTGTTTTCATTTCAGTTTAGCCTGCTCTTTCTATTCGTATTTCATAGGCATGAGTTTTTTATAAAAAAAAGATATAACTTAGATCTAGTAAAATGCACAGATCTTAAGTGTACAAGTCAGTGGAGTTTTATATATGTATACAACTGTGTGAACACCACCAAATCTATTATAGAACACTTTTAACACTCCCAAATAGTTCCTCATTTCCCCTCCCTATAAACACCTCACCAAGGTTAATCTATATTCTAATTTCTATCACCATAGATTAGTTCTTCATGTTTTAGAATTTCATAGAAATGAAACAATATACTATATAGTTTCTTGTGACTGACTTGTTCTTTTTATAGATTTGGGAGCATTTTGTGTGTGTGTGTGTGTGTGGTATGCGGGCCTCTCACTGTTGTGGCCTCTCTCGTTGCGGAGCACAGGCTCCGGACGCGCAGGCTCAGCGGCCATGGCTCACGGGCCCAGCCGCTCCGCGGCATGTGGGATCTTCCCGGATTGGGGCATGAACCCATGTCCCCTGCATCGGCAGGTGGACTCTCAACCACTGAACCACCAGGGAAGCCCTTGGGAGCATTTTTTAATTGTAGTAAATATATATATAACTTAAAATGTACCACTTTAACCATTTTTAAGTGTACAGAAAAGTGGTATTAAATATACTCACATTGTTGTACAACTATCACCACCATCCATCTCCAGAACTTCCCAGCTTCCCAAACTGAAATCCTGTACCCACTAAACACCAGCTTCCCATACCCCCTTCCCCCAGCCCCTGGCAACCACTATTCTACTTTTCATCTCTATGAATTTGGTACTATTCATAGTACTCTATGAATGAGGTACTATTTCAGGTACCTCAAATAAGTGGAATCATAGAATATCTATCTTTTTGTGTCTAGCTTATTTCACTTAGCATAACATCTTAAAGTTCATCCATCATGTAGCACGTGTAAGAATTTCCTTCCTTCTTAAGGCTAAATAGTATTCCATTGTACGTAAATACTTTTTGTTCATTTATTCATCCATTGATGGACGTGTAGATTTTTTAAAAACGGTCTTCCTAAAATTTCTTCCTGTTCCTGTAGTAAATCAGTATTCGATTAAGACTTTTTAAAATGTTCTTAAGAGATTATTTTCCTTGTCTTACACTGCAGAAATTTATTCCATAGTTCTCATTCCCCAACCCCCACCCCCATTTTCTCAACTTTGAATTGGGAGAAAAATATCTAGGACCAGAGTTTGTAAACAGATTAGATGCAGTGTTGTTATTTTGTTTCCTTATCATATAGCTTAGGTATTGATGGACTCTGCTTCTCTAATATTCTGTGATTTGATATGCACAGGCCTTATTCTAGTTTTTTTTTCTGCTTAGCAAGCATTTCTTTTGTGTAGTTCTTTTGAAATGAAGTAGAATCACTTCTCCATACTCTATTAGAAAGAGGATGTTTAACCTAGAGAATTTAACTGTATTTGCTCTTCCTTAAGGACGACTTTACCCCTCCCTGCAGCTTTCACTGTTTTTAGGGTTCCTCTAACTCTACCTCTACCTCTACCTGAAATTCTTTTTTTTCCATAATTGGTCAATTAAATTTTTGGGTTTTTACTAATTTTTTTTCTTCCAGCATTATTGAGATATAGTTGACATACAGCACTCTATAAGACTGAGGTATTACATCACCTGAAATTCTTTACCTTTGTGAAGACTACCTATCCCAAGGTCTCCACTCTCTTTATCTTAAGCCTTATTTTGTACTGGGGATTGTAGAAACTGAATTGGTTAAGAGGCGCTGTTAATGACAGGAAGGGGCACCCCGACCATTCAGACATCTGTTTCCACACAGTGAAGGCCATGGCTGCCTAGATTTCTCATTAGTGAAGCTCTGTGTTCCCAAACTATGGGCAGTCAGTGAAGGGAATCTAGAGGAGCCATGAGACAGAGTCCCTTCTACCTAATTTACAGATTTCCAGATTCAAAAGGTGCTGTGTGGGGAATTTCCTGGCAGTCCAGTGGTTAGGACTTCACTCTTTCACTGCTGAGGACACGGGTTCGATCCTTGGTCAGGAAACCAAGATGCCATAAGTGCACGGGGTGGCCAAACCAAAAAAAAAAAAAAAAAAGGTTGCTGTATGCCTCAGATATCAATTCTGTTTCTTAGTTTGGCACTAGTGAAAATTTAGTAATAGAAATACTTTCAGCATTCTCCTTTATGATTGACTTTTATCCTTTATTTCGAGAGTGATTGCACATTTTCATCTTTTTGTATTACTTTGTGAATATTTAATGGAAGGCTGGGAGATGAACTATTAAACACTGCTGTTATTCAGCCATCCCTAAAGTGTGGGTCCAAGGTTGTTTAACTTACTTTATATAATCCCCGTGTTATAAGACACCTAAGGAAGAGTCTCTTTCCCACTAGCTTGTTACCTTAAATGTAAGTATTAAAGTAATCTCTTTGTGTTAAGTACTTGCCATTCTCAGGAGCCTCATAAAAAGCAAATATTCTCCAAAGGGGTGAAACAGGTCAGTATCACCTTGGTTTGATAGCTTTAAGTCATCAAGCAACACGGGTTTACTCTGGCAATGAGGGAGTAAGGCACGTAAACTGGTAACAGCCCATGTTGCATTTTCCAGTATTCAGACAAGCACTTTAAATCAGAAGAGCAGAAACACTTTTACTGCTTTGAACTTCCCATAGTACCCCAGGCAATCCCAGAAAAGGCCTCAGTACTTCTTATCTAGAATACCTCAGCTGTTTTACAAGCCTCGATGAGAAGAATTGGAAAGCATCATCACAGACAGCTACTGCTGATCAACCCAGGCTCTTTACTGTAAACTAGTGGCTTCCTATTTTTGTTTTTATTTATTTTTACCAATGCTAATACTAGCTGTTATGACATCTTACAACACTGTCCAATAAGAACAACAGATAAAAGTGGGCTGCTGCAAGTGAAGCAGGGAGGAGTACCAGGGCATTCACCCTCTCCCCACTACTTTTGGCGGGGAAAGGGCTCCATGGAATGCCTAGAGCTCTGAGTAACATAATTTCTAAATCACTGTCCGAGACATCACTAAAGGGTGTTTGTCCAAACTACCCACAAAAGAAGAGTATGAGAAAGGGCATCAAGACATCTCGGCATAACTAGAATGCCTGAGTTCTGACTTTGTGTGTTATTTTAAGAATACACTTGATTGGTGTTGTCTATACTTAGCACTCTTACCCCTTCTATTCTAGGCAACTACTGAGGGAGTTCCATTGGACCGTGTGATCACCAAAGCCTTACTCTTCCTTATATTCATTTTACGTATCTTTACAAACATCCTTAAAAATCTTTTTCTTACATCTAATATCAGAATGTGACTTCCACTTCCGACCAAGTTAGAGTACATCCACTATGGCACATCTCTCCTGCTGATTACAGTGAAAACTATGGACAAAATACACAAAAATCGGGCTTCCCTGGTGGTGCAGTGGTTGAGAATCTGCCTGCCAATGCAGGGGATACGGGTTCGAGCCCTGGTCTGGGAAGATTCCACATGCCGCGGAGCAACTAGGCCCGTTAGCCACAATTACTGAGCCTGCGCGTCTGAAGCCTGTGCTCCACAACAAGAGAGGCCGCGATAGTGAGAGGCCTGTGCACCACGATGAAGAGTGGCCCCCAATTGCCGCAACTAGAGAAAGCCCTCGCACAGAAACGGAGACCCAACACAGCCATAAATAAATAAATAAATAAAATTAAAAAAAAAAACAAAACACAAAAATCTAAGGACTCTCAAAAGTAAATGGAATCAGGTGGATTGTGGACTGGAGTCAAAACTTGAAGGAGCAATTCATTTGAGAATGAGTTTTCTATTTTTTCCCCTCTTTTCTCCTGTGGCTTTGCCCCAAGTGCAGAACTGTTTGCCAGCAGCGATACAGGGGCTCTAAAACTCTAAAAGAAACCTTGCCTTTTTACACAGAAGAACTGGGAAAGGGGGCCTCTGTGGGGCAGAGAGTGTAGGAGGAATCCTGGAGAGAAGTGAGTTGGAGAAGAGGATATCTCAAAATTGTGTAAGAAACTAGACAGATCCCTAACTTACCCTTGAGCTGCATATGCATGGGACAGACCCAAAGCAGCCTAGCAAAACTTTGAGAACTGAATTACTATTTAGACCACCAACCAGGTCTCAGACTAACGTCTTAGAGATGTATGTGGTTGAACAAACCCAAAGCAGCATCAGCAAGGTTAGGAAACTGAACTGAGATTGGAACCACTGCCCACAGAAAGGGATTTTTTGGTTGCTGTTCTAACAATCCATTTATTATTTATGTATTATTTATGTATTCCTCCATAGAAACACCCCCCGCACTGATTATTTGGAGCGAGTCACAACCTGGGGCCTGGAGTCTGAAATCTAAGGTACCCTCCTCCCTCATTTTGTGGCTTAGGTGGGGGCATAGACCAGACAGAACTGGCGTCTCATTTTTATACTGCATAAGGGAAGGGGACCTAGGCACACCCTGGAGAGGTGATTGGCAGGCTGGAAGATAAATTCTCTGAATAGCAGCACTTTTACCTCAATACAGGGCTGGGAGTTGGCTGGGAGTGCTGTAGGGACAGGGGGAGGAATTAATTCGATGGAGGAGTTATTTGCAGGTTACAGAGAGAAATGAAGGGAGTACACTGACACAGGGCCAGGGTATCAGCAGGGTCAGTAGGTGCTGCTGTATGTCTTTATTATCTCAAGGGGAAAGTGACAGAGGCATCACAGCCAAAGAGGCCCTTAGCAATTAGGCCCAGTGCCCCTGCAATGATTCTGGAACGGTTTCCTCTCTCAACAAGGACAACAATGGAGGTGATCAGGTAGAGGATGGCCACTATGAGGGCTCACTCCAAGGCCAGTGAATGAATTGTATCTTGGTGTGCAGGTCACACATGTAGACGACAAAGAAGATAGAAGCAAAGATCAATTCAATCACAGACAGAGAGGAATATCCTGCTGTTGAGGCACTGAAGAGGGTCAGAATCACCAGGCGCAATATAATCTCAGCAAACAGGAGACTTCCCTTTTGGGTGCACAAGAAGTTGGTGCAGGTGGTCCAGCAGTGGGGGGCAGATGTGTGCTGGGAATCTGCCATGGTGGGGCTGGAGTCCCTGGGGGCAGGGAGGATCTGCTTGCAGGCTCGAGGCTGGTGCACACCCAGCTGTCTTGCCGGATCAAAGTGATTTTAAAAATTTGTAGGTTGAAGCTAACTGGTTCTGTCACCTGCTAAAACAGTAATAATGATAATAATAATGACTAACATCCTTTAGAGAATTTTAACAGGATCTGTATCTACACAATTTAATATTCAAAAAGTCCAGAATATAATCCAAAATTACTTGATAAGCAAAAGGCCAGGAAAACGTGACCAATTCTCAAAGGAAAAGAAAAATCAACAGATGCCAACCCCAAGGTGACACATATGCTGAAATTATAAGAGAAAGACTTTAAAGCAGATACTATAATAAGCTTCATGAGGCAAAGGTAAACATACATGAGACAAAATGAATGGAAAGATAGGAGGTCTTAGCAAAGAAAATAAATTATAAAAAATGAATAAAATAGTATTAAAATATACATTCTTTGAAATTTAAAATTTACTAATGAACTCAATAGCAGAATGAAGATGACATGGGGAAGAGTCAGTGAACTTGAAGACAGATTAACAGAAATTCTCCAATCTGAAAAACAAAGAGAAAAAAGATTAGAAAAACTGAATAGAACTTCAAGGAGACTATATGGGACTATATCAGAAGTCTAACGTTTGTAACAATTGAGTCCTATAAAGAAAATTGGTGCAGAAAAATATATTTGACGGAACAATGGCTGAAAACTTCCCCAAATTGGTGAAAGACATTAACTTGCAGATTCAAGAAATTCGCAGAACATAAAACAGAATAGACTCAAAGAAAACCACACCCAGACATATTATAATCAAACTACTGAAAACTAAATGTAAAGAAAAAAATCTTAAAAGCAGCTAAGGAAAAATGACACAACATATATAGGAGAAAAAAGATGTTAATAATGATGGACTTCTCCAGCTGCATAGCACAGGGAGATCAGCTTGGTGCTTTGTGACAACCTAGAAGGGTGGGATAGGGAGGTTGGGAGGGAGACGCAAGAGGGAGGAGATATGGGGATATATGTATACATATAGCTGATTCACTTTGTTATACAGCAGAAACTAACACAATATTGTAAAGCAATTATACTCCAATAAAGACGTTAAAAAAAAAAAATGATGGACTTCTCATTGGAAACTGTGGAAGCCAGAAGACAGTAGAACATCTTCAGAATGATAGGAAAAAACTTTCGACCAAGCATTCTAAATCCAATGAAAATATCCCCTAGGAGTGAAAGAGAAATAAAGATATTCTCAGATGAAGGTAAACTAAGAGAACATACAGCCAACTAAAACAAATGCTAAAGAAAGTTCTTCAGGCTGAGGGGAAATAATACCAGATGAAACCTGGAACTTCAGGAATCAAAGAAGAACAAAAACAGTAAAATCTGAGTAAATATAGAAAACTGGGGTTTTTTTTTCATGCATGTTCAATTAATACATATGACAAGTATAGTATAAAGGGAGGAGGTTAAGAGACTTATATGATTGTAAAACTTCTAAATATTAAATAGTAAAACATTACTCTAACTATACTCTGAAATGTTAAGTATTTCTGTTGTATTATTTAGAGCAGTAGTTCTCAACTTGGGCTGATTTTGCCCACCAGGAGACAACTGGCAATGTCTAAAGACAATTTTGACTGCCATAATTGGGGAAGAGGTGCAACTGGCATCTGGTGGGTAGAGATCAGAAATGCTTTTAAACATCCTACAATGCATGGGACAGCTGTCCAGAACAAATAATTATTTGGTCCAAAATAGAAATTGTACTGTGTTTGAGAAATTCTTCCCTAGAAAGACCAGAAAGAGAAAGGGAGAGGGAGGGAAGGAGGGAGGGAGGAGAGAGAGAAAGACAACACCAAAAAAGCAGTAGATAAAATAGAGTGGAATACTAAAACTATTCAAACTATCCAAAAGAATGCAGGAAATGGGGAGTAGGGAAACAAAAGAGCAAACAGAACAAAAACCACATAGCAAAATAATAGACCTAGATCTAACCACACCAATAACTACATTAAATGTAAATGGTCTAAATATACCAATTAAAAGATTGAAGTAATATTAAAATTTTAAAAAATCTACATGCTGCTCTCAAGAAACTCAGTTTAAACATAAAGACTTAGATAGATTAAAAGTAAGAGTATGGAAAAAAATATTCCACAGAAATAATAATCAAAAGGAAGCTGGAGTGGCTATTTTAGTATCAGACAAAGTAGACTTCAGAACAAGGAATGTTATTTAGGATAAAAAAAGGACATTAGAGATTTATAAAATGGTCACTTTACCAGAAGACATAACAATCTTAAATGAGTATGCACTTAATAACAAGGCTTTAAATAAAATACATGAAGCAAAAACAAACCTTGACAAATTTAAATAAATTAAAATAATACAAAGTATGTTAATGGACCATAATAAAATTATACTATTATAAAGCAACAGCAGAAAGATAGTTCTTTTTTAGTTTTGCATATGGATGTCAAATTGTTTGATAACCAGATGCTGAAAAACTATCCCTTCACCATTGAATTTCTTTAACAACTTTGTCAAAAATCAATCAATTGACCAATTTTGTATAAATCTACTTCTGGACTCTCTGTTCTATTCAATTGATCTATATGTTTATATTTACCAACACTACACTCTCCTGATAACTGTAGCCTTATAATAAGTATAAATCAAGTCATATAAATTTTCTTATATGTCAAAGTTGTTTTGGCTATTGTACAGCCTTTGTTTATCCATAGAAATTTTAGAATCATCTTGCTAATTTCTACAAAATACAGTACTGAGATTACGATGAGATTACATTAAATCTGTAGATCAGTGTGGGGAGAATTGACATTCTAATAATATTAAGCCTTCCAATCCATGAATACAGTATGCTTTCCATTTATTTGGATCTTTTATTTCTTACATCAATAGCTTATAATTTTTAACATGTATATTATATACCAAAATATATCATATTTTTACACTATTGTAAATAGTACTCTTTTCAAATTTCAATTTCTAATAGTTTATGTTACTTTATAGAAACACAATGAATGTTTGTACATTGACTTTGAATCCTATGACTTTCCTAAATTCACTTATTAGTCCCAGTAGCTGTTTTATACATTCTTTGGGATATTCTGTCTGTTGATAGCCAATAGAGACAGATTTCTTTCTTTCTTTTCAATCTACATTTACTTTATTTATTTATCTTGTCTTACTGCACTGGCTTCACCCTCCAGAACAGTATCGGATAGAAGCAATAAGGGTGGACATCCTTCCCTTTTACCTATCATATGGGAACATTCAGTCTTTCACCATTATGTTAGTTACAGGTACCCTCTATTAAAACGGGGATTTTTTTTTCTATTCTTGGCTTGATAAGCTTTTTAAAAATTCAAGTATGGACGTTTTTTCTGCATCTGTTGAGATAATTGTGTGGTTTTTCTCTTTTATTCTGTTGATATGATAAATTACATAGATTGTTAAATGTTAAACCAACATTCCACTCCTTGGATAAACCCCCAATTTACCATGAAATATTATTATTTTTATATATTGATGGATTCAGTTTACTAACTTTTTTTTTTTTTTTTTTGCGGTACGTGGGTCTCTCACTGCCGTGGCCTCTCCCGTTGTGGAGCACAGGCTCCGGACGTGCAGGTCCAGCAGCAATGGCTCACGGGCCGAGCCGCTCTGTAGCATGTGGGATCTTCCCAGACTGGGGCACGAACCCGTGTCCCCTGCATCGGCAGGCGGACTCTCAACCACTGCACCACCAGGGAAGCCCAAATTTACTAACTTCTTTTTAAGGTTTTTTGTGTGTATGTTTATATTTTCTCCCTCCCTCTTTCTCTCCCTTTTTCTTTCTTTTTCTTCTTTGTTTCACTATCATGGTAATGCTAGCCTCATACAACAAGTTGGGAAAGGTTCCTTCCCTTACCATTTTGTCATAGAGTTTGTGTAGAATTGTTATAATATCTTTAAATGTTTGGTATAACTCACTAGTGAAACCTAGAGTATTCTTTGTTGGAAGTTTTAAGCTATAAATTCAGTAGTTTTAAGCTATTATCAGTAGATAATCAGGTTATCTATTTCTTCCTGAGGGAGCTTTGCTAATTTGTGTCTTTTAAAGGATTGTCTATTTCATCTAACTTTTAAATTTCTGAGAATCAATTTTTTTCATCATAATCTATTGTCCTTGTAATGTATATAGTGTCTCTAGTGATGTACCGTCTTTCGATCCTGAGATTGGCAATTTACATGATCTCTTTTTTCTTGGTCAGTTTGGCTAGAGATTTATAAAATTTACTAATCTTTTCAACATATCAGCTTTTGCTTTCATTGGTTTCTCTATTAGCTTTCTGTTTTCAAATTTATTGGTTTTCATTCTTATCTTTATTTCCATCCTTCTACTTGATTTGCATTAAATTTGTTCCCTTTTTCTAGATTCTTAAACTGAAAGCTTAGGCTACTGATTTTAAACTCTTGTTCTTTTCTAGTATAAGCATTCAGTTCTATAAATTTTCTTCTGGCTACATTTCACAAATTTTTATATGTTGTATTTTTATTCAGTTCAAAATATTTTCTAATTTCCCTTGAAATTTCCTCTTTGGCAAGTGGTTCATTTAGAAGTATGTTGTCTAATTTTCAAATATTTTCCTGATTTTTTAAATTGTTTTCTCATTTGATTCTGTTCTGGTCAGATTATATACTGATATATGTGTGGGTTTTTTTCCCCAACTGATATTTTCTATTGTGGTAAAATATACATACCATAAAATTTACCATTTCAAACATTTTATAGGGTACAGTTCAGTGGCTTTAAGTGTCAATCACAATATTGTGTAACTATCACCACTTTCTATTTTGAGAACATTTTCATTTTTCAGCATCCCGTATAAAAACTCTGCATCCTTAAAACAATAACTTTCCCTTCCCCTCAGCCACTTGTAATCTCTTTTCTATTTTCTGGTCTCTATGAACTTGCCTATTTCTAATTCTTTAAATTTGTTAAGATTTGTTTTATGGTTCAGACTACAGTCTATCTTGGTAAATATTCCATATGCATTTGAAAAAAATTGTGTATTCTGCTGATGGTGGAATATTCTATAAATGTAAATATGGTCAGGTTGGTTGATAATATTGCTCTTTTGTATACTATTGATATTAAATTGTTCTATTGATTCCTGAGAAAGAAATGTTGATGTCTTCATGTATATATGTGGATTTCTCGCTTATTTCTACTAGCTTTTGTTTCATATATTTTGAAGCCCTATTTTGAGGTGCATACACATTTAGGTTTGTTACATCTTTTTGATGTTACCCATTTATAATTATGTAATGTCTTTCTTTATCCATGCTAATACTTCTTTTCCCAAATCTTCTTCAATATAAGCTCTCCAGATTCATGAACTGGAAGTATCCCATTTCACACTCCCAGTCACATATCTAAATCTAATTTTGTCAGATAACTACAGTAGTTTATGTGTTTCTAAAAACAGAAGTATGTGGCTTATAGAACAAGTTGAGAGCTGTGTAGTGACTGAAACATATGCCCTCCCAAAACAAAGCAATCTCACGTTAGCAAAAGAGAAAAATTTTAGAAAGGATTCTATAGTGGTACTTGAAATTTGAAATCCTGTATGGAATCTTGGTTGTGCTTTTTTCTTGCAGTTTAGGACCTCTAGCCTGTTTCCTTGTCCTGTACTTCCCCAAAACTAATGTTCTAGTAAACATCAGTGGGACTGAGCATCAGAGTGACCCCTAATGCCAGAGTACACACACTCCCACTCCCTAAATGCCAACCTAAATTCCTGAGGGAGCCAAGATCGACTTGATCTCTATTTCTGGATCTTAGAATAGTGGAGAGTTTTGTTAGGTTGTTTTTAGTCCTAAGAAGGCAGCAATAGCTGCTGTTTCAATTGTGAAGAAAATAATATCCTCTCATTACTATTTATGACTGTTATTTCCCTGGCATGGGACTTTAAAAAACAAAACAAAACACTACAAAACCAGAAAACAGCTCTTACTGCCTAAAGAAAGGGAAAACTACCTTTGTTGTGTTTTGGCAGAAAAGTTAAGTAATGAAAATGAGGATTATTCTTTCTGAGTCTCAGGTTTCTCATCTGGAATATGTAGATTATGATAATGCCTGCCTCAGATGGTTCTGAAAAACAAAAAGATAACTGATAAAAAATAATGAGTTGTAGAACTCTAAGTAAATGTTAGTTATTAATATTGCTTTTTATATGCACCTGTGAGATTTATCACTTCAATAATTTAGTTTTAATTGGAAAAGTTGATACCTTTTTTAGCTTATATTTCTTTCAAATTTCTTTTTTACTTTATGGAGAAAAGCAGTTGGCATTTCAGTAATTTCTATTCTTTCAGTTTTATTGAGATATACTTGACATATAGCACTGTATAAGTTTAAGGTGTATAGCATAATGATTTGACTTTTACTGCAAGCAAATTATTTTTAAAAGTCCTTTACCCTCGGACTTCCCTGGTGGCGCAGTGGTCGAGAGTCTGCCTGCCAGTGCGGGCGACGTGGGTTCGGGCCCTGGTCCGGGAGGATCCCACATGCTGAGGAGCAACTAAGCCCATGCACCACAACTACTGAGCCCACGTGCCACAACTACTGAAGCCTGCACACCTAGAGCCCGTGCTCTGCAACAAGATAGGCCACCTCAGTGAGAAGCCCACACACTGCAACAAAGAGTAGCCCCTGCTCACCACAACTAGAGAAAGCCCACATGCAGCAATGAAGACCCAACGCAGCCAAAAATAAGTAAATAAAATAAATAAATTTATAAAAAGAAAAAAAGTCCTTTACCCTCTATACTAATTCCTCTGCTTTTTACAAGATGATTCAATCTGTTCACAAGATGATTCAATCTGTTCACATTATTTTCAATGAAGCTATGTTCATTTAAAGGTATTGTAAGAATACAAAATATTTCCACAAATATACATGGTACATCTTATCTTTTAAAGACTAAATTTGAAAAGCTAAAAATCTTTCCTCAGCTATTTCTAGAATACTTTGCCCATAAATACCAGTCTTCAGGTTCTCAGAATTCATATCCAATCATCACTACAGCTCAAGAGGCAAATATATATCTTCTGTTTCGGATAAGGCCAGTTGGAATATAGTCTTACTGGGTAAACCAGCTTTTTAGTCTCTGCAAAGCATATTTTTAAAGTCTCTGCACACATAGTATATGGGTTTCTTTGAAATGTGTGAGGTTGACAGAGGTAATTAATACACAGTAAATTATATTTTATTTTATTTTAAAAATTTTTGAATTTTATATTTTTATACAGCAGGTTCTTATTAGTCCAATTTTATACACATCAGTGTATACATGTCAGTCCCAATCACCCAATTCATCACACCACCACCACCACCCCCCACCCCCATTTTCCCCTCTTGGTGTCCATACTTTTATTCTCTACATCTGTGTCTCAATTTCTGCCCTGCAAACCGGTTCATCTGTACCATTTTTCTAGGTTCCACATATATGGATTAATATATGATATTTGTTTTCCTCTTTCTGACTTACTTCACTCTGTATGACAGTCTCCAGATCCATCCACGTCTCAACAAATGGCCCAATTTTGTTCCTTTTTATGGCTGAGTAATATTCCATTGTATATATGTACCACATCTTCTTTATCCATTCGTCTGTCGATGGGCATTGAGGTGGCTTCCATGACCTGGCTATTGTAAATAGTGCTGCAATGAATATTGGGGAGCACGTGCCTTTCTGAATTATGGTTTTCTCTGGGTATATGCCCAGTAGTGGGATTGCTGGATCATATGGTAATTCTATTTTTAGTTTTCTAAGGAACTTCCATACTGTTCTCCATAGTGGCTGTATCAATTTACATTCCCACCAACAGTGCAAGAGGGTTCCCTTTTCTCCACACTCTCTCCAGCATTTGTTGTTTGTAGATTTTCTGATGATGCCCATTCTAACTGGTGTGAGGTGATATCTCATGGTAGTTTTGATTTGCATTTCTCTAATAATTAGTGATGTTGAGCAGCTTCTCATGTGCTTCTTGGCCATCTGTATGTCTTCCTTGGAGAAATGTCTATTTAGGTCTTCTGCCCATTTTTGAGTTGGGTTGTATGTTTTTTTAATATTGAGCTGCATGAGCTGTTTATATATTTTGGAGATTAATCCTTTGTCCGTTGATTCGTTTGCAAATATTTTCTCCCATTCTGAGGGTTGTCTTTTCATCTTGTTTATGGTTTCCTTTGTGTGCAAAAGCTTTGAAGTTTCACTAGGTCCAATTTGTTTATTTTTATTTTTATTTCCATTACTCTAGGAAGTGGATCAAAAAAGATCTTGCTGTGATTTATGTCAAAGAGTGTTCTTCCTATGTTTTCCTATAAGAGTTTTATAGTGTCCAGTCTTATATTTAGGTCTCTAATACATTTTGAGTTTATTTTTGTGTATGGTGTTAGAGAGTGTTCTAATTTCATTCTTTTACATGTAGCTGTCCAGTTTTCCCAGCACCATTTATTGAAGAGACTGTCTTTTCTCCATTGTATATCCTTGCCTCCTTTGTCATAGATTAGTTGACCATAGGTGCATGGGTTTATCTCTGGGCTTTCTATCTTGTTCCATTGATCTATGTTTCTGTTTTTGTGCCAGCACCATATTGTCTTGATTACTGTAGCTTTGTAGTATAGTCTGAAGTCAGGGAGTCTGGTTCCTCCAGCTCCGTTTATTTCCCTCAAGAGTGCTTTGGCTATTCAGGGTCTTTTGTGTGTCCATACAAATTTTAAGATTTTTTGTTCTAGTTCTGTAAAAAATGCCATTGGTAATTTGATAGGGATTGCATTGAATCTGTAGATTGCTTTGGGTAATATAGCCATTTTCACAATATTGATTCTTCCAATCCAAGAACATGGTATACCTCTCCATCTGTTGGTATGATCTTTAATTTCTTTCATCAGTGTCTTATAGTTTTCTGCATACAGGTCTTTTGTCTCCCTAGGTAGGTTTATTCCTAGGTATTTTATTCTTTTTGTTGCAATGGTAAATGGGAGTGTTTCCTTAAATTCTCTTTCAGATTTTTCATCATTAATGTATAGGAATGCAAGAAACTTCTGTGCATTAATTTTGTATCCTTCAACTTTACCAAATTCATTGATTAGCTCTAGTAGTTTTCTGGTAGCATCTTTAGGATTCTCTATGTATAGTATCATGTCATCTGCAAACAGTGAATGTTTTACTTCTTCTCCAATTTGTATTCCTTTTATTTCTTTTTCTTCTCTGATTGCCATGGCTAGGACTTCCAAAACTGTGTTGAATAACAGTGGTGAGAGTGGACATCCTTGTATTGTTCCTGATCTTAGAGGAAATGCTTTCATTTTTTCACCATTGAGAATGATGTTGGCTGTGGGTTTCTCATATATAGCCTTTATTATGTTGAGGTAGGTTCCCTCTATGCCCACTTTCTGGAGAGTTTTTATCATAAATGGGTGTTGAATTTTGTCATAATCTTTTTCTGCATCTATTGAGATGATCATATGGTTTTTATTCTTCAATTTGTTAATATGGTGTATCACATTGATTGATTTGCATATACTGAAGAATCCTTGCATCCCTGAGATAAATCCCACTGGATCATGGTGTATGATCCTTTTAATGTGTTGTTGGATTCTGTTTGCTAGGATTTTGTTGAGGATTTTTGCATCTATATTCATCAGTGATATTGGTCTATAATTTTCTTTTTTTGTAGTATCTTCTTCTGGTTTTGGTATCAGGGTGATGGTGGCCTCATAGAATGAGTTTGGGAGTGTTCCTTCCTCTGCAATTTTTTGGAAGAGTTTGAGAAGGATGGGTGTTAGTTCTTCTCTAAATGTTTGAGAGAATTCACCTGTGAAGCCACCTGGTCCTGGACTTTTTTTGTTGGAAGATTTTTAATCACAGTTTTAATTTCATTACTTATGATTGGTCTGTTTATATTTTCTATTTCTTCCTGGTTCAGTGTTGGAAGGTTATACCTTTCTAAGAATTTGTCTATTTCTTCCAGGTTGTCCATTTTATTGGCATAGAGTTGCTTGTAGTAGTCTGTTAGGATGGTTTATATTTCTGCAGTGTCTGTTGTAACTTCTCCCTTTTCTTTTCTAATTTTATTGATTTGAGTCCTCTCCCTCTTTTCCTTGATGAGTCTGGCTAATGGTTTTTCAATTTTGTTTATCTTCTCAAAGAACCAACTTTTAGTTTTATTAATCTTTGGTATTGTTTTCTTCACTTCTATTTCATTTATTTCTGCTCTGATCTGTATGATTTCTTTCCTTCTGCTAACTTCGGGTTTTGTTTGTTCTTCTTTCTCTACTTCCTTTAGGTGTAAGGTTAGATTTTTTATTTGAGATTTTTCTTGTCTCTTGAAGTAGGCTTGTATAGCTATAAACTTTCCCCTCAGAACTGCTTTTGCTGCATACCATAGGTTTTTGGATCGTCGTTTTTTCATTGTCAGTTGTCTCTAGGTATTTTTTTATTTCCTCTTTGATTTCTTCAGTGACCTCTTGGTTATTTAGTAACATATTGTTTAGCCTCCATGTGTTTGTGTTTTTTATGTTTTTTTCCCTGTAATTCATTTCTAATCTCATAGCATTGTGCTCAGAAAAGATGCTTGATATGATTTCAATTTTCTTAAATTTACTAAGGCTTGATTTGTGACCCAAGATGTGATCTATCCTGGAGAATGTTCTATGTGCACTTGAGAAAAAAGTGTAACCTGCTTTTTTTGGATGGAATGTCCTATAAATATCAATTAAATCTATCTGGTCTGTTGTGTCATTTAAAGCTTCTGTTTCCTTATTTATTTTCATTTTGGATGATCTGTCCATTGGTGTAAGTGAGGTGTTAAAGTCCCCCACTATTATTGTGTTACTGTCGATTTCCTCTTTTAGAGCTGTTAGCAGTTGCCTTGTGTATGAGGTGCTCCTGTGTTGGGTGCATATATATTTATAATTGTTATATCTTCTTCTTGGATTGATCCCTTGATCATTATGCAGTGTCCTTCCTTGTCTCTTGTAACATTATTTTAAAGTCTATTGTATCTGATATGATTATTGCTACTCCAGCTTTCCTTTGATTTCCATTTGCATGGAATATCTTTTTCTATCCCCTCACTTTCAGTCTGTATGTGTGCCTAGGTCTGAAGTGGGTCTCTTGTAGACAGCATATATATGGGTCTTGTTTTTGTATCCATTCAGCAAGCCTGTTTCTTTTGGTTGGAGCATTTTATCCATTCCCGTTTAAGGTAATTATCGATATGTATGTTCCTATGACCATTTCCTTAATTTTTTTTTTTTTTTTTTTTTTTTTGCGGTACATGGGCCTCTCACTGTTGTGGCCTCTTCCGTTGTGGAGCACAGGCTCCAGACACGCAGGCTCAGCAGCCATGGCTCATGGGCCCAGCCGCTCCGTGGCATGTGGGATCTTCCCGGACTGGGGCACGAACCTGTGTCCCCTGCATCAGCAGGCAGACTCTCAACCACTTTGCGTACTGCAAAAAATAAAATAAAATATAGTAAAGTAAAATTAAATTAAATTTAAAAGTTCTTCAAATCAGCTTGACTCTTTGGAATGCACTTTGATTGGGATTTTCTTTGAAAATATGAAGTCTACAAATTTTTTCAATTATTTGATTATCTCAATTGCTTGCACTCAAAATAAACTGGAGTTTTATGCATTTTTCATTAAATAGGCAATTGGGAGAGGGAAAATGCATTCATAATGACTAAGAATTGGCATTTGTGTAAGATTAAAAACACAGTCATTAATAAGTGGATTGTTCACTTCATTATTCATTTTCTCACTATTAAAGCCTAATGACTGGATTTTTCAAATTGAAGCATTCAAAAAGATTAAAAAATTAAAAATACATTTTGTACTTTTTCACAGTTAAGAGACAGCTATAGATATTTCATTAAGATATATTAATTTTAAACTTCATAAATTATATGGAAGAAAATGTCAGAGAAAGCTGTTGGATGAATTTAGTAATAATAGTTAAAATTTATAATTTTAATGAATATCTATTTATCAATATTTATTAAGCCCTTACTATGTGTCTTGTACATCTATAGAATTTTATTTGATTATCTTATTTTAATTATCATAACCCTCTGACATATCTTCATTGTATAGATAAAGTCATTGAGCCTCAGAATATGAATTAACTTATACATGTCAGGAAGCTAGTATATGACAAAACATAATTTTGAACAAGGTCTCTGACTTCATAGTCTGTTAATCTGCATGTGTTTATATGTATTCGTGTGTGTGTCTGTCAATATACAAGTAAAGACTGTACTATTTTCACTTGTATTAAAAGAGGAAGCTAGGAGAAAATTTTTTTCTCTAGTATCTAGTATAAGAGACCAAATAATTATATAATGTTTAAGGGTTTTCAAAAATATATGGTTATTCTAACAGGTGTGTAGTGGTATCTCATTATTGTTTTAATTTTCAACTCCTTAATGACATATGATGTTGAGCATCTTTTCATATGCTTGTTTGCCATCTGTATATCTTCTTTGGAGAGTTGTCCGTTAAGGTCTTTTGCCCATTTTTAAAAAATCAGATTGTTCATTTTCTGATTGTTGAGTTTTAAGAATTCTTTCTATATTCTGGATAACAGTCCTTTATCAGATATTTTGCAAAATACTTGCAAATATTTTCTTTCATTCTGTGACATTGTCTTTCTCAGAGTAGAAGTTTTTAATTTTAATGAAGTCCAACTTATCAATTATTCATTTCAGGCATCATGCCTTTGGTGTCATCATATCTAAAAAGTCTTCACTATACCCAAGATCATGGGTTTTCTCCTATGTTATCTTCTAGGAGTTTTATAGTTTGCATTTTACACTCAGTTCTGTGATCCATTTTGAGTCAATTTTCATGAAGGGTGTAAGGTCTGTATCCAGATTCAGATTCATTTTTTTGCATGTACATGTCCAGTTGTTCCAGTACCATTTGTTGAAAGAACAATCATTGCTCCATTTTATTGCCTTTGCTTTTTTGTCAAAGATCAGTTGACTATATTTATGTGAGTCTATTTCTGGGCTCTCTATTCTGTTCCATTGACCTATTTGTCTATTCTTCCACCAATACTTAACTGCATTGATTATTTTAGCTTTACAGTAAGTCTTGATTAGTATTTTAGACCATTAACATTTAATGTAATTATTGTTATTTTAGGACTTGAATGTGCCATTTTTTTGTTTTATGTTCATTCTTTCTTTTTTGCTTCTCTGTGTTCTTTTTCCTGTCTTCCAATGGGTTATTTGAACTGTTTTACAACTCTGTTGTTATGTATCCATGGTGTGTTTGCATATATCATTTTGTATATTTTTTTAGGTATTACATTTTATATATGTATAACTTATCACAGCTTACTGGTGTTGACAATTTATCAGTTTAAATAAAGCTTAGAAACCATGTTGCTGTTTATATCCTTTTACCATCCACTGTTTTTAATATAGTTGTCTTAAATATTTCCTCTATATGCATTTAGAACTAGGTCAAGCAGTAAGGCACCATCCCAGGTGTGCCTGACCAAATCAAAGGAGGCTTTAAAAGAAGATGAAGCATCAGAGGCCACACTCCTTCTGGTCTGCTGCCTCTGGGGGCTCTCTGAGACCCGAAAGTGGTCCCAGACCAACAGATAGCAAGAAAACGGGGATCTCTGTCTTACAACTGCAAGAAAGTAAATTCTGCCAACAACCTGAATGATATTGGAAGAGGACTCCAAGCCTCAGATGAGAATCATAGCCCCAGCCAATACCCTCACTTCATTTCAGCCTGGTGAGGCCCTAAGTAGAGGAACCAGCTAACCTGTACCTGGACTCCTGACCTACAACCACTGTGAGATAAATTTATTGTTGCTTTAAACTGCTGTTTGTGTGTGTGTTTGTTACACAGCAATAAAAAACTAATACACAATTCCTGCTTTTGAGCTTTGTTAGGTGGAACTACAGCAGCTCTGAGTCTAGGGCTAATTTTGTCCCACTAGTGATGCAAAACCTTTCTGTGCAATCTCTGTGAATTATGAGGCTTTCCACACTGGCTGTGGGAACAGAAACCATTTTCATCAATGGATTAACTCCAGAGATTATTCCTTTTAATCATTTTGGTTGTTCTTTCTCCAGCCTCAGGTAGTTTCTTCACACGAATATCTTTTTTTTTTTTTAATAGCATTTCAGTTTTTTGGGTTTTTTTCTTACATCTTTATTGGAGTATAATTGCTTTACAGTGGTGTGTTAGTTTCTGCTTTATAACAAAGTGAATCAGTTATAAATATACATATGTTCCCATATCTCCTCCCTCTTGCATCTCCCTCCCTCCCACCCTCCCTATCCCACCCATCCAGGTGGTCACAAAGCACCGAGCTGATCTCCCTGTGCTATGTGGCTGCTTCCCACTAGCTATCTATTTTACGTTTGGTAGTGTATATATGTCCATGCCACTCTCTCACTTTGTCACAGCTTACCCTTCCCCCTCCCCATATCCTCAAGTCCATTCTCTAGTAGGTCTGTGTCTTTATTCCCGTCTTACCCCCTAGGTTCTTCATGACATTTTTTTTCCCTTAGATTCCATATATATGTGTTAGCATACCGTATTTGTCTTTCTCTTTCTGACTTACTTCACTCTGTATGACAGACTCTAGGTCCATCCACCTCACTACAAATAACTCAATTTCGTTTCTTTTTATGGTTGAGTAATATTCCATTGTATATATGTGCCACATCTTCTTTATCCATTCATCCGATGATGGACACTTTGGTTGTTTCCATCTCCTGGCTATTTCACACGAATATCTTAATCAGCATTCAGCTGAAGACTCCAGAAGGAATCTCTTCAGGTTCAAGGAAAATGGAGCCTCCTGAGACTCCTAGTTCCATCTCTCTGGTCAGGGAGACCAGTGAGCCCTGCTTGGGTTCCTTCTCGCCGAACCATGGCCTGGAAACTCCAAGTAAATTGGGACAGTCACAGGGCTCATCTTGTTTCCCATCTTGCATCCATCACTGTGCTTTATTACCTGTGTATAATATCTTGAAAACATCATTCATATATTTTGTCTGCTTTTTCAGTTGGTTCAGGTGAGAGGATAAGTTTGCTTCTTGTTATGCCATCTTGTCTGGAAGCAGAATTACAGTGTCATACTCTGTCTTTTAAATCTTCTTGTCTTTGCTCATTGTGTTCTTTCTTCTAGATTATCCACTTGGTGAGCTCCTTCTCATGTCCCAAGGACAGGTCAAATGTTATCTTCTCTATACAGCCTAATCCCAAACTCCAGGAAAAAGTAATCATCCCCTCCCTTGTGCTCTCACTGTATCATATTTCTACTATAAGATGCATCATATTATAAGCCAACTGCTTGATCATGTGTCTGATTTTCCTGTTGGAATGTGAAAGGAAATAGTTTTTATTCAATGGACAATGCATATATCCCAACAAATCAGACCCATGTTAGGACTGGGACTACAACGATGAAAAGATATATTCCCTACTATTAAGGAATTCACAATTTAGGGAGAGGGCATCTTTTTAGGCCAATAAGCAATCACAACTCCATAAGAGAGCTGTAAGTACAAGATGCTATGTGTGTAGGAAGAAACATCACAAAACAGAGGAGTCTGTCAAAGCGTCACAGAAGTGTTATTCCTCCATCTGAAACTTGAGGTTTAAGTAGCAATCTGTAGGTAAAAGCCTAGTTCAAAAAATTCTACACTGAGTAAGCAATGGGTCAAAATACAGGGAGATGTAAAGAACATGGTGTGTTTGGGTAAGGGCAAATAGCTTTAGCATGGCTATTTCCATGCTGTTTTCTTTCTTTATTTGCATTTGGAAATGTTCAGAAAGCGTAAACCAAAACCACTTTTTCCTTCAGTATTTATTGAGTACCTATTGTATGCCATGCTCTGCTAGATTCTTTGGCTGTAATGATGAGCAAAAGGAGGTCCTATCCCTGCTCCAATGTAACTAATGGCCAACATCAATTGCTATATTGCTTAATCCAGAATGTATATGTAGAGTAAAATAGCATCCAGTTGTCTTACTAAGGAAGGCCAAGTAAGTTCACGAAGCAGAAATTCCAGGTTGAATTTTTTCAGCACACTATTAGTCCACTTCTCATCACTGGTAGCCTCAGCATCTGCCCTGTGCTCAGGGAATACAAACACATGCTAATATTAGCTGCATCAGCACATAGGAATGAAGGACAGAAGGAAGGAAGAAAAGAGGAAGCAAGGCAAGTCTGCTGCCCTCGAAGGCAATGAAAGCATTTTTTTAACCTCCTGTTTTTGTGTTATCCATGCTACTCTTTTTATTGGTTCATTATATTTAGTTAAATACTGGCCTAGAGTAATATTGAACAGACTGTGTTTTACATCCCTGACTTTCTCTTCTATCTATAGAGACCTGTATTCATGGAAAGTGGGTTTCTCATGGGAAGTTATTTGCAATTTTGTTAAGCAACATGGTTTAGTTGATCTAAAATTAAACAAATCTAGAAGAATAAGGCGTTGAGGGGATGGTTAGGGATGGGGAGTCTGCTGGGCCCTGTTACTAAAGAATTGCTGTTTTCTGAGCATTGCATGTGTGTTTCAAATAGATCTCAAGAAGAGTTTATAGATCATTTTTAAAAGGAGAGGGAGAAGAGTTTGATATTATCTGCCCTGACCTCACCAAGATGCCTTTTTTTTTTTTTTTTTTGGTGTCATACATTCTTCCTCAAAAGGGCAGAATCCAGGCCTGATGCAGTGTGAGAGAAGGCGTTAGTCTGTTTCATAAACTGTTAGAGAGATTTAAAAAGTAGGCAATCTAATTGACTCATACATGGCTCACAGCCACATAAATGCTTGCAAAATTGCTTCTTGCACGTTAGTAGTGACCACAGAGGAGCAGAAGTAAAATGGAAGCAAGTGAGATGAGGACTCTTAGGAAATCTTTAACAGGACTTTGAAACTTTTGTTAAACCTTTGGTTGAACCTTGTGTAGAATTGTCCTTTGGAAAATTAAATACATTTCGATGAGCATAACGTAAGCTAACATTCACATACTTTGCCTACAAAATACCTCTTTGGTGTTAAATTTCATTTTCTACAAATATATTGTCTTTCAGAAACAACTGTTGAAGAGAAATAATTTTTTTTTCCAGAAAAAACTCTGGCTACATCGTTACTAGGAGATTTGTAATCTCCTTTAAACATGTTACTAAAATAGAAGTTGACATAACTACTGAGTTTGCTGTTTACATTTAATTAAAGGTATTGCTTAAAGTAAAGTATATTTGGGTGTTTAAGCTATTAACATACGCACACATAACTTTCTCTTTATTCATTTGTAACAAAGGTTTTCTTTCGCTATCTTCTTCAAGACTTTCTGCCTTATATTATTGGCTTTACCTGTGATTATTTCCTAGGTTCTCCTTATGCTCTGCCGAAACTTGCCTTATATCATCACTATCATTTGTTTTTTCCTTGTCAATCATACTCCAAAAAAACCTCATCTGTTTGTGCTTTCCTTTTACTAATCAATTAAATGTAATCAGCTGAGGGACTTCCCTGGTGGTCCAGTGGCTAAGACTCCATGCTCCCAATGCCGGGGGATGGGTTCAATCCCTGGTCAGGGAACTAGATCCCAGGGAACTAAGACCCCGTGCAGCCTAAATAAATAAATAAATATTTTTTAATGTAATCAACTGAAATATAATACCATTGGTTTATAGTTTTAATCTCTAAATTGGTTGGTTGTTCCCCAACTTGGATGTAGGGAATTATTTCCTTCTGTGTAAGACTTCATTCTAAAAGCCTAAGTTGTCATAATGATCACAGCATAGTTATTCAACATGTTGTTATAAACAACTATCTCCCCAGTTACCAAAGACATTTTTCAGGCATCCACTTGAATTTGTAAACTAACTTTATAATTCGTTTCATTACACTTTGTTAAATTTATTTATTATTTTATTTTATTTATCTGTGGCGGCATTGGGTCTTTGTTGCTGTGCGCGCAACTTTCTCTAGTTGTGGCAAGCAGGGGCTACTCTTCTTTGCGGTGTGTGGGCTTCTCATTGCGGTGGCTTCTTTTGTTGTGGAGCACGGGCTCTAGGCATGCAGGCTTCAGTAGTTGTGGCGCATGGGCTCAGTAGTTGTGGCTCTCGGGCTCTAGAGAGCAGGATCAGTAGTTGTGGCGCACAGGCTTAGTTGCTCTGTGGCATGTGGGATCTTCATGGCCCAGGGATCAAACCAGTGTCCCCTGCATTGGAAGGCGGATTCTTAACCACTGTGCCACCAGGGAAGTCCCTGTTAGTTTTTTAAAATATGAATTCACTAGAACTTTATGATATCATTTTGAGTCAAAATGAAAGATTGAATTTCTTTTAGAAACTAACAGCTAAGATTCATTATTTTTCTTTTGCCTTCTGGTTGATTTAGTTATGAAAAACTTTTAAACATTTTGTGTATGTGTGTATATGACCTACTAGACTATGACACTCACTAATAAAAGAGTTAAACCATTTTAAAGGAATAAAAGTTTTATTTAATTTCTTTTTATGCAATCATTAAAATTATATATATAAAGTATATATATATATATACATATATATATATATAGTTTCTGCCCTGACCTCAGGAAATTTGCCCTTTATGCTATCCCATAGCTAGTTCCAATAGTTTGAAATTTCTTATGTGTCTCATGAGATACTTTGGACATTGTCCAGATCAAAAAATCTTCTCAATCATTCTCACAGAGTTTAGCGATTATAATTAAAATATGTGGGAAAAGGGAAGCTATCACATTTAAATTACTGCCACTGTCCTGTCCTCTTTCTCCTAGCCTTTGTGGCTTCAAACAAAGAGGCAGAGGTCAAATGAAGTTTGGGGAAAATACTACATTTCTTAACCCAAAGAAAGTCTAGGGGACAGAGCCATAGTCATGGCTTTAGCCACGGCCACCATAGTTTTGATCCTTCCTTTAGGAGAGTGAACAAATAAACTTATGTCCAGACCATCTAGATGAAGAGTAGATGTGAATAAATTTAACTCCTACATTGCTGACATTTTAGCTTCCAAACCACTGGCTTCTTGGCAGAATGAATTGGTTTCTCATCCACTTCCAAGTTTACATAGATGGGCCTAGCTTAACTCTGGAACAGAAAGACTGTCACTTAAGTTCTGTGGGTGAGCCCTTTACCTGTGTTGACAGAACTCCACAGGGCAGGCCAGGCAAATGAATGTGCTTGTTGCTAGGACACCAGGCTGTTTCCAAGGCAGCAGGCCATTCCTGTTTGCTATTCTCCTAACTGCTAGCACTACACCTGTTCCCTAAGAAATGTGCTTGTTTTCCTTCATTATAAAGCAAACACTTAGTGGGAAATAACATAGGTGCATGGCTGCAACTTCCCTGCAGTTTTCCAGGAGGAAAGTAATACACCAAATATAATTTGATTTGTGGAAGAGGAATTCATGTATTTATATAACACCTAAGTCTACATACATAATTAAATGTTTGTATGATTGTTTGAGTCATTGTTATATGTATTTTTAGCCCACCATGTGCCACCAAGGATGTAAGGCAACAAGGCATATTCTGAGGCCACCCCACATTTGCCCCATATGTGCTCATGGGGTGACTATCTTTTCATGAATTTTTCAAAGACAACCCATGATGGCTTCCTATGGAACTCACCATTTTCCTCCTCCTACTGGCATCTAGTTGTCACCGAAATTGCCATCTTGCTGTCTATGACTGCTAACCAGGGCTGGGACCATGGTGTCAAGGCACAAAATTTAAGGAGGCCCTCACTTTTGGGGACATGCATGTGCCCTGCTGCCAACACCTGCCCAAAGGTGGTAAATACCTGAGGCAAGGGTACTGAGATCTGTGTCAAGAGCAAGTCTCCTGTTACTGATGAAATCTCGAATTCCAAGGGTTCTTAATCTGTCAGTGCAGTTTTAATCCCTCCTTCATTGTCTCCCCAGTACTCTAATACTAAAGATAAGTCTGTGGGAACCAGGCTACAGGACAACTTAATTGACAGACACTGCCTTGCTGAGAACCATCCTCGTTCCACAACACTGACTGTCCAAGCAGGATCCTGGGTGTCCAAGCACAGGCTCTAGGCATGCAGGCTTCAGTAGCTGTGGCACATGGACTCAGTAGTTTTGGCTCGAGGGGTCTAGAGCGCAAGCTCAGTAGTTGTGGCACACGGGTTTAGTTGCTCCACAGCATGTGGGGTCTTCCCGGACCAGGGCTTGAACCTGTGTCCCCTGCCTTGACAGGCAGATTTTTAACCACTGCACCACCAGGGAAGTCCCTGTTTTCTCTCTTGTTGTGTAAGTTCTTACATAATATCCATGATTTCTCCTCTTGACTTGTGAAGCCTAAAATATTTGCTATCTGGATCTTTACAGAAAAAGTTTGCTGACCTATGCCTTAAGCATATCAGAGTAATTCAAATCCTTTAGCTTGAGGCTCAAGAACTTGCATGACCTTCCCTCAGCCTCTTTACAGTCTTACCCTGGATCCCAATCTGTATTTTCACTGACCTATTTATTGTTCTATATTTTCCAGCTTGTTTTCTTTGTGACATTCTCTTTACCTGGAATGTCCATCGCCTTCTATCTCTTTTTTTTTTTTTTTTTTTTTTTTTTTGCGGTACGCGGGCCTCTCACTGCTGTGGCCTCTCCCGCCGCGGAGCACAGGCTCCGGACGTGCAGGCCCAGCGGCCATGGCTCACGGGCCCAGCCGCTCCGCGGCACGCGGGATCCCCCCGGACCGGGACACGAACCCGCGTCCCCTGCACCGGCAGGCGGACTCTCAACCACTGCGCCACCAGGGAAGCCCCTTCTATCTCTTGATATTAAAGTCCTCCCTTTTCAATGAGGTCTTCCAAGATTTCCATTGTGTGATTATATATTCTCCTTATCTGTTCTCTCTTACACAATATAATCAGCCCTCAGCTAATTAGGGTAATAAGACTATATGTGTGTTGGTGGCAAGAGTGGAGGTGGAAATAATACAGGCTGTCATAGTCAAAATATGGTTAGAAGTGGATTTAATATAAACTTATTTGGCTACGGTTACATCTCATGTACAGAGAGCACAATTATTACTTGCCTTTCCAGCAGCCATTCACTCAACTTCTAACCATAGTCTGATTTCCAGCCTCAGGTCACATGATCTGAGAAGAACTCTACCCTCAGTCTAAGGTAAAGTACATGACCTTGGCTTAAGCCAATCAGAGCATTACACTTCCTTTGCCAAAGTGGTCAGGGTGGACATATGACCTCAGCTGATCCAGAGTGAATCTTGGGACTTTTGCTTGGAATACGTGGAAATATGAAGTGGAAATATACAGCCCCAGGCAACCATCTTGCAACTAGGATGGAAGACTCTTCTGAGAATGAAGTCAGAAAAAAGAAGCAGAGCCAGAATTGGAGAGAGAAAATCAGGAAGCTGATAACATTTTTTGGTGTTCTATATCCAGCCACATCTGAAAGTAGACCTTAAGTTTAGCTAGCCATCTAAGTCCCTTTTTTTTAAAAAAAAATTATATATAGATATAATTTTTTTTTTTTTGGCATGTGGGATCTTAGTTCCCTGACCAGGGATCGAACCTGTGCCCCCTGCAGTGGAAGCACGGAGTCTTAACCACTGGACAACCAAGGAAGTCCTCTAAGTCCCTTTTATGATTAACTAGTTTGGGTGGGGATTTCTGTCACTAGGAACGATAAAATCCTGATAAAAGAACACATTTATTGGTCTGTAAATATCATTCAAAAATATCGCAAGAATACAAACGCAGTTGTCTGGATGAGAGCATACCATTAAGTACATCATACAGGATGCTGGCTGCGGTACTCAGCACTTCCACTCTTGCTGCCATTCTCTTCCCCACTAAGCAAACTTGCAATCTCATGCAAGAGGTTACAAAATAAATTCATTTAAAAAAATCTAAAAACAAACTAATTATGTGACCCCCATTCCAAGATAACATTTATCTTTGTGTGAACTGGAACAGTATGGGTTGCTGCCAGGTTCACATAATGTGGCAAATATTGTAGTTTATAATAATATGTAGAGGTTTTCACTGATTCATCATTATTTTCATGCTTTTCAAGTATAGATATACACATATATTGTGTGTGTATATGTATTTACCATGGTTTTTTTTTTTTTTTTTTTTTTGCGGTACGCGGGACTCTCACTGCTGTGGTCTCTCCTGCTGTGGAGCACAGGCTCCGGACGCGCAGGCTCAGCGGCCATGGCTCATGGGCCCAGCCGCTCCGCGGCATGTGGGATCCTCCCGGACCGGGGCACGAACCCGTGTCCCTGCATCGGCAGGAGGACTCTCAACCACTGCGCCACCAGGGAAGCCCTGTATTTACCATGTTTGATCTCAAAACTGGATCAATCCACTGCTGATTTATTGAGAATTAATTCTATTGTATGGAACTGGCCATAGGTAGGTGGCGCATGGGAATAAAATTTAAAAAAAACAACCCTTAAAACTAGTACTTGTTTTCCTAGTCATAATGGAATAATAGAAACTAGATTTACCGCAGCTCACAGGCCACAACACGGGGAGGAGGAAGACAAGCCAAGCCCAGTAGTGTCACTGGGTCGAGGAGCCAGAGCTGAGAGCTTGAGGACAAAGCAACTGAAATTAATGGGGGAATCTTCAGAGAAAAGAGAGCCTCACAGAGAGAGGCCATTGCCCTCAGAGGCTTGCAGAGAAGCCCCTCCTGAGTTTTAGGCTGAGTGTGAGGAAACTACCGAGGCTGAGGAAAGAGCCACAGGAAAGGGGCAGCAGGAAAAGTCCCAGAGGATTATCCATCCAGAGCTAAGAATAGTTCATGTTCCCACCAGCGCTGGGCCAAGTCCCCAGAAGGGCACTGTCTCAGTAGTGAGGTCAAATTAGCCCTAGACTCAAGGCTGTTCTGACAAAGCAGATCAATGAGCTTCTGAGGCCTGGGGTAGAAGAGGGACATTTACTGCAAATGGGCACACAAGGACATTTTTTGGAGTGATGGTAATGTTCAAAAACTGGATTGTAGTGATGATTGCACAATCGTATAAATTTACTAAAAATCATTCAAATGTGCATGATGAGTGTGTGCGTTTTTATCACAAATACATTATATCTCAATAAAGCTAGTAACAAATAACCAACCCCCCCACACACACACTCTGTAGACACCCCTATATCACTGAAGTCATCTTCAAGTATCTTTTTAAATTTGTACTATTATTTGGGTATGTGAGTGTGTCTCTTACATTTGACTGTTAAGTTAATCAAACGTAAGGACTGCATTTTACACACCTTTGTAATTTCACCAGTGGTCAGCTGGATTCCTGAACATTAAAAAGTGTTCAATAAAAATTTGTTGAGAATTTTATGACATATTTCTTGCTTCCTGGATCTCTACCTTTGGCTCTTCCTTGCTAGCCCAACTTTATTGCATTTCATATTCTACCACCACAGATACTAGAAATATAAAGCACATTATTATTATTTGCCCATGAATACATTTTTTTCCACTGTTCTAGTATAAAGGCCTGTTAGAGGTCAATGGGAAGCAGGGTCTGAAGAAGCAGACAAATTGAGTGAGAGACAGTGACTGATTTGTGTTTCTTATTGCATCAAAAGTAATTTATGCTGTGCAAAAAAGGGGAGGAGAAAAGAGGATGGTGGTTTTCTAAAACCTCCTGTCATATTTACTCAAACTATTCCTTCCCCTTTTCCATAGGATATTTTCACTATAAAAGGGGAAAAATGTAAGGGGATTTATGGCATGGAAAAGTGAAAAAATAATTTCCAGAAACCAAAAAGTCTACAGAAGAACACACCTTGTCCCAATTAGATATCAAAACAAACATAAAGAAACTCACAAAAACCACTTCAAATATGCTCTGAATCAAAATTCTTGGGGAAAAAATAAAACAAAGAAAATCTGAGTGTTCTATGTAAACTAAATTTAAAAAATAAGGCATAATTGTAAGCAAAATCCTTTGAAACTGATGGAATTAGTGCTGCCACCATAAACAAACAAATCTTGTCCTGAAGTAGTAAACAGATGAATCTTGTATGCTAACATTGTTTAAAATTTATGTAGAATACCAATCACCTATCTTGATTATCATAGTCATAAATTCTTTGACAGTCATCTTTCTCTTCTGCTTTAACTTAGAACAACTGCTGATACATCACTCTTTTCTTCCCCTCTTCCCCCCATCCAAGGATAAACAAACTCACCTTATTAAAAGAGTTATCAGGACTTTGAGAACGTTGTCATGTAATAAAGCTGGAGAGAAGAATTGAAAGGAAGGTTGATAAAAGAAATTTTGAAAATCTATTTCATGGAAATCGACACAAATGGATTAATCCTTAGCAGTGTTACCTATTGGATCCACGTGTACTAGGAATCTTGCTCCCAATATCTCTGTACTAGTGCCCTCAGCATTCAGACTCAGCACATTTATTACCAATCCCTTACCATGTAGCAGAATAAACATGGCTGACATCAGAGTCCTTTGCCTTATTCTATCCTGTGCATTTCTGGTCTTTTTTCTCCCTTGTGTTTTTTTAAGGGAAGAATCCATGGTAAAGTTCCTAAAGTTTTGGCAGGATCCAGATTGAAATTAGGAAAATAAAATGGGATAACTGGGACTATTTTAGTCTGTTTTAATAAAGTTAGTTTGAATTATATTTTCTTTGTTTTCCTTATTAGGACTGAATCAACTTTCCTATTTATTTACAAGGACTTTATGCTATGGACTGAGACTTAAAATTTTGAGATTAAAAATATGCTATAATTCACTTTCACATAAATTTGCCTTTATGCTGTCTTTTTTTAATCTCTCTCACTCCATAGAATTATTAACTAAATAAAGATTTGCTATAAATTTTGCATAATATACATATCAAAACATTGAGGAAAGAGTTAAAGGTATCAGTTAAAAAGAAAAACTAGAACCCAGGTTTAAAATAAAATTGTTGCTTTGTTGCTTTCAATGTATGTAGCAACTTAGCCTCTTTGTTCAAATACAGTTGTATTTTTTTAAAATAAATTTATTTATTTTATTTATTTATTTTTTGGCTGTATTGGGTCTTTGTTGCTGCGCGCGGGCTTTCTCTAGTTGCTGCGAGCTGGGGGGGGTACTCTTCGTTGTGGTGCAAGGGCTTCTCATTGTGGTGGCTTCTCTTGCTGCGGAGCATGGGCTCTAGGCACATGGGCTACAGTAGTTGCAGCACGTGGGCTCAGTAGTTGTGGCTCACGGGCTCTAGAGCACAGGCTCAGTAGTTGTGGTGCACAGGCTTAGTTGCTCCACGGCATGTGGGATCTTCCTGGACCAGGGCTTGAACCCGTGTCCCTTGCATTGGCAGGCGGCCTCTTAACCACTACGCCACCGGGGAAGTCCCAGTTGTATATTTTGATATCTCATGTCAACGATCCAATAAACTGCAATCATGGGATTCTTTGGCACATCCACAGTCAGACTACATCCTCATCTGACTCTATAGCTAGGAATCATCTTATATACAGATTGGAAACCCTCCTTCATGGTGTGTTTAAGGGGTTCCAGGGAATGTAGCCCTTTTTGAGTACCTTGCCCATGTGTTGGTTGATACCTGAAATCCCACTAAATTAAAAGTAAGTAGTGGTAGTAGTAAAAAGTAGCAGTAGCAATAGTAGTAGTGACCACATATTAAGCAACTACTGTGTGCTAGACTCTGATGTATGTTTTTTTATACGTTATATAATTTAACCTAGAATTTTTGCCAGGCAGGAATGATTTATTCCCAATTTACAGACAAGGAAAATTAAGCTCAGCGACATTAAATAATTTGCTCTAGCTTACTCAGCCTGTGGGGGACAAAACAGGGATTTCAACAGGTTTGGGGCACTCCAGTCTCTTTCCATTGGCCCATATAGCCTTTCCATGGTTTGACTGTCTTCCTACAGTCCAAAGACACAAGCAGGTAGCCCACAGATGAATGCAACTGTCAGGTATGTTAAGTTTAGCTCTCAAACGGCGGAAGTCTGAAATTTTTTAAACTGGGGCTTTTCTTACAAAAATCTGAACTGTAAATGAAATGTCAGAAGATGGGGGGAATACTGGAGCCCACAAACCCACTTGGCAACAGCGTATGGGAGCTGGGTGCCCCCTTTGCGAGAGGCCAGTGATCTTCTTTGTCCGGGTCCCACCTCCCTGCTTTCCTTAAATGCTACGCCCTTTGCTCATTTACATCACCTGCCCAGCCCCTGTGACATGTGATTCAATTACACTTGCTTTCGCTTAGGCTTTACCTCTGGGAAGAAACGGATTGAAGCTATGTTAGCCATGTGTGTTTCGCTGGGAACATATCTGATATATTCCTGAGAACAGAAAGGAAGAGACTGTTGGAATGAACAGGGGAAGGGGAGGGGAGGAGGACTAAGGGAAGGGGAGATACTTGATGTCAAAGAGAGACTGTCTCCTTCACGAATCTGCCTGGAGCTGTTTTTACGAGGAGCAGCGTTTCTCCCCGGGAGGAGGGATGCAACTTCTCACAGGTGAGCGCCCAGGCACAGCGCCCCTGACGCAGCCACGGCTCCAACTCCCCGCTATTGTCTGTTCTTCACATTAGTAATAATCTTGAAATATTACACCAGTGATAATGCCCTACATTTATAAAATCACTCTACCATTTGAAAGCACTTTCACTTTCTTACCTCAATTAATTTGGTTGTCACAACAACTCTGGAGGTAGGCAGATAGATGTTATTACTCCCATATTTCAGACGAGGAAAACAATTCTCAGAGAGTGAAGTAACTCGTCTAAGATAACACAGCGAGTAAATGATGGAGCCAGGAGTAGAATGAGCCTCCTGACTCGGAGCCCTGCTGCCCTTTGCATTTACCGCGCTGCCTGCCCCGCCTCCTCCCCAGCACAGTAATGACCATTTACTCTCCTAAAAATATTCGCCTGATAGGGATTAATTATACCTATGATATTCCCTTGACCTGGGTTTCCAAAATTTTATACTACTTTTTCCCTAACGCATAATTTTTAAAACCTCAGCCATGAGACACTTTTCTCGGGGCTGTACTACTTTTCTCGGGTCATCATCCAAAGGATGAAAAGCATTTGTGTTAAGTTTTGAGGATGCTTGGCTACACACCCTCAATAAGATTCGGCCAGATTATTTCTGGCCTTACAAAAATTGTGCAAGTTAAATTTACTGCTTAGAAGTTGCAGGTCTGTTTTTCTTTTTGTTGTAAAGCTAGTCTGTCTTTCCCAGGAAGATTTTTAGATGCATTCACACGGAGAAGAGGGAACTATATTGGCAACACAGCATATTATGCCAAAGTGCATCTGAATACAAGCCACATGAAAGCAGTTTAATTTCCTTCTGGGTCTTGTATGGGAGAGCTAGTCAATATAATTTGCTCTTTGGGGCTCTGATTCCATTCCACATGACAGCCTCATCAACACACTAGAAAAATGATCTGAGCTGTGTTATCATGGGGGAGGGGTGGCTCAGGCATTAGTAATCAAAGCATATGGGATTGTGTTAGAAGGAAAGAAAACACATTTCTCACAGAACATTAGGTGCCTCGAGTATGTAATAAAACTATTAAGATAATGTTAGAGTATATTACCAGGAATTCTATTTTAATTCCTTCAGTTTGAGAATTTATAATTTAGGAGCAATAGGGAGAAACTTAAAAGTATGGAGAAAAAAAGTAAGGACTATAAAAATAGCATTTAGAAACAGGCTGAGGAGATGGAATGTCAGGGAAGAGCAAAAGGCAACTGAGATGAATTCAGAATAAATGAAGAGTCACTATGATTAGGAGTCCTCTCCACAAAAGATTCCTAACTTGAGATATTTGGTCTGTGAACTTTGTGACAGTAGAAGTGACTGATTATGTCACATTAAAATAATATTTAGGGGCTTCCCTGGTGGCGCAGTGGTTGAGAGTCCGCCTGCCGATGCAGGGGACACAGGTTTGTGCCCCGGTCCGGGAAGATCCCACATGCCGCGGAGCGGCTGGACCCATGAGCCATGGCCGCTGAACCCGCACGTCTGGAGCCTGTGCTCCACAGTGGGAGAGGCCACAACAGTGAGAAGCCCGCGTACCGCAAAACAAAACAAAACAAAACTTATTTATGGAATTTTTTAAAGAATTAGATCTCTTTTAAAATAAAGACTTAATCTTGTAGTTTGGAAGGGTAAAGTAGTATCTATCAATAGGCATGGTTTTGTCAATAATAAAGTATTCTTTTAAACTTGGAACACCTGGTTAAAAAAAACAAACTCTTGGGAGAGGAAAAGTAAAGTTTGGTCAGCCCAACATTAGACTGATACTTTCACATTATGAGTAACAGTGATAGAGTATTACCATGGAGGGAATAAAATTTAGCATCATCAAGAATTCAATTTTACAGGTAGGAAGGCAAACTCTAACTTTTAAGTTTCAAAGACTTTAATTCCTATATCCTTCAGGGTTTGTGCACAAAAGCACCTGTTGGCATGTTCTCGGACCACTACTATCCTGCTAAACTTTGTGATACCCAGTTTACTCATTCTTCAAGATCTAAATCAAAGAAAATATGTAAGTACAGGAATATTCCTCTTAGTATTACCTACCATAATAGAAAGTTGGAAATCCAACTAACTATCCTACAGTGGAGGTCTAATAAAATTAGAGATGATATTTACTTATTCTGGAATACTATATGGCTATCTTCACTGTTTTTGATAGTTAATGATACGGAAAACTGCTCATGATGTAATGTTGATTCAAAAGAATAGACAACAAAACTATATATACAATATGAACTCAATTCACTCACCTATACAAAAGAAATTACTGCAGAATAACAGTGGTTTTTCACTGGGTGGTGGGGTATTAAGTGATTTTTATTTTCTTTTAGAGACTTTTCTGTAACTTAAAATTTCTCTACAATGTATTTGTTACTTTCAGGAAAAAAAGCCAGTAAGCAATATTATAACTTTTAAAGATCCAGCTCAGATGTTTCCTCTCTGAGGCCTTCACCAACAGGTGTTAATTATTGCCCTTCCATGTTCACATAACACTCAGTATGTATCACCTCTAACCATTCTCCATTTGGATCCAGACTGATCTTCCTAAAAATTTAATCTTATGACCCAGCAATTCCACTCCTAGGTATATACCTAAGAGAAATGAAAACATATGACCATTCAAAAACTTGTACACAAATGTTCATAGCAGCATTTTTTCATAATAACCAAAATGTGAACACAACCCAAATATCCATTAACTGATGAACAGATAAATAAAATGTGGTGTATCTTACAAAGGGTAGTAGGCAAACCATTGTACGTCTACATCTTAATCCCCAGAATCTGTGAATATATTATATTAAATGGCAAATGGGGAATCAAGGTAGCAGATAGAATTAAGATAACTAATCAGCTGACCTTAAAATAGGGAGATTAGGGCTTCCCTGGTGGCGCAGTGGTTGAGAGTCCGCCTGCCGATGCAGGGGACACGGATTCGTGCCCCGGTCTGGGAAGATCCCACGTGCCGCAGAGCGGCTGGGCCCGTGAGCCATGGCCGCTGAGCCTGCACGTCCGGAGCCTGTGCTCCGCAACGGGAGAGGCCACAACAGTGAGAGGCCTGCGTACAGAAAGAAAAACAAAAAAATAGGGAGATTATTCTGGATTATCTATGTGGCCCCAGTGTAATCACAAGGATCCTTAAAAGTGGAAGATGGAAGCAGAAGAAAACGTTGGAGTTACGCAATGTGAGAAGGACTCAGTCTGCTGTCACTGGCTTTGAAGAAGGAGGAAGGGAACTACTAGCCAAGGAATGCAGGCAGCCTCCCGAAGCTGAAAAAGGCAAGGAAACTGTTTTTCCTCTAAAGCTTCCAGAAAGGAATGCATCCCAGACAGCACCTTGATTTTAGCCCAGTGACACCAACACCGGACTTCTGACCTACAGAACTGTAAGATAATAAATTTGCATTAAGTGATCATGTTTGTGATAAATTGTTACAGCAGCAATAGAAAATGAAATCAGTGGAATATTATTCAACAATAAAAAGAAATGAATACTGATACATGCTGCAACATGGATAAAGTCTGGAAACATTATGCTAAGTGAATAAATCTAGTCACAAAAGCCCACATATGGCATGATTACATTTATATGAAATATCAGGATAGGCAAACCTATACAGAAAAACTAGTGATTGCTTACACCTGTGGGGTGGGAGGTGGTGTGGGATGTGATTTGTTAATGGGTAAAGAGTTTTCCTTTTGGAGTGATAAAATGTTCTAAAATTGATTGTGGTGATGGTAGCAAAACTCAGTGAATATACTATAAACTGTATGGTATGTGAATTACACCTCAATAAAGTACATATATACACACATATAGGTATGAATATATATATGAATGTACAAATATACATATATATGAATATATAAACCTATATGTGTGTACCTATTCTGTGATGAAAAATCTTCAAAGGTTTGGATAAAATACAAACCCTTAGGGCTTCGCTGGTGGTGCAGTAGTTAAGAATCTGCCTGCCAATGCAGGGGACATGGGTTCGTGCCCTGGTCCAGGAAGATACCACAGGCTGCGGAGCAACTGAGCCCATGTGCCACAACTACTGAGCCTGTGCTCTAGATCCCATGCTCCGCAACAAGAGGAGCCACCGCAATGAGAAGCCCGCGCACCGCAACGAAGAGTAGCCCCTGCTCGCAGCAACTAGAGAAAGTCCGCGCACAGCAACGAAGACCCAATGCAGCCAAAAAAACCCACACAAACCCTTAGAACAGCACACACAGCCCTTCATTATCTGGCTTCTATTCATCCCAGCTGTATCTCTTTCCACTTTCTATTATACTATGTACCTAAAGATCCATACATACTAAATGAATTGCAGTTTTCCTCATGTTTGTACCTTTGCAAAAGTTGCTTTTCTGTCTCGAACATCCTTATCCTTCTTCCTCTTCCTCTTGTTAGTTTTGCAGAACTCAGTTTAACTTTCACCTATGAGAAGCTTTTCCTGCAGTATCTCACAAGGTTATGTTATGCACCCTTGGGTAAATTCTTCTGTATTTGTCTGTCTCCTTTATTAGACTATAAGCTCTTAAAGTCTTATGTCTTATTATTAACAGCTAGTATAGGGTCTGGCATATACTGGCAGTAAATTCATTCAAAACTATTTACTGATTAATTAATATCTCAATGACAGTACCCCTTGTATTATAAATTGTCTTTATCCTCGTCTCTTCAATACGTTGTGAGTTTCTTACCCTTATTCATCTTTGTATTCCTCAGGCAACACAATCGCAAGTGTATAATAGATATTCTATAATAGAAAGAATGAATGGATGTTATACATAGTCATTTCTTAGGCACCTTAACAAATTTATCACATGTGACTCTCCAGAAAACAGTTAAGCTGTGGCTATTTTACTTTCTTCCTTTTTCAGAACACTGACATTTTAATGGCTTTCTGCAAGCCCCAAAACATATTTTAAAAAATGACAGCATATGCTGCAAGTGTGATTTTAAAATATAATAGAAATATATCAATAATTTAGTTTAATTCATAAAGAAAAAATTTATTCTGCAGAGAAATATAATTTGTAAAGTAAATAGGCTCAAGTTGGTTAAAACTCACACATATTTAAAGTAATTCAACAACTGAACATCCTTGCCCAACAGACATTAATTCAAAACAATCTGTCTTTGTTTGTAGGATATGATCGAATCCCCAGCAGCAAATAGAATTTGCTGGTCCATTATACTAACACAAAGGCTGTTAGAATGTGCATGCCTGGTGAGTATTAAGCACGGACATTCAGGGGTCAGGTGGAACAGTGTTTTATAAATGCAGTCTTTATTACAGAACCAATAACAAATACTGTCACAGAAATAATCTCCACAGTCATCATATCACAGAGAGTTCATATAATTCAAATCTGAATGGCCACATTTGAAAAATAAAATGTAGTTTCTACGTAAGATAATAATAAAATGTTAATTTTGAAAGCACTGCAAGTGACGGTTGATTCAGGAACACTTATGGAAATAATCATATATCCATTTACAGATGAGGAAAGCAGGGCACAGAAATGCTAAGTGACTTGCTCAAGGTCACATCAGTAAAAAGTGGCAAAGTCCAAGCTGGTACCAAAGTGTTCTGGCTTTAAATCCAAGGTTCTTCCCACTGCACTGTCCTGCCTGCATCTTTTTAAGACGTGCATTGGAGATCCAAAGTCATACGAATTGAAGAGATTATAAGACCTCGTGTTTGTTGATTTAAAGTCCAGTGACCATCTAACTTAATGTTGGGAGGTGCCAGAGTAAATGGGCAGTCCCCAAATCTGGTTTCACAGACATTTCTTCCTGACCTCATGGACTGAATCAGGCCTTTTCTCCTCCTTGGCTGGCAATGACACTGCTCCCAGACACTCAGAAGTGAGCAACAGGGGCTTAAAGGGAGTGACTTGATCTTGAAGAAGGTTGTCCCTCTTGGCTTTTTAGCCTGGCTAAATTCATACCACCTTTCATAGTGCATACGTTAATTTACTGAGTACTTACTGTAACCAGTCATTGTACTAAGTGCTTTACACAATTTATCTCATTTTGCTTTATCCCTGCAATAATTCAGGGAAACACATACCATTCTTAACATCTCATTTTACAGACAAGGAAACTACAACTTAAGGGAGGTTAAGTAATTTGCCCCAGATCATGAGGTACCAAGAGGCTATTCTGTGATGAACTCCCATCTCCATGCCTTCAATCACTGGGTCTAGCAATTAAGACCTCCACAAAGGTTTTGTATGGTTTCAGACTAATAGCTTACAAAACAAATTTAAAAAGTAAAATATACATTTTGGACCTAAAAATAGTCTCTAAGATTTAACATGATAATAGAATATCACTCAGCAATAAAAAGGAATGGACTACTTATAGATGAAAGAACACAAATGAATCTAAAAGCATTAAGCTAAGTGAAAGAAACGAGATTCAGAAGACCCCATATCATATGACTGTATTTATATGACATTCTGGAACAGATAAAACTGTAAGGAACCAAAAGAAAAAAAAAAGCCCATCAGCAGCTACTCAGGATTAGGGAGGGAGGGAGGGGTTAACTACAAAAGAGAACAGGGAACTTTTGGGGGTGATAAAAATATTCTGTAAACATTTGCCAAAAATCTCATGTGCACCTAAAAAGGTGAATTTACGGTGCACAAACTATAACTCAGTAAAACCAACGTTAACCAATAAATGAATAAATACTGTCTCTAATGCAGTTTTCAAATCTCCACTAGTGAGACATAACCCATCAGTGAGTTGTGGACTCAGTTTTGGGGTAGTTACTGGTATTTTATAAAAGTGAAATAGAATAGGAAATATCAGAGCCATTGCACAAGGTAAAAGGAAAATTATTAATGAAACATTTGCTTCAGGAAAACAGAAACCATTGTCAAAATAGAGGGAATTTAATACAGGAAACAGGCTACACAAATGATGAAAAAGTTGAGAAGCAAAACAGGGGAAGGTGAGGCAACTCAGAGACCAGCAGTGGCAGAAACCATAATACCCAGGGACCAGGGACCAGGGACCCAGGGAGGAGGCAGCGTTGCTAGATGCTGGAGCTGGGATTATCCAGCAGAAGCTGAAATCAGAAGGTGCCTATATGGCTGGAGCTGGAACCAGGAAACTCAGCCTCTGTCAAAGATGCACTACAGGCAGAGGAAGATGGGGAAAATCTTCCTAGCTTTTCCATTCCTCCCACCCTCCAGTGTCATAGCAGGGCTGCCAATGGGTAGCACTCAGCCAGAAGTTAGTACATAACCTGGGAGCCTCGGAAACATAGCCTGTCGGGATCAGCATCCCTGTGACACAGCAGAGGAGGAGCAAGAGACAGATTTGACAGCAAACAGGCCAGGGACTGGCACAGATGTGAAATAAAAGGAATTTCTGATTGAAGGTCAGATTTTAAAAAGTTTAAAAGCCATTGCTTTAGAAAGCAAAGATATTCTCCAATTTATGCTCTTCTTTCTATATAAAAGAATACAATAAAGAATAAAATCACAATTTTGACCATTAGAAGATGCCAGCGTTTCCATTTTGATATGTTTGAAAAAGGCAGTTTGAACTAAAGAAGTCGAATTGAGAGACTAACTTATTTTTCTCATTAGTTTTGGAGTAGTCATACAAATGTCTCTTAGTAGAAAAGAGAAATCTAGCAGATGAAAGTGAGGTTTAGGCTAGAAAAAACAGCGGGAATGAAGTATACAAGTGGCAAATATGTAAGCAAAGGAACCAAATGTTCCTCTTTGATAATGTGCAAGGAAAATAATTACAGTTAAAAACTGGTGAGCTTGGTACCAAACTGCCTCTGTCAGCAGTTATTGGTGTGACTCCTTTATAAAATTGCCTGGATTCACAAAGAACAGTGGCCAAATTTCATCAACACCAGCTTATTCCTGACTCTGATGATTCACTCCCTCTAGTTCCAAAGCTTTGACCTTATATTATTTGGGGTTTCTGATCCCAAGAAATGGCTCTCAAGGCTCCCTCATTGAGTCAAATCTAATGCTTGATCCCTCGTGCTTAAAAAACATGCAGTGCTTACTTTTTGACTTCTTCATCTATACCAATTGTGCAGGAACACAGTACTTCAATCTGTTTCTTTTATATCTGGGCTCCTTCAATCAGTCAGTCAACCAATCAATTATTCAGATGTTTTAAAATATGATTTTGGTAACATTGTTTTAAACCCAACTGTATCATTATCAAGAGTTCTTTTTAAAGGCAGTGAATATTTGTGGGATGAACGGATGATGAATGGATGATTGGATTGGGTGAGCGCATGGATGAATGAAGGCAGTGTGAGTCTGTTCTAAGTTTCAGCCCGGCTGATGGGAATCTTCAAGCCAGTTTCCTGGTTCTGACTGACATGCAGTTTAGACCATCAGAACGTCACTGCACTGCTATCTAGTGGTAGCATAACCCATATGTAGGAAACGTACTTGCAGAAACACAAGTTTGAACACAAAATGACCGTGATTATCACAATTTTAATTTTTTTTTCTGGTTCCAGCTGCTTATAAGTGCCTCTTTTCATTTGGCTATCTTTGATAGTAACAGAATTTCACCTTGATTCTTTAACACATGTACAAAGAACATTAGCAGGATTATATCAATAGGTGTCACCAGCTCAGGCACCATGTGGTAAGGTAGGTCCTCCTTGGTACAATAAATACCAAACGTCTGTGTGTATTTTGAGGCAGCCAAAATGGGCCCATGTTTTTTTTTTAAAGCATTATAATCACCTGTTTTCAAGGAGAAGGATGATAATAATTTTAATGCTTTTGTACTTCAGTTTCATTTTGATGATTCTCTTTAAAGAACATACATTTTTTCCCCTTTCTGTACAAACACTAGCATCTTAATTGGTGAAAACTATTTATCTCAGAACATAATTACATAAAGATAAAATAGTTTCAAAGTTTAGGAAGCCAGGAGTATAAAGTAAGAACTCCATGTAATAATAAATTTATTGTATAACATGCTAGGAAACACCTCCCTCAAGGATTTTTAGTTTGACCTCTTTTCTTTTTTCTTTTTTTGGCTGTGTAGCTTGTGGGATCTTAGTTCCCCAACAAGGGATTGAATCCGGGCCCATGGCAGCGAAAGTGCCGAGTCCTAACCACTGGATGGCCAGGGAACTCCCTTATGTTTTCCCTCAGTGGGATGTTTGGGGACAAACATGTGCCCAGAGATATTTCAATGTTTGAATGGGGCTGAAGAGTCCTATAGAAAAGGAGTTGAACTCTCTTTACAATTGGATGTGTTTGATGGACTCAGGGGTGGAGGGAGAAATATCCCAGGAGCCAGATCATGAAGAAGGTAAAAGCCCCAGGGGAATCCTCATGAGTGTTGAAGAAGTCTGCTGGGTGGGCCAGGCTGTACATCAACCTACTCAGGCCTTCAACTGATTGGATGAGGCCCACTCCTATTATGGAGGGCAACCTGCTTTACTTCAAGTCCACTGATTTAAATGCTAATCTCATCCAAAACACCCTCACAGAAACACCCAGAATAATGTTTGATCAAATATCCTGTTTGAGTATCTGACCCAGCCAAGTTGACAAAATAGAATTAGTCATCATGTGTCTTGGTGCAGGCCTACTTTTACCCACTGTGCTGCGCTCTCAATGGACTCTTTTAATCTACAGACTCAGATGCTTCAGTTCTGAGAAATTTTATTGAATCTTTTCTTTGAATACTTTCTTATACATTTTCCTTGTTCTGTATTTCTGGAAGGCCTATTATTAGGATTTTAGAACTTCTATTGGGCCTCCAATATTTCTATCTGCTTTTCCTATTTTCCTCTGCTAGTCTTTCAGCTTGTTTTCTCATTGATTTCCTTAATTTTTTTCTTTCAAGTTTTTACTGGAGTGTTAATTTTTTCTATCATATTTTTAGTTTCAAGAGATTTTTTTCCGTTGAGAGGCCTCTCCCCTCTTTTTTTTTTTTTTTTTTTTTTTTTTTTTGCGGTACGCGGGCCTCTCCCATTGCGGAGCACAGACTCTGGACGCGCGGGTTCAGCGGCCATGGCTCACGGGCCTAGCCGCTCCGCGGCACGTGGGATCTTCCTGGACAGGGGCACGAATCCGTGTCCCCTGCATCAGCAGGCGGACTCTCAACCACTGCGTCACCAGGGAAGCCCCTCTCCCCTCTTTTAAAACAGTATTCTGTTCTTCTTTGATGTGGCAATACCTTCTCTCTTTTTTATTTTAGCTGATCTTTTCTGCTATTTTCTTTTTAACATCTTTATTGGAGTATAATTGATTTACAATGATGTGTTAGTTTCTGCTGTATAACAAAGTGAATCAACTATATGTATACATATATCCACATATCCCCTCCCTCTGGCGACTCCCTCCACCCTCCTTATCCCACCCCTCTAGTGGGACACAAAGCACCAAGCTGATCTCCCCATGCACTGCAGCTGCTTCCCACTAGCTATCGATTTTACATTTGGTAGTGTATATATGTCAATGCTACTCTTTCACTTCGTCCCAGCTTACCCTTCCCCTTCCCTGTGTCCGCAAGTCCATTCTCTACGTCTGTGTCTTTCTACCTGTCCTGCCCCTAGGTTCTTCAGAATCTTTTTTTTTTTTTTTAGATTCCATATATATGTGTTACCATACAGTATTTGTTTTTCTCTTTCTGACTTACTTCACTCTGTATGACAGACTCTAGGTCCATCCACCTCACTGCAAATAACTCAATTTCGTTTCTTTTTATGGTTGAGTAATATTCCATTGTATATATGTACTACAACTTCTTTATCCATTCATCTGTTGATGGACACTTAGGTTGCTTCCATGTCCTGGCTATTGTAAATAGTGCTGCAATGAATATTGTGGTACATGACTCTCTTATTTTTTTTAAATATAAATTTATTTAGTTTTGGCTGCTTTGGGTCTTTGTTGCTGTGCGCGGGCTTTCTCTAGTTGCGGCAAGCGGGCGCTACTCTTCGTTGCAGTGCGAGGGCTTCTCATTGTGGTGGCTTCTCCCGTTGTGGAGCACAGGCTCCAGGCACATGGGATCCGTAGTTGTGGCTCGCGGGCTCCAGAGCGCAGGCTCAGTAGTTGTGGCGCACGGGCCCAGTTGCTCCACAGCATGTGGGATCCTCCCGGACCAGGGCTCAAACCTGTGTCCCCTGCACTGGCAGGTGGATTCTTAACCACTGCGCCACCAGGGAAGTCCCATGACTCCCTTTTGAATTACGGTTTTCTCAGGGTATCAGTAGTGGGATTGCTGGGTCATATGGTAGTTCTATTTTTAGTTTTTTAAGGAAACTTCATACTGTTCTCCGTAGTGGCTGTATCAATTTACATTCCCACTAGCAGTGCAAGAGTGTTCCCTTTTCTGCACACCCTCTCCAGCATTTATTGTATGTAGATTTTTTGATGATGGCCATTCTGACTTGTGTGAGGTGATACTTCACTGTAGTTTTGACTTGCATTTCTCTAATGATTAGTGATATTGAGCATCTTTTCATGTGTTTGTTGGCAATCTGTATATCTTCTTTGGAGAAATGTCTATTTAGGTCTTCTGCCCATTTTTGGATTGGGTTGTTTGTTTTTTTTATTTTGAGCTGCAAGAGCTGTTTGTAAATATTGGAGATTAATCCTTTGTCAGTTGCTTCATTTGCAAATATTTTCTCCCATTCTAGGGTTGTGTTTTTGTCTTGTCTATGATTTCCTTGTTGTGCAAAAGCTTTTCTTTCATTAGGTCCCATTTGTTTATTTTTGTTTTTATTTCCATTTCTCTAGGAGGTGGATCAAAAAGGATATTGCCGTGATTTATGTCACAGAGTGTTCTGCCTATGTTTTCCTCTAAGAGTTTTATAGTGTCTGGTCTTACACTTAGGTCTTTAATCCATTTTGTGTTTATTTTGGTGTATGGTATTAGGGAGTGTTCTAATTTCATTCTTTTACATGTAGCTGTCCAGTTTACCCAGCACCACTTATTGAAGAGGCTGTCTTTTCTCCATTGTATATTCTTGCCTCCTTTATGAAAAATAAGGTGACCATATGTGCGTGGGTTATTCTTTGGGCTTTCTGTCTGAATATAGTCTGAAGTCTGGGAGCCTGATTCCTCCAGCTCCATTTTTCTTTCTCAAGATGGCTTTGGCTATTTGGGGTCTTTTGTGTTTCCATACAATTGTGAAATTTTTTGTTCTAGTTCTGTGAAAAGTGCCATTGGTAGTTTCATAGGGATTACATTGCATCTGTAGATTGCTTTGGGTAGTATAGCCATTTTCACAATGTTGTTTCTTCCAATCAAAGAACATGGTATATCTCTCCATCTGTTTGTATCATCTTTAATTTCTTTCATCAGTGTCTTATAGTTTTCTGCATACAGGTCTTTTGTCTCCTTAGGTAGGTTTATTCCTAGGTATTTTATTCTTTTTGTTGCAATGGTAAATGGGAGTGTTTCCTTAATTTCTCTTTCAGATTTTTCATCATTAGTGTATAGGAATGCAAGAGATTTCTGTGCATTAATTTTGTATCCTGCTACTTTGCCAAATTCATTGATTAGCTCTAGTAGTTTTCTGGTAGCATCTTTAGGATTCTCTATGTATAGTATTATGTCACCTGTAAACAGTGACAGTTTTACTTCTTTTCCGATTTGGATTCCTTTTATTTCTTATTCTTCTCTGATTACTGTGGCTAAAACTTCCAAAACTATGTTGAATAATAGTGGTGAGAGTGTGCAACCTTGTCTTGTTCCTGATCTTAGTGGAAATGGTTTCAGTTTTTCACCATTGAGAACGATGCTGGCTGTGGGTTTGTCATATACGGCCTTTATTATGTTGAGGAAATTTCCCTCTATGCCTACTTTCTGGAGGGATTTTACCATAAATGGGTGTTGAATTTTATCAAGAGCTTTTTCTGCATCTATTGAGATGATCATATGGTTTTTATCCTTCAGTTTGTTAATATGGTGTATCACATTGGTTGATTTGCATATATTGAAGAATCCTTGCATTCCTGGGATAAACCCCACTTGATCATGGTGTATGATCCTTTTAATGTGTTGTTGGATTCTGTTTGCTAGTATTTTGTTGAGGATTTTTGCATCTATGTTCATCAGTGATATTGGCCTGTAGTTTTCTTTTTTTGTAACATCTTTGTCTGGTTTTGGTATCAGAGTGATGGTGGCCTTATAGAATGAATTGGGGAGTGTTCCCCCCTCTGCTATATTTTGGAAGAGTTTGAGAAGGATAGGTGTTAGCTCTTCTCTAAATGTTTGATAGAATTCGCCTGTGAAGCCATCTGGTCCTGGTCTTTTGTTTGTTGGAAGATTTGTAATCACAGTCTCAATTTCAGTGCTTGTGATTAGTCTGTTTATATTTTCTATTTCTTCCTGGTTCAGTCTCAGAAGGTTGTGCTTTTCTAAGAATTTGTCCATTTCTTCCAGGTCGTCCATTTTATTGGCATATAGTTGCTTGTCGTAATCTCTCATGATCTTTTGTATTTCTGCAGTGTCTGTTGTTACTTCTCCTTTTTCATTTCTAATTCTATTGATTTGGGTCTTTTCCCTTTTTTTCTTGATGAGTCTGGCTAATGGTTTATCAATTTTGTTTATCTTCTCAAAGAATCAGCTTTTAGTTTTATTGATCTTTGCTTTCATTTCCTTCATTTCTTTTTCATTTATTTCTGATATCATTTTTATGTTTTCTTTCCTTCTGCTAACTTTGGGGTTTTTTGTTCTTCTTTCTCTAACTGCTTTAGATGTAAGGTTAGCTTGTTTATTTGAGATGTTTCTTGTTTCTTGAGGTAGGATTGTATTGCTATAAACTTCCGTGTTAGAATTGCTTTTGCTGCATCCCATAGGTTTTGTGTCATCGTGTTTTCCTTGTCATTTGTTTCTAGGAATGTTTTGATATCCTCTTTGACTTCTTCAGTGATCTCTTGGTTATTTAGTAGTGTATGTTTTAGCTTCTATGTGTTTGTATTTTCTACAGATTTTTTCCTATAATTGATATCTAGTCTCATAGTGTTATGGCTGGAAAAGATACTTGATACGATTTAATTTTCTTAGATTTACCAAGGCTTGATTTTGACCCAAGATATGATCTATCCTGGAGAATGTTCCATAAGCAGTTGAGAATAATGTGTATTCTGTTGTTTTTTGGGTGGAATGTCCTATAAATATCAGTTAAGTGCATCTTGTTTAATGCATCATTTACAGCTTGTGTTTCCTCATTTATTTTCATGTTGGATGATCTGTCCATTGGTGAAAGTGGGGTGTTAAAGTCCCCTACTATGATTGTGTTACTGTTGATTTCCCCTTTTATGGCTGTTAGCATTTGCCTATGTATTGAGGTGCTCCCATGTTGGGTGCATGAATATTTACAACTGTTATATATTCTTCTTGGATTGATCCCTTGATCATTCTGTAGTGTCCTTCTTTGTCTCTTGTAATAGTCTTTATTTTAAAGTCTATTTTGTCTGATATGAGAATTGCTATTCCAGCTTTCTTTTGGTTTCCGTTTGCATGGAATATCTTTTTCCATCCCCTCACTTTCAGTCAGTACGTGTCCCTAGGTCTGAATTGGGTCTCTTGTAGACAGCATATATATGGGTCTTGTTTTTGTATCCATTCAGCCAGTCTGTGTCTTTTGGTTGCAGCATTTAATGTCTTTACATTTAAGGTAATTATTGATATGTAGGTTCCTATGACCATTTTCTTAATTGTTTTGGGTTTGTTATTGTATGTCTTTTCCTTCTCTTGTGTTTCCTGCCTAGAGAAGTTCCTTTAGCATTTGTTGTAAAGCTGGTTTGGTGGTGCTGAATTCTCTTAGCTTTTGCTTGTCTGTAAAGGTTTTAATTTCTCCATTGAATGTGAATGAGATCCTTGCTGGGTAGAGTAATCTTGGTTGTAGGTTTTTCCCTTTCATCACTTTAAATATGTCCTGCCACTCCCTTCTGGCAGAGTTTCTGCTGAAAGATTAGCTATTAACCTTATGGGGATTCCCTTGTATGTTATTTGTTGTTTTTCCCTTGCTTCTTTTAATATTTTTTCTTTGTATTTAATTTTTGATAGTTTGATTAATATGCATCTTGGTGTGTTTCCCCTTGGATTTATCCTGTATGGGACTCTCTGTGCTTCCTGGACTTGATTGCCTATTTCCTTTCCCATATTAGGGAAGTTTTCAACTATAATCTCTTCAAATATTTTCTCAGTCCCTTTCTTTTTCTCTTCTTCTTCTGGGACCCCTACAATTCGAATGTTGGTGCATTTAATGTTGTCCCAGAAGTCTCTAAGAGTGTCCTCAATTCTTTTCATTCTGTTTTCTTTTTTCTGCCCTGCAGTAGTTATTTCCACTGTTTTACCTTCCAGGTCACGTATCTGTTTTTCTGCTTCAGTTATTCTGCTATTGATTCCTTTAGAGAATTTTTAATATGATTTATTGTGTTGTTCACCATTGTTTGTTTGCTCTTTACTTCTTCTGTGTCCTTGTTAGGCTTTTCTTGTATTTTCTCCATTCTATTTCCAAGATTTTGGATCATCTTTACTATCATTACTCTGAATTCTTTTTCAGGTAGACTGCCTATTTCCTCTTCATTTGTTGGGTCTGGTGGGGTTTTACCTTGCTCCTTCTTCTGCTGTGTGCTTCTCTGTCTTCTCCTTTTGCTTAACTTACTGTGTTTGGGGTCTCCTTTTGCAGGCTGCAGGTTCATAATTCCTGTTTTTTTTGGTGTCTGCCCCCCATCGCTAATGTTGGTTCTGTGGGTTGTTTAGGCTTCCTGATGGAGGGGACTAGTGCTTATGTTCTAGTGGATGAGGGTGGGTCTTGTCTTTCTGTTGGGCAGGACCGCATCTGGTGGTGTGTTTTGGGATGTCTGTGACCTTATTATGATTTTAGGCAGCCTCTTGGCTAATTGGTGGGGTTGTGTTCCTGTCTTGCTAGTTGTTTGGCATAGGGTGTCCAGCACTGTAGCTTGCTGGTCGTTGAGTGGAGCTGGGTCTTAGCACTGAGATGGAGATCTCTGTGCGAGCTTTCGCCATTTGATATTATGTGGGGCTGGGATGTCTCTCGTGGACCAATGTCCTGAACTCAGCTCTCCCACCTCAAAGGCTCAGGGCTGACATCCAGTCAGAGCACCAAGACCCTGTCAGCCACTAGGCTAACGTTTTAGGAATAATCCTTTGAAGAGCTAACTTATTGGGATTTCAGCCTGAAAAATATGATCTCAATCACTTCTTAGCAGAGATATTCATGTTGCGTTCATCCTGGGGCTGACCTGGCCATCAACCCCTGCCTGGACCCCAGTGTAAGCCCACAATACCTCTTCTTATCTCTCTCAGGATATTAATGGTGGCATTTCTTTAAAAAAGTATTTTGTTTTGTTTTTTCTCTTGCAATGTTCATTTCTTCCAAGTTGCTCTTTTCTGTTTATTTCTTTGGTTTCTATCTTTCATATTGGAGAATTCCCTCAGATGTCTGGTAAATTCTTGGTTATTTGCATATCTTCAAAAGTAAGGAATTAAAATGCTGCTTGCACGCTTTGATGGGAAAGTGGGAAGAGAGTATGTGTTGAATGTGACCTTTACAACAGGGTGATCTGGCCAGATCACATAGTTGGGAACCTCCACTGTCAGTCTGTTTAGATCTGCTTTATTAGGCTGGTCAAATTCCTCACAGGAAACCTCTGGTGTCCTTTCTTAAGGACAGGGCTCTGGTTTGCTGATTGGGAGACAAGGCCAAGTGCCTCAGGATGCAGATGTGTCCTCTGTTTTAGCCTCTCCTGAGAGTGAACCTCCCAGGTTTCACCATGTCCCACCAGTGGCCCAGCTGCACAGTTGGGAGACCTGGGGTCCAGTTACTTAACAGACTCTCAAAGCGATGGTCCTATTTTCAACCTCTCCCCACTCCACTTCCTGCTTCCACATGCTGCCCTTTCCCGAGCCCCCTGGAGACTCTGTAGTGTAAACTGGGTGGGTATCAGCTTTCCCTGCTGCTGACTTCAGATTCTGTTTTGGGGTGCTTTTCTAATCCATTTATCATCCCATCTGTTTTCTACCTTCAAAATCTTACTTCTGTTGCCTCCTCTCCCTTTTCTCTCCATCCTTGTGGGTTTATGTGTTTATGACAATCACCTCACTGGCGTTTTAGTGGGTTGTGAGAAGGAGCAAAAGCAGGTGCCTGTGTATAATCCACTATCTTTACCTGCAAGACCCTCTTTGGGATTTTTAAAAATAGCTTCTGTTTATGAAGTTCCCATTCATTTTAAAATTATTTAAATATTTTTAAAGTACAGAAGTTGAATTTTTTTTTTAGTCAGATATAATTAAACTTGTATGTATTATTTTTTTCACTGTTTCCAAAATTAAGAAGTCTTTTTCCCATAGTAAGATTAGGTAAATACTTAGATTTGTCTGAAGTAAAACTGCCAAGTAGTCATGTGTATTTTTTGGCAACAGCCCTCAGTCTTCTATTGGTGGTATGTCCTAGCCCTACTTCTGGAGTGTCCCCAATGCCTTTCAGAATCTCCACGATGGCACTTGTTCACTAACATTCTCAGCCAAGGCCTTTTCTTTCTTTCCATGGTAGCTCCATATGCCTCAAACCTTTTCTGATCCCATCCGTCACATCAAAACTTACCTGTTCAGGGTCTTATTTCATTATTCTTTGCTCTTTCTTAGCTAACAAAAGGTACCACGAACTATTTCAGAGGAACTTTACGTTCATTTTTGATTTAATCTTTACAACAGCCTGGTGTGATAGACACTATTAGTCCCATTTCATAGATGTGTAAATTGAGGCTGAGAGGTTAAGATGCTGTCACTCAAGATCACAAGGCTAGTAAATCAAAGAGGGTCTACAGCACAACAACTTTTAACCACTGCATACAGTCTCCCTATACTAGAAAATATTTACTGGGCTAACTCACACAGTAAGACATTAAACACTTTTAATGGCTATTTTTCAAGACAGTACTTTAACCTGAATAGCGAAAATTTCAAATACATCAAAAGTTTCAGGCAGTAGGGCCTTTCACTGCCATTTAGGGTTACCTTCTTCCATCCGGCCCCCACAGAATGCCACGTCGATTTGGCATTTTTAACATTGCAGTTAAAGATTATAAAAATAAAGCCATCTCTGACCATGAAAAGCTCTGTGGAAGCTACGTTATAAACTATAACTGAGAAAGACTAGTTTTTAAGCAGTGTATTTAGATATGTTGGTGTGTTATTAGACACATACTTGAGCCCGTTCCCCATTTCACCCCTGTGTTTTTCAATTCAAAGAAGGATTTTTATTCTTCATGGAAATAAATGATATCAAAATCACAAGATTTGACATCTTCTTAGATTATCTCCATCTAAGGTTATATAAACACACAGTATTTATGATTTAATACACATTTTTTTATCCTTACTGGGCTAAGTTGGTTTCCAAGAAAGAATAGCAGAGAATTCCAGATCTTCTCCAGAGATTCAGTATTATTTCTCCTCCAACCCAGAACACTCAGCTCTTCACCTCTGACACCCAGCTGATCAGATCCCCCACCTTCTCTCTCTCACACACACTTATTAGACTACCATGTGCATTGTATGTCATATCAAAATGAATAAGACGATGACCATCTCTTCAAAGAGTCCATGGTCTAGAGAAGAGAGACATAAAACTATAATATACAATAAAAATAAAATACATTAAAAAATTCATTCCTATAGGGAGAATATGAATTTTCTCCTTTATATTTCCAGATACTTCCAGACAAAGAATGGCGGTTTCACACTCCTTGGTCACTGCCCCCCTTCACCCCAAAAAACAACTAAACCTGAATCTTCTCATATCTCTGCCTTCTCAGTAAATGGCACTCAGGTAGTTTTTCAGGCCCCAAAATTCTGCTATTAATGTCAGTGTCTGTCTCTTCCTCTGCCTCAAATCCAATCCATCAACAGGTTCTGTCAGTTCTAACTTCAAAATGCGCTCAGTAGTATACCGGTCCCCGTTTTGACTGCCACTCCACGGATCTGTGCACCATCACCTCTCACTTGCACGGCTGCAGTATTTCCTGAATAGACTCTTTGCTTCCATTTCTTCCCTTTTTGCTCCATGACAACCTATTCTTCACAGAACAGTCAGAGAGCTCTTTTTAAGGTACTCACCAGCTTCTGTCTCAGCCATAATCGTGTAACAGGGTCTGGATTTACCTTCCCCCATGACTAGAAAACTGGACAAAATATATTGACAATGGTTTTCAGACATTATCCAACTGGCAGCACAGAACAGTTATCCCTGAGACAAAGGAAACAATAAGGTGAGCCCTATGGTTGTCCTGGTTATCTGAGGCAGTTTGCAGGCAGCACACATCCAAACAGATCCTGGAGGTCTTACTAAATTGAAGGGACAGAGATCAGAGTTTGATGAGGTCAAGGCAGCTAGAATTTGTGGAGCACCATTTTTTAAAAAGACTTTACTTTCAACATAAATTACCTTGGTTCCTATGTCACACATCAACTGACTGTGCGTCTATTTCTCAACTTTCAATTTCAGTTCCCTTGATCTATTTATCAATCGCTATATCCTCATCACTTATGTCCTTATCCTTACTCTGTTGTCTTAGTTTCTATCTCTCTCAACAAAGTCTAGTGATAAGATAGTGTATGTCTTCCAGCTTTGTTCTTTTTCAAGTTTGTTTTGGCTATTCTATGTCTTTTGCATTTCCATACAATTTTTATTTTTATTTTTATTTTTTCTTCTGCGGGCACGCGGGCCTCTCACTGCCGTGGCCTCTCCGGCAGCAGAGCACAGGCTCCGGATGCACAGGCCCAGCGGCCATGGCCCACGGGCCCAGCTGCTCCGCGGCATGTGGGATCCTCCCGGACCGGGGCACGAACCCGCGTCCCCCACATCGGCAGGTGGACCCCCAACCACTGCGCCACCAGGGAAGCCCTCCATACAATTTTTAGAGTCAGTTTGTCAATTTCTAGAAAAAATCTGTTAGGATTTTGGTTGGAATTATGTAAAATTTACAGATCACTTTTGTAAGACTGTTTATCTTAATATTGTGTCTTCTAATCCATGATCATGATATAATTCTCCATTTATTTAGCTTTTCTTTAATATCTCTTATCAGTGTTTTGTATTTTTCAGTGTAGAAGTCTTGCATAATTTTTGTAAGTCTATTCTTAGTTTATATTTTGATGCTATTGTAAATGGTATTTAAACATGTATTTTCCAATTATTTGACAGTAAACAGAAATATAATTGATTTTTGTATATTGACCTTATATCCTATTACCTTAAATTCAGATTTTAGACCTACTAGTTTTTCTGTACATTGATTTTGATATTTCTGAATAAAGAAAATTTTACTTCTTCCCTTCTATTCCTTAATTCCATTGTGTTCAGGGAAACTACTCTGTAAAATTTCAATATTTTTGAAATTTCATGAGACTTGTTTTATGGCTTAGCACATGACCATCTTGGTGGATATTCTAGAAACACTCTAAAGATGGGTTTCCATGGTCTCTGGTATCCATTGTTTCTCATGAAAAATCATTTTGCTGATGAAATGCCATCACATACCATTGTTTCTCAATATGTAACGTTTTCCTCTGACTGCTTTCAATACAATCTCTTTATTTTCATTTTTGGTAGTTGAACTATGAAGTGCCTAGTTGTGATTTTCTTGTATTTATCTTACTTGGAATTTGTTGACCTTCTTCGACATGTAAGTAGATTATTTCCACCAAATTTGAGGAAATTTCAACTATTTTTTCTTCAGCTATTTTTGGGTTTCATTTGCTTTCTCTTTTCATTCTGGGACTAGAATTCCACTTGTGTTAGACCACTTAAGATGTATTACAGAATACGGAGGCTCTGTTCACTTTTTGCAATCTTATTTTGCTTCGTTTTTCAGAATGTATGATTTCTTTTTTAAAAAATTATTTATTTTGGCTGCACTGGGTCTTAGTTGTGGCATGAGGACTCTTAGTTGAGGCATGAGAACTCTTAGTTGCGGCATGCATGCAGGATCTAGTTCCCTGACCAGGGATCAAACCCAGGCCCCCTGCATTGGGAGCATGGAGTCTTACCCACTGGACCACCAGGGAAGTCCCTGGAATGTATAATTTCTAATGTTCTTTCTTCAAGTTCACTGATTATGGTGGTCATGAGAATTGCCTCCCAGGCCACCAGCTGTCAGGAACATAACTGACTGAGAGCACAAGCTGCTATTCTCTAAAATTCATCATGTGTTTGTGCTGAGGCCACACTTCCTGCGGGCTGCTGCCAGTCAAACACTGAGAGTGGCAGTGGTTCTAAGGACTCCTCTGATGACTGACTTGGGCTCCAGGACACCCTGCTGGTCTTGCTGAACTTTTCTTAGACTGCATGACATCTCACCTTCCTTCCTTCTCTTCTTCACTCCAGGTCAGTCTTGCAGTGTGATCTGATGGCTATCACAGCCTTCCCCAGTCCCCTCCCCATTTTCTAAAATAAGCATTTCTCTGAATAAAAGCCTTTCATGTTTAATCCATTCTTAGTGTCTGCTTTGAGGTGGGCACCTGGATTGACACAGCTAAAATCAGGAGTAGTCTGAGAAATCAGGTGGTAAGATAAGGATTTGGGACTGGCTTTCCCACCACATGGCAGACAAATGGGATGCTATTCTCTTGGCAGATGGAACAAGGATAGTCCCTGGCAAAAGGTAGTAGCTCAACTGCTGACTGTTTTACCGGTGGTGAATTGGGAAAATGTGTCAGAGGAGAGTAATGTTGTGAAAGGTAAGACAATACAGACATAAAGACAGACTGTGCTCTGGAACCTGTGGCTGCATTTGCATCAAAGGCACACTTGCCGTGAATGAGTGTGGCAGGGAACTAAGGCAAAACTGCTCCTGGGAGACACAGGACTTCTCTGACGGCAGACTTTGCTTCGTGGACTCTTCATTGTCCTTTCCAACCCTTCCTTAAACTGCACAAACAGTCCACCCCTCAGATTTTCCTTCCCTCCCTCCTTCACTTGGAGTCAGACCTGCATACAATCAATGGCTCTCCCAGCCTTCTCCAGCTCCTTCTCCATTTCCTCTCACAAGTGTTTCCTATAATAAAATCCTTGCATGTTTAATCCTTTCTTGGTAGAAGACACAGATTAACACACTGACTTCTGCTATCCCCAGTCGCTATTCAGCCCATCCAGTGAATGTTTTATTTCAGAAATTGTACTTTTCAGTTATTGAAAATATGTTTGGCTCTTTTTCATATTTTCCATTTCTCTGCTGACATCACCCATCTACTATTCAGTCATTATTCCAGTACTTTTCATCGGTTTTCCTAGAGGAAAAAAGCCCAATTTATTATCTAGACAAGCAAACTATAATCTAAAATATAATTGGAAAGGAGCCAATATGTCAAATGTCTTTGACTTGGAGGACCTCAAGATTTCAATCTAGCAATTCTACTTCTGGGTGTATATCTGAGAAAAGTGAAATAACTGTCTCAAAGAGATATCTGCACCCCAGATATTCATTGCGGCATTATTTATAATAGCCAAGACATGAAAATAACCTAAATGTCCATTTATGGATGAATGGATAAATAAAATTATATATATATGAAATTATATATATATAAAATCATATATGTATGAATTTCAACCATAAAAAAGAAGGAAATCCTGCCATTTGTGACAACATGGATGGGACCTTGAGGGCATTATGCTATGTGAAATAAATCAGACAGAGAAGGATAAACACTGTATGATCTCACTTATATGTGGAATCTGAAAAACCCAAAGTCATAGAAACAGAGAACAGATTGGAGGTTGCCAGAGGCAGGTGGGTAGAGGTTGGGCAAAATGGGTGAAGGTGGTCAAAAGGTACAGACTTCCAGTCATGAGATAAATAAGTTCTGGGGATGTAATGTACAGCATGGTGACTATAGTTAACAATACTGCATTGTATACTGAAAGTTGCTAAGAGAGTAGATCTTAAAAGTTCTCACTGTAAGAAAAAATTTTAGCTATGTGAGGTGATGGATGTTAACTAAATTTATTGTGGTAATCATTTTTTAATATCTACATGTATCAAAACATTATGTTGTACACCTTAAATTTATATAATGTTATGTGTCAATTATATCTCAATAAAACTAGGGGAAAAAATAAGAATCAGAAAAAAAAAACTTGTTTCTAAGGGCAAAAAAAGATTAAAAATTTTTTTCTTTAATTCTAAGGAAATGTTACTAAATATAACAGTAATAGCACATCTTAGTTGACTAGGAATTCCTGTCACAATGCTTTAGAAAGAATGCCATCTTCTCCAGAATAATAAAATTGTCAACTGACTGTATTGAGGTCACTTGACTGTACTATTGTTAGTTAACATTAGGGGAAGCTGGGTAAAGGATATATGGGAACTCTCTGAACTATTTTTGCAACTTTAAAAACTAAAATGTTAAAAGAAATTGCAAGTACCATGAGTCTCCCTTATAAGATATTAAAAGTGCAAACCTGTTTCAAAATGTGTAGAGATTCCGTCTAGTGTATTCACTTTACTTAGCAAACAAGAAAGGTAAAAGCAGGGGCTTCCCTGGTGGCGCAGCGGTTGAGGGTCTGCCTGCCGATGCAGGGGACGCGGGTTCATGCCCCGGTCCGGGAGGATCCCACTATGCCACGGAGCGGCTGGGCCCATGAGCCATGGCCGCTGGGCCTGCGCGTCCAGAGCCTGTGCTCCGCAACGGGAGAGGCCACAACAGTGAGAGGCCTGCGTAGTGCAAAAAAAAAAAGTTAAAAGCAGTAGACATCTATTACCTTTTGTCTGCCCTTCCTTTTTGGAATTGCCCTTTTCCAACTCCATGTGAGTTTTTAATATATACATTTTTTTTTCTTTTTCTTTTGTTTCTTTTGTTGTTTTTTGTTGTTGTTTTTTGTGGTACGCGGGCCTCTCACTGCTGTGGCCTCTCCCATTGTGGAGCACAGGCTCCAGACACTCAGGCCCAGCGCCCATGGCCCATGGGCCCAGCTGCTCTGTGGCACACGGGACCCTTCCAGACCAGGGCACGAACCCGTGCCCCCTGCATCAGCAGGCAGACTCCCAACCACTGCACCACCAGGGAAGCCCTATACATATATATTTGTACACCCATGTTCACAGCAGCATTATTCACAATAGCCTAAAGGTGGAAGCAACCCAAGTGTCCATCAGCGGGTGAATGGATAAGCACAACGTAATATATACATAGAATGTAATACCATTCAGCCCTAAAAAAGGAAGGAAATTCTGAACATGCTACACCATCAATGAAACTTGGGGACAACATGCCAAGCAAAATAAACTAGTTACATACACACACATAAGATACTGCCTGATTCCACTTATATGAGGGACCTAGAGTCACCAAATTCATAGAGACAGAAAGCAGAATGGTGGCTGCCAGGGGCTGGAGGAGGAGGGAATTGTTTCATGGGGACAAAGTTTCAGTTTTACAAGATGAAAAGAGTTCCGGAAATGGATGTGGTGATGGGTGCACAACAATGTAAATGTACTTAATGTCACTGAACTGTATAACTAAAAATGGTAAATTTTTTGTTATGTGTAATTTGTCACAATTAAAAAAAAACTGGTTAAAAAAAAAAAAAAGCCAAACCCAACAGTTGTCCAGGCTCCTTGATAGTCACCTTTGAGCTACTGGGATCACAGGTCAATCTGATGCTGAAGAAATCAGAGTCTCTAACAGGTCAGAGCAATGTCCACATGCAGACAAAGTGCCAGGGGGGCTCAAACTCAGACCTCACTTAATCCTTACAGAGACCTTGCACGGAGAGTGAAAAGGAAGTGACTGGTCCAGGGACACACACCCTCTAAGGAGAAGAGCAAGACCAAGGATGGGAATCCAGCCCTGAAACCAGAGAGGTTCTCTCTCTGGCAGGTCCTTACGGCAGGCTTGTGTCCACCTCTGTGTTGCCAGCATCTGGCACAGCATCTGACCTGGCACATAGTAGGTGCCCAACAAAAATTTGCTGAATAAATGAAATGTGCTGAACTAGACATGATCTCTCCTCCTGAGTGGTTCAAGGCTAAGGGAAGAGTGTGGTGGTTTTGTGATGCATCAGCTTGGGGTGGGGGCAGGGTAACATGTCCCAGAATTCACTCCCTGAAGGTTTCCAGTTAGGAGAGGCCACAAAAGGCATCTTCACATGATATTTGGAGGGTGGAGGTGAAGTGGCAGCCGCTTTTGTGTTTTCATGCTTGGCAGTCTGGGCAGGCACTTGTGTAGCTCACACACGGTATCTGCTGACTCGTGTGGTTGGTGCGGCGAAGGAGCCGGGCCTGCAAAATCTCCGCCTTCCTCTGCAGCCCCGTCAGCTTCCTGACTCCAGAGTGGATGTGTGTTTAGCCCCAGCTCGGATGACGCCAGCTCTCAGGAATGACATCCTGAGTTAATACGGCTTTCAAGAAGCTTTCTCCAGTGAGGAGATGTTACTTCCACTGAGCTTTCATAGGCTTTGCTTGTATGTTAGTATCTACATTCTTCCTCATATCCAAACTATTTATTTTAATGGTTATTTTCCTGGAGGAAACAACCTTCCCTTGTGATTCTGAGAGAGCTTTGTCTGTAATGCTATTCGGGTGTACCACAACCCAGGGGGACCAATCAGAGTATTTCATCCCTCTGGACACCGTGATTGGTTCCAGTGATAGGTACAAGCTCAAAGTCAGCCAATCAGAGTTTTTGGGGGAGGTCAATGTGACAAGGGAGGGAAAGAGAAGTTTGTTCTTTTCTCAGTTGTCATTAGTTTTACATTCAAACTAGTCCTCTAATTCTTTTTTTTTTTTTTTTGCCTCTGCGTGAAAATGAAGTCAACACAATATAGTACAATCCAGACATGGAGAGAGCCCCCTTAAGACATGGCATTTGGATCCAGTTGCACCTGGAGCCAGCCCATCCCCTGAGACTTCAGGTTACCTAGCAATGAAGTCTTACCCATGGTGGTTCAGGTAAGTTCCTATTTCTTGATGAAGCAGTCCTGGTTAATACAGTTAATAAATAGAACATGTATTCATTTGGTCCTACAGTGGTCTTTGTGTGGATACACCTCAAAAGGCAACCTCTGAAATAATGATCCTTTCGGTAAATTATACTTTGATGTTGAAGAAACTGTATCCTTTTCTTCTAATATATTCTAGATAAATCCAGCTCCAAATTATTATTATTTTTTCACTAAGTATTAATGATGGCTTTTCTATCCATGCTCTTATTTTATACTATATACCCTTCCTGGGCAATCGTATCCACTCTCATTGTTTCTGCAACCACCTATATGCTGATGAAAATAAATTCACATCTCTTCCTCAATGCTCTCCTCAAAGCATCAAGAATCAGATATCCGGGGAGACCTTCAAGATGGCGCAGGAGAAAGACGTGGAGATCACTTTCCTCTCCACAAATACATCAGAAATACACCTACATGTGGAACAACTCCTACAGAACACCTACTAAAACGCTGGCAGAAGACCTCAGACTTCTCAAAAGGCAAGAAACTCCCCATGTACCTGGGTAGGGCAAAAGAAAAAACAGAGACAAAAGAATAGGGATGAGACCTGCACCTCTGAGAGGGAGCTGTGAAGGAGGAAAAGTTTGTACACACTAGGAAGCCCCTTCACTGGTGGAGATGGGGGGTGGATGGGGGGGGAAGCTTCAGAGTCACGGAGGAGAGCGCAGCAACAGGGGTGCAGAGGGCAAAGCGAAGAGATTCCTGCACAGAGGATCACTGCTGACCAGCACTCACCAGCCTGAGAGGTTTGTCTGCTCACCCGCCGGGGCGGGTGGGGGCTGGGAGCTGAGGCTCAGGCTTCGGAGGTCAGACCCCAGGGAGAGGACTGGGGTTGGCTGCGTGAACACAGCCTGAAGGGGGCTAGTGTGCCACAGCTAGCCAGGATGGAGTCCGGGAAAAAGTCTGGACCTGCCTAAGAGGCAAAAGACCATTGTTCAGGGTGCGAGAAGACAGGGGATTCAGAGCACTGCCTAAATGAGCTCCAGAGATGGGTGCGAGCCACGGCTATCAGCATGGACAACAAAGACGGACATGAAACGCTAAGGCTGCTGCTGCAGCCACCAAGAAGCCTGTATGCAAGCACAGGTCACTATCCACACCTCCCCTCCGGGGAGCCTGTGCAGCCCACCACTGCCAGGGTCCCGTGATCCAGGGACAACTTCCCTGAGAGAACACATGGTGTGCCTCAGGCTGTTGCAACATCACGCTGGCCTCTGCCACTGCAGGCTCGCCCCACATTCTGTACCCCTCACTCCCCCAGCCTGAGTGAGCCAGAGCATCTTAATCAGCTGCTACTTTAACCCTGTCCTGTCTGAGTGAAGAACAGACGCCCTCAGGCGACCTACACACAGAGGCAGGGCCAAATCCAAAGCTGAACCCCGGGAGCTGTGCGAACAAAGAAGAGAAAGGAAAATCTCTCCCAGCAGCCTCAGGAGCAGCAGAGTAAATCTCCACAATCAATGTGATGTACCCTGAATCTGTGGAATACCTGAATAGGCAACGAATCATCCCAAAATTTAGGCAGTGGATTTCGGGAGCAGCTATAGACTTGGGGTTTGCTTTCTGCATCTAATTTCTTTCTGGTTTTATGTTTACCTTAGTTTAGTATTTAGAATTTATTATCATTGGTGGATTTCTTTATGGATTTGGTTGCTCTCTTCCTCCCTTTTTTTTTATATACCGATTTTTTTTTCCTTTTTCTCTTTTTGTGAGTGTGTATGTGTATGCTTCTTTGTGTGATGTTGTCTGTATAGCTTTGCTTTTACCATTTGTCCTAGGGTTCTGTCTGTCCATTTTTGTTTGTTTGTTTCTTTGTTTTGTTTTTTAATATAGTTTTTAGCACTTGTTATCAATGGTGGATTTATTTTTAGGTTTGGTTGCTCTCTTCTTTCTTTTTTAAAATTTTATTTAAAAAATTTTTATTGTTCATAATTATTTTTTATTTTAATAACTTTATTTTTTTCTTTCTTTTTTCTCCATTTTTTTCTGAGCTGTGTGGCTGACAGGGTCGTGGTGCTCCAGCCGGGTGTCAGACCTGTGTCTCTGAGGTGGGAGAGCCGAGTTCAGGCCATTGGTCCACCAGAGACATCCCATACACATAACATCCCATGCTACACATAACATCAAACGGCGAAAGCTCTCTCAGAGATCTCCATCTCAATGCTAAGACCCAGATCCACTCAACGACCAGCGAGCTACAGTGCTGGACACCCTATGCCAAACAACTAGCAAGACAGGAACACAACCCCACTCATTAGTAGAGAGGCTGCCTAAAATCATAATAAGGTCACAGATACCCCAAAACACACCACCGGATGAGGTCCTGCCAAACAGAAAGACAAGGCTCAGCCTCATCCACAAGAACACAGGCACTAGTCCCCTCCACCAGGAAGCCTACACAACCCACTGAACCAAACTTAGCCGATGGGGGCAGACACCAAAAACAATGAGAACTACGAACCTGCAGCCTGTGAAAAGGAGACCCCAAAAAAACACAGTAAGTTAAGCAAAATGAGAAGACAGAGAAACACACAGCAGATGAAGGAGCAAGGTAAAAACCCAGCAGACCAAACAAATGAAGAGGAAATAGGCAGTCTACGTGAAAAAGAATTCAGAGTAATGATAGTAAAGATGATCCAAAATCTTGGAAATACAATGGAGAAAATATAAGAAAAGCCTAACAAGGACATAGAAGAACTAAAGAGCAAACAAACAATGATGAACAACACAATAAATCATATTAAAAATTCTCTAAAGGAATCAATAGCAGAATAACTGAAGCAGAAAAATGGATAAGTGAACTGGAAGATAAAATAGTGGAAATAACTACTGCAGGGCAGAATAAAGAAAAAAGAATGAAAAGAATTGAGGACACACTTAGAGACCTCTGGGACAACATTAAATAAACCAACATTTGAATTGTAGGGGTCCAAGAAGAAGAAGGGTAAAAAGAAAGGGACTGAGAAAATATTTGAAGAGATTGTAGTTGAAAACTTCCCTAATATGGGAAAGGAAATAGGCAATCAAGTCCAGAAAGTGCAGAAAGTCCATACAGGATAAATCCAAGGAGAAATACACCAAGATGCATATTAATCAAACTATCAAAAATTAAATACAAAGAAAAAATATTAAAAGAAGCAAGGGAAAAACAACAAATAACATACAAGGGAATCCCCATAGGGTTAACAGCTGATCTTTCAACAGAAACTCTGCAGGTCAGAAGGGAGTGGCAGGACATATTTAAAGTGATGAAAGGGAAAAACCTACAACCAAGATTACTCTACCCAGCAAGGATCTCATTCACATTCAATGGAGAAATTAAAACCTTTACAGACAAGCAAAAGCTAAGAGAATTCAGCACCACCAAACCAGCTTTACAACAAATGCTAAAGGAAATTCTCTAGGCAGGAAACACAAGAGAAGGAAAAGACATACAATAACAAACCCAAAACAATTAAGAAAATGGTCATAGGAACCTACATATCAATAATTACCTTAAATGTAAAGACATTAAATGCTCCAACCAAAAGACATAGACTGGTGAATGGATACAAAAACAAGACCCATATATATGCTGTCTACAAGAGACCCACTTCAGACCTAGGGACACGTACAGACTGAAAGTGAGGGGATGGAAAAAGATATTCCATGCAAACGGAAACCAAAAGAAAGTTGGAATAGCAATTCTCATATCAGACAAAACAGACTTTAAAATAAAGACTATTACAAGAGACAAAGAAGGACACTACAGAATGATCAAGGGATCAATCCAAGAAGAATATATAACAGTTGTAAATATTTACGCACCCAACATAGAAGCACCTCAATAGTTAAGGCAAATGCTAACAGCCATAAAAGGGGAAATTGACAGTAACACAATCATAGTAGGGGATTTTAACACCCCACTTTCACCAATGGACAGATCATCCAAAATGAAAGTAAATAAGGAAACACAAGCTTTAAATGACACATTAAACAAGATGCATTTAATTGATATTTATAGGACATTCCACCCAAAAATGACAGAATACACTTTCTTCTCAACTGCTCATGGAACATTCTTCAGGATAAATCATATCTTGGGTCACATATCAAGCCTTGGTAAATTTAAGAAAAGTGAAATCGTATAAAGTATCTTTTCCAACAATAACGCTATGAGACTAGATATCAATTACAGTAAAAATTCTGTAAAAAATACAAACACATAGAGGCTAAAAAATACACTACTTAATAACCAAAAGATCACTGAAGAAATCAAAGAGGAAATCAAAAAATACCTAGAAACAAATGACAATGAAAACACAATGACCCAAAACTTATGGGATGCAGCAAAAGCAGTTTTAAGAGGGAAGTTTATAGCAATACAGTCCTACCTCAAGAAACAAGAAACATCTCAAAGAAACAACCTAACCTTACACTTAAAGCAATTAGAGTAAGAAAAACAAAAAACCCCCAAATTTAGCAGAAAGAAAGAAATCATAAGGGCAGATCAGAAATAAATGAAAAAGAAATGAAGAAAACAATAGCAAAGATTAATAAAACTAAAAGCTGGTTCTTTGAGAAGGTAAAAAAAATTGATAAACCATTAGCCAGACTCATCAAGAAAAAATGGGAGAAGACTCAAATCAATAGAATTAGAAATGAAAAAAGAGAAGTAACAACTGACACTGCAGAAATAAAAAGGATCACAAGAGATTACTACAAGCAATTATATTCCAGTAAAATGGACAGCCTGGAAGAAATGGACACATTTTTAGAAAAGCCCAACCTTCTGAAACTGAACCAGGAAGAAATAGAAAATATAAACAGACCAATCAAAAGCACTGAAATTGAGACTGTGATTAAAAATATTTCTACAAATAAAAGCCCAGGACCAGAAGGCTTCACAGGCGAATTCTATCAAACATTTAGAGAAGAGCTAACACCTATCCTTCTCAAACTCTTCCAAAATATAGCAGAGGGAGGAACACACCCAAACTCATTCTACGAGGCCACCATCACCCTGATACCAAAACCAGACAAAGATGTCACAAGGAAAGAAAACTACAGGCCAATATCACTGATGAACATAGATGCAAAAATCCTCAACAAACTACTAGCAAACAGAATCCAACAGCACATTAAAAGGATCATACACCATGATCAAGTGGGGTTTACCCCAGGGATGCAAGGAGTCTTCAATATATGCAAATCAATCAATGTGATACACCATATTAACAAATTGAAGGAGAAAAACCATATGATCATCTCAATAGGTACAGAAAAAGCTTTTGACAAAATTCAACACCCATTTATGATTAAAAACCCTCCAGAAAGTAGGCATAGAGGGAACCTACCTCAACATAATAAAGGCCATATATGACAAACCCACAGCCAACATCATTCTCAATGGTGAAAAAATGAAATCATTTCCACTAAGATCAGGAACAAGACAAGGTCGTCCACTCTCACCAGTATTATTCAACATTGTTTTGGAACTTTTAGCCACAGCAATAAGAGAAGAAAAAGAAATAAGAGGAATCCAAATTGGAAAAGAAGAAGTAAAACTGTCACTGTGTGCAGATGACATGATACTATACATAGAGCATCCTAAAGATGCTACCAGAAAACTACTAGAGCTAATCAATGAATTTGGTAAAGTAGCAGGACACAAAATTAATGCACAAAATCTCTTGCATTCCTATACACTAATGATACAAAATCTGAAAGTGAAATTAAGGAAACACTCCTATTTACCACTGCAACAAAAAGAATAAAAAAGAATTTATTTGCAAATCAGCTCAGGAAGTAGCTACTCAGGGTGCCATTCCTGAGTCTCTGAAACCAGATTAGGGATCTGAGCTCTCAGAAATTATGCATCTATTTCCCATTATTATTATTATTTAAATTAAACAAATACCTTTTATTTTTCTGATTTTTGTCCTGAACAGGAAGTAATACCAAAAACGTTTTAATGCTGAGGATTAAACTCCAAATTGCAAGGTACAAAATGGTTGGTGAGAAGTAAACAAAATTAATTGTATACCATCATATGAAAAGCAAGTCACATACAGAATAAAATTTGTTCCTGTACTATATCTACTAATTTAAATCATGATGCTGGGCTTCCCTGGTGGCACAGTGGTTGAGAGTCCGCCTGCTGATGCAGGGGAAACGGGTTCGTGCCCCGGTCCGGGAACATCCCACATGCCGCGGAGCGGCTGGGCCCGTGAGCCATGGCCGCTGAGGCTGTGCGTCCGGAGCCTGTGCTCCGCAACGGAAGTGGCCACAGCAGTGAGAGGCCCGCGTACAGAAAAAAAAAAAAAATCACGATGCTAATAATTATCAAATTACTACTAAGTATTTTCTAAGGATATATGTATAGGACTATATTCTAGGCTATATCCTAGTTCCTGATTGGGTACACGAGAAATATAAAATCTAGGTCTACCATATATTCTTTTCTTCCTTTTTAAAATTGTGTTAAACATAATATAAAATTTACCAATCTTAAGTGTACAGTTCAGTGGTATTAAATACTTTCACATTGTTGTGCAGCCATCACCACCATCCATCCCCATAACACCATGTGTGTTTTTTTTTTAAATCATCTTTATTGGAGTATAATTTCTTTACAATGTTGTGTTAGTTTTTGCTATATAACAAAGTGAATCAACTTTATGAATACATATATCCCCATATCTCCTCCCTCTTGCATCTCCCTCCAACCCTCCCTATCCCATCCCTCTAGGTGATCACAAAGCACCGAGCTGATCTCCCTGTGTTATGCAGCTGCTTCCCACTAGCTATCTATTTTACATTTGGTAGTGTATATATGTCCGTGCCACTCTCGCACTTCGTCCCAGCTTACCGTTTCCCCTCCCCGTGTCCTCAAGTCCATTGCCTTATAGGTCTGCGGCTTTCTTTCCGTCCTGCCCCTAGGCTCTTCATGACCTTTTTTTTTTTTTTTAGATTCCATATGTATGTGTTAGCATACAGTATTTGTTTTTCTCTTTCTGACTTACTTCACTCTGTATGACAGTCTCTAGGTCCATCCACCTCACTACAAATAACTCAATTTCATTCCTTTAATGGCAGAGTAATATTCCACTTTATATATGTGCCAAATCTTCTTTATTCATTCATCTGTTGATGGACACTTAGGTTGCTTTCATGTCCTGGCTAATGTACAGAGACCTGCAATGAACATTTTGGTACATGACTCTTTTTGAATTATGGTTTTCTCAGGGCATATGCCCAGTAGTGAGATTGCTGGGTTGTATGGTAGTTCTATTTTTAGTTTTTTAAGGAACCTCCATACTGTTCTACATAGTGGCTGTATAAATTTACGTTCCCACCAACAGTGCAAGAGGGTTCCCTTTTCTCCACACCATCTCCAGCATTTATTGTTTGTAGATATTTTGATGACGGCCATTCTGACTGGTGTGAGGTGATACCTCATTTTAGTTTTGATTTGCATTTCTCTAATGAGTAGTGATGTTCAGCATTCTTTCATGCATTTGTTGGCAATCTGTATATTTTCTTTGGTGAAATGTGCATTTAGGTCTTCTGTCCATTTTTGGATTGGGTTGTTTTTTTTAAATTGAGCTGCAAGAGCTGCTTGTAAATTTTGGAGATTAATCCTTTGTCAGTGGCTTCATTTGCAAATATTTTTCCCATTCTGAGGGTTGTCTTTTCGTCTTGTTTACATTTTCCTTTTCTGTGCAAAAGCTTTTAAGTTTCATTAGGTTCCATTTGTTTATTTTTGTTTTTATTTCCATTTCTCTAGGAGGTGGGTCAAAAAGGATTTTGTTGTGATTTATTTCATAGAGTGTTCTGCCTATGTTTTTCTCTAAGAGTTTTATAGTGTCTGGCCTTACATTTAGGTCTTTAATCCATTTTGAGTTTATTTTTGTGTATGTGTTAGGGAGTGTTCTAATTTCATTCTTTTACATGTAGCTGTGCAGTTTTCCCAGCACCACATATTGAAGGGCTGTCTTTTCTCCATTGTATATTCTTGCCTCCTTTATCAAAAATATGGTGGCCATATGTGCGTGGGTTTATCTCTGGGCTTTCTGTTCGGTTCCACTGATCTCTATTTCTGTTTTTGTGCCAGCACCATACTGTCTTGATTACTATAGCTTTGTAATATAGTCTGAAGTCCAGGAGCCTGATTCCTCCAGCTTGGTTTTTCTTTCTCAAGATTGCTTTGGCTATTCGGTGTCTTTTGTGTTTCCATACACATTGTGAAATTTTTTGTTCTAGTTCTGTGAAAAATGCCATTGATGGTTTGATAGGGATTGCATTGAATCTGTAGATTGCTTTGGGTAGTATAGTCATTATCACAATGTTGATTCTTCCAATCCAAGAACATGGTATATCTCTCCATCTGTTTGTATCATCTTTAATTTCTTTCATCAGTGTTTATAATTTTCTGCATACAGGTCTTTTCTCTCCTTATGTAGGTTTATTCATAGATATTTTATTCTTTTTGTTGCAATGGTAAATGGGAGTGTTTTCTTAATTTCACTTTCAGATTTTTCATCATTATTGTATAGGAATGCAAGAGATATCTGTGCATTAATTTTATATCCTGCTACTTTACCACATTCACTGATTAGCTCTAGTAGTTTTTTGGTAGCATCTTGAGGATTCTCTGTGTATAGTATCATGTCATCTGCAAACAGATGTGACAGCTTTACTTCTTCTTTTGCGATTTGGATTCCTTTTATTTCTTTTTCTTCTCTTGTTGCTGTGGCGAAAACTTCCAAAACAATGTTGAATAATAGTGGTGAGAGTGGGCAACCTTGTCTTGTTCCTGAACTTAGTGGAAATGGTTTCAGTTTTTCATCATTGAGGATGATGTTAGCTGTGGGTTTGTCATATATGGCCTTTATTATGTTGAGGAAAGTTCCCTCTATGCCTACTTTCTGCAGGGTTTTTATTATAAATGGGTGTTGAATTTTGTCGAAAGCGTTCTCTGCATCTATTTAGATGATCATATGGTTTTTCTCCTTCAATTTGTTAATATGGTGTATCACATTGATTGATTTGTGTATATTGAAGAATCCTTGCATTCCTGGGATAAACCCCACTTGATCATGGTGTATGATCCTTTTAATGTGCTGTTGGATTCTGTTTGCTAGTATTTTGTTGAGGATTTTTGCATCTATGTTCATCAGTGATATTGGCCTGTAGTTTTCTTTCCTTGTGACTGGTTTTGTCTGGTTTTGGTATCAGGGTGATGGTGGCCTCATAGAATGAGTTTGGGAGTGTTCCTCCCTCTGCTATGTTTTGGAAGAGTTTGAGAAGGATAAGTGTTAGCTCTTCTCTAAATGTTTGATAGAATTCACCTGTGAAGCCTTCTGGTCTTGGGCTTTTGTTTGTTGGAAGATTTTTAATCACAGTTTCAATTTCAGTGCTTATAATTGGTCTGTTTATATTTTCTATTTCTTCCTGGTTCAGTGTTGGAAGGTTGTGCATTTCTAAGAATTTGTCCATTTCTTCCAGGTTTTCCATTTTATTGGCATATAGTTGCTTGTAGTAATCTTTCATGATTCCTTGTATTTCTGCCGTGTCAGTTGTTACTTCTCTTTCTTTTCTAATTCTATTGATTTGAGTCTTCTCCCTTTTTTTCTTGATGAGTCTGGCTAATGGTTTATCAATTTTGTTTATCTTCTCAAAGAACCAGCTTTTAGTTTTATTGATCTTTGCTATCGCTTCCTTCATTTCTTTTTCATTTATTTCTGATCTGATCTTTACGATTTCTTTCCTTCTGCTAACTTTGGGGGTTTTTTGTTCTTCTTTCTCTAATTGCTTTAGGTGTAAGGTTAGGTTGTTTCTTTGAGATGTTTCTTGTTTCTTGAGGTAGGATTGTATTGCTATAAACTTCCGTGTTAGAACTGCTTTTGCTACATCCCATAGGTTTTGGGTCATTGTATTTTCGTCATTTGTTTCTAGGTATTTTTTGATTTCCTGTTTGATTTCTTCAGTCACCTCTTGGTTATTAGTAGTGTATTGTTTAGCCACCATGTGGTTGTATTTTTTACAGGTATTTTCCTGTAATTCATATCTAGTCTCATAGCGTTATGGTTCGAAAAGATACTTGATAGGATTTCATTTTTCTTAAATTTACCAAGGCTTGATATGTGACACAAGATATGATCTATCCTGGAGAATGTTCCATGAGCACTTGAGAAGAAAGTGTATTCTGTTGTTTTGGGGTGGAATGTCCTATAAATATCAATTAAGTCCATCTTGTCTATTTCCCATTATTATCACAGCTACCATAGTGACCTTTTTCATTTGCTCCCTCTCATTAGTGTTTATGTTGCATTCAATATCTTGCAGTTGGGGTAAATTGATGAAAAATGACAGATACTCCCTATGAACACTAGATGTCACCCTTATCTTTTGTCTGAACTAATGAACAGCCACTGATTCTGTGTTTAAACTCTGTTTTTTAAAATTCTTTTTCTGATTAGATCTTGGAGTTTAAAAAAAAAAAAGCTCTCATCTTGAAGTGTTTTTTTTTTTTTTTCTTTTAAAGAAACCAACTTTTTAGATTTTCATAGGTTCAGCAGTGGTTAAAGCTCAAAACAAAAACGACTCTAAGTGATCTTTAAAAATCTACTGAACAACGTTATATGAGTTAGCTCATTACCAGCCCAGCTTGTATTTGCTGACTCTCAGAACAGACATATGGATTTCAAAAAGCATGTAATTAATTGTATTTCCTTGAAAAATCATGGAACTTCAGAAAAAGGCTGAAAAAATTTGTCTTAAGATTTTTTCTAATCTTCTGGGATTTCTTTGTTTTTTTGTTTGTTTTGTTGTTTTGTACATCATAATTTTATTTCATTTGTTTTTTAATTAAAGGATAGTTGGTTTACAATGTTATATTAGTTTCAGATATACAACATAGTGATTCAATATTTTTATAGAGTATATTCAAATTAAAGTTATTATAAAATATTGGCTATATCCCCTGTGCTGTACATTAACTACATGCTTGTATCTTATTTATTTTATACCTAGTAGCTTATACCTCTTAATCCCCTTCACCTATCTTGCCCCTCCCCTCTCCTCCCCTCTTCCCACTGGTAACCACTAATTTGTTCTCTGAATTTATGAGTCTGTTTCTGTTTTGTTATATTTGTTCATTTGTTTTATTTTTTAAGATTCCACATATAAATGAAAACATAGAGTATTTGTCTTTGTCTGACTTACTTTATTAAGTTTAAGTTCCTCCAGGTCCATCCATGTTGTGAATGGCAAATTTTCATTCTTATGACTAATATTCCAGTGTATATAAATATACCACATCTTTATCCATTCCACTGTTGATGGATACTTAGGTTGCTTCCATTTCTTGGCTATTGTAAATAATGCTGCTGTGAACATTGGGGGTGTATGTATCTTTTTGAATTAGTGTTTTCTTTTTCTTCAGTTAAATACACAGGAGTGGAATTCCTGGATAGCATGGTATTTCTATTTTTAGTTTTTTGAGGAACCTCCATACTGTTTTCCATAGTGGCTGTATCAATTTACATTTCCACCAACAGTGTACTAGGGTTCCCTTTTCTCCACATCTTTGCCAACATTTATTACCTGTTTTCTTTTTGACAATAGCCATTCTGACAGCTATGAGGTGATAACTCATCATGGTTTTGATTTGCATTTTCCTGATAGTGATGTTGATCATCTTTTCATGTGCCTGTTGGCCATCTGTAAGTCTTCTTTGGAAAAATGACTATTCAGGTCTTCTGCCCATTTTTTAATTGGGTTCTTTGGTTTTTGATATTGAGCTTATGAGTCCTTTATATATTTTGGATATTAATCCCTTATCAGACACATCATTTGAAAATATTTTGTCCCATTCAGTAGGTTGTCTTTCCATTTTTCTGATAGTTTCCCTCACTCAGCAAAAGTTTTAAGTTCAGTTAGGCCCCATTTGTTTATTTTTGCTTTTGTTTTCCTTGCCGGAGGAGACAGATCCAAAAAAATATTGCTAAGACTTATGTCAGAGTGGACTACCTACATTTTCTTCTAGGGGTTTTATGGTTTCCAGCCTTATATTTAGGTCTTTAATCCATTTTGAGTTTAGGTGTGAGAAAATGTTCTAATTTCATTCTTTCACATGTAGCTGTCCAGTTTTCCCAACACCACTTACCTAAGAGACTGTCTCTTCCCCATTGGATATTTTTGCCTCCTTTGTCATAGATTAATTGACCATATGTGCATGGGCTTATTTCTGGGCTCTCTATCCTGTTCCATTGATCTATGCGTCTGTTTTTGTGCCAGTATCATACTGTTTTGATTACTGTAGCTTTGTAGTGTAGTCCAAATTGGGGGAGCATGATACTTCCAGCTTTGTTCTTTTTTCTCAAGATTGCTTTGGCAACTCAGGGTCTTTTGCAGTCCCATATGAATTTTAGGATTATTTGTCCTAATTCTGTGAAAAATGTCATGGGTATTTTGATAGGGATTGCATTAAATCTGTAGATTGCTATGGGTAGCATGGACATTTTAACAATATGGATTCTTCCAATCCATGAACATAGGATATCTTTCTTCAATTTTCTTCATCAAAGTCTTATAGTTTTCAGAGTATAGGTGTTTCACCTCCTTGGTTGAGTTTATTCCTAGGTATTTTATACTTTTTGATGTGATTGTAAATTCTCACCTTTGCAGTAAGAGTGGGTGGTAACTATTTATTTATGATTTATTATAATTATCTATAGAAACTTCAAAGTAATAAATAATTTAAAAGAAGTCTGAAGGATACACTAAAACAACACTGTACCAAAGAAAAAGACTTAGAACATACTTTCAGAAGGAAAGTCTTGATAGAGCTTTCATTTTTTAAAGGTATTTTAAAAATATTTCTTTTCACAGAAAGACTCACCTTACATTAACTTTTATTTTCCTTCTCAAACTAACAGTCTCCCAGTTTACCAGCTTTGTAAATGGTTCTACTCCCATCTAATTATTAGGTTGTTTATTTGAGATTTTGCTTGTTTCCTGAGGTAAGTTTGTATCGCTATAAACTTCCCTCTTAGAACTGCTTTTGCTGTGTCCCATAGGTTTTGGATCATCATGTTTTCATTTTCATTTGTCTCTATGTACTTTAAAATTTCCTCTTTAATTTCTTCAGTGATCTGTTGGTTATTTAGTAGAATATTGTTTAGCCTCCATGTGTTTGTGTTTTTTGAAATTTTTTTCTTGTAGTTGATCTCTAGTCTCATAGTTGTTGTCAGAAAAGATGCTTGACATGATTTCAATTTTCTTAAATTTACAGAGGCTTGTTTTGTGGCCTAGCATGTGATCTGTCCTGGAGAATGTTCCATATGCATTTGAAAAGGATGTGTGTTCTGCTGCTTTCAGATGGAATGCTCTCTATATATCATTTAAGTCTATTTGTATAATGTGTTATTTAAGGCCTGTGTTTTCTTATTGATTTTCTGTCTGGATGATCTGTCCATTGATGTAAGTGGGGTGTTAAAGTCCCCTATTATTATTGTGTTACTGTCGATTTCTCTTTTTATGTCTGTTAATATTTGCCTTATATATTTAGGTGCTCCTATGTTGGGTGCATATATATTTACAATTGTTATATTTTCTTCTTGGATTGATCCCTTGATCCTTATGTAGTGTTCTTCTTTGTCTCTTGTAAAGTCTTTATTCTAAAATCTATCTTGTCTGATATAAGTATTGCTACTTTGGCTTTCTTTTGATTTCTATTTGCATGGGATACCTTTTTCCATCCCCTCACTTTCAGTCTGTATGTGTCTCTACATCTGAAGTGAGTCCCTTGTAGGTATTATATATATGGGTCTTGTTTTTGTATCCATTCAGCTACTCTATGTCTTTTGGTTGGAGCACTTAGTCCACTTATATTTAAGGTAATTATTGATATGTATGTTCTTATTGCCATTTTGTTGACTGTTTTGAATGTTTCTGTAGGTCTTTTTTCCCCTTTCTCCTTCTTTTGTTCTCTTCTCTTGTGATTTGATGACTCTTTAGTGTTATGTTGGATTCCTTTTTCTTTTTTGTGTATATATCTATTATAGAGTTTTGGTTTGCAGTTGCTTATCACCTAAAATTTTGTGGTCATTCTTTTTTTTTTTAATTTTATTTATTTTTGGCTGTGTTGAGTCTTTGTTGCTGCACACAGGCTTTCTCTAGTTGCATCGAGCGTGGGCTTCTCTTGTTGCGGAGCATGGGCTCTAGGCGTGCAGGCTCAGTAGCTGTGGTGCATGGGCTTAGTTGCTCTGTGGGACATGGGATCTTCCCGGACCAGGAACTGAACCCATGTCCCAGGCAATGGCAGGCAGATTCTTAACCATTGCTCCACCAGGGAAGTCCCTGAGAAGTATTTCTAAGGAAATAATTCTCAAGCCACTAGGATGCCTCAACTCTGGGGAAAAAAGACCAACTCCATTGTAAATAATTCTACATAGAACCCTTAAGGAATAACTCAGGTAGAAACTCCTTGTAAATTTGAACTAATCTAAGAAAATTCACATGCTATAAAGAACTATGAAACACTTTAGGTGACTAATCCTGGGAACATCATGGTTCATCTCAGTCAGGGCTTCAGGAAAAGAGAATTTGACATTGCTGTCTTTTGATCATGCTGTCTTTTGATCACAGCAGATGTTACTGATAATGTTCTTTTCTTTCTTGGATTCTAAATGATCTGAACTGCCAAAATAGTGTTATTTATATTAGTGAAAGAACACTGAGTCTTTTTTTTTTTTTTTTTTTTTTTGGCCTCACTACGCGGGATCATAGTTCCCCAACCAGGGATTAAACCTGGGCCACAGCAGTGAAATTGATGAGTCCTAACCACTGGCAACAAGGGATTCCCAACACTGATTCTTGAAAGCATTTCTCTTGTGGCAATAATGTTTTTTGTTATACTGTGAATGCAGCTTCTACAAATAATTGAAAATTTCATCTTCTTATTTTAATCAAGCAGTTCAGCCTCTTTGCAATTCATTTTGTTGGTGGATATCTATTTCACAAGCCTCCAGTTCCAAGGTGATTTTTAGTGATTGTGTTAGAAATGAAGTAACATTTTACTCCTTTCCTCAAAGAGGGGTAATTTCTCCCATAAAACTTACTGGATACAATGTAGGGTAGGCTAATCTATTAAATTTTCCTGACATTTATTATTGGCTTCATTTAGGAGATCAACCTTGAGCCTGAAACTAAGCAACATTTGTATTTTGTTGCCTGACCTAAGAGGGAAACTAAGAATAATGTTTTAAGGTATTGGAATGAAGTGTTCAGTTTTCCTTTGTCTTTCAGTGTCTTCTGATTCTGGTTCTGGTTATATTTTGCTATGTGCTTTGATTCAGTATCTTCCTTCATTCTCAGTTTAGTGCAGAGAAGGAACATTAAACACATACAGCTATCTGAAAATAAGATTTAAGCACCACTTTTAATGCACAGAGTGTTTTGTTCCCAAACTAAAATTAATTTTTTCTAATATTTGTGTAAAAGTATATATTTATATATATAGAGAGAGCTTTTATCCTTACTCCAAAAAATTTTTTTCCAAGATTGGATAGAGGAAATTGGGAAAAACTGTCCAGATGGTGGTAGCCTACATTATAAATAGAGTCCTGCCTTAGATATTTCTTCCTTCTCTTAATATGTTTTTAATAATATTGGTTGTCGGGCTTCCCTGGTGGTGCAGTGGTTGAGAATCTGCCTGCTAATGCAGGGGACACGGGTTCGAGCCCTGGTCTGGGAAGATCCCACATGGCGCGGAGCAACTGGGCCCGTGAGCCACAACTACCGAGCCTGCGCATCTGGAGCCTGTGCTCCGCAACAAGAGAGGCCGCTATAGTGAGAGGCCCGTGCACCATGATGAAGAGTGGCCCCTGCTTGTCACAACTAGAGAAAGCCCTCACACAGAAATGAAGACGCAACACAGCAAAAATAAATAAATTAATTAATAAACTCCTACCTACAACATCTTCTTTAAAAAAAAAAAAAAAGAAAGAAAGAAAAGGCTGCTTCTGACACTTTCTGGAAGGAGACAGGATATACGTTATAAAAAATAATAATAATAATATTGGTTGCCATTTATTGAACATGTTCTTGTGTCCTTTGTTAAATTGGGCATTTTTTGTGTTTTTCATTTAACTTATTTAGTCTGCACATCAACCCTATGAGCTAGGTTTTACTATTCTGTTTTACAGTTGAGGAGAGGGAGGTCAGTGACATTAAGTAACCAGTTAAAGTCACACAGCCAGTGTGTGACAGCACAGGGACTCAGACCCAGTTCTTTCTGAACCTAAAGTATGTTTGTTTGTTTTTAACCACACTGTACTTTCTTTTATGCCTTTCCCCCCAAAATATCCTCAAGTAGATAATCATACGAATAACTTACAACCTTTAAGTGTTTGGGAGATTTTGAATCTTTGGCATTTTCTGTCACTTTCAATGAGCTAGTCTAAAATGTAACGAAACACAGAGGACTTATCTGAGTCAAGTGGACAATTTTAGAAAACACCAGATTGTCTTTTAAAATACAAAAAGAAATAAGACATACAAAATATTTTTCAAAATTAACCTGAGAGATTAGATACCCTTTGTAGTACTGAAAAAAGTCTTTCCCCATTATCTACATTCTGTGTCCATGAGAGTTGATATAAAAGCCAAAATCTGGTAGAGCACTCAATTTTTTTAAAATTTACTTATTTGGTATTTTTTTTTGGTAATTTTTTTAAAATTTACTTATTTGGTATTGCGCCAGGTATTAGTTGTGGCATGCAGGCTCCTTAGTTGTGGCATGTGAACTCTTAGTTGCGGCATGCATGTGGGATCTAGTTCCCTGACCAGGGATCGAACCCGGGCCCCCTGTGTTGCGAGCACAGAGTCTTAACCACTGTGCCACCAGGGAAGTCCCAAGCACTCAATTTTTATTGTGAGGTAGGGAAGAATCCTGTAGATGTCTAAGAGCCTAAGAAGCCTCAAGGGCTGTTAGTCCTCTTCTCAGACTACCAGGAAAACTATGAAAGTTTATGTTGATAAATATGCTGAAGGAGCAGTAACTCAAGACCCCAACATAGATTAAAGGTGAAAGGACAGATGATCATAAGTGATGTCAGTGGACCATGTGGAAAGGCCCAAAGAGGTGCTATACTGAGGTGCTATACAAGTCAATTTATGACTGTAGTTATCATCTTAAAAAAAAAAGAATATAAACATAAATGTAACTAGCAATAGTTAATTCATCATTTTATTTGCAGAACGTTACTCTTAATTTCTGTTATTCTCTAGGAGGGTTGCTTTATTTATTTAATAAATGTTGGATATTAGATGCAAGCTTCATTCAAAACTGAAATATCATCCATTTAAACTGCCACCAAAATTAGAGGCACGTATAACTTAATTTTTCATCCCTTATTTTACCCCCAGGGAAAACGTTTAAATTAAATTTAGATTTGATCACAAAATATGTTTTTTCTTCCTCACTATATTGGCTGTGATATTCAGTCATAACCAAAAACAACAACAACAACCCTGGAAACTAGGCGCCACACAAATTAAAGGGAAATTAATTTTGTCCTGATTATAAGATAACTAAAATTTAGAATTATATAAATTATGCATTCTAAAGGCAAGATCTAAAGAACTTTTAATAACTATTCAGTGTTTCTACTTAAACAAATTAAAAATACTCTGTAACCATCTAGGTAAGAAGGAAAAAAACTATGTAAACTTACAGGCCTTTAAGAAGTTAGAGGATTTTAGAGAAATGGGAAAATGTATAGACTTAAAAATAATAGATGGAACATTATTAAAGCTATTGAGTGAGGATTTAGGTTTATCCTTCCTTCCCTGACCAAGCACAGCAGTGCTATTAAGGGAAGTAACACCTATTTAAAGGATGTTAAGAAAGTAAAATTTTGTTTCACACCACTAGCCTAACATTGCAGCCTGAGGTTGGTCAGATGACACCTTCTGTAATTACGGTGGCATGCTGGTCTGTATAGAGTCCCAAGAGAATTCTAGGCTCTGGGCTTAAAATCTTGGTTTCTCTTTGATATGGAGGGCTAGAGGATCCTCCCTACCCTTCCCCAAACCCTTCATCTCACCATTCCTCTTCCAAAAGGCAGGTTCAGCAAAAACCCATTAAACTTTTCTTTATTCTCTCCTTTAATCACCCTTATTTCTTGCAATTTCATGTTTATTTGTCATCTATTTTTTATTTTATCATATTAGTCTTTTTAACCTATGTTCTCTTTTATCCTTCTATTTCCCAATAATTTTAAGCCAACATTTAATTGTTTAGTAGTTATAGAATAGGCTCTGCATTTAAAAGAGGACGTCATTTCTCATGCATATCACCTGTAAAAATCACGTGACAGCTACGTCATGGGAACCTATTGAACTTTATAGTTCAGTTTCAATCACTAACCACTGTTAAATCTTATTTAGGCAGCATTTAGCTGTGTGTTAAGAGCTAATTGACTTTTTTTTTATGTCTTTGTATACTGCTTTCCAATGTATATGATCTTTTTAAATGTTAAAGTAGATGGATTAAAATTTGTTGTTGTCACTGTTTTATATGAAAACAGTGTCAATGCACATTTAAATAATGTTCCCAAATGGCAGCCAGTAGGAGCTTCGAACATGGAGAGAAGGTACACCACAGTAATGCTAAACAACAGCAACCACAACAGGCAACAACAAGGGAAGCAAGCCCAAGTACTTAAAGCTACCTGAAGTAGCTTTGATTTGTGGAGACTGAGTATACACTCATTTGATTTGAATTTGAAAATGAATCATACTTTGAATCTGACCCCAGATTCTGGGGTCAGCCCATTCTGCCTTATCTTTGCACAAAGCTCCAGTATTCTAGAAGCAACAGAAGCATAGAAACTGAGAGTAACACAATGACTCACAATTTCTAGGGCTCCTTGTGCTGCTAGGCCGTTTCATTCAGACACAACAATCCTTTAGGGAAATGGGTATTGTTATCATGATCGCTCCTTTTCTAGAAACTACGGGTTGTCTATTAAATTCTGACACTTACAGAATCATTTCATGATTTTGGAGGGGACATATGTCCTCACGAGTGTGTCCTAGAGCATTCTTCCTTTCATTCCACAAGTGTGCTGGGATACAGGCACACATGGTACAGATGTGAACAAGACACCACAATCTCTGATTTTACAAAAGGATGCAAGGCTGACCCTCATCCCCTTGGAGGGAAACTGTTCCTTCTTTGCTGCAGAATCTAGTCGGAACCCTCTTGATTTATGCTTGCAAGTTTACTGTCAAGATTTTGAACCCTTTGAACCTGCTCAGTTTGTCTCTAATCCTGCTTCCATAAAACAAAGTTATTTTGATGGTTCATCCTTTTCTTCAAATAACTCACCTTAGAATGAATAATAATAGTAATAGTCACTGAAAATTAATTAGCACTTACAATATTCCAGGTATTGTACTAAATATCTCTCATGCACTTTCTCATTTAATCCTTAGAACAATTTATGAGGTATATACTGTCATAAATTGTTCCCTATTTTAAAAAAAGAGAAACTGAGGATTGGAAAGAATGCAAAACTTCACCAAGGTTATGCCTAGTAAGTGGTGAAAAATTGACTTCGAATCTGTCTGACTTCAAAGTTGCAATTTTTCTCCTTATTTTCTTATTCTCCACTCTCCGCTCTACATTAGTTTAAAATTAGCACAGATGCTTTTTTCTGTCATGTGGATCATTAACTGAACTGTTTAATCTGGGATTTTTCATTACTCTGGGGACTATCACTTTCAGTTTTAGCTCTATCCCAGGCCATATTAACCAAATTTGTTGATTGGTTTTAATAAACACCTTTGGTTGTTTATTCACTCAATTAATTTGTGGCAAGGGTATTGTGCTGCCGTTTGGTCACCACCCATCATATCATCTGGCTTCTAGCTTCCAGCTTCTAGTGAAATACAACCTAATGCTTTTTTTCCTGTATTTTTCTCTTGAGGTGAGTGATGAACTCATCCAAATTGAACTTTTGATTCTAGGTTCTCTCTAGTTAATAAGGCAGTTCTCAACAAATTGGCATCTGCCCTGTTAATGACTTACTTGTACAACTGCATCCATTTTACCATTCAAGGCTGCCACGTTCTCCCCCACCATCGATGTCCTGCCTTCCCATGGTGACAGCCACCAAGGCGTATGTTCAACTTGTGTCTAATTTCCTGAGGAGGGAGTGGGGACAGGGATTCTGACAACACCTGAAGAGAATAGAAATAAAAGAGTATTTACTTCTGTAATGGTGACTAAACATTAGAGCTAAATTACTGTTACTTTTTTATAACTAGGTTATTATGACTTATCACTAAATTTGTTTTCTATTTCGAATTCTCCACAATGTGAAGGTCTTTATTCTTGAAGTTCCTCAGGCTCTTACAGCACAGAAAATAAGAACAAAATGCTTGATTTTAAGATGCTTTGTAGTGCATTAATCAGCCCTTTTCAAATTTGCTTTAAGCAAAGAGAATTCTTTTGGTGATACTATTTTACCACAAGTTATGCTTGCCATGACTTCCAATATTTACATACGGAGAATAAAAAGATGACTTGCCACTCTCCTAGATGCCGCATTTTGCCCATCCACGCATTTACCACAGTGCATTTATCAAAAATAAATACCACGCATTTATCAAAAATAAATACAATTTAACAGCTCAGAAAGTTGATCTTATTTGAAAGAGCTTTTATAATGTTCTAAATGACATTGGACATGGGACGTGTCTGCAGTCATCGGTTATTTCTGCCTGCCCAGAATCATTTCCACTTCTTTGGGTAAACGATGTCCAGATTTTCCTTTGGAATAGTATACCTGAACCTTTCTCGGTGGGCATGGTCTGCATCAACGTGAGACCCTGGCTCTACCGCCTCTTTCCAGTTCAAGGCTTGATCATGCGACCGGGGCCTAATTAATCAGAGTTGCTGTGATTGGTTCAGGAGTGAGTATGTGATCCTCTCCAGGCCAATGAGAGTAAGCCTTGGGTCTTTTCTAAAACAGGGGAGAAAAATATGTCTTCTTTCTGCCCAGTTTACTAAGCCCTTAAGATGTACTTTCCGAGTTGCTTCTGGCCACCTTTGCTAATACTCCCCGAGCTCATTTTCTCAGAGGAAAGCAGGGCCAAGAGATGGAGAGTGACTTGTGATGATGTTGTTTAAACACCTGAGGTCAAGTGTGCTTCTAAACTCTGCTCTACCCATAGCTTCTTTACTTACATTGAGTAAAAAAAAAAAAATCCCTTTTTCATTTAAGCTAATTTGAATTGGGATTCTGTCACTTGCAACCAAAATAATTCTGACTAATGCAGAGAGTAAAGGTAGAGGGAATCAGGAGAAGTACATGATAGAGTTAACTTGTTCTCCAGGAAATGATAGCCTGCTTGGAAAGGAGAGGGAGGCAGCACATGTAAAAATAAACAGATAGTTAAATGTCAAATTATATGGTGTAGACTCTAAATGCTATATAACAGTAGCAAACACAGAGATCAACTTTCTCTGAAGTCCCTGGGAGAGGAGGTAATGGAGAAGGTAGAAACTGAGTCAGCCTTAAAGGGTAGGTAGGAATTTGAATAAGGGAGAAGGTCAAGGGAGAGAATTCCAGGTAGGAAAAGCCTGAAGGCAAAACACTGAACTGCAAAGGGTGCATTGTTGAGAGTAGGGGATAATAAGGAGGTCAGGCAGATTGGAGTGGAGGTGTGGTGTTAGAGGTCACCGACAGCAAAGCTGCAGACCAGGTGTTGGGACTGGGACCAGGTGTTGTTGGCCTTGAATACTGAGCAGAAAATTTGTAATTTTGGCGGGGCAGGCATTAGGGAACCACTATATAAATTTGAATGGGTGATTAAATATTAAACAGGAACATTTATCGGGCAATGTTGTGAATGATGGGTAGATTTGGGAATATGGGAGAGACTGAAGTCAGTGTGACTAGGTGTGTAGCCCCGGTAGTGGTTAAATGTTACAGACCTGCCAATTAATTATTATGAGGAGGTCTTTCACTGCCTTGGTTAAAGTTGTTCGTAGGTATTTTATTCTTTTTTATAAGATTATAAATGGGATCGTTTTCTTAATTTCTCTTACTGATAGTTCATTATTAGTGTATAGAAATGCAACAGATTTTTGGATATTGATTTTGTATTCTACAACTTTACTGAATTTGTTTATTAGTTCTAACAGTTATTTGATGGAGTCTTTAGGGTTTTCTGTATGTAATATTAAGTCATCTGCAAATAGTGACAGTTTTACTACTTCCTTTGCAGTTTGGATGCCTTTCTTTCTTTTTCTTGACTAATTTCTCTGGCTAGAACTTCCAATACTATGTCAAATCAAAGCAGTGGGAATGGGTATCCTTGTCTTGCTCCTGATTTTGGAGGAAAAGCTTTCAGCTTTTCACTTTGGTGTATGATGTTAACTGTGGGCTTGTCTCTTGATTTATTTAAAAATAATTTTGGCTCACAAGAATGATGAGATGAAAAAAGTAAAGCATAATTAAGTTCTTTTTGAAGTCCTCTGTCAACAGTATAGTAACTACGCATTTAAAAAGCCAACTGAAATAAGATATAAGAAAATATTAACACATCAAGCATTTGTACAAAATCAGGATGTTCTAAGTCTTATTAACTAGTTGGCTTTTTTAAAAAAATTAATTAATTAATTTATTTTGGGCTGCTTTGGGTCTTTGTTGCCGCACACGGGCTTTCTCTAGCTGTGGCGAGTCGTGGCTACTCTTTGTTGTGGTGCGCGGGCTGCTCACTGTGGTGGCCTCTCTTGTTTCAGAGCACGGGCTCTAGGCGTGTGGGCTTCAGTAGTTCCGGCACGGGAGCTCAGTAGTTGTGGCTCGCGGGCTTTAGAGCGCAGGATCAGTAGTTGTGGCACACGAGCCTAGTTGCTCCACAACATGTGGGATCTTCCCCGACCAGGGCTCGAACCCGTGTCCCCTGCACTGACAGGTGGATTCTTAACCACTGCACCATCAGGGAAGTCCCAATATTTTATTTATTTATTTATTTGGCTGCATCGGGTCTTTAGTTGTGGTGTGTGGGCTCCAGAGCACGCAGGCTTAGTTGCCCTGTGGCATGTGGGATCTTAGTTCCCGACCAGGACTCAAACCCAGATCCCCTGCATTTGAAGGCGGATTTGTAACCACTGGACCACCAGGGAAGTCCCAATACATTGTTAAAAGCAGGTTTAACTGTTACCTCTGAAATGTCTCCTATCCATCCCTGCCTTTCAATTTCCACCAATCCTGTTCAAGTTCAGACCCTCATACCTCTGCCCTGGGTTATTGAATTGGGTTCCTCCTTATTTCCTTGCCTTCTTTTTGTTTCTCTTTCCAATTCAACTCATGTATTGCTGCCAGATAATCTTCCTAAACTACAGCTCAGATCATACCAATTCCCTGCTACAAAAAGTTAACAATTTCCCATTGCCTTCCAAAAGCTTTAATGGAGTTTTCAAGGTCATCCAAAGGTATATCCTCCACTTCCCTCCGCAGCCTTATTTCTCAGCACATCTTGCTTGCATGGCATACTCCATCAAATCAGATTATGCTTTCCTCCTTGGACAAGAGCATAGCTTTTCTGCCTGTCTGCCTTTACTCACACAATCCCTTTACCTGGGATACCCACCACACTAATCTCTACCTGCTAAAATTCCCCCATTTCCTTACAGACCTGACACTAAAAAACGTTTTATTTCCAAATTGTTTATCTCTAAAGCCTGTACTTTCTCTCTCCTCAGGGTTCTCACAGCTTTCTATTCTAACCTCTTAGAGCACATGTCACATTTAGTCTCATACACAATAGCTGAATATCTCTCTTCCCCCAGCTTGACAATGAGCAATTTGAGGGACCCGATCTTATTCATGTTTTATCCTCCACAGCACCAGTATAAACTTTACTTTTACTTTTGTCAATATTATGCATGCAGGGACTTCCCTGGTGGTGCAGTGATTAAGAATCTGCCTGCCAACGCAGGGGACACGGGTTCCATCCCTGGTCCAGGATCATCCCACATGCCTCAGAGCAACTAAGCCCATGTGCCACAACTGCTGAGCCTGCATTCTAGAGCCCGCAAGCCACAACTACTGAGCCCACACGCCACAACTACTGAAGTCCGCGTGCAACTAGAGCCTGTGCTCCGCAACAAGGAAAGCCACCGCAATGAGAAGCCCGCGCACCAAAACGAAGAGTAGCTCCTGCTCACAGCAACTAGAGAAAGCCCATGCACAGCAATGAAGACCCAATGCAGTCAAAAATTAATTAATTAATTAATTAAAAAAATATTTATACATGCATATAGTTGAAAGAGCCAACTAGTTCTATAAGGCTTATTAGGAAAATTAGTTCTCTTCCACTAATTCCCCTGTTATCTAGTAATTTTGCTATTTATCTCTATTTATGTAAATAATAAACTTATACTACTATTTTATGATTTTTTTAGTTTTAGACACTATAATTGGAACTGCATTATGGAGGACAAAGATTTAGATCTCTGTCATCCTGACTCCTGTGTTCCCACAACATCCTTGCATCCTTCCCATCCCTCCATCCTCCCAATGCAGTTACATTGTAATTTTTGTTAGATCCATATTATACATAAATGTATATAATACATAATTATATAATATATGTAATATAATGTATGTATTATGCAAATACTATTCACAGTCAAGCCATATAGGGAAATTATTATTACTTTTTCTTTTCTGTATCACTCTTTAGTTTCTTTAGGATTAATCATTGTATAGTTTCTTTTGCTTGCTTTCTCTATATTTTCACTAATTCAACTCCAAGGTCTCCACTAATTGTCTAAATCTCTTAACACATTTGACATGCAACAGGTGTTCCATAAATTTAATCTTCTTAAGAATCCTTCCCTGAACTTTCTGGCTTGTTGCCATCTATCCTTGATAGCTAGGCATTATCTTGGACTATTTCTTCATCATCATTCTGAGGATTCTGTTTGCCTCTCTATTGTGTTGGACCCTTTGTTTCCTGTACTCTATATCTTGCATGTTTGTGATTTCCCCCTTTGTTTTAATGAAGTACATCCTCTCATAGTTTCCTGAGAAAGAATGCATGGAAGGTGAATCTTTGAGACCCCACATGAATGAAAATGTCTTTACTTGACCTTTCCACCTGATTGACAGTTTAGTTGGATCTAGAATTATCACTTGGAAATAATTTTCCCTCAAAAATTTGAAGGCATTTCTCCATTATCTTCTAGATTTCAGTGTTGCTATTGAGAAGTTTAAATCTGTTCTGGTTCTTGATTCTTTGTATGTGACCTGTTTTTTTCTCTCCAATAGCTTGTAGAATCCTCTCTTTACCCCTAATTTTAATAAATTTCACAATGGTATGCTTTGGGGTGAGTATTTTTATTCACAGTGCTGGGCCTTTTCAATTAAAAATTTTGTATTATTCATTTCTAGAAAAAAATTTTAATTATTTCTTTGATGATTTCTGTCATTCCATTTTCTCTGTTGTCTTTCTGGAACTCGTATTAGATGTGTATGTTGGATGTCTAGGGCTGGTGCTCTAGTTTTCTTAACTTTCCTTTCCAATTTTTCATTTCTGGCTTTTTTGCTCTACTTTCTGGAAGAGTTTCTAAATTTTGTTTTTCAATTTTTCTATTTAGGTTTTCATTTATACCATCACATTTTCATTTTCCAAGAGCTCTCTTTTTATCATCCTGTTCTTTTATATATTCAATATATTCTCTTATCTCTCTGAAGCTATTAATTCTTTGACATTTTCATCTCCATGCATAGTTCTGTTTTCTCCAAGTTTCTTTTTTAGTTTATTTGTTTTGGTTTTTATCTTTCATGTCAGAGACTCTTCTCTAATATCTGGTGGTCCTTAGTTATGAATTCAGATTTAAGAGAAGAGCACTAAGAAACTGGCAGGAGTCTGAGCACACGGGTAGTGCTTCAGTGTAGGATGATCTGACTAGGTCAATCATTTGAGGGGTCTCTCCATCAATACCTTTATGTTTTTCCTCTTGGAGAGGTTTGCTTTCCCCAGAGAAGATCTTCTAATCACCTTCCTAGAGGGTAATGTCCAGATGCCAGAGTTCTCTGAGCTCAATGAGAAAAGAGGGCTTATAGCATTCAGCATGCAATTTACAGATGTTCACTTAATACCTCTGTCTTCAGAATAATTCCCTCACCTACAGCTGTACCTGGTTTGCCTAAGGCCTGGGACTTTCTATTTTACCCTCTTCAAAGAATAAACCTACACTATTTTGCCAGGTGAGAGAAGACAGTCATCCAGCCATGTGGAATTGAGGAAGACATCTAAGAATTTAACTGCTTCATGAAGTTTCAACTTAGCTTCCTATTTCAAGCCCCAACTTCCAGCCATTCCTGATGCCACCAATTCCCAAGTCTTTTGGAAGGTCTTTGTAAATTGAGTTACTTCTAGGTTTTCCCCACTGCCAGTTTAGGAATTAGCTTTCTCAGATCTGCTAGGTTAGGTGCCAAACATCCATCTGTTTCCAGCTTCCAGAGTTTTGTTCCTGTTGTTTCCTTTCTGGTCCTTTATGTCCTAATGCATTTCTAGCTTCAAAAAAATCCCTTTATTGTTCTTTTAATAGAGTTTCAATAAGATGCAAAAATAAATGAATGAGCTGAATTTGTCACTTTCACCAATAAGCTGACTTGGTTTGAAATATTCTATTCTTTCTAAAACTATATTGTTTTGTTTTATCTTGTTTTTGCACATAACTGAATGTTGTATTTGGGATTATTTTCCAGCAGTGAACATGCTTCAGTTCATGGTATAGGATAAATTGGTAACCTAACACTATGCCTTTAGGTTGGGTTTAGTCAGAAATTTGGGGACCAAACTGCAACAAAGAAGGGAACACACATCTGGCCCGAGTCCTAAATATATATTTCTAAACTTCCTTAACCTCCAAACCCTAGGACGCATCTGATTAGGTGTGGCTCTAGCTATTCCAAATAAGAAGCTGGTTGTTAAAATCTAGTTAAATCTAGTTAAAATCTCATGGATCACTGGGTATAGCAGCAGAGTGGGATTAGTGAGTGAGGGGACATTTACTTGGCATTTCACATTCTTAGCTGCTTTTTTTTTTTGGCTATGAGTATATATTGCATTTACAAAAATAAGTTCTAATTTCTCCAGATCATTTATTCATTTATAAATATTTTTGAGGGCCAGCTGTGTGCCAGGAACTTGGTAACAAAACAGGTAAAAAGCTCATTCCCTTGGGGAGTTTATATTCTAGTGGATAACAAACACTTACGTAGCACTAATTATGAGTCAGGCACTATTTCAGCCCTTTAAACATAGTACTTTATTTAATGAAACCCCACTTTTTTATACAGCTTTACTAAGCTATAATCCACATACATACAATTTACCCACTTAAAGTGTTCAGCTCAATGGCTTTTAATATATTTAGAGTTGTGAATCCATCATCACAATCCATTTTAGAACATCTTCATCACTCCATAAACTGTACACCCCCTATCTGTCATTCCCTAGTCTTTTTATCCCACCAGCCCTAAGGCAATCACTAATATACTGTATGTCCTATAGAGTTGCCTGTTCTAGACATTTCATATAAATGGAGTCATAAATATACGGTTCTTTGTGACTGGCTCCTTTCACTTCATATAATGTTTTTGAGGTTCATCCATGTTGTAGCATATATCAGTACTTAATTCCTTTTTATTGCCAAATAATATTCTATTGTATGGTTATGCCTCATCTTGTTTATCCATTCATCAGTTCATGGACACTTGGTTGGATTGCTTCTACTTTTTGTCTACTATGAATAATGCTGTCATGAACTTTCATATAAAAGTTTTTATGCAGATGTACATTTTCATTTCTCTTTGGTATATATCTGGGAGTAGAATTGCTAGGTCATATGGTAATTCTATCTTTAAATATCTGAAGAACTCCCAGACTGTTTTCCAAAATGGTTGTACCATTTTACATTCTCACCAGCAGTATAATTTCTCCACATCCTTACCAACACTTGTTATTGTCCATCTTTTTAATTATAGCCATGTTAGTGGATGTAAAGTAGTATCGTATGTGGTTTTGATTTGCATTTTTATGATGGCAAATGATACTGAATATCTTTTCATGTGCTTTTTGCCCATTTGTATATCTTCTCTGGAGAAATGTCTGTTCAAATCATCAGCCAATTTTTCAATGGGTTATTTATCTTTTTGTTATTGAGTTGTAAGAATTCTTTATCTATTTTAGATACAAGTCCCTTATCAGATATATAATTTGTACATATTTTTTCCCATTCTGTGGGGTTTTTTCACTTTCTTGATTTTGTCCTTTGAAGAAAAAAAGTTTTTACTTTTGATGAACTCCAATTTAGCTATTTTTCCTTTTGTTTCTTGTGCTTTTGCTGTAATCCATCCCCATTTTAAAGGTAGGAAAACTGGAGCTCAAATTTGCCTAATGTCATAGAATGAGTAAGTATGGGAGCTGGAATTCAAACCCAAGAAGTCTGGTTCCAAGATTCTATACACTTAATTGCTTCACTATGTTGCCTATTATGAGTATGATTTCTCCCAGTTTATTTCATAATTTTAGAGATAACTACTTTAATTGGAATTCTAAAATTCTGTTTATGTCTTGTAGATGTCTACTGTAAGGAAGTCATCATGAATGAAATAACAAGACATTCTTGTTTTATCTTTTCAAGTTGTTTTTATCATAAGAGCAATTTAATTCTCATCAGAGTTTGTGATAAAAAAGTAAAATTAAATGTGACGGCTGCTGAATATTTCAGTTTGCTATAATTTATAATTTGTTTATTATATAGATAGATAAGCATGACCCAACTCTACTTATTTGTCCAGCCTTATCTCCTGCTAACCTCCAACCACATTAATTGCCTTCTCTATTCCTAAAGTAATCTGTTCCTGCTACCCTTACCTTTAACTCCTATACGCTTCAGGCCTCAGCCTAAATTATCAATTTCTCAAGAAATTTGTCACTGCTTCTCTAAGTTAGACTTTCCTAATATATGCTTTCATAGCTCTCTATATTTTTCTTTGATGACACATACTATAATTGTAATCATGTTTTTCTTTGTATGTCTGTCTCCACCAGCACATTTAAACTTGACAGGCATCTTAATTACTTGTGCACCATTTTATCCCCAACAACTAAAAAAGGGCCTTGCACATAGTGACCACTTTGTTTTTATTTGTTAATCAACTATATGCACACAACTAATAACTTTAAAGCTAATAAGCCAAATTATTGGCCTGACTCTGCCAACTGGGAAATGGAAAATTGAGCAAATTTATTTACAGACCACTAAAATAATAGTATATTAAAGGTAGTTTTTAAAAAAGGTAATAGCCCAGTGATTGAAAGTGTATTTGTTTATATATGTTCTGCCAATCAAGAATTGGGCATCTTAAGGAATTAACAAAATGATGTTTTCTGAAACTGGAATGGACAACCTACCTCCTTTGCCTCAGATTCCATCCCGCTTTCAATGTTCACTTGCTGTCCCATTTTCTTCACAAAGTCTTCTTTTATGACTGAAACTCCCTATGACTTTTCCCCCTTCACTGAATTTCTGTTGCAGTTAAAGTCTAAGGTCTCCAAGTCAGCACTGGATCATATATAATGCCTTGTACTGTTCACAATTGTTTTCTTTTAATTTAAATATTTATTTATTTATTTGGTTGGTTGGTTGTGCCAAGTCCTTAGTTGTGGCATGCGAACTCTTAGTTACAGCATGCATGTGGGATCTAGTTCCCTGGCCAGGGATTGAATCCGGGATGCCAGCTTTGGGAGCATGGAGTCTTAACCACTGTGCCACCAGGGAAGTCCCCCACAGTTGTTTTCAATGTTAGTCTTATCACACTTTATTAGATTGTAAATCCATTGAAGAGAGGAACCATACTTTTATTCATCTTCTATACCCCACAGTGCCTATAGCAGTGCTGAAAACATGCTGTCTATACAATCAACACACATTTGTTTGTTTGTAGGCAAAAACAATGAGTTAATCTAACAGTATTGGTCCATATCAATCAAAGATGTATACATAGCAAAAGTTGTATTGATAATTCCTGGGAACAGTGGAAAATCTCACTTTGTGGCTACTGGGTTTGTTTAAACCCTTTTAGTACAGAGTTTGTCCTCTAACAAAATTCGGGCTGGATCATCAGTGACAGGGAGGGATAGGGAGTTTCCTTTCTTCCTTTTCAACTTTTTTAGGGTTTTGCCATAAAACAGGCTAAAACATAATTAGAACTATCCACACTCTGGGATCAGCTTCTCTTTGAGAAAGACAATTTAATTGAATGTCAGAAAAGCAGCTGCTTTGTACTTGTGGGGAATGTATTTAATTAATCTGAAGCCAAGCAAATAGAAACAAAACCAGGCTTCCATTTTATTATTGAGTAAGGCCCATTTGATCTCCAAATAGATTTGGGGCATGACATGTACTTGTCCTGCTGATTTGATAAGCTTCTCCCTGATCCACTGGAATGTTGGTAGGTTCAAGCAGTGTCTTATGAGCAAAGGCAGCCTAGCTTACCACGGACCCCTAGACAATACTGCCAAGAGGGAATTGCTAGCCATACAAGCTGAGAAAGAGGGAGTTCTGAAGGTAGAAAGAAGGTGAAAGGCTGGGTTCCTTTTACAATCTTTTAGGCTGATTATTTCCCCCTATTCCACGCAACTAGTCTTTTGTGAGTCATTCAAAAGTATTTCTTGAGAAACTATCATGTGTCTAAGGTAACTCAGAAGAAAAGTAAGAATTAGTTCTAGCGTTCTAGGAGCTTGCAATCTGTTTAGGGTGATAAGATATACACATGGGCCAGGTAAGTAACAATAGATGATATAATTTGATTACATACTGATCAGAAAAAGGCAAAATCACTGAATGGGAGTTGTCAGGGAAGACTTTGCAGGGTGGCTGGAAACCCTACTGAAATTTGAAAGAGATATGTACAGTGATATTTTCATAGCTAGGTCATTAACAGGTAACTTACCCTCCCCCCAAATTTAATTTACCTCAGATGCCTAGTTACTTGATTTACAGAAACCAATTTAAGAGCCAGGGAAGACTGGAGTATGTAGGATTTTTTACCAAGGGTCTAGCTGCAGAAACCAAGGCAAGTCTAGATTGTTTTTACCTATGATTACTGATAGTGCAAAGCAAAGTTTCAATAGGAAGAAATAATTGCAGTTGCAAACTTAAAGAACATGTTCATTTTCTTCCTCAGGTAATCCAAACCAAATTGTAGTTATGGGTAAATCTGTATGATACTAGAACACTGAAATTGTGCCAAGTACATAATTGAAGCCCAATAATTTTTTTGGTATTAATTTTATAGTCTCTTGATTCTCTAGTGTTTCTCCAAAGATACTGCCTTAGAGACAATTTTTTTGTGCTTAAATTTATCTATTAAATGGGCTCTGTTTGATATATGGTGGAAAATTACCTGATTAAAATAATAGTTAAGTCTGAGAAAAGTTATCTTTCAATTAAATGAGGCCTGAATGTTTATTTGTGAGTTTGCCATCTGATAATTGCCGGAGAGTTTTTTTTTACATAAAAGAGACCAAAAAAAAAAAAAGATGCCAAGTCACGTTTGTTTGTTTCAAGAATCTGCAAACACTCACTTTTATGGTAGAAAAAATTCACCCTACACTGAGATGTCATAGCCTCTGAGGTTTTGTAAGACCCCTGCTGATTGACCCTACCCTTGACCTTAGCTCCAAAGCCCAACTCCATTCTGGCATGTTGATGTAGAGAATTTATTTATGTTAACAATAGGGAGTCAGAATTCCAGGAATATTCTTACAAAAAGCTCCAAGATGTATTTACCAAATCTTCAAGCCTACATGACTGGGAGGCCTCCACTAACACACAAAGTGGATTCTAGTGAATGGTTGCTATCAAGGGCTATGTGGATGTGGTTCAGCTCTAAGCAGTAGGACCTATAGGGGTGTGAGAGAGTTCCACTAGAAATGGCCTTTTTGATCATCAAGGAAAAAAATGAAAATAGGAGATAATAGCAGATTTAATAGCAGATTCTTTTTGATAAAGTAGGGGGGGTGCAATCCTATAAGTAATTCAGGTAACATTTATCAAAGCAGGGAGGCAGTCTTAGGGCCAATTCTCCATTTGACCTACCTGCCTCTATCTGATGATTCCTATTCTTTCTCATGAATCCTGCTGATTTTATAGGATTGTAAAGTGCAATTTACTATGCATTTTTACTTTTTAAAACACTTTACTTTTTAAATTTGAATTGAACAACATGCTCATTAAACATTTGTAAAATGCTAAAAAATACAAAAGGGAAAAATTAAAATTACCCATATGATGCTGGCTAAACACATCTACTAGTAATAATTTAGTAAATTAGTTTTCTTGGTGGGGGGAGGGGCAATCCCTTTTTATATACAATTTTCTCATGCTTTTAAAATATACTACTTTTTATAAAAATTTTCCTTATTATTCAATACATTTTCCTAAGATTTTATTATAAAAATTGTGAAGCATAAGAAGAGTCAAAAACATTTTACTATGAACACCCATGTTCTCATTGCTTAGATTCATAAATATTATAGTTAATATTTTACTATAGGGACTTCTGGGGCTGCACAGTGGTTAAGACTCTGTGCTCCCAATGCAGGGGGCCCAGGTTCGATCCCTGGTCTGGGAGCTAGATCCCACATGCATACTGCAACTAAGAGTTCACATGCCACAACTAAGGAGCCTGCCTGCTGCAACTAAGGAGGACATGTGCCTCAATTAAGGAGGCTGTGAGCCACAACTAAGGAGTCTGCTGGCTGCAACTAGGGAGCACACCTGCTGCAATTAACCTGGTGCAACCAAATAAATAGATAATAAATAAAATATTTTAAAACTATTAATATTAATATTTAATATTAAAATATTAAAATATAAAATATTTTAATATATTTTAAAATATTAAAAAAATAAATAAAATATTTTAAAAATATATGCTTTGTCGCATATCTAGCTCTCTATTCATCCATCAATCATCTTATTTTTGATGTATTTCAAAGTAAGCTTATAGATATTAATTTCATGAACAGTCCTTGGAGTGAAATATTATTTTCTTTTAAATTATTTCCCTATTATTGACTGCTCAATTCTCATTTTCCACTATTTTATATAAGACTTCATAGGAAGGATACACTTCTGTGGTTTAATAGTAGTTTCTGGCTGGAGTAGAAGAGTAAGACTGAGAAGATAGATACGGACCATATTGTGGAAGGCTTTGAATGCCAAGGAAATTATAGCAAAATGTAGTGTAACAGCTGTATTCTTGGAAACAAATAGATCAGACAATTATTAGGTAATTGACCCTGGGAAAAAGTATTAAACGTCTCTGAGGCTCTGTTTCCTCATCTGTCAAGTGACAAGGGTATTATTTGTCTTATGGGTAGTTGTGAGGGTTAAGTAACATGTATGCACTCTATCTGTATTTCATGAACAGAAGATTTCCCAAAACAATAGTTTCATGAAAATTTCAGAAAAGGACTTCCCTGGTGGCGCAGTGGTTGAGAGTCCGCCTGCCGATGCAGGGGACGCGGGTTCGGGCCCCGGTCTGGGAGGATCCCACATGCCGCAGAGCGGCTGGGCCCGTGAGCCATGGCCTCTGGGCCTGCGCGTCCGGAGCCTGTGCTCTGCAATGGGAGAGGCCACGGCAGTGACAGGCCCGCGTACCGCAAAAAGAAAAAAAAAAAATTCCTTGGAGGCTTTACAGTAATAGTACAGAAACATGATCAGACCTGGATTGTAGGTAGCTTAATCTTGTAGAATTATGTGTGATGGATAAGAGTAAGGGAGAAAAAGTTACAGAGAGGTAGATTTGATTCAATTTAACATTTACTGAGTATGTATGAAATGCAGAGCACTATGCTAGATGCCTTGGAAATACAGAGCAGAGTGAGATCTTGACAGTTACCGTAAAGGCTTGTAATGGATAAAACAATTATGCAAACGAGCTATGAAACTGAGCAGAATTCATCTATCCATCCAATGAATATTTATTTTTCTCTTGTCCTACACCAGGCATAGTTCTAGGCGCTGAAGACAAAGCATGGAAAAAACCAGACAAAAATCCTTGCCCTCATTAGCACACATTCTAGTGGAGAAGACCTATAATGTACAAATAAATAATAAAATACAGATAATAAGTACTTGAAGAAAAGCAAAGCAATGTGAAGGGATAAAGCCATGTAAATAGCAGTGATGAGGGTGCTATTTTAGATAGCTTCTGAGAATGTGCTGTTTAAGCAGAGAACTGAAAAACTTTTAAGAAGTAAAATGTGTTACTTTCTGATGGAACAGATTTCTAGGTAGAGTCAGCTGAAATGGCAAAGACCAGAGGCAGGAGTGGGCTTGGAGGAACACCAAGGAGGGGAATAAATGTGATTGGAATGGAGAGAGAAAGAGGGAACGTGGTAGGAAGTCAGGTTGGAGAGATCGGCCGGGCTCAGGTAGGGCCATTGAGGCCTTGGTAAGGAGATTTGCTCTTATTCTGAGTAAGTGGGGAACCAGTTGGGGGTTTTGATAGGGGAGTGATGTGATCTGTCTCAAATTTTAAAAGATGATCCCCTTGACAGCTCTGTGGAGTACAGCCTGGAGAGGGGGCTGTCGCGGGGAGAGGGCAAGTCAGTGAAAACTAGGAGGCTGCTGCAAATGTCCAGGGTCTCAGAACAAGGTGGTAACAGTGCAGAGAGTAAGAAGTGGTCAGACTTGGGCATATTATTAAGGCAGGGTCAAGAATATTTCTTGACAGATTGAATGAGCGGTGTGAAAGAATGAGAAAAGTCAAGGATGACTCCAGATCTTGACATGGGGTGACACGAGTGCCTTAATTAATAGAAAAATGAGCAAAGAGTTATGGTAGCACATAGGACAAGCAGTTACTTTTGACTGGGGTTATGGAGAAAGAGTAGATGAGCACTGAAGCGTGAATAGCCTTGCTGTACTAAACAGGTACCCAGGGTGCAAAATTTAGGGAGGCTCTCACTCCCAGGGTGGTGGAAATGCAGGGTTGGCACCTGAAAGTGATGCTTCCTTACACTTTGTACCCTAGGGCCTTGTTTGCCTCACCCTTAGTGCCGGCTCTGGTACTCGAAGAAGAGGTAAATGAGCACTTACGCTGAAGAAATGGCAGGAGCAAAGACAGGAGACATAAGAGGCTTGCTAAAAGATGGCTAAAATTCTCTGGACAAGAAGAGTTAAAAGTGTTGGGAAACCAGAGAAGCTTCTAGGCTGTTATGCCTAGGCAGCTCCCTATCCTCTCCTGTTTTTGTGTGTGGGAGGGGCGGAGGCCCCAAGGGTAGCCTTCTTGTCTTTCCTTTTTTATGTTGCCATTGTCCTTGCATTCTTTGTCATTTTCTTTAACAAGACTGGCTTTAGAGTCTTGGAATTTCCATAAATTCCTTCTTCCTCAGATGCCCAAAGGCAAACAACCCGTTCCTTAGGTTTTTTTTTTTTTTTAATAAATTTATTTATTTATTTAGGGCTGCATTGGGTCTTCGTTGCTGTGCGTGGGCTTTCTCTAGTTGCGGCGAGTGGGGGCTACTCTTCGTTGCGGTGCGCAGACTTCTCATTGTGGTGACTTCTCTTGCTGCGGAGCACGGGCTCTAGGCGCCAGGCTTTAATAGCTGCGGCATGTGGACTCAATAGTTGTGGTGCACGGGCTTAGTTGCTCTATGGCATGTGGGATCTTCCCGGACCAGAGATCGAACCTGTGTCCTCTGCATTGGCAGGCAGATTCTTAATCACTGCGCCACCAGGGAAGTCCCTGTTCCTTACGTTTTATGGAGTTTACTGTTAATCACTAAAGAATCTAATAAATATAGAGAAATCACAAAGCTAAAAATTCCTAATATACAGAATATGAAAAAAGCTCATACAACTTAATACCAAAAAAATGAACAATCCAATTTTAAAATGTGCAAGGGATCTGAGTATAAACATTTTCCCCAAGAATACATACAGATTGCCAAAAGGTACATGAAAAGATGCTCAACATCACTAATCAGGGGAATGAAAATCAAAACCACAATGAGATACTACCTCACACCTGTTAGAATGGCTATTATCAAAAAAGATAAGAGATAACAAATGCTGGCATGGATGTGGAGATAAGTGTACTCATGGTGGCAATGCCAATTGGTATAACCACTATGGAAAACAGTATGGAAGTTCCTCAAAAAATTAAAAATACATGGTCCAACATATGGTCCAACAATTCCACTTCAGGGTATTTATCTGAACAAGATGAAATTACTAACTTCAAAAAATATATACATCTTCACATCATTGCAGCATTATTTACAATAGCCAAGATATGGAAACAATATGTGTCCATCAACAGATGAATGGATTAAGAAAATGTGATCTATATTTATATAAAATGGAATATTATTCAGCCAAAAGAAGGAAATCTTGCCATTCGTAACAACAGGGATGGACCTTGAGGGCATTACGCTAAATGGAATAAGTCAGCCGGAGAAAGACAAATACCATACGATCTCACTTCTATGTGGAATCTAAAAACAGAACCAAGGGAATTCCCTGGTGGTCCAGGGATTACGACTCTGTGCTTCCATTGCGGGGGCCATGGGTTCAGTCTCCCATCAGGGAACTAAGATTCTGCAAGCCGTGCAGCGCAGCCAATAAATAAATAAATAAATACAAAACCAAAACAACAACAACAAAAAACCACCCCAAAAACCAAAAGAACAAGCTCATGGATACAGAAAACAGATTGGTGGTTGCCACGGCGGGGGTTTAGGGAGTGGATGAAATGGGTGAAGGGAGTCAAAAGGTACCAACTTCCAGTTATAAAATAAATGTGCTATAATGTACAATATGGCAACTATAGTTAATAATACTCTATTGCATATTTGAAAGTTGCTAAGAGATTAGATCTTAAAAGTTCTCTTCACAAGAAAGATTTCTGTAACTATACGTGGTGACATATGTTAACTAGACTTACTGTGGTGATCATTTCACAATATATACAAATATTGAATCATTATGTTGTCATTACGTTTCAATCATTACTTGAAACTAATATAATGTTGTCAATTGTACCTCAGAATAATTGTATTGATGAAAAACAAGAAAAAGGAAAGAGAAATTCCTTAAAGTTTTTAACAGCCTTAATTATGACTTCATGCCTGAGATAGTTGTAAATATGAATCCTCTTGAGAAACCTCTGTATTAATTTGCTCAGGCTGCCATAACAAAGTAACACAAATTGGGTGGCTTAAACAACAGAAATTTATTGTGTCATGGTTTTGGAGACTGGAAGCCCAAGATCAAGGTGTCAGCAGGCTTGCTCCTTCTGAGGGCTGTTAGGGAAAATCTCTTCTATGCCTCTCTCCTGGCTTCTGATGGTTTGCTGACAATTTTTAGTGTTCTATGACTTGTAGATGTCTTCCCCAATCTTGCCTTTATCTTCACATGGTGTTCTCCCTGTGTGCACGTCTGTGTCCAAATTTCCTTTTTTATAAGAACTTCAGTCTTATTGAAGTGGCCCACCCCACTTCAGTCTGACCTCATCTTAACTAATCGCATCTACAATAACCCTATTTCCAAACAAGGTCACATTCTGAGGTACAGGTGTTAGAACTTCAAAATATTAATTTTGGGAGGACAAAATTCAACCCATAACAATCTCCCTCTGCAGTGTTTTATTCCTGAAGGTAGATGGTCAAATCTCTTCTCCTTTAACATTTAAGCCTTAAGATCCCAACAGGCTAATTTTGCATCTTTTCTTAAGGACAAAGAGAAGCCATCAAAATGTTCTTAGAGGCACAGTAGACTCTGGAAACAGATTGCCTGGGTTCATGTATCTTAGATATACCACATATTGACAGTGGTACCAGGGAAAAATCTTTTAGCCTATTTGTTCCTCAGTTTCCTTTTATATAAAATGACGATAATAATAGTACTCAACACATAAAGTTTTATCAATTAAATTAGTTAAAAGAGCTTAGAAGAGTGTCTAGCCTATCTTGAGCACTGTGTAAAAATTGCCATACGTATATATTTTGAACAGGGGAGGGATATGTGTAGATTTTTATTTTTAAACACCACTCTGGTTTCTGTGGAGAAGACTGGATTGCAGGCAGGCCTGAGTGAATGCAAAGCTAGCCAAACTTCTGATGGAATGGTCCAGGAGAAGGATGCTGCTGACTGCTAGACTGGGATGGGTACAGGAAGATGGAGAGAAATAGACTGATTCAAAACCAATTTAATAGTAAAACAGAAAGTTTTAGAAAATCCCACCAGGGTAGAATGTTAGTTTTCAGTTAGTCTCTGTATTTTTTTTAAAAAAAATTTATTTTTTAACATCTTTATTGGAGTATAATTGCTTTACAATGGTGTGTTAGTTTCTGCTTTATAACAAAGTGAATCAGCTATACATATACGTATATCCCCATATATCCTCCCTCTTGCGTCTCCCTCCCATCCTCCCTGTCCCACCTCTCTAGGCAGTCACAAAGCACTGAGCTGATCTCCCTGTGCTATGCGGCTGCTTCCCACTAGCTATCTATTTTGGTAGTATATATAAGTCCATGCCACTCTCTCACTTCGTCCCAGCTTACCCTTCCCCCTCCCTGTGTCCTCAAGTCCATTCTCTATGTCTCTGTCTTTATTCCTGTCCTGCCCCTAGGTTCTTCATAACCATATTTTTTTCTTTAGATTCCATATATATGTGTTACCATATAGTATTTATTTTTCTCTATCTGACTTACTTCACTCTGTATTTTTGATTACTCATTTCTGATGACCTCCGAACTGAATGATACTCAGATCACTGGGCATCTGACTCATCCTGGGGATCCCCTCACAGTTCTGAACTAAAAGGAGAAAGTCGAAAAGGAAAAGTGAGGATTTCTTGGCACAAACATGGTTGAGAATATGTAGTATTTGCCCACTGGTTGAAGGTGGTAGAGAAGGGAATGTGAAGAAACTAACTATGACTTTTGAACCTGATTTGGCCAGCAAGATGGTCATGTCAGTGAAAAATGTATAATCAAGAGAACTAGGCTTGAGAAAAGGGATTAAAGTCAGCTTTTGACATCTTGAGTTCAAGGCCCTATGCTGAGTTTAAGAAAGTGGCAAACATCTAACCACCCGTTAGAGATGTGGACCTCCCTCTGAAGAGAGTAGATGAGCTAGAAAAGAGGTGATGATAGAAGATATGAAAGTGGATGAAATTGTCAAAGAAATAAATGTAGAGAGAAATTTCAGAGGAGTTATCAAAGAGTTATCAAAGAGCCAGACAAGAAAGAGTAAAAATATAACCAAGAAAATAACAGATCAAAAAAAAAAAAAGTAGAAGACAGTGTTAAGAGGGAAGAAACAGTGAAATGTTTTAAGTACTGCCTTGAAGTTGAAAAGAATGGGAACTAAGAGAAGGCTGTTGGATACGGCAGTTAGAGGATGGCAAGTCTTTGTTAATTGATGATATGAGACAGATCTAAAGGATTTAAATAGTGTGTGAGCACATGAGAAGTCAATGGTAGAATGTTAGGTTTAAAATGACAGGATAGTAGAAAACACAGGGAAAAATTTGTCGCATATATGGAAGTGTGATAAGCAATGTAGGAAATTCAGATCAGTGGAGGAAAACACTATTCAATAAATGGTGCTGAGATTATTGGTTATCCATATGGAAAAAATAAAATTGGAGTCTTACTTCATATTTGTAAAGAATTTAATTTTATCTGGAGTAAGAACTTAAATGTGAAAGGAAAAGCTTAAAATTTTTTCTAAAATGTAGGGAAATGTCTTTAAGACTTTGGAATAGGGAAAGATTTAAACAACTATAAACTATGAGAAGTAAAAGATTGATAAACACAAGTTCAAATTAAGAACTTCTGCTCATCAAAAGACACCATAAAGAGAGTGAAAATACAGGATGCAAAACTGAGAAAGGTACTTTCAACACAGACATACATATTTCAAGAAATTAATTTATGTGATCGTGGGAGCCAGCAAGTCTGAAATCTATAGGGTAGACCAGCAAGCTGAAAACTCTCAGGGAGGAGCTAATGCTGCCATTTTGAGGCAGGATTTCTTCTTTAGGTAAACCTCATTTTTGCTCTTAGGGCCTTTCAACTGATTTGATGAGGCCCATCCATATTATCAAGAGTAATCTCCTTAACTTAAAGTAAATTGACTGTAGATGTTAACTACATCTGCAAAATACCTTCACAGCAACACTTAGTGTTTGATTAAGTAACTGGGTACTCTAGCCTAGCTAGGTTGACACATAAACTAAACATCGCAGTCATGATCCCAAGCCACACACTATGAAATGTGCTTGCCAAATGCTGTTAAAGCTGGGGGCCATGAGAAAGAGGGTGCTTAAGAGTTCAATAGGAGCCTCCTCATGCTCTGGGTGAGACGGTCAGGGACTTGAAAACATGTTCAAGATTATTATTATTTTTTTAAATTCAAATATAGTTGGTTTACAGTGTTGTGTTAGTTTCTAGGGTACAACAAAGTGATTCGGATATATATATATATATATCTGATATATATATATATATCCTTTTTCAGATTCTTTTCCATTATAGGTTATTACAAGACATTGAATATTGTTCCCTGTGCTATATAGTAAGACCTTGTTGTTTACAAGATGCTTTTATTAAATGTTTATTTATTTATTTTCTTATTAGTCATCCATTTTATACACATCAGTGTATACATGTCAATCCCAATCTCCCAATTCATCACACCACAAGCCCCACCCCCTGCTGCTTTCCCCTCTTGGTGTCCATACGTTTGTTCTCTATATCTGTGTCTCAATTTCTGCCCTGCAAACCAGTTCATCTGTACCATTTTTTAGGTTCCACATATATGCGTTAATATACGATATCTGTTTTTCTCTTTCTGCCTTACTTCACTCTGTATGACAGTCTCTAGATCCATCCACGTCTCTACAAATGACCAAATTTTGTTCCTTTTTATGGCTGAGTAATATTCCATTGTGTATATGTACCACATCTTCTTTATCCATTTGTCTGTCATTGGGCATTTAGGTTGCTTCCATGACCTGGCTATTGTAAATAGTGCTGCAATGAACATTGGGGTGCATGTGTCTTTTTGAATTACAGCTTTCCCTGGGTATATGCCCATTAGTGGGATTGCTGGGTCATATGGTAATGCTATTTTTAGTTCTTTAAGGAACCTCCATACTATTCTCCATAGTGGCTGTATCAATTTACATTCCCACCAGCAGTGCAAGAGGGTTCCCTTTTCTCCACACCCTCTCCAGGATTTGTTGTTTGTAGATTTTCTGATGAGGCCCATTCTAAATGGTGTCAGGTGATACCTCATTGTAGTTTTGATTTGCATTTCTCTAATAATTAGTGATGTTGAGCAGTTTTTCAAGTGCTTCTTGGACATTTGTATGTCTTCTTTGGAGAAATGTCTATTTAGGTCTTCTGCCCATTTTTGGACTGGGTTGTTTGTTTTTTTAATATTGAACTGCATGAGCTGTTTATATATTTTGGAGATTATTCCTTTGTCAGTTGATTCATTTGCAAATATTTTCTCCCATTCTGAGGGTTGTCTTTTCGTCTTGTTTATGGTTTCCTTTGCTGTGCAAAAGCTTTTAAGTTTCATTAGGTCCCATTTGTTTATTTTTGGTTTTATTTCCATTACTCTAGGAGGTGGATCAAAAAATATCTTGCTGTGATTTATGTCAAAGAGTATTCTTCCTATGTTTTCCTCTAAGAGTTTTATAGTGCTACAAGATGCTTTTAACAGAATGTGGATTGGACTTCAGTAAAAGCTGAGAATGTTCCTATAGAAACCAAATTATATGTCACAGAACATCTGAGGGAAGTGGAGCTGAATAAGTAATGTAAGCATGTCATTTTAAAAAAATTGAAATATAGGTGATTTATAATGTTTCAGGTGTACAACAGTGATTTAGTTATATATATATATATATATATATATATATATATATTCTTTATCAGATTCTTTTACAAGATATTGAATATAGTTCCCTGTGCTCTACAGTAGGCCCTTGTTTATTTATTTTATATATCATAGTGTGTATCTGTTAATCCCAAATTCTTAATTTATCTCTCCCCTCTTTCCCTTAAGTTTGGTAACCATAAGTTTGTTTTCTATGTCTGTGAGTCTGTTTCTGTTTTGTAAATAAGTTATTTTGTATCATATTTTAGTTTCCACATATAAGTGAAATCATATGGTATTTGTCTTTGTCTGACTTCATTTAGTATGATAATCTCTAGGTCCATCCATGTTGCTGCAAATGGCATTATTTCATTTTTTTATGGCTAATATTCCATAAACATGTCATTTTTGTCATTAACAACCTAGTCTCTAGGCCAAGGGAGACTGTCAGAAGATGGAAGGAGAGAAGGAACTTATGTCTAGATCACAGGGAAAATAGCCTGTGATACAGAAGCTTCACTGTGCATAACACTATCTTCTTAAAGGTCAAAAGCTAAAAGGAGACATGCCTGTGGGAAAAGGACATATCAAATTTGGTGAGAGTGTATTAAAAACAACAAAAAATCCAAACAGCTGGGACTGTCCAAATTCATTTTATCTGTTTAAAAAAATTAATCAATTAATTAATTTTTAAAAAACTTTTCCTAATTATTCCACTCTGCACTGTTCTTCAGCAAACAAAGGTAACTTCAAACAAAGACAAGCAATGATAAGAAAATATCAGCACGGAACATGTGTGTGTATTAAAAAAAAACTGGAAAGTAATAAATAAATAAATGGAAAGGAAGAAAGAAACATAAGCAAAAAGGTAGAAAGAAAAACCCAATTTCTCAGGGGTTCATGACATTAGATTTGGCAATAATTTCTTGGATATGCCACCAAAAACATAGGCAACAAAAGTAAAAATAGAAAAAAATGACTACATCAAAATTTAAAACTTCTGTGCATCAAAGGACACAATCAACAGAGTAAAAAGGCAACCTACAGAATAAGGGAAAATACTTGCAAATCATGTATCTGATTTCTCAGAAAACCTATTGAAGGAAATGTAAGAAATTCCAACAACTAGTTCTATATGGTTTCAAAGAAATCACAGATATCAGGATCTTTCTATAAAAGGTGTCTACAAAGAGATTCAAACATGTAAGGAGGAAAGGATAACATATCCTAGAGTTTAAAAGCCAGTTAGCATAATAGTCTCAAGGTTCATCCATGTTGTAGCATGTGTCAGAATTTCCTTCCTTTTTAAGGCTAAATAATAGTCTATTGTATGTATGTAGCATATTTTGTTTGTCCATTCATTTGTTGATGGACACTTGGGTTACTTCCACCTTTTTTTTTTTTTTTTTTTTACTTCCACCTTTTGACTATTGTGAATAATGCTGCTATGAATGATGGGTGTATAAATATCTCTTTGAGACTCTGCTTTCAATTCTTTTGCATATGTACCCAGAAGTAGAATTGTTGGATACCATGCTAATTCTATTTTTAATTTTTTGCAATTTGCTATACTGTTTTCCATAGTGGCTTCACAATTTTATATTCCCGCCAGGAATGCAGTAGGGTTCCAATTTCTCTACACCCTTGCCAATGCTAATTATTTTCTGGTTTGTTGTTGTTGTCAGTAGCCATCCTAAATGGGTGTAAGGTGATATCTCTTTGTGGTTTTTATTTACACTCCTCTGATGATTGGTTCCTATTGATCATCTTTTAACGTGCTTGTTGGACATGTATATGTCTTTGGAGAAATATCTATTCAAATCCTTGGCCCATTTTTTGATTGGGTTGGGTTTGTTGCTGTTGTTGAGTTGTATTAGCTCTTTATATAGTCTGTATATCAGCTCCTTATCAGATATACGATTTGCAAGTATTTTCCCTCATTCCGTGGGTTGCCTTTTTACTCTGTTGATTGTGTCCTTTGATGCACAGTTTTAAATTTTGATGTAGTCATTTTTTTCTATTTTTACTTTTGTTACCTATGTTTTTGGTGTCACATCCAAGAAATTATTGCCAAATCTAATGTCATGAACCCCTAGGGGTTTTTTTTGCGGCATGCAGGCCTCTCACTGTTGTGGCCTCTCCCGTTGTGGAGCACAGGTTCTGGATGCGCAGGCTCAGCGGCCATGGCTCACGGGCCCAGCCACTCCGCGGCATGTGGGATCTTCCCGGACTGGGGCATGAACCCGTGTCCCCTACAACGGCAGGTGGACTCTCAACCACTGTGCCACCAGGGAAGCCCACCCCTAGGTTTTTAATGTGTGTGTTCTCACTCTTCATAATTTTAAACTAATCTGTAATTGCATATTAGATTTATTTTTATTTAGAAAGATTTCTTAATCATCAAGTAGTTTTATATTAGTTATCTCTTTCATAATTAATGTATAGCTTTCCAATTTTAGGGTCAAAAACTATGGCCTAGGCCCTAGATTTCCATTCATCAGAATTTGATAAGATTTTCTTTGTGGCTTAAAGTATTTTAGTATCTTAGACTTTAGAAAAGATGCATACGCCATGGTTTAACTCTATGTACTATATATGTGTTTTCTTGCATTATCCAAATCCTCTCTCTCTCTCTTTTTTTTTTTAACTTTTGGCTACACTGCACGGCATGCAGGATCTTAGTTCCCTGATCAGAGATCGAACCTGTGCCCCATGCAGTGGAAGCACAGAGTCTTAACCACTGGGCTGCCAGGGAAGTCCCCCAAATCCTCTCTTTTCTATTTATTTTTGGTCTATGAGATCTGTCCATTTCTTAGAGAAATGGGTTAAATTTTTAAAAATACATTCTTCTTTTATTTCCACTAGTTATTTATTTAAATATTTTGGTGCTATAAATTTACACTTTGGAATTAGCAGATTAGGGTTTGAGTTCCATGTCTATCGCTGTGTGTCAGACACTGAAAACACCTAATCTCTCTAAAGCCTAGTTCCTCATCTGCAAAATGGAAGTGTTAACCACAGTCACTGTGTAGTGTCGTAAGGATTACTATAGAAAATCCTCAGCTGAGTGCTTGACATGTAGTGAGTGTACAGTAAATGTCTGCTATCCTTCAAAGTCAATTGGTTTTATTGTTCTACTTACTTTTTAATCATGAATTTCACTTTGATTTTATATTGCTACTTTTTTCCCTGCTTTTGCTTGTAACTTTATTGGCCATCTATTTATTTTCAATCTTTCTGTGTCATTTTATTTCAGGTACAATTCATAAGGAGAATAGTTAAATTTTTTTTTTCACTCAGAGATTTTTGTCTTTTAATAGGGAAATTTAGCTCACTGAGTTTATTGTTATTAATGCTAAGAATGTATTCATACATCTTGTTTTCTCTTTATTATTCTTTATTGTTTTCGCCTCTTTTCCTGACTGTTGTGGTTCTGGTGAAGTTTTCTTTGTATGTTTTTTCCCTCAAATTATTTGAAAGTTCTACAACTTTCAATTGTGGCCATTACCTTTAAATTAAAAAAAATTGAATATGCGTATAAATATCAAGAAAAAAGTGATTATTCTTTATGCCCTGTTCTCTTCCCCAAACATGATAAGACTTTTAACAGTTATAATCCTCTCTCCAGGAACCCATATCTCCTACATTTTATGAAATAAACTGGAATTTAAATTCTACATTATTTTTGCTATTTTAATTTTTGCTTTCCTATGTAATTACCCTGTCTTAATATTTACATTAGATTTTATAAAAACATTATCAATAATTATATTTCTCTGGGTTTTTACTCTCTGGTATTTTTTGTATACCCTATTTTCCCTTTTACTGAGTCTTTATTTAATTGCAAGCAACATCAAAGGCATCACAAAGAAACTTAATTTTTAAAAAAATGTAATTTTGTCTCATTTAACAGAGTTCAGAGGCAAGTTGCAAACACAGTTTGTTGAGGGCTCCAACTCGATTTTTGATTTTCTTAAATCTGCTCTCTTCCTTGTGTTAGCTTCCCTCATTGTATCAGGATGGTTGTAGCAATTCAGGATACACAGCTAAGAAGGGAGAATTGTTTTTCCTTAGTCATTGAATAAAGCATTGCCCTTCACTTTAATGAGAGTAACACTAACCAAACTCAGTGGCAAGGAAATGCCATGTATTCATTGGTTCAGACCTATATTATTGTCCATCCCTGATCCAATCACTAGGGTGGGGTGAGGGGAAGGAAATTGTAATGTTCATTAAACTGCTGCCCAGTGGGAGAAGAATTGCTTGGGAGGCAACTGTGCTACAGTTTTTGAATTCAAATTGATATAGTTTTCATTCAGAACATAGTCCCATAAATATTTCTTCATGTAATGTAGAGATCTCAGATGATGACCTGATTATTTTTCTTTATATATACCCTTTAATGGGAGGTCTGAAATATCATAGAATTTTATCCTTTATTTTTGGCTGCACCACATGGCTTGCAGGATCTTACTTCCCCCACCAGGGATTGAACCTGGGCCCACGGCAGAGAAAGTGCAGAGTTCTAACCACTGGACTGCCAGGGAACTCCCTAGAATTTTATTCTTTATATTCAAAATTAGAAACTTCACAAGGATATGTGTAAATATGGTTCTTTTTGAAATAATCTTGCCCTTTCAAACTGAATACACAAATTTATATTTATCTCAGGATATTTTTTTTCTATTATTTGTATTAATACTGTTTCTCCTTTATGCATTCCATTTTAAAAACTGAGATATAATTTACATACAGTAAAATTTACCCTTTTAAAGTGTACTATCCAGTGGTTTTGAGTATATTCACAGAGTTGTGCAACCATCACCACAATCAGTCTTAGAGTATTTTCATCACCCAAAAAAGAAACCTGTACCCATTAGCACTTACTCTCCATTTCCCTCCAAACGTTAGCCTAGATAACCACTAATCTACCTCCTATCTCTGTGGATTTGCCTATTCTAGATATCTCATATAAATGGAATCATATAATGTGTGACCTTTAATGTCTGGCTTATTTTACTTAGCATGTTTTGAAGGTTCATCCATTTTGGAGCATGTATCAGTACTTCATTTTTTAAAAATTACTGAATAATATTCCATTATATGGATAGACCACACTTGAATTATCCATTCATTGGTTGATGGACATTTGCATTGTGTCTACTTTTTGGCTGCTATGGATAATGCTGCTATGAACATTCATGTATGAGCTTTGGTGTGAATATATGTTTTAAATTCTCTGGGGCAAACGTAGTAAGGTAGATAGCTAGTGGGAAGCAGCCGCATGGCACAGGGATATTGGCTCGGTGCTTTGTGACAGCCTGGAGGGGTGGGATAGGGAGGGTGGGAGGGAGGGAGACGCAAGAGGGAAGAGATATGGGAACATATGTATATGTATAACTGATTCACTTTGTTATAAAGCAGAAACTAACACACCATTGTAAAGCAATTATACCCCAATAAAGATGTTAAAAAAAAAAAAAAAGGAGGTTTCTGGGAATACAAAAAAAAAAAAATTCTCTGGGGTATATATCTAGGAGTGGAATTGTTGGATCATATTATAACTCCGTTTTGATGAAATGCCAAACTGCTTTCCACAGTGCTACACTGTTTTACATTCCTATCGGCAATGTATAAGTGCTCCATTTGTTATTATAGCTTTGCTAACATTTGTTATTACAGCTTAAAATTTTTTTTTACAGTTTCTTTTTTTATTATTATGGTTAACTATACATAACATGATATTTACCATTTCAACAATTTTTAAGGGTACAGTTTAGTGGAATTAAGTATATTCACATTTTTGTGCATTCATCACCACCATCCATCTCCATCAACTTTTTTCATCTTCCCAAACTGAAACTTTAACCTTAACCCTAACCCTAACCGTACCCATTAAACAATAACTCCCCATCACCTCCTGCCCTCTTCAGGCTCCTCATCCCCAAATGAACCACTGTTCATTCTACTTTCTGTCTCTAGGAATTTGACTACTCTAGGTATCTCACATACGTGGAATCATACAGTATTTGTCCTTTTGTGACTGGTTTACTACAATTAGCATAATGTCTTCAGGTTCATGTACATTGTGTCAGAATTTTCTTCCTTTTTAAAGCTAAATAGTATTCCATTGTATGTTTCCTGTTACTCTTTTTTTTAAAATAATAGCCATCCTAGTGGGTATAAAGTGGTATATCATTGTGGGTTGTTTTTTTTTTGTCATTGTGGTTTTGATTTATATTTCCCTAGTAGCTAATTATGTTACACACCTTTTTGTGTGATTATTGGCCATTTGTATATCTTCTCTGGAGAAATGTCTGTTCAAATCCTTTGACTATTTTTCATTTGGATTATTTGTCTTTTATTGTTGAATTGTAAGAGTTCTTTATATATTATAGATAATAGGTCCTTATCAGATATGTGATTGCAAATATTTTCTCCCATACTGTGGGTTACCTTTTCACTTTCTTGATACTGTCCTTTGATGCACATAGGACAGTTTTTAATTTTATGAATCAATTTATCTAGTTTTTCCTTTGTTGCTTGTGCTTTTGGTGTCATGTTAAGAAACCATTACCTAACCTAACGTTAAAGAATTCTATGAAAAAGTTTTATTGTTTCAGCTCTTACATTTAGATCTAAGATCCATTTTAAGTTAATTTTTGTATCTGCTGTAAGGCAGATGTCCAAATTCATTCTTTTGCATGTGGATATCCAGTTGTCCCAGCACTGTTTGTTGAAAAGACTATTCTTTTGCCATTGCATTATTTTGACACCCTTGCTGAAGATCAGTTGACCATAGATGCATGGGCTTATTTCTGGACTCTTAATTCTATTCCTTTGATCTATATGTCTATCCTTATGCCAGAACCACACTATCTTGATTACTATAGCTTTGTAATAAAGTTTGAAATTGGGAAGTGTAGTCTGAATTTTTTTATTTTTAAAAAAAGATTGTTTTGGCTACCTGAGTCCCTTGCATTTCCGTATGAATTATAGGGGTGGCTTGTCAATTTCTTCAAGAAAGAAAAAAGCAGTTTTGGAATTTTGATAGGGATTGTGCTGAATCCGTAGATCAATATGGGGAGTACTACCACCATACCAATATTAACTCTTTAACTCCAACAACACAGAATGTGTTTCCATTTATTTAGGTCTCCTTTAATTTCTTTTAATGTTTTATAGTCTACAAATACCTATTTGTATTTTGTAGTATATGAATATGAATAGGTATTGGTATACTACAAAATAAGTACTGTAATATATAATATTCCACTTTTGCTTTTAAAACTTCCAACATATAAATATTAGATCTCCTGGGTCTATTTTTAATATCTCTAAAATATTTTCTTTCACAATTTCTATTTCTTTATCTTTTAGTGCTGCACTCTGGAAGGACTCTTTGATATGGTCTTATAATTCACTAAATCAGTTTTCAGCAGCATCTATTTTTCTGTTAACTTCTATAATCTTTTCAACTTAAATATTCATCTATTTTTTAATATCCAAGAACATTCTGGTTCTCAGATGCTCCATTTTCATGACCTGCCCTTGTCGCTCTTTAAATTTCAGTTAAGAACATGAACAGGATTTAAAAAAAAAGTTTTCTCCTATTTCCTGCATTAATTCCATTTTAGTGAGTGATAGCTGCTCTAATTTGGTCCTCTTCTTTCAAATGGTGGATCTTCTCTTTAGGATTAGTGATATTTTTTATCTGCTCATATTTATAAGTGGAGATCTAGATCATTCAGCATCGATAACTGACATCCCATCTGGAATTGGAGAGACCACTGTTCAAGTCCCCATAGTGGGTCTTACCCTCTGAGGATGATGGTGGCAGGGTGGAGGTTGGTATTCAGTAGTGAAACCAGTGAATTGGCTTTGAGTAGGAAAATAGTATCCCTTCCTCATAGAAGATAATGGTTATGATGGGACACAGGATGCTGAGCCACCAAGTCTCAAACCTTAAGCTGAGAGAGAAAGGAACAGGGTGAGGAAGCAAAGAAATCAATTATTTGAAACTATGCCCAGGAAAGAACTTTACATGGGACTACTGGCACACAGAACTCAATGGAAGCAAATAAATATGAAGTCTACTAAGTGTATGAGGGAATTGTATGGCCGAATCGCAAACCCAATTTAAAAAAAACTAACTGTAAATGAACTCTCAGGACCCCGAACTTGAACCAACAGGAAATGGGCTGTGAAAACTGTGAAGTCTCCCAATAACCACTTCAGATGTGGCCATAGAGGAAAATGAACAAGGAAGAGACTTCCAGAGTGTTGTGCCAAGGGTCACAGAAATTAATGCAAAAGGGTATTCATTCTTGAGAGCAGAACCAGGATGTAATCATAGAACTTCCCCCATCACTGAGACGGAGGATCTTCCCAATAATCACTCAGAAGGATTCCATCATTTATATGGACCCTGACTGCTCTGAGTCATATTTTTCACTGAACTTGGTTCTAATGCAGTGTATCTGTGAGAAGCATTTGGGAATCATTGTTATGGAGAAGAGGAGGGATTCGCAGTAGTCGGCTAGGCACTATGCATTGCCTCAATCCGCACAGCTACTCCCTGAGGTATGTGCTATCATGATGCTACTCTACAAATGGGGACACTGAGATGGAGTCCAGTAACTTGGTCAAGGTTATATAATAGGTAAGTCTTGGAGCCAGGATTCAAAACTATGGGGCCTAACTCCGAAGTGTTTACACTTAATTCTGTCACATTTTATAATCACAGAAGTCTATTGGGCATGATGAGGGATACATAAACGTCAAAAAGGAGACAAGACATATACACAAATAAATTCAAGGCAAGGGAGTTTGTTATCTAATGAATGGGACACTGAAACGTTTTCAGACTACCAGAACATAGATAGATTACCATCACTAACTTTTTTTTTTTTTTTTTTTTTGCGGTACACGGGCTTCTCACCGTTGTGGCCTCTCCCGTTGCGGAGCACAGGCTCCGGACGCGCAGGCTCCAGACGCGCAGGCTCAGCGGCCATGGCTTACGGGCCCAGCCGCTCCGCGGCATGTGGGATCTTCCCAGACCGGGGCACGAACCCATGTCCCCTGCTTCGGCAGGCGGACTCTCAACCACTGCGCCACCAGGGAAGCCCCATCACTAACTTTTAACCTTGTTAGGGACTTGTTTTGTTTACTGATGAATCACCAGTTCTCACTTCGCCATCTGGCTCACAGTAGGTGCTCAATAAATATTTGTTGAATGAATACCAGAGTTCTGTAATATTAGTCTAACGTCCTTGAGCAACTGTGCCAAATTTACCTTCACATCTTCAGAGTCTACTGTGTTTGGCGCTCAATGAATGGTCCTTGAACTAAACTAACAGAAAACTGCACTGTGGTTTTATGTAAAGGCTGCTCATTGTTCCCAGTTCCCTTTTCTTTAAAATGGAAGCTGTTCCCCTCCTCAACTCTACAGACCGTGTGGCAGACTGGGTTTTTCAAAAGATTCTCACCCGCTTTAACCTCTCATGAACTAAGTTTTTATTCATGGAGGTGAACTTGAAATCTCAAGTTTCTACTTACTATCTTTTCCACATGTATGACTGGTTTTCCAGTTGAATTTGACATTTGATTCCTTTTGGATACCTGAGCTATACTCTTAATCAGCTGCACCTTTCTGTGTTGCAGTTATTTAAAAACCACATTGATCTCATTCAGTAAGTCTCTATTGTGTGCAAGATCCAGGACTGTGGCAATACAGCCATGACGAGAAAGACATGGTTCCTGCCCTCGTGGCACATAAAAGTGTTCCTATGTGTTTTAAAAGACTGGACAATAGGGATTCAATTGTAAATCAAAGCAAAAACCATTTCTGCTCCTTATCCCCATAAGGAACAAAACGATTAAAAAAAAAAAGATGGCAGTTGGGCATGAGTTCCCAGTGGAGGAGGGAGAGAAGACAATCCAGATCACAAACAAATCGCTTACTTTTTGCAAGTCACAACTGAACTATGCCTTGAGTTATCTTCTGGTGATTCCGGACTTCCAGTCAGAGTCAATTCCGTCTGTATTGACCAAAAGAGAAACAGGGAGGAAAAAAATGCATTTCGGTTCTTAAAAAAAAAAAGAGCAACACGAGCAAACAAAACCCACTGACTTAGGGATCATATGAGATCTACTTTAATTGAAGTTGTCTTTAAACGATAATTGACAATGATACCGAAACAACAGACTGATAACCAACCTGCTCGGGGCCGGGCACGGCCGTAGCATCCCCACTGCCAGGAACCAGCTGACCAGGGTCTATACGGGCCCCAAAGGCACTACAAATTGATCAACTTTTCTTAACCTAGACTCTTCCACCACATCCAGCATGGACCTGCTTCTTCCAGGGTGTGGGCCATCAGTAAAGGAGTCTAGTCGCCCATCTCTGGCAACAACGACAGTTTAAAAAAAAAATGAAGCTACAGCTCTAATAACAAAACCCACCAGCTGTGAAAAGTGGAGACACATCTGTCACTATCGGGCCTCAGCATCTCTGGAGAACGTTTGCTCCCGCCGCGCCCGTCAAGGCCCTGGGCCCGCGGTTAGTGGCTGCTCTGCGGGCGGAAGAGCCTTCTCGTCCCGGCAGGCTCGGGGCGAGCCACCGCGAGCAGGCAGCCTCCGTGAGCGCCCGGCCGGGGTCGGCGGGCCGGAGGGCGTGCTCGTTCAGGAGGCGCCCAGGCGGTTCTGGCCGGAGCTCCCGGGTCGGTTTGGTTTTGTCCCCATCCTGCCCCCGCCCCCCCCCCCACTCCCCTTCATGCAAAAGGCCAAGGAGTTTTGACCCACCATCGCCCAGACCGAGTTCACGCTTAGGGCCCTTTCGCCGCCGTCCAGAGGACAGAGAAAGCAATCGCGCAATGAGGCGAGAGCACTCTGTGAATGAAGGTGGAGTCGGCGAGAAAATCATTTTTCTTCTTGGCTGCGCGCGTCAGCCGCCCCGGGGGGCAGGCCTCCTTCCCAGAAGACCCCCTCCACACACCCGCGCCCTCCACGCCCCTCAGTGGCCACACGCATCACTGGTGCCGCGGAGTTTGGAAATGGAGTCGCGAGCACACTGGGCTGCGGGCTCCACACGGGGAGGGGGCGTTCCCGGAGGGTGAGCAGGGAACCGTGCGCCCACTCCACTCCCGGAGGGCCAGGGAGCCCTGAAGGGCCCTCGCGGGCGCCGAGGCGGCGGAAGACCGAGAGGCGGGGCGGGGGGGGAGGGGGCGCGGGGGTCCCCGCCGGGGAGCTTCTGGGGAAGCGGGAGGGGCAGCACCTGAGGAATCCGCCTCCGGCCGCGGCGGCCGCCGCCTCGCTCCGCCCCGGGGAACTGAGCGCGCGGCCAGCTTGCCTGCCAGAGAGACGCCAGCCACCGGCGGCGCTAGCACCTCGGAGGAGGGCGGCGGAGCGAGCGGAGCGCGGCGCTGCGACCCGGACTGGGGGTGGGGAGACGAGCCCCGCCGAGGCGAGGGCCACCCCTGGTCCTCTGCCCTCGCGCGCTGCCAGGGCCAGGTGAGCGGCTGCGGGGACTCTGGGCGCGGGGAGGCGGGGAGGTGAGAGGTCGCCCGCCGGGCGCGAGTGCACGCCTCTGCCCGGCAGGGGCTGCCCTTTGGCGGGCTGTGGACACCCTGCCTGCGCGGGGAGGCGCAGCGGCTGACTTTTTCTGGAGGGATCGGAAGGCGGAGCGGGGGTGTGAGCGCCGGTTCGTTTGTGTGGCGAGGGCGGGCGCCCGTGCCAGTCCCGGACCCGAACCCTCGCGTCAGCCGCCTGAGGAGACCCAGCCCGTGCGGTCCGCGCCCGGAGGCCAAAGGCCTGTCACCCCGGCTCTCGGCGCCGCCTTTGTGGCGGGAGCGAGGGAGCCCGAGAGGGGGCTGAGGGAGGCAGCGGCGCGGCGGGGAGCGCCCGGGACCGGCTCCCCCAGCCCGAGGGCTGCTGAGGGGGGTGGCCCGGGCGGGGGGACGGTGGGTAGGGAGGCGCGGAGGTGACGCGGGAGGATGGAGAGAGCTTAGAGGGGCAGAGTTGAGAGCGTCCAGCGGTGGCTGGGCGTTTGCTCAGGGTCCCTGGGCTGCTTTGCTCCACACCAAATGTCACTTGGTCACGAGCGCGCGCGCGTGTCTTCCGGCCATCATTTCCCTTTTTCGTGAGTGAGTGAGGACGACCACTCTTGTGCTGAATGAGACACAAAGGGTTGTGTTGACAGCTGACCCTGACACGAGTAGACAGCGAGGTGCGGTGTGTGCCCTGGCCGGGGAGGGTGATGAAGAGGCGGTTTGTTAATCAATTCCCTCAGTCCCTCTTCCGAGCTCCGTGAAAAGAAGCGATAGGTACAGATGCAGTTCGCGGGGCTTCTCAGTTAAACAGAGCCCAAGTCGGGTCCAGAATCCGATTCATCTGCGCGGGGACAGCTGCTGCCTCCCGCAGAGGCGACGGAGCCCGGATCCCGGAGAAACTCCTCGATTCTCTCCTTTCCTCAAGGAACGTGACTGTTTCAAGGTCCTTATCCCCACCGCGGCCTTCTGTCTCCTGTTGAAAAGATAGAAATCACATTTTAATTTCTGTTTTTCACCCCGTAAGAGTCCCCTCTCCACCTCGCCCTTGAGGTGGGAAAACCCGCTTAAGTCTCATGTTAAAATCTAGCCATTTAAATATGGGGAAGAGCTTGTCCGAAAAAGGTTTTTGAATTAAATGCCGCCCTTAGAAACCTCTCTTTCCTCTGAACATTAAAAAAAAAAAAACAAAAACAAAAACTTTAAATCCTGGAATTCTCTTTGAGTTTTGTGACTGTGTTGCTTCCTTTTCTTTCAGAATATTTCTATGTAGTTTTACAAATTGCAATACTGAAAACTTAAAATGGAGAAAAAATTTAAATTGTTTTATTAAAAATAGTACTAGAACTACATGCGTGTAGGCACGTGTTTAAAGGGCAAGTTTTAATTAATGAATATCGGAAAGTTATATGCATAGGGTAGAAATTGCAAACAGCAGTGTAAAGTACGCCCTCTGTCTCAGAGACCCGTACTCCCAATGCCCTAGTCCTCCTCCCCAGAGGCAACCACTCTCCTCAATTGTATATCCTTCCATAAGCCTTCTATTAGAATGGAATTACATTGTGGAAATAGAGGATGAAGGGAACTGAATACGTAAGACTGAACTGTGTCTCAGTGGTGATGGCTCTTAATTTGATATCCACTCCTGATGATATTAGATCCTTTTATTTAGCCTAAGGCACTTATCAGAGTGCTTAAAAATCTTAGAACAAGTATTCAGTGCAAAGCAGAACTATTAAACTGTTATCTCCCCCCTCCCTCCATCACCAGTTTCTCTACACCTGGTTTTTTGTAACCTTTGTTGGATTTTTCTTCCATTTTGGAGCTCTTTAGGAAGTAGAGAATGAGAACTGTAGTTCATTCTATCCAGTGCAGTGCACATCTGAAGACATTGAAAGGATATATGAATACTCCCATTGACATGAGATAATATAAAAATTTCAATGGTATGAGAGAAATACGGAGGCCAAGTTTAAGACATTTGGTCACATCTCTTAGTTCCAGGCCTGAATTTGCCATAAACTAGCTAAATGAAGTAACTTTCTAAGAAATGCTTTTGTTTCCATCCCCAGTTAAATAAAGGAATTGAACCATGTGGCTTCTGAGTGTCCTTCCGACTCCAAAATCCTGTGATTTTTGGTAAAATGGTAGTTCTGTAGGTGTCCTAAGATTGGCTAAGGATAAACCAGTTGGATCTGTGGGTATTAGACAGTGGAGTGACAAAAAAAAAAAATCCTAAATGGTAGATTCATAAAGAGGAAGTCAGAGATGTTTAAACAACATTTCTGCTCTTATGAGATTGATATCATTGGAGAACAGCTACTTTACTTTCCCACAAAATGTCTGTTTATGTTACTGATAGAGGCCAAACCCTGAATGGCCCTCTGTGCATCACCTTGTATGGCTAAGGAAAGTGAATTTTCTTCACAGCTCACGGTGCCATTTTTAGGGAAATTATTTTTACCAAACTCTTACTTTTCTTTTTGGTAATGTGGAAATAAAGTTCATTGACCTACTTCAAAGGGACTTTACATAATTTAATTAGTGATTCTACAAGTATTTAGAAAATGAATAATCCTTATAGCTAAGCTATTTTAGTTACTTTATAAGTATTCACTTAGAGATCATGTTCTTAGCAGGAAAGTTTTCTAATCTCTAAAACACCTGAAACTAATGATACCTGGATGGGTGCTGAGAGCTGAGGAGTGATTTCAAGGTTATGAAAGTAAAAAGAATTAGGTGATTTTAATCACTATATATGATCTCAGTTAAGGGATTTCAAACTTACATCGTAAGTGGTGGTTACAAAAATCATTCATGTTAAAGAAGGAGATCTCATACTTTGAAGATTCTGAGTCAATAATAAAGAATATTATGTAATTAGTTTGAATGTCAGTAATATAAATAAATTATAATGGAGTTTTAGGAATTGATTGATTGGGGTGATAAGAAATATGAACTAGAATGGTAGATTTGTAAGGGTGCTTAGAGAAATCTTGATTGACAAAACTAACAAAAACAAAAGAAAATTAAGTACTAGTACTAGTAATGAAGTTCTTCTAAAATGGAATAGTTTTTGTTTTTTGCATCTTCCTTCCCACCCTTACCATATGAATATGTATTTTTACAGATGTCTTACCATATTGCAGGCACATTTTTACTCTGATTTTTTTATAAACATTTTTCCATAATTTACTTTCTATTGTTTGCAATTAGTTTATTGTATCATGATTTACTTAACTCTTTCTCTATTTTATGATTTTCCAGTTTTTTAAAAAAATATAATGGCCACCCACATGAATGAGACTTTCTTATTCTTCTTCTTTAAAATTAAAAAAAAAAAAAAAAGAACTTAGAATTATTTCCCTAGAGAAGCAGTATAGGTGAGCTCTAAAATTAAAGGTTCAGTGTCCAAACATAGCTCCATCACTTATGGGTAGTATTGGGCAAGTAACTTATTTTCTTAGAGTTTTCTAATCTGTAAAGTGGGTATAGTAATAGCTCTCTACAAGGTTAAGATAAAAAGCAGTAATGCATGAAAACACATGTAAATGTTAGCTCTGTTTTTAATTAGGAAATTTTTGTAATTTCAAAATTACTTTCCAGGAGGATTACATAAATTACACACAACAACAATGCGTGTGCTTATGTAATTTTATTTATGTAATTTTAAACATTTATATTATTGTGACTAATTTGATCAGTGTAAAATTGTATCCCTTTGTTTTGATTTGTATTTCTTTGGTCTTGTGTAAACTGAGAGTTAGTTTTCTCAGCAGTATTGCTACAGTTTTCTACTTGGAGTGGTGGAAATTTCATCACCTCAGTCATTTTTAACTAGACTATAAGACAGACAAATAGGACAGGTCAGTTACAACACTAATAAGTGAACCAAATTTTCCAATAGGTTCTTTCAGATTAGTTGTGGTTTTCTTGTATTCTCAGCCGATGGTAGTTTTTATTCATTATTATTATTTTTAATCTTAAAAATATAGCTGTTAAAATTAATAAATAACGTTATATATCAATTCTATTTAAGCGAAAATGCAATCTTCTCTTTTTTCCCTTGAAGGGCTGATTTATAATTAGCATTATTATGACCCAATTTAGTGGATTTTTGCTAGGAATGCTTCCTAAAACTTGGGGGAAAAAAATCAGAGAAAGTTTCATGATCGCTAATCATGTTATCTTTTGGCTACCAATGGATAATGAAGTTATATCCTCTAACTTGAGTTCTTATACAGTCAAGGTAATTTAGACTACACAAAAGCATGCTCTTGTAAGTTCTGGAGTTCCAGCAGCCCTGATATTTCTGGCAAACACACACCCAATGTGGATAACAGCAGCTCTTTGTGCTCCTGAGCCCCAGGAGGGCTTCCTATTGTGTACTCTTCCTTCCCTCCCATTCTTGACTGACTGGTGATAGCAACTCCTCCAAGTCCAGATGTGAAGCTCCCACAGGGACGCCTCTCTTCTACCCAGCTCTGTATTTATCTCCACCACCCACCCCTTCAGTGCCTTTGCTTTTGTCCTATGACATAGAGAATTCACTCTCTTTGCAAGGTTGTGGTTTCAGATTTTATTTTTAATTTATCGCTGTGCTTTATGAGTGTCTTCAACAGTCCCTACAGTGGAAGCTATAGGCACAATTAGCATAGATTAACACATAATCAGCACTGGATAAATGTTTGTTGCTGTGAACCATATCTTGTGTGGTCTTCTCTGTTCCTGGGCATGGTTCTATTTTTAAGGTAAAAATAAAAAGCAAGCTCTGGTTGTATGCTGGATTACTGTTTGCCTCTATTACCAAGGTTAGGAATTAGGAAACATATTGTTATGGCCCTTTTAACTTTTTCTGTGTTTACAGGAGATTCTTAACTCTTGTGCCTTTCTTTTCTTCTGTAAAATGGGATTAACAATTAAAGTACTGCTCTAATTATCAACCTTCTGCACAGAATTGTTGTAAGATAAAATGAAATAATAAATGTGGACATGTTTTAGAAAAAAAAGGATGCACAAATTCATACAGTGTTGTCATAATTACACATTATCACTACACTTCCAGGAGTGTCCACATCTTTGAGAAAGCCTCATCTCAATGTGGAGCTGCACTGGGAGCTTGGGGTTAGATGAAAATTCTTGGGGCCCAATCCAAACCCTGAGGGTGGGGCCTGTTCTGTCTTTTAACAGCCCTTCTGTTGCTGAACCACTGCTCTAAGGAGTAGTAAATGTCAACAACCACTAGAAAAGTAATTCTTTTGCTAGTTAAATATTAGTTATAAGATAATCCAGAGATATCATAACATCACTTCTGCGTGCTAAGTATGAAATGAAAGTTAGCTATTATCATTAGCTGCCGTTTGCCTTTTAACCTCTCAGAATTTAATTCAGAGCAGGAATTGTAAACTCAGGTGCTTTTAGAGGCCAAGCAGGTAATCTGAGTGAAGCAGGACACCTGTAAAATAATAAGGGATGATAAGTCCTGGTGGGCAGAAAGTCTGAAGGTGGCATGATTTGTAAGACTGCACTGATTTTTGCCCTGTGTGTCACTGTTACCAGATCATTTGATTTTTCAAGTGGAACTGGAAATTCATATTTTTGTATGAATTTAATGTTGGTAATAAATTTTAAAGAAAACATATGGACCCAACAAAACAAATCTGGAAGCCAGATAATTTCCAACTTCTCAATTAATTAACATGGGTGAAAATATTTGCATTTGAATGAGTATGATGACAGAAAAAAGCACACTGTTCAACATTATTAATAAAGAAATGCACATAAAAACCCCACAGACGTATTTCAACTTTCAGATTATAAAGATTTAGATCAATAATATCTAACATTGGCAATGGGTAAAGAAACTGTTATTGTTATACACTCTAAAATGAAGGCAAATATTACAGCTTTTTTGGAGAGCAATTTGACATCATGTATCAAGATTTTAAATGTCTGTACTGGGATTTTCCTGGTGGTCCAGTGGTTAAGACTTCCCCTTCCAATGCAGGGGGTGCAAGTTCGATCGCTGGTTGGGGAGCTAAAATCCCACATGCCTTGTGGCCAAAAAACCAAAACATAAAACAGAAGCAATATTGTAACAAATTCAATAAAGACTTAAAAAGAAAAAAAGCCTTGACTGAAGCTGTTAAAAAAAAATAAAAATAAATGTCTGTACCTACCCTGTCCAATATGGTAGTCCCTTGCAATGTGTGGCTATTTAAATTTAAATTAATTAACATTATATAAAACTAAAGATTCGGTTTCTCAGTTGCACTATTCACATTTCAAGTACTCAATAGTTGCATGTGGCTGGTGCCTACTGTATTGGACTGTGATCATATGGAACATTTCCTTCATAGAAAGTTCTTATGGACAGCACTGGTCTAAACTCTGACTCAGAAATTTCCCTTCTAGGAATTTGTTAGAAAGAAATAACTAAACAAATGCAGATAGTAAAAACATCACCTGAAACATTATGTATAAGAGTAAAAAATTAGAAACAAACTAAACATCATGTTTTTACTAAAAATTAGGTTGCAGTAAATATCCAAGATATATTGTTATGTAAAAATATCCCTGTTGTCGAATGATTTTATTTATTTGGGTAGATAGCTTAGGTACATAGAGATTAGGGGAACAAATTTTCTCTTCCCACAAATGATTGTAGGTATAACAGAGCTTTCCCTTTCTAGCCTAGAGCTCTTGTCATGTAGTAGACTAGGTTGACTTTCACCAAAGAACAAGCAGAGGCACTTGACAGTTCGCCAAGCTGCATCAGTATCACCTGGGTACCTGTGAGAAATTCAGGGTCTCAGACCCCATTCCAAGCCTCCTGAATCAGAATCCCTGGGGGGGCTCAGCCATCTGTGTAGTAACAAGCTTTCCACTTCCTGCCTGTATCTGCCTCCTATCACTGAATCTCTCAAGCTTTATTTGTTTTATCTTGGCCAAGTGAGAGCTCCTTGAACTCTATCCAGGCACCATTCTAGGTGCTTCAGAGGCTGCAGTGAAGAAAACTAACAAACATCCCTGTCCTTATGGGAATCAAACAATAAGCAAAGGAAAAACGGAGTAAAATATGTTATATTTTAGGTAGTGAGAAGTGTTAGGGAGGAAACTGAAGCAGAAAGGGGACTTAGAAAGTGAGATGGGAGTTGAGATTCTCTTCAGGGTGTCACTGGGAAGTGACACCTAAGTGAGGACCTGAAGGCTATGAGGGACTGAACCATTGGAAGTTTAGAGGCAGAGCATTCTTGGCAGTCATGAGGGGTAACTAGGAGGCCACTGCTGCTGAAGAGGAGAGGCTAGTGAGGGGAGTGAGGGGGGATTAGGTCAGAGCTGTAATCTAGATCTTCTGACTTCAAAATTCTTTGTTCTCTCTAGTGTACCACACTCCTCAAATTCTTTGGTTAATCAGTTTGTAAAGAGATCAGACATCCTTAAATTCACTGTTTTTCAGTGTGATCTGTCAACACCTGCCTTATTTGCCTGGGGTGCTTGTTAAATGTGGATTATTGGTCTCAACCTGCTGAATTAGAGTTTCTGGGGTGGGACCCTGGAATGTGCATTTTAGTCATCTTCCCAGGTAGTTTTTATGGACACAGAAGTCTTAGAAACACACCTCACACTTATCATTAAGTTTAGTTTTTGCAGAGGAGGTGTGCCTAAAATTCTCACCACTGCCTGTGGAGGTCATAATGAGAAGATGTAATTGATATAGTGTCTCATTTACTTCCTGCATTTTTAAACTGATTAAATCAACACTACTTATAGTAAGTTTATGTGTATATCTCTGTTGGAGTATTCAGCAACTGTACGATTATTGTCATAATTCTTACCCACATCAGAGAATGGGGGAACCTTTTCACTTGAGGGTTCTGTCTCCCTCTCATCCAATCTGTTCTGCTTTTTGGAAAGGGCGAATTTAAATTTAATTGATTTTTAAATTCATATTTTCTTTTTTTCTTCTTTTCCATTCTCTTTCTCTCTGGTCCCTCCTCTCTCTCTCTCCCGCTCTCTCTCTCTCTCTCTCTCTCTCTCTGCCTCTTGTTTCTTTTCTTCTTCCTCTTCCCTTCTTCTTGAAATCTAACCATCCTAAATTAAACACCATTAATGTTTTTGGTCGCCATTATTTTATGCATTTCCATGCATATTTATATATATTTACCAACACAAACAACTTTACATGATAGGATCATATGTTTGTTTTTTGTTTTTTTTTGTTCGGTACACGGGCCTCTCACCGCTGTGGCCCCTCCCGTTGCAGAGCACAGGCTCTGGACGCGCAGGCTCAGCAGCCATGGCTCACGGGCCCAGCCGCTCCGCGGCATGTGGGATCATCCCGGACCGGGGCACGAACCCGTGTCCCCTGTATCGGCAGGCGGACTCTCAACCACTGCGCCACCAGGGAAGCCCCGGGTCATATGTTTTTTAAAAAACTGTAGTCACATCTTTTAAAAAATTCAGGAAGCCTAAATTTCCTCTTTACCCTCCCTTTTCACCTCAACAGTGTGACCAATCTGCTGTTTATTTTGTTAAAACTTTTTCCATGATCATGTAACCTAACAAACCTTGTATATCTTCAACATCTTATACATACTGTCATATTTCATATATATATAATTTATTTTTTCACTTAATACTTAATAAAACACAGGGATATACCTCTAGGTCAAATGGTATAACTCTTATTTATTCTTTTAAATGACTAGATAATATTCTGTGGTATACATATTCCACAAACAACCATTAACTTTACTGCAGGATATTCATTTTAACTAAACAAGAAACTAGAGCTGTATACTAAATATGAGGCGTATCTGATTATATAATTTAAAAACATTTTTGTAAAGCAAAAAAACTGAAAACAAATACTACAGACAAATGATAGATTGGAAAAAAAATCTTTACATATGCAGGCAAAAGATTAGCATCTCTGGTATATAAGGAACTCTTCACAAAATGATAATGAAAATATTTTCTAAAACATAATTTTAAAATTGTTTACAAATGATATGCCTAGGTCATTCACAGAAGCACAATTCCAAATGATCAATAAATATGAAAAATGCTTAGCCTTATCAGTTGTTTGCAAATGCAAGTTAAAAATAATAGTAAGAAAAAAAAAATAATAGTAAGCTACACTTGACACCTACTTGATATTAATATAGAACTTTAGTCCACACTGAAATTTCCAGAATTAGTTTCTTTATTCACTGAAAATCTATGCAGAAACTTTTTTCTGGGAAGTTATATTAAAGCTATAAAACATAATTATTTTCCAGGTTTTCTTGTTTGCTTAGAGAATTTGAGGGGAGATTGACTTTTATTCCCTTTTAGACTCAACTCTTAGCACAAGGAGTGAGAACAGAGCTTAGAAAACTGAAGTTTGATATCAATTGTAGGACTTTTTTTTTTTTATTCCAAAGGGTTTTCTTCCATTTGAAGATAGAAATTGTTGGATTTTAGAGCCATAGTTCAATCCTAAGAGGAAAACAGGGCCACAGGGTTTTACTTGACTTCCCAAGGTCACCTGGCTATACCTGCATTCTTTCTGGTTTACTGTCCTCTTCCTGAGTATCTTTTCATGCCTTTAATTGCAGCTAATGCAGAGAAATCACATTTCAAAATTTTTTCCATTTTCAAGAAAGTATTGAATGTACAGCATTTAGAGAAATTCAGTTGTTTAGATTTTAAGTAGAAATAATAACGTGTGAGAATAATTTTAAAAATCAGCAAAGACACATATCACTTACAATCCTACTGCCCTTACAAAATGAGCTACTTCCCCAGTTTTACCTCAAGTACTAATCTATATTCATTAATGATTTTGCAAATGGGAAGAGTTCACTAATATTTCCAAAATCTTTTGGTAGCTTTGATTCAGCCCTTTTACACTGGTCTGCCTGACCTGTCTTTCCTTTCTTCTGACCTATTTTTCATGCATGTCATTTTTAAGCCTTGAACATTATTTCATATCAGTCTCAACCTTGATCAAATGCCTTCAGTGGCTTCCAGTTGCCTACCTTAGCATTTCCCAGAGGCTCTCACCCTAAGCACTAGTATTCCAGTCTAATGCTGTCAGCTGCATGGAACTGAACAAACAGCTAAAGATGTTAAACAGTAATTAATTCCTTATATCCCCAAAATATATGGGGAGGGGGAGGGGAGAGCAATTCTTGGGTTAATTCAGGTGCTTGATGATGTCAAGGACCCAAGTTCTTTCATTCATTCTCTGCCATCCTTAATTTGTTGGTGTTTGTCTTCCATCTTGTCCTTGCATTATACCAAGGTGTCAGCAGCACATTCAAGCCTCACACAGTTCTGACTGGAGTCAGAAAAAGTTCTGTGTCTTCAAGCTAAATACTTTTTAAAGAGTTTACCCACATACATAGATGTCCCAAATCCCATTGGTTAGAATTTACCACGTGCTCATGTGTAAGCCAGTCGCTGACAAGGAAAATAGAAATACCATGATTGGTATAGAATAATCAAGATTCACCCCAGAGCCTGAGGAAAGGTCCACTCTCTGAGATGAGCATGTAAAACCCAGGGGTTGTTAATATTGAAGAAGATCAGGAGATGGTTCGATTAGACAACTAGCAGTGTGTGCCATGAAATCCAATTTCTTCAGTTCCCTACAAGGCTCTTTATAATCTGACCTAATGATAATCTAATATAAAACCTCTATTTTAGGCAAGCCAATTAGTTGTCTTTCTTGTCTTTCTCATGTGCATTCCTACCTATGGCTTGGCTCATGTTTCTCTTAGAAATCTCTTCCTATTCCCTAGAGCTGGCTGTGGCTATTTAAATTAAAATTAATTAAAGTTAAATAAAATGAAAAATTCAGTTCTTGAGGCATACTAATTGCATATCAGGAGCTTAATGGCCACATGCGGCTAGTGGCTATTGTATTGGATAGCACAGGTATAGAATATTTCCACCACTGCAAATTGGACAACACTCCTCTAGAGATTCTTGCAAATCATACCTATTATTTAAACAGTGTTTGCTAAACTATAGGCCACCTATATCAGAATCAGCTAGAGATGTTTTATTTTTTTCTCCCAGTTCTATTGAGCTATAATTGACACACAGCACTGTATGGTTTAAGGTGTACAGTATAATGATTTGACTTATATATATCATGAAATGATTACCACAGAAAGTTTAGGGGACATCCATCATCTCATATAGATACAAAATTAAAGAAAAAAATTTTTTTCCTTGTGATGAGAATTCTTAGGATTTACTTTCTTAAGAACTTTCATAACATATAGAAGTGTTAATTATATTTATCATGTTGTACATCATATCCTTAGTACTTCTTTGTCTTATAACTGGAAGTTAATACCTTTTGACTGCCTTCATCCAATTCCCCCTCCCCTCTCCCCACACCTCTGGTAACCACAAATCTGATCTCTTTTTCTATGAGTTTATTTGTTGGTTTGTTTCTGAAGTATAATTGACCTATAACACTATGTGAGTTCCTGTTATAGAACATAGTGATTCGATATTTCTATACATTTCAAATTGATCACCACAATAAATCTTGTTACCCTCAGTCACTATATGAAGATATTATATAGTTATCGACTATATTCCCAACAGTGTACATTTCATATTTGTGATTCATTTATTTTGCAACTGGAAGTTTATGCCTCTTAATCTCGCTCACTTATTTCTCTCCTCCCCCCACCCTCCTTAGGCAACCTCTTGTTTGTTCTTTGTATCTATGAGTCTTTCTGTTTTGCTACGTTTGTTCATTTGTTTTTTTTTTATATTCCACATATAAGTGAAATCATACAGTTTTGTCTTTCTCTGTTTGACTTTTTTCACTTAGTGTAGTACCCTCTTCGTACATCCATGTGTGCAAATGGCAAAATTTCATTCTTTTTTATGTCGGAGTAATGTTTGATTATAATAATTATAATAATCTCCCACATCTTCTTTATCCATTCTTCTGTTGACGGACACTTAGATTGCTTCCATATCTTGGATGTTGCAAATAATGCTGTAGTGAACATAAATGTGCATGTATCTTTTTCAATTAGTGTTTTTGTTTTCTTCAGAAAAATACCCAGAAGTGGAATTGCTGGATTGTATGGTAGCTCTATTTTTAGCTTTTTGAGGAATCTCTGTACTGTTTTACATAGTGGCTGCACACCAATTTACATTCTCACGAGCATTGTACAAGGGTTCTCTTTTCTCCACATGCTCCCCCCACATTTGTTATTTGTGGTCTTTTTTTTTTTTTTTTTGCGGTACGCGGGACTCTCACTGTTGTTGCCTCTCCCATTGTGGAGCACAGGCTCCGGCCGCGCAGGCTCAGCAGCCATGGCTCATGGGCCCAGCTGCTCCGCGGCTTGTGGGATCTTCCCAGACCGGGGCACGAACCCGTGTCCCCTGCATCGGCAGGCAGATTCTCAACCACTGAGCCACCAGGGAAGCCCTGTGGTCTTTTTTGATGATAGCTATCCTAACTGGTGTGATGTAATATCTCATTTTGGTTTTGATTTGCATTTCTCTGATGATTAGTGATGTTTAGCATCTTTTCATGTGCCTGTTGGCCATCTGTAGGTCTTCTTTGGAAAAATGTCTATTCAGATCCTCTGCCCATTTTTTAATCGGGTTGTTTGTTTTTTTATAATGTTGAGTTGTATGAGTTCTTTGTATATTTTGGATATTAACTACTTATTGGATACATGAAAATGCTCTTTAAATGCAGATACCAAGCTCTAAGTGTTGGCCCCAAGCCACTTTTATGCCCCAAAAAGTTGAAGAACCACTATGAGGTCTATTTATTATTTATTAGTTTATTATTTAAGTCTATTTATTAGTTTATTTCTTTTATGGAAGTATACTAAATATTGGAGTTATCATTAATTTTCTTCTACTCTAAACTTCTATAGTATTTGTAGTTTATGTATCACATTTTTAGATTTTCGTTATAGATATTTATAATCTCTCTTCCAGAAAGCATTTTTTTCCTGAATGTTAGACTGTAAGCCCCTTGAGAGGAGGTACTATGGCATTCTCCAAAGTGTCTAATACAATGTTGGGTACATAGTAATACAAAGTATTGACTGATTAATTACATTCTACAGAATTTACTGTGTACAGTCTATATTTAGTTGGCAATTCTTTGAAAAGTCATAATACTGTCTGCAGTATTGGTGATAGAAGACAGATGATGGTAAGGGTATTAACACAATATTTTTCCTCAATTTCGTTTGTTAGAAATAAACCTGAAAATTTTCTGGTTAGGTTTTTAACAAATATTATATGATGATGTTCCCTATAAGGTTTGGATTTGCAGCATTTTTTAAAATGGCTATTTTAAAAGTGCTCTGATCCTTTGGTTCTCTTGTGGAGAGAATCAAACCTCCAGATCCATAGCTGATAGAGAAACTTCCTGTTGCAACTGAACTCCCCATGTGGATCAGGGTTCACCTTCTATCTAGAGAATCCAGTAACTGTTCTCCTCTACTTTGATTATTTAATAATCGCTTGAGAATTGTTGGAGCAGGAGGTTAAGGTCTTGGTATATTAGAGAATGACTAGACCTGTATCTTCACAAGTTGCAGCACAGTGAAGGATCAAGTTAGGCTAATAATATAACTAATATTAGTAATAGTAATATTACTAGTAATGGTAGCCATGAGCAGCAGCATCTTATTTAGGACTAATGTAAGGAATGTTTCTCTTATATTCTCTTGTGCATAATTTCACAGATTGTATCATTCTGTGGGTTGACATGAAAACAAACGACAACATTTTCTGGTAGGCTCATTACCTTGTAATACAAAATGAATCTAATTTATTTTTTAAGAAACAAAATCTTTATTGAAAAAATAACTATTTTCCACTGAGACTCTTGATATATTTTTGATGTTAAGACAGTTGACTTATAATTGGATTCCAAAACAGTCACTTTTCTGAGATAATGGATCAATACACCAAGCAGGATGCCTAGTACAAAATCGTCCCTCAGGAAATGTCCATTCTTTTCCCTCACCAGACTTGCTGAATGACAGGCCTCAGACTTCATCAGAGAGTAGCAATTAGCATTAAATGTTTTGCCTCCCAACTAATATTACTGAATTCTTCTTTTTCTAGAAAAGTTAGACCATGTAAAAATCACCTTTCTTCCCCTCATTCATATAAATGAAATAATCTAATATTAGGGATAATATTTTCATAGCATTTTGGTCAAAAGATGTATAGGAGCTGTTTGATATTGGCAGGTATTAAATGCACAATCTAAAGCTAAAGATCTTTCGGAGTCTGGAAGTGTAGTGTCTGGGTTATGGTATTTCACATATTCTAAATGTTTGAGGTTTTTTGCCATCATAAAGACTCGTGAGTCAGTGGTATGCCTTATCTCAACTTCTGCCTCCAGAACAGGAAATGTGACAGAACAGTGTAATACATCCCATAGTTATGTATCTGGAACATCAGAGAGAAAGTATGTGTGTATGTCAGAGAATATGTGTAGGCACAAAACATAACCTTTACTAAAAAACAACCATAAAGGTCTTTATGACCCATATATGCTTCTTTGCCTAGTCCTTTTCTGCTATTTAATAATTTAATTTATAGCAGGAATTAATAATTTAACCCAATAAATTAATAAAAATTAATGTACACTACATCAGGCGTTGTACACATATTATTTCTAATCTTCACAACAGCCTTGTAAAGTATGCATCATGATCCTCATTTTTATAGCTAAGAAAACCAAGCCTCTGAAAGGTTTAAGTAAACTTCATAAGCTCCCATAGGTAGTAAGTAGAAAAGTCAGAATTCAAACCTATGGGGTGACTAATTCCAAACCTTTGTTCTTTCCTCCGTGTCACATTCTTGGGTACCTGTCTTGTGACTCAACTAGAAGGTAAGATCTAGATATCAGGAATTGTATCTTACGGAAAATGTTGCTGCTCTTGCTGAAGATGGCATACATAGGTGCTAAAGGGCATATTAACTCTTTCAGGCCACCAAGGGATCATTTAGTACCTAATTTTTTTTTTTTTTTTTTTGTGGTACGCGGGCCTCTCACTGTTGTGGCCTCTCCCGTTGCGGAGCACAGGCTCCGGACGCGCAGGCTCAGCGGCCATAGCTCACGGGCCCAGCCACTACGCGGCATGTGGGATCTTCCCGGACTGGGGCACGAACCCGTGTCCCCTGCATCGGCAGGCGGACTCTCAACCACTGTGCCACCAGGGAAACCCTAGTACCTAATTTTTGAGAAACAGACTGTACCAAGGCAGTATCTTGGTTGGTGAGGAGTGTAATGGAGGTCAAGTCTTGGATTTACTCACCAAACTTAAATGAAATCTCCATGACTGGAAGTGCTTTGTTTCTTTTGCTCACTACTATATCTCCACACCTAGAACAAGCACATAGTTGCCTCTCAATAAATATTTGTCAACAAATGAATGAATGACCTCTGTAGGGACCTGTTAGCTTTCTTCTATGGCTGTGGAATTCATCCTTAACCTGAGCCAAGCTTCTTTCATATCTAAGCCACTGACTCCAGTGGAGCTGGGAGAAGGGAGAGCAGATGGAACAACATAGCTTATCACCTCTACTGGAAATACCAAGATGAGGCCCAGGCCCTTCAGAAGCTAGTAGCATTATCTTTTGCATAAAGGATGCTAATAAGAAAAAATAAATCCAAAACAATACTGTGGTAGAGATGAAAGGAAATGCATTTTATTTTCTCTTCTTTTTGAGTTTTACAAAATGATGATGTCTTTGTAATCCTTCATGCATGTTCAGTTTATCATCATATTTACTTATTTACAAATTTACATATATAATTTAGGTAATATGGGCTTTAAATTAGTCAATAAATATCCTAATTAATAAAAAATAATTGAAAGCCATATGTTTCCAGGATAATACTGCATAGTGGAAGAGAACCATGGAATTGGTAGTCTGGAAAAAGTGTTTTGGAAAATGGGACAAATTTTTTGTACTGTTTAAATATTACAATTCATTTTGCTCATTTGATTTTAAATTGATAAGTCTTCCAAAATCAAAATAGCATGGACTTACTTTAGATACCGTTACATGGGAGATTACAAGATAGCTGTATGGTGTTTACCCTTGGGAAGCTAAAGTTCACGTATTGCAAACAGACACCATAATTCTGTCTTAGAGTAAAGTTTGTGATTAACCTGTACTGATTTTTTTAAGGCTTTGAAGTAATAATTGGCAGCAGCAGTTGTAATATCAAACTGCCTCTCTGTTTTCATTTGGATAAAAAGTAATTACTGCATCAAATACATTTGTTACTTCCTTAAAAATGATTTTTGTCTTCACAGTTTTCCTACTGAGCTAGAAGTTTATATCCAGTGGGGATAAAAGAATTCTCCCTTGGGCAGGGAATTAACAATAAAAGTCAACTTAATAAGTCTTTATCAAGTACCTATAGTTGGAATGGTGCCTTGGAGAGAGAGAAAGGAAAATAAAGAACTATTCCTGACGTTGGGAAGCCTACAGTCTAGTTAAGATAGTTACGTGACTTGTGGTTTGGTAGATTTAGATCTAATTTTGTTTAAACTATGTTTCTCAAATCATAACTCATATAGTAAAAGATTTATACAACATAATATGTAAGCATGTTATTTATTCTGTTGCTAAATAGCAAAATTACAAAAAGAATTCAGTTGAACTGATACCTAGTGGAAATTTAGTGTCCACTTCATTTTTTAAACTAGAAGACATTTTAAACTTTGTTCATGAGGCACAATGTAAAATTTGAAACAGTGCTGGTGATGTTAAGGAAATCCTGGTATGAGCCTTAAGTTTGTTAGTGAAACTTCATGGACATTAAGTATTCAACTAATATCCTTTTTTTTTTCTTTTTTGGTAGAACATAAATTAATTTTGTTAAATAAGCTCCCTTTGAGATGTTCTTTATATAGTAAATATAAGGTATGAGAAATTATCATTGAGAGAGAAAATGAGTGAAAGCTTATTTTGACCTTCAGTCTATGTTTAAAGCACATTTACAGTCATACGACTAATACACTACTATTTTACTAATGTATATATAGATTATATTGAGAAATAATAAACATTTAAAGCATCAATCATAAAGCATTTTCTTATAAATACAATTCACTCTTCAGAAATTTGGTTTCTTGTCAGTTTTTCATCAGTGAAAGCTATACACACTCTAATTTGGCCCTTGATATATGTTTCTTATTATGTACAGTAATAAAAAAATAAGACTAATCAGTGCCATATTTATTATAAATATGTTGTCTTTTTACAAGTTTTCTTTGAATTGAATGGAATTAAATTTTCTACCTGATTTGTGGGCCACCAGAAAAAGGAAGATATACGTTAAGGAAAGAAAAAAAAAAAGACTTAAAGGATAACTGGAACTTAGTACTTACACATTAATATTTTAGCTTTAAACTCTATTACTCCTTTATATTAGGGCTTATTAAAGAACAAGATCATAATTTAGTCTGTTGAATTCTAACATGTTTCATTTATTGTTGTTGATATAGTTTTTGTTTTTATCTTATTTAAAAGTTAGCTTTCCAGAAACTTATGTGCATGAGAAGTCTGTTGAGTCGACTTTTGTTGGTAGAATTTTGTTTGGAGCTAACTGTTGAGATACTTTTCCCTTAACTCTTATATTAGATTAAAGCATTAGCATATAAATCCTATTGCAATGATGTATAAATAAAGCTGACTGATTAAAAATAGTTGTAAGTCACAATTTTCTCTCTCCTAAGAACAAGAGATTTAAGTCTCTGAGAACACTCATGTGTGTGGGATGGTTATGATAGATAGTCCAGCTGTCTTTGTGTGTGTTTCATTTAAATGTAAATTTATCTTAGAGATTCTAAAGATGAGCTCAGAAGGTAGAGAATTTTAATTTGAATAGTCATTTACTTCTTTTTTCATGAATACTGAAATAAATTCCTATTTTACACTAAAGAAAAAGAACTTGTTAAACAGACAGTACTCAGCTGCCTTATTTTAAAGCTTCTTAATGGATTAATTTTTCTCATTAGCAGTTTTTCTAATATGATATAATCCTATTAAAAGAAAATAAATTTATATGCTATAGAAGCACATATAACAATAGTTCAACAATTTCCAATATGATGTTGAGTACTATTTTGTAGTACAAATAATAGAAATACACTTCAAATAAATCTGAGATGTTAAAAACAAACTATTGAAGTTAGCAGAAGCACACTGACGTATGTATCACACACATACATAACGCACCAATCTGTATACAGTGCTGTGTATATATTTAGACAATATTTTTAACCACTGCTGAAAACTTAGTGTGATACTTTAATTTTAACTCAACTTTCAGGAACAATTTCTGAGGACAAGTTTTTGAAAAAGTTTCCACTTACCACTATTCCCTTTAAGACAGAAGTTCAAGATTTGAAGCTCTGTTATTTGGCTTCATTTTATACCTACTTGCGGGCGTTGTGTAAGCTACCGTGAATGCTCTCTTAATGGAGATTATTTGTGCTCACTTTTTCTACTTCCCTACAATAAAACAGGCCATTTGTGTGAGTTGCTGTTGACGGCATATTTTGAAGTTATTTTTTTCTTTAGCCACTGCGTTACCAGCCTGTGATTATCTTGTGTAAAAAAAACAAATAGACAAAAAACTCTTTGATCTACCCTAACCTTTCTATATGTAAATTTTGTAAAGAGTGGCACTGTAGCATACCAATAAAATGTACTCATTGACATTTCCAAATTAACGTCAAAGGATGATAAAGTTTATTAAAGGAATTGCTATTTGTTGGTTGATAAAATTTACTTAGGTCACATAAATGTAACTACTTCCCAAGAAACCACTATAGTCATGGGTTCTCTTCAAAGAAAAGACCTTTGTTTAATCTAAGTATCTTTCTTTTACGCAATTAGGAAACGTAAAGGAGTGTTTTCTGAGTATTTTAATTGAGAGATCCTGAATTTTTATTTATGCCATTTTTAAATATGTATATTTCCATAGAGTGCTTGCAAATTTTAAGACATAATTCTTCATGTTTTGCTTTAATTAATAGTTGCTCTTTAGAATTTAAAACTGAGTTTTACAGTACCCAGTAGGGGTGTGAAATGTGTATTTACAACAGTATCCTAACTTACAGATTCTGCGATACGAGGTCAGACACATTGGTTTATAATCAAAATCAGTGATTACTTTTGTTGGTAGTTTGTCATTGGTAAAAAGTGTTCCTCGGTTACAAACCACAAGACTCTGCAAGGTGATGGCCCAGTGGTCAACCTGTAGAAAATGAGTGTGATAAATCAGTTTTCTCTGCGTTCATTTCTATTTTGTGTCATGGTTTGAGAAAAACAGTAGATGAGAACAAATCAGTGTGAATATTTTAAATCATCCCGCCTGGTAAAACTCCATGCCATGCCTAAGAAACAGGAATTGGGTTTTCAGAGGTATTTTCCTTTCAATAACTGCTGCATAGTACCTCTTATAACTTTTTATAAGGACATTCAGTTTCAGTAAATTAGGTGGTGTTGAGGTGGGGGGGTGGTATAGATAATTGTAAGAGGTTTATACCTTATACTCAGGGTTATTACTTGGTAACCAAAAATGCTGTCTGAATCTGTTTCTGTAGTGCCAGGGAGGGTGGGGGATGGAGAGAATGAAACTTGAATCAGTGACCATCTGGCCCAGATTTGGCTGATTTCCTGTGCACTGCCCTTTGTTTCGGCCAGACAATGGATTGTTCCTTTTTCAGATAAGAATGCTGTTTGATGACTTTGTGCTGAATCAGCAGGTTTGGTTTGGGATTTCAAGCATAGACTCACATTGAGGGATGTCTGTTGTTTTGACAGCACTAACTTTTTATTTATTATAAAAATATTCTTAAGGTTCTTTTCTATAAGTTTAATAAAGCGGTGGCATTGCAGACAAGTCAAATAAAATAATTGGGAATGTAGCTTTCTGGTTATATAGTACCCATCTCAAAGACTGAAATTTTCCTTGTCCTTAGTTTCTAAAATTAATCTCTCCGTGGTTGTGATTTTTGATGAATCTTTATATAGTCTCTCTTCTCTGTGTCTGAACTTGAATTTTCCACTTGAACCTTTGATGATTTAAATTTGATGTCCTAAATCTAGGCTAGGCTTTTATGACGTGGTTATGTAAATGGTTAAGTTTTCTGTGGCATCTGTTGCCATATATCTGCAAATTACATCTTAGGGTGTTAGAGCTATTTTCCTTACTTTAAATGCTATAAAAGCATCACAAGACCGTTGAAAAAAATGGTTACTGACTAGAAGCAGGGTCCTTTGTTGCCCAGCATTATAACTAAGCCAACCATCAGCTATTGTAGGTTATCTCAGAAGCAATAGAGATCACAGTGTGGTTAAATGTCACTTTTCCAGAAGACAAGGGGAAATTTCAATGCTACCATTTTGCTTTGTGGCCAAGAACTACAAAAATACTCATTTTTAACTTCTGAAGTTTTAAGAGATTGTTGGCAGAGTTTAAGTCAAACTTTTAGTTTAACTCCTCTCTTTACAGCTGAATTTCCATCAAGCAATCTAATACAGAATTTTCTCCAGACAACTTTTTTTCTGAAACCACTTACAACTTTTAAAATCAAGCACCTGACCAAAAGGAAATCTGATCTGCTTTGAGATCTAATCTGTAATTCTTTTGTGTAGATAAAGGAATGTTCTTTAGGTAGAATCAAGGGGACTGATCGTAAGAAAAAAGCTTTTTAATAGTTAGTTCCGCTGGGATCTAATTATGTAGCAGATGGGACCGCACAGCACACTGCACTGTCATTTGATGTAATTAATTTTAGGTCCGCTTGCAGTGAAAGTGAGTAACAACAAATGGCACATAATCTTAGTTTGCATCCATATGGGTCACTGTCTATTCATATATGTTGCTCCTGTTCTCTTTTAGATCTCTTTAATCAACTGCTTGCTCTATTTGATGCTAATAGGGCCTCAGAATTGCTTGTTTGGTGTAAAAGCATGGGTGGTTTGGAATATGAGAATGTTATGGATGTTAACTGGAATGGAATATTCAGATTTAGAGAACTGGTTAGTTAAATCGTAGAATAGGCAGAATTAAAAAGCTATAGTGAGAATACCGCCAAGACAAGTTCTACTTAATTTGCCCCCCTGCTTTATCAGAGACTAGTTCAGGGAACTAGTTCCAGGTAGAGGGGAAGGTCTTATCCTTTTCTCCCCCTCCCCCTTCCCGTTCACCCTTTACCCCCCAGCCTCTGACTCTCCTTCAAATCTCACTGAGGACTTATAGTCTCCACAGAGGCTTGGTTGCAGATGCCTGGAAAGTTTACACTGCAGAGAGTTGTTTTGTTTGGCATAGCTAATCAGGAGCCAGGCTGGAATTGCTCATAGCTGTCATTCAGGTTTTGTTTCAAAGTCCAAGGACCTGCTGGGAAAAACAAAAAGCTAATGAAAGCTGACTGTATTTAGGCCTCAAATCTGCGGAATCTGAAATGATGTCCTGACAGTGTATTCTTATTCTTCCACATTCTTGCCGTTACTAAGGTAACAGATTTTTAGAGGCTTTCCATCTTCATTGTCAAGTATTTGCTACACGTATTGTTGTTTTTCAGATTAGAGCAATTCAGATTATCTTCTTTCGAGATGAAGGAAAAGAGAAAAATAATGGAAATAAAACGTCTGATTCAATTTCACTGAATGCTAGTAAGATCATTCTTTTTTTCTCAACACCTTAAAATTCTTAGATTCATAACACACATTAAAATTGAGGACAAAATCAATTTCCCCAGCTTGTAAGTGCTGTGTCCATGTGAAAATTCCATTTCTGTAATGTAAAATGGTAAATATTCATATAATCACTAACAAATACATTTTTATGAGGAAAAGATATATATATATGAAATACTCTGTCTTTAAGATCTTACTTCTTGAATAATAAACCAAGTTATATGAAACATTGATGTGCTTGCATTCTTACCTGTAAATGGGAAAATTAAGTAACATGAGAAGATAGACCTTGATGAAAATATTTGCCCCTCCAGTCGATCTTTTAATATTTGTTTTCACGGGATATTTTGCCTTGATGGATTAGCACTCCTATATATGAAAATGCTATTGTTTTTACAGTCAGGAGACCATTTGGGGCACATATTACCTGTGGTGTGATAAGTGATAAACAAGGTAATTTCTTAGAGGCAAGGTGTTCTTTGGATTTGCTTTAGATTTGAGAATCCCCAGGGATATTCCTCAATAGTGTTACAGCCTTTATGAATCTTCTCGTCAAGATATTTATTCATTGAAAGATGACAGTTTGTTTTTTTACAGGCTTATTAAATATCTTCAAGTACTCTTTCCCTGTGGCACTAATTATAATATTGAAATGATCTAGTTTTAGTACTGATTAGATCATGGCCCTCATTAGGTGTTTTTTTGTTTCTTTGGGGTTTTTTTTGCGGTACGCGGGCCTCTCACTGTTGTGGCCTCCCCCGTTGCGGAGCACAGGCTCCGGACGTGCAGGCTCAGCGGCCATGGCTCACGGGCCCAGCCACTCCGCGGCATGTGGGACCTTCCCGGACCGGGGCACGAACCCGCGTCCCCTGCATCGTCAGGCGGACTCTCAACCACTGCGCCACCAGGGAAGCCCAGGTGTTTTTTTTTTTATACAGCTGGCCAAATGGAGAACCAGAAAGGGTCCGGAAGAGAACTGTTCAACGTGTGTCAGGAGGCCCTCATTTTAATTTCTGTATCTTTGTTCATGCTGGTTTCCCAGCTTGGAATTTTATCCTCTTTTCTCCCCACCTATCAAAATCCTACATTTCTCAGGGTCCAGCTCAGGTCCTTCTTCATCCACTAAGCCCTCGTCCACTTCTGTTACTGTCCAGAGAGTGAGAGAGACCGTATCCTTAGCTGATCACAGTCTCTAAAGAATTGTGTTCGGATATGGTTTCTGCATTTTTAGGAGGAGAGTGATCAGGATGAGGGAGTTATGGGGGAAAACGACATAAAAGGAACAGACAGTTTGAAAGGGGCAAGTTTATTTCAAGAAGATTTAGAAACAAGATAGCTGTCTTCAAGGGCTGACATATGCATCTCGAGTTAGATTTGCTCTAATTACCTTTAAAACAGAGGTTTGCAAATTTTGCTCTGCAGAGCTGCAGGCATTCTGTGGTGTGCCTTGGGCTGCAGGGGCAGCCGCAGAGAGGAGATGGGGGCCCAAGTGGAAATGCTGAGGGCCCCCTGCAGCTCCCAACAGAAGAGTTCCACTTTTAACTGCTTTATATATTGAGCTTGTGCCTACTATTTCTTTTAAAGGCACATTACACTGGTTAAAAAAAATAAAGTTTTGAAAAGTTTTACTGTATAGGTGAGAGTTTTGGTTCAATGTATGATAAAATGTTTCAGCAATAAGAGGCTTCGAAAAATGAAATGGACTGCTTTTGTGAAATGTGAGTTCCACGTTAAGTCAGAAGCTTAATGGCTCTGACAAGGTTGATGGAAGATTTCTGCTTATGGGGAGAAGTTGTGTTGGATCCTTCCTAGGTTTCCTACAGTTCTAAGATTGTGTGGTTGATTTCTTTTATTGTCAGTATCAGATGATTTGGCACTTAGCTGTTCTCAATTGGTTATTTGGGTAAACCCCATCTCCCCATTAAATCATGAGTCTCCAGAGGGTAGGAACAATGTCTTCACTGCTTTTGAATTCTTCAGATCCCAGCATAGATGTAGGGGCTCAGTAAATACCTGTTGATACAAGAAATAACTGCAAGAAACATATGGTTGATTGCCTTATGACCTCTTCAAATTATAAAGGGTGATAAGGGGAGGTATTTGAAAGTTTTTTTGGGTTTTTTTTTTTTTTAACTATTGCTTTCTGCCCTCTAGGAACAGTAGAAATGACAAAGGAGATTTAAGATAAGCATTTATATATATATATATATATATATATATATATATATATATTTTGGCCAGGAGGCCAGAATACTATTGTGTACTACTGTGTCTGAAAAAGTGAATCTCCCCTCTCCCTTCTCCTCTACGCGCCTCCTACCCTTACTGTTGGGGGGGGGGGGTGCTAAAAGGTGAAACTTTGAATGTGGAAATCGTGACTCTCCATACAAATTGAGAAACTGAGACACAGTAGGAGGGCAACATGAGATTTACATGTATCCCAAGTGCAGATAAGGGAATGCATTATAAAAGGATCACATCTCTGGACTTCAGGTGTGTTTTTTTTTTTTCTTTGCCTCATGATTCTGATGAGGCAGAATTGGTTCTGATGTTATGAGAACTAGAACTAAAGGGTATGAATTACAGGAAAATTTTCCAGATGCAAGATTTGAATCCAGTCATCGTGATAGAATTGATAGGAGCAGGCAGGTGCTTGATGAACACAGCATCATCTCAAGAAGCCCTTTCACTCATAGGAGGCCTTTTATATTTCTTCTCTTTGTACTGGGTGGAAAAGGACAGGGTTCTCCCCCCACCCCCAATTCAGGGCATGTTGCCTTGTGCCCAGTAGACACACAAGAAGTGCTTATTTAATTGACCTGAATTTTATTAATGGGACTTTCAGCCAATTACCAGTTACAGTCCACACCGTAGCTGGTGTTAGTTGTCATCATTGCTTAAAGTCTCCACTTGTACCTCTACAACCTCACAACCTGAGTGTCAGGATGACAGGTTTCATGGTGTCAGTATCTTATAATTCACATGGGGAAATTGGTCACATCTGAAAATACAAACAGACTTGTGAAGGATCTCTGTCCAAGTTTGTTGTTGATAAATGACAAGGGGAATGCCTGGAGCCAGTAATGATTCCAGCATTAAGGAAGCCTTGAAATACCCCTAGGGATGCTTTTGTTAGGTGAGTAGTTATAAATCCAAGCTATGTGTATTGTAATACCTGAGTACCTTCTGGAGTGAAGATGTCGTAAACAGACAGAAAGCTCAGTAGGGAAGGGCTCTCAGAAATAGTCTAATACCTGTACCTGTGATACTGATGGAGAATAAATTGGGGGCCAGATTTACTTAAAGAGCCAGGACTAGAACATAGGTTATTTGATTCCTGAGATAAATGCTTATTCATAATACTGAGAGAATATCTTTATTCATTCTGTATATTTTTCATAATATTTAGAAATGGCCTTTCTTCTCAAGGCTCTTTTGAAATTTGGGGATTATGCATAATTCTGAAAACTGTTAATATAGTCTTAAAACTGCTAAACATGTCTTAGGGCTTCAGGTAGTAAGAGGGCACTGCAGGTGTCAAGAACATCACAAAGCTGCTTACATAATATACAGGGTAACATCATAATGCCTTAGGCAACAAATTTCATATGCAATATAGGTGAAAATAAAAGGCCTATGTAAAAAATTTAAGACAATTAAGACAACTGATTTGGAAATTGTGTGTGTAAAACAATAAGTATTGTTTAAGCATATTAAAGCATGTTGGACAGGGACCTGTATTCAATATCATGTAATAAACCATAATGAAAAAGAATATGAAAAAGAATATATATATGTATAGCTGACACTTTGCTGTACAGCAGAAATTAACACAACACTGTAAATCAACTATACTTCAATAAAATAAATTTTTAGAAAAAGCATGCTGGAGCCAATTTTTAACTCATTTAAGAGAATGTGCTAGTTTTGAAGCCTTTAATAAACCTCAGTTGAATATGCATATGTACATGGTTCTTAGCAACAGTTCATTAAAATGTCAATCAATCCATCAACATAGTTGAGTTATGCTGGGCAGCTCCAGAGATCAGAAATAGGATCAGGATGAAAGTTTCACAGAAGAAGGTTTAAGTATCTAATAAGAAAGAACTTAAATCATATTTCATTTATTAATTTTTAATTATACCAAAGAGTCTAATAGTGAAAATTGTCTTCTTCTGTCTCCCAGCCATCCAAATTCCCTGTCCAGAGGTAACCCCAGCTTCTTGGATATCCTTCCTGAGATTTTCTGGACATATACATGCACATAGGGAAGCATACTGAATGTACTGTTTAGTACATTGCACTTTCACTCACTTAGCTGTATTTTGGAGACTGATGAAAACCTTTCTGTTGACTAGTGCTCTTTAGCAGTGGAACAGACTGTCTTGTGATGTAGCTGAGAAGTGTCACTCAAGTGTTCAAGAAAGGCTGGAGGATTGGCTCTGAGGAATGTCGAAGAGATTCCCATCCTAGGTGGGCGCTGGCAATAGATGACCTCCAAGGCTCCCCTTCTCAAATTCTATGATATATTTAAGTGCCTACTAGGTGCTAAGCACTATGGGTCAAAAAAGAAGTATAATAGACATTTTGAAAGAAGACATACAGATGACCAACAGACATAAAAAAATGCTCAATATCACTAATCACAACCACAATGAGATATCACCTCACACCTGTCAGAATGGCTATTATCAAAAAGACTACAAATAGCAAGTGTTGGTGAGGATGTGGAGAAAAGGAAACCCTTGTGCACTGTTGGTGGAATGTAAATTGGTGCAGCCACTATGGAAAACAGTATGGAGATTCCTCAAAGAATTAAAAATAGAACTGCCATATGATCCAGCAATTCCACTTCTGGATATTTTTCTGAAGAAAACCTGAACTCTAATTCGAAAATATATATGCACCCCCCTATGCTCATTGCAGCATTATTTACAATAACCAAGATATGGAAGCAATCTAAGTGTCCACCAATAAATGAACAGATAAAGAAGATGTGAGATATATATATATATTATATATATATACACACACACACACACACACACACACACACACATTCCAATGGAATATTACTTAGCCATAAAAAAGAATGAAATCTTGCCATTTGTGACAATATGGATGGACCTAGAGGGTACCCTAGAGGGTATTATGCTAAGTGAAGTAAGTCAAAGAAAGACAAATACTCTATGACTTCACTTATATGTGGAATCTATTGTAAAAAGTGAAACGAACAAACATAACAAAACAGAAACTGACTCATAGATACAGAGAACAAATAGGTGGTTGCCAGAGGGGAGGAGATGAGTAAAATAGGCGAGGGAGATTAAGAGGAACAAACTACCAATTACAAAATAAATGAATGATGGATGAAATGTACAGCATGGGGAATATATTGTATATATTGTAATGAGGAATATATCAATAATATTGTTATAACTTTGTATGGTGACAGATAGTAACTAGACTTATCATGGTGATCATTTTGTAATGTATAGGAATATTGAACCCCTATGTTGTGCACTTAGAACTAAAATAATGTCGTAGGTGAATTATATTTCAATTAAAAAAAAAGAAGTATAAGGAACTTACATTTTAGTTGGGAAGACTATACACCATTGGTGGAAGTGTGAAAAATTCCATAAGACAAAATTAATGATATCGCAGAGCTCTATATACAAATAGTTGTTGAATGAGCCAGATAGATGACAGTCAGTACTCTGAGTTAAGTGAAGGGTGGAGAAGCCTGGGGGGGGGGTGGGGAATGGGATTGTACCTAAGCCTTGAAGAATTGAGTTTGGATTGACAGGGAGGAGGTAAGCAGAATAGTTTGGCACTGAGGAACACTGAAAGTGAGTACAGGGACACTGGGTAGGACAGTATGAAAGTGGGGAAGTAAGAAGTCGACAGGGAATAGAGCTGTTGGTTGGGACCATGTTATGGAACAGGGGAATTCAAGGCTCTGAAGGGCAGCCTACGTTTAGGGAGTGACAAGGACCCACTGAAAGTTTCTGAACAGGAACGTGACAGTGTGGTGTGTTAGAAAAGTGAGTGTATCCTGTTGCATAAATATGGGGTCAGGGTAAAACGGACCTCAATATTAGTGTTGGCGATAAAAGAGAAAGAGAATAAAAAAATAAAATGAAAAGAGATATGTGACTGCGGATTGAATTTTGGAGTCAAGGGCAGGGAATGAAAGACTGACGACTCCATGTCTTCAAGCCCCATTGCCTGGGAGAAAAATGGTGCCATTAACAGAAGTAGGGAAGACAGAAATTGGTGTCTTGAGGACAGAGGTGATGAACTTGATATTAGATTAAAGTTGACATGATCAGAGCGATTCAGATAAAGGTGCGTAGTTGAAATAGTGGGACTAAACAAAGCTCTTGAAAGAAATTAGAACTGTGGATGGCCACATCCCCAGCTCTGTACCTTTAGGTCCACAACTGCCTCCTGAGTGCCCCATCAACCCACCTGAGAAGGCGAGCTAATTTCATATCAGGCTCAGTTTAAGTGGGAGGGAATTGTTTACTAGTAGCAATGTAATGACCACTGCAGGAAAATGTAAAAATAAGTAGACTTTATTTGACTCAAACATTACATTTCATCTCTATGGAATGTGTTTTGTCCTACTGTGACTGAGAGTCATTTAAATCCTTGCATACTGTTTCAGCTTGTTCGATTCTGAAAAAGTGGTCTACAGTAGTGTTCTGGTGAGTTACCATCTAATATAGTATTATTGTCTTGATAATTATTAATAAATGTAGCACTTATTTGAGTTTGAAATTTAGTGAACTAGCTTGTATCCTGTGACATAATTGTACATGCCTCTCTTTTAGCAGCTCTCACATTGAAATGTAATCATTTGAAACCTCTGTAACATCCCAAGGGAGAAAGTATATGATATTTTAGGGTGAGGGATAAATTTTAGTTGCCCTGAGGAACTGGTAGGCATCTTCTTCTCTGTTGATAAGAGAATGTTGTGGTAAAAGAGCATTGTGTTCCCCTTTTTATTTACTCTGTTCCGCAGGAGCTACATTTGATGCTGAACTGTATATTTATTGGTTAGTATTTTTTATGTCTTCTCTCTTCTAGACCTGAACTTTCTCTTACTATTCTATTATACAGTGTATATCTCTTATTGTAAGCCAGTGCACATCTTGTTGGGGGAGAGAGAAGGTACAAATAAATTAAATTTGTTATAACTGTTTAAGTATTCCCAAAGCATCAAGACCATGTCCCCTCAGCACATGGAATAATTCCAAGATCATAGTAGATACTAAAAAATATTTCGAATGTTCAACAAGGTTCAGAAAAGTCAAGGAGACTACCTGAGAGGGGAAAACTAGAGATGCTATTTTGAAGAAGGAGGCATTTATGCTAGACTGATAAATGAATAGGGTTTTGACAGGCTGGTGGGTTTTTTAGGGAAGGGAGTAGTACTAGCAGAGATGTGATGGCAGGAAAATGTGGAGGTGGACTGTGTCCTTGTAATGGTGAACAATCCGTTTTGGAGAAGCATGGGGGAGGTGAATGGAGAGGTGGGAGGGGAGCCTGACTCACTGCTGCTGTTAGGATTATCATCTGTGGCTATTACTTGCTCTTGTCTCTTTGTCATCTTGTCTGGGGTGAGGCTCCAGAGTCCACATGTACAGGGTTAAAGAGTTCACAGGGACGAGAGGGCACAGCCACCACTGTCCTCTCTCAGCCCGCCCTTGACTCTTAGTCATTGACTCTAATCCTTTACTTAAAACAACTTAGCTCTGATGTTATTTTAACCCTGCTTAAAACCCAAGAAGTCCAAAGGCTGTTGGACAATCTTAATTATTCTTTAGTTTGCTCACCAGGAGGCCCTGAACGTAAAGCATGCTTACACCCAGAGGAAGAAGAGACTCCCCCTCCCAGAAAATAGATTATTTCATTACTTGAAGCTGTAATGAAATCTGGAGGTAATAAACATAAAAGCTTTTATTTATTAAGCATTACGTGCCAAATATTCTTCTCAGAACTTTATAATGATTGTGTCATTTAGTCCTTATCACCGTCCTTAGAAGCATATATTATTATTACCTCCATTTTAATAATGAAAAAAATGGACAAAACTTCAGTAGCATTTAAGTTCACACAGTAAATGCCAGAGTCAGGACCTGAATCCAGGTAGTCTGACTCCAAAACCTGAGCTTTTAGCCAGTGCATTATACTGATTTAAAGAGACACATTAAAGGGAATTCCCTGGCCGTCCAGTGGTTAGGGCTTCATGCTTCCACTGCAGGAGGCACAGGTTTGATTCCTGGTTGGGGAAATAGGATCCTGCATGCCACAAGGCCAAAAAAAAAAAGCACATTAAGAAAGTGTGAGCAATATGGAATCTAAAAAAAAAAAAAATGTTCTGAAGAACCTAGGGGTAGGACAGGAATAAAGACGTAGAGAATGGACTTGAGGACACAGGGAGGGGGAAGGGTAAACTGGGACGAAGTGAGAGAGTGGCATAGATATAGATATACTACCAAATGTAAAACAGATAGCTAGTGGGAAGCAGCCACATAGCACAGGGAGATCAGCTCCGTGCTTTGTGACCACCTAGAGGGGTGGGATAGGGAGGGTGGGAGGGAAACGCAAGAGGGAGGAGATATGGGGATATATGTATATGTATAGATGATTCACTTTATTATACAGCAGAAACTAACACACCATTGTAAAGCAATTATACTCCAATAAAGATGTTGAAAAAAAAAAGAAAGTGTGGGCAGTAAACATGTTGTTCCATATTCAGTAGATGATGTCAAAAAATTAAGAGTTAGTGTTAAGTTAATAGACCTTTATATGTCAAATTTCATGAACTGAGTGGCTATGGGTCCACTGAGGCCTTCGTTTTGTCATATCAATGTTTAAATAAAACATTATATTTGGGGGCTTCCCTGGTGGCGCAGTGGTTGAGGGTCCGCCTGCTGATGCAGGGGACGCGGGTTCGTGCCCCGGTCCGGGAGGATCCCACATGCTGCGGAGCGGCTGGGCCCGTGAGCCATGGCCGCTGAGCCTGCGTGTCCATAGCCTGTGCTCCGCAACGGGAGAGGCCACAGCAGTGAGAGGCCCGTGTACCGCAAAAAAAAAAAAAAAAAAAATTTTTTTGAATGCCTTTAGATGGGGTATGCAGTCTTCTTTTCATGAATATCCCATATTAGCCGGCTAGTTTATGGCATTGGAAGACACGTTCTGTTAGTTCAGAATGCATTTTATTATGTTAGTTCAGAATGTAGGTCCCTGCTTGAGTCAAGGAGAAGGAAGAAGGGATGAGGATGATGCCGTCTACGTAGGTCCCCTTTTATCAGGAGAAGAAAACCTTTCCCAGAAACCCCTGCAATCCACTCCCCTTAGGTCACCTCAGCTAGAACTGGGCTGCATGGCCATCCCTCACTGAAGGGAAGACTAGAAAAGTAGGGAACAGGATTTTCATGATGAGTTTAGATCAGTCAAAATCCTTCACCTGGAGCTGTGTGCATTAGCACACCAAACAAAATTGGGGTCCTACTTAGCAAAGAAGGGGGATGGGTATTAGAAAAGGGACTAAGAATACCTGTCATCATCATGCTGTTTAAAATTCTGATTGTCTACATACTACACTTACAGTGGAATGATTCATCTGAATGAGCCGACCGCTTTAACAAACATCCTCAAAATTTCAGTGGCTTAATTAATTACTTGCTGACACTTCAGTCCATCATGGTGAAGTCATCACAATTGCTTGGAGATCCAGGTTCCTTCTGTCCTGTTCAACAGCCATCTTCGAATTCCAGCCGCCAAGATTGCTCTAGAAGGAGGAGAGAGTATAGGGAAGGCACACAACATTTAACTGTCTTGGTCACCGCGGCAGGCACATTACATTGTGAGAACTAGGAAATGTTTGGCTGTGTCTCTAGGGAGAGAAAGTGGGTTTGGTGAGCCTCTAGCCAGCTTCTGCTGCACTACAGTTGAGTGAAATCCAGTTTTCATTGAAGACAGTTGACAAAATGGATAAAGGCGTTCTTTACAAATGTGAAATTTGTGAGTTTCACAAGAAGTAATAAATAAGTGAGATTTACTATCTTTTGATATTTCTTGAAGGTATTTCACCAGATATTCCTCCTTTTTTAAAAATATTTATTTTTTGGCTGCGTTGGGTCTTCATTGCTACGCACGGGCTTTCTCTAGTTGTGGCGAGCAGGGGCTACTCTTCGTTTCGGTGTGCGGGCTTCTCCTTGTGGTGGCTTCTCTTTTTGTGGAGCATGGGCTCTAGAGTGCGTGGGCTTCAGTAGATGCGGCGTGTGTGCTCAGTAGTTGCGGCACGTGGGCTTAGTTGCTCTGCGACATGTGGGATCTTCCTGGACCAGGGATCGAACCCATGTCCCCTGGGTTGGAGGGTGGGATCTTCCTGGACCAGGGATGTGGGATCTTCCTGGACCAGGGATCGAACCCATGTCCCCTGCATTGGAAGGTGGATTCTTAACCATTGCGCCACCAGGGAAGTCCCGATATTCCTCTTTATAGACAATTAAAATATGGACAGTTAAAGTCTCAAGCACATTATTTCCAAAAAGCCTTCCTGACCTCTCAAGACAGCAAGCAGCCTGCTGTTTTTAATTCTGTGTGTGCTGCCCCTTGGCTGTAATAACCAGTTAGCCTGTATCTCACTTGGCTGTAAACTCCCAGAGGGCACAGACCATGTACAATTCATCTTTCAGTCACAAAGGTTTAATACCAAGAAGGTAATCAATAAACGTGTAATTGAATGAATGATTAAATGGATAAATGCATGAATGTATTGACAATAGTAAAACTTCAAATCAGACTAAAGGGAGAAAAGGCTCGTTTTGAATTCATGAAAATTTTGATTTACAGAATATTTATAAAAATATATTTTTCTCAAAAAACAAAGTTTTTCTCTTTATGAGCATAAATCATATGAACGAGCTGGTCGAAAATAATTAGCATATATAATAACAGCATCTAGTTGTATACAAATGTTTTATGAGACAAAGATCTTAAAATTTTTCATAAATAGATTAAATACATTTCAATTTGAGTTACCTTAAATTTCACACCTGTGGAGAACAAGTTAGTGAGATTTTTATTTCACTGGTAATATTTGTGTTACTATTCAAATTTTCTATTAATTAACTCAACCAATATTCAATTAGTTCTTAAACAGAAGAGACTGATAAACACACTAGTCTATGATTATATAACTGTACGATTTATTTATTTATTTTGTGGTACGCAGGCCTCTTACTGTTGTGGCCTCTCCCGTTGCGGAGCACAGGCTCCAGAGCGCAGGCTCAGCAGCCATGGCTCATGGGCCCAGCCGCTCCGCGGCATGTGGGATCTTCCCGGACCGGGGCTCGAACCCGTGTCCCCTGCATCGGCAGGTGGACTCTCAACCACTGCGCCACCAGGGAAGCCCAACTGTACGATTTATAATTGGAATGAATGCTAGAAGGGCAAAGAGTGACAGGGAGTACATAATTTATATTGGAAATTTAAGGATGTTTCTGAGGAGGTACTGTCTGTGTTAAGATGAAAACGAAGAGTGAGACAAAGCTAGAGAAGAGAAAGAGCACTTCAGAATGTGTGAAGGTTCTTGGCGGAAGCGCTTGAGGGGTGGGAGGACCTGAGAAAGAAGCCCAGGGCTGTCAGGTTGGAGGGGGGAGAGGCTGAGACGTGGGCACGGCCAGGCCTCACGGACCTCATTGGACCTTTGCTTTAATCCATTAGCTCATGTGATTCAAAAAAAGAGAAAAAAGAACTTAGCTGTTTTAGATGGCAGCATATAATAAACCCTTTAGCCTGACCTTTTAGCCACCATAAAACAATAAAATATATAAATACCAAGGATGTACATTCAATAAGTACAATTTTTATTTGTAAATTTAAAAAATACCACCCTTGTAGCAACAATGAAAAAAAAAAAACCCTGAAAATATTGGTTACATTCTGGAAGTTAGATTGAGAGAAATGTGGTGGGAGATGGATTTAAATAAATGGAAGGAAAATAGTGTTTGACCTCAGACTCACTTTTTTAATAAGAAATTCCAGATGAATTAAAGACACCAAAATAACAATAGCTAACATTTATTTAGCTTGCAGTATGTGTCAAGCCCTGATTCGAGCACTTTTTATTATATTGCACATATTTTACTCGTTCACTCCTTGGAGCAACCCTATAAATTAGCAGCTATTTCCCCCCATTTTACAGTTAGAGCAATGGAGGCTTAGAAAGAATAATGAGTAGGGCTACAGGCACTATAAACCTGGGCATTCTGGCTCCAGAGTCTGTGTTCTAATCTGTCATACACACACTGCCTCTAAAGTTCTAGGAAAAAATATACGTACTATTGGTATAGGGAAGATCATGCTAATCATGATTATAAAGTCAAAAACAAGGGAAAAGATTGACAGATTTGACTACATGAACATATATTTATTTAAACTTTTACATTTCCCCCAAATAGCCCAAATGAAAAATATAAACAAGAAGAAAAACAGATTGGTAGTATATGTAATAGAGTATTAATATTCTTTGTATATAAAGCATTGTTAGAATCAATAAAAAAGAAGGAATCCCCCAGAAGAAAATGGCTTAGGGCAAGGGTCAACAAACTGGTCCTGTACTGAATCCAGTCCACCATCTGTTTTTGAAAATAAAGTTTCGTTGGAGTATAGCAATGCTCATTCGCATGTATTTTGTACAGGGCTGCTTTTGAGCTACAATGGCAGAGTTAAATAATTGTGACATCAAAGGCTGCACTGTTTACTATCTGGTCCTTTACAGAAAACGTTCCCTGACCTCTGATGTGGAGGAATATCCACTTCTGGTGGTCTTGAAAGACAAGAGAGAGTCTCTTCCCTTTGGAATGGCTTTAGGTGGTCCAGTTGGCCTCTTGAGGTCCCTCCCTCACCTCCATCCTGTTTTATATTGAACTCATTTTGGGTTGAATGCCTGTAGACATCTGTCCTCTCTTATGCACTGATTCCTGCTAGGTCAGTCCTCCTGTTGACCTGTCTTTCTAACCTTACCTTCTTCTGCAACCCCACCTCTTCCATGGGAAACAAACCCTGGAGTCTTCAGTGCTTTCAAGACACGTTCTCTGGCCTTCATCAATACCTGACTCTCCAACCATCTACTTTTCTCTGCTCTTGCATCCATATCTTTTTGACTTTTGCTGGAGAAATTCACATAACTAGGGCAATTGGTGATACAACTACATTCGTGATCTCTTACCTCTGCTAGGAACTCTGTCCTGAATTCCTATGTGACCCCATGTTGGCTTCTCTCCAAGTACATCTCACGACTGCCCCGCCTAAACTTTCTTATCTCCTTCACTTTCTTCTTGCACTTTACCACTCCTGCTCCCTTTTTAGCTATCTGAAAATGAACTTGCTTCTAAATCACAGAGGAAAAAAAAGAAGATGACTTCATGCAGTAAATACTGGCTCCCAACCTCTTCTGATTCCTCAGATGAGGAATCCATTTGTATCTTCTTCCTGCTTTATTGTCAGCATTTGCCTCTAAACTGTTTTCCTTCCTGTAGCTTAGACCTATTCTACCTCTGTTCTTCTATTTCAAAATATGGAACAAGGGAAAAATAAAGAGAGAAGTAAGAGAGATAGGAGCTTTCCTGGTGGCACAGTGGTTAAGAATCCGCCTGCCAATGCAGGGGACATAGGTTCGAGCCCTGGTCCGGGAAAACCCCACATGCTGTGGAGCAACTAAGTCTGTGCACCACAACTACTGAGCCTGCGTGCCACAACTACTGAAGCCCGCATGCCTAGAGTCCATGCTCTGCAACGAGAAGCCACTGCAATGAGAAACACATGTACCACAACAAAGAGTAGACCCCGCTCACTGCAACTAGAGAAAGCCCACGTGCAACAACAAAGACCCAATGCAGCCAAAAATAAAATAAATAAACTTAAAAAAAAGAGAGAGAGAGAAAGAAAGATGAGATAAAGACAAAGGGAAGGATGGAGGGAGAGGAAAGTAAAGAAAGAAGAGAAGAAAGGTAGAAAGGAAGCTGTTTGATGATCATTTGAACCCTATACTCCTCACCAGCTGTCCCCGCACATCTCTCTTTCCCTTCACAGCCAAGCTTTTTGAACACACACTCCCCACTTGTCACAGTCTCCTCACATAGTGTCATATGATTTACCTCCCATTGAGGCTCGTGAAGGCACCCTGGCCAAGTTGCCACACAGTGTGTACCCCTCCCATCCCTGTCTTATTGGACTCATTTGAGCTTATGATACAGTTGACTGTTACCTCATTCTTAAAACTGGGTTCACTTTCTTTGTTGGTATTGCTGTCTTCTGGTTTTCCTCTTTCTTTTCCCTCAAGAACTTTGCATGCTGCTACTCATTTTCCCTCCTCTTAAACAGAATTCCATCCTTGGGCCCCTCTTCTCTCCTAGGCAATCTCATTACCTCTATACTACTGACTCACAAGTCTCTACCCCTACCTGGGACTTTTTTTTCCAGACTCCTCAGTTAAGTGCCTACTAGGATATCCACATGCCTTGATGTCCTAAGATCACTGCAAACTGAACACAGCAGAATTCAGCCCCCTATAATCCCCCTCATGCCATTCCACACTGTGACTCCCTATTCCCTGTCATATTGCGTGAACCGCTCTGCCATAATGCTCCGTGACTTGTCTCTCTGCCCAATTCCATTCTGAGCTTCTTGAGAGCAAGGACTACTTGTTTCATCTTTGTATCTCTGTGTCCAGTACACTGAGTTTGCTCAATAAATGTGTGAGACAGTGGAAGTAAGGAAGATGAGTGAAAACAAGAAAGGGTAGAACCTATTTAGGATTCAAGTGTTCCCGACAGAAATCATGACTAATCAATCAGTAGATTGTCCTCTGAAATGAACTGAGGATGGGAAATTGGCTGGATGATGAAGTGCAAAAAACATTCTTCTTTTCTAGGGCCTGTTGATAAAACAACAAAAACTCATGAGACTTGTTGAAACTGATTAAATAGCTATGACAGATGACTTTTATTTAGTACTGAAGCCTTTTAGGCTTGTAGATTGTAGGATGCAGAGGCTACAACAGTGTTCTCCTCAAAACATGAAGTTTAGCAGTAACCACTGAAAATTTTACATTTAGCACTTAGCACAGTTTCAGTTAGTACCTGAATTCTTGGTACTTGGCAGCACTGAGAACACAGTGTAAAATGTTCTGAGTGTAAAATGTTCTAGTATCAAGTGTTCTTAGAATGTTTAAGTCAGAGTACTAATCCTTGAGCAATTTGTAACACCAACTATAAAATTAGGCAAGAGAGAAAACACCAGTCACATTGTATTATAAAGTAGAGGAAAATTATGATCTTCAGAGCCTAGATTTGAAAGAATAAAGTGGCAATCAGAAGTCATAAAAAAAGATATGTATGTCACACTCAGGCCAGAAACTGATCACGTTTCAACATGTTTATATGTTGTAAACTCAGATTGTCTTAATGCCAATAATAATGTTTTATTTTTTAAAAAGTCAATTCAAGACTTTTGGAAATTTGAAATTAATGAACATTAGAATATCCCAACAGTCATATTAGAATAGTAATAGTTCCTATACAACTGAACACATGTTCTATAAAGTAAATTATCTACAACTAACTCCATGTTTCTCTGACAAATATTTATTGTAAAAGTAAGCATTTAAGGTCTAAGTCTAGGGTAAAAAAGTATCATTAAGACACACTAGGGGCTTCCCTGGTGGCTCAGTGGTTAAAGAATCCGCCTGCCAATGCAGGGGACACGGGTTCGAGCTCTGGTCTGATTCCACATGCCGCGGAGCAACTAGGCCTGTGCGCCATGGCTGCTGAACCTGTGCTCTAGAGCCCGTGTGCCACAACTACTGAAGCCTGCGCACCTAGAGCCCATGCTCCGCAACAAGAGAGGCCACCACAATGAGAACCCTGCACACCACAACGAAGAGTGGCTCCTGCTCGCCGCAACTAGAGAAAGCCCGCGTGCAGCAACGAAGACCCAACGCAGCCAAAAATAAATAAAAATAAATTTATTTTAAAAAAGACATCACTAAATCCAGTATTACATTAAAGTAATACCAACAATGCAATTTGTCTCCTCACTTCAAACCCCTTCTTTGTTTAAATCAAATATAACATTTTAGAGAGTTTGGGAGATAGAGAAAAATGGAATTCTCTAATCCTACCAACTTCACACAGCATTTTGCAGAAATTTTTTTATAATTATAATTGCGTATATAATTTTGTATCTTGCTTTTAAAATTAGTATTCCTCTCATGAAAAATTTTTTGTGACGTTACTAAATAATTATAATTATAATTTTTATCGTTGCCTAATACCATCTAACAATGTACCATAATTTATTTAACCATTTTCCCACTGGGTAATTTAGATGAGATCCACTTTTTTACTTGGTACTATGGATCTTTCCCCACCATACTTTGTACTTTTTTTCTTATGGTAGATTTCTAAAAGTAAAATTGATCAGTTGAAAGTTATACTTTTAGAGACACAATAGCATAATGATTTTCCAAAGGATTCTTGCAATTAATAGTTCCCCCTGAAGTGTAAGAGTACCAATTTCACTGCTAATTTAGCAAGTGTTTTAAAATGAGTACCTTATTGGTTGTTTTGTCTTGTTTTAGTTTATAAACTTTGTTTTCTAGAGAAGTTTTAGGTTTACAGAAAAATGGAGCAGAAAGTATAAAGGGCTCCCAGATATCCCCCCGCTACCCCCTCCCCATAGTTTTCCCTATTATTAACATCTTGCATTAGTGTAGTATATTTGGGTTTTATTGTAATTATTTATTTATCTATTTATTTATTTATTTTTGGTTGTGTTGGGTCTTTGTTGCTGTGCTCGGGCTTTCTCTAGTTGCATCGAGCAGGGGCTACTCTTCATTGTGGTGCATGGGCATTGTGGTGGCTTCTCTTGTTGGCGGAGCACGGGCTCTAGGCGCATGGGCTTCAGTAGTTGTGGCACACAGGCTCAGTAGTTATGGCTCGCAGGCTCTAGAAAGCAGGCTCAGCAGTTGTGGCACATGGGCCCTGTTGCTACACGGCATGTGGGATCTTCCCTGACCAGGGATGGAACCCGTGTCCTCTGCATTGGCAGGCGGATTCTTAACCACTGCGCAACCAGGGAAGTCCTTAGTGTAGTATCTTTGTTTGATGAATGAATGTTATTGATGAATGAATATTGATACTCTATTATGAACTGAAGTTCATAGTTTATATTAGGATTCACTCTTTGTGTTGTACACATCTGTGGGTTTTAACAAATGTTTAATGTCATGTATCTACCATTACTGTGTTGTACAGAAGAGCTTCACTGCCCTAAAACTCTGTGCTCCACCTATTCATCCTTCCTCCCCATAAGCCCCTGGCAACCACTGATCTTTATACTGTCTCTGTAGCTTTGCCTTTTCCAGAATGTTAACATAGTTGGAATCATACAGTAGGAAGCCTTTTTAAACTGTCTTCTTTAGCTTAACAATATGCGTTTATATTTCCTCCATGTTTTTTATAGCTCGATAGCTTGTTTCCTTTTATCATTGAATAATACTCCACTATAAGGATGTACCACAGTTTACCTAGTCACCTTTTGAAGAACATCTTGGTTGCTTCTAGTTTTGACAGTTATGAATACAGCTGCCATAAACATCTGTGTGCAGGTTTTTTTATGGACATAAGTTTTCAACTCATTGTGTAAAGTATGTTTTTATATCTACCTTTTATTGTTTTAGACATGTGGTCTCTTCTGTCTCTGAATATATTAATGAAACAAATGTTTAAATACCTTTTTCTCCCTATAGAGTCTCTGTTTTCTCTAGATTGCTTTTCATTTGTTTGTTTTGGTCACTATCTTCTATGTCTGAGATATTCCTCAGTTGTCTGGTGATCCTGGTTGTCTGGTCTTACTTAAGAGCAATGCCCCATAAAGCTGATAAGAAGCTCTGATCCCATGGTGAGGCCTGCCACCTGTGGGCCATTTCACTAAGAAATGCTCACTGTTGGTATGTTAAGACTTTCCTCTTGGACTAGTTAGATTCTCTGGAGAAAAATCTTCTGACCTTCTCGCTTGATGGTGTAGGACTGGATACCACCTTTTTGGAAGCTGAGTTGGAGAAGAGGTCTGGCGGTGGGTGGCCTCAGCTTTTAGTATATAAAATGTTCACCTAATCCCCGTATTTGCAGAATGGTACTGCTCCCCTGCCGCCACCCCCTGCAACTGTGCCTGTCCAGCTTTCTGCAGATGCAGGAGATAGAGTTACCTGCTTGGACTTGGGGAAGGGCTCTGGGGCCTTATCTGATTCTTAAAAGAGAATTTCAGTTAATCCTCCTGTTTCTAGCCTCACCTTTATCCTCATACCTGGAACCTAACCTTTCAGTGCCTTTGGGGGAGGTATGCGGTTTACTGTGTAAACTGGTTGTTTCTAAAACTTGACATGGGACTCAATTTTCTCAATTCTGCGAGGTCATCTGCTTATCTATCTGCTTTCCAGTTTAAATTTTTTGTTACTATTTCTTTTGCTTCTGTTCTCTTTTGTCCTTATGATTTCATGCCTTTAAAAATCCTTGGCTATGCTTTTAGGTAAGTTTTGATAGGAAATGAAAGTAAATACATTTGCATAATCTGCCATATTTATGTGAAATTCTCATATATCCTTTTTTGAAAGGAAAGCAAAACCAATACCCTTCTCTATAGGCAATAGATGTAAATTGGTTTAAAACTTAAGAAAAAAAATATTTTTTAAATGTTTAATTAACATTATCTATAAATGGACCACTGCATAAAATTTTGGTGCATGTCCATTCTGACTTTCCTGTATGAATACATAAACATGTGATTTATTTTTATTAATATTTTGTTTGTATCAAAAATATAAATTATGTCTATAGAGATAGAAAGCAGATCAGTGGGGTTGGGAGTGGGGATTGGCTGGAAACAGGCATGAGGAAAGTTTTGGGGGTGATGGAGATGTCCTAAAATTGGATAGTGGTGTTCATTGTATCACTTTATAAATTTACTAAAATTTATATGGGTGGGAGTTCCCTGGCAGTCCAGTGGTTAAGACTTTACCTTCCAATGCAGGGGGTGCGGGTTCGATCCCTGGTCAGGGAGCTAAGATCACACATGCCTCACAGCCAAAAAAAACAAAAAACAGAAGCAATATTTTAACAAATTCAGTAAAGACTTTAAAAATGGTCCACATCAAAAAAAAAATCTCAAAAAGAAATCATTGATGGGTATATATTATGGTATATAAATTATAACAATAAATTTGCTTTAAAAATTCCCTACTGGCCAGCAAACAAAACAATACATGGTTTTATCATACCATATATATCCTTGTTCACTTAAAAATTTGAACATGAACACTTTTCACGTCAACAAATTTAGACCTACAAAATAGAAATTTTATGTGCATAATTAACAAATTGTACTTCTCCCAGCTCTTCTTGCTTCATCCTGCAAACAATAACATGTAAAATCCCACTTTTGTAATATATTTTTACCTTTTTCCATTCTAGTTATACACTTATATATTGATGCACAGTTGTAATTATTACATACAGTTTAGTGCAGTGATTATAAAACAGCATCCTAACCGTTTTCCCATGTGCTACATAATTGCTGACAATTACAAAATACTCCATAGAGTACATGTGTCATACACTAATTACCATATCCTTATGTTAGAACATTTCAGCTGTTTCAAAATTTATATTGTTAAAAATAATTATATAATGCATAAATTTATGCATATAGCTTTTCCTTTTTAAAATTATTTACTTAGGATAATTCCTAGAAAGGCTCTACTGCTCTTGAACTTAAGTAAACATAAATAACTTCAGGGAAAAACAAATTGGCTTTTACATATATAATTCCCTTTCAGTTTATTTTAGAAGATTATGTATATGGGGAACCTATCATTTATTACTATTACCTTTTAAGTTGTTCTGTGTTATGGCTTCTGACGTTTTGCTGAGCATACTTTCTTTTAAAATAAATTTATTTATTTATTTTTGTCTGCGTTGGGTCTTCGTTGCTGCACGCGGGCTTTCTTTTTAGTTGCAGCCAGCGGGGGCTACTCTTTGTTGCAGTGTGCAGGCCTCTCATTTAGGTGGCTTCTCTTGTTGTGGAGCACGGACTCTAGGTGCACGGGCTTCAGTCGTTGTGGCACATGGGCTCAGTAGTCATGGCGAACGGGCTTAGTTGCTCTGCAGCATGTGGTATCTTTCCGGATTAGGGCTCGAACCCGTGTCCCCTGCATTGGCAGGCGGATTCTTAACCACTGCACCACCAGGGAAGCTCTGAACATACTTTTAAAGTCAGATATATTGATTTGAAGAAGTGAAGAAAAGCGGGAATTCTATGAAAAAAAAACGCTAGATATTGTCTTCTTTTGCAGAAAGGCAGAAGCAACCTCACAGTGCTTTTACTCTACTTAAATTTTACAAATGGAGGGGTACGGTACCCATCTTAGTTTGGGCAGCCTCAGATTTCTGTCTGTATTGGGATATCTCATCACTGGTTTGTAGCTGTGCTTTACTGAATACGTGCTGAGAAGCCTTCTTTTAAACCAAAAACTCAGTTAAAATTTTTTTAAAATTAGCATTAATGGATTACCACTTGGCCAAGTGAGACAGAGACTGGGCATTCTGGAGCAGGCTCCAGGAGTTCTCAGCATCCACGAAATATACCTCACCCTTTACATAAGCAGATACTCAGGTCCCTGGAGGGAGAGAGGCTGAGGGTTTTGTTCTGAAATGAACAGCCACCTGCAGGCTGAATTCACTGTCTTTAGGACACGGTGCTCAATGGATGAGTTAGATGGTAGGGTCTCAGGAAGCCCAAAGTCAAGTTGGTTCCTGAGAAACAACGCATGCTGTCTGCAACTTTCACTGCACTTCCCTCCGTGCTATAACCAGGGCATGACAACTGGGACCTTGTCACTAACACTTTAAAGTGTAATTTTTAAAGATTGTCCAAATTGTAAAATTAGCTCCCTCCTTGGCAGCTACTTCTCTTTCTCTACCTTCTTCAGTCCCTGAGTGGCCAGGAAAACCCAATATGAGGGGCAGGGAGCCCTCCATTTCCTTTCCCTTTGTGTGTGGTGCCCATCAGCCTTTCACCCTCTAGTTGATTCAAGGACCTGTTTCTTTTTTTTGCGGTACACGGGCCTCTCACTGTTGTGGCCTCTCCCGTTGCGGAGCACAGGCTCAGCGGCCATGGCTCACAGGCCTAGCCGCTCCGCGGCATGTGGGGTCTTCCCGGACCGGGGCACAAACCTGTGTCCCCTGCATCAGCAGGCGGACTCTCAACCGCTGCGCCACCAGGGAAGCCCCAGGACCTGTTATTTTTAAACAGCTCTATTGAGATATAATTCACATGTCATAAAATTCACTCATTCACATGTATAATCCAATGGTTTTTAGTATATCCACAGAGTTGTGCAACCATCACCACAATCAATTTTAGAAAACTTATCACCCCCAAAAAAGAAACACTTACTCATTAGCAGTTACCCGCATTTCCTCCCAAATCCCCCAGCCCTAGGCTGTCACTAATCTACTTCCTATCACTACAGATTGGCCTATTCTAGACACTTCATATTTTCATTTTGTTTTCAAGCTTCACCCATGCTGTAGCATTCATTTTCTTGGTGGTGTCCTTTGAAGCATAAAAATTTCTAATTTTGATAATGTCTAGTTTATCTGTTTTTTATTTTGTCACTTGTGCTTTTGGTGTCATGACTAAGAAACCACTGCGTAAACCAAGTGTCAGAGATTTACACCAGTGTTTTCCTCTAAGAGTTTTATAGTTTCAGCTCTTACATTTAGGTCTGTGATCCATTTTGAGTTAATTTTTGTGTGTAGTATAAGGTTGGGGTCCAACTTCATTCTTTGTATGTGGATATCTAGTTGTTTTAGCACCATTTGTTGAAAAGATTCTTCTCTCCTGATTGAATTAACTAGGCACCCTTATCAAAAATCAATTGACCATAAAGTTTTTTCCTTAACCCTCAGTTGTACTCCATTGATCTGTATGTCTATTTTTATGCCAGTAGCACACAGTCTTGATTACTGTAGTTTTTGGATTACTGTAGTTCTGAAATTGGAAGCGTGAGTCCTTCAACTTTGTTCTTTTGGAAGATTGTTTTGGCAATTTTTGGTCCCTTGAATTTCTGTGTGAATTTTAGGATAAGCGTGTCAATTTCTGCTAAAAAGTTAGTTGGAATTTTGATAGGGACTGCACTGAATTTGTAGATCTCAGGCCTTGTTTTGTGTGGTTGCTTTGGGCACCAAAATGGCATCTTAGGAACCTGTCTTTTTTATTCTTCTCCAAGTCAACATGGTTATCATTGCCCTTAGTGCTGAGAGAAAAGGAGAAAAGTTCATATAAAATTCATATAAATGTTAGCATTCATATAAATGATAGCAATTTAGTGTGTTTTTCTCTGCCTCAGTTTCCTCTTATGTAAAATGGGTTAATAAGTGTTTTTATGTCCAAAGATGTTGTGAAGATTAAATGAGAGAATCCATGTGAAGTGCCCAGCAAGCACTCAATAAATGTTATTCATAATTATAACAATTATACTCGAAGGCATCTTTCCATCTAGAAAACCTGCATCGGGGAAAACCTGCATCTATCTGATTCTCAAAAGCCCATGTTCTTCCAACTACATTGACAGATACTTGATAGGTTAAAACAAGGAAAGTAAGGAATATTTATGAAATGTAGCAAAAAGGATATTTTCCATTAAGAAGACTTTAATGGGAAAAAATATCATTTCTAGGCTCCAGGGAAGTGGAGAGTAAAGAAACAACTGTTGGAATATATATTTTTGATCCGTAAGAAATTCAGTTTCCTGGTCTTGGTAGACTGGACACTCATGATTTACAGCCAGCCAGGAGCTAACATATAAGGAGAACCTGGGAGTCTGCTGAGATGAAGTGTCAGGTAGATATCACCTGTGTTTATTTTATTGTGATCTGAATGTCACATGCTCTCCAGCTTGCAGGAAGAGTCTCCTTCCTTTCATACACAACTAGGTCTGTTCCTCAGTCCATCCCCCTCCTCAAGTGTCTGAGAATTCCTAAGTGATACAAGTTGTCTTCTGGCTTGTCACCTTTCATGCTAGAATGTTGCTCTGGGCTTCTGCACTTAAAGATGCTGATGTTAATATTTTATAACTAAAGAACCTTGTTAATATTATAAATGTAAACTGAACATTTCTTTGAGCAACTCTCTTTTTCCTAACATTGGAAATTTGATTTATTATATTCACTTTTTGAGTTAACAATTGTAAAATACAATATAATCCAGTAATGAGAGAATGGATTTCCTTAACAGTTTACAGCTTTTACAAATGATATAATAGTTTTTGATACAGTTCCCACAGACTTTGAGGAGGATGTTTATGGGCAATAACCTAACGAGTGTGTGTGTGTGTAAAACTAATCTCATGCTCATTTCTTCATTCTCCACCTCATCCTATTAGCTGTTGATGCCTTATTCATCCTCTTAGGTTTCTTTCAAATGCACCCTATTCCATAAAACCTATCCAGACCCTCCGAGCTAGATGTGAGATGATCTTCTTTGAACTTCTATATAAACAGAGGTTTATAAATCTCTCACAACACCAACTAGATGTCACTTTGTATGACAGTTATTTGTGTACTTACATTATTCCCCAACTAGGTTGTAAGCTCTATGAGTCTGCACACTGTGAATTGTTAATCTTGGTATACCCTCAGCTCCTCGTATAATTCTTTGGACATACTGGGTGTTTAAATATCTTTGTTAACACTATGAAACTAGATATCAATTACAGGAAAAAGAATCTGTAAAAAATGCAAACACATGGAGGCTAAACAGTACACTATTAAATAACCAAGAGATCACTGAAATAATCAAAGAGGAAATCAGAAAATACCTAGAAACAAATGACAATGAAAACATGACCCAAAACCTATGAGATGCAGCATAAGCAGTTCTAAGAGGGAAGTTTATAGCAATACAGTACTACCTCAAGAAACAAGAAACATCTCAAATAAAAAACCTAACCTTACACCTAAAGCAGTTAGAGAAAGAAGAACAAAAAAAATCCCAAAGTTAGCAGAAGGAAAGAAATCATAGAGATCAGATCAGAAATAAATGAAAAAGAAATGAAGGAAATGATAGCAAAGATCAATAACACTAAATATTGGTTCTTTGACAAGATAAACAAAATTGATAAACCAATAGCCAGACTCATCAAGAAAAAAAGGGAGAAGACTCAAATCAATAGAATTAGAAATGAAAAAGGGGAAGTAACAACTGACACTGCAGAAATACAAAGGATCATGAGAGATTACTACAAGCAACTCTATGCCAATAAAATGGGCAACCTGGAAGAAATGGACAAATTCTTAGAAAAGCACAACCTTCCGAGACTGAACCAGGAAGAAATAGAAAATATAAACAGACCAATCACAAGCACTGAAATTGAAACCGTCATTAAAAATCTTCCAACAAACAAAAGCCCAGGACCAGATGCCTTCACAGGCGAATTCTATCAAACATTTAGAGGAGAACTAACACCTATCCTTCTCAAACTCTTCCAAAATATAGCAGAGGGAGGAACACTCCCCAGTTCATTCTATGAGGCCACCACCACCCTGATACCAAAACCAGACAAAGATCCACAAAAAAGAAAACTACAGGCCAATATCACTGATGAACATAGATGCAAAAATCCTCAACAAGCTACTAGCAAACAGAATCCAACAGCACATTTAAAGGATCATACAGCATGATCAAGTGGGGTTTATCCCAGGGATGCAAGGATTCTTCAATATACACAAATCAATCAATGTGATAAACCATATTAAGAGACTGAAGTTTAAAAACCATATGATCATCTCAATAGATGCAGAAAAAGCTTTTGACAATGTTCAACACCCATTTATGATAAAAACCCTCCAGAAAGTAGGCATAGAGGGAAGTTACCTCAACATAATAAAGGCCATATATGACAAACCCACAGCCAGCATTGTTTTCAATGGTGAAAAACTGAAACCATTTCCACTAAGATCAGGAACAAGACAAGGTTGCCCACTCTCACCACTATTATTCAACATAGTTTTGGAAGTCCTAGCTACAGCAATCAGAGAAGAAAAAGAAATAAAAGGAATACACTGTTTGCAGATAACATGATACTATACATAGAGAATCCTAAAGATGCTACCAGAAAACTACTAGAGCTAATCAATGAATTTGGTAAAGTTGCAGGATACAAAATTAATGCACAAAAATCTCTTGCATTCTTTTACACTAATGATGAAAAATCTGAAAGAGAAATTAAGGAAACACTCCCATTTTCCATTGTAACAAAAAGAATAAAATACCTAGGAATAAACCTACCTAAGGAGACAAAAGACCTGTATGCAGAAAACTATAAGACACTGATGAAAGAAATTAAAGATGATACAAACAGATGGAGAGATATACCATGTTCTTGGATTGGAAGAATCAACATTGTGAAAACGACTATACTACCTCAAGCAATCTACAGATTCAATGCAATCCTTATCAAACTACCAATGGCATTTTTCACAGAACTAGAACAAAAATTTTCACAATTTGTATGGAAACACAAAAGACCCTGAATAGCCAAAGCAATCTTGAGAAAGAAAAATGCAGCTGGAGGAATCAGGCTCCCGGACTTCAGACTATACTACAAGCTACAGTAATCAAGACAGTATGGTACTGGCACAAAAACAGAAATATAGATCAATGGAACAGGATAGAAAGCCCAGAGATAAACCCACGCACATATAGTCACCTTATCTTTGATAAAGGAGGCAAGAATATACAATGGAGAAAAGACAGCCTCTTCAATAAGTGGTGCTGGGAAAAGTGGACAGCTACATGAAAAAGAATGAAATTAGAACACTCCCTAACACCATACACAAAAGTAAACTCAAAATGGATTAAAGACCTAAATGTAAAGCCAGACAGTGTAAAACTCTTAGAGGCAAACATAGGCAGAACAGTCTATGACATAAATCACAGCAAGATCCTTTTTGACCCACCTCCTAGAGGAATGGAAATAAAAACAAAAATAAACAAATGGGGGCTTCCCTGGTGGCACGGTGGTTGAGAGTCTGCCTGCCGATGCAGGGGACACGGGTTTGTGCCCCGGTCCAGAAAGATCCCACATGCCGTGGAGCGGCTAGGCCCGTGTGCCATGGCCACTGAGCCTGTGCTCTGCAACGGGAGAGGCCACAACAGTGAGAGGCCCGCGTACCGCAAAAAATAAAATAAAATAAACAAATAAAAAATAAACAAATGGGACCTAGTGAAACTTAAAAGCTTTTGCATAGCAAAGGAAACCATAAACAGGATGAAAAGACAACCCTCAGAATGGGAGACAATATTTGCAAATGAAGCAACTGACAAAGGACTAATCTCCAAAATTTACAAGCAGCTTGTAATATCAAAAAAACAAACAACCCAATCCAAAAATGGGCAGAAGACCTAAACAGACATTTCTCCAAAGAAGGTATACAGACTGCCAACAAACACACGAAAGGAAGCTCAACATCACTAATCATTAGAGAAATGCAAATCAAAACTACAATGAGGTATCACCTCACACCAGTCAGAATGGCCATCATTAAAAAAACTACAAACAACAAATGCTGGAGAGGGTGTGGAGAAAAGGGAACCCTCTTGCACTGTTGGTGGGAATGTAAATTGATACAGCCACTATGGAGAACAGTATGGAGGTTCCTTAAAAAACTAAAAATAGAACTACCGTATTACCCAGCAATCCCACTACTGGGCATATACCCTGAGAAGACCATAATTCAAAAAGAGTCATGTACCACAATGTTCATTGCAGCTCTATTTACAATAGCCAGGACATGGAAGCAACCTAAGTGTCCATCAACAGATGAATGGATAAAGAAGATATGGCACATATATACAATGGAATATTACTCACCCATAAAAAGAAATCAAGTTGAGTTATTTGTAGTGAGGTGGATGGACCCAGAGACTGTCATACAGAGTGAAGTGAGTCAGAAAGAGAAAAACAAATACCATACGCTAACACATATATATGGAATCTAAAAATAAATAAATAAATAAATAAAAAGGTTCTGAAGAACCTAGGAGCAGGACAGGAATGGACACAGGGAGGGGGAAGGGTAAGCTGGGATGAAGTGAGAGAGTGGCATGGACATATATACACTACCAAATGTAAAATACATAGCTAGTGAGAAGCAGCTGCATAGCACAGGGAGATCAGCTCAGTGCTTTGTGTCCAGCTGGAGGGGTGGGATAGGGAGGGTTGGAGGGAGATGCAAGAGGGAGGAGATGTGGGGATATATTTATATGTATAGCTGATTTACTTTTTTATACAGCAGAAACTAACACACCATTGTAAAGCAATTATACTCCAATAAAGATGTTAAAAAAATGTTTGTTAAATTAAATTTCTGACTCAAGATAGAAGGCACTTAGCCAGACATCCGCTTAAATAGGTGGCCATTTTTGTGCACCTGATCATCAAAAATCTCCAATAGAGGGCTTCCCTGGTGGTGCAGTGGTTGAGAGTCCGCCTGCCGATGCAGGGGACATGGGTTCGTGCCCCGGTCCGGGAGGATCCCACGTGCCGTGGAGCGGCTGGGCCCGTGAGCCATGGCTGCTGAGCCTGCGCGTCCGGAGCCTGTGTTCCGCAACGGGAGAGGCCACAGCAGTGAGAGGCCCGCGTACCGCAAAAAAAAAAAAAAAAAAAAAAAAATCTCCAATAGAAGCTTTCTGTACCTGGCTCTGCATATGGGGGTTGGGGTTTATATTCATGTAAAATGCACTGGTAAAAGTCCTCTTACAGGTAAGAGGATGATGTTGATGAAGCTACACTACTGATAAAAGAACAAACCAACTAGACCTTCCTCATAGTGTTGTCCTCAGGGTTCATGCAGTGGGAGGAGTTATTTAAATATTTTTCTAACTGAAACATCTCATTGAAGGAGTGAAAAAAACTTAGAGACTGGCTAGAAGGGGCCAAAATGGATTAACCCTATAGTAAATTCCATGCCATAGTAAGTTGTCTTGTAGCAAGGTTCCAGTGGGCAAAACAACTAACACAGGTATATAGTAGACGACTATGTTTGCTCTTGAGGTATAGTGGGTTCTTTAGAGCTTACTGTTGCCTTCAGTGGTCAGATTACCTGGAACCCACAATATTGGGTAAAGGAGACTAGCTTTGCTTTAGGGTCCTAGGAAGATACCATTTAATTGAGCAGGATAGTACATTAAAGCAGTGCTTCTCAAACTGTGTGTGGTAAAGCACCAGCTTATTTCTTTTCAGTTCAGGTAGACTAAGAATTTTGTAAAATATGACAAGCATAAATAACTAGAAAAGAAAGAAATTTAAAAAGACATACAAAATATAACCTCCATTTAAAAAATGTTAGATCCAACAGACTAAAATTACTTAGTCAAATTGCTGGACCACACTTTGAGTAGCACTGGTTTAGAGGGTGGTCTGTCCTGATGTGCCCACACATGGACTTGGATCCAACTGTCGATGGAATTGATTAGATCTGTTTGACTAGAATGAATGCTCAGGGGTAAGAAAAGGTGCTTGTGTTTTGAGGTGAGACCAGGCTGAAAATTGAGCTTATTCTTCATTCTGTAGGCTGAAAAGATTTGAGCAGGAAGGGCGAGTCTGTGATGTAATTGAAATGGTACCTTTGGAAATGATTTTCATGTTTAAGATTGATTTTAGGGGTAAAATGAAACACAGTGGGACTTTGAAGAACTAAGTCGCGAGAGTTTAAGCAAAAGACGAGTAATAAATACCTGGTCAATTCTGAGGCTGCAGAAGTGAAGACGGAACAGTAGCAGAAATATTTACTGACTACCTATCATGTACTAAATATAGTACTAAGCTCTTTACATAGGCTATCTCCTTTCATCTTTACAACAATCCTGTGTGGTAGTTCTATTAACCTCATTTTTCAGATGAGGAAACAGGCTCTAAAAAAGGTTGAGTAACTTGCCCCAAGGTCACTTCAGATGAATGGAGTGATTGTCAGTTGGTTGGAGTGTGTAACCCAGAACCCAGATTTCTTAGGTTCTTAAGTGAGTGTCTAAATATAGAGGTTTTGGCAAACCTTGCTTAACATTTTTTGAGCCATGGACTTGAGGATTATCACTGTCCTTGGATACCAGATAGCCCATTTGCCATTCTCTTCAGCACTTCAGCTGTTTTTTGTATAAATTTTTTTAGAGATTTGACCTTGAAAAGAAGAGATGAAATGGTTTAGCAAGAGGCAGTTCCGAGGGTTATAGTCATGGCTGGAGCAAATTAACCCTACGAAGCTGATTGAACCTAGGGTGGATGATAACACTAGGCCAGAGATTCTCAATTCCAATTTTTAAGTGGCATTTTATAAATCTAATTCTAATCATGTAGTTCTGTAGTCTCTCCACTGTGTAGGATGAAGTATTTCATCTAGGCTGTGTTAAGTCCAGTTGGTGCCATGGCTTTCCAAATGAGCTTACCCTCTAAAGATTAATTCTGTGAAACTATTTTGGGGTATGAGTTTTTTATTTGTTTGTTTAAGAAATAGAGTGTGTAATTCGTCACACATGCTATTTTTTCCCACACCAGAACTTAGAAGAAGAACTTGTACACATTGTTCTAAAGAGCTGTACACTCCACCACACTACTGGTACTCAGTAAAAGTAACTCCTAGGGGAGGCGAGGAAGTCTTTTGTTAAAATGGACTACAGTGTTCATTGCTATTTGAAATACATATTCCCTAATACATGACCCTAATATTTGTAATTGTTTATTATCATACATTCAGATTCAACCCTGTCATCTGTGCTTAATTGAAATTATCTATTTTTCTTACATGTTACTAAAAATAAATTTTAATTTAATATATAGACTATTATGTATAAAATAGATAACTAATGAGAACCTACTGTTTAGCACAGGGAACGCTACTCAATGATCTGTGGTGACCTAAATGGAAAAATCTAAAAAAGAGTGGGTATATGTATATGTATAACTGATTCACTTTGCTGTACAGTAGAAATGAACACAACATTTTTAAGCAACTATACTCCAATAAAAATTTAAATAAAACAAGACCCCATATGTTTGTTCCCTGTAACAGCCAGGTACCTTTGGACTCACTCCCACCTTTAACTAGAGAAACACTGCCATTGAATATATTTCTATACCAAGCATGAGAGTTAAAGTTACCATCTTTTCATTTGGTAGAGGTGTTAATCTAATGAAGTGTAGGGATATATGTATATGTATAGCTGATTCACTTTGTTATAAAGAAAAAACTAGCACACCATTGTAAAGCAATTATACTCCAATAAAGATGTTAAAAAAAAAATCTAATGAAGTGGAGGAAGAGTCTATAATAGGTTTTAACAGCCTTGTGGTAAGAGAAAAAGAATATCAAAATCAATTTAAATGTATCTGCATATAATAAATAAAAAATTATTTTAACTTATTATGTTAGTGTAATATTATTGCTTTTGTTGTTGTTGCTTTGTTTTTTGTTTGTTGTGCATAAGACATTTTGGGTTGTGTTAGCTGAAAATAGTCCATGAGGATTTTTTTTTACCCAGATAAACAAAAAGTCTATCCAGAAAAAGTCTTTTTTTTCCACTTGGGGGGAATGGGTGTGTGCCTGTCTGTGGAGCAAAGTTCTACAGTCCCACATTTCTCCAGTGAAAGCGTTTGTGCCGCTGCAGGGTTGCAGGCAGATAGCTGCTTTGGGACCAAGTACCACGCCTCTGAGCTGACCAGTCAGTATTGCGTATTAATGAATGGTGGTGAGCTCAGCTTTGAAAAATGCCAACGGGGTTGTTTCTTACTTTTCCACAGCAAATAAAAATGCTTCATTTCATATTAATTAAATATTATTGTTTTCATAGTTTGTCTCTGAGCATACACCTAGTAGATTTTTGAGAGCTGAGGTAAAAATATCTTTTATATAACCTGTACTTCTGAAACTCCAAAGAAACGTGGGGAGTTATATTTAAGAAAAACAGCTCTCCTCTACTTTTCTGGTACTCTCTGGATGACATTCTACCTGTCTTGACTTTAGCAGAGGAAATTACATTGTAAAATAGAACTTTGGATAGTAATTAAGAGGCTGCTTTTTTGGCCACTAAATATTATAGTACTTATGTAAATGGACAAGAATAAATCCCATGTAGTTCTTTTTAATAGTGAAAAATAGCAGGGGGATACAGAAATTTTTTATTTAACTTTGTAGTATATACTTTGGGAGGTTGATAAAGTATAATGCCAATAAGGTAATGATGAAATTAAGCCATTATTATACTCAGAAATAACATATGAGGCAATCCTTTACAGTTTATAAAGTGATATAAGTTATTCTGCATAGCAACCCATGCGAGGCAGACGTTACTGTCCCCATTTTGAAATGAGGAAAGTTACGTTAACAGCACTGATAGTCATGGCAACCAGACCCTTTAATTAAAACACATTTACATAGCCATACACAGTGTGTGTCTCAAGACTGGTGTAATGAGGATGTTGAGGGGCCATGTGGTAGCAGAACAGCAAGTCTGAGATACACCAGAAGAGAGACATATTTTTCAAATAGAAGACACTCACTCCCACCTCTCTTGTTATTCTTCCTTCTTTCTGGGGACAATGGATGTGGGAACCTTTCTTCCCAGACTTCTTCCTTCCATTCCCAAGTCCATGCCTGGCAGGGAGTATGGGGTAGCCCCTGATTTAAGGGGCTTGCTTTGGTTTTAGAAATTACTCCTTTTATCACTGAGCGTGTGGGTCACCATAACTGTTCTGTGTAGACTTAGCCTATGGTGACTTCTTCTTGAGTGAGGAATTGAAACAACTGGCGTGAATTTTTTAAGGCCACCATGCTTTCTTTCTCTTTCTTGTTCACCCTCCTAGGGCTGAGGACGAGAAGATGAAGACTGCACATCATACCCATCAGTTAGAGATTGAGCTACCCAGCCCATTGAGGGGACTCTGATTTACTGAAAGGAAACTGCTAACAGCCATCTCTCTTTCTTTTTGGTTCCCTGAGGTACAATGGTGAAGATTCACCAGAGGGGAGCTTCAGTAAAATATGCTTTTTAGTCTTGTCCTTAACATATGTACCTATTTGGATAGAATGTAAACTACCATTTTGCTGACACTGACTTAAATAATTATCTTGTGCCGGTTGATTCAAGTTTACTTTGCACTCAGTCTTGCCCTTGATTTTGCGTAGGAAGGGGAACAGTCTGTGTTTATCTGGACGAGAAAAGTACAGTCACTGTGATAACCTGGGTTATTTTCTGCTTTATCTAAGCAGTTAAATCAGAATCGTATATATTTGTCCATGGGTGATAAGTGATGGTGGTATGCCATTACCATAGCAACAGGCTGCATTCTTGGTTGCTGCTAATTGCCTCCAGAATTATGAAGGCAAGGAGGTTTTCCTGCTGACAATGCATAGTGTTTGCAGAAAATGCAAAAAAGGGCTCCATCAGAGCTACTTTATTCATAACCAACAACTCACTAGCTATATTGACTGAGCTGGATGTGTTATAGGAGCTTAGTAGTGACTTACTGCTCTGTCTTCATGGTTGCTGACAAATGCTGTGCTGCTACCTGGCTTCTGGGAAATGGAAAAGGTAAAGTGGGCTTTGGCCTTGGAGTGTTGGAAAATATAATAGAATGAGCACCTGGTTTCCTGTTCTACTTCTTCATTCAACTCCCAAATGGATCATTTTAATTACCTTCCAGATGTAGCCAAAAAAGAGAGTGAGGAGGCTACAGTGAATTCTAATGGTCTTACCATATTCCAAGGATAAGGTTTTTTAGCCTTTATTTTTCAGATAAGTTGCTTGTATTTTGTATGAAATGGATGATTCATCTTTTGGTATTTAAACCACTAAGTTTGTTTTATCTTGATATCACAATACTCGAATGTAAAAAATGTTACTTTTTTAAAAAATTACATTAAAAAAACATATTCATTTATTTAATTTTGGCTGCGTTGGGTCTTCGTTGCTGTGCGCGGGCTTTCTCTAGTTGTGGCGAGCGGGGGGCTACTCTTCGTTGCGGTGCACAGGCTTCTCATTGCGGGCTTCTCTTGTTGCAAAGCACGGGCTCTAGGCGCGCAGGCTTCAGTAGTTGTGGTGCGCGGGCTCAGTAGTTGTGGCTTGTGGGCTCTAGAGCCCAGGCTCAGTAGTTGTGGTGCACAGGCTTAGTTGCTCTGCGGCATGTGAGATCTTCCCCGACCAGGGATCGAACCCGTGTCGCCTGCATTGGCAGGTGGATTCTTAACCACTGTGTCACAAGGGAGGTCCCCAAAATTACGTTTTATATAAATGCTTATCTAATTCCTAACTACCGGGCAGATGGTTCCATTTCTCTTTCTAAATCATGATTTGGATGTTACTTTCCCAAAAAAAACCCCAAAACTCAGCTCATTTAAAGTAGAACATCTCAAGTTTATGGTGAAACTTTATTGTAGGTTCAAGGTGTGTAACATTTAGCAGACCTGTACAAGTAACATTATTAGCTGTCGTTTAGATAGAGATTTCCCTTTTTCAAAGTGCTTTACAATGAGCAATATTTGTCCTACTGTAGGATGTTTTTCCAGGCAAGCAATTCATTCTCTAAAGGAGTTTTCTGTATCATTCCACTGATGTCATTAAAAATGATTCCAAGGCCAATATTCTGCTATATTCTTCAGCCAGGTGATCACAGATCGTAATCGGGCTGTTTCATCTCCTCTCCCACCTGCCCAGGCTGTGCCCAAGCTGCACTGAGACTTGCTCCTTTGCTTCTGAAACCCAAAGCATTCTCACATCTCAGTGACTTTGCACACACTGTCCCCTTGGCTGGCCTGGAATGCACTCCCTGCCCCTGCTCTCTCAGATGCGTTTGCCTGAGGAAAGCCTGGCTCAAGTCAGTTCCAGTGTTACCTCTGCGGTGAAGCCTTCTCTGACTCACTGTCACCCCGAGTTAGGGACACCTGGGGCATTTCCTGTTGGGCACATGCGTGTTTCACCATTATGGAGTAAGTGCTTTTTCTCTTTCGTGTTCCCGACACCTGGTGTAGTACCTGGTACTCAGTGTGTGTTGGGTGAATGAGTACAGGGTCAGAGAAAGCCCATATTTTTATTCTTTTATACTGCTAAAGGAGGGAAGAAGAGAGGGACCCATGTTTCCTGAAGATATTGTGAACAGGATGGCTTTGTATTAAACAACATGCTGAAATTGGCAATCAGCCAATCTTGGACTTAAGTAGGTAACTGGTTGCCTGGGCTTTCCTTGTAGGGCTAAATTCAAGCACTTCACTGGGGACTCAAACCTTAAAGAAAGAGGATAAATTAAGTAGAGACTACTTTGGGGCTTGAGGGGTGGATTGTGGAATTTCTAGGGGCCCTGAAACCACCAGCACACCCATGTGTACAGGTATCTATCTCTATGTAATGACACCAAAAGGCTGAAAGATTTATGAAGAATAACAGAAGCCACACTTGTGAAGTAAGAATCACTGCTCTACATAGTTGACTCTGAATATTCTATAGTATGAACTGTAAATGTTTTAATGGGTTTTCAGTTTCTTCCTCTCTGGGAAGCTGGTGATAGCTCTTACCGCGTAGCCAGGGACCATTCTCTGCCGTGATCTGGGTTGAACTCTGTGTCCTACATCGCCGACTTTCATATGGGGATGCCTGCCCCTTGAGAACCTTAATTACAAACCACAGAAAAGTAGAAAAGTCCTTGTGTTTTACTAATATATTGATACTTGCTCCAGAGCAGGCTCAAGTACCATTTCCACTAGATTTTTGTACAAGGCTGTCCTTCCTGTGAATATGCTTTGCCTAGTGCTGGTTTTCCACATCATCAGTTTATGGTGCCGCCATTCTGCACCTCTTTGTTTTCAGTGGTCTCTTGATTAGATGCCTTTTTTCTCTGTGAGATGAATGTTGTTTGTGTGGCATGGCAGTAGATGGGGTGTTTTAAGCTATTTCTGAGGGAAGTGCCACTTCCTATTTGTAATTCCAGTTGAAAGTAGATCTTGCATTGCATAGAACCTGAATATGTCCTGTCTGGCATCCTTAGACCTGCTCCAATACCAGCAGCTCTGGGGCATCCCTGTTTAACTCTTCTGTGCCCAACACCATCTTGGGATGTGTACTTTGGGTAAGGTTGGAGACAAGAGGGCCAGAAAAGCGATATCTGTGCATTGGTTTTAATTATAGAACAACATTTGAAGAGTTTTAACTGCTGTGGTAGTTTTTTTTTTTTTTTAACTTTATTTGGCTGCGTTGTGTCTTCGTTGCTGTGCGCGGGCTTTCTCTAGTTGCGGTGAGCAGGGGCTACTCTTCGTTGCGGTGCGGGGCTTCTCACTGCGGTGGCTTCTCTTGTTGCACAGCAGGGGCTCTAGGTGCGCGGCCTTCAGTAGTTGTGGCACGAGGGCTCTAGAATGCCGGCTCAGTAGTTGTGGCACACGGGTCGCTTAGTTGCTCCGCAGCATGTAGGATCTTCCTGGACCAGGGCTTGAACCAGTGTCCCCTGCATTGGCAGGCAGATTCTAAACCACTGCACCACCAGGGAAGCCCTGCTGGGGCAGTTTTATTGTAAAATTTCCAAAGACAGAACTGATGGGCTTTAGAGAAATAGGTGGAATCAACAAATGAGAAGGAAACAAACTAGGCATGAGCATGAATAAAGACAGGATAGAATGATTTACTTGAGAAACCTTGTTAGGTGCTACTGGGATCAATTAGTAACTCCATCCAAAATAGTTTGATGAGCTTGCTTTAACATGCTGTTTTTCCTTGATGGTTCTGTCACTTGGACAGAAAACTGTACTCCCAGTCAAAGGCAGAAACAGTTCTTTTTAAAATTGAGATATAATTCACATACCATAAAATTCACTGTTTCAAAGTGTAGAGTTCAGTGGTTTTAGTATATCCACAAGCTTATGCAACCATTACTACTATATAATTCCAGAACATTTTCATCACCCTAAAAAGAAAATCCATCCCCATTAGCAGTCACTCCCATTTCTGCCTCCCACTGGCCTCTGGCAACCACTAATATTTTCTTTCTCTGAGTTTGCCTATTCTGGACACTTCATATACATACAGTTGCCTTTTGTGTCTGGCTTCTTTCCCCGAGCATAATGCTTTCAAGGTTCATCCATGTTGGAGCATGTATCAGTGCTTCAGTTCTTTTTATGGCTGAATTCAGAAACATGGTTCTTGACCAGAAAATCAATGAGCAAAAGACATTCTGTCACTTTGTGCTTGGAAAATTATATGGCATGGAATGAATGCTGTTATAGGATAGGTCCTGAAGTTTGGTCACAGGGGAAAGACCACGGGAAAGCTACCGTAATCATAGTTAAAATTTATTAACTTGACGCAGCAGAGGAGAGAGCACAGTGGGGGACTGTGGGACACCCAGCAAGATACAGGTCTTTTTGTAGGGTTTGGACTTGGCTGAATGATTTTAGAAGGGACAAGGGAAGAGATGACCAACACTGGACTGGGTGGTATCATGAAGCAGGGGCAGTTTAGTAACTGGCTATCTCAGCAATCTTTGTTCAGGGTGGGCAAGGGACAGAGAGAGGCTGAGGAAATCAGGGAAGAAAGCAGGATTCACAGGAGTTGTCTTGCAGCCTGATCTGGCCTCGGGAGAAATGTTTTCTGTTGGCCATGCTGCTTGCCTGGTCTGAGTCTGTTGGAGACATCACAGAGCTGACTTTCACACTCTCGTGAGGAGGGATATACTCTGGTGCTGAGATTAAGGAGCAAGTAGACTTGGCAAGATTAGGCAAGTAAGATACAACCAAACTACCAAATAAGACTGACCATTCAACCATTGTAGAGACTTCCCTTAAAATAAAATCTTAATGGTCTTCTGGCAGGATGCCTTTACGAATTATATCAGAAAGCAAGGAATTCGACTTCTCAACCAACTCGTTCATATGATTAAGCACCCTTTATTCATTGCCTGCCTTGTGGTGGCCTTATGCTAGGTATTTTATATACATTTTCTCTTGTAGGCTTAAACATAAATGAATAATTAATCCTTTCTCATTCAGCCAAAAGAGTATGTATAGACATGCCTGTATTTGTTGATATTGTCATTCTTTTACAAACTCACTACAGTAAGTGCTAGACACTAGGAATAAACAAGACATGATCCCTGCCTAAGAGGTTGAACAGTGCTGTTCAACAGAATATTCTGTGATGATGGCCCAAGACAGTATTCATAGCCACATGTGTCTCTTGAACATTTGAAATGTGGCTCATGAGACTGAGGAACTGAATTTTAATTTTAATTTATGTTTAATTAATTTAAATGTTAATAGTGGCACATGAGGCTAGTGGTGACCACTTTGGACAGCATGGCTCTAGAAATTCACAAAGAAGAGAAAGAAACACAGGTGCTCACAATTCAGTGTGAAGTGTACTCCAATACAGGTCCCTCTGATATGTTCTAGGAGCACAGGAGACAGCCTCTGATGGTGGAGGTGACAGGGAAAACACCCAGAGGAGAGGAGCTTATATGGAAGTGAGACTCCAAAACAAAATAATAATAGTAGTAATAAATAATAATAGTAGTAATAATTATTATTATTTTGGCAGAGGAGGAGGGGAGGAAGTTGAGAGGGTCATTCCAGGCCAAAGCCATAGTGTGCAGAAGCATTGAGGCATTAAAAACATGTCTGCAAGTTCAGGAAAATGTGTGTGGCTTGGTAGGGTCTAAGTGTAGGTCACTTGTAATATTACCACTATGTGACATGGCTCTTGTGGGAAAGGCCTAATTGAACAGATTAAAAACAAATTTAACATTTTAAGCACTTATTGTGTGGTATACATTGTTGGAGAAATGGCCACATTTACCATTTAAAATAGATGCATGAGTTGCCCTTAGGATCCCCATTTCACAGAGAGAAAACAGAGGCCTAGAAAGGCAAAGGAATGTGCCTGAGGACACAGAGTGGACAGAGTCAGGATTTGAATCCAGGCCTATTTTACTTCAGAGATCAATATCTTTATCAGTGACCCTCAATCTCTCAATTTAAATTTTTCTCAGTTTGGAATTGTGATGGATTTCCCTTGGTCTGTCTTCTGTGACTCACTCTCACCACTAGAAGTCCGCCTGTTTTTGTTTTAATTTTCTGATTTCATATTGAAAATATTTTCTGGCCAAGAGACTGATATGAGATAGTCTACTCCATTAACTAAGCATTTCATGAACTCAGGTTTTGAAAATACCTATATTGACAATTCCTGTCTTTTTCTATATATTTGTGGCACTAGGAGCCTTTTATATCCAAAAATGGAGTGGTTAGGGAAGTAGTCTGTTAAATTGGAGAACCCAGTGCATTCATTCCCAAATTTGAATGGGCTCCCGTGACCATCATGCCCAGAGAATTCTTGCTTCTCCATGGGGGGAATGGCTTGTTATTTGAGCCTCTCCACATCTTACCCTAAAGGTCATGACCCTGGGCTCTGGCTTCTTTCTTCCTTTTTGCCCTTTTCTGAGAGCTAATCTTAGTGACTGGTTAGAAGTTCTGCTATCCTTAACGAAGAGGAACTTAACTGAGAGATCTCTGTACCTGTCTGGCAGACACGGTCAAGTCCTGAAAATATCCTTTCCTGGCTGAGAAAGCACTTGTGCTCTATGAGGACTTTTTTGTTTTGTGTTTTTCTCTTCAGACGCAAAAGAACTTATTTGCTGTTATTTGCTGAATTTCCCGAAAAGTGCATCTCAAAGTCATAGCAAGGTACATATAACATTTGTACCTGCCAGGTCCTGAGAGTGTGAAGATGGGTAATAAACAGCACCTGTTTGGATCAGCACACACTCCACTGCTGATGCAGGACAGAGGATAAGGACGGGACAGGCAGTATAGAGGGTCTCAGAAGGTCCGGCAGATATTATCCAGGGTTGGAGACATCTTCCTAGAGGGAGGACTAGCAACAGGTCCTACAAGGAGGGCAGGACTTACCTGAGCAGAGAAGGGGCAGAGGTACAGGGAAGGGGGAATAATGAGGGGATGGTTTGTTTGGCTGAAGTAGAAAATACAACTTTGACAGCACATTAAAGTCACCTGCGGAGCTTTAAAAACAATTCTAAAGATTCTGGTTGGTCTGAGTCGTAGCCTGGGCAGCTGGCTTTTTTAAGCTTCACAGGTGATTTTCAGGTACAGCCTCGGTTGAGGACCATTGCCATAGTCTCCTTACTTAGAGTGCAGTCCTCGGACCAGGAGAGCCGGCCCCACCTGGAAACTTGTTAGAAATGCTGAATTTCAAGTCTCATCCCAGACCTAGCGAATCAGAATTTTCATTTTTACAAGATCCCAAGTGGCTAGTATGCACAGTAAAGTTTGAGAAGCCTTGCTCTAGAGAAAAAATGAGAGATATGGTTGAAGAGGGCAGATTACCTAACCAGATTTTCCCAGCTCTTGTGCTGGGCTAGGAATGAATTACAGGTGGGCAGTGATACTGCTTTGCCCTCAAGCCATTAGGGATGCTTGTACTTCTTGTTGCAAGAAGTCTCTGGTTATCTATATGTGCTCCATAAATATTCTTGCATTTTCTCTGGGTGCCTTGAGGGGATAAAAGGCAGGGCAGTACCCGCTAAAGAACTGGACTGCACTCTATCAGTAGTGGAGATCCCCTGAAGATTTTTTTATCAAAGGGTGTTATGTGTACCATGCTGTGGTCTCGAAAGATTTTCCTGACAGAAGCATAGAGAATGCACTGGGTGGGGGGTATTGTAGGGTATAGGAGACATGGTAGAGGGCAGTTGTAATAATTCCCACACAAGGTGAGAGAGGCCAAGAGTTAAGAGCATGGTCATGCTTAGGAATCTGAATAACATGTAAATACCTGTCCCCAAATCTCCAGGGCAAAGCTTGGAAGGAACTACAACAGATATCTTTGTACCTTTTTGGAGACACCTTATAACTTCTTTTATTTTAGTTTATCCTTGTATGGCATTCTCTCAAAGAGTCAGGAAAGTTTCTGATGATTAAAGTCTACTTGGCAAAAATAAGGTGATAAACATTCAGCCCTGACTCTGCAGGATCCTCTAGTTCTTGGTGGGTGGGATTATCTGACTTGAGGGTTATTAGTGATTTCAAAGGAGAAGGGATAACAATGATGGTCATCATTTGGTGAATGGGCAGCAAGGGAGAATTTCAGGAAATGGAGAGGTTAAAAGTCCAAGTATGAAAGGTGGCTGATGTGGAGACTCAGAATGATACATTCTAGTTGGAACAACACTTACATGGGAACCTGTATGTTCCAGGAGATTATTTTGTTTGGAAAAAAAATGTTGAAATTATCAGTACGTTAAATTGCTCATTCTTAGACACCAATCTTAAGTTGTCCCCTTCCATGAATTCTTCCCGTCACCCCAGGTCATAGTTTGTTCTCTCTCTTTTTCTCTCTTATTTCCTAAAATTCTCTTTAATGGGTCAACAAGTATTTTTTTTGTCCTGATATTTGAAAAGTTCTATGATATATTTAATATATTCAATACTTATTTTATAATAATGCACTTAGGGTTTTTTTAAATTTTTTTCTTATTTATGAATGTATCCTATATCCCTCAATAGACTATAAGCACCTTGAGGACATGGACCATGTCTAATTCCTCTTTGTCCCCCTGGGAATTTGTGACTTTATGAAATTGTTCTTGGGGTGGTCATAATTGAGTGTAAATGATTAAAAATAGTTTGCCGTATACTTTTTTGTTTTCCAAGTTTGTTAATGTTTCTTTTGAGGGAAAAAAATGAAGGAGTGGAGGGAAAAAAAATGAAGGAGTGGAGGGAAAAAAAATGAAGGAGTGGAGGGAAGGCTGAAGAATCTTCAAAGATACAGTAAAAATACATAGGGCATTTTAAACTATATTCTGCAGTTAAAAATTAAGCCAAAATGGTACCTTCAGATAAAATCCTTTTTGTGTGTGTGATTCATTTCAAAGGAGGAGGTTTTAAAAAATTATAGATGTATAGTATCTTAGTAAATAGTCCTATTTTCCTAATCTTTTTATATGGTACCCATTTTCCTTAGTTGCTTTTCTCATCTTGCCATTTGGGTTTGTTTTTCTTTTTTCTTTCTGTTTGGAAGTGATACCATTTGTTTGAGGAAGGTAACTCCTGACCATGTTTGTAGGCAAGAGTGTCACTAGTCATATGGATGTGACCCACTAACACGTTTAAACTGTTATACTGTTTTATGGGAAAGTATTGAACTTAACTGCTTTAACAGTTTTACTTAGTTTCAAATCATGACATGCTATTTTCATACCTTTTCTTGGAATTAGGAAACCTAGTATTTGCCCAAATTTAAAAGGGATATATATTTTGAAACTTGGGACATTGAAAAATTGTCAGTGTCACCTAAATTTTGTGGGGAGCAGGGAATTTTTTTAATTGTAGTCTGTCCTGCTATTTGACATTATGGTGAAAGAAGCATGTATTACATACAGAAAACCAGGTAGAGCTTGACCAAAAAGAGTGAAACTACTTTACCAGGATTAAATTTGTAAAAATATAATAAAAATGCCTAAGATGGGAAAAACCTTAATAAATTCCTTAATAAATCAATCACTAGTTTTTAATCCTTAAAAAAATTTTATGGTATAATAATGAACATTTATAACAGAACAAAAATAACCTATTTCCTAACATTAGCCTCTCTGCCTGCGGAGGTCATAAGACTTGTTAATGCAGATGAGGCTGCCTTCTGTTGTGTGATGCTAATAGGAAATGGATCATTGCAGTTTATGGGGCACTTAGCCATTTTGGTTCATGATAAATGACTGACTTCAAGTGACATTCCTTCACTGATTTCCCACTATTCATCACCTGAAAGAATGGAACCCAAACATGAAGTTGATTTTGAAGTTGTCAAGAGTTTCACTGTGGTGTAAATCTATCATAAGGCGATGTTTTCATTGATTTAGGAAGAAATAATATGAATGAAAACACTCATAAGTGTTTTATGCTCCTATTTACTTTTGTTCAAAAGCCAGTTTTGTAACTATTTTATCCTCCTCTAACTTCTGTTGCCTCTTCCCCTTCCCCACCCCCTCTCCAAACATGCTCTGGGTTTTGAAAAGTCCCTAGATTTTATCTTTGCTGATGCTTTGATGTAGTTACGTTGTTTTGTTCTATAAAATCAGCCCCAAATAAGTAGGAAGAGTGGAATAACTTTTAACTCAAATGTCCACCTACATGCCAGGCATTATATAAAACTAGTATGGAAAACTTCTTTCACTGCTATGTTCTTGCTTTATGCCATTTTCTCCCCTTTCTCATCATCTTTTCTTGAAATATTACCTTGAAATACTCCCTATTCCCTACCCTCCCGAACACACACAATATTTCTGAGTAGGAAGGAAAAAGGCTGCCTATCTGAATAAAGTCACACTACCCTACAATTAGACTCTCACTCTTAGAGAATTATTCCCCAGCTTAATTTCAGGGAGACCTTTCCGGCACTGTAAGGGTTACCCAAGATCCAGCCATGCCTAGCATATGCCTAAAGGAAGTTTGAGCCTTTCCTGTGTTGTCTCTGTGTTTGGAATGTAGAGCCTGTGTTTAATTCAGTATGTGTGATACCCTTCATGTTGCTGGCATTTGGAAAGTGTTTGATATCTGGCAGAACTGCTATTCAGAAAAGAACATGTAAATGTTCTTGCAGATTGTCGTAGAATCATTTAGTGTAATTGAGATAATTTGCCATTTATTTCATTGGTTCTTAAGGGAATTTTGGCCTCCCTTATCTATGTGCATTGTTGGAGTGAGGATGACAAGTTTTGTTTGCTTTGTAGAACTTAACAGGAGGAAGCGCATCCTTGGTTGCTAGTATCCTGGGAGGGAAGCCTGTGTGCAGAAACTCCCTCCCAGAGGCTGTCTTTTGACTCAGAACATCTTAGTTCCTAGCAGATCCACCTCCTTCCCCCTCCCCTGCGCCCCCCCCCCCAGCCCAACTACTCCTTTTAGCAAACAGTATCCATGTATAGCTTGTTTCCAGTGAACTTTAGGCCCATGAATTAGAAGCATTTGAGGTGCCTGCATTCTTTTCATGCTCTAGAACCCCAAACATTGGTGAAATTTTGGGAGAAAGCCTAGAAATGGTGGAACTGAAATATTATTTAGGTCTCCTGGGGTCATTTTTCCTATTAAAAGACTAGAAATAGCTAGGGGACATGATTTGATTACATGTCAGATAAATCCTGTCAGACTTTTATTCCTGGTTGTGAGGTCTGATTGGAAATAACAAAACATGTTTTGTTTTTTTTTTTCCCCAAATTTTTTGAATGAGGAATCACTTATTTGGAATACTTAGCTTGGCTCAAACCAATTCTTTAAACTGGCTAATTCTAATATGCTAATTTATTATTTATTTATTATTTATTATATTATTTACACTAATTTATTACGACTGTTGAAACATATCCATCATTTGGTTTTCGGCCTGCTTCTGCACGGTGTCCATTGGTGGCATAGAGACTGGGGTGGGAGGAGGTTGCTAAAGGGAGGAAAACAGAGGAGGGAGACAGAAGAGGAGGAAACTTTGAGAAGAGAGGCTGAGAGCATGGAAGCCCTGTTAGACCATGTGCTTTTGACAGCATTTACCACTTCTTAACTCTGCCATGTTAAAGTGAACATTGATGGCCTTTTGCTTTCTTCCTTCTCTCTTCTTTTTCCTTCTCTTTTTTCCCCCTGTCCTCTCTATGGGTGTATAAATATGTTGAAACTAAGGAAAAGCAGACTAAGATCTAAGATGCACAAGATTTTTTGAGGGGGCGGGGGTTGGAAGATTGGAGAAACATAACACACTGCCCAAAGGATGTCTCAGGATTGAACTGCAGTAATATACTTTTTGGAAGGAGGGGGGGTTCCGTATTCAGAGGGTCTTAATGATCACTTTCAATCTATGTTGCCAAGCCTTTTGAATGCAGCATGTTCTTAACGTCTAGATCTTCACATGGCACGTTTAAGGTAAAACTTGAAGTGTATATACCCTGTATTCTTACCTCCTGGGTGCCGTTACTGTCATTTATTAGACTTGCACAGAAACCACCAAATAATCTCTCAGATTTGCACTAAAAGTAGAAAAAGAAGTTCCCAAAAGGAAAATTACTATACTTTGGGAGGGTTTTTTTTTTTTAATTCTGAAATGTATGGGTGTGGGGAGGAATTCTTAGAAGGACTAAACTATTAAACATAAATATAACATTTTTCAGAGACTTTCTAATTGGTTTTGCAAGTCTCACTAAAGAATAGGTTAGCTGTTAATGATCTTCTCTCTTCACTTACTGATTCAAAGGTGTGATGTTAGTTTTATCCTGTAGGCTGTTACTCTGCTTCTTTGCACTTCAAAGAGATCTAAGGTCACTGATTATGACTTTGCCACTTCCTGCCCTATTGATCTTACAAAGGGGTTTTGTGGGGTTAGACCTCACTGTAAAGAAATCAGCCCAAGTAAAAATTCTCGATATTTGCATGTCTATTAAATTCAACACATTGGCTTCTTATCTGAACCTGTTTTATTGTATAATTTATAAGGTAATACTTATTGGGACTTTAAGAGTTCTACTTATAAGAGCTGAAATGCTTTTTGCCTTCCTTTTCTCCCTTTCTGAATCCATGATGAATCATCTACTGAGTAAGATGAATGGATGAATGTGTAGTTGAGTAAGAAAGCCAATCAAGCAGGAGCTGAGACTGTGTTGAGGAACAACCAGTCAGAAGGTGTTTATATCTCTATGAAATTCTATTGATCTACAACGCCCCCCCAAAAAGGCATTATTAACACCTTTTAGTCAGTTGCCCCTCATAGAATTTTCTCTTCTTTTGAAGTAGCAGCACTGACAGATCTTTCCTGAGGTTGCCTCCTCCTAGGTATTGTCAGTGAGGGACTGTTGTGTTCAGGCTTGAGCTAGCAAATCAGCACATCTGCTTCTGAATCAGTACAGTATTTCAAATCTTCATTAGCTAAGCCCATATTATCGTTTTCCTGGTTGTGGTAATTCTCTGCTACAAGGTGTTGTCAGTCATATGTCTTTTGGTGGAGGAATACTAGAGCTAAGCTGGTAGGAACATCAAGCAGACAAATCAAAAGTGATATTTCAGGTTTGGGTTTTGTAGTTACTACTTCACACTGTCCTGTGTTTTTTCAGCACTTCAATATTTGAGGTACAGTTGCCTCCAGCGTAAATTTAAACATGCAGTCGCCACAGCTCCTGAGTTTATTTTTCTAATAATATTTTTCATTTAGATGAAAAAAAGTATGTCTGACCTTTCTCCAGAACTCCAGATACATACGTGCAACTGTCTGCTTTATACCTCCATTTGTATATCTAATAGGTATCTCAAATATAATACGTGTAAAATGCAACTCTTGAATGCCCTGCATAGCCACTCCACCTACCTCATACCTGCTTTTCTCCTTTTCTTCCCCCTTTCAGTTAATGACAATACCTAGTTGCTTAGGTCAAAAACCTAGGGGTTATTTTATTATTATTATTATTTTCGGTACGCGGGCCTCTCACTGTTGCTGCCTCTCCCGTTGCAGAGCACAGGCTCTGGACGTGCAGGCTCAGCGGCCATGGCCCACGGGCCCAGCCGCTCTGCGGCATGTGGGATCCTCCCGGACCGGGGCACGAACCTGTGTCCCCTGCATCGGCAGGCGGACTCTCAACCACTGCGCCACCAGGGAAGCCCTAGGGGTTATTTTTTTAATGTTTTTCTCTCCCTGAGCCTATCCGCATTCAATCTGCCAGCAGGTTTGTCTCCAGAATAGGTCCTCAGTCTGTCCATTTTCCCACCATAGTTCCAACCACCATCTTCTCTTGAATGACTGCAGTGGCCTTCTCCCTCTTACAATCTCTTCTCCATTCAGAGCCAGAGTTATCCTTTTAACAGAGATCATACCCGCTCTGTCCCAAAACCCTATGGCAACCTCCCATCACTCCTGGAACAAAATCCAGATTCCTTGCCCTATAAGGCACTTCATGGTCTGGTATCTGGCTACTGGTGCTGTCTTATCTCCTGTCATTTCCCTCTCACTTACTGACCTTCTTACTCAAGTCTCCCCAGCTCATCCCCACCTCAGGGCTTATACCTTAGCTCTTCCTCATCTGCAATGCTCTTTCCCCATAGATCCACACAGCTGACTTATTCCCATTGTTCAAGACTTACCTATCAACTCCTTACCTGTCAGTTCCTCAGAGTGGCCTTCCCTGAATATTTCACCTAAATTCTCCCTCCCTTGTTTCTCTTCATCCCATTACCTATTTTATTTTATTCTTAGAAGAAAGGTCACTATCTAAAGTTCTTATTTACTTCTTTACCTATTTATTATAATTCATCATCTCCCCTAGAATGTAAGCTCGATGAGGGCAGGGACCTTGCCTATCTTCTTTGCTGATATATCTCCAGTATCTGCAACACTGTTTGGTATGGGCAGTAGGTGCTTAATTAATAAGTGTGGTTGAATTAGTGAATAAGAATATTTAGGTCTCCCTTCTCAGAGTGTGGTCCTGGGCTGGCAGCATGGGTAACATGGGTGCTTGTTAAAAATGCAGCGACTCAGCCCCCGTCCAAGAGACCAAACCAGAATCTTCCTTCACAGCATCTCCAGGGCTTTTGTGGCACATCAAAGTTGGAGGACATGGCTCTGAGCCATGTGGCTGACAGGGTCTTGGTGCTCCGGCCAGGTGTCAGGCCTGTGCCTCTGAGGTGGGAGAGCTGAGTTCAGCACATTGGTCCACCAGAGGCTTCCCAGCTCCATGTAATATCAAATGGTGAAAGCTCTCCCAGAGATCTCCATCTCAATGCTAAGACCCAGCTCCACTCAACGACCAGCAAGCTACAGTTCTGGACACCCTAGGCCAAACAACTAGCAAGACAGGAACACAACCCCACCCATTAGCAGAGAGGCAGCCTAAAATCATAATAAGGTCACAGACACTCCAAAATACACCACTGGACGCAGTCCTGCCCACCAGAAAGACAAGATCCAGCCTCATCCACCAGAACACAGGCACCAGTCCCCTCCACCAGGAAGCCTACACAACCCACTGAACCAACCTTAGCCACTGGGGACAGACACCAAAAACAATGGGAACTACAAACCTGAAGCCTGCAAAAAGGAGACCCCAAACACAGTAAGTTAAGAAAAATGAGAAGACAGAGAAACACACAGCAGATGAAGGAGCAACGTAAAAACCCACCAGACCAAACAAATGAAGAGGAAATAGGTAGTCTAACTGAAAAAGAATTTAGAGTAATGATAGTAAAGATGTTCCAAGATCTTGGAAATAGAATGGAGAAAATACAAGAAACGTTTAACAAGGACCTAGAAGAACTCAAGAGCAATCAATGATGAACAACACAATAAATGAAATTTAAAATACTCTAGAAGGAATCAACAGCAGGATAACTGAGACAGAAGAACACATAAGTGAGCTGGAAGATAAAATAGTGGAAATAACTACTGCAGAGCAGAATAAAGAAAAAAGAATGTAAAGAATTGAGGACAGTCTCGGAGACCTCTGGGACAAGGTTAAATGCACCAACATTCAAATTATAGGGGTCCCAGAAGAAGAGAAAAAGAAAGGGACTGAGAAAATATTTGAAGAGATTATAGTTGAAAACTTCCGTAATATGGGAAAGGAAATAGGCAATCAAGTCCAGGAAGCACAGAGAGTCCCATACAGGATAAATCCAAGGAGAAGCACACCAAGACACATATTAATCAAACTATCAAAAATTAAATACAAAGAAAAATTATTAAAAGCAGAAAGGGAAAAACAACAAATAACATACAAGGGAATCCCCATAAAGTTAACAGCTGATCTTCAGCAGAAACTCGGCAAGCCAGAAGGGAGTGGCAGGACGTATTTAAAGTGATGAAAGGGAAAAACCTACAACCAAGATTACTCTACCCAGCAAGGATCTCATTCAGATTCAACAGAGAAATTAAAACCTTTACAGAGAAGCAAAAGCTAAGAGAATTCAGCACCACCAAACCAGCTTTACAATAAATGCTAAAGGAACTTCTCTAGGTAGGAAACACAAGAGAAGGAAAAGACCTACAATAACAAACCCAAAACAATTAAGAAAATGGTAATAGGAACATATATATCAATAATTACCTTAAATGTAAATGGATTAAATGCTCCAACCAAAAGTCAAAGACTGGCTGAATGGATACAAAAACAAGACCCGTATATATGCTGTCTACAAGAGACCCACTTCAGACCTAGGACACATACAGACTGAAAGTGAGGGGATGGAAAAAGATATTCCATGCAAATGGAAATCAAAAGAAAGCTGGAATAGCAATTCTCATATCAGACAAAATAGACTTTAAAATAAAGACTATCACAAGAGACAGCGAAGGACACTACATAATGATCAAGGGATCAGTCTAAGAAGAAGATATAACAACTGTAAATATTTACGCACCCAACATAGAAGCACCTCAATAGTTAAGGCAAATACTAACATTCATAAAAGGAGAAATCGACAGTAACACAATCATAGTAGGGGATTTTAACACCCCACTTTCACCAATGGACAGATCATCCACAAGGAAACACAAGCTTTAAATGACATGAAATGAGATGGACTTAATTGATATTTATAGGGCATTCCATCCAAAAATAACAGAATACACATTTTTCTCAAGTGCTCATGGAACATTCTTCAGGATAGATCATACCTTGGGTCACAAATCAAGCCTTGGTAAATCTAAGAAAAGTAAATCGTATCAAGTATCTTTTCCGACCATAACACTATGAGACTAGATATCAATTACAGGAAAAAATCTGTAACAAATACACACAAAAAGAGGCTAAAAAATACACTACTAAATAACCAAGAAATCAAAGAGGAAATCAAAAAATACCTAGAAACAAATGACAATGAAAACACGATGATGCAAAACCTATGGGATGCAGCAAAAGTAGTTCAAAGGGGAAAGTTTATAGCAATACAGTCCTACCTCAAGAAACAGAAAACATCTCAAATAAACAACCTAACCTTACACCTAAAGCAATTAGAGAAAGAAGTACAAAAACCCCCAAAGTTAGCAGAAGAAAGAAATTATAAAGATCTGATCAGAAATAAATAAAAAAAAAAGGAAGGAAACAGTAGCAAAGATCAATAAAACTAAAAGCTCTTTCTTTGAGAAGATAAACAAAATTGATAAACCATTAGCCAGACTCATCAAGGAAAAAGGGGAGAAGACTCAAGTCAATAGAATTAGAAATGAAAAAGGAGAAGTAACAATTGACACTGCAGAAATACAAAGGATCATGAGATTACTACAAGCAACTCTGCCAATAAAATCGGCAACCTGGAAGAAATGGACAAATTCTTAGAAAAGCACAACCTTCCGAGACTGAACCAGGAAGAAATAGAAAATATAAACAGACCAACCACAAGCACTGAAATTGAAACTGTGATTAAAATCTTTCAACAAACAAAAGCCCAGGACCAGATGCCTTCACAGGCGAATTCTATCAAACATTTAGAGAAGAGCTAACACCTATCCTTCTCAAACTCTTCCAAAATATAGAAGAGGGAGGAACACTCCCCAGTTCATTCTATGAGGCCACCATCACCCTGATAGCAAAACCAGACAAAGATGTCACAAAGAAAGAAAACTACAGGCCGTTATCACTGATGAACATAGATGCAAAAATCCTCAACAAACTACTAGCAAACAGAATCCAACAGCACATTAAAAGGATCATACAGCATGATCAAGTGGGGTTTATCCCAGAGATGCGAGGATTCTTCAGTATATGCAAATCAATCAATGTGATACACCATATTAACAAACTGAAGGATAAAAACCATATGATCATCTCAATAGATGGAGAAAAAGCTTTCGACAAAATTCAACACCTATTTATGATAAAAACCCTCCAGAAAGTAGGCATAGAGGGAAGTTACCTCAACATAATAAAGGCCATATATGACAAACCCACAGCCAGCATTGTTTTCAATGGTGAAAAACTGAAACCATTTCCACTAAGATCAGGAACAAGACAAGGTTGCCCACTCTCACCACTATTATTCAACATAGTTTTGGAAGTTTTAGCCACAGCAATCAGAGAAGAAAAAGAAATAAATGGAGTCCAAGTCGGAAAAGAAGAAGTAAAGCTCTCACTGTTTGCAAATGACATGATACTATACATAGAGAATCCTAAGGATGCTACCCAAAAACTACGAGAGCTAATCAATGAATCTGGTAAAGTAGCAGGATACAAAATTAATGCACAGAAATCTCTTGCATTCCTTTACACTCAGGATGAAAAATCTAAAAGAGAAATTAAGGAAACACTCCCATTTACCATTGCAACACAAAGAATAAAATACCTAGGAATAAACCTAACTAAGGAGACAAAAGACCTGTATGCAGAAAACTATAAGACACTGCTGAAAGAAATTAAAGATGATACAAACAGATGGAGAGATATACCATGTTCTTGGATTGGAACAATCAACATTGTGAAAATGACTATACTACTCAAAGCAATCTACAGATTCAGTGTAATCCGTATCAAACTACCAATGGCATTATTCACAGAACTAGAACAAAAAATGTCACAATTTGTGTGGAAATACAAAAGACCCCGAATAACCAAAGCAATCTTGAGAAAGAAAAACAGAGCTGGAGGAATCAGGCTCCCAGACTTCAGACTATACTACAAAGCTACAGTAATCAAGACATTATGGTACTGGCAGAAAAACAGAAATATAGATCACCAGAACAGGATAGAAAGCCCAGAGATAAACCCACGCACATATGGTCACCTTATCTTTGATAAAGGAGGCAAGAATATACAATGGAGAAAAGACAGCCTCTTCAATAAGTGGTGCTGGGAAAAGTGGACAGCTACATGAAAAAGAATGAAATTAGAACACTCCCTAACACCATACACAAAAATAAACTCAAAATGGATTAAAGACCTAAATGTAAAGCCAGACAGTATAAAACTCTTAGAGGCAAACATAGGCAGAACACTCTATGACATAAATCACAGAAGATCCTTTTTTTTTTTTTTTTCCGGTACGCGGGCCTCTCACTATTGTGGCCTCTCCCGTTGCGGAGCACAGGCTCCGGACACGCAGGCTCAGCGGCCATGGCTCACGGGCCCAGCCGTTCCACAGCACGTGGGATCCTCCCGGACCGGGGCACAAACCCGTGTCCCCTGCATAGGCAGGCGGACTCTCAACCACTGCTCCACCAGGGAAGCCCAGCAAGATCCTTTCTGATGCACCTCCTAGAGAAATGGAAATAAAAACAAAATAAACAAATGGGACCTAATGAAACTTAAAAGCTTTTGCACAGCAAAGGAAACCAGAGACAGGATGAAAAGACAACCCTCAGAATGGGAGAAAATATTTGCAAATGAAGCAACTGACAAAGGATTAATCTCCAAAATTTACAAGCAGCTCATGAGCTGAATATCAGAAAAACAAACAACCCAATGCAAAAATGGGTAGAAGGCCTAAAGAGACGTTTCTCCAAAGAAGGTATACAGATTGCCAACAAACACATGAAAGGATGCTCAACATCACTGATCATTAGAGAAATGCAAATCAAAACTACAATGAGGTATCACCTCACACCAGTCAGAATGGCCATCATCAAAAATATACAAACAATAAATGCTGGAGAGGGTGTGGAGAAAAGGGAACCCTCTTGCACTGTTGGTGGGAATGTAAATTGATACAGCCACTATGGAGAACAGTATGGAGGTTCCTTAAAAAACTAAAAATAGAACTACCGTATGACCCAGCAATCCCACTACTGGGCATATACCCTGAGAAGACCATAATTCAAAAAGAGTCATGTACCACAATGTTCATTGCAGCTCTGTTTACAATAACCAGGACATGGAAGCAACCTATGTGTCCATCTACAGATGAATGGATAAAGAAGATATGGCAGATATATACAATGGAATATTACTCCGCCATAAAAAGAAGCGAAATTGAGTTATTTGTAGTGAGGTGGTTGGACCTAGAGACTGTCATACAGAGTGAAGTAAGTCAGAAAGAGAAAGACAAAGACCGTATGCTAACACATATATATGGAATCCCCCCCCCAAAAAGTGGTTCTGAAGAACCTAGGGGCAGGATAGGAATAATGACGCATACATAGAGAATGGACTTGAGGACACGGGGAGGGGGAAGGGTAAGCTGGGACAAAGTGAGTGAGTGGCATGGACATATATACACTACCAAATGTAAAATAGAAAGCTATTGGCAAGCAGCCACATAGCACGGGGAGATCAGCTCGGTGCTGTGTGACCACCTAGAGGGGTGGGATGTGGGTGTGGGAGTGAGATGCAAGAGGGAGGAAATATAGAGATGTATGTATATGTATAGCTGATTCACTTTGTTGTAAAGCAGCAACTAACACACCGTTGTAAAGCAATTATACTCCAATAAAGATGTTTAAAAAAAAAGAATATTTAATTCCATGAAGAATATAAACTACTGAATCCATAAAAGTGAGTATAGACTGTATCTTAGTTAAAATACTCCTGCCAAATGTTCATGATAATTAAATGGTCCAAAGGCAAAGGAAGAGACCTTTCTCTTCTGGTTATTCTATTAATTTGTGGCAAGGCAAATGAGATTGCCAGTTATAGTCAGTTGGCTTTTCCTCTTGCAGTATCTGTGCATATAAACTAGTCATCATTTATCAGTTGTGCATATCTTGTATTTGCAACTTGCTGTGCGTGTTATATGCTTGAACAACGGAACAAAGTGTACTCCTTGCAGATGAGTCTGAAATTTTGATAAGTACTCATTATGATGAGTACAGCTTGCACTGAACAGGCAGTAGCCATGCATATGTCTCTCTTGAGAAAGAAAACATCAAATTCCAGACTGAGTATGGGAAGTAGCAATTAATTTAACTGTAAAGATTCTGAATGTATTATGATTTTCCAGGAATTAATGAACATGTAGATAATGAACACTTACATATTTATTTTGTGACTGTAAATCTTTGCAAATCAAGTATAATACGTTGGCTGTATGCCTATGATTAAGGCAGAAGAGAGGAGAAAACTGAAGGATCTTTTTCTTCCCTTGCTGTGGTTTGCTAATAAATGTCAAAAGGCTGCAGGCCATATACTCACCAAAGTTAAAATATGATAAAGATGTTTTGGTTTTGTTTCTTTTATTGCTGAGACCACATCAGAATTCTTCTTAGCCTCTTCTTTCCAGTATTCCATTGTGTTATTTTTTGTCATTTGATGGATAATGTTTTCCTCTCCACTCGCTTTGGAAAAGTAGCAGCCTTCAAGGTAAGAGAGTTTTTCTCATTGACTTTCTTCATGAATTTCCCAGTCCTCAACTGTCTGTGTTCTAATGCATGGTAGTAATTTTTCCTTAGGAGGTTTGGGCACCTTTCCTTCCCCCTGTTCCATTGAGAAACCCCCAAATACTGAGTTCTGCTATATTCTCTAACAATAGAAGCTTTAGTTATATGCAGCAATATATTATCCTTTGATCAGTTTTCCTGATGGGAAGTACCACACCTTCACCTCTAACCAGGAGTCCAGAGTCAGTGTATTTTTGGCTGACCTTCAGGTGTGGCAAAATTAAGGTTCATAATTTCTCTGTTATTTGAACTTAACTTTCCTGTCGATTGGGATTTGATTTTTGGCCTGGATGAAATCCCATTTTTAAATTAGAGTGGTACTCCTAACACTCAGTTATTGACCATCAATACAGAATAAGAGTTTTAAAGTGATTCTTTCTCATTACATCATGGAAAAATTGATCATGAATTGGCATCTTTTTTTTTTCTTCTGGCTGCGTTGGGTCTTTGTTGCTGCACGTGGGCTTTCTTTAGTTGCGCTGAGCGGGGGCTACTCTTTGCTGCGGTGCGCGGGCTTCTCACTGCCGTGGCTTCTCTTGTTGTGGAACCCGGGCTTTAGGCCCACGGGCTTCAGTAGTTGTGGCACGCAGCCTCAGTAGTTGCGGCACACGGGCCCTAGAGCACACAGGCTTCAGTAGTTGCAGTGCATGGGCTCAGAAGTTGTGGCGCACGTGCTTAGTTGCTCCGCAGCATGTGGGATCTTCCCAGACCAGGGATCGAACCCACGTCCCCTGCATCGGCAGGCGGATTCTTAACCACTGCACCACCAGGGAAGTCCCATGAATTGGCATCTTAAACATTTCCAGACACCACCAGTTCAGGGATAGCAATCACCTATTGTTAAGGAAATCTTCCTTTTGCTCCTCCTGTTCTGCTCTCTACCCTTCTCTTCTCTCCCTCCCTGTACCCGGGAGCCTGCCTGTAAGGACTACACAAGGGGTCCTGTGCCCCCCCTGCCTTCCGCCAACGGCAGAGTCCCCATAGGAGATCCAGGCAGGGAGAGCGAGGTCAGGCTAATTATCCTCTGAGCTCCCTCCTTGTGGGGTTGCCTTGGGCTGCCTGTGGCCCTCGACCTAAGGTCATGGTTCTTCACTCTAAGACTTTCTCCTTTCTGGTTCTTGTAATCAATCCTTCCTCTAATCTCTTTCCTCCAGGATTGGTAACAGTGTTGCTGTTACAATCCTGAATTTCAACAGTATCCCCAATACTGTGTCCCCAACTTTGCAAATAGTCCCTTTCAAATTAGTCTCCGCAAACTATCCTAATTTAAATGTTCCGTCTGTTTCCTGTTGGGATCCTGTCTGATGCAAATGTTATCGTTTCTTGTATTTTGGATACTATCAACTATTCTTGCTATCTACTGTATACCTATCACCTGAATCATCTATGGAGCGCACACAAAATAAAAGAAAAAGCCACTGCCTTCTGGGGGAATCTATCATGTGAGATAGACAAGCCTTACCTTTATTACTTCATTAAATATTCAGTCAATGTTTATTGAATGGCTTCTGTAAACCAGACATGGTATATGGAGGCAAAAACACAGGTGAGCACTATTTAGTCCCTGCCCTCTTATATCTTTATTTTAACTGTGTATTTACAGAACATTCTAGTGTTCAGATAATTATAATTCATGATCCTGGACCAGGCAGTCCCTCCATCCCAGCCTCACACATTTGCCAGGATTAAACAATAGGTTAAGAGTATCACCACCACCATCAGCATTGGTCCATAGGGGCTGATTGTGAGCACGTGGAAGGCATAGGCTTTGCTTTATTCATCTTTAGAGCATTAGCACCACACAGTGCCTTGCTTGAGCCTGCAGGAGACTTTCACCCTGTAATTTATTTTGTTTTGTTGAGTTATCCCACTAGTTCTCTAAACCTCTGTAATGCCCAGTTCCTGAACCTCTGTCACTGCTCTTTGTGGCCCTGGACTGAGTGGGCAGGTGTCAGCCTGACTTCTGTGTCCCTACAGCCCAGGTGCTATAGACCTTATTAATCTTCAGTGGTCTCCCGCCTTGAGGGCTTGATAAGAAAGCAGAAAATCACCAACCTATCTAGTTGTGCCTGATGCCTGATCCTGGCCTGTTCTGTTCTTAGTTCCTAACTCCTGGTTCCATACAGTGACCTCTGTGATTCTCAAGCGTGACCATTTCCTGAGCCCATAACAGGACCTCCTTTGTGCCTTCATCTTGCTAGACGGAAATCTTTTAGAGTGTCAAGGAAACCCTTCTGGGCAGATGGAAGATTTCAGGTTGAATACAGGTCTTCTTTTCTTTATGTTAGCATTGGGTAAAACATATTCAATAGGTGTTATTTCAGAAGAAGGGGCCCATGGTTAAATAAATGTGGGCAATTTTCTTTAAAACTGTCTTCACTGTAGGACATCCCTTAGGATGGGTGGCCACCTTTTGGGAAACCTGTTTTGCATAGTTGAGTTGTAGCCAGTAGAACCCCAGGCTGTGGTAACTTTTCCCTACATCACTCTCAATGCCTGCTAACCCTGAAGAGCTGTAAAAGTCAGAAGCCACAGAATTGGGCAGGTCAGGAAGGATGTGACACTCCCTTCCTGTGTTGGGGGGAGGAATATGTGTGAGTGACCCTGTCCAGTTAGTAAGGCTTCCTGGTTATCTTTAACATCATTATGCGATGATTTTTGGCCGCCCTGCACTTCATGCTCCCAATGGGAGACATCATCAATCTACACGTCAGCCAAAACTCTCCCTGATATTTTCAGGGTGTGGGGTGGGGGCACCGTACCTTATGATGACCCTGTTTGAGTGTTCCAAGTGTCATGGGAGCAGCCAAAGAAAATTCACTGCACTTTATTGAAGGACTAGGACTTGTTACTAAAAAGTTGTAATAAACTGCACAAGAGTTTTGTGGAAATCTTCTACTCTCTGGTCTCCTTTCCTTACTCTATCTCCTGCTCCAGGTATATCTCAACTCCTGCTCCAAGTATATCTTAACGTATTTTTTTCTTTGACTTATCTTGCCCTTCTCTGTGGGTGAGCAAAACACAATCTATAATTGAATGGTTTCATCTAAACCAGAGTCTGGGAACATTTGGAGACATTTTTGGTTGTCACAACTGGAAGATGCTACTGGCGTTGGTGGTACAGGATAGGGATGCTGCTAAACATCCTACAGTGCACAGGACGGCCCCTCCCAGCCCCTCAACAGAGACTTATCCAGCCCCAAGTGTCAATATTTCTAAGGCTGAGAAACCCTAATCTAGACCCTAATCTGTCCAATAGAACCCTCTGTGATGATGGAAATATTCAATATAGTTGTTATTACTATATGTGGCTATTGAGCAATTTGAAACGTGGCTAATGCAACTGTGGAACTGAATTTTTAATTTTAACTTTAATTGCCACGCTATAGCTAGATGCTACCATACTAGACAGTGCAAGTCTAGACCGTGGGTCCCCTGTCCAAATACCTTGGCTTACAAAAATGATGGACAGAAAAGGTTGGTACCTTAGAGGATATTTAGAGGAATCTGAAAAGGGGGGTGTCTTTAAAGAAGCCATGAGACTGAAGTCAGTGCTGGTTTCCTGTGGAGAAGACAGAAGGTTTGGAGGGACCCCATCATCAGGAAGTTTCTGTGAAGCAGGGCCCAGAAAGCCATGTGGTGCCTTGTGTTGACAGATGAAGCCCCATATTTATTTCAGAATGGACAAGGAGTTGGATAAACTGTCCAGGAGGAAGAAGAAGCTTAAGTTAGTGAATTAAAAGGATTGGATATGGAAAGAAGAGATGATGATGGATAAAGTAATGAGGAAGGTGGATAAGAAAAACATGGAAGGAGAAGAAGGTAACTTAAGATGGGAAGGGGGCTGGAGGAAGAATGTGGCCAAGACAGGTGAAAAGCATGTTTCTTGGAAGAAAATTAGTTATCAACTCTTCTCCTCCTCCTCCTGCTCTCTATTTAGTTTCACTGAATTTTTTTCTGTACCCACATATATCGATCAGGGTGCAGCAGGAAACACATGGTATACTCAAATTGGAATGGTTTGAGGGGTTCATAGAGTGACTGTTTACGAAGGTGTAGGCAGGAGGTAGAGCAGCGCAAGGGGCAGTAAGGACCCCAAGACTGGTAACCGCAGGGTGTGCTTACCACCCTAGGCCCGAGGTGCCTAGGTTCGTAGGAAGATACTGACTTCCCTCTCCCCCTTCCTTACACTCTCCCTCCCTCCAGGGCTCCCCTAGGCCAACCCCAACCAGAAGCCAGAGCACAGGTAACCTCAGTGGATGTGGTGCATGCAGGTCAGCCTCCCAGCACAGAGCAGGGTGGAGATGGGGACAGGTGGGATCAAAGGGATGAACAGGAGGTATCCAGCACACTTTGTCTGCTCTTCTTCTCAACCTTTTTCCCTTCTCACTGGCCTTACGTGTAATTTTTTCTCCCACTGTTACTCAGCCTTCTCTTGTTAACTCCAGTCTGTCCTTCCCCCAAGTGCATGTGTAGTATTGGCATTATAACCCTTTGGGATGACTCCTCAGTATTTCTGCTCTGCCTGCCTAGCAGCAGAATCTCAGGCTCTGTCCCATACCAAAGCCCTGCTTCTGTCCATCTTGAGGTCAGTTTTTCTGTGCTGGAAGCAGCTATGCACCTATACCCAGTGATAGAGTGAATGATGAATGACCACACAGCAATCTCCAAAAGAACTTTCCAAGACTGTTTTACAGTATTTACCTGACAACAGATGGCATTATAAGCCATAGGGGCACTAAAAGGTGTTGGTTTTCAAATCACTGAGAATTTGAACTTCTTGACAAAAGAGAAAGGTGATTTAATCACCTGGGGCAGAATTAAGAAGGCCAAGACTAGGTTGGAAATGGAAGGGAGAGAAGCAAGTGATGTTTCGGAGATGGAATGTATAGGCCTGGGAACCTAGTTAAATGTGGGAGCAGTGGAGAAGAAGTAACAGGTAACCATCATTTCAATAGTCCAGATCTAAGTAGTTGAGATAACTGTGGTGTCATTGACTAAGGAAAGGCAACAGAAGAGTGGCAGATTTGTTTGGGAAGTTGAGGAGTTATGTATACCGCATATTGAACTTGAAGTGGTGGCAAAACAATTTATGGAGATGTCATCGGAGCATTTCAAGATGTATGTCTGGAGCTTAAGAGAGTGGCTGAGGCTAGAAAACAAAGAAGAGTTGTTTAGAATATGGAAATGGGTGAGATCCCCAAAGAGACGACTAGAGAGAGGACTAGAGGCTTCTCAAACTTAGGGTCATCCTAAGAATCACCCCTGGATATTAAAAAGTTGACTACTCTACCCTCTCCAGAGACTTGCGTTTCAGTGGGTTTGGGTCAATACAATTGTCCTAAAAATATTCATTTTTAATGAGCACCCCCAAGTGATTTTGATGCACTTTGAAAAGCAATATATTTTAGCAGAGAGACGCTTCAGAGACTAATTTAGGAGAATGACTGGTGCTCTGTCAGGTTAGAGGGGAAATGGGAGGAGTGAAGAATAAGGATGAGGTGAGCAGAAGGGGATTCTGTGCTGTGCCCAGTGTGAAGAGGGAGGTGGGTGTATGGAAAGAGTATCAGGAATGTAGCTATTAACAGTGTTGATGCTGTGGAGCAGAGGTTCCCAACTTTTTTGGTCTTAGGAACTCTTTACATTCTTAAAAATTACTAATAATCCCAAAGAATTTTTAAGTGAGTTATATCCAGTGGTGTGCTGGTAAACCAGTTCTTCAAAACAAAAGCTTTGATTTGTGGCATTTGCCGATTTCTGTGGTATAAACTCTCACCATGGACTGTTTCTAGCTATGAATAGCTCTCTTGCAAACTGGTAGAAGCCAGCTCCAACACATCATTGTATCAATATATCTATTGATATTTACCATATTGATATTTAAAACTAAGATTTTAAAATATTTATTTCACTTAAATATAGCAATAACCATGCATTACATGTTAATATAAATAACACTTTTATGAAAAACAACTTTTCTAAAACAGGTCAAAATTTAGTGACAAGAACATCAATGTTTTACATTTTTACAAATCCTTTTAATATCTGGCTTAATAGAAACAACTGGGTTCTCATATCCGCTTCCTCATTCAATCTGTTGCAATATCCCATGTCATGTAGCTTCTGGAAAACTCCACTTTATACTCATGAGAGATTGAGTAAAAAAGTTAAATTCCATTTTAGTGTTATTGTGAACACAGTTTTGACCTTGCAGATGCCCTGAAAGGATCTCAGATGCTCCCAGGGGTCTCTGTAAAAAAAATATACAAAGTCAAAATTTTAAGGTTAAAATTTTAAATGCTAATAAAAGTTAAGGGGCTTCCCTGGTGGCACAGTGGTTGAGAGTCCGCCTGCCGATGCAGGGGACACGGGTTCATGCCCCGGTCTGGGAAGATCCCACATGCCGCGGAGCGGCTAGGCCCGTGAGCCATGGCCACTGAGCCTGCGCGTCCGGAGCCTGTGCTCCGCAATGGGAGAGGCCACAACAGTGAGAGGCCCGCGTACCGCAAAAAAAAAATAAAATAAAAGTTAATTTTTTTTTCTTTCTGCACCCCAAGTATTGTCTTGCATAGCACACATCTTATTAGAGACCCATTGTTGTAGAGGATGAAGATGGACATGAGGCCTTTGGGTTTGGTGAGTAGAGGGCCTGAATGGGTAAACTTTGAGAAAGCAAAATCCATAAAGCTGTGACTATATAAGTAACATTTACAAGGAGTGAGGGGGGAGTGATGGAGGAGGAGGAAGTTGAGACAAACTGCTCTAATACTTGGTGAGGGACAGAAGGAGAATAATTGATTTTCTTGGCCAGGCAAAGACTAGTTAGAAGGGACATTTGAAGCACTTGAAAAAGAATGTAATAATCAAGACACTTTACAGAAGCCAATTGGTAACGCAAGTATTAGTTATCTCTGACTTCTCTCACAAGAGCAAAATAAACAAAACAAAGGCCTTGGCAGAGACTTTGGAGATATTCTGAGGACTGTGTTTTTATAACAGAGTTGGGCAATGCAAATAGTTAATAGTTGCATGGAGCTTTGTTTATTCTAAGTAGGTCAGAACAAGTCATTCTAATGGTTCTGAATTGCCATGAACCCAGAAGACTGGTTTCTCCTTTTGCAGATAGGTATTCCTCTTCGCAAATGAGCATATTTCCACAAATAAGCCATTGGAGATAAATCCTTGGCAAAATGATAAATTATGCCCAAAGTGACACCCACCCACCTGCCTGCTAAATATTTCTTGCCCTTCTCCAGGCACATATGCTGCTTAACGAGGGAACTTTATCCTGAAGACATTATGTTCAGCTAGATACCACCTAATCCCCAGAGATGGCTCAGCTGATAACATGTCAGGATGTCAAGCATGAGGAGGCATACACATTTTTGCTGACCACTCTCAATGGCAGAAAAGATTTCAATAGCCAAAGGAAGACATCTCTGTTAGTAGAATTCTAGTGACTGAAAAAGAAAAATGGGAGCCAGGCAGGTAATTGCCAAGGCAAACCACGGAGGCAAGTGCCTACCTCATGAACTCTGTGAAGTCTGGTTTGGGGGCTTTAACATATATTGTAAATTATGATGACTACAACAGAAATATATTTTATTCAGCAAATAAATGTCAGTAACTATGTTATAAGCTGACTCATGTTACTTTACTTAGTCCTTGAGAGAACCCAGCAGGGTAAGTGTTATTATCAAAATTTTGCAGGGGACGGGGCTCTGAGAAGTGAGGAAACTTACACAAAGTTGGCCAGCTAATAAGAGGCAGAGGAGGAGAGCAAGTCTACAGACACAGACTCTTCTCTCTTTTACCCCAGTGATACAGGATAGCTGTACCAGTGATGATCCAAGACAACAGAGCATTCAAGACATTGGCTTTTTTTTGGCCACACCACTTGGCTTGTAGGATCTTAGTTCCCCAACCAGGGATCAAATCTGTGCCCCCTGCAGTGGAAGCGCGGAATACTAACCACTGGACCGCCAGGGAAGTCCCTCAAGACATTTGCTTTTGGTTTGTAGTTTTCTCATATAATTTTATGACAAATTAATTGTGCCAACAAAAAGTGAGAAAGTATCTGGGTTGTAAATAATTTCTCCCTTTTATTTTTTTCAATAAAACTCAAAAAATACGTCCCTCAAACTTGGATCCAAACCACATTTCTTAGAATCTTCTGAAATACTTGGCTCAGGTTTTTGTCTTTTCCCAAAGCTAAATTACTCTGTTATTGCCCCCATCTTTATGGAGAGCAAAACAATAGTGCTGGCTTCTTTTATTTCTCTCTTTCCTCACTACACGTGTATGGGCTCTTTCTTATAAATAGGAATTTTAATTTTTTAAGTAAAACAGAATAACACTTTATCAATCTCTTGCTCATCCTGATATCAAAAAGTGGGCAATTCTTCTCCCTGACTGGCTAAGGCAGAAACATCAAAGGAATTTATGCAGGAGGAATTACTTGGTATACAGGAGTTGTTTGTTTTGCCTGTTTGCCTGCTCTTCCTGTGTCTGCTATCAGTGATTTTTCACCAAGGTGGCTTAATTATTGCAGTTCAGACTCCAAGTTGCTACAGTGCTTCTGCGCTCTGCCACAGTTTCTTTATAACACTTTCTTTATAACACTTGCTCTTTACACAACTTATTCTTAGAACCTCCAAGGTGATAGGAGATGGTCTAGGAAGATTGGAATGATCCTGTTGGCTTTATGAAAGCTTGGACACATGCACTTGGAAAACCAGTTGTCTCCTTGCAGCCCCAAGATGGTGAATTATTCTTCCATGAGCCCTCAGCACCTGGTACAAAGTCTGATTGACACATAGTAGGTACTTGATAAATGTTTGTGAAGCAGAGGAAATAGCAGCAGCTTGATCAAGATGTTAGCAGGAACACCAAAACAAAAGTGCGATGCCTGCTCAGGCCAGAGCACCTGATTTGTGAAACGGGGAAGAAACTCTTGTAGATTTACTACTACTCAGTATTCTCTAATTCCCTGTTTCATGGTTTGTATTCTGAGATCAGGGGTCGGCAAACTTTTTCTCTAAAGACTCAGAAATATTTTAGGCGTTGTAGGCCAGCCATATATGGTCTCTGTTGCAGTGACTCAGCTCTGCCATTGTAGTGTGAAAGCAGATGTACACAACATGGAAATGAATGCACAAGGCTGTGCTCCACTGATACTTTATTTACAAAAATGGGTGCAGTCTGGATTTGGCCCAAGGGCCGTGGTTTGCCCATTCCTGATTTAAAGGATTGAAATTTAATGGACTTCGAAAGAATATCAAAAGATATTTTGTGGGTGTTAACTAGACTTATTGTGGTGATCGTTCCACAATATGTACAAATATTAACTCATTCTGTTGTACATCTGAAAGTAATATATTATTTGCCAATTATTCTTCAATTAAAAAAAGATACTTTGCGAGTCAGCATCCTATCTTGAAACAAAATGACCATGTATAAAAGTCTTTAAAAATAGGCATAGTCTCTGTAACCATTAATGGAAGTCAGCGGAATTGGTATGTAGGTAGAGGGTAGAGAGAGAGGTAGGGTTTGCATTCAGTGAGGTCTCCCATTAATCTGACCATTAGTTTAAGATATTGGATAGTAAGAGTTTATACCCTTTGACCCAGTAATTTTTCTTCTAGAGTGTATCATAAGAAGCAATCAGTAATGAAGGCAAATATATATATATAGACAGATGTTTAATATATGTCATTTAAAATAAAAATTTAAGAACCACTTAAATGTTCTACATTAGGAGAAGGATTAGGTGTATCATGATATACGTCCATGAAAAAATATATTTGCCACAACATGTTTGGAGCCTAGGGCAGGAGGAAAAATGGAGGCTCACATAACACGTCTAAATATTTAAAAGCTATAAATCAAGCTACCAGACTATGTTTCATCCTCCTACTTTGACTATCTCCTGTAATTTATTGAATACTGTACTGAAAGTGAAAAACGGAATGGTTGTCTGGGTGCAGAATTGTTGTAAGCACGTCAGGGTTTACCCTCGTGATCACGTGGCCGACGGGAGCTACACTCACTGCCGCTGCCCAGCATCACAAGAGAGCATCCTGGGGTTACCGCTAGCCTGGGAAAAGATCAAAATTCAAAGTATGGTTTCTACCACATGAGTATCCTTTTTTCACCACTGTAAAGTCAAAAAATCATAAGTGGAACCATTGTAAGTCAGGGATCATCTGTTATTTCCTACAGTGAGCATGCTGTTGTGTTGATAACCAGGAGAAAAATAACATAAAACACTCTGAAATTTTGACAAGAGTGTTAATAGGTGCAGCATAGTTTTACAATAACTGGTTTTCTTTATCATAGTTCTCAGGAGGCTGGAAAAAGTTATTTTTCTTCTCCTTTTTATCTTTAAAATAGCATTCATTGTCTTTCTATGATGAAAGTCTTACCATGAAGGACCTCTTAAAAATGTGTAGAGGAAGGCAGTGTGGGACAGTGGGAAGAGAGGGCGGAGATCTTGGTTTGGATCTTATCCTAACTGTTTATTACCTCTGTAACACTGGAGAAATCTTTCATCTCCTCTGAACCTCAAGTTCCTTTTTCGTAAAATGGGGATAATAATAGCTGAATCATAAGATGTTTGTGGGAACTCAAAGTAATAGCATATGAAGAGGACTTGGTGTGCAGTGGGCCATCAGTATTACTTTGCTATCTGTACCAGCCTCTCCCCTTTTCTATGACTTGTGAGCTAGGAGCAGAACAAAGATAGAAGTGCTCTTCTCTTGGGATGTTTGCAAATTAATGGGAAAGAGAACACATAAAGCATAGAATGATCAGCTAGAGAACAGTATCCCAACAAAATCTAAGTACAAAGAGTGAAACTAAGATAAACATGTTTGGAGGTGGCGGGGGCTGTTGGCAATTCATTTTTTCTGGGTCTGGTGAGAGTTTCATAATTTATTTTGATGTTTATGCATAGATGTTAAGATAACTTAAACCAAAAAATTTAAACCCAGAACTCCCCAGAGACTATGACTGGAGTTTCCATCATCTTGGGTGTCTTTGTTAACTGGATAGAAAGGCACATCCTTTTCTATCCAGACCCATCTCTTCAAAATTCACTGAGAGGCTGGGTGTAGAATGTAGCTATTAATTTTACTGCAGAGTAAGTTCCTAGCTACAGCCTGCTTATTGCAGTAAACCAGGGAAGCATGTATTTGTGACAAGCAAGAAGCAAATCCTCCAGCTTTAACATTTGTGTTATTGAAGGCTTCAGCAAAACTGGGACATGAGCAATTTCCTTTTGTTCCAGTCATAGTCTAAGAGAGAAGTCTGACTCAAATTACAGAAAATAAGAAAAGGTGCAATATTATGTTTAGAATACTCTTAAGATTACAGCTGAAATTTGTCTCCCATATCTTTTTGTCTCTGCCAGATGGTAGTGACTCATTTTGATGGTGGCTGAAGAGATGTAGCCAGTATTAATGGACAGAACACCAGGCACAGAGATGATTATTCCTGCCTTAGCCACATACTTTTATGTTCTTGGGACTTTCTGAGCTTGCTTTCTCCCATGTAAACTGGCAGTAACAACCACCTCTTGCTATTGGGGTCTTGTGAAAGATAGTAGGCAATGTCTCCAGAAATTGTTTTAAGTTGCTGGAAAGAGAGAATGGAAATACAAAGTTATAGTTACATCACTTATTACTATGACTTTTAAAAATTTATCTTGTTATTACCATTTCTTGGCAACTAGACAGTTTATTGAGATAGGACCCTTTTCCTAATACATTTTTAAAATCCCCCTATCCCAAGTTATATAATGTTTAAAAAAATAATTGCAAACTCGTTATACAATAATTTTGTAGTTGTGAAACAAATATAAGTTTAGCAATTGTATTTCACAGGACTAAGAAGTACGATCTCCTACTCATATTCTTTCCAGCTCTGAAGTGAAAAGCCATTGAGCTTTTCACTTGGTATCAGAGTAACCTTGGTTAAGTCCCCAACCCTGCTGATCTGTTTCCTCATATAGAAAAGTGGAATAAATCATGTCCTCCAGGATTGGTGTGAGCGTTAAATGAGATGGTACCTGTGAAAATAGCCATTTCAGAACTTGGTATGTAGTAAGTATTCAACAATGTTTAGAGAATCTTTAGATTTATCGTTTGATCAGGCCGCAGCAAAAGAAGGAAGGTTAAGACTGAAAGTAAGTAATAGTGGACTAATTCTTAAATTCAGATGAAGACTCCACAATCCTTAGGGTGTCTTGGATGGTTTTTTGCTTTTTTTCTCCCCAAATATAGACAGAAAAATGACCTTAAAAGTTCTACCTTATCCTTTCTACGTTCTTTTAATTACACACCTCTTATAAGAATCTGATCAAGATTCTTCCAAAGAACTAGTGTGACCTTAACAAGGCCACATCTATTGGTGAAAATGCAGTCATAATCGGCCTCTACCTTCCAATACCTAAAATTTAGAAAACTCAAAATAATGTAAGTCTAATGATTATGAAACTCATATACTTTTTTGTGCATATTCTATTTTCTGTTTTCATAGAGAGGAAGTAAATGATAAGTAAACATGACAGATTTATTCCAAAAACAATTCGTGGGATGTGACAGATTCAGATGATAGTGATAACTCTTTTAATTGCATAGGAGTAACCAGGGTTCTCCATCACACGTGTAAAATGTGCTTACCAGATACCCATGGGTAGCACACCAATAGCTGAATAATCATGACTGTTTTCCGGTAGCCCATGCATTTCTCCTTCCAGGAGTTATTTGTTTGTTCCCAAACATGTACTTGCCAGTTGTTACTATAAATGCACATTTTAATTAGACATTAGAGAACCAATGAAATATAGGTTAAAAAAAACGAAGACAGTTAATGTTTCTGTGAAAACTATGTTAAGCAATTTGGGCAGACTTGGTAAAGGGGAGTTGCCAAAAATAATTCCTGTTGAAATAGATGTAGTGAAAGTTCTGTAAAAGATATTGATGGGGGGGACCCTAAAAATCTAGAAGTATTCTGGACTCAGGTAATGGCTGTTTCCTCACTTCCACCTCCCAAATCTCACACCAACGTCCTCCACATCTGCCAGCTCTAATACGGAACTGTATAACTATGGTCCCTAAAGAAGATTTTTTTTAAATGGTGAAAAATAATAAAGATATAAGTTAAGAAACCTTATCAGAATCTAAAGAAATCTTTGATCAACAGATTGAAAATGTTATTTCCCAGCTTTTAAAAAATTAAAGCACGATAATCAGCATAAAGACATATCCTAGTGAACTGAATGAATTTCAAAGATAAAGGCAAAAGGATCAACTCATCTGGAAAGGGGAAAATTAGGCCAGCCTCAGACTTCTGTACAGCAGTATTCAATTCTAAAAGATAGGTGACATATTATAGATCGGCCAGGAAATTTGTGTCTTCCTACCCCCCAATTTCATACTCAGGCAAACTATCATTTAACCTTTAAAGGTAATAGATGAACATTTTTAAACATGTAAGAACTCAGGAATATAGCTCCCATGAGTCTTTTGTGACTATTGAATAAACTGTCACAGGATCAACTGAAGGAGTATATTGAACCCATTTAACTCTGGAAATAAGACTTTAAAATATCTGGAAAGAGAAATAAAATTTTAAAACCTAACCGATATATTAAAAAAAATATTCAGGGGAAACGGGGAAGGAATGTTGCAGACAATTGAAGAACGCTGATTTCCTCATCTTTTATAGCCAATGGTCAAAAGATATGATTTAAATCAAGAATAGAGGTATAAGTGTAATTTAAACTATGAGGGTGAAAACTCAGAAAAAAATATTATAATAAAACCAGATGGAAGAGTAAAGAGTGGAAGAAAAGAGTAGAAATATACTAAACTTGTCATTACAGTATGGAGTCAGTAGACAATGTATAAGGAAATAGAAGATTAAATGTAATCTGTAAAGTTATAAATAAGCAAACACAAAAACACTTCAAAATTACCAGAAAAAAACATACATACATACAGAAAGCAAATACATCTCACATTGTAAAAGATGATTTTTAAAAGAAACAAGAAAAATAGAAAGCATAATATAAAAGATGATTTAAAGTTGAGATTAAACCTATCCATCATGTAATTAATTCATTCAAGAGCTATTTTTAACACCCCTACTATGTGTCAGGCATTGCTCTAACTATTGACCCATTTAATCCTCATAATAACTATTCAATAAAGGAACTATTATTATCCACATTTTATAGATGAGAAAATAGAGCCACAGCAAGGAATAGTGACTTGCTTCCTAATTTTACCACTGGTAAATGAAGTAGATAGGAGTTGCATCCACGTAGTCTAGCTCCAGTGCTTGGATTCTTAACTGCTATGCAGGACAGCCCTAGATGCAATTAAAGCAGCTTTCACAGAAACATTTATTATCTAGAATGCATAAATTAGTTAACAAAATAGAATGAAAATAAGTGAATTGAACAACCAACTAAAGTTAGAACAACAACAAAATAAACACAAGGAAAGCATATCAAAGCATAATAAAGGTAGAAGCAGAAATAAATAAATTAGAAAACAACAAAAGGCAGCAATAATAAAGTAATGCAAGAACTTGATCTTTGGCGGGGGTAGGGGGAATAAGATTTGTGATAAAAATTTTAATACAAAAAGAGGAAGAAAATATAAATCACAAAGTAAATGCTAATAAGGAAACAATCACACACAAAAAAAGAGTGGTTAAAATAATCCTAAAAGATAATGTTGGGCTTCCCCAGTGGCGCGGTGTCTAAGAGTCCGCCTGCCGATGAGGGGGATACGGGTTCGTGCCCCGGTCCGGGAAGATCCCACATGCCGCGGAGCGGCTGTGTCCGTGAGCCATGGCCACTGAGCCTGTGCGTCCGGAGCCTGTGCTCCGCAAAAGATAATGTTGATCAACTATACAAACAAATTTTAGAATGTGAATGGAAGAGACAACTTTATAGGCAAATATAATTATCAAAACTGATCTCAGAAGACAGAGAGTTTGTAAACTCACCAATCACAATAAATAAAAATAGAAAAAAGTGTTGAAGAGCTCTTCAAAAGAGCACAAATCCCAGATGTTTTCATGGGACAGTTCTATTAAATTTCTAAAAAATAAAAATTTCAGGGACTTCCCTGGTGGCACAGTGGTCAAAAAGCACTGAGCTGATCTCCCTGTGTTGTGTGGCTGCTTCCCACTAGCTATCTATTTTACATTTGGTAGTGTATATATGTCCATGCCACTCTCTCACTTCGTCCCAGCTTATCCTTCCTCCTCCCCATGTCCTCAAGTCCATTCTCTACGTCTGCGTCTTTATTCCTGTCCTGCCTCTAGGTTCTTCAGAACCTTTTTTTCCCCTTTTTTCTTTTTCTTTTTAGATTCCATATATATACGTTAGCATACGGTATTTGTTTTTCTCTTTCTGACTTACTTCACTCTGTATGACAGATTCTAGGTCCATCCACCTCACTACAAATGACTCAATTTCGTTTCTTTTTATGGCTGAGTAATATCCATTGTATATATGTGCCAAATCTTCTTTATCCATTCATCTGTCAATGGAAACTTAGGTTGCTTCCACGTTCTGGCTATTGTAAATAAAGCTGCAATGAACACTGTGGTACATGACTCTTTTTGAATTATGGTTTTCTCAGGGTATATGCCCAGTAGTGGGATTGCTGGGTCGTATGGTAGTTCTATTTTTAGTTTTTTAAGGAACCTCCATACTGTTCTCCACAGTGGCTGTATCAATTTACATTCCCACCAACAGTGCAAGAAGGTTCCCTTTTCTCTACACCCTCTCCAGCATTTATTGTTTGTAGATTTTTTGATGATGGCCATTCTGACCCGTGTGAGGTGATACCTAATTGCAGTTTTGATTTTTATTTCTCTAATGATTAGTGATGTTGAGCATCCTTTCGTGTGTTTGTTGGCAATCTGTATATCTTCTTCGGAGAAATGTCTATTAGAAAAATTTTTGAACAATTCTAGAATCCCTAGAATAAGCCCCACTTGGTAATATTATCTCATTCTTCTAGAATGCTTTTGAATTATCTGTAGTTATCCATTTTGTGCTATCTTTGTTGGGTTTTGATACCACTGTCATGATAGTATCATAAAAAATAATTTTAAAGCTTTTCAGGGCTTCCCTGGTGGCGCAGTGGTTGAGAGTCCACCTGCCGATGCAGGGGACACGGGCTTGTGCCCCGGTCCGGGAAGATCCCACATGCCGCGGAGTGGCTGGGCCCGTGAGCCATGGCCGCTGAGCTGCGCGTCCAGAGCCTGTGCTCTGCCAACGGGAGAGGCCACCACAGTGAGAGGCCTGCGTACCGCACAAAAAAAAAAAAAAAAAAAAAAAAAAAAAGCTTTCCAAATAGTTCAGATGTAACTGAAATTTTTTTTTAATTAATTAATTTATTTTTGGCCACGTTGTGTTTTTGTAGCTGCGCTACAAAGGGGTGGGATAGGGAGGGTAGGAGGGAGACACAAGAGGGAGGGGATATGGGGATACATGTATACGTATAGCTGATTTACTTCGTTATACAGCAGAAATTAACACAACATTGTAAAGCAATTATACTCCAATAAAGATGTTAGATAAATAATTAATTAAAATAAAAATAAAAATTTCCACATCAGAGAAATAGCACATAATTTTCTCCACAGATGTTGAAAAGGCAATTTGTAAATTCGACAGAGGCCCTTGAATACTCCTAAAAAAATAATAGGAGATGGATACTTCAATTGCATGATACACTATTCCTTTGCATGTTATATAGTACTATGTGTCTGACTCCAAACCAGCACCATGCTTAATGGGGAAATATTAGAAGCATTCAGAATAAAGATGTTCACTATTATGAACTCGATTTATCATCATTGTGGACCTCTAGATAATGCGGCTGGAAAAGAAAAAGGGAAAAATATTTTTAAAATAGAAAAAGAGGAGGTGAAACTATCATTTTTCAGATGATGTGATTACCTCATAAGCTTATGAGAATCAACTGAAAAGGTATTAGATACAACAGGAATTCAGAAAGTGGCTGGATATATAATTTAAAAGTGGAAATAAGTAGTGTTTATTTGTATATGCAAGCAACTAACTAGATGACATACCAGAAGAAAAGATATCATTCAGATTAGCAAGAAAAGGAAAAAACAAAAATACTTGGTACTAAACTTAAAGAGAAGTATGCTTGATCTAGATCAGTAGTTCTCAAACTAGCCAATTTTGCCCGCTCCCCAACCCCTCCAGCCCACGGGACATCTGGCAATATCCAGAGACATTTTTGAATGTCCAGCGTCAATAGCGCTGAGGCTGAGAAACCCTGATCTAGTTGAAGAAAATTTTGAAATGCTACTTAGGTCCACAAAGGAAGGCTAATCATGTTCTTGGATAAGAAGTTCCAAAATGGTAAAATATAAAATTTCCCTAAATTAATATATAAATTTATGAAATCTCAATAAAAATTACAAAGTGATCTTTTTTGAACCAGAAAACTGATCCTAAAGTTCACATGTAAAATGAAACAAGAAATTCAAAAAACGTTTTGAGTAAGAACAGTAGTGGTGGCCTTCCCAGGTGGCGCAGTGGTTGAGAATCTACCTGCCAATGCAGGGGACACGGGTTCAATCCCTGGTCCGGGAAGATCCCACATGCCGCGGAGTAACTAAGCCTGTGTGCCACAACTATTGAGCCTGTGCTCTAGAGCCCGTGAGCCACAACTACTAAGCCTGCGTGCCACAACTACTGAAGCCCACGCACCTAGAGACCGTGCTCCACAAAGAGAGAAGCCACCACAATGAGAAGCCCGTGCACCACAACGAAGGGTAGCCCCTGCTCGCCACAACTAGAGAAAGCCCACGCACAGCAATGAAGACCCAACGCAGCCGAAAATAAATAAATAAAATAAATAAATTTATATAAAAAAAAAACCAGTAGTGGTGTGGAGGACAATCTCAGATATTAAAACTTATATATGAAGTTATGACAAATATAACATTGAAGTCATTATAAGAGACCCAAATACACACTGGAACTTAGGATATAATAAAGAAGACCTTTCAAATCAGAGTGAGAAAGTTGCATTATTCAGTAGATGGGCTTAAGTTAATTGCATGCAATTGGAAAAGAAAATTATCCATGTTCTATATCTTATACCATAATAAATTACAAATGAACTAAATATATAAGTATAAAAATTATAGGAGTAAACATGGGAATTTTTCCCTTAACCTAAGTTAGGAGGGACTTTTCAAGTTTGAAAATAAAAGACTGATAAATTCAACTGTATAGAAATAAAAATTGTATAACAATATAGCTGAAAGTCAGAAGACAAATGATAAACTGGAAAAGTATTTGTAACTCATGTGACAGACAAAATGGCTAGTTCCCTTAATTTGTGAAGAGTGTTTCTACATCAGCCAACAAAAAGTGGAAAAATGGGTAAAGAATATGAACACACATTTCATAGAAAGGAGCTTAAATTGTTCTTAAACTTGAGAGAATGCTTAACCTCACTCATAATAAGAGGAATACAAATTAAAACTGCAGTGAGCTATTGTTTTTCCAGTTTGTTTTTTCATTTCAATTTCCAATGAAATAACACTATTTTTTCAGTTCAATTTCCAATTGAATAATCAGAGTTCTAAAAGTTATGATTCTGTGGGTAAAGGTATGGTGACCATAACAGGGTCTCTCATACATTGTTGGTGGAAATTAATATAATTTCTGTGAAGAGCAATCTGGCAATATCTATCAAAAATTTAAGTGCATATACACAGAAATTCCACTTGTAGGAATTTATCCTACTGAGGTACATGTTTGAAATGGTTGTGTATACAATTAATCATTGCAGCATTCTTGGTAATAGCCAAAGATTGGATACTAACTAGTGAACTGGTTAAATCAATCATGGAATACTATTCAACCAGAAAAAAGGATATGGAAGCACTTTATATTCTGATATGTAAAGATGTCCAACAAGAGTGTTTGTAGTATGCTACCATGTGTGTCAATACATACATTATATATATATGATATATGTACATGTGTGTATTTATATTACAGTTATATTCCATCTTCCCTCAGAAGAATAAATAAGAAACTGATAATAGTGGTTGTCCCTAGGGAGAGGTATTAAATGGAAGAAAAGTTACTTTTCATTGTTTCTCTATATATTACTGTGAGTGTACGTTTCCTACTAAAATCGTATTTTTTCTTTTAATTTTAAGAGAAGTGTATAACCCACATCATTGGGAAATAAAGAGTTCCTGATTTTCCCAGAGAATCATGACTGTATAGAATTTTTTTGTTGTAAAGGACCTTTAGAACTTATTCTCTGAGATGCTTAGATTTTTAAAAGTATCAATTTTTAAAATAAATTTATTTATTTTAGTTGTTTATTTTGGGCTGCGTTGGGTCTTCGTTGCTGAGCACGGGCTTTCTCTAGTTGCAGTGAGTGGGGGCTACTCTTCATTGCAGTGCACAGGCTTCTCATTGAAGTGGCTTCTCTTGTTGCAGAGCACGGGCTCTAGGCACGCAGGCTCCAGTAGTTGTGGCTTGCGGGTTCTAGAGCACAGGCTCAATAGTTGTGGCGCCCGGGCTTAGTTGTTCCGCGGCATGAGGGATCTTTCCAGACCAAGGCTCGAACTGTGTCCCCTGCATTGGCAGGCGGATTCTTAACCACTGCGCCACCAGGGAAGCCCCTAAAAGTAACAATCTTATACACCTCTTTCAAAAGGTTATTATAGATTATTAATTGCTTAATAAGTGTAACTTTATTTATTATTTTGACTATTTTCAACATCTTAGTTTTGGGCCAAACTATAGACAGAACCATGTACTTCTAATCTAAGTGTCTCCAGATTGTTGTGTATTCTAAGTTCTCCTTGTCTCCTTTTGAAAATTATTTTTCTGTCTTCATTGTCAGTGTCAGATTTAAAGCTTCACTTTTGTTTTGTTTTGTTTTACTGTCATTGTCCTGGCCCCTGGCATCTCATTCCTTTCAGTCTGTCAAAAGCTAGGAATCATATAAGCAAACTTCCTCCAACTGTGCCTAAAATGAGAGGAAACGAATTTGGGTGAGTGCCTGAGTGGCTCCCCTTGAGTGAAGTGCAAATACTTTCAGAATGTGAACTTTGTGCTGTCTGTTGTGTCTGTTTGTATACTTGTTTGCTTACTTTTAGACACTGGACTGTGTTTCCAGTAGTTGATAATTCTGGGTCAGTGACCCCTAGAGAGAGAAGTTGTTACTGTATTTGAATTGTTGGAAAATTTGGATATGTACATACTTAATGCTTCTTACAAACACTGATTAATGAAATGACTGCACTCAGCACACAGATGTTCAGTTCATGTTTACTGAACCTAACTGAAGAAGCACTATACTATCCTGTTATTCTGGACAAGAGTAAAAGCTGCATTAGAGAACTTGGTTTGTGAGAGGTTGAGTGCAGATGCATCCCTATTTCCATGGTGTACTAGGGGAGAGTTAAATTTTGATTAAATAGGAAAGGTATTATTCATATGCTAAAATAACAGGTAACTGGAAATATTAGGTAACTGGCAATTTTTTTAACATCTTTATTGGAGTATAATTGCTTTACAATGTTGTGTTAGTTTCTGCTGTATAACAAAGTGAATCAGCTATACATATACATATATCCCCACATCCCCTCCCTCTTGCGTCTCCCTCCCACCCTCCCTATCCCACCCCTGTAGGTGGTCACAAAGCACCGAGTTGATCTCCCTGCGCTATGCGGCTGCTTCCCACTAGCTATCTATTTTACATTTGGTAGTGTATATATGTCCATGCCACTCTCTCACTTCATCCCAGCTTACCCTTCCCTCTCCCCGTGTCCTCAAGTCCATTCCCTACGTCTGCGTCTTTATTCCCGTCCTGCCCCTAGGTTCTTCAGAACCTTTGCTTTTCCTTTTTTTCCTTTTTTTTTAGATTCCATATATATGCTTTAGCATACGGTATTTGTTTTTCTCCTTCTGACTTACTTCACTCTGTATGACAGACTCTAGGTCCATCCACCTCACTACAAATAACTCAATTTTGTTTCTTTTATGGCTGAGTAATATTCCATTGTATATCTGTGCCACATCTTCTTTATCCATTCAACTGTTGATGGACACTTAGGTTGCTTCCATGTCCTGGCTATTGTAAATAGAGCTGCAATGAACATTGTGGTACATGACTCTTTTTGAATTATGGTTTTCACAGGGTATATGCCCAGTAGTGGGATTGCTGGGACATATTGTGGTTCTATTTTTAGTTTTTTGAGGAACCTCCATACTGTTCTCCATAGTGGCTGTGTCAATTTATATTCCCATCAACAGTTCAAGAGGGTTCCCTTTTCTCCACACCCTCTGCAGCATTTATTGTTCGTAGAGTTTTTGATGATGGCCATTCTGACTGGTGTGAGGTGATACCTCATTGTAGTTTTGATTTGCATTTCTCTAATGATTAGTGATGTGGAGCATCCTTTCATGTGTTTGTTGGCAGTCTGTATACCTTCTTTGGAGAAATGTCTGTTTAGGTCTTCTGCCCATTTTTGGATTGGGTTGTTTGTTTTTTTGATATGGAGCTACACGAGCTGCTTGTAAATTTTGGAGATTAGTCCTTTGTCAGTTGCTTCGTTTGCAAATATTTTCTCCCGTTCTGAGGGTTGTCTTTTCATCTTGTTTATGTTCTCCTTTGCTGTGTAAAAGCTTTTAAGTTTCATTAGGTCCCATTCGTTTATTTTTGTTTTTATTTCCATTTCTCTAGGAGGTGCGTCAAAAAGGATCTTGCTGTGATTTATGTCATGGAGTGTTCTGCCTATGTTTTCTTCTAAGAGTTTTATAGTGTCTGGCCTTACATTTAGGTCTTTAATCCATTTTGAGTTTATTTTTGTGTATGGTGTTAGAGAGTGTTCTAATTTCACTCTTTTACAGGTAGCTGTCCAGTTTACCCAGCACCACTTATTGAAGAGGCTGTCTTTTCTTCCTTGTATAGTCTTGCCTTCTTTATCAAAAATAAAGTGACCATATGTGCATGGGTTCATCTCTGGGCTTTCTATCCTGTTCCATTGATCTATATTTCTGTTTTTGTGCCAGGTAACTGGCAATTTTTGTATAAAAATCAACCAGAAGAAAATTTTTGTTTTAACTCTTACTATTGAAAATGTGTGGAAGGGGAATTAGCCCGCGTTCCTGCTCTAGAAGGAGACCATACCTGACAGAAGCTAGTTGGTGCATATGAGGACTCCTCGGGGCTCCTAGGGTTACAGTTCTCAATAGCACTTGTCACTACATCGTGATAGAGTTGTAGATTCTGATGACTTAATATACAAGACTAACTTTTCATCACTCTTAGGACACTCACTGGGATTTGAGAATGATTTTGAATAAAAATATTGGTAAGGGTTTGTCTTATTGATCTTTATGTCAAGTTTAGACATAATTTTATAGTTTTTGAGCTTCCTAATGTCACCTAATTAGTAGACAAGTTCTGTCTGAGTTTTATCTATTTCTGCCCAGTTAGGCTAGGGAAGCTGTCATAAAGGAGCTTATAAAGAAAATGTTTTTGTGGGGGTGAACCTTCTAGTCTGAAACTTTTTGATAAAATATTATCATAAGTTTATATAGATTGGCAGCAGTATGTGCTGTTCTTCATCTTTAGTGGCTAAATATCTGCCACATTTCTCTCTGTACCTCTCTTGTGTGCTTGAATCCAACTTAGACAGAAATTGAATTGAGTGAAATAATGGCCACACAGCTCAACACTATACGGCAGAGAATATTTATTGTGCTGGCTTATGGTGAAGATACAGCCATATAATTTTTGGTCCTCAATAAACTTAAGAAATTGAGAGAGGCCACTGATAACTAAAACTACTTACTAAATGTCCTGAAACAGAGAAATGGTTATATAAATGATGGTACATTCATATGGTAGAATTCTATGATAATCTTCACAGATCGTCATAGATTATTTTTTAGTGTAACATCATAAATTGATTTTTAAAAGAGCTGTGTGTACAATATAATACCTACTTTTTTGTGAGAGAAATTATACACACATACACAAAAACTAAACCAAAACAAAAAAAAAAGCCCCTAAGATAATGTAGGAAGAATGTTAAAAGGTGTTGTTTCTGCTGGAATTAGGTTTGACAATGAGCAACAAAGAGCTAAGAAACAGTGGCTTAAATAAAATAGAATTTATTTCTTTCTCACTTTTTAGGAACTCCCAGGGGAGATCATCTAGGCCTGAGATGGTCCCAGTCTCTTTCCATCTCTTGCTCTACGACTATGCCTTCCATTCCTAAAGACACCTCATGGTCCAAGATATCTGAATGCTGGAGCTCCAAACATCTGGTCCACAATCCTTCCCCACTCTCAGTAGTAATTTTGTATTCTTTTTATCAAAATGAATGTGCTGGGTAATCATGTAGTGTAGTGAATAAACCAAAGTGCTTTTCATTAAAATGTCATTCATTTTGTTTACATTTGTAACACCTTAGTTAATTGTTAATACAAATCATCTTTTAATCTGATGTAGCTCATAAAACTATAATGTGAGACTAAGCCTGCTGCTACCTTCTGAAAAGTACCCATGTTTGGCCTGGACCTCTAATGTCTGAAACTGATCATTAAGCAATGATCAGAGTTTAGAAACTTCCCTAGCAGTAAAATGAAGGTATCAACTGGCCTGTTGTTCCTTCTTCCTCTTTCTCCAAACGTCCTCTCATTTCCCATTTGGCATGTATAGCCTTTTGGCAGATGTCTGCTCTTCTTTTTTTCTTTTTTCGCCTAGTTGTCTCATCCTAACAGACTTGTCTAGCCACAAAACCCATTGAGCCATTCATTTTATAAAATAAACCATGAAACTTTGAATTTCTGGGGCAACCGTTAAACTTAGAATTAATAGTGGGTGTCATAGGATTCCCTTGGAAAGGATGTAGAAGTAAAGGAATACCTTATTAATGACAAATTGAGAAATGTTATTTTCCTCAAGTTTCAATCTATTCTTAAATTCTCTCCTGGGGAGTCCAGGTGTTAGTGACATAGGGCAAAAAAAAAGCCTTCAGGCAATCATATGACAGTCTATAAAGGTATCAAATTAACATATTGTACACCTTATATTTACACAATGTTATGTTTCAAATATATACAATTTTAAAAATTAAAAAAAACTGAATTCACATTAAACCCATAAAAACACAAAAACAAAAACTAATCAATAAATTAATCTGCAGTGTGATGTTAAATAAGAAAAATCAAAGACCTTCAGGCATGTTATTCTACAAATTGACATACACAGAAACAGGGCAACTCTTCCTTTACCACCCCTCCAAATTAATGGCATGATATTTACCCCAGTGCTCAAATTAGAAACTTCCCAGTTATCCAGGGCTTCTCCCCTCCTCACGTTCTGTATCCAGTAAGGCACTGAACCCGATCAATTCAGCATCCTACATAAGTCTTGAATAAATGACATCTCACCTCCACTCTCCTTGTTAGCCCTTAACTGTCTCCTGCCAGACCATTCTAATCCTACCAAGCTCTCTACTTTTTGACTGTTCCTCTTCCTGTTCCCATTCTAATGTCTTCCATTTGGTTCCATGAATTATCGTTTTGAAAAACAAATTTGACCGTGTCACTCTTTTGCCTACAATCTTTAAGGACGCCCTGTATCTGTTAAATGATTTTTCTTTACAAGCCTAATTGCCTTTCTTGGCCTAGCTTCCCTTTCTAGCCTAACTTCTTGGCATTTTGCCTTCATGCGCTCCACGACTCGGACACACATACGATGTGACACCTACTTCTTTCACCCCACAGTTCCTTTATGTGAAACCCCCCCTTCTCTGTCATACAAACTCCTGCTCATCTTTGAAATCCTAACCACGTGCCGCCTCCACCCTCACTCCAGGCTTCTCGAAAACTATGCATGTTCTCTCTAATACTGTATGTAATTGTCACGTCAGTCACCCTGAGCTGTGAACTTCAGGATGGTACTGTTTTATTCCCAGGTGTATCCTCGGCATCTATCACGATGCTTGGCAACTACAGGAACAAAATAAGTATTCATTGAATTGAGTGGAAATAAAAACAAGTACAGAATGTGCTTTGTGTATCTCAGTAAGACCCCAATCTGAAAACAGTGCCAAGATAACCAGGAAACCAGGTGGTGAAGCTGAGCTGGATAAAGCAGAATGAGGCTCACACAGGCCTGCAGTAGTTCAGAATCCTGAGAAATTGGAACTTCCCTGGTGGCTCAGTGGTTAAAGAATCCGCCTGCCAATGCAGGGGACATGGGTTCGACCCCTGGTATGGGAAGATCCCACATGCCACGGAGCAGCTAAGCCTGTGCGCCACAACTACTGAAGCCTGCGCGCCTAGAGCCTGTGCTCCGCAACAAGAAAAGCCACCACAATGAGAAGCCTGTGCACCGCAACAAAGAATAACCCCTGCTGGACTCAACTAGAGAAAGCCTGTGTGCAGCAACGAAGACCCAACACAACCAAAAGTAAATAAGTAAATAAAATTGATTCTTAAAAAAAAAAAAGAATCCTGAGAAATTGTTGCTGGCCCCCATGTCACCCTGGCCTGCTCTGTTCTTTGCTTGTTCTGCCTAATTTCCTCATTCTTTTCTCTCAACAGCTCCAAAGTGTCCATTTAGCTCAATCTGTTGGGTCTGCTCCTTCCTTAGCACTAAAGGTTACTATAGCGCACGTGCGCGCCCGCGTGTGTGTATGTGTGTGTGTGTGTGTGTGTGTGTGTGTGTGTATGTGTGAAGATAAACTCCCAGAAGTAGAGCTGGGTGTGCCCACCTAGAGAGTTGTGTGAATGAGGGGAGAAAAAGTGCAACAGAGAATGTCAAATAATCCATTGTTTTGTATTGAGTGTTTGCCAAGCATCAAGTTTTACATTTAATCCTCACAACAACACCCTGTAAGGTATAGACACCATTATTATTCCTACTTTACAGATGAGGTAACTGAAGGCTAAGAGAGACTGAATCGTGTGCACTCTTGGAAGTGGGAGAGCTCGGATCCAGTCAATGCCTGTCTTAATCAAAAGGCAGTTCTGTGAACATGATTAGTCTTAAATATTTGTAACGGACCGCATTACACCTGATCCTCATCTTACAAAGATATCTCTGAAGGGCAAAAGAATGAAATGTTTGTTTTCCCTTTAGTTTTTGTGAACACTGGTGGGTTTTATTTTGGTTGGGCTTTTTTTTTTATGACTTAATTTTTTAGAGCAGTTTTAGGTTCATGGGAAAATTAAGAGGAAGGCACAGAGATTTCCCATATACACTGGTAGGTTTTCTTATCAAGGATTTAACTCCAAGGTTCATTATAGGAAAGAAGATATTCCTGTTGAACTTGGACTTTTTAAAATTGAAGTATAGTTGATTTATAGTATTATATTAGTTTCAGGTGTACAACATAGTGATTCAGTATCTTAGAGATTATACTGCATTAAAAGTTATTACAAGATAATGGCTAAAATTCCCTGTGCTATACACTATATCCTTGTTTCTTATTTATTTTATGCATAGTAGTTTGTATCTCTTAATCCTCTACCCCTGATTTTCCCCGTGCCTTCCCTCGACCCTTTGGTAACCACTAGTTTGTTTTCTCTGTCTTGAACTTGGACTTAAACTCAAGGACCTCATTGCTTTTTCACCCAGAGTGTATGGGAAGATTTGCCTGTCCCGGTCCTGCATCCTACACACCTGGCCTTGGGCACCATTAATGGCCTATTACTCAAGTTCCATTCTAACCAGTTAGTGTTTCTTGATCTTGACAAGATTCTGTACAATATATAATTGGCAAACAAAAATGATGGGGATTGATTCTTGGCTACCCTCCCTGCCCCCCAACCTCCGCTCCAACACACACAATCTTGTTGCAAAGACAAGTTGTTCACCAAAGAACTACTGACCAACAAAGTGGAGCTAGCTGTTGGTGATGTGAGCCCTTGAGAGATTTGTGGGTCCTCGGCTGGTGAGGGAATGTTACAGAGTCCCCTCTGGGCTGCTTGCCTGCCTTTCCGATCTGGCCCTCTCTCCTGGGTGACTTTTACTACCAGCTCATTCTCTGTTGACTTCCAACTTCTCTACATTCAGACTCTGGGCTATATTCTATATTCCAGTTGTTTAGAGTCTTTATCCACAAGGATTTTCCTAGGTCTTTATCCTGGATAGAGCTCTTTTTTCCTAGATCTTCAAAAGGATAACCAGTCCTGAACATAACCCTATAATTTAAGAAAAACCGAAACTAAGCCGCTCTTTGCAGAACACGTGGGTCCTGGCTTTGGGCCACCTGTCAGTTGCTGTCCTTTGCTGGATGAGGCAGGTCAGCTGGAGAAGAAGCCTCATGGTGGGTCAGGCGGTGGCAGCCTGTCCTTCTAACCATGCCCAGGGGAGCACCAATGAGCCGAGTCCCTGGCCTATGGGCTGGCCGCACTGTTTGGGGATTGGAAGGATAAACAAATATTTTCACAGGGTGCGTCCAGGACTGAGTAGTCAAGGTCACTGTGGTGCAAACAGAACACATGGTGTCAGTGTGTCCCGGTGTCTGGGCTTAAGTGGCCTTTCTTGGCAGCATCTATAAAGAACACAGAGCATGCCGTAACCTCTGCTGCTGATATTGGATGTCCTCTTACAGCTTAGTGAGATTTCTAGATCTGTTTCCACTTCACATAGGTCGCTTTGTAAGTGGAGCCAGGCTTGCATTGTCCTTGGTAGGGCCTTTGCCCAGGATGCCTTGCTCCTCTACTTGGAACTGACCCATGGTACTTTGGTTCCTTAGTTCTACTCAAGGAAGCAGCAGGTACTCACAAGGAGCCTCAAATGGCCTTTGGTTTTCTTTCACAGATGGGAGTAAGAACACATAGACATACCTACATCTCTCTTTGAAAAAACTTTACTGGGATGAGTCTGAAAAAAAAATTTAAGGACGTTTTCTGTAGTACTTTTTTCTTTGCCACACTTGATTTTCTTGGATGATGACACAGGCAGCTTGGGGGGAGTTCTTTCCAGATAACCATGATGTAGGTAAGAAGTACTGAGTGACTGTTAGGATAAGAAGCATCAGAGTTTTCTTGTTTTTTAATGGGAATGTCCATCTACATACAGTATAGTATATAACACTTTCTAATATATGTATGCTGTTGCATAACTTTGAGAGTTTTCTCTTTTTGTAAGTAGACATCAGGCTAACTGCAAAGTTTTATCTGGCTTCAAAATCAGTGCCTTGTCATTAGTAAACTTCACTAACTAGTTTTAGTCAAGTCTAAGCTGCACAATGGTTGAATTGGTGACTATTATATTTGTTTAACTGCTGTAAAGTAAGTTTGCAACAATAGATGCTCACACTTAAATAGGCCTGTGGAGCATTGGGGCCCTATCAATCATGCAGAGATTTCCCTCCTGCTGTCCTTTCTGATGGACAATTCTGCTGATGTGGATATTCAAAAAGAAGGGATCAGGAAGAACAGATGATGGATAAAGACAATCTTCTGTCTTGAGAGGAAATCGGAGAAATCCTTTTAAGGAATTTCTTTGTTATGGTGTCAGAAGATTAATTATGCTCGTGTGAGAACAGCTTTCTCATTGGGTGAAAAGAGACATTATCCTTCTGACTTGTGACAGAAGATTTTCAAAGAAAGAGAGTTAAAGATTTCAGCTACTCTGAAATCTTCTTATTCTGTTGCCTTCTAAGCATCCTCCAGGACCGTTGGATTACATCCATGACATTGTGATACTCAACAAGTAATTAATGAATCAGGAATTTCTGCTTTAAGCAACTCCTCCTCCTGTTGCTCATGAAAATCTCTTCAGAGGCCTTAATACCAGAGTTTGTGTGTCAGATTTTAAAATAACATAATAATAGTACAAGTGATAACTTATTACAAGCTAGGAATGGCATCTTGTTATAGTAATGTAGAAGAAGAGACCCTGCAGTACAATGTAAAACTTGTATAACAGATTAATAAACACAGTTTTTAACGGGGCAAATAATTCTATAATCTGAAAATGTATCCTTAAAAAAATCAACTCCTTATTTCATAATTTAACCTGCTTGTAAATAGTGATACTTTTTAAGATATTTACCTTCCTTGAAACCTCTCTGAGCCTGACAAATCAGTATTCAGAAAAACCTTTGAAAGTTAGAGACAAAATACATTGCATAAAATATTACAGTAGTAAAATTGTTTCAGATAACTTTATTTTCCAGATAACTGAAGCCTTTAAACTTAAAAAAAAATTGTTTCAGTGAAAGATCTTCCTTAAAATAATTACTTAATACTCTGTCTTTTAAATAATGCACATTAACTTACTCAGGGTCCTGATTATAAAGACTTACAGTTGTGCTGCACTGAAATACAATGATGTCCTCAGTGACTGTTGAAGTATTTAGTGTAGGGTTGTTTGCCTCTACACTAAATGGCCTGAGCAGCCATATTTTTATTTTTACTGTCTGCTTTTAATAGATATGGAGTCTCTTCCCTTCAGATAAATTATTACTTCTCCTTGGAATCTGTGCATCATGTGGCTGGTAAACTGCTCTTTGACTTTATACCTGAGGGTCGCCTGTACCTACAATACAAACCAGTTACGTTCCTTTCATTACATTGCTGTAAATTTTTATTTTTCTCTTATTTCCGGTTACGTGACTGGTTCTAGGCTAAGTGGTTGAGGATTCCCAGAAGTCTGATGTCTGGAAGGAGGCATTACTGTGTACACACACATGCACGTACCCACAAGTATACACAGGCATACACATGCACATATGCATGTGTTTACTTACTAATTGTATCAAGTATTGATACTGTGTATAAAGTATTGTTTTAGAGGCTCTGTGAATGTGTATCACCAGTGGCAGGCTTTTATATCCCAGCCTTAAGAATAGATCTGCAGTGACCATCTCACTGTAGATACTTCTTCCCTACCTTTCCTGGTACCCCAACACTAATGCTGTAAAATGGTAGCTACACCATGGTTTTAAATAAAAATCAACTACTAGATTGCATGGCAAAGAACATCTTCAAACTGAGCATTAAATATTAGCTGATGTTAGTAATTGTAAGTTTTGTAGTAACTGTAGTAAGTGTAGGACCAGATTCAGATCTTTGTGAGAGCTCATAGCCAAGACTAAGTGAGTTTTATTTTAATTCACACTTGATAGTCATGCTTAGATGAATAGATTTCAGTTCAAAATTTGGGATTCTTGACTTTCAGGCAGGATCTAAAATTTGATGTATTACCAATCTATTTTCAGTTTGAGTTTTTGAAGCTGATAAACCAAAGTGATGATTTTCTTGAATACATATGTTTAAGAAACAATTCTAAGAAATAGAAATCTGGGGAGTAGATGGAATACCTTTTCTCCTTCCTTTATAAAGAGAATATTTTGTGTTTTGTCTTTCTGAAAGAAAAATCTTTTTGTTATGCCACTCTTGCCCTCTCTTTTAGCAGGATGAGTTAACCTTTGAGAGGGCTTTAATTAAAGCTGGAGATAATTCATCTCAATGACATAGAACATTTGAGGAAAAAAAAACAGTTTACTAATTAATAAAATATAGCCAGTTATGTTTCTCTCTGTCTTTCTGACCCTTGCCATTAAAGGAGAACAATCAATTCAGCACCACCAGCTGCATAAATTCAATGGAAAAGAACTTCAGGTTTTCTCCTTCCTAAACCCTTGCTGAGTTGTTCTGGCAGTACATAAAAGTGGGTCATTTGTACCTACTTTACTGATGCTCCATTAATCTTAGTGATGATGTTCTTTTTTTTCCTGCCAGAAGTGGGATGAGGGGATACTATGGGGGAAGGAGAGGAGGTCAGCTTTTTAAAAAAATGGATATGTAAACAGATAATAAGGGAAGGTCACTTAATATTTTGTAGCCTGGCCTTTTTGATAATGAATACATGATTGAAATACTAATGATTGTTTTGTGGCATATTTTATATTATTTATTAGTAGCATATCATACTTCAGCGTTAAGAGGAATGTTTCAACAATTGGTGAAAAAGATAGCGTGTGTCTTTGCATGTATACCAAGAAGATCTTCAGTTTAGAAACAAATGATGTGCCAGACCAAATTACTGTGAAAAGATAGATGAATCAAGGACAAAAGATGTTTTTCTCTGGATATTTTGTTTTAAATGTAAAAGCTCTATCACTCTGCTTCTCGTACACAATGATTAAAAGGGATAATATAATAGACTAAGACTTGAGAGTTTCTCAGCTGTTAGATGTTCAAGTGACTCTTGTGAGACCTTGAATAAAGTCTCTAAAATGTGCTTTGCATTTCCTAAAATAATTTCGTTAATAAATCGTTTTCCATCTAAACAGAGAATCTAGATGAGCAAGGCTGCCTTGACCCCCCCTCTTGATCTTCTCTGTAGATTGGCAGGTTTCAAAGGTTAAACTAGCTATAGATGAAGTGTAATCATTAGTGACTTGGCTTCTTTCCAGATCCCTCTGGAAACTGCAATAAGCCAACTTCGTTCATTTATTAAGAAAAAAAAGAGAAGTCATTCCATGAGCAGTTTGGAATGGGAAGCAGGCACTGTCTCCTTCCTTCTTACTTAAATAAACAAGCTAAATGGAAAAATAAACTTAACTTCTTCACATCTGGTAGAAAGCTTCCTCTTCTGTTGAAAGTTCACATGCTCCCTTTGTCATGCCTGGTTGTGTGAATCAGGTGTCTTCCTTCCTTCTGTAAAGTGACTTGTGTCACTATAATAAGGAAAGACCCTGGCTGCTCTCACAGTCCAAGAACATCATTATATAGAAACAAACAAAATAAAGCCCTCGGCACTGGGAATGACATCAGATGACGTTCGACCCAAGCTCCCACATACCTGTTAGTAGTAAACTGACAGGACCTTAGGACAGTGATAACGGCCAGAAAGCTCAAGTAAGCAAACAAATTCTGCTGGGTACCCCTTACATTGAGTCAGATTATACTTATTTGTGTGCATGAGCTCAACTTAATGTGACTAATTTTTCCATTTGTTTCCCTTCATGGCATATACCAACTGTGGCGAGCAAGATGTCACAGGCAGCAGTACCATGATTTCTGAGGCACACTGGCATTTACTAACCACCAGGATACTGTGGGTGGTCAAGATTTATCTTTGCAGACTCCCCAGTATGTCTTTTTATTCCCACCTCCAACCTCCTATGCTCCTGGACCACTTTCTGAGGATTCCCCTTCTTTCTGGCTTTCTTTCTCTAATGAAAGACTTTAATAATTGGTATTTAATAATATTGCAATTTTTCTGTTTAACTTTTCCATGAAATGGGAGTATCATTTACAGCCTCCTTTACCTCAGAATGCCACAGACTTGATGCCTCTTATTTCATAGTTGAACATTCCACAATGTTCTTTAGAAATATACCCTTCATCTAATGCAGAATCCAGTCATTACCTAAAGTTTGCTTAGAAGCTATTTTGGAAGGAAAAGTGGAATGCAAAACCTAGAGGACTTGAGTTTTTTCCTTTGGATCCTAAGCATAATATTTTATCCCAATGATGTTTATGAAGTTTTATGAGAACAATACTTCCCAGGACGTTGTTGGGATTCTTTTATTTGTTTTCAGCGTTACAATTGATTGATTTTTTTTTTTTTAGGTATTATAGTTAAAAACCTAGTGGATAAACAGTGTTTTTAATTTTTATTTTTAATGCTCTTGTTCCCTGCTAGGACCAGCCTAAGCGGAAATGGTAAAGGTCAAATGCCACCGGCATCCAAGAAATGGTGGGCCGGGTGGACCTGATGATTATCCCTGGGGCGAATTTTTGTTGTCCTGGCAAAATGGCCTTTTCTAACTCTCTTCTGCCCTCAGGTACCTCCTCTGAGCATAACCATAGAATGGCAGGGGGCTTAGCAGGCACCATCACTAGTTTGTTTCCATTTTCCAAAGGAGGAGGTTGAAGCACAAAGCAGTCTAATATGCAGCCCTAAGATCAGGCAGCAAAGTTTTAAATTTTCTTTTCAGTGTATTCGGCTAACTGTTACAAGTAAGCATCCTGTTTAACAGGCGTACACACTTCTGATCTCTTTTCTTACTCAAATAAGTGGTTTTCAAACTCTAATGTCATAGAACCATGTGGGGTTAGGGTTGCCTATTTGCTAAATCTGGCAGTGCTTTCTGGGGTGTTCAAATTCAGATTCCTTTGTCCTTCCCTAGAACCAGTGACTTGTAAATCTCTGAGGGAGAAGATAAGGAATGCACAGAGTAAACATGTTCTTCAGGTGATTCTGTTGTAGTCCTTGAACTAGACTTTGTGAGAAACTCATCTAAAGGATTCTGAGCTTAAAGGGTGTCTCAGTGGCCACACTGGTTTCATCAGGAAAATCAGTAGTCAATCCAACTAGGTTTTCTATTTTGTTACATTCGGGTCAAGTATAGCCCATGCTGCAGCAGCTGCTGAAACAAAAGGGAACATCCATTCTGTTCTTCCTCACTGTGCCTCCTGATTTCTCATTCAGCACTTTATACCATCACCATCTGACCTGCAGAATGACCTTCAGAGCCTCTCTGGGCCCCCAGGTCAGCAGGACTGATTCATTCCACCTCACTTGGCTCTTGGTTGCCTCTATCCATAGCTGTGATCCCTTTTCTCCATGCTTTTGCTTCCTAGGATTCCCCATAGTTTCTTTACTTTATATCAAAAAATAAAGAGCACTTTACCTTCCAACTAGGCCATTGCTCCACATTCCTCGAGTCCATTAGGAAGTTCCATATGTATTACCTCTCAACAAAGATTTTCTCAGGGTAGGTAATAGAATGAAATGTTATAAGGGAGAGTGAAGATCATATTCCTTGATGAAAAATTGTCATTCTGGGTTGTTTTAAATTTATCTTACTAGAAAATTTGATGTTTAAAAAAATGCAACTAGTAGAGTCAAAATGTACTTAATTGTGTAGTCACATAAGAGTGAGGTGGGAATCCCCCCCCCTTTTTTTTTAGTCTGACTTCTGTAGTAAACCAGGAATAACTTTTAAAATTGTTTTAAAATCTAAAGCAATTCCTTATGGATGTCATTCTAACCTCAGAATTCTCTAAATAGGGATTTTCACAGTTTGTGTAAGTAAGCTCATGTTTAACCACCTAAAATTTGTTAGTTCTCTCTTGAGTTTTAATTAACAATTTTGATAGCAGTTTGGGCCATTTCATATATTCTCTTGTGTTGCTATAGAGAACACAGTGTGACTTAGCTTGAAGAGCATGACATATAGGGTTTAAAGGTTGTAGGTTTGAATCTCTGGGCTGCAAATTTTCTCAAACAAATTACTCAATCTTTCGGAGTCTGTATTTAATGAATATCATATGTATCTTAGAATGTTACTGTGAGAATTAAATGAAGTAAAGTGTATCCATGTTCCCTGTATAGTTCTGAGGTGTTGTTTAGAAATTTTTGGTTAATTTAGTTGTTGGTTGTATCTAATGACAATTAGGAAATCTTTCTCAACCTGAGACCTAGACAAGATTTTAGGCAAGGTCTGTTATTTTCATGAGCTTTTCTTTGGCCAACCTAAAATAATCATGTTCTTATAAAGATCTGGAAACTAGGACATTACAATTGGGTTTTACTTTTGTTCTCATTGCCTTTTTTTAACCAATAAAAGATACTTTATTGATGAAGTTCAAGGGCAGTATATCCCTCTGGCAACTACCCTAAGTGGCACGGGTTTGTTGGATTGTATTTTTTTTACTTCCTTTGCTTGCTTCCAAGATCTCTCTCAGTTCAGCCCATGCTCCTTATCCCACCCACAGGAGCTGATGATAAAGGAATGTAATGTGGTCTCCACCAGCCCAACCCCTCACGTAGCAGCACAATAGAAAAAAACATTAGTTCTGGAGTCAGAGGACATCCATAAATTTGGCTCTTTATGAATGTGGTGATCATACAGATCATACAGAGATGCATGAAAGAACTCTGAAGCATTATTCTTCCTATGGTTAGGGATTTATATAAGGAAGGGTATTAACATTTATTATATGCCTGATATATGCCAGGTGCTTTGCATATATTATCTTCTCTGTTTTAACCCTATGAAGTAGGAGATATTATTACCATTTTGCAGATAACTAGCCTCAAGCCACATGATTGTAAAGTATTATAGCAGAGCATGATTTGAATCAGATTTATCACTCACCACATTGCCTCTCTTTATTGCTTTAGGAGCAGCACAGGTCAGGCCTTCTTGGTCCTGCCTCCTGAGTATCAAGGAGAGAGGGAAGGCGTAGGTGAGAATATGAAGGAGACTCTCCATGTATGCAGTCAGCAAATAGGGAGCCATCTGAGAAAATACACTGTCACTGACTTGACAGGGTCCTCATCTACTACAACCAACTTGCAATGTGGCTCAACCACAAGTCCCTTTATCTCCCTACTTCTTTTTTCCTCTGTCAAATAAGGGTGGTTGGCTGATTATTTATTTGTATAAATATTATAAGAATTTTAAACCTTACTATAATTTTATTATGATGATTACATAACGTTTAAACCTAGAAGAGTGGGGAAGCCAAAAAGCTTTTCGGAATTCAGACTCATGGACCTTTTCCAATGTTTTTCCACTTGAACACAAATGAACTCAAAAGTTTTCACCTGGCCTAAAAGCCTCAGGTGATACCAGCCCATTAGGTGTAAACTGTTTGCTTCTGTGTCTGTGCAGCTTTGCTTATGACCCTATTAGGGTCTGACAAAACACTGGGAGCACCTCTCAAAGGGAAAGTGGGAAAGTGGGAGCTGAGCTGTTTTTGGTTTTGGTGAGGGGTTGATTATTATAATCAAATAAAACCGACGATGAGAAGTTAATTTTCAAAAAATAAAATTTACAGGGAAAAGTTATCATTATTATATCTCAATTTTGGCTGTAGGATTTTAGGACTGTTTAAATTATCAGAACCACTTTTGCCCATCTGCTTATCTGCTACTGATAAAGGGGGTCTCTAAATACATTTGTACAATTTCAGACTGATTGATGGTCTGAACACCTGAAAATGTTGAGTGGAAGGCCATTTTGTCTAATCTTACACATATGTGGCCATGTCCTTTTACAGGACTTTCAATAAGTAATTGTTTCTATTTTACATCAGTGCTATTAGTCTTAGTAATATGGATTCTTTAGTGAATAAAATAGCAAACAATAGTGGGAGTTATTAAATATATTTAACATAATTTCTTAATTGCCCCCCTGTCCAATAAGAAAACAAATACCAGCAAATCTCAGCCTTCTCCACAAGCAAGTTTTCCTTCCACATTTTCACATTTAAGTATCTAAATTGCATCTGAGTTTAAACTTTGCAACAAAAGTGAAACAAGCATGTAAAGTGATGGAAAATATTCAGGAAATTGTACCATGGCCTAATATTTTGCTTATTTTCTTATTGACCGTTCATACCCCAAAACTGTTACGTATTTTCTTTGTAACTGAGTTAACGATGTGGAAGAAAAGTCACTTACAGTTGGAGAGATTTGAGCTTTTCTAGTTGGTATTTAAAGTAGCACTCGTAGGTAGAGTGGTAAAATTGAAATGATGTGTACAACAAATTTTAAAGTCATTATAGCCCTTTAAAATGTCAGGAAGAGTAAAAGGGAAAAGGCCCATGTGTCTGGTTCATGAATTTTGGTCATGAACACGTATTCAAGAACATTTTTTGAACCCTGTTCTTCTAGGCCTCACTGCCTCAAACGCAATTTAAGTGGAATTATTTTTTTTTAATAATTACTCTTAAGTACCTGATGATCTAATGAAGACAATTTCTTAATGTGTCAAAATGAGTTCTTTGTATCTTACTTGAATCTTTTGTTGTCTTAAGCTAATCTGCTTTAGGGTTCTTAAATCCAGGCATTTTACAATGCAGGCTCTAGCAATGGCATTCATTTGGAATGCTGCCTTTTGTTTACTAGCTTTCCCAGACCCTCACGGCTTCCTTTGGTCATCTGGTGTCTTCACTAATGTGATTGGTACTCCTAGGCTCTGCAGGTAGCCCTGAGCCTTTATATGTGGGATTTACAAAGGGACTCACCACCCTGGCTGCTAATGAAGGGAGCCATGGGGATTTTGTTTTGTTTTTTTCAATCTGTCTTCCAAAAGAGTGAAGGAAAATTGTGTTCTGGGTTTGCTAATTCTCCTTGTTTTCCATTTACTTTAATTTTTACAATTGATTTACTAACTGTGGTGCAAAAATACAAATTATTTTTTAGGAGTCAGAATGTTTCATCTGCTAGCCCTTCATGCTAATCACTAGAATTGTTTATTATCAAACCTGGAAAGAACAAAGTGGGGCCTCTGTTTAAACTCAACCAACTGGCATTTCAGCTTCATCTGTTTTTGTCTTTCAGGGATTTTTGACCAATTTGGTTGTTTAAAAAAAAAAAGTATATGATTAGGAGCCTTGGTTTCTAGTGCCAGCCTTGCCATTTAGTACTTCTATAATCTTGAGTCACACTCTTTGATTTCTCATCTGAAAAAAAAAAAAGAAAGAAAGGAAAGTGTTACCAAAGTGCACATGAGATCCAAGATGATGTTTCATATTTTTCCAGCTTTCTTCTCTTTTTATTACCAAAATGCCCTTTTATTTGATTTTTGGGTAAACCTACATTGAAACACAAATGTGCATCTGATAAAATGTTTTAACCAGTGTTCAAATCAATAATTAAAAATAAAGTGTCAGTGTCTTCATTTTAGAAGTAATATGCATTGTAGATTATAACCCAGTTTTATAGGGAGAGAGATTTATTTGCCCATTTTCCAATGGTAAAACATGGAGCCCGTGTTTTAACTGCATTTTATAAGGCATTGGTTCTCAGGTGTGGTTTAAAGGTCTTCCAGGGGTCATGGAATCTCTGGATTTTAGAATGAGAAGGGACATCAGCAATCATCAGGTCCAGTCTCTTGAGTTTTACTAACAAGGATTCAGGAAGCCAAGAAATGCTTAGTAACTCATCCATGGTCACAGAGCCTAAAGAGCTGCTAGCAGGGCCCATCCAAACTCCAAAGACAAAATGGTATGTACTAGGGTGGGGCATCCTAATTACCTCTTGATGAAAAACAGAGAATGAAAGTTTGAAGGGAGAGACTGTTTATTCCAAGTCTGAAAACTTAAAAATCACTGCTTGATAGTAATAGACAGTTGGTTAGTTTCTACATTGAGGTTTACAGATTAAAGTCTTTCCAATCTCACAAACGTTTAATGAGGACATACTGTGCGAGAGACAGTTCCTGCCCTTAGAGACCTTATAGTCCAACCTGGAGATAAAACAAGTATACACACAATGCTTTGCAAGTTGCTAGGAATAAAAACGATTTTTAAAAAAGGTTTTCCAAGTCTCCAAGGACTTTTTGAAAATTTCAAAGTCCAAAGGGGAGATGGACTTAAATAGAACCTGACAGGTCAAGTGTTCATTAGCAAGTCAATTCAGGAACTCACCCTGGGAGAAAAGAAAGAAACTAGTAAAATAATGAAATTTTGGCAAGTTTTCCTATTCTTGAGTTAGTGATTGCTATGGTAGAAAATCCTCCCACTGCTCAGATTGATATCCCTATAAATTTGTTTTCCCTAATACTAAATACAACTTAATTATACCTTTGACTATCCTAGACTGAGTTTGTCTCCTTTTTCTTAAGTAATTATTTCAAATCTACTCCATTCTCTTCTAGCCTCTACCCAACTGCCCTTTTCTCAGCAGGCTGCTCCTCTCACTTCTAGGAGCCCCTAAAGAGTCCCAGTAATTGCCTTGACTTCAGCTGACCTCTAAGAACTAGTGATGCCAAGTGCTTTATCTCCAACCTGATTCCCCCTAAACTTCAGATTCATCTATCAAATTACTGCTGGATACCTCCATTTGGATATTTCACAGCCATCTCAAAATCAATATTTCTAAGACCTGAGTGCATCACCTTCCATTCAAAACCTCATCTTCTTCCTCAGAATGCCCTTAATCAGAGAAGACACCATCATCCTCCCCAATTTGCATTTTAGAAAAACTATTTTGGCCAGAACATGCCAAGGCTTTAAGAGTGTCCTAGTTAGGAGGCTGCAATGATCCAAACCATTGTATTGCTTGTCATACTATTTAATACATTGTATGTAATTGCATGAGAAATAACCTAGTGAAGTGATTAAAAACATGGCTTTGAAGTAAGATGGATCTAGGTCTGATTCCTGACACCACCACTTATCGGCTAGCCATGTGATATATATTTTTTTATTATCATTATTTTTTTTGCAGTATGCGGGCCTCTCACTGTTGTGGCCTCTCCCGTTGCGGAGCACAGGCTCTGGACGCACAGGCTCAGCGGCCATGGCTCACGGGCCCAGCCGCTCTGCAGCATGTGGGATCTTCCCGGACCGGGGCACGAACACGTGTCCCCTGCATCGGCAGGTGGACTCTCAAACACTGCGCCACCAGGGAAGCCCAGCCATGTGATCTTGAGCAAATGATTAAACTTTATAAGACTGGGTTACCTCACCTGAAAAATGCAGACAATCATAATACTAATATCTTAGGGTGTTCTGAGGATGAAATGAGACAGCACTTGCGAAGCTTTCAGCACTGGTATCCCTAACTAAGATCTACAAGGACAAAGACCATTTCTAGCTTGTTCACCATTGTATCTGCAGGACATGACATGTAAAAGGCACTAAATAAATATTTGTTAAGTGAATACATGAGGTCGTGGCATGCCTGAACTGAAGCACTAACGGTGGCGATGGAGAAAAACAAGGCAAGGTAGAGACCTAAGCTTCATCCTGATTTGCTTGCCCATGTCATTAGTCACCAATTCCTAATGATTTAATTCCTAAGTATTTCCTAATAATTCCTTAGGAATTATTTAATTCCTAAGTGTTTAATTCCTAAGTATTAACCCTACCATCACTGCACCCATGCAGGCATCATAATCTCTCCCCAGAACTATAGTAGAGGTTTCTCAACACTCTCACAGCATGCTGTTTTGCCTTCTCACGATCCCCTTCCAGCCTGAAACTCGAGGAATCTATTCAAAGCCGAAACGTGGAACATATCAGTCCTTTGCTTAACGCCCTTTTGTGTGGCTATTTTTTATCTACAGTATCCAGTCTCAACTCCTCACACTTGGGCCTTCAATACATTGTATGTAATTGCATGAAGGATAACGTGGTCAAGTGATTAAAAACATGGCTTCCTTTCCTCCCCCTCCTTCTCCCCCACTTGGTAGTCTAGTAATGCCAGATTGGTCTTGTCTTCTGTATATACTGTGCTATTTCATGCTTTTGAGAGGTGCTTGCTTATTTTTTCAACACCCTTCTCTCCTATATCAGTTAGGATTACCTTTGTCTGCAAATGACAGGATACACTAAACAGCAAGTTAGAGGTTTATTTCTTTCCCACATAAAGTTTGGAGGTAATTGTCTAAGGCTGATAAAGCATCTCTGCTGTCATCAGGGACCCAGGCTCCTGTCTTGTGGTTCTGCCATGTATGGGTGGCTTCCATGCTGTTCCTCTCTCCCTTCTCTATCCCTTTTAGGACCTTATTCCACTAATCATCTCCTCTCTTCGGTACTGTCACCTCTCCCTTTTCTTTGAGGGAAGAATCTCCTCCTACAAGCATCCCTCCTTCTAATTACTCTCCCCTGCCATTTTACCTTTCCTACAGCTGCCAACTTATTTCCATCCTAGTTCACCATACTTCTTGGAAGAGTTATTGCTATACGCCATGGCACATTTTCATTCTTGATCCTATTTGACTTCTCTTACCTGTTGAAACTGTTGACCACCTCCCATTTCTCCAAACCCTTTTGTCCCTTGGCTTTCACAACCCCGTTGGTTCCTGGTTTCCTTCCTACTGCTCCTTCTCCACCTGCTTTGCTGGGTTTTCCTCTGCCTTTGCTTGACAGTGAAATGACGATGTTTCTTGGGCTTCCCTCATTGAACTTCTTACTCCACATGCTTTCTCAACAGCCGCAGCCCCTAGGAAATCTCACCAGTACTGCTTTCAGTTATCTGTATGGCAGCTGTCTGTCTCCAGGATCTGTCTGTTCAGTCCCCACTCCTGAGTCCCGAATTTCTAACTGCCTACTGAAAGGGCCCCTCCTCTCTGTTCCTTCTGTCCTGATTGTGAGCAGTCTCCATCACCACTTCCTAGACTCTTGCAGAACCTTTTATCTGGTCTCCAATCCAACTTTCCTGATCTCTAATCCAACTTTCGCACTATCACCAGGGTTACCTTCTATTTAAAAAAAAATCCGATTATGTTAATTCCTTTTTTGAAAACTTCCATTGGCTTTCTCCTGCGTCTGGGATTAAATTCAAATTCCTAACTTGGCGTATAAGGTCCCTTGCAGGCTGGCCCCAACCTACTTTTAAAATTTTCTTCTCTTGCCACAGTGCCCTCCAACAATGAACTTTTCCGTATTTTAAAAATATACCATGCCTTTGACATTCTGTTATATTGCTCTGGGAGGTCCTCCCAATTCTATTTGGCGAATTCCTACTTTATCCTTTAAAGACACTCATATCTTATCTCTTCTCTGATGTTTTCTTCATTTCTCTAAACAGAATTGCTACATTCTCTGTGCTTTCATAGTACTTTGTTCTTACTGCTACTAAACATTTATGCATGTACAGATGTCTTCACTTTAACTTGGGATCTCTTTGAGATTAGGGACTGCCTTTATCATCCTTTCTAGCACAGTTCCCAGTACTTTCTAGGTGAATAAATGAAAACAATGAAATTGGAAAATAGGAATAGCTTTCACTTTAATGAGTTTTGTTTTAGACATTAATTTTAGACATAATGAATGGTCATACTGAGGTTGAGGGGAGAGCAGCAACTCAGAAGAAAAGACTTTATGGCCAATGATTTAGATGTAAGAGTCACCAGCAAAGACAATAATTAACAACTGATTAGATCCCATGTTTTTCAAGTATGGACTAAAGAAAGGTAGAACATTTATAGGAAGTAGAGGAAGGCTTAGGAGTGGGAATTTGGGATATGGATGGAGAAAGTCTAAAAACATCTGTACTGGGAAAAAAAAAACCCAGTTGACACTTTTTCCTGTGAACTTTGTCTTTCATCTTAGGGGTTTTCAGTTTTGGACTATTTCCTATATTGTCATGGAAAATTTTTTCAAAGTTCCACATAAGCAAGCAAATTTAACAAATTCACTGGCTTATGATAGTAAAAATGATATCTTATGGGGTATTAGGACAAGCTGTATTTATTTGTAGGTCTTTACTATGTGTACATTCATAAAACTGTTTTTGTCACTGTCCATTTGCCTACAATAAACCTATAATGTGGAAAGGTATTACTTGTCAAATAAGAAAGTCAATATTTTGCAAATATCAAATGTTCAAAGTCAATGAAGATAGTAATGGTGATGATGTTGATAATAATAAAAGAAAACAGAGCTTAGTTAAGTTGCAGCATGCATAAAATTTGAAATCACTTCTTATAGAAAATTGGAAAACGTAAGCGTGAAGAAAAAAATTACATTCTATAAACACATCACCCAGCATTTATATATTTTACGTAAATTTGTGGGTTTTTTAACATCTGTATTGGAGTATAATTGCTTTACAATGTTATGTTAGTTTCTGCTGTATAGCAAAGTGAATCAGCTATATGTATACATATATCCCCATATCCCCTACCTCTTGCGTCTCCCTCCCACCCTCCCTATCCCACCCCTATAGGTGGTCACAAAGCACTGAGCTGATCTCCCTGTGCTATGCAGCTGCTTCCCACTAGCTATGTAAAACAGATAGCTAGTGTATATATGTCAATGCTACTCTCTTACTTCGTCCCAGCTTACCCTTCCCCCTCCCTGTGTCTTCTTTGGAGAAATGTCTATTTAGATCTTCTGCCCATTTTTGGATTGGGTTGTTTGTTTTTTTTTTGACATTGAGCTGCATGAGCTGCTTGTATATTTTGGAGATTAATCCTTTGTCAGTTGCTTCCTTTGCAAATATTTTCTCCCATTCTGAGGGTTGTCTTAAATTTACATCACATTGTTTGGATTTATATTGTTAGCTCTTTATCTTAATAGGTTACTTATGTATTTCTTTCCTCATAGAAATGGGAACCGGGCTTCCCTGGTGGCGCAGTGGTTGAGAATCCGTCTGCCGATACCGGGGACACGGGTTCGTGCCCCGGTCCGGGAAGATCCCACATGCCGCGGAGCGGCTGGGCCCGTGAGCCATGGCCGCTGAGCCTGCGCGTCCGGAGCCTGTGCTCCGCAACGGGAGAGGCCACAATAGTGAGAGGCCTGCGTACCACAAAAAAAAAAAAAAAAAGAAATGGGAACCTACTGTTTTATATTTTCCATTTCATATATTATGAACATAGTTCTATGTCAGAAATATACTTCTTATAGCTTTATAGAATTCCATTTATGGATGGATTTGTGAGGTTAAATGAGACAATGTACATGGGGTACATGGTAGGTACTCAGTAAATGGTAGTAGTTGTTGCTGTTACTATAATGTGCTTAACTCTTTCCTTATAGATGGAATAGTAAGTTGTGCCCAGGAGTGGGGATATTAATGTTCTACTTTATTATATACATAGTAGACATTAACTCTTTTCATTAGCTAGAAAAGTTTTTCTTTTTATTTGTTTTAGATGTTAAATATATGGAAGTTTGATATGTTCACTAGTCAAATCTGTCAATCTTACCCTTTGTGATTTCCAGGCTTAGAAAGCTAAATTCTCACTATGATACCATAATAAATCTTGGTACATGATAAATATCAGTGTAAAAAATATTTAATTCTGTTTCCTCTTAGTTTTTATTTGGTCTTATGTGGGTAGGCATATAAATGTATTTAGGTATAGATATTTAAATTTAATCTTTGGTATTTATTTTTAGTGTCTAAGTTGTTTGTTAGCTGTTACTTTATAAATTGTTGATCATTACTTCAGTATAATTAAATGAACAATTCCTTCTTCCCTTTATTGTTTTATGATGCTCAATTATCATATAATAATCCTTATAGATAATAAGGTTTTTTTGGACTGTCACCAATGAGCTTCTCATTCATGTGCCGGCCCTGTATTTTAAGTTATTAAATTATTCAAACAATATTTTTGAGTGCCTGCTATGTAGGAGGACACCACAATAGGTGCTGTGATTTCAGTAATAGGCAAAACTCCAAAAACATTGTCCCTACTTTCAATGTGGCTTAGAATTTAGGAAGAAAGGCAAACATTAAAACAATTGATCATCAAATTATATAGCTCAAAAGTGAATTAAAAGTTAAGCAGGAGATGAATAAGTTTCTATGAGAGCTTTCAGCAAACGGCTGAGGAGATTATGGAAGCAGTGCTTCAGTTGGGATCTAAAGGATGAGGTGATTTAAGTAGGCAAAAGTAAAAGGATGGGTGGTATCACAGGCAGCAGGAACATAAGTGTCTAAAGGTTGGTCAGTGCTGCTGGAGCACCGCCTGTAGGAAGAGAACAGTGCAAGATAAGGCTGGAGAGATAGGCAGGGACATTTCCAATATTGATTTTTATCCTCAGCAGTATAAAACTTCAAAAGTCTTTAGCAAAGAGTTGACATGATTATATTTGCACTGTGATGCAGAGAAGTGATTGGAGTGTGCCAGAGGAGGCAAGGAGAGCAACTAGGGAAGTTGGTCCTGGTTGTTGGCAGGAGGGCTCAGTTCCTACCTATGAGGACCTATGAGAGCTGCTTGGGTGTCCTTACAACACAGTGGTTGCCCGTCTTAGAGCAAGTGATCCAAGAGGTCAAGGCAGAAACTGCAATGTCTTTTATGACCTTGGAAATCACACATTGTCACTTGTTCCATATTTCATTGATCACATAAGTCAGCCCTGATTTGATGTGGGAGTGGATTACACAAGAGGTGGGAATCATTGGGGCCATCTTGGAAGATGGCTACCACAGACTAGACTCAGTGGAATGCCATTTCATTGCTGGATAGTGTAATATGGGAGTGCAAAGGAAATTGAAAAGCAGCATAGGAAAGGAAGAAAGCCAGAAAGTTGTAAGGTGAAATCCAGTGGAAGGAAAGGAAATTTCAAGAAATATACTCAGAAGGAATGTTAGATGAGAACCAAAAAATATTCACTGGATTTAATGGCATGGATTTAATGGCCAAAAGCTCTTATGTTATAATTTAACATTTATTTTGACTCGCCTCCCCTTATAACCTTTTTTGAAAAGATGTTTTTCCCATCTTTTCTTTGATAATCTTCCTTATGAATTTATGGATGTTTTCATAATGTTCTCCCCAAATTCTACTGTTATTTTGATTGGAATTGTGTTGTTTATTATTTTGTTTGAGAAACAAGTAATTTTACAATTAGGCTTCTCTACTCTGCATATTTCTCTGTGTGTAAATTTTCACTAAATCACCCAAATCAACTTTGGCAATTTAAAAAATGTTATCACAGGTCCGTCATTAAGATGAGTCCTGAGTGTTCTTTTTGTTGTTGCCATTGTGAATGGGATCGTTTCCCTTCCCCCATTACAACCATAGTGTTTTTGATCTGGAAATGTATTACTTTTATCCTTCATTTTATGGATATGGAAACAGGCCCAGAGAAGACAGGTGACTTGGCTATGGTGGGAAGGTTGGGAACCGCAGATCTTGGACATCCAAATCTTATTGTGCTACATGAATAGGAAATCAAGTTGCTCACTTACCCAGTCGAAACTTGTTAAAATTAATACTCCCTTAAAGTATCAGTTTCTTTGTATCAGATTTCTTTTTTAAAATAAATTTACTTATTTATTTATTTATTTTTTACTGTGTTGGGTCTTTGTTGCTGCATGGGCTTCTTTGTTGCAGTGCACGGGCTTCTCACTGCGGTGGCTTCTCTTGTTGTGGAGCACAGGCTCTATGTGCGTGGGTTTCAGTAGTTGTGCCACACGGGCTCAGTAGCTGTGGCTTGCGGGCTCTAGAGCGCAGGCTCAGTAGTTGTGGCGCAGGGGTTTAGTTGCTCTGCGGCATGTGGGATCTTCCCGGACCAGGGCTTGAACCCATGTCCCCTGCATTGGCAGACAGATTCTTAACCACTGTGCCACCAGGGAAGTCCCTGTGTCAGATTTCAAAGTAGTAGCATACATTTTGTAGCACACCTCCAGTTTTTAGCGTTGTCATTTTGAAATATAGTGTCATGACTTGTGGAACTGCCTCTCATCTCCATTCAATTCTCCCAAGACCCGATTCCTACCAGACAGGAACTATTTCTTCTTTGAGGTCTAAATAGACTTAACAACCTATTGCACTGAATAAATATTTAATGAAGATTGAATATTTCCTCTGTGGTGGATCAATTACTCTTGTTGACTCTCTGAGGAAAGCTTTCTTTTTTAATGTCATGTGGTAGGTTAAGAAATTTGGTTTCCTGAATATTATTATTAGTGACAAAGTTTGTTTCAGTTATATGAAAATTCATGTCCCGTAGGTTTTTTCAGTTATCTATTTTTCTTGGTTTATATATGCAGTTTGAATTTTTATGTTATCTCATGCACAAATCTGAGATTCATTGACCTGATAGCATGCAGTAAAGTCATTGGCTGTGAGAGTTGGTTTTTTTAGAATTTGTGGTATTTGGAGCTCTGAAAATGAAAAATATTTGCTAACAAGATGTAAGGATAGTTAGTTGTACCTTTTTAATGGAAGAAAATATTTTTTATTGATAAATATCACCAAAACATAAATAATTCTTTTCTTTTAATTAACAAAAATCTGTTTCTTGTATTTTTAACTATCAGTCATATATTTAATTTTATTCTTTTAAACTTCTCTTAACTGATATTAGGTTTAAATGAAATGCTTTTATATTTGCCTGTGGAGTCTCTAAATTTATAAAGTTGATGAAATAACTTGAAAGTTTTCATCTTATAAAACCAGAATCACTATAGTGGAATCATTTAGGGCAAGTTGTTAATGTGGCGTTCAGATGGAATTTATCAGAATCAATTAGAAAAACAAACTCCTGTCATTGAAATGAAAACAGAAAACAATGAACAGGTAGGGGAAAGGGTGCATATATTTTTCATCTTCTTTGTATACTAGTAAGCATATGAACATAATTTTAAAATAGAAAATTCATGCCTAGTGACAAAATGTTCTCCATTTTTAAGGAATAACTTCACTGTTTCCCATATGATAACTTCTGGGACCTATATTTCAATTTAAATAACTGTTGACATTGTTTGGTGTTTATCTTACTAGAGGAAAATCGGGTGAGTGCGTGTGATGACAGTTACTGTTCAAATTTGATAACAAATGTAGAATAAATCAGTTGAGTCATAGTGGTCTGATATGTTTTTAAGGTCTTTTTGACCCAGGAGTCTGTGACCTGTGAAATCTCCACTTTTTTGGATTTGTTAAGATATTTTACAATGCAAGGATTTAAATTTACCTGAACATCACTGCAGGAAGTTGGCTGATGTAGCCCAAAATGTAAAGGATATCAAGGTATAAATTGGAAAAAGTTGAAGAAGTTCTGACAACAATCAACATGTGTGAGAAGAAAAAGGCTGAAGTTAAGGAAGTTTCTTTCTTCTCCAACTTATTACAACAAAGAGAACCTGAAATTTAACCTGGTATTTTCAATGCTCTGATTACCTCAGCAGCATTCCATTTTGTGAAAGCATTGCCAAGAAAATGTACTCAAATCTTGAGTTACAAACTGTTCTTGCATCTGATTGGAAGGGGCATATAAGTTGTTTATAAGGTATTGCAGATCCAAAGCTGCACAAATGAAGGTTGAGACTTGGGGGAGGGTTCGAGTCAGGGAAGGGAAGCTTCCTAGACATTACAGCTCTGTCCAGAGGCCAAATGGGAGATAAATTACTGCTGGCCACCTCTCTTATTATTGAAATGGTTCAGCCCTGGGCTTTAACTGAAGGCCTTACAGGGTTTTGAAGTGCAAATAGGATGGTGAAGGGTAAACCCTTTTAGGATTTCATTTTGATGGATTTTTTTCCTGTGTGGATTTCTGGCACTGACTGTGATCTGGAGGAGGCCCTGAAAAAAGAAAAGTTTTGTTTTGTTTTTGATCAGTCAGACAATAAGAACTTTCCACAGGGGTGTACTTTTCCTGCATACAATATTGATCCTATTGTGTTTAAAGTAGATCTTTTAATTGGGTCTTTTTTTGAGTTTCTGCAATGGAACTGCCATTTCAAGGTCACGTCTCTCTTGATATTAATGCCAAAGTTTGATAGTGTTGAACGATGTGGTGCTTTTGGACCAGCAGTTTTGGGGGGATTACCTAAGGTCAATATGTATTAAACAAAGTTGTCTAGTTAAAGATCAAGTCCATATTAGAACAAGTCCTTTATATATTGATAAGCAGTCTGTAATTACTTAATCTTTTCCCCATTGAGTTACCTAATTGTATATATTCATTTAATTATTTTATATGCATTATGTTTTGCCAGTATTAAAATAAAAATCAGAAAATTCTGAGATTGTGAAATATTTGTATTATCTTATTTGTGCAGATACACTGAAGAGTTTGAGGAAATAAAGGAAACATAAAACAATGTTTAAGAAAAAGATATGTTGATTTATCAAGTTGAAAATTTTTCTTTTACCCAACAAATAATCCAAATGCAAGAGATAAAATAAAGTATCTTTTAAATTTTATATTTTTTTTAGTAAAATAGGAATGAGAAGAGTCATTAGTGACTTCAAAGAAAAATAAGTGTAACTTAAAGGTTTTTTGTGCAAAAATTTTAAAGAAAAATTAAAATATTTGTACTAAAGAAATGCCATTGTAAATGCTGACATTTCTTCTTAGAAATAAGGTTGACAGAACTTTTCTTGAGCACTTGACTTTTTATTTTAGATTTAACAAAGATATTTTTATCATTTACCCTGTTTGAAAATGATGATGAATTTAGCTGCAGCAGAGTTCTGTGTTCCTTGATATCTGTTATAAAAACGGGTTGTTAATCCTCATAATTGACATTGATCACAATGTTCTTAATTGCCCTCCAAATCAGTTGTTGTTTTTCTGTTCTTCTAAAATTTCCCTTCACGGTATTTAAATGTTAGAGTTAATTTAAAATTAAATTTAAATGTTAGAGTTTAAATTTGTCTTTAGCTGCATGAAGATTTTAAGTAAGATACTTAAAAAAATGAAAACCAAAACCCAAAAAAACCTAGATGACATCAAGCAGAGTCCCCTGCATCTACAGCATCCATGTCATTAGTTTGTTGCTGGGAGATGTTAATATGACCTTTTCTTTGTTAAAAAAGAGAGCTGTAGTCCTTCCCAGAATCCTCTTGTTAACCGTCTCTTTAACCCAAGTTGGAGGTTGTCTGATGAATGAATGATGAGCTTCTTTTATGAGCTACACATATTGTTGACATTGTGTTATGTATTGCTTTTTAATTTCTAACGTGTTTTTAATTTGCAAAGTATGCATATGCCTTTCACAGCGGCAGAACTGAGCCAGCATTTCTGAGTCTAGATATTGCTTTATGCAAACGAGATGGGTCAGCCTTAAGGATGCTGTATCATAAGCCTTAGATTTACTGAAACACACATGTAAATGAATTTCACTTTGAATATTGTTGAATGAAAGAAGATACTTGAGGATGGCTTTTTTCCCCAAGACCTTCTCTTGCCTCTTGGCAAGTGAATTGCCCCAATATAAAAGCATTGAGGGGGGAAAAGTGAGCTGCAGAGTGAAAAGGCAATCCACAAATAATCACTCTTTTCTGCCTTTGATTGTGTCAGATTTTTTTGTGTGTGTGGCAATTGTTTTCTTTTTTGCTTAGAAGAGGTTTATGGTCCAATGTCTGTCAAGTCAGCCCCTGTCTTAAGGTTACAGTTGTATTTCTCTCTGGAGTTCCTAGAGGTGATGTTATCTTTTGTTCACTCAGCAGTGTGGTGGTTCCTGAGAGCATCTGTCACTTTAGGCATTACAAGATGGATGGGTCTCCAGTGAACTGCTGGTTGAAGCAAATGGTGAAAATAAGAAAAGACAAGGGGTTTCAGGGTCTGCAGAGAGGACAGACAACAAGGAAATACTGTTAGAAATCAAGAGTAAGCTGAGCAATAGAGGAAGAGGGAGCAAAGATGGATCATATGTCCTTTTATAAACATCTTGGAAATCAGAGTCTTGGGGTGGCTGCTGTGATCTGAAGGGGACATCTGCATCATGGTAAACAATTCTGTGCTTTGGATTTTCAAAATGTGTCTGGACATTTTTTTTTAAAAAAAGGTGTGGGAAAAGTGTTGGGAAATTACAAAGATATAGAATGTTTTATGTAAGGATTTTACTATTTGGAGAACTAGTCTTTTAAAATGTGGTAAAGATTTACAAATTCTTTTATCTGTAATATATTACAGATAAATATTCTTTATATGTAATTTTTTATTATGCTTTCCTTCCTCTTTTCTTTTTTTTTCTTTTCTTGTAAGCATTTGAGCATCTGTAGATAATAAAACGTTTGAAAAGTTTCAGCTACATAACTAACATCCTTACTGTTTACTGAAGTTTCTTTGATATTTTTGCAGTGGAATTCTGAAAATTCTATGCTTATGCCTTAGGGAGGCTGGGGGGCAGACATTAAGTAATTTTAAGTAACCTTCCACTTAATTTAATAGGCTCTTTGATGAGAGAAATACAATCGTTATTGATCTGTGAGAGCAAGGCGGAGATTTTGTATTATATTTAGAAATTCATTTTGTTGGTGAACGTCAAAATTTGTGAATCCCAGCTGATACAAAGTCCCTTCTGTGGTAGAGAAGGAACAGGAAGGAGGTTGGCCGGGGAGTAAGACAGGGGAAGGTGGTGTGTGTATGCGGTTGAAAAAAATGATTTTGTCAAAGTTTTTGGCGTTCGTCTATGAAAAAGACCATAGGTTGAAAGGCAAAGAAATTAAGATGATTAGAAGCTCTAAACTATACAAATGGTGGAGTATCTTCCTTCTCTATGGGTGTAAATAATAGATGAAAGAGTAAGAGTGACAACAAAGGATCAGGTCGTTTAAGAGAATGTGTGCAGCCTGAGTAGGGGTCTGTGGCCTGGGGCCAAAGGTCTTAGCTTTGAGTGTAATTAGAAGAAAATACAAAAATGTCATTACTAGCAGGTGAAGTGTGCAGCACGTGGCCAAAAATTAGCAATTTTAGACTCTGAAGCAATTGGAATTGGATTACTGACCTTTTTTTAAAATCATTAAGGTCCTTGTGGAGTCATATAGTTTCATTGGCAGTAATGCAGTTTGACCTTGCTGACCATATGGGGTAATCTTGGGTTCGGATGGAGGGAGCAAGACTCCTGACTTACAAAAAGATGTCTATTTGTGGGTGGGTGGGTGCAAAATACATGAGATTGAAAATCTGCGACTTGCATTTTTAATTGTTCTTTTGCCTGAAGACGTTCTTCTGACAGTAAGAGAGGTAAGATATTTTTATTTCAAAATCTAAAATGGTTCTTTTCTCTCTTTCAAGTTGGCATAAAAGGAGAATAAAATGAAAGCCTTTTTTTTAGAAATATATGTTAATATAACTTTAAATGTTTTAGTGCCATAAATATGCATTTTGAAATTAGAACATTCTTAAGAAAATCCTCTTTTCTTTTTAGACACAGTAACAAAATAGAAACACTTCTAAGTTATGTAAAAAACAATGACAAATAGTTTTTATTTCACTTGATGCCTTATGACTGTATTTTCTATTTTTTCCATGCAATAGTTTATATTGACTATAATCTAGCAGAGAGAATAATATGCACACTGTAATTTTCAACCAGTTATATGTAATTATAATTATTTAATTTCTTCTAAGAATACACTACTCAAAAGCGTAGGAAACTGTAGCTCTTTTTATTCTTGCAGGCTTTCTTCCTTGGAAATTATTAAAGCGTTCATTTCAAAAAGTAGAAAAATAATTTTAATCAATATAGTTATGTTTTAAATTTTTGATACTTCTTTGGGAAGGTAAATTTTGGTCAAGCACCAGAGATTATAAAACTCAAACTCCTTAGGGTAAGGAAATTACCTTTCACTAATTTCATTTCTGAAAATAAAAATAGTCTCTGGGCTTTAAGCATTATGGTAACACCTGTCCAAAATGCAGACTTAACAGATTTATTCAACTTATATTTAGTAGGGGGAACTCTTCAGAAAAGAAATTCTTTTTGAGTATATAAAGAAGGAGGAATATCTATATTTGCCATTTATGACATATGGAGTTGTGTAAGAGTTTGATAATCCATTTCTAATTGGAATTTTTGTAGAATTGTAAATATTTAAATTACCGTATTATGGAATATAATGCATTTGGAAATTAACTCATGTCTTTACGTATATATTATTTTTTATGTTTTTGCAGGTACAAAAAAGCTTTAAACAAGTAAAATCTAGGCAACAGGCTCCCTGAAGTGTTGACAGCCCAACTTAATCATGAACGTGATTCAAAAATGTTAATAAATAAACCAAGGTATTGTACAATTATAATATGCCCCCTTTCAAATTTTTTAAGATCAAATATTTTTTGGAATATATTTAGAATTTAGATAAAGCTACTGTCTTTGGTACTTAAACTGATGAAGCAGATATTTCTAAGAGCTCCTCTCCTTCTGTTTCCTCTCCTCCCTGCTTTCCTCTCCCCTCCCCCATCCTCTCCACCAAAAAACAAAAACAAAAACAAAAAAAACACCCAAAACAAAACACTTTCTCAGCTCCTAGGTTTTTTTTCTTACAACAGCCTCTGTGTTATATTTCCTGTATACCTAAATTAAGACAATAAGAGTTCAGTTCTTGATTCTTCTTTGTTGATTGTGGTTTTATCTTTCAAGTTGTCTAACAAGAGAGACATCTAGATTATTGGCCTCTGCAGAAAAACCCAAACCATATCTAGTGACCACATATATTTAAACTTTTTATCATATAATAGTATCCTGAGATGTATGTTTTAAAAATTTTATAAAAGTTTTCTTTTTCTATTTTTGGAAGCCTTTTAATTTAGAAAAGAAAAAAAGGTGATACTGTCCTTTTTTTCCCTCCTATGTCAAAGAAAATCAAAAGTGTGCTTAGAATTGAGAATTTAGGGATACTGTTTAGGTAACTCTTGTCTGTTCAGGGCATAACCCAAGACTGGCTCCCTCCTTTTGGAAGTTAAAACGTGCTTCAATAGCCTGGCATTTCCAAAAGAGGCCAAAGATCTTTTCCTCTTTTATGACCCATCATATCCTTTTGAGGCCAAAAAGAACAAGAGGGTCATTGCCACTTTAGCCGGGTCCCTGTTTGTTCCTTCATGGTGACCACGCAGATCCTGAAACCTAGTATTGGCTTAACATTTGGGCCTGGAACATCTGGAAAATGGTCTGAGAAGGAGCAGAGGAGACAGAGAGAGGGAGAACTGTTGCGTTTTGTTACACCAGGTGCTAGGAGGAAGCAACATTGCCTTTTTGATATGGGAGGCAAATTCTGCGGGCCCTGGAGTTAGGCTTCAACAATTGAAGAGGTCAAAGGACAGCTGAGTGGGGTCAGTGAGACACCATGGGGTGTATTTTGTTACTGAGTAAAAGGAGCAGCCTCCTAAAACCTTAAAGGATTCTCTTGAAAATCTGTGTTGTGAAAAGGTTTTATGAGTCTCATGGCAAAAACTCCTGATTTATCTAAGGAATGCTTGCTTTTGTCTAATGGAAGGATAATCCTTACCAAATGTTGGCAACTACTATAAGAGTCAATATAGGTCTGAAAGAACAGTTAGGGTTTGAAGTGTACTTTGCTTTCCAAAATGTTTATCATTTTAATGTTTGTCTCTCAGTGAAGAATTTTACACTGTTGAAATACCACCTTTTTCTTTCCTTGGAGCAGAAAGTGGCATGTCTGGGGGTGGGGAGGGGAGGTGGGTAAGGAATGAGCTTACATTAATTTTAAAATTATTCTAACAAGCTGTTGACTGACCCCAAAGCAGGATATTATAAACCTTTAAAAACTCCAAAACTTAACTCTAAAAAGTTCTTTGACTTTATTTTAACATACAAAGGGAATACATGGCACTTCATGTGCCATTTATTTTTGGATTACAGAAGTTTTGTTTTTTTAATTTAGTTGTATTTCATAGAAATGTGTATCAGTTGATGAATAACTTTAAAACTTGGGTTTCTCCCTGACTGTGTTTCTTGTGCATTTTGTAGTAGTAAGAAGAAAAATAATGTCAGAGTCAAGAATAGAGAATAAGAAAAACAAATAGAATAAATAATTTTCTCTTTGAAAGGAAATGGAGAAAGTGGAGCAATCTGCATGTGGTAAGAACTCTTTGCCATGCAGCCCGTGACTTCAAGATACCACTTATATGACTGTGGAGACTTTCGAAGGGTGTTGCCACCTGGCAGATAGGTAGTAAAAGGTAGAGGAATTTGGCAGTATTTTTATAGCCCAGTTTATATACTATATACATGTACCTAGACATAGAATGTGTGTATTACAATACGTGTAGTAAAGAGGAAAAGATAAAATGATGAATAGTATAAAATAGGCTTTGTTAAGCATTTTCTTGCTAATGTATAACTTTACAATAAGTTTGAATTACTTGTGTGTGTGATTTTTTAAATCCTTTTAAATAATTATTCATTTTAAAGCCACATGTACATACATGTAAGGCTTAACGGTGCAGTGTGCTCTGTGTCTATTTTTTCAAGGTTAAAGTGCCTTTCAACAACTAATTTAGAAACCTAAGTGTAGTGACTGATAATTGCCTAAAGAAAACCCACAGCTGTTTAAGTAGCACTGAAATTGTGGCAAAACTGACAAATACAATTAGCAATGTTAATAAGATAAGAAGATGGAAAGTCAGGAGCAGATGACCAAGTGGAAAGCTGAAGGCAGCAGGAGTAACACATCCCTATAAGACCAGAATGTTCACAGTTGCTTTGAATTTCCAGTGCTTTTCCTTTTAAGCTAAGCCCCTCTTTTACTATCTGAATTACCAGCTGAATGGGTGTTTGCAGGTTAAATAATTCAGATACGTGTGTTCAGTCCCTAACTCACATCTGATTTTGAAAGAAGACAGCAGTAGCAGCTAAGAAAATCAGTCAGATTTTGCTGATCCCAAGACACAGTTTTATTCGTGGTGCTTTTTAAAAGTCAATTTTAAATGTATTTCTATTTGACTGTAATTACTGAGAGTGGGAATTTCTTTACCCCTCTTTGCACCCTTATAATTCTTATTAGTCAACTACATATATTACAAAGGAGACCAAAGCCCCTGTTTTGTTTTATTATTACGAAAACAAAACAAAAAACCTGCAGAAGTCTTTAATGTGTTCTTATTAATTATATTTATCTGGTTAATGTTCATAGCCTGATTTCCAAACAATTTCTTAGGAAAATTAAGTGGGGATAGATAAATAAGAAAAATTAGGTGAATGTTACATGCAAAATATTTAATCATCTGTGTTCTTCCCCTTATACTTGTTAAAGCATCCTATGAAAATTGGAAAATCATTGTAGTATCTTTTGAAATTCTACTCTGCATTTGGGAAATTGGTTTTTGCCTCTGGTGCTTTATGCAGATTTTAATGATGGTTGTGATAAATCCCCAGAAGTTTGTTCTCTTGGAAACCATAGAGACTCCTAACTCTCTGAGTGTGGCAGCCTTGATGGATGTGGTAAGCCACACTTTGGAAGCATTTCTGGTTATTTAATGTTTTCTGTTCTGGATTATTGACTCTTCTCCCTGTTGAAAAATTGGTCTCTGGTGACATGGTAGAGGTCACACGTTGCCTATTATTGTTTTGCTTCTTTGATCTAACACAGCGATTGCCTCTGGTAATTATACTAGTTCCAGAGAGTCTTGATGAGATGTGTTTATTTTACAGAAGAATTTCTGGTATTTCAAGGAAGAAAGTAAAATTTCCAGTAGTAACACGTAACTCCTTGTCACAAAGGAAAAATAGCATTGTCCTTTATCTTTTAATTTTGACAGATTTTACATAATCATTATGAAATTAGTTCATATATGACAGTAATTATTTCTATGGCAATCTAAGACGTATTGCATATCTGTAAGTATATTGGTAAAAACAGTTAATTTTAGAATAAAGTTACTAGGGCTAGGTTTTTATTTCAGTACTTAAAATACTTTTGGCTTCAGAAACTGTCAAAAGAAAGTCACCCAGATTTAAATGTACAGAACTATTAAAAAAGGTTGGAAACTTTGTGTTTTAATCTGTTTGCATTTTCTAAAGATTTTCAGCAAGTAGGATGAACAAAAATGAAATAGAACACTTTTGTTTTGAATGCATCATTAATTTTGTGCTTTTTATGGAATGTGCTTGGGAAGAGATAGTATCTCTTCAAACCTGTTTAATGTATAATTGGGTAAGACACAAAAAAGCTCAATGTATTCTTTTTTTTTAAACTCAACTCCAGCTGTAAACACAATATTTTCCCCCAGGTGATTGCAATTTAATGGGGGAGTCAGACAAATACTAGACCCAACTAATTTTAATTAAGAGCAACAAATATCAATTTAAATGGATAAATAAAATGCAAAAAGCACAAAAGAGAGAACTGTGAATAAACGCTTGTTTTTAATTTTGAATTATAAACTCTTTGAGAACTTGAAAGAGCCATGTTTGATTTCTTGCTCTAGTAGTTACACATTATCACTCTCATCAGTGAATATTTTTGACAGAGAAAGGACATGTAAGCAGTAATGCCTATAACAAGTAACTTTTTTATATGAAGTCAAAGAATCTGATAGCTATAAGGGACAATAACGATTTGTATGTATGATTGTAAAATTTCTCAATAAGTGAATTGTATATACCACCAAATACCAGCTTTTGGAATTTTTACATTGCTGGTCATTTGTTCCCAGAACAATGCCCCCAAATCTACTGCTGTGCCCAACACATACAAGGAGGTGCCTCAACTTTTCTTAGTATCCTCGATGTAGCACAAGCTTAAAAAAAACCCACATATTATTTCTAACATTTTCTGCACATTTATTTTGTGCCAGGCACTATTCTAAAAATATTATATGTGTATAACTTCTCATGTATTCTCACAAAAACCTATGATGTTGATTGTACCATCCCATTTTACAGATGAGAGATTAAGTAACTTGCCCAATATCATGCAGGGTAGTAGGTGCAGGATTTGACTTAAGGTCATGTGACTCCAGAGCCTGTGTGCTTAACCACTTCAATAGTGGGATTTCTATAAATGCTGCCTGCCTGGATGGATGGTTGTTAAACTTTGGAAAGTGGGTGACAACATCTATAGAGAAAAAGATAACAAACCACTGACAAGTTATACGAAGTTGTCTATTTAGTACTATGCCTGGCACAGTCAATAAATTGTGCCTTAAAAAAAAAATCAAACCGAAGACAACTACACACACATACACACACACACAAACAGAATGTATCATTTTCACTCTCACCTTTTTTTCTATTTCAAATAGCTTGGTTTAGTGGGGGAAAATAAAAACATGGGCTTTTGAGTCTAAATTTGAATTCTAGTTCCATCACCTACAAACTAGATAACCTTGTCTCCTTGCAGAAACTGGATCAGTTGCTCTGTCTACCTGTCCTTCTTTCTGAATCTGCTTGTTTCCACTTGGTTTCATTTAACTTGGTCCTCCATCCTATAAATGGAAGTTAGCTCTAGAGTTTGACTACATTCCTTACACTCTTTGGCAGGAATACGTCCTAGGTAGTGTGTGTGCTTCATATTGTCTCCCATGGGGAGGCACACGGTGTCTCATTGCCTCACTTTTAGTGATGCTAAACTTGATCAGTGGTTCAGGAGGTGACAGACCCCTCCGCTTCAACCTTTTATCTAATGGTTTCACTTATTCTCATTGCCTAAATGAATTTTGCATTAAGGGCTGCGAAGTGATCATTTTAAAATTCTGTCATTCTTTCTACATTTATTAATTGGAATTCTTCATCAAAAAAATAAAAACTCTCAAGAACCAGGGCTGTTTGGATTCTTCAAAGTATAGGATGAGCAGGATAAATGTTTCACTCTTTCCTTTTCCTTTTAGTAGCATGAAATCAGGTGCTTTGTTTGGGTTTTTTTTTTCCCAAGAGGAGTTCTCTTTTTCTACTTGAGAGGCAAAATTAATTTGCACATTTTTATATTTTAAATGTGCCTCAGTCCATTGCATTTATTCTCTTTTATGTTCAATTTCTCTCATCTTTGGCCCGTGGGAACCCTTCATGTTGATTCCTGTCTTTTGACATGACCAATTAGTCTCTGATAGCTCCTTTGCTTTCTGGCACAAGATGTTCAAGGATCATAGTGTGTACAGTTGTCCCACAGTATCCACTGGGGGGGTCGGTTCCATGACCTGCCGCAGATACCAAAATCCACAGATGCTCGAGTCCCATAGTCAGTCCTTGGTAACCACGGATTCAACCAACCACATAATGTGCAGTTCCAAATGTGGTATTTCCTGCCCCAGACCTGGAATTGGAGCCTTCAGGGAGACTTGATTCTTTTCAGTGAGTATGCTAGTAGGAAACCACAGAGTACTAGGAAGTGCTTATTGTTTATTGAATTGTCATTGCTTCTGGGACTTTTCAGTAGACAAAGCTTGGAACTACAAATTTGAAACCTTCTAAAAACTATATATTCCCATCTACCTGCTCCATAACCTAATTTGCTATTAAAACCAGGCAACCCTAGTGTCTTAGATTCAGTTCTTTTTCTTTTACACCCTACAGCCCTCCCTCGGTATCGACAGGGCATTTGTTCCAGAATCCACCAAATCCACCAAAATCCACGGATGCTCAAGTCCCTTATTTAAAATGGCTAGAATAGTTGGTCCTCCGCATCTGCCAGCTTCTGCATCCTTGGATTTAACCAATTGAGGACTGATTTCATGGTTAGGTGCAGAAACCCGCTGCTACCAAAGGCCAACTGTACATGATTTAAAAAAAAAAAAAATCAGAGTTCGTCTTGTTCTTACTAGTCACTAACTGTGATGAAACCTTTTAAAAACTACTTTTAAAAAAATTAATGCTTACCTTCTCCAGAGAGTTGGTATTAAAAGTCAACCTTTATTAATAGCCCAAGTGCAGTACCTTGAAAATATTTTTACTTGGTCAAAAGAACTTGTTGAGGGAGATGGTTGGGTCAGTACAAGTGTATCATAACTGGCAAAAAATGCTTCGGAGTCTTATGCTAGAAGGTAGTAGTAGAAATGCCAACTCTTAATGGGAGTTTCTTGGTCTAAACACTGGAATGAATTTTATTTCCCCTGGAATCCTAAAGTACCAGGAAGAGGGTGGGGGTGTGCACATTGCAAATTCCATTGTTCTTACTGTCTTTTTGAGTAATAAGTCTATTTTTAAAACTACTTGTTCAGGGATAGTCATAGAGTTGGGATTAACTCAGTTGCTATATGATATTTTCCTTTTCATTTATTGTTATAATATTGTTCACTACTTTAAAACTTGGAAGATACCAATAAGGAAATAGAAAGATCATTTAAAAACAACTCCACCCCAATAGATAAATATTAACAGTTTATTTTATGTACTTCTAGACGTTTTTCTGCTTGCATTGATATTATCTTTACAAGAAGAAATGTATTTATGAAATTTCTAGTAAATTCATATCATATTATCAATATTGTAGTCTTTTTCTTGTGACTTCTACCTACCTAAATTGTGTCCTACCATGGATGAATGAGGGAAATTGAAATTAAATGGTGTTAACTTTTTAACAGTAATAGATTGGGCAATATCTGAAATCTACTACTTCTTTTTACACGGATGCGAGAAGAAAGACAAGGAAGATACAGTCTCAAATTCATTTCTTTTTATCATTCTTTAGGAAACTTTCTCTTGTCTTCACAAGAAAAATTAAATTTCTTTTAGAAAGGGGAAAGATTGGAGGAAGATAGGAAGAGTTATGTAAACATGCCTAATACTTTAGGGAGTTGATAAGAATGTTTTTGATTTCTAGATTTGCCACATAATGAATTAATGAAACATGACTGCATCTTCTAAAGTTGAAAACAATGGGGAAAAACGGGTATCAGCAAGAGGATTTCCAAAGTCAGGGGACATGATGCCAAATGATCTGATGCTTTGGAGTCTAGGGGCAGGCCTGTGCTTCCTCTCCTGTATGTGTACACAGCCAGCCCTCTGTATCCAAGGGTTCTGCATCCACAGATTCAATCAACCTGCCTATTCGGAGGGCCGACTGTACTATCCTTTTAATGTATGGGACTCGAGCATCTGCCGATTTTGGTACCCACCAGGGTCCTATAACCAAATCCCTGAAGATATCGAGGGGCAATTTAGTTATTCTTTGTGAAGTAATTTACTCTTTGTTCATTTTTACCTTTCATCTAACATTTAAAGTGAGGTTTGGGTTTTTTTAATTGAAGAGAGAGGTGGTGTTTTTATTTTGTTTCAATTTTTTAAATAGTTGCTTGGTTTTGTGTCTATTCATCCCATATCTACGTTCAAACTCCCTTTTCAGCCTTGTCTTGCAGCCATGATATATGTAGACAAGGACAAATCAGCAAACAAAAATCTTCTTCCTTGATTTTAATTAATTAATTAATTTATTTTGGCTTGGCTTGGCTTGCCAATTTAGGAGTACTATATGGAGTATCCATTCCCCAGTTGGGTCATTATTGTAGGTGTTTTAACAACTGAATGGCATACATGATTAGATAGCCTAAGACGGCTGTTGCTGGAGACAAACTGATTAGAGTCCACTCCTGTCTCTTGGCCTTTTCTCATAGTATGACCTTGGGCAAGTTCCTTAACTTCTCTAGGCCTCGGTTCTCCTAAAAATGGGGGCAGTAACAGTATTTTCCTGGCAGTTAGTAAGTTCTCCATGTTACTATTATTATAATGGTTCAACAAAGAATGTTTCCTTTCACATTTCTTGACAATAACAATGATGACAATTACTGCTACTACCATCACCACTATGACCATCACTAGTAAGAATAATAATGACAGCAGCAGCTATATCATCTGCCTGCTAGGTGCCTACCACTGTGATATGTACTTCATATATAACTGAACATTTGAAAAATCAGAATATATATATGTATGTATTCTGAAATCTGATCTGATGCTTTAAAAAAGCCTTTGGAGAGTTAGGTTAAAGGAAAATTTTCTCCTTGTTTCCTGTGTACTTAATAACTACTATAAAAGTAGTTATTGCATTAATAATTAACTGCATTAATAATACAGTAATTATTAACCATGAAACCACTGACAAAAAGGGAATGAAAACATTACTGATCAAGTTGTAGCTTCTTGCAGTGTGTATTGCTCCTCCTTTCCATTTTCAGCAGAAAAAGAGTTGAGGAGAGATGATGGAGGCATTAGCAGGCACCTGTTTCCAAAGCTACTCTTTTCCTTACGGCTCCAGTCCCTATTCCTAAAGCCACCAGTGATAGAAGCTGCCTGTTCTACTCCACCCTTCTTTTGTCTATCTTTCTGTAGAGAAGAGAAAAAGGCTAGAGCAGAGAGGCACCAAGCCACACTGTCATGGTGGTTTGTACTTGATTCCACTTGTATTTTGAGCAATTAATTAGTGGTGCAGAAAGAGCTCATATTGGGTACCATCCCTTTCTTAGAGATTTCCTCAATACCCCAAGAGTGCCTATTTGCATCTCAGAGGTCTGTAGTACTATAACAAAACATTTAATATAGTTTTCCCTGTGTAATTTCACAGTAATAAAAGAAAACATGGAAAAGCAATACAGTGCAGTCTCACAAACTTAATGTCAGCCAGAGACATAAAATATCTGCATATGTACAGAATTCACAAGTCTGTTCTTTTTGTATTTCATTTAACAACTGATTCTAAAAAGTATTTCTCCATTTTCTGACCTGAAGTTAGATTTATTCACGCTGACTCTTAGTAGGATGCTATGTCATTGCAGGCCCTGGGGGCTGTTTGAGATTCAGAGGAAAGGAAGGCTGGTAATCTAGGTGGATAAGGCCAATGATTTCAGTGACCCTAAATATTACAGCATATGATATTAAGAATACACTGCACTAAAAAAGCTTTTTCCTTTGAACTCTGCCCATCTTTGGGTAGCATTGAACTGTCAGTGAAGAACTCCATACTCAGCACTAAACAAGTTTGGGGTCAGTTCTGTCATTCTTCACCTTATCATTATCATTTTTAAAACTGCCCAGTTATGTTTTCATCTGGAATAGTCAGCCCCTTCTTTTTACGCTCCCAAGGCTGTTCCATGGGTACTTCCTGTTGGCTTCGTCTGAGTATTGCTCAGGATTATGCTCTTGCAGGATTATGTGTATGTTTTATGGTGGTGAAACTGGATCGCCCATGTTTATGTTACTTTAATATTTTAATCAGCACAATATTCATTTGATATATGTCATATTACTCCTTAAACTATGCTTAAATTGAAGGGATTGAGATCATGCAATCTTCCATGTATAATTGGGCACTTCTTTATTCAACTAAAAAGATCTCTTGGAGAATGTAGGTTTTCAATGATGAAAGGAAGATAATTTGTTGAGCAGGTAATAGATTAAGAAGAGGCAAGATTTCTAGGCATTTGGTGCTCTGGAGAAAGGCTAAAGGTCCACCTTTGAAGTTATTCCATTGTTCTCCACGAATAAAAAATCCCATGGTTGACTGTGCTAGTTCCTGGTATTTTGCTCCCTTCAACAAGGAAGAAAGGTAAAATGGCTATTCGATTTTGACTTAGATGCATAAACTAGTGACACAGCATATTTCTCTTCCAACCCGCACCCTGTTTTGATTATGCGTGGTTCTGTTGAAAAATAAATTGCTTTAGAAAAATTAAATGTTTATAGTTGTACTGGTGGGGTTTTAGAAGCTTGGGCAAAAACTTGGTATTTCAGGAAAATTTCATTTGACGGGCTTTGTTGATTTTCTGCCACTTACAACTTTGAATTGGGTATTATATGTATACTTTTGTGTATGTACTTATTGTAAGAAAGAACCTAGTAATTTATTTTTTCCAGTTTTACTGATATGTAACTTATATATAACGTGTATTAGTTTTAGGCATACAACATAACTATTTGATATGTGTATATATTACAAAATTATTACTACAATTAGTTTGGTTAACATCCATCACCTCACATAGTTACAAAATGGTTTTTTCTTGTGAAGAGGAACCTAGTAATTTAAATCTATGGCATTTGGTTTCTTATTACCTACTTTGAGAAAGGTTGTCAAAATATGATTACAGCTTTTCCTCCAAATCATAGGAATCTCCAACAAAGCTTTGATAAACTGAGACCCTCCGACGGGAATCTCTGTATACTATTCACTGCTACCAGAAATCATGTAAGAAGCCTCCTTTGCTATATATAGAAGCAGTTCAGGGCCACCAAAATCTCCTATGGAGCTCCTTTGTGTGATCTAGGAAACCTGAGAGGAGGGTTGAGGTGTGGTATGCATCACCCCTTCTCTGCTCATGGGTCATCACCACTGGATCTTGGCTCCCTTTACCTGCTGAGCCCGATGCATGCTCAGGGTCCTCTCAAATAGTCCTCCAGGGAGTCAGTCAGAGTTGGAGATACAGATGAAATTTAATATCTACCCCTCTCCTTGATGGGGAAAGTGGAGCTAAGATATTCTCAAAATTGCGTTTCTTGAAATGGGATTTACCCAAGTTAAGCCCATCCTCTAGGAGTGCAAGATTTGTCATCTAGATATTGAGTCCTGGTTCTGACCTTTACCAGTGGGGTGATAGTGGGCAAGTCACTTGGCTTCTCCAAGCCTCAGTTTTTTCATTTATGAAGTGGGAAGAGGTCATACCTACTTCAGAATACTGAGGATTAAATAAAGTAATTTTTGGGAAGTGCTTGGTATACTGTCTAGCCCAACAGTTCTTAGACTTTTCATCTCATAACTGCTTTATACTCCTAAAAATGATTGAGTTTTGTTTATGTATATTATATTTATTAGAATTAAGAAAATTTCAAAGTATTTATTAATTTAAAAAATTAACAATAAGCCCATTATATAGCAACATAAATAACATGAAAAATAACTGTATTTCCCCAAAAAAAGTTAGTGAAAAGAGTAGTCTGTCTGCTTCTGCATTCAATCTGTTGCAATATCACACATCATATAGCCTCTGGAAAATTCCACTGTAAACGTATGAAAGAATGAGAATGAAAAAGGCAAATGATATCCTGATAATAGTTTGAAAAGAGTTTTGACCTCATGGAACCCAGAAAAGGTCTTGGGGACCTCAGATCAATCGTTAGCATAGCCAACATTTGCACCCAATAAATTTAGTTATTGATCTATATGGAAGTTTTTGTAACTAGTGATGAGAAGTAAAGGCGATTGCTTCAAAACTTCTTGTTCTGTACTTTCCTAAAGGGTCCCAAATAAGACTGTGATTCAAACTAAGCAAAAGAAATAACATTGTTTTTTAAATAAATACTAATAATACACGAACAAGTTCTTTGAATTTTAAAAGGCTCAAATCTTGCTTTCAGGAATTTGTCAAATGTATTATCATAAAGCTTTTATTTTATTTTTTCCAGAGAAGACTCTTTTTCCCTCCTAGGGTAATAAGATCTTAGTAGAGAGAGAAGTAATTTGATATTTACTCTGAAACCACTGATACTGTTCCTATGGGGTTTTGGCAGCCCACCAGTTTAAGAAGGTGTGGCCCCATTGTCACCATGCTGGGCTTCACGACTGACAGGTCAATCTTGATTTACTAGTTGGAGAACCTTCACTTAAAGCACTTATTATGGTTTGATCCTCAGATACAAGATCCCTTAAAGGGGCTTTTTGAAAGCCCCTTTGGATTCTAAAGACAAGAAGCAAAAGTGATGTAACAGATAAATTGATAAGGTGTCTCAAGAAATATAGGTAAAGTTCATATAGTTCCAATCTTAGGATATATGGGTATAGTTTATATCAGCTATCTGTGTACTTTGCAGACATATGGCCCTCTAATTGTATCAATTTTCTCCTTTCTCTTTTTCCTTGGGAGGTAGTGTAGACCATGGGGAATTCATATGCTGGGCAACTGAAATCTGCTCGATTTGAAGAAGCTCTCCACAACTCCATAGAAGCCTCTCTCAGATGTAGTAGTGTGGTACCACGACCAATTTTTTCCCAGCTTTACTTGGACCCTGACCAGCATCCTTTCTCATCTGCAGGTAAGTTTCTCAATCCCACACATTTCTAGACTCCTTTTAATAGAAGTGGGATCTCCAAATCTGGGGGTATCTGAAATAAATGGGTTAAATGTTAGCCAATGCCAGTCTCCCTGTCCTCAGATATTTTTCAGAACTATGAATTTTTCTTTTGGTTATTTTCCCACAAGCATTTTTATTAAGTTAGCTATGATTTATTTGCTTACCCAGATGTAAAACCCAAGGTGGAGGATCTGGATAAAGATTTGGTACACCGCTACACTCAAAATGGAAGCCTGGATTTTTCTAACAATCTAACAGTAAATGAAATGGAAGATGACGAAGATGATGAAGAAATGTCTGATTCAAATAGCCCACCAATTCCCTATTCACAAAAACCTGCCCCCGAAGGGTCTTGCACTACAGATGGTGGGTTGCCTTTTTTTTTTTTTTCCAATTCCTCTAATATTGTCTGGCTAGTTTCCAATCATTGCATGGGGTGCTCAAGGCTGGGAACCAGTAATTACAGAAAGGAATGAGGAATGATTATGCTTTCACTCACATTATTGCCTGTGATTTCATAGCAGGTGTCTATTAAGAAAGACAAGCATTATCACCCCATCTTGTAGATGAAGAGACTGAGATTCACAGCAATTGAATGACTTCTCTGAGATGGTATGTGGCAGAGGCAAGCCTAGACCTAGCTCAGGACTTTTTCAATGCTCCAGGTGCTTCCTGCAAGAATGTGACTCCTTCAGAAACTTTATTTTAGTGACCTCTCTTTCTACGTCTTTCTGTTCCACTCTCAAAACAATTACAGAGATATCAGGTGTTTTAATATTTACCTTTTCCATATATTTTGAAAATTCATCCAGTATACTGTTATCTCTAGAAGATTAAAATGAACATATTTTGATAATCCCACTTTATTTATCTTCAACCTCCTCTTCTACCAAGGCTTTAACCACACTTTTAAAAAGAAAATCCTACGTAAAATGTTTTCAGTATTTCATGGTTTTGGTGATGTAACAACTTAAATTATACTCACTTACCTCCATTTAGTGGCATACGGTGCTGTTTTCTGGCCATCCCAGCCTGATTTCTAATTAGTTCATAATTTGATAGTTTATAGTTTGCCCATAGCTCTTCCAGCTTGGCTCATTCTAAGGTAGTTCTAAGAGTCCTCTCCCTCAAAGGCAGAACAGCCCTGAAATTTTCCTTATGAAAATGACAGTGAAATAGAGCAATACAGTGCCTGGATTTGTTTCAGCATACCACCTCCTCTTCATGGGAAATCCTCTATTTACCTAAGACTCCTAAGACTTAAAGGAAGGTAAAGCTATTTTTAGAGGCAATTTAGATAAGCAGATACTTAACACCCCATGGGCTTCTGGGGGTGCCATTCAGATGTAAAATCTGGTTGCTAATTTCTTATGTAAATTATTGGTAGGTTCCTACCCTGCTGGGAGGCAGTTGATCGTCTAAAGGGGTAAAGGGCCGCCAGATTTTAGGCCTCCAAATACTGCTTTGATTAGTTTGTGTTTACAGCTGTTTCAGTAAACTTTCCCCTCCCCCATTTAGATTACTCTGTAACCTTCAAGCTGGAGATAATTGGAGAATGCAAAATCTGGTTCTGTGAAGTGAAAACCTTGGCTATTAAGGAAATGCAGATGAGGTTTACAAAGAAGGGCTCTGTACTATGGCTCCCCTTTAAAATTAAAATCACTTGCTGCAAGAGTCTTGCTTTTAAGGCAGCATGTCAGTATTACCCCCAGAAAATGCGTTTGAGAGTAGGGGCAAGTTTGTCAAATAAATTATTTGTGTGCCCCATAACGTACTTTTCTTTCCTTGATTACAGTAAATAGGCTTACACCCCCCCCACACACTTAGGGTACTTTTCCCCAGGTCCTCCAGTAGCCTCTAAAAGAAAGATCCTATCTTTCTTTCAGGATTAGTTCAGATATAATTTAAAATTACCCTAGAGGGGAGTAATAAGGTTACTTCTTATTTTATCTTAGGTTTTAATTGAGATTTAATATTTATTATATTAATTTTCTGACATATTTCTAATAGTGGGGAAATTGAACTACCTGCTACACCAGATATTTGGATCCTATAGGTCTTGAAATATAATCACATTTCATAGATTCTTTAGCTACTTCTTTAGACACACACAGAGCTTATTTTCAATCTTTTTAAAAAACTAAATTAAATATTGCTCTTTGCATAATATATTTTTTCTTAACTGGGGATCCCTGATGATATAGTTTGTATATAATTAGCTGATCTGAATCACAAGAATGAAGGTTTGGAGGAAACAGTCCAGACCCTTGTGAGCATATTCTCTAACTACAAAGTGAACTCAGGAACTTTTCCTTGACTTTGCAACCATTTCTGGCCTTGGATTGATTTCTTCGTGACCCTGTTCCTGGACTCAGCCTTGCCTTTTCTTTCTCACCTATTCTCTTTCCTCTTAATTAAATCACCTGTGTGGCTTCTGCTGGTGATTAACTGGAAGGCAAGAAGATAAAACAGGACATTTTAAAAATAGACTTTTAAAAAAATTTAAGTGTAGTTGATTTATAATGATGTGTTAATTTCTGCTGTACAGCAAAGTGATTCAGTTATACATATATATATACACACACACACATATATATTCTTTTCCATTATGGTTTATCACAAGATACTGAGTACAGTTCCCTGTGCTATACAGTAGGACCTTGTTGTTTATCCATTCTACGTATAATTTGCATCTGCTAACCCCATACTCCCAATCCATCCCTCCCCGTTCCTTGACAACCACAAGTCTGTTCTTTGTTAGACTTTAAGAACAGATTTAGATTTATAGAAAAATTGCTAAAATAGTACAGAGTTTCTATATATCCCCACAGTTTGCCCTATTGTTAGCATGTCGCATTACTAGTAATTTTAGTAATAATGAAAGTCCATAGTTTATTTGTGTTCTTTAGTTTCTACCTAATGTCCTCTTTCTGTTCCAGAATCCCATCTAGGATACTACATTAGATTTAGTTGTTATGTCTCCTTAGGCTCCTCTTGGCTGTGACAGTTTCTCAGACTTCCCTTGTTTTGGCTGACCCTGACAGTTTTCAGGATTATAGGTCAGGTATATTCTAGCAGACCTTCTATAGGAGTTTGTCTGATGTTTTTCTCCTGATTAGACTGGGGTTATGGGTTTGGGGGAGGAAGATCACAGAGGTAAAGTGCCATTTTCATCATACTATATCAAGGGTACTACTATCAACATGATTTATGACTATTGATGTTGACCTTGATCACCTGGCTGAGATAGTGTTATCTCCACTCTCCCCCCCACCCCCCGCCCCACCCCGCCCCCATTACCATACTGTGGAAGAAAGTCACTGCACTCAGCCCACACTTAAGGAATACGGAGTTATGCTCCACATCCTTGAGGGCAGAGTATCTAATACATTATTTGGAATTCTACTGCATGGAAATTTGTCTCTTCTCCCTCATTTATTAATTTATACAGTCATTTATTTATATCATTATACACTTATGAATATTTATTTTATGTTTTGGGTTATAATCCAATACTACTTTATTTTATTTTTTTGCTCCAATTTTTCCAGTTTTGGCCATTGGTAGCAATTTCAGTTGGTTCCTGTGCCCCTTTTATATGCTCCCGTGATTACGGTTTTCTTTTTAGGATAAAATAGGACATTTTCTCTTTTCATTGTCACAAGCACTTTCTGAAAAAAAAATTTTAAGAGGAGGTTTGCTTCCTCCTTCTATGAGAAAAACATTCTTCTCCTAGAATCGTCATTAATAATTATTACTTTTCACCTCTAGGTGTCCTCATATCATAAATGGGAAAACCTTCAAATGCTGTAGCACTGAAAGCTATTTGTGCTTCTTCTTTTTTTTTTTTTTTTTTTTTGGTGGTATGCGGGCCTCTCACTGTTGTGGCCTTTCCCGTTGCGGAGCACAGGCTTCCGGACGCTCAGGCTCAGCGGCCATGGCTCACGGGCCCAGCCGCTCCGCGGCATGTGGGACCTTCCCGGACCGGTGCACGAACCCGTGTCCCCCGCATCGGCAGGCGGACTCTCAACCACTGCGCCACCAGGGAAGCCTCTTTGTGCTTCTTAATTTGAGTGGACTGTGTAGTTTTCATTATACCACAGAAATCACTCTGAAATCATCTTTCTTCCAGAGAAAATCCTGCTTTCTTCAGATATTTTCCACACTGTGTCTTCTCTACTCTATCCCTGTTTAGCCCCAAACTGAAATTGTACTTTGCCCCCTTAATCTCCCTTTGGCTACAATGTATTGCTTTGAGAAAGCTCATCAGAAATGTCACTCTCTAATCAAGGGACACCTTTGTGACTTGCAAAACCATGAATTTTAAGGATTCATCAGCAGGTGTGAGAGAGGTGGATGCTGACATAGCCCATGGCTGGCAGGGGCTACTGTGTCAAGTACCCGCCAGGATTCAGCCTGGCAAGTTGAGTGATGAGTCTCAGCAAGGATAGGCAAGGAAGAAGCTATAGGAGAGGGTCCTACATCAGACCAGGGAAGGTGAAGCATTCTGTGAGTCAGAGCGGTCAACGAGGACGAAGGAGGCTGTAACCTGGAGTCAAGAGACCTGGGTCCCAACTTGGTGGGTTGCTGGGTATTTGACCTTGGGCTGTTTTCTTAACCTTTATGGGCCCTAGCTTCCTCATTTACATACTAAAGAGATTGGGATAGATTAGTGTTACCCAATCTTTGACTTACAAATCTCTCTTATAGTAATACATAGTCTTTTGAACCCCTTAGGAATTTAAAAACTAATTCTGTCACTATATGGCATGTGATAAAGAATAAATTTTAAGTAGAAAATATTTATTTTAGATTAGTATATTAATATACTCTGAAAAATATATATACTCTGATATTATTCATGCATGAGAAAATATTGCCTACATTTTATCATTCAGTCATTGCTGTTTAATTTACTTTAAATTCGTTGTGTAAGGAAAAGCATGTTTTGTTGACAAATTCAAAATTAAAATGTTATACTTTTGTGGGGGTGGAGAAGGGGAGCCAAGTGTATTTAAATATTTCCCAGCATCAAAAAAAGAGTCAAAATCTACTTTTAATACCCAAATTTTGGGGTTTGTATGTTTTAGGATTAAAAGGATGTACTAATTTATTTTTATAATTTTTGCTCTACGTGATGAAAACGTTTCAGGCTTTTGTTTGCAGAATTTCTCTACAAATAACATGCTGCTGAAAGAGGTAGCCTTTTCCCTCTTACATGAAAAGCCAAATTGGATTATAATCACTAAAATTTTACCTTATCATTGCTTTTTTTTTTGGTGCCCCAGAAACATAGTGGTGCATTTTATATAATTTTTTTTTTTTTTTTTTTTTTTTTTGCGGTACGCGGGCCTCTCACTGTTGTGGCCTCTCCCGTTGCGGAGGATGCACAGGCTCAGCAGCCATGGCTCACGGGCCTAGCCGCTCTGCGGCATGTGGGATCTTCCCAGACTGGGGCACGAACCCATGTCCCCTGCATCGGCAGGTGGACTCTCAACCACTGCACCACCAGGGAAGCCCCATTTTATATAACTTTATAATTTGATGAGTGGGGTTTAGGGTTGAATCTAACTTTCATATCTAGCAGAGAGCATGTTAGGTACATTTATAAAATGACTGTGTCCATCAAATCCGTGTTCCCTAAGCTTCCCATTATTAGCCAACAACCCATTATGGGTATATAAATTAAGCAACACATCAATACATGTGACTGATAATCAAATCAATTTTAAAATGTGTAATAATCAAAACCACACATTGATATGGGGTTCAGCTGAGTGAGTCCTGAGTTCGTTCAGCTGATTTCCACTACCCCTACATGTGTAGCATGGAAAGCACTTAGAACATTCTGTTTTAAAAGTGGATATTAGGGACTTCCCTGGTGGTGCAATGGTTACAATCCACCTGCCAATGCAGGGGACACAGGTATGAGCCCTGGTCCGGGAAGATCCCACATGCCGCGGAGCAACTAAGCCTGTGCACCACAACTACTGAGCCTGTGCTCTAGAGCCCGCGAACCACAACTACTGAAGCCCGTGTGCCCTAGAACCCGTGCTCCACAACAAGAGAAACCACCGTAATGAGAAGCCTGCGCACTGCAACAAAGAGTAATCCCCACTCGACAAAACTAGAGAAAGCCCACACACAGCAACTAAGACCCAATGCAGCCAAAAATAAATAAATATATTAAAAATAATAATAAAGTGAAAGTAGGATATTAGAATAATTATTTATTAGTTTTCAGAAATTGGTAATGTTATCTATTTTAGTTTCACTTATAGTTCCCAAGTATCATGGAATACCTTTATGAATCTCTGGGATTTTGATAACTACTTGTTGGAAAATCCTGTTATCAGATGACCTTGAGGTTCCATATAGCTCTGATGTTCTAAAAAGCTTGTAATAATTTGCAAATTGGTACAGATTGGTACAGACTTGTCTATTCTTTCTATTATGGAATGACTGAAAGTTTAGAAAGGTTGTAGTACTACTACTTAGTGACAGAGAAAGCTCCTCAAGCATCCTGTTTCCATCAATAGGTAATCATAAACCTCTCATCGTTGAATTTTCTACACCATTTGGGAGGGTCTTTTATGTTTTGCCTTTTGGAGAAAGTCATAATAAAGGTGCTACCTCCTAGGGGAGATGTTTCTAGGTTTACTGTCTCTACACAAATTAATAACTCCTTTGATTAAAAAAAATTAATGCTCCTTTTAAGACTTTAAAATGCCCCTAGATTTAGTATTTCAGAATTTCATGAAAAAGTCTGTGTTCACCCCTCCAGATTTTAGCTCTGGATTATAACTATTCTTAAGTGCTTTTTTTGGCCAAGTTGAATAATAAGCTTTTTACCTGTTCTTATATAGCAAACTTTCCATGTCTTACATCACTGGACATTATGGGACTCATTTTGTAACCTTGGACAAATACTCTTACCTTTCTGAGCCTCATTTTCTCCATATATGAAAAAGAGATAGTGATAACTAGCTAGAGTTGTTGACAGAATTAAATGAGAAAATCTCTGCAGTGTTTAGCACTGTACCTGTCTTATGTTAAGCACTCCATAAATTTTAACTGCCACTAGTATCATCATCATCATCATCATCATCATCATCATCATCTCCCAACTTTCAAACCTGTGAGTTTTGTCCCTTAATGGGGGTGGGGACAGCAGATTTTTTTAAGGGTTCTATGTATCTATAGGCTCCAAAATATGTTTGTAAACTGAATAAATAATATGACTCATGTATAAATGACTATTGTCCAAATAAATATAGATGATATTGTGAATAATAAAATACAGATTCATTTAAATTGTTAAAGAGTTCACAGTAACATTTTGATATTATTTTTCTCAATTTGTGAACACTAGAAGTTATATTTGAATTTTTTAATGTTAAAAGGGGATCTACAAGCGTGAAATGGTTGAAACCCAGTGTCTTTATCATTCTAGTCTTTGATTTCTTGCTTTTTGTAATTCATTGTGTCTGCTTTTGAGGTTTAATTATCCAGACCATACCGCAGATTCCTATGCACCATAGCTTCATACAATGTTTGGATGTTGTTTTCTTTTTATTTCTCATATACTAACTGATGGCATCCAACTGTTTCTTGGCATTTGGTTAACATCATAATATGAATTGATGCTGGGAGAACCTAGCATGGTTCTGGCGCACTTTGTATTGGGTAATAATGATGGTGGTCTCCTCAGGTTTGTGTGTGAGAGTTAGGTGTCCATCCTCCATTGTCCTGGTTTATGTCGGGTACCCACACCTGGACTGATCAGCTATGACCAGAAAGGTGGGATATTCCAGTGGCCCATCTTGGACTGGGTGCCAGCTCCAGCTCAATCTGGAATATCACAGCTGTCCAGGGAAATCACATAACTAGAGTGGTGGGAATCATTTCCCAGAAGATGTGGAGATTGGTGCTTTGTAGCAGAACATAGCTGTCCTCTGTAATATTGTTTTGTAATTATCAGTTCCTTATACATTCTTCTAATTGACTACAAGTGAGTTCTTAGAGGAAGGTATACTTTGTTCAGCTCTATCCCCAGGCCTAGGACAGCATCTGTTGCAAATAATTTTTAATAAATGATGAACTAATGAATTAATGTAATACATTATGGTTACAAAGTGGTTATGTAAGGTTTTTTTTTTTTTTTTAAACTGGTCATCATCAAAAAATCTACAAACAATAAATGCTGGAGAGGGTGTGGAGAAAAGGGAACCCTCTTGCAGTGTTGGTGGGAATGTAAATTGATATGTAAGGTTTTGTCATGTCTTACCTAGTGCAAGTAACCTAAACAGTTCTGAGTTCTAGTTCTGATCCATTCATTTATGATTCACCAAACTCCGAGCTTCAGTCTCTTCCTATATGAAATGGAGAACATCTGCGTTCTATGATTGTCTCCATTTAGAGAAGTGAATTTGCATTGAAAGTAAAAATACTATATTATGTGCACATAAAAATTCCATATGTTTTTCAGAGTTTGCTGTGTATTTATCATTTGCTTACTTGTGGATCAGAAAATATAAAGTCGTCAGTGTTGGCTAAAACAGTTGGAAATACCTCCTTTTAGTGTCTTTTTAGCTCTGCTCAGAGGAGCACATATGATAGATGTGTCTTTGGTTGGAGTACATGGACTTTAAATTTAGTCCTTAATAGTGATTCCCACAGGTAATCAACTCTCCAAATGGGTGATGAGGAGTTATAAACTCTCTAAACATTCCACTGTGTCCTTTTTTACTGGTTTTTAGGTTTTTGTCAAGCAGGAAAGGATTTGCGTTTGGTATCTCTGTGTATGGAACAAATCGACATCCCAGCAGGATTCCTCCTGGTGGGGGCCAAGTCTCCCAATCTTCCTGAACACATCCTAGTGTGTGCTGTAGACAAGCGATTTCTACCAGATGATCATGGAAAAAATGCACTTTTAGGTGAGTATTTCATACCTATAAAGTTCCTTCTGAGATAAAGGAATTAAAATACAAGTTTATTTTAAATTATCACAGAATTTTTAAAATCACAGAATTAGCTGGGGATTACATATTAGTTTAAGTAAGAAGCACTTTTTCATTTTGTAACTTCTTAAAAATTAGCTTTCACTTTTTTATTAACTCTCAAAACATTCACCTTAATGAAGAGACTTTTTAAAACTAGCATTAAAGAACACCATACAATTTATCAAAAATAAATATTTTGTGAAATAAAGTAGGATTCACTCTCCATAGAGTCATTGATCTGGATCTGATATCAAATCAACTCTCAATTATTCAATTGTGGATTATCCACTTTGTAAGTCAGTGGTAGTTTTTCTCTACCACCCATTATTTCTAACTACACTTGATTGATGTGATTCTCATTTTATATTTAGCATTAGTTCAATCAAGATAACTAGGAATATACCTATGATGTAAAATGTTTTAACTTTATGTCAGAATTGTTTTACTTTCTAGTATTACTTTGGACTTTTTTCACAACATAGCTTTCCTACATCATGGGAAATGACAAAGAGTGGGTTTACTTTTTAATTATTCTTTTTTAAATTGAAGCATAATTCATTTACAATATTATATTAGTTTCAAATGTACAGCATAGTGATTCAATATTCTTACAGATTATACTCCATTAAAAGTTATTACAAGATAATGGCTATAATTCCCTGTGCTGAAATATATATTCATGTTGCTTATCTATTTTATACTAATAGTTTGTATCTCTTAATCCCTGACCCCTATCATCCCCCCCTTCCCTTTATCCACTGGTAACTACTAGTTTGTTTTCTATATCTGTGAATCTGTTTCTGTTTTGCTATATACATTCATTTGTATTATTTTTTGAATTCCATATGTAAGTGATATCATACAGTATTTGTTTTTCTCTGTCTGACTTATTTCACTAAGCATAATACCCTCTAGGGTCATGCACGTTCCAACAGATGGCAGAATTTCATTCTTTTTTGTGGCTGAGTAATATTCCATTGTGTGTGTGTGTGTGTGTGTGTGTGTGTGTGTGTGTGTATCACATCTTTGTTATCCATTTTTCTGTTGATGGATACTTAGATTGCTTCCGTATCTTGGCTATTGTAAATAATGTTGCCATGAACGTTGGGGTGCATGTATCTTTTCAAATTAGTGCTTTCATTTTCTTCGGCTATATACCCAGTACAGGAATTAATAGATCATGTAGTAGTTCTATTTTTAGTTTTTTGAGGAACTCACATTACCCTTTTCCATAGTGGCTGCACCAATTTACATTCTCACCAACAGTGTACAAGGGTTTCCTTTTCTCCACATCCTCACCAACATTTGTTATTTGTAGACTTTTTGATGATAGCCATTCTGACAGGTGTGAGATTATATCCTTGTTGTCTTGATTTGCGTTTCTGTAATAATCATCAGTGTTGAGCATCTCTTCATGTGCCTATTAGCCATCTGTATGTCTTCTTTGCAAAAATGTCTATTCAGGTCTTCTGCCCATTTTTTGATTGGGTATTTTGTTTTTTTGATACTGAGTTGTACGAGCTGTTTATGTATTTTGGATAGTAACCCCTTTTGGTAATATCATTTGCAAATATTTTCTCCCATCCCATAGTTTGTCTTTTCATTTTGTTTATGGTTTCCTTTGCTGTGCAAACGTTTTTAAGTTTAATTAGGTCCCATTTGTCCCATTTGTTTATTTTTGCTTTTATTTCTTTTTCCTTAAGAGACAGATCCAAAAAAAATATTGCTATGATTTATGTCAGAGTGTTCTGCCTACATTCTCTTCTAGGAGTTTTAGATTGTAGGTCTTACATTTAGGTCTTTAATCCATTTTGATTTTAGTTTTATACATGGTGTGAGGAAATGTTCTAATCTCATTGTTTTACATGTAGCTGTCCAGTTTTCCCAGCACCTCTTATTGAAGAGACTGTCTTTTCTCCATTGCATATTCTTGCCTCCTTTGTCGTAGATTAATTAACCTAGATGTGGGCTCTCTATTCTGTTCCATTGATCTATGTGTCTATGTGCCAGTACCATGCTGTTTTGATTACTGTAGCTTTGTTGTAGAGTCTGAAGTCTGTGAGGGTGATACTTCCAGCTTTGTTCTTTTTTCTCAAGATTGTTTTGGCAACTCAGGGTCTTTTGTGGTCTCATATGAATTTTAGGATTATTTATTCTAATTCTGTGAAAAATGTCATGGGTATTTTGATAGAGATTGCATTAAATCTGTAGATTGCTTTCAGTAGTATGGCCATTTAAACAATATTAGTTCTTCCAATCCAAGAGCATGGGATATCTTTCCATTTCTTTGTATCATCTTCAGTTTCATTCGTCAGTGTTTTATAGTTTTCAGAGTATAGGTTTTTCATTTCCTTGGCTGAGCTTATTCCCAGGTATTTTATTCTTTTTGATGTGATCTTAAATTAGATTACTTTTCACTCTCTCTTTCTGATAATTCATTATTGGTGTATAGAAAAGCAGCACATTTCTGTATGTTAATCTGTATCCTGCAACTTTGCTGAATTTATTAGTTCTAATAGTTTTGGGGTAGAGACTTTTGTTTTTTCTATAAAAAGTATCATGTCATCTGTAAATAGTGGCAGTTTGACTTCTTCCTTTCCAATCTGAATTTATTTCTTTGTCTTATCTGATTGCTCTGGCTAGGTTTTTCAATACTAGAAGTGGCAAGAGTGGGCATCTTTGTCTTGTTCCTGAATTTAAAGGAAAGGCTTTCAGCTTTTCACCTTTGAGTATGATGTTAGCTGTGGATTTGTCATAAATGGCCTTTATTATGTTGAGCTATGTTCCTTCTGTACCCATTTTGATGAGAGTTTTTATCATGAATGGATGTTGAATTTTGTCAGTTGCTTTTTCTGCATCTACTGAGATGAACATGTGATTTGTATCCTTCCTTTTGTTAATGTGGTGTATCATATTGATTGATTTGCAAATATTGAACCATCCTTTCATCCCTGGAATAAATCTAACTTGATCATGGTGTATGATCCTTTTTATAGATTGTTGGATTCAGTTTGCTAATATTTCGTTCAGGATATTTGCATCTGTATTAATCAAAGATATTGGCCTGTAATTTTCTCTTTTTATAATGTCTTGTCTGGTTTTGGCATCAGGGTAATGGCGGCCTCATAGAATGAATTTGGGGAGTATTCCATCCTTTTCAATTTTTGGAATAGTTTGAGAAGGATAGGTATTAGCTCTTCTTTATATGTTTGGTAGAATTCCCATGTGAAGCTGCCCAGTCCTGGACTTTTGTTTGCTGGTAGTTTTCTCATTACAAATTCAATTTCACTGCTAGTGATCAGTCTGTTCAAATCGTCTGTTTCTTCTTGATTCAGTCTTGGCAGATTGTATGTTTTTAGAAATTTGTCCATTTCTTCTAGGTTGTGCAGTTTGTTGGTGTATAACTATTTGTAGTATTCTCTTATGGCTTTTTTGTATCTCTGTGGTATCAGTTGTTATTTCTCCTTTTTCATTTCTTATTTTGCTTATTTGTATCCTCTTTTCTTCTTGGTGAGCCTGGCTAATGGTTTATCAATTTTGCTTATCTTTCAAAAAAAACAGCTCCTGGATTTCATTGATCTTTTCTATTGTTTTTTTAAATCTCTGTATTATTTCTTTGTTTCTGATCCTTATTATTTCCTTCCTTGTGCTGATTTTGGGCTTTGTTTGTTCTAATTCCTTTTGGTGGTAGGTTAGGTTGTTTATTTCACATATTTCTTGTTTCTTGAGGAAGGCCTGTATTGCCATAAACTTCTCTATTAGAACTGCTTTTGCTGCATCCCATAGATTTTGGAGTGCTGTGTTTCCACTTACATTTGTCTTGAGGTATTTTCTGATTTCCTCTTTGATTTCTTCATTGACCCATTGGTTTTTAGTAGCATGTTGTTTAGTCTCTATGTGTTTGTTCTTTTCCCATTTTTCTATCTGTAATTGATTTCTAGTTTTATACTGTTGTGCTTGGGAAAAAAATGCTTGATATAATTTCTGTCCTCTTAAATTAGTTGAGACTTGTTTTGTGGCCTAGCACGTGATCTTTGCTGGAGCACATTCCATGTGCACTTGAAAAGAATTTGTACTGTGCTGTTTTTGGATGTAATGTCCTGTAGATATCTACTAAGTCCAGTTGGTCTGTTGTGTTGCCTTATTGATTTTCCGTCTGGATGGTCTGTCCATTGATGTAAGTGGGGTGTTAAAGTCCCTTACTATTACTGTGTTATTGTTGATTTCTCCTTTTATGTCTGTTAGTATTTTCTTAATATATTTAGGTGCTCCTGTATTGGGTGCATATATGTTAAATAGTGTAATATCCTCCTCTTGTATTGATCCTTTTATTATATTATGCCCTTCTTTGTCTTTTGTGTGTTATAGCCTTTGTATTAAAGTCTATTTTGTCTCATGTAAGTATTACTACCCCTGCTTTCTTGTCAGTTTTGTTTGCTGAAATATCTTTTTTCATCCCCTCACTTAAACTCTGTGTGTGTCTTTAGCTCTGAAATGAGTCTCTTGTAAGCAGCATATAAAAAGGTCTTATTTTTTAATCCAGTCAGTCACCCTATGTCTTTTCTGTGTGTCCAATTTTTTATTGTGGTAAAATACACATAACATAAAATGTACCGCCTTAACCATTTTAAGTGTACAGTTCAGTGGTATTAAGTACATTCATCTTGCTGTGCAAGCATCACCACCATCCAACCACAGAACTCTTTCCATCCTGCAAAACTGAAACTCTGTACCCATTCAACACTAACTCCCCATTACCCCCTCCCTCTAACCCCTGACAACCACCATTTTTCCTTATTTTTTTAATCTGCCCTTTCCCCCCCAATCCTAACCTCTGGTAACCACCATTCTACTCTCTATTACTATAAGTTTGGCTCTTGTTATTATTATTTTTTTACCCTATGTCTTTTGACTGGAGCATTTAGTCCATTGACATTTAAAGTAACTATTGATAGTTATGTACTTATGGCCATTTTATTACTTGTTTTCTGGTTGTTTTTACAGTTCTTCTCTGTTCATTTCTTCTTCCTTTTGTTTCTTCCCTTGTGGTTTGATGATTTTCTTCAGTAGTTCCTTTCTTTTCAGTTTTTGTGTATCTCTAGTAGGTTTCTGATTTGTGGTTACCACTGGGTTCATATATGTTGACCTGTAAGTATATCTACTGTTTTAAACTGGTCGTCATTTAAATTCAAACGTATTCTAAAAGATCTACTTTTTTTACCCCCCTCCCACACATTTTGTGTTTTTAATGTCATATTTTACATCTTCATGTGTTTATCCCTTAACCATTTATTGTAGTTACAGTTTTTACAAGTTTTTGTCTTTTACAATTTTTTGTCTTTTAATATTTGTATTGGCTTATTTAAGTGGTTGATCCTCAGTTCTTACTATATATTTGCCTTTCCTAGTGGGATTTTCCATTTTCTATAGATTTTTACTTCTTTTCTACTTTAGAAAACCCTTTAACATTTCTTTTAGGGTAGGTTCAATATTGACAAACTCTTAGTTTTTGCTTGTCTAAGCAGTTCTTTATCTCTCCTTCTATTCCAAATGATATTCTTGCTGGTATCCTAGGTTGCAGGTTTTTCCCTTTCAGCACTTTGAATATATTATGCCACTTCCTTCTGGCCTGTGAAGTTTCTACAAAGAAATCATCTGACAGCCTTATGGGGATTCCCTTGTATATGACTCTTTGTTTTTCTCTTGCTGCTTTTAGAATTCTCTATCTTTAACTTTTGTCATATTAATTACATGTCTTGCTGTGGGTCTGTTTGGGTTCATCGCTTTTTGAACTCTCTGTGTTTCCTGAAGCTGGATATCTGTTTCCATCTTCAGGTTTGAGAAGTTTTGTCATAATTAACTCAAATATGTTTTTGATCCCCTTCTCTCTTCTCCTTCTGGGACCCCTATAATGACAATGTTGGTATACTTAATTATATCCTAGAGATCTCTTAAATTGTTTTCATTTTTTAAAATTTGTTTTCCTTTTTTGTTGTTCTGATTGTGTGATTTCCATTACTCTATCTTCCAGATCACTTATGCGTTCTTCTGTATCTTAGTCTCCTATTCATTCCTTCTAGTGTGTTTTTTATTTCAGCTATTGAGTTCTTTATTTCTGATTGGGTCTTTTTTATATTTTCTAGTTCCTTGTTAAAGTGTTTACTGTGTACATCAATTCTTTTCCCTAATTCAGTTAATATTTTTGTTACCAATGCTTTGAATTCTTTATCTGGTAAATTGTTTATTTCTGTCTTGTTGTTTATTTTTTCAGGGGTTTACTCTTGCTCTTTCAATTGAGAGTAGTTCCTCTGTCTTTTTGTTTTGCTCAGCTTTCCCTGCCTCTATGAATTCAGGTGAAACAGTTACTTATTTCAGTCTTGAAGGGGTGTCCTTATGTGGGAGCATCCCTATACAGACTGCATGTGGCCTATGCCTTTGCTGGGAGAGCTGGATTTGATGTGGATGCAAGTCACATCCTTCCTCAGGGTGTGCTGGCAGCTGTCACATAGGTAGGAGGTGGGGCTGGAGATGGAGTGGCTAGAGCTGAAGTTGGGTGTGAGACAGGGCTTCCCCTCTGCTTGGTGGCCATCACCACTGTATTGGGGGCAGAGTCTGACCCCAAGTTGCTGGAGCAGAAGCCCTGAGGGTCGGGCTCATGCTGGCTCTTTTCCCTGTAAGTATGTGTTTTTTCCTCTCCCTGTGTGGGGACCCTTGCCCCAGAGGGGTGGAGGGCTGAAGCAAGTGGAGCCTGTGCAGCCTCTTGGCTCATGTCGGCCACAGACAGAGGTCTGATGCACTGCCTGTGTAGTTACCTGCAGCTCCACTCAAATGCAGCCTCTGGGGCAAGTCCCCTTTGTCCCTCACAGCCGATCACTGCCCCCAGGTTCTGCAGTGCAAGTGGGACCCACATGGAGTCTCAGTGTGTATCAGGGGATGGGCTATGGTGGAACAGCTGCGTCAGAGATCTGGAACGCTTCTGACGTGCTGCTTGAGTAAGTGATGGCTGCTACCCACCCACTGTGGCACCAGGTCACCTCTATATCCCACACTGTGGCATGGAGTGAGCAGCACCAGAGCTTTCGCTCAGCTTGGACTGGGGTGCCTGGCAAGGAGGTTGTGAGAAACCCGGCAGCTGCTAGAGCAGACCTCTCTCCACCTTGCTTGGGGGCAAGCCAGCGTGCACACTCCTCATGAGCGTAGTCTAGGCTTCCCTCAGCCCTCCTGTTTGTCTCAGTGGCCCTCCAACCAGCCAAGTGGGATTGTCTCCTCCACGTAAAACCCCAGGACTGGGGCACTCAATCTGTGGCTCAGACCACTCACTCCACAGGGTGGGTGTCCACCCACATAATCTCTATTTTTCTCTGAGTCTTCTTCTAGGGGCACAGGTCTCGACCTGATCACTACAGCCTTGGTTGTACAGGAGTCCTGCCAGTTTCCAGTTCGTTTTCAGTGATAATTGTTCCACGTGTAGATGTATTTTTGATGTGTTCATGGGGGAGGTGAGCTCCACATCCTCTTACTCTGCTATCTTGATTCAAACCCCTTAAATTAACTTTTAATAATTAAAAAGGCAAATAAGAGGGCATGTAAGGACTTCCCTGGCAGCCCAGTGGTTAAGATTCTTCACTTCCACTGCAGGGGGCACAGGTTCGATCCCTGGTTGGGGAACTAAAATCCCGCATGCCTGCCATGTGGCGTGGCCTAAAGAAAAAGAAAGAAAGGAAGGGAGGGAGGGAGGGAGGGAGGAAAGAAAGAAAGAAGGAAAGAAAGAAAAAGAAAGAAAGAAGAGGGCATGTGAGGTTTGTTACTTTTTTTTGCTGCTGTGTTTCTCTGGAGTTGCTTTTGTTTCTCAGAATTTGTTCCTGTAGATAGAATCAGATACATGTCCTCAGCAAGAATATCAGTAAAAACGAAGAAGAAAGGAGAGGGCAAAGAATTCAAGAATTGTATTTACAGTGAGCTGTGTGTTTGTTTAGCTTGACGCATTCTTCCAAGTTATAAAGCATCATCAGAAAGTCTAGAAATACATAGATCAATATCTTGAGTCAGAAAGTGATCCTGCACATGGTTAATAAACGTTCCTTAAACTACAGTTCAAAGCCTTCTCTTGGTTCATAGGAAAAGAAGTGGTAATTTTCATTTTCATAGGCTCTCATTTGTTAAAATATCCATTTTTTTTCTTTCAGTGAAATTGAGCAGATGGTTTAATATAGACACCTGACGGTAAAGTTTATACATTGGACTAAATTAGCAAAGAAGATCCAAGGATTCATTTGTTCATTCATTCATTCAACAGTATTTGTTCCCAAAATCACGTTAGGTTATGATATGTGGGCACACTAATGATAAGACATAGTCTTTTGCATCACAGAGCTAAGAACCTAGTTGGCTCTGGTAGAACAACTTTGGGAAACTTCTTTTAAGCCCTTTAAAAGCATCAAAGTTTTATCGAATGGAACAGTTCATATGTGGCTCTGACTGAAGACATAGAAAAATCTCTTATAATGTCTTTTTGCTCAATGATTCTTCATGACTAGAGGAATCCTCTTAGAATACATCATGGGACTCACACAGAAAACACCATCAGAATAATAGATTTTATAATCCTTTGTAATTGGGAATATGAAACCAAAGAGCATGGGCTTTGGAATTGGAACTGGGTTTAAATCCCAGATTTTCTAGTTAGCACTTTAAGAACTTGTGCAAGCTACTTATCTTCTTGAAGTCTCAGATTCCTCATCTATATAAAGGAGGCAATAATGCCCACCTGGCAGGATTATAAAGATCAAACAGATGATGTTTATAAGGTACCCAATAGCACAGTGCCTGGCATATAGTACTTGCTCTTTAAATGGTAATTATTCTGCCATTCTGTCATATTTATTAAATACCCTTATAGACATGGAACTTTGTTCATAATTTTTTATTAACCACTTCTCCAAGTGAAAGTGTAGTACAGTAAAATGGTAAAAGTTTTCTCTTGAACAAGCACAATGAGATTTTTATATGTTCATTACTCTATTGTCAAAAAGTTAATATTCATCTAACAGTTCTTACTTATGATGTTGATTTTAGTACGCATTAAGATATAGTGGAGGGAATTCCCTGGTGGTCCAGTGGTTAGGACTCCGTGCTTTCACTGAAGAGGGGCTGGGTTCGATCCCTGGTTGGGGAACTAAGATCTGACAAGCTGCACGGTGTGGACAAAAAAAAAAAAAAACAAATAAAATTTTAAAAAGATATAGGGGGAAAATTTTTTAAGCTTAAAATATTCTAGAATCCCTGTGGACTCCAATATCAATTTGTCTAAATTTTTATATAAATTACGCAGATTCCAAAGACTGTGGGGGAATTGATTTTAAAATAAATTGATCACTTGGCCACACATATGCCCCAAATCTGCCTTGCAATTCGAAGACCTGATTGCTAGAAAAACTAGAAAGGTAATTTGGCTGTAAGAGATATTATTTATTGTGATAGTGACAGCAAGAACTTTGAGCAGATAAAGTCTCTCTTGAACCAAAGTTAATACAGAAACTATACAGAGTTTTAAAAATGGACTCTAAAGTTCTTACTCTTTTATATTGCTAATTCTCATCATTACTGTGAAGTTTCTCTTCTTTGAAGATTATCCAGATCCATTGCTTTTCTCCCTCTTCATACTCAAGTCTTGCTTTTCACCTCAGAAAACAGGTAGAGGAAAAGATAAAAGATAAAATCTAACCCCAGTAATTTGTTAATTCTAATTCTCACATTAATCTTTGATGAACTACTTGGACCTATCAGATAAACCTCATTTTTTGGCACTGTCTCTATTTCAGATGAAGGTTCTTAGTTTTATTGTGTTTTGGGTATGTTGCATCTGCCTCATAGGTCAGCCAGTTTTCTATCAAGGCATAATGATCACATCAGAAAGTAAGTTCTGTGGAGGCAGTAGTTTTGTCTTCTTTGTTCAGTGCTAAAAACCTGGTACCTGAAATAGTGCCTAGCACATAGTAGAGTACAGATATTTGTTGGGTGGATGGATGGACAGGTGGATAGATGCATGCATTAGTGGATGGATGCATGCATTCATGGATGCGTGGACGGGTGGACGGGTGGATGAATGGTTACATGGATGGTTGGCTTTAGAAATTTGGTAAACTAGGCAGTTATTGACATCTTCCTTTTTTTGGCTTACAGCTCCAAGGTATTAGACAAATAGCCAAATGCTCTCAAATGCAATCCATCTCTGAATATGTTTTAAATAATTTATGAAATTATATTGATGTTTATAGTTCTATAAAATGATGGTAATAAGCTAATTATATAGAATTACTAATTTTATGTAACTGACCAGAAGTTGGGACTATCTCTTGTTCACCACTGTTTTTCCAATGTTTAGCAAAATGCTTGGCATGTAGGTAGGTGCTCAATAAAAAATTATTGAATAAATAATAATAAATTGGAATGCCCATTTCTAAATGTACTGAATTGATTGTCAGCATCCTGAGATTGGGACATTGTGAGATATTTTGTCTTTAATCCTCATGGTCTTTCTCTACTCTCCTTATGTATCTTTGTTAATTATGAAACAGGTTGGTTTGGTGGTTTTAAAAGAGTGTATTATTCCATAAGTGAATTTATTTTCATTTAGTTATTTGTATATAGAGATATTGTGTTTATGAAATTTGGAATGCCCTTATTTGCCAATATGGCCATACATATGTTATGTCCTCATAACTCACAACCAGAAGAACTCACTCTCTTACTATCCACTTTTCTTCTGTGTAATAAGGGACATTGAAAATTTGATTTCCAATCAAGCAAAGCATGACCTCTCATCCTCCCATCCTTCTCCATTTCTTCTTCTTGCCATGTCCTCTGTTCCAAGAAGATCACTGAAAGTCTTATTTTGTTTGATTAATCTGAGTGAGAATTGTTTGATGTTAAGTCTAAGGAATAATGAGCTAGTTTGAATAAAGAGGGGTTGAACAGAGAGGAAATGGGACCCTTAGGGAACTTGTGTTCCCTAGATCTCATAGAAACTAGGAAGCTAACAATGCCCTGAGTTTATACATCTCTGTTCGTGCTCTCCTATCTGGAGACCAGCTTCCTCTTCACAATTCTCAGTTTGCTCTCTCCCATACCCTAGATGGCATAGCCCTGACTTGGGTTCCAGTTTTACAAAACCTTACATATCCAGGGTCCAGTACCATATGACTGATTCTTTTTGTATTTATTTCAGCATTCCAGGAGAGAGACTCTGACTATCCTAGATTGGGTCAAATATTGATCCACAGTCTAATCAATTGTGCCTATGGAGTTAAGTCCACATGGTGGGTCGGGTGGAGAACCAGAGCCAGTAGGTTAAGAAGGGAATATGTAAGGAAGAAATAATAGATATCTCTAGGACCAGAATTTTTTATGTTAACTATATAAATTCTATCATATGATACTATCTATTCTATTTCCTTAACCATTATCCTTTTAGAGCATTTAAAAATTATTTTCAGTCTTTCACTGTTATAAAATAACTGCTAAATTGTTGTACATGTTTTTTTTCCTTTGAATTATTTCCTCAAAATTAGGAAGTTGTCAAGCCAAAGAGTGAATATTTCTGTGTTTTTTATATGTGAAAGTATTGTAACAACAAACAAGGCCACCAGTAACTTTGTTTTTCTTCCTTTTAGGGTTTTCTGGAAACTGTATCGGCTGTGGAGAAAGAGGATTTCGGTATTTCACGGAATTTTCCAACCACATAAACTTGAAGCTCACCACCCAGCCAAAGAAGCAGAAGCACTTAAAGTACTACCTAGTCAGAAGCTCCCAGGGTGTACTGTCGAAGGGACCTCTTATCTGCTGGAAAGGTAGCGTCAGCTTCTGGGAGGGAACGGGAAGGGAATGTGGATGTTACGATAGTATTGACAAGTGACCCATACGGGGTTCAGAATCCAGGTGTGGAATAGATAAATATCCCAAGTTCAGAAGACAATCCAAAAATGTAAAGCCCTCTGGCAGGTTATTTGACTTGCTCCTTTTTGTTTTTAACAGAAACTATTGAAATTTGGGAAAGGGTATTTCTCCTTGTATTTGTCACTTAGGGGTGTGGAATACAGCTCTTGGGGAAAAATGGGCTCTTTCTAGCTCTTCTGTCATTTAGAGAGGACTTCAAAGTGTCAGTTTCCTGGTCAGATGCTCTTTCTACTTTTTTTAGGGTCTTTGGTAATTCTTGAGTCTTCATTTTTCTATTAGAACTAAGCAAACTTTGGAATAAATAATGCTCTCTTCATCATACCTGGGAAAAGGCAGTATTAAGTTGACAAAGTTTTGTTTCTCTTCAGTTAGGAAGAACTTAAACTTATTTTTGAAAATGAATCCAGTTGAAATGTCACATCATCTTGTGGTTGATAGGAGTTGCCACAAGTTCTGTACATTGTTTAATGCAGTGGGACATCTAATTCTTATGAGCAGTTTCTTAGATGCTGAGATTTCCCCTCCATTATTAATATTATTATATTGTTAAAGACGATAGAATAATTGTCTTTAATATTTCTGTTTGTGAAAGATTTTGGCCTGACCATGAAAAATAGCATAGTAAATTCAAATTACAACTGAAGATTTGTTTCCGAATCCTTCACCATAATGACTCCTGGTTGCATTTGAGGAGAGATTATATAACTCCTTAGGAAATGGCTACATGTTCTGAGGCAGGGATCATCTGGACTGTGATCAGTGCTGTGACCACTAAATTGTAAGCGTGGTAAATTATAGATAACTCTTTATCCTGATAAAGTCTAAAGACTTTTCCTCTAGAAAAATCATTTTAAATGTCATGAACCCTAATAAAAGAGTAAAAATAGGATAGGTATCACCTCCCTGCCTTTTAACTGCCTTTTTTTAGCTTTTGTTTTGGTTGCATAAAATATTTTTAAGTTCTTATTTAGTGCTCAGTGACAATTCACCTTTCTGGTAAATAATAACATTTGTGAAATAGTTTGTGACACAATGATCCTGGGTGGCTTCTGGAGCCTCACATTTATAGTCATTCTGTTTTGGAATTGGAATTGTATATATGTACATACCTATCAAACTACATATTTGCATATAATATACATAACGTGGAGATATCCTTTTCAGTCAAAATACAGTAGCTCTTCAAGGAACGTCATAGATAGAAGATTATAGAAAACTGCCTCTAACTTTTGCATGTATCCAATAAACTTGGAAATTCTCTAAAGGACCCACTATAATTAACTTTGTCATTTACAACCATTTATGTTTCTTTTTCACATGCTACCTTTAAAGACTATTATAGTACAACATACAGTATAATTTGGTTGGAAGTTAGAGCCCCGAAAACCTGTGACACAGGTTGTCACAGTATTTGCTATCTACCTGAATCAGTACAAAGTATTATTAAAATATTACACCAAAGCCTCAAGTAATATTGGCTCATTTAAAATGAAGCTTAGTTTTGTATGATCAGTAAGTACCTTGAATATTGTCTACCTATTTCCTCTAATAAGAACTGAGAATAATAAGAATTTCTAATTTTTCTCCTCTGTGTATAATATTTTCTTTGCTTCTGTTTCTGGACGTAAATTAAGGTTGAGTAGGGAGGGTTGAAGGCAGCCTAGAAGGACTCTAGATTACTATTCTACACGTAAATCAATCCTGGACAGAAGGTTAACTGGTGCTTGAAAGCTTATTTGGTTTTTATAAATTATTGATATTTTAACCTCAGTATTACCCATGAAACTAACATGACTATATAGGTTATGAGTAATTTTTCTCCTGGGAACTAGTCTGTGAGGAACAAATGTCTAATTGTTCTTTGTAACTATTTCTTTGCCTTCCAAACATGACATTTGGCTCTAGGAAGACGAATTGTGTTCACCAGCTTGAACATTCTATTGGAGTCAAGGTTGGGGAAGGGGGATCTCTGTTGAAGAACGTGCTGCCACTTGAGGAACAGCAGTTTATTTTAGAGATTTTATGGATTGTGTCTCCCTCACCTGTTTTAACAGAATATTGTTTTCCTTACATAATGTGATTCTTACTCCTTTCTAGAATGTAGAAGCCGACAATCCTCTACCATTTGCCACTCTATTAAACCAAACTCTTCAGTGTCATCAACCGTGGCCCCAGAAAATGGCACAACTAATGGATACAAATCAGGATTCATTCAGACAGGTATTGGGTATTTTCTTTTGGACTTTCAAGTGGCAGATGTATATTTAATGAGGCATTTTAAACTTACTGTTGGATGGTTTGAACAGACCTATTTTTCAATAGCGGTATTGAGTTACTATTAGAATTAGAACTCAGCATTGAGATGGATCAGTCTGTGGAGGAGCAGGACCCAAAATCCCGACAGCCCTGCCAATGCTAGGCAAGGCATGGAAAAAGGAACTGACAGTTGGTAGGGAATTTAGTTCAAGCATAGGGCCTGTTTCTAGAGGAGTCTGACAGGAGGCAATAAGTAGAAACACAGATGTGAGAGAAGTCTGCATCATAGCCATCAGGTGGCATGTATTGGGGACATATTCATGAAGACTGGAATTCTACAGTAGGGCTCTAACTAGGCTTGCTCGACAGTATAGGGAGTATTACACCAACTTGGATACAAAGTAAAGTCCCACAGTAGGACGAAGGATCACAGCGGAAGAATCTAGGACCTAGTTTCAGGTGGTACAAGATAGGAGCTTGGTTACAAATATCCAGATAAAATTTTAGTGCCTGAAACTAGGTTACAGTATCGGAGCTGGATCAGCAGAGTGGCTGACCTGATACTGAGCAGATAAGTTACTAGTCTAAAGCTTCTGAAAATTCCTCCAGTATAGAGGCCTGAACTCAGGTCAGGATAAGACTCCAGGGGGACTTAATGTTTCCAGGTGGCTGAAAGCCTGGAGGGCTGTAACTGAAAAGATCACTGCAGATAGTATTTGAGAAAATTACTCAGAACCAGTCTAGGTTATATCTTAGGCAAGAAGAAAAGTATTTTAAAAGAATTTGTGAATTTTTTTTCAGTTCACTTGTTTTTTGAGAAGTGCTACCTTACCCACAAACTTCATAGCATATGTGCTTTGCCAGTATCCACTCAAACACAACAAGTTGGAAAAAAAGGTGTCTTTATTCATTTCACTACTTAGCATCCTCTTCCAAATTTATGTCAAATTTTAATGAGCTGGTAAATCGTTTGCACTTATTTTCAAGATGGAAGTGATTATTAGACTATGTTAACAACTGTAGTGATAATAAAGCTAACTTTATCTGGGGCACTTCTTGCTATGTGTCTGTACTCAGCTAAATCCACTTCATCCTGGATTTTAGAAATCTAACTTTTAAACTGCTCAAGAGATTTACATAGAGGCTGTAATTTAAGAGGAAAGAGAATATTCTAAATTCTCGTTTAGAATAAATGAGAGAACATCATGTCACTAGGTATTGAAGAAAGAAAAAATTGGTATTGGGCTCTTGGCATTGAAAGATTAGTTTTCATTACAGTGATGTCTCTCCTAGAATTTGATTGATTCTGTAGTATATTTTCTGCCATTAGAACTTGGGGCTAATGAAATGCAATTTAAAAATTACAGTATTAGTGATGAATATTTACTTCATTCCAACAAAAACTTACCAAGTGTTTATTATGTTCTCAGACCCTTGTCAGAGGCTGTAAGGCAGGGTTCCAGTACTTGACTACTGGCTCCAATGACTTAAAAACCACTCATATAAGGGATAAAAGAATGATAAAACATGTTACCTTTTCTAAGAGGGACAGGTGAATATATATAAATAACCAGTTGTACCTGAAAAAAATGAAAAGATACTGAAATGTTAGTAAGAAGTAATGAAATGTTAATAAGCAGTTTTGATTATGCAGAAATATATTTGGAAAATGAATATTGCTCTGAATAGAGGAATTCAAGATTCAGGCTTAGCAAAGCCTCCTTTAGTTGCCACGAAGGGACACAGGCAAGACACTGACTGACTCACAGTGGACACAAGTGGCCAAGTGCTATGCCAGTATTCTTGTGTATCCCTTGTTGGGGTGAGAATGGTAATTTGACCATGAAATTACCTATTAATTTTAGGTGCAATCCAGAGAATTTAATAGAAGATAGTGCCTTTAAAAGTAAAGCTTTGTGTCTAAAACTTTCTTCTTGACAAATTATGGAATCTTCAGTAATAATTTTCCTATGTATTTTGAAAGTAATAGACTGTAAGAATTTTACCTTAGCCTATTATATCATTTCAAACATTAGCGTATGCAGCATCTTAGCAGATAGATTCACCCTCCTGTAGGAGATTGTACCCTTCTTAATCTACAATCAGTGACTGCCTGTAATCAACATTTCTTAGCCTGAAATGTAGGTACACATGTTGCCAAGTATTTGAAGAGGGGATTAATTTACTATTTGCACAGCTTTGTCTCACATTCCAACTGCCAAGCTCTGGATGTTCTGTTCTAGCTGGCTTGCCACTTATATTTTGCATATTTTCCTTCAACATATTTGTGTGATTGATCATTCAAATTTTAGCCAACAATCCTGGTAAAATATTTTATGATTTTGACCGAAGGTGGCTACATAGTTATCTACCTACATTACACAGACATACCACATACAGACATATACACGTACATGTATTGTGTTTAATAAGGACAAGAATTCAAGAACAGGTGAAAAAATGGGAATTCCTTGGTGGTCCAGTGGTTGGGACTCTGCACTTTCACTGCCGAGGGCCCAGGTTCAATCCCTGGTCGGGGAACTAAGATCCCAGAAGCTGCGTGGCATGGACAAAAAAAAAAAGGGGAAAAAGAAAAAAGGAATAGATGAAAAAAACCTTTGCCTAACCCAAGATCTTGAAAGTTTCTCTTCCACGTTTTTTTGTCTAAAAGTTTTATTGTTTTATCTCTTGCATTAAAGTCTGTGAGTCATGTTGAGTTAATTTTTGTGTGTGGTGTGAGGTGAGCATCTAAATTCATCTTTTTGCATGTGGATATCCAATTGTCCCAGCACCATCTATTGAACAGACTGTCTTTTTGTCAGTGAATTTCATTGACCTCATCAAAATTCAAAACTTTTACACTTCAAAAAGCAACATTAAGAAAATGAAAAGACAATGATGGACTAGAAAAATACTTTGCAAAACACATATTTAATAAAGGATTTGTATCCAGAATTTACAAAGAACTCTTACAACTCAGTCATAAGATGACCATCCAATCAAAACATGGGCAAAAGATTTGGAATAGAGATTTCTTCAGAGAACATACACAAATGGCCAATAATCACATGAAAAGATGCCCAACATCATTAGCTGTTAGGGAAATACAAATCAAAACCATAATAAGATATTAATTCTATCTCCCCAGGAGAAATAAAGGCACGTGTCCTCACAAAAACTTATATACAAATGTTCATATAGCAGCATTATTCATTACAGTCGAAAACTGGAAACAACCTAAATGTCAATCTACTCGTGAATGGATAGACAAAATTGTGTATCCATACAATGGAATACCATGCAGCAATAATAAGGAACAAACTATTGACACATGCTACACCATGAATGAACTTCAAAAACTTTATGCTGAGAATTCCCTGGCAGCCCAGTGGTTGAAACTCCGAGATTCCACCGCAGGGGGCTTGGGTTCGATCCCTGATCGGGGAACTAAGATCCCACATGCCTCAAGCTATGGCCAAAAAACAGAACAAAACAAAAACATTATGCTAAGTGAAAGAAACTAGACAGAAGAGACCACATATTATATGATTTCATTTAATGAAATGTCCAGAAAAAGCAAATTTATAGAGACAGGAAATAGAATAGTGGTTGCCTGGGGCAAGGGGTGGGAATGAAAATTAACTGAAAGTGGGCATGAGGTTTCTTGCTGGGGGACAAAAATGTTCTAAAGCTGATTCATGGTGATGGTTGCACCACTTGGTCAAGTTACTAGAAATCATTGAACTGTGCACTTGAATTGGATATATTCTATGATAAGTAAAATATACCTTAATAAAGCTGGGGGTTGGGGAGGAAAGATTAAAAAGCTGCTCTAAGAGAAAGGTAAAATCCTCTGGAGTGGCAACCTTTCTCCCTCATTTGAATCCAGTCTAATTTATTGAGTGTCTACTACAGAATGAGCACTGTTTCAGACCAGATGGTAAACTGCACAGGACTTGGAGTCAGAGTCTTGGTATTCAGATACTGCCCCTGATGTATATTGGCTGAGGCTTGGGATGAGCCACTCAATTGTTCTATGTCTTGGTTTTCTCATTTGTACAACTAAAAATAACAATACCTATTTTACAACTAAGAATTAGCTCAGCCTTGCTACTATACTTCTATTTGTGTGCCATTCTCCCAATTATAATAATTTGTTAACCATCTGTATTCTCTTATATGCTAGAAACTGTAAGTTCATTTTGTTTATCCCTATACCCCCTAGTACCTGGCAAATGCCTGGAAATAAATGGTGTTTTTTGTTGTTGTTGATGTTTTTTCTTTTTTGGCTGCACCTCGCGGCATGTGGGATCTTAGTTCCCCAACCAGGATTGAACCTGTGGCCCCCTGCAGTGGAAGCATGGAGTTCTAACCACTGGATTGCCAGGGAATTCCCAATAAACATCATTTGAATTCCATTTTTATTTACATTTTAAATTAGCATTTGGGGGATTGTTAACTTACTGGTGTGTACTCTTTTTCCAAATGAAGATGGTATGCTCATCTACCATTAGGAGGAAAAATTAGCCCGTAGGGCAGGACAGGGATGAGCCACCTAAACTCTGCCCGTGTGACTAATTTTTAAGAAGATGCTATCAGGCAGGACCTGATATGACTTTATGACTTTCTTAGGCCCTGGGCACATTTGCCTAAAGTATTTAAAATTGTATTTTATGACTGTGTTGGTATAAAGATGAATATATTAATACTATATGCTACAATACTTTGTTCAACAAAAAGAAATTAAAACATTTCTTATGATTTTAAAAGAAATTAAAACGTTTTCATGAACCCCTAGAAGTACTGTGGACCCAAGGCACTGACTTCTATGCCTAATGGAGAAGTTGGCCCTGTTATTGGAGCCATGTATTGTCCATGAAATGGGATTTTCCTCTGGATGAACCACTGTAGGCTTAAAATAATGTAAGCCCCTTACCATCTAATGCTTGTGTATTAAAGAAGGAAGAACAATAGCAATGAAAGGACTTGCCCTATCATATATCAAGCTCATGAGGCTTTACTAATAAAGACAGAGTGGAGTTGGCACAGGGATAGACACAGAGCAGCAGAACAGAATAGAAAGTCCCCAGACAGATTCATGTAACATGTGGGTATAGAGTGACTTGAACATCAGCAGAACCTTTTCTTTCAACAAATGGTCCTCAGAAGTTGGATATACTATGTGGAAGAACAATAAAACTGGACCCCTATTTCACTCTATACACAAAAATCAATTTCAGGTAGCTGGAGGATCCAAATGCAACAGGCAAAACAGTCAAGCTTTAAGAAGATATTGTAGAATATCTTAGATATTGTAGATATCTTAAAAGTAGAGACAAAAGGTGCTGATCACAAAGGAAAAAACTGACGTTTCACTGTTTTTAGAAGGTACTGTAGAGTTAAAAATCAAGCTATAAATTGAGAGAAGATATGTAATACATAAAACTAACCAAGGACTAGTACAAAGGACATATAAAGAATGCCTATGAATCAGTAAGAAAAAGACACATCAATAGAAAAATGAGCAAAGACTTCAAGCACCTCACGCAAGAGGAAATCCAAGTGGCCAATAAATACATGAAAAGATGATTAACCACTTTCGTAATTAGGGAAATTACATTAAAAATACAGTGAGATGCCATTATATACATGCCAAACTGGCAATGATTTGAGGTGTGACAGCAGTAGATGTTGGCAAAGATTTCAGGCAACACAAACCATCATATGCTGCCAATAGGAGTGTTAATTGATGGCACCACTTTGCAAGTAATTAGCAATACATAGAAAAGTAGAAAACATGCATATCCTATGATCTAGCTATTCCACTCCCTAAGGAAACACTTTTGCATCAAGAGATACGTACAAGACTCTTCAGAGTAGTGTTCTTTGCAAATGACAAGCTGAACACAACTCAGATGTTCATCAACAATAGAATAGATAGATAGGTTATGATGTATTTATATAATGAAATACCGTTTGGCAATGAGAATGAACAAATAATACCTACATGCATCCTGATGGAGGAATCTTCCAAAATGTTGAACAAAAATCTACTTACAGAAGACTCTATCCAATATGATTATATTTCTGTTATGTTCAAAAATATGCAAAACTAAATTATTTTAAGAATACGTACATAGCACAGTGGTTGCCTCTGGGGAGACGGAAGGAGAAGGGATGGGGAAAAACAAAAAGGAGGCTACTGGCTGCTGGCAGTGTTTTGTTTTGTTTTTATCCCTTGACTTGGATAGTGGTTATTTCCATAGGTATTTGCTTTATAATTATTTTTTTAATTAATTAATTTGTTTATTTATTTATTTGGGGCTGTGTTGGGTCTTCACTGCTACGCGTGGGCTTTCTCAAGTTGTGGCGAGCGGGGGCTACTCTTCGTTGTGGTGTGCGGGCTTCTCATTTCTCATTACGGTGGCTTCTCTTGTTGCAGAGCACGGGCTCTAGGTGCAAGGGCTTCAGTAGTTGTGGCACGCAGCCTCAGTAGTTGTGGCTCACAGGCTCTAGAGCACAGGCTTAGTAGTCGTGGTGTGTGGGCTTAGTTGCTCCGCGGCATGTGGGATCTTCCCGGATCAGAGCTCGAACCCATGTCCCCTGCATTGGCAGGTGGATTCCTAACCACTGCGCCACCAGGGAAGTCCCTATAATTAATTTTTTAACTATACATAAATATTTTGTGAACTCACCTGTATTTTGATATATCTCATTGGGAAAAAGAGCAAATTTACCCTTTCAAACTACATATGTGTATGGTATGCAGTGTTACACTTTGAGAACAAGTGGTATCATAGGCCAGGGATCCTATGGTGTAATAGTAATGTTTCAGTCTTTTTGAGTTTTTCTATTTCCCACTGCATTGAATCTGCTGTGGGGTTGTTGCTGTGGTGATAGAGCTGCAGCATGCAGCCCCACAGCTGACTTTCGTCTCCAAGAAGGGAAGGGGCAGAGCCAACCCTGATAGAAATCTCTAAGCACTCATATTTTCCCTTCCCTACAATGTCTTGGCCTCCTCTCCTTTGCCTTCCAAGAGTTTAGAGCTCTCATGCTGCCCTCTGTTTGTCCAGAATATTTCATGATGTGCTACATTCAACCCAGGCCTTACTATTTTGTCTCCATTTGCCCCCCAACTACAATTCCTCTGTCCAGGGTGACAGCCATTTAGAAAACAGTTTCCATTAGAATGTATTATTTAACTGTCCCTAAAATGTAACTGTGTTTGTCCCTTTCTGTTTTTGATTTGTCCTTTAGCCACTAAACTTCTGAGGTCAGAATAATCAAAAGTTCCTCTAGCAGGTTTTTCTAAGCTTAGTTCCTCATGAATATTCAAATTATTACTTTACCAAAGCACAGTCTCCTTTTTCCAAATGTGTTGGGAACTCTTTGGCTGGCAGATTTTCCCACTCCCAACCAGATACTGAGAACATGTAAGCTCTTCCTTTACACTGTATATTCCTTGGGTAGGGATTGTATCTTTGCTTTCTTCGCCTATTCTATCCCCAGAGCCTAGCATACTATCTGGCCTGCTGAAGAGGCTCAATAAGCATCTGATGAGTGAATGCATGGGTGGGGGAGAGGGAAGAAAGCCAGTGACCATACTCCTCTGAGGCAGGGCCAGTGAATGAGCTTGTGAGACTCCTGTTGCCCACAAAAGAGAAAATGTAACTCGTTAGCAAGTATAAGGAAGAATGGCCCACTCTGCAGAAATGAAGAAAATGCAAGTAATAACAATGAAAAGTCATTTTCACCAGTTGCATTGGCCACAATACTCTATTTTAAGTGATAATATACAGGGCTGGCAAGGATGTGGTAAGACCAACAATCTCAGACCTCAGGCTGGTGGAGGTAAACAGTGATATGATCTTTTAAGAAAGCAATTTGGCAATATGTAACAAGACCATTAAAATATTTATATCCTCTACTCTAGTAATTTCACTTCAGAGGGCTTAGCCAAGAAAATAACCTAAAAGAAAGTCAAGATATTCACTGCAGTTATTCTTTATATTAGCATAAAAGGAAAAGCAATCTTTTAATATAGAAACAAATAAATCATAGCATACTCACATGACAAAGATGTCAAAAATACTGTGCAACCACATAGGAAATAATCCTGTTAAGTAAAAAATGTAATATTAAAACTCTATGGGTATTTTTGTTATATCATGTAAAAAATATAACATGGATAAAACATAGAAGGGCATACACTAGAGAATAAACAATGGTTTGTGGGACAAGTGAGCTTTTAACATGTTTGTTTCTATTTCTGAATTTTCCTTTATGTCATATTTTTCATAGTTAAGCACTAAAAATTCTCAGGATTAAGCCAAAAGTATAGGTCAGTAGAAAAGACCTGTTTTTCACAATCTCCAGCATTCCTTATAGGAATGCTGTGTAGGAATAAGGACCAGTACCTAACATAGACACATCCAAACTACAGCTAGAAGGTAACAAAAGCAGAATTTGAACTTTCTCTGCTCACTAGTGACAATTTTGTTAGACAATTTCTGGGTTATACATAGGTGATATTGATCTCTACCTAGAATTCTGTAAAATGTTCCTGTGTCTCAAATTTCAAGGCAGGAGGAATGTGAAGAGGAGAGAGGAACACTAGGGTTGAAAAATCCATAGAGATCAGCTCAATATCCACTTTTGGCCAAAATGAATAAAAAGGGACTAAATTTACCCTCCCATCTGAAACAACCAGAAAAAAAAAAAAAGACAAAACTACATGAAAAACGATTTTTAAGACCCTGTCATCAGGCAACAAATGACATTGAATCCTGATCAACGGGAAACAAGTAAATGTGAGTCTTACCATTTTCCCAGCTTACTGCTTGGAGAGTTTCCAGACCATGATGCAGGGAGGGGGAAATGTGGTGGAGCCCAATAGGTCCCCTAAGTTGAGTAGAAGAAACTGAGAGTGAAGGGAGACCAAAGCAGCTAGAGTTCATTGCACCAAGTGCCAGAAGGGAGAGAGCTGCACAGAGAGAGAGAGCCCGAGCTGTGCAGAAGTTCCCCTGCAATGTTCAGCGTAGTACTGGTTGATGCATGCATGTGAGCAAACTACTCAGGGCTGGTAAAAAGTACCATCCAAAAGGATGAGAGGGAACATTCACACAGGGCCAGGGCCAGGGACTGTTCCCACCAGCTAGACAGGAAAACCTCACAATTTATCAGGCATTGGTTGGAATACTAAGGAGGGTCTTACCCCAGTAATAGAGAATACTTAGCCCTAGACTGAGCACTACCTCAAAACTGCAAAAAAAAGAAAAAAAGGTATCAAATTGTTTCCAAGTAATTTAACTGCATTCCAGAGTAAAGCTCAAGAATATTTATAGGCAAACTTCCAATTATAAGGTAAATAAGTACTAAGGATGTAATGTACAGCACGATAAATATAACTAACACGGCTGTATTATATATATGAAAGTTGTTAAGACAGTAAATCCTAAGAGTTCTCATCACAAGGAAAAAGATTTTTTCTTTTTCTTTTATTTTGTATGTATATGAGATGATGGAGGTTCACTAAACTTCTTGTGGTAGTCATTTCATGATGTATGTAAGTCAAATATTATGCTTTACACCTTAAACATATACGATGCTGTATGTCAATTATATCTCCATAAAACTAGAAGAAGAAGAAAAAGTACTTACAGGAATATCCAGCATCCTACAAGATAAAATTAACAATGCCTGACATTCAGTCAAAGATTACTAGGCATGCAGAGGCAGGGAAACACAATTAATATTGAGGAGACTCATTAATCAATCAAACTAACCCAGAACTGACACAGATGTCAGAATTAGCAGAAAAGGACGTCAAAATAGTTATAAATATATCTCATATTTTCAAAAAATTAAGTAAACATTGAAAATATTAAAAAGACCCAAAATGAACTTCTCAAGGTGACAACTATGATGCTTGAAATGAAAAATACACTGGATATGATTAACAACAGATTAGTCACTAGGGAAGAAAAGATGAATAATTTGAAGACATAGTAATAGAAACTGTCCCCTGTGAAACACAGAGAGAAAAAATAAACTGAAAAGAGCATTAGTGAGCTATGGAACAACTACAAGCAGCTTTTTCTACTGAAACTGGAGTGCCTGAAGAGTGGGGGTGGGGGAGACAAAAAATATTTGAAGAAATAAAGGACAGAAACTTCCCAAACTTGATGAAACTTATAAACCCACAGATCCAAGGAGTTCAATGAATCCCCAGCACAGAAATATATAGAAAACCACAACAAAGCATGTCATAATAAAATTGCTTAAAGCCAACAATAAAGAGAAAATCTTAAAAAACAGCAAGAGAAAAATTCTTCTGTTATGTACAGAGGAACTAAAATAAACATGACATTATATTCTAATGGGAAACAATATAAATAAGACAGAGGAGCAACATCTTTAAAGTACTGAAAGCTAAGAACTGTCAACTTAGAATTCCATACTCAGCAAAAATATCTTTCAAAAATGAAGGTAAAATAAAGATATTTTCAGACATACAAAATATGAAAGAATTCACCACCAGCAGATTCTCACCATAAAAAAATGCTAAAGGAAGTCACTCATATAGATGGGCAATAATACCAGACAGAAGAAAGTCTGAATCTTTACAAAGGATTGAAAACCACTGAGAGAGGTAACTACCTGGGTACATATATACATTTTTTTCTTATTATTTAAATCTATTTAAAAGATAATTGACTTATACAAATATAATAATATATTATGAGGTTTATAATGTATGGAAAAGTAAAACGCATGACGATAGCAAAAGGCCAGGAGGGGAGATAATGGAATGTATTGTAAAATTCTTGTACTATATATATATGAAATTGTATAATGCCACTTGAGGTTAGACTGTGATAAGTTAAGATATATACTATAAACCCTAAATCAACCACTAAAAAACCCAAGAGTTATAGTTAATGAGCTACAAGGAAGATAAAATGGAATCATAAAAATACTTAATTAACCCAAAAGAAGGCTGAAAAGAGGAAAAGGGAGACAAAAAATAGATGCAACAAGTTAGAAAATGAATAGCAAGATGAAAGAACCACATGAAGAATCACATTAGGGCTTCCCTGGTGGTGCAGTGGTTGAGAGTCCGCCTGCCGATGCAGGGGACACGGGTTCGTGCCCTGGTCTGGGAAGATCCCACATGCCGTGGAGCGGCTGGGCCCGTGAGCCATGACCGCTGAGCCAGCACGTCTGGAGCTTGTGCTCCGCAACAGGAGAGGCCACAGCAGTGAGAGGCCCGCGTACCGCAAAAAAAAAAAAAAAAAAAGAATCACATTAAATGTAAATGATCTAAACACCCCCACTCAGAGAATTCCCCAGCAGTCCAGTGGTTAGGACTCCACACTTTCACTGCTGAGGGCACAGGTTTGATCCCTCGTCAGGGAACTAAGATCCTGCAAGCCGTGTGGTGCAGCCCAATGAAAGTAATAATAATAAATTTTTTAAATAAAAAACACACCCCCACTCAAAGGCAAATATTATCAGATCAGAAAAAAGTAAGACCTGACTCTATGCTGCTTACATGAAATACAATTAAAATAAAAAGACACAAACAGGTAAAATGTAAAAGTTTTTTTTAAATCTACCATGCTAACAGTAGTCAAAAGAAACCTTGAGTGGCTATATTAGTATCAGGCAAAATAGATTTGGGGACAAAGAATAATACCAAAGATTAAAGAGGTAACCTCATAATGATAAAGAGGTCAATTAATCAAGAGGCCAGAGCAATCCTAAACATTTATGCACCTAACAACAGAGCTTCAAAATACATGAAGAAAAAACTGATAGAATTATTTTAAGAAATACATAAATCCACAGCTATAGCTAGGTATTTCAGTACTTCTCTCTCAACAATTGATAGAACAGGTAAACAGAAAATCAATAAGGATATAGATTATCTGAACAACAGTATCAACCCACTTGACCCAATTGACATCTATGGAACACTTCACGTATCAACAGCAAGATACACATTCTCCTCAAGTTCACATAGAACATTTACCAAGTCAGAGAAAAAAGACATTTTACATACAGAGGAACAGAAATAATTATGTTATCATGGTTATGGGCCATAAAACAAGTCTTAATACACTTGAAAGTATTCAAATAGTACAAAGAATGTTCTTTGCCCAAAGTGAAATTGCACTAGAAATCAGTAACAGAAAGATTTCTGAAAAATCTCTAAAATTTGAAAACTAAATAACACACTTGTAAATAATCCATCGATCAAAAGGGAAATTAGCAATATTTTGAATGGAATGGAAATGAAAAAAGAACATATCAGAATTTATGGGATGCCACTAAAGCAGTATTTAGAGGGGAATTTATAGCACTAAACTTGTATTAGAGAAGAAGAAATCTCTTGAGTCAATGAACTTAGCTTCCACTTTAAAAAACTAGGAAAAATAAGACAAAATTAAAACCAAAGTAAAGAGAAGAAAGGAAATAATAAAGGTCAAAGTGGCAATCGGTGAAACAGAAAACAGAAAAACAATGGAAAAATTGATAAAACCAGAAACTACTTCTTTGAGAAAATCAGTAAAATTGATAAAGCTCTAACCAGACAGGAAAACGAAAGAGAAGACACAAATTACCTATATCGGGAATGAGAGAGGTGACATCACTGTAGATTTGAAAGATATTAAAAGGATAATAAGGGAATGTTAGGAACAGTTTTATACCAATAAATTTGACAACTTAGATGAGATGAACAATTTCCTTGAAAGACACAAATTATAAAAGCTTACATGAGAAGAAATACACATGAATAGCCCAGTATCTATTAAATACATTGAAAATGTGGTTAAAATCTTTCCTAAAAAAACAAAACAAAACAAAAAAACCCTCTAAAATGGGCAGAAGACCTAAATAGACATTTCTCCAAAGAAGATATACAGATTGCCAACAAACACATGAAAGGATGCTCAACATCATTAATCATTAGGGAAATGCAAATCAAAAGTACAATGAGGTATCATATCACACCAGTCAGAATGGCCATCATCAAAAAATCTACAAACAATAAATGCTGGAGAGGGTGTGGAGAAAAGGGAACCCTCTTGCACTGTTGGTGGGAATGTAAACTGTTACAGCCACTATGGAGAACAGTATGGAGGTTCCTTAAAATACTAAAAATAGAACTACCATATGACCCAGCAATCCCACTACTGGGCATATACCCTGAGAAAACCATAATTCAAAAAGAGTCATGTACCACAATGTTCATTGCAGCTCTATTTACAATAGCCAGGACATGGAAGTAACCTAAGTGTCCATCAACAGATGAATGGATAAAGAAGATGTGGTGCATATATACAATGGAATATTACTCAGCCATAAAAAGAAAGGAAATTGAGTTATTTGTAGTGAGGTGGATGGACCTAGAGTCTGTCATACAGCGTGAAGTAAGTCAGAAAGAGAAAAACAAATACCATATGCTATCACATATATATGGAATCTAAAAAATAAAAAAATGGTTCTGAAGAACCTAGGGGCAGGACAGGAATAAAGACACAGATGTAGAGAATGGACTTGAGGACACGGGGAGGGGGAAGGGTAAACTGGGACGAAGTGAGAGAGTGGCATGGATTTATATATACTACCAAATATAAAATAGATAGTTGGTGGGAAGCAGCCGCATAGCACAGGGAGATCAGCTCTGTGCTTTGTGCCCACCTAGAGGGGTGGGATCAGGAAGGTGGGAGGGAGATGCAAGAGGGAGGAGATATGGGGATATATGTATATGTATAGCTGATTCACTTTGTTATAAAGCAGAAACTAACGCACAATTGTAAAGCAATTACACTCCAATAAAGATGTTAAAAAATAAATAAATAAAATAGCTACAAAAACCTTAAAAAGAAACAACCCTTTAGGCCCAGATGGTTTTACTGTTAGATTCCACCTTTAAGGAAGAAATAATACCAGTTCTACACAAACTTCCAAATAATTGAAGAGAATGGACTACTTCCTAACTCATTCTAGACAGCATTACATTGATACCAAATCAAAGACATTATAAGAAAAGTTCAAATCAATATCCTTCATGAAATAAATACAAAATTTAGTAAGCAAATTTTAGCATATTGAACCCAACAATATGTTAAAAGGATAATATATCATGACCAAGTAGAGTTTATCCTAGGAATGCATGATTGGTTTAACATTTGAATACCAATCAATGTAATTTACCATGTTAACAAACTAAACTAAAACCATATTATTATCTCAACAGATGCAGAAAAAAGCTTTGACAAAATTCAATATTTATTCCTGATAAAGACTCTTAACAAACTAGGAAAAGAAGGGAACTCCCTCCACCTGATCATGGTCATCTGCAAAAAACCCCACAGCTAACATACTTAGTGATAAAAGACTAAATCCTCTCTCCCTAAGATCAGAACAAGATAGGCATGTCCGCTCTTACTACTTCTGTTCAATATTGTACTGCAGGTTCTAGCCAGTGCAGTCAGGCAAGGAAAAAAAAAAGACATCCAATTTGGAAATGAAGAAGTAAAACTGTCTTTATTCATAGTAGATTTTCTATGGAGAAAATCCGATGAAATCTACAAAAATGCTAAACTGAGTTTAGCAACATTGCAGGATACAAGATCAATATACAAATATCAATTGTACTTCTATATATCAACAATGCATTATCAGAAATTAAGATTTTTAAAATAACTACCATTTATAATAGCATTAAAAACGTGAAAAAAAAAGGGTGGGGGGCTTCCCTGGTGGCGCAGTGGTTGAGAGTCCGCCTGCCAATGCAGGGGACGTGGGTTCGTGCCCCGATCTGGGAGGATCCCATGTGCCGCGGAGCGGCTGGGCCCGTGAGCCATGGCCGCTGAGCCTGCGCGTCCGGAGCAAAAAAAAAAAAAAGAAAACTTAATGATAAGAAAATAACCTAATTTTTAAAATGCACAAAAGATATATGATGGTAATTAAGCACATGAAAAGATGCTTAACACCATTAGTCATTGGGAAAATGCAAATTAAAACAACAATGGGATTTTCCACATACTTAGAATGGCTAAAATTAAAAGACTGACTATACCAAATGTTGGTGTGGGTGTGGAGAAATTGGAACTCTTGTACACTGCTGAGAATGTAAAATAGTAAAACCACTTTGGGAAACAGTTTGACAGTTTCTTAAAAAGTTAAACATACACCTACCAGATAGTCTAGCCATTCCATTCCTAGATATTTACCCAAGAGAAAAGGAGTATATGCAACAAACATTTGTGCACAAATGTTCATAGCAGCGTTATTTGTAATAGCCAAAAACTGGAAACAACCCAAATGTCCATCCAGGTGAATGTTTATCCAGGTGAACAGATAAATAAATTGTTATATACAACTCAATAAATAGTAATGAGCTATTGATATTCATAACAATATGGATGGATTTCAAAATGATTAAGGCAATAATTCACTCAAAAGAAGCCAGACAAAAGGAAAAAAATATCATTCTATTTGTATAAAACTCTAGGAAATGCAAGCTAATCTAAAGCAGCTCAGGGAATTCCCTGGCAGTCCAGTGGTTAGGACTCTACGCTTCCACTGCTGGGATCCGGTGTTCAATCCCTGGTGGGGGAACTAAGATCCCACAAGCCGTATGGCCAAATGAATAAATAAAGCAGATCAGTGATTGTTTACAGCAAGGGAAACGCAGGAAAGAGGGATGACAAGGAGATTTAGAGGTGATGAATGTGTTCACTATTTTGACTGTGGTGATTGTTTCACAAGTATATACATATGTCAAAACTTATCAGATTGCATACCTTAAGTATGTGCAATTTATTGTCAATTATGCCTCAATAAAGTTGTTTAAAAAATGAATAGTGTAAGAACAGGTTAGGAAGATATCTGACTTAACATTAATTATAGGGGTAATTGTGTTTTAATTATCATGTTTTAATTAAATACTACTTTTTGAGTCAAAAGTAAAATATGGCTGACAAATAAATGATGCAGCCTCAGCATGCATTAATAGAAATATTGTGTCTTATTAGAAGAACATTAATTGTAGTCTGAATGTGAAAATAGGTCTAGAGTACTTTACTCAGGAAAGAAGCAAATTATGTAGGCTAAGTTTAATACAGGTGCCAAGGGCAAAAAGAGAGCTTGTAAAGATTTAAGCTCTCAAGCATCTGGAAAACACTTGAGATTTAGCAAGACAAATATTTATTGAATATCTACTGTGTTCTAGGCACTTGCTAAATATGTTAATCGCTACCGAGAGGTAGGTTTTAGGACCATTTTGCAGATCATGAATCAGAATCTCAGAAAAGGTTAATATTTGGCTTTTTTAAAAAAGAGTTATTAAGTGAAAAAACCAGAATTCAGATTCTTTCAACTTGCTACTTAAATGGCTGCCTTTTTTTAAAAAATTATTTATTTTGTTTTATTTTTGGCTGTGTTGGGTCTTCGTTGCTGAGAGTGGGCTTTCTCTAGCTGCGGCAAGCGGGGGCTACTCTTCGTTGCGGTGCGTGGGCTTCTCATTTTGGTGGCTTCTCTTTGTTGTGGAGCACAGGCTCTAGGCGCACAGGCTTCAGTAGTTGCAGCACGCGGGCTCAGTAGTTGTGGCTTGTGGGCTCTAGAGCGCAGGCTCAGTAATTGTGGTACACGGGCTTAGTTACTCTGCGGCATGTAGGATCTTCCCGGACCAGGGCTCGAATTTGTATCCCCTGCATTGGCAGGCGGATTCTTAACCACTGCGACACTAGGGAGGTCCACATTGCTCCCATTTTTAGAAAGTTTTTGCCCCCCAGTGATTTTGCACTAACAGAGAATTATTGAACTATTGCATAAAGAAGATAAGGAAGTCGTTTTGGCTTCTCTTTTTCCACTCTATTTCTTTAACCATGATGTGGCAAACATTGTGCCAGGAGCTGGGAATGCCCTCAAGGAGCTCATGACCTAGTGGCAAAAATAGGAAATTACAAACTCCTACAACATAGAGCATAGAGCTGTGACTTGCTCAAGGAATTTTCCAAGTTTGCAAATCCTCCAGTGCTTAAAAGGTCACTCACTAGTAGAGATAATCAGGCCTTGGTGAGATACAGATGCTGGGCAATCAGTTGCTTACTCACTATCTAAGCACCAGATTCTGCACAACAGCCTGCAGTTCAGATTCATGTCTGAGCAAGATCACAGGCTATTGCATTTTGGACACTGGGGCTGCTCCCAAATAATCAAAACCACTAGTGTTAAATGCTGAATATGCCAATGTCACCATACCTGATAAATTCAAGAATAGAAGCATGCGCAAGGTGGTAAAGATTAGGGAATAACAGAAAAGAATTTACATTTTGGAAAGTTAACTCTGACCTTACCTAATGCCTAACGGTGCTTTCTGACTGCATGCTTACAGCATATGGCCTTTTGTGACTGGCTTTTTTCACTTGACGTAATGTTTTCAAGGTTCCTCCATGTTGTAGCATGTATCAGTACTTCATTCCTTTTTGCTGCTGAAATATCCCATTTTATGGATATACCATATTTTATTTTTCCATTTATTTGTTGATGGACATTTAGGTTGTTTCTACTTTGGGGCTATTATGAATAATGCTGCTATGAACATTTGGGTACAGATTTTTTATGGGCATGTGTTTTCACTTCCCTCTCATTTTATAGCTAGGAGTGGAATTGCTGAGTTATATGGTAACTCTGTGTCTATCCATTTGAGGAATTATTTTCCAAAGTGGCTGCACCATTTTACATTCCTACCAGTAATGTGTGAGGGTTCCAATTTCTCCATATCCTGGTCAACACTTGTTATTGTCTGTCTTGTTTTGTTTTAGCCATCGTAGTGGGTGTAAAGTAGTATCTTATTGTGGTTTTGATTTGTGTTTCTCCAATGGCTAATGATGTTGAGCATGTTTTCATGTGCTAATTGGCTATCTGTACATCTTCTTTGGAGACGTGTCTTACAAATCATTTGCCCATTTTTCAGTTGGGTTATTTGTCTCTCTATTATTGAGTTGTAAGAGTTCTTTATACATTCTGGATACAAGTCCTTTACCAGATATATGAGTTACAAATATTTCTCCCACTATATGAGTTGTCTCTTTCTTGATGGTGTCCTTTGAAGCACAAATTTTTTTTTATCATGATGAAGTCCAATTCATCTATTTTTTTTTTCTTTTGTTGCTTGTACTTTTGGTGTCACATCTAAGAAACCATTGCCTAATCCAAGGCCATGAAGATTTACTGCTATGTTTTCTTCTAAGAGTGTTATAGTTTTAACTCTTACATTTAGATCTATAATCCATTTTTGGTTAATCTCTATATATGGTGTGAGGAAGAGGTCCAACTTCATTCTTATGCATGTGGATATCCAGTTTTCCCATAACATTTGTTGAAAAGACTATTTTTTAATACATTGAATTTTCTTGGCACTCACTCATTTCAAAATACATTTGCCCATTAAATGTAAGGTTTTATTTCTGGATTCTCAATGCTATTCCGATGATCTGTACATCTTTCATTATGCCAGTGCTGCACTGATTGATAATTGTAGCTTTGTATGAAGTTCTGAAATGGGTAAGTATGAATCCTCTAGCTTTGCTTTTCTTTTTTGAGATGATTTTGGTTATTCTGGGCCTCTTGCATTTCCATATGAATTTTAGAATTAACTTGTCAATTTCTACAAAGAAACCAGCTTGAATTTTGGTATGGCTTGCTGAATCTATTGAATCTGTAGAACAATTTGAGGAGTATTGCTGTATTAACAATGTTAAGTCTTCCAATCCATGAGCATGGAATGTCTTTCCATTTATTTAGGTCTTTAAAAATTTCTTCTAACAATGTTTTATAGTTTTCAAAGTATAAGTTTTACACTTCTCTTACTAAATTTATTCCTAAGTAGTTATTTTTTCTGATGCTATTGTAAATGGAACTTTTATGTTAATTTTATTTTTGTGTTGTTCATTGCAAGTACATAGAAATACAATTGACTTGTATATTGAGCTTGTATCCTGCAACTTTGGTTAATTCATGTATTAGCTTTAGTAGTTTTATAGTGTATTCCTTAGTATTTCCTTTTTGTCCATTTTATCTGAGTCATCTAATTTGATGTCTTTATGAGTTAAGTAGGGCTGCCATAACAAAATAGCACAGACTGAGTGGCTTAAACAACAAAAATTTATTTTCTCACAGCTCTGGAAGTTGCAAGTCCAAGATCAAGGTGCAGCAGGGTGTTTTTTTTTTTCTGAGGCCTCTTTCCTTGGCTTGTAGATAACCAGCTGCCTTCTTGCTATATCCTCACATGGCCTTTCCTCTGTGCATGCACATCCCTGTTGTTTCTTCCTCTTTTTTAAAGGACACCAGTCATATTAGATTAGAACTCTACCCTTATGACCTCATTTAACCTTAATTACTTCTTTAAGGACTCTATATACTGTCACATTCTAAGGTACTAGAGATTAGGGCTTCAACATATGATTTGTGGGGACAGGGGCACAATTCAGTCCATAACAAAGGCATACAATTGTTCATAGTATTCCTCCATAATTCTTTTTATTTCTGTAAGTTTGCTAGCAATGCCCTCTTTTTCACTCTTGATTTTAGTAATTTGCATCTTTTCTCTTTATTTCTTGGTCAGTCTGGCTAAAGTGTTGTCAATTTTGTTGATCTACTCAAAGAACAAACTTTTGGTTTTGCCAGTTTTCACTATTGTTTCTCTATTCCCTACTTCATTCATTTCTGCTCTAGTCTTTATTATTTCCTTTCTTCTACTTATTTTGGGTTTAGTTTACTTTTCTTACTTCTTTTTACTTGAGATTTTCTTCCTTTTCATTTATTTATTTTAAAAATTTTTATTTTATATTGGAGTATAGTTGATTTACAATGTGTGGTAGTTTCAGATGTACAGCAAAGTGATTCAGTTATACATATACACATATCTATTCTTTTTCAGATTCTTTTCCCATTTAAGTTATTACAGAATATTGAGTAGAGTTCCCTGTGCTATAGAGTACGTCCTTGTTGATTATTTATTTTATATTTAGTAGTGTGCATATGTTAATCCCAAACCCCTAATTTATCCCTCCCCCTGAACCTTTCCCTTTGGTAACCATAAATTGTTTTCTAAGTCTGTGAGTCTGTTTCTGTTTTGTAAATAATTTCATTTATATCATTGTTTTAGATTCCACATACAAGTGATATCATATGATATTTGTTTTTCTCTGACTTACTTCACTTAGTATGATAATGTCTAGGTCCATCCATGTTGCTGCATATGGCATTATTTCATTCTTTTTTATGGCTGAGTAATATTCCATTGTATATATGTACAACATCTTCTTTATCCATTCATCTGTCAATGGACATTTAGGTAGCTTCCATGTCTTGGCTATTGTAAATAGTGCTGCAATGAATATTGGGTACATGTATCTTTTCAAATTATGGTTTTCCCCAGATATATGTTCAGGATTGGGATTACTGGATCATATGGTAACTCTATTTTTAGTCTTTTAAGGAAACTCCATACTGTTCTCCGTAGTGGCTGTACCAGTTTACATTCCCACCAACAGTGTGGGAGGGTTCCCTTTTCTCCACACCCTCTCCAGCATTTACTGTTTGTAGACATTTTTATGATGGCCATTCTGACTGGTGTGAGGTGATACCTCTTGGCAGTTTTGATTTGCATTTCTCTAATAATTAGCGATATTGAGCATCTTTTCATGTGCTTTTTGGCCATCTGTATGTCTTTTTTGGAGAAATATCTATTTAGATCTTCTGCCCTTTCTTCCTTTTTTTTTGGCCATGCTGCACAGCTTGTGGGATCTTAGTTCCCCAACGAGGGATTGAACAGGGACCCATGGCAGTGAAAGTGCTGAGTCCTAACCACTGACTGGACCGCCAGGGAAGTCCCCCTTTTTAATATAGGCATTTGCAGCCATAAATATTCCTCTAAGCACTTTTTAAACGGTATCTCATAAGTTTTCAGTTGTCGTGGTTTCATTTTCATTTATCTTAAAGTGATATCTAATTCCCCTTGTGATTTCTTTGATCTATTGGTTATTTAGTAATGCATTGTTTAATTGCCACAAATTTGTGAATTTCTCAAATTTCCTTGTTATTGATCGCTCATTTGATTCCATTGAGGTTAGAGATTGTATTTTGTATGATTTTAATTCTTTTAAGTTTATTGAGGCTTGTTTTATCACCTAACATATTGTCTATCCTGGAGACTGTTTCCTGTGCACTAGAAAAGAATGTATATTCTGCTTTTGTTCAGGGAATGTTCTGTTGATATCAGTTACATCTAATTGGTTTATAGTGCTGCTCAAGTCTTCTATTTCCTTCTTGACTCTCTCCCTAGTTATTCTATCCATTATTGAAAGTGGGGTACTGAAGTCTCAAACAGTTATCATCAAATTGACTATTTCTCTCTTCAGTTTTGTCAGGATTTGCTTCATGAATTTGGGGCTCTGTTGTTTATATGTTTATATTTTTATAATTGTTATGTCTCCCTGGTGGATTGACACTTTTATCATTATAAAATGTCCTTTTTCTTCTCTAGTAATAATATTTTCTTAAAGTCTATTTTTTCTGGTATTAGTATGGTCACTCCAGCTCTCTTCTAGCTACTGTTTGCATATATAGTGTGTTTTGTCATACAGAATTTTTAAAGTTTTATGTAGCTGAATATATAAATTTTTTATGGCTTCTGCATTTTGAACAATAGTTTGGCCTTTTCCATTTCAAGGTGATAATTGACTCTCCCATGTTTTCTCCTATTATTTCTGTAGCTTCAGTTTTTAAGTTTCTACTTTTGGTCCATTTGATTTTGTTTGGTACTTGGTGTAAGTTGTAGATCCAACTTAATTTTTTTCTTATATGTCCCATTGCCACAGCACAGTTTATTGAATGGTTCATCTTCATTGCTGCTTTGGGCTGGTACCTTTATCTTATACTAAATTCTTATGTGTATTTGCATCTGCTTCTTACTGTCTTTTTTCTTCCATTGTTCTGTTTGTCTACTAATGCACTAGGACCACAGTATTTTATAGACTGTGGCTTTATAAGTCTTTATATCATCATGTTAGCCTCTTGTCATTTCTCTTATTTTTCAGAATGTTTCTTGCTATTCTTGTGTGCTTATTTTTTTCATATCAACATTACATCAATTTGCTTACTTAAACAATTTGCTTACTTACTAATAATTCTAATAGTAATTCTAATAATATCTAAACCTGTTGGTATTTTCCTAGGATCATATTAAATTTATGAATTAACTTAGATTGATTGGCATTTTTTTGACATTGAATATTTCTGATCTGAAACATGGTTGTCTTAACGTTTGTACAGGCCTATTTTCAAGGTCTTCAGAAAAAATTTTTAATTTTTAAAAATCTTTAATATGAAAAGTTAAAAATAGAATAATATCACGGACCATCACTGTGGACCTATTACCCAGCTTAAATAATTATGAACACATGGCCATATTTTCAGTATTACTGCCTCTCTCCCTCCCTCCCTCCCGCAATGTTTTACAACAAATCCCAGACATTATATAAGAAATATGATCAATTTTTCTTCATATAGTTGTGTACATTTCTTATTAAGCTTATTCCTAGACGTTTTATCTAACTGTTGTTCATTGTTTTTATATAGGAAGATTTATTTCTGTACATTGATTTTGTACACTTTTGTTATTATTTAAATATTTGTTTGTGCTAATTTGAATTCATTGACTTGAAAAGGTTACCACCCTTTATAATTTGCTAACCAGATTTCACCTGTATGCTCACCTGAACTGTTAGAAATATGCTAAAATTCTAGGTATAGACTAGTGTAGTAAGCTACTAGTCTTGCACCAAACAACATATTTGTGACCTGAAACGTAATAACCAACCTGTGTAGTGACATGTCAAATTTACCTGGAATTCCTGTCCTGTAAGGTTCTCTGTTAATACCTGAAAAACTCAGGTTGTCTTCAGTTTCCTGTCACTTTATAATATTTTATGTGCAGTTGCTGGCCTCTATTCTTCCTGTAGACCTTAAAATCACTCCCTGATGTAAGTCAGTCCCTCAGAGAGGCACATAACTCTTCTGAGCCAGTAGGGAACCATTTCAGTCTTTTGAGTTCTTATGATAAGCACTGATCAGATGTATCAGGAATCACATTGTGGCATGAGCACTAATATTTTAGATAGTTTCTAATGTAGCACCATCAGTATCCTGCGCTTTAGAACAGGATACTCTCAGAGTTTTTTAAACTCTCAGAGTTTTAACAGTCCCTTTGACACTTTCCTGTGTTACCTGATTAAGCTGTTCTGCTGGTGTAGAGTCAGGGATTTGGGGTCTATTATATTCATTTCGGAAAATTCTAGTTGCCTGGAGTCTTTATCTCTCCCATAACCTGCCTCTGAAATGGCATATGGTTTTTCTGCCAAATAAGAATTTTCTTTTGGATGTCTCTGGTATTACATAAGGAAAAATTCTAGTTTATTCCAAATATTAAAGCAACTTTTCTTCAGAGAAAAGTTCTTTCCCCTACATTGCAATGACTTAGCTTACACGACACTTTTCAAATGACAAACTTATCTGGATAGAGATAAATATATCTCATTAAAATATGGCTTTAAGGGAAACTGTGGAGACAGTTTTAATATGGCACATGATGATATCCTTGATGCCACATCATACGACCAAGTTACATGGCTACCATTATTTAAGGTAATAGTACCAGCCTCATTGAGTTCATATAGGAATTAGGTGAATTGATATATTTAAAGTGCTTAAACTTAAAACTAGCACCTAGCACGTAGTACCCACTGGTGAGTGTTTGTTAAATACATAAAAAAGAAAAGAAAACCTATGTACAGAGAAATGGACTTTCTTAAAATAGATCAAGGGAAAAACTGAAATTCTATAGTCTACTATAGTCTCTCTCAGCTCACTCTTGTTGAATTAACTTCCTTCCTGCATATATAGTTTCTAATTTGAACAACCTCTTTCATTTTAAAGATTCGCCGGTTCTCAGTCCAGCTAACTCTGCAATCAATTTAAGTGGAGCTCAGGACCTGACCTGGAATAAGAATGTTGTGAAGCCACTGGCTTTATCTTTGCAGGTTGTAGGGAAGACTTTTGCTGCAGGTGATGTTTTCCTCACTTATATATATATTTTTAATTTATTTATTTTTAATTTATTTTTGGCTGTGTTGGGTCTTTGTTGCTGAGCACAGGCTTTCTCTAGTTGTGGCGAGCGGGGGCTACTCTTTGTTGCGGTGCACAGGCTTCTCATTGCGGTGGCTTCTCTTGTTGCGGAGCACGGGCTCTAGGCGCACGGGCTTCAGTAGTTGTGGCATGCGGGCTCAGTAGTTGTGGCACACGAGCTTATTTGCTCCATGGCATGTGGGATCTTCCCGGACCAGGGCTCAAACCCGTGTCCCCTGCATTGACAAGCAGATTCCTAACCACTGTGTCACCAGGGAAGCCCTCCTCACTTATATTTATTTGGTAAATACCTAGTCCATAAAAGACTTGTGTGAAATTTAATTGACAATTTGGTAGAAGAAAACAGAAGCTCCTTCTTTGCCAGTTGAAGGCAAAAGTGGGGCTGTCTACTATAACGCACGTTTATACAAAGCTTTGTGTTTTCTGTGTTACATCCAGAAGAGTCAGTGAATGACATTTGGCACACAGGGGAGACAAAGCATGTTGATTCTGTTCAATAAAAATTTCTTGGATACCTGCTATACTGAGGAACTGGGGATAGATACTAAGATAAATAAGGCTCAGTCCCTGACCTCTAATGTACTTGTAACCTTGCAGAGGAGATCAACCTAAAAGAAGATATTTTCAGTGTACTGCAATAAATACATAATATCCTAGGGGAGCACAGAGGAGGGGGGGTTAGCCCAGCATTTTAGGGAGTAATTGAGAACGGGTTCTTGGGGACTTCCCTGGTGGTCCAGTGGTTAAGATGCCGCGCTTCCAATGCAGGGGGCGTGGTTTCAAACCCTGGTCAGGGAATAGGGGAAAGACATTTCAAATTCAGGGAAAAGCAGGAGCAGAGCTTGAAAGGAAAAGGAAAGGAAAGAAGCAGCATGACATGTGCAGGAACTTCCAGCAGTTTGGACTCGTTAGAAACATACAATGTAAAACTCAGGGAGTAGCAGGAGGTGAGCAAGAGGCAGAAAAGGGAAAGGTCATAGGGGGTCAGGATAAGAAGTATGGATTTCACTCTATAACTTATGGCACAGGGGAGTGACATGGTCTTATTTTAACTTAAGCTAGATCATTTTGGCAGCAAAAAGAAAGCGTTGGGAATACAAGTTGCAGGTCGTTCAATAGTCTGGTTGAGAAATGATGAGGTCCTTGATCAGGGTGAAAATAGGTTGGAGAGGAGGAGACAGATTGGAAAGCTACTCAGGATGTAAAATGAGCAGACTTGACTGATTAATGGGAGCGTAAAACAGAAGAATGGGTTTCAGTTGACGTCCATCTTTCTGGGCTAATGGTTAGTACCATTGCTTGAGATAGGGAATACAGCAAGGGGAGCAGGTTCCCCAGGAGGAGATTGTGAGTTCAATTTTGGACATGATGAGTTTGAAATACCCATCAGGCATCCAAGTGGCGCTACTCAACGGTAATTTAATTTATCGTAGGAGGAAAACAGGACTAATGGTATAAAGTTGAGCCACCAGCATATGGTTAAAATCACCATGTAAATAGTGTCAGCCAAGGAGAAATGTAGGGTAAGGCAAGCTATGAACTAAAGGCAGACCCGTAGACAATTTCAGTGTTTAAGAAAAAGAAATGGTCAGAGAGGTAGAAGAAAAATAAAGAGAAGGAGAACCTATCATTCTTGGAAACTTTCCAACAGTTAGGTATCATAATTTATCCAGACCACTTTTGTTCTTACTCTGGTCCAACAATTCTTGCAGAATCTGCCTTCTGTTTAGATTACAGACTGGAACAAACTGAGTCCAAGTTTTTACAGCATAGAAGAAAAATTAATGAAATTATGGATCTTGGCAGTAATCATCATGATTGCTAAAACCATCAGATGAGAGGCTGATGAACAACTTTGTAGATTAAGCTGACAACTCTTAAACCCACGGATGAATCTTTACATCACAGGAAAAGAGAAAACTGGTCATTATGTGCCTCTTAATGGAAGTATACAATAGGACTTATGAGATACTCTTGCCAAAAAACATCAAACTTGAATCTGAGCAAACATCTATATCTAATGATTAGTTTAGGAATTAGAGGAGACATCAAATGACACCATGGATATCCAATCAGCAAAATACAGGAAATGAGAAATTCTGCCAGGTTTTCAGCAAATTAATTGTTAGAAAGAAAAAGAAGAAGAATTCTATAGATTAAAAGAGGTTTAAGGGACATAGCAACTAAATTCAGTGTGTGGATATTTTTTGAACCCCAGTTTGAACAAGAAATGTAAAAAGCCATTTCTGAGCTGATTGGGAGAAATTTGAATACTGATGGGATATTTGATATTAAGAAATTATTGATCATTGTTAATTTTAAGTATAAAAAAGATCATGGTTATGTTTTTTAAGAGTCCTTTTCTTTCAGAAACACATACAAAAGTATTTATGGATGAAATGATATGACAAATGAGTTTGCTTCAAAATAATCCAGAGCCCATATGTGTGTCTGTGGGTGGGGGGGGAAAGATAGGGAGTATATGTAAAGCAGGATTGGCCACATGTTGGTAAGTGTTGAAGCTGGGTGATGGGTACATAGTTCATATACCATTCTCTCTGCTTTTATATATGTTTGAAAATTTCCATGATAAAAGGTAAAAAAAAAAGTTTTCTCTTCTTTTCTACCCACCATCTCCAAAGACTTCACTGAAAATAATTCTCAAAGATCTCTTGGGGTCCTAGAAAATTATTTTGGGTGACATTTCATGTTAGTTAAAGTAGTACTCTGTTGGTTGTAGTTGGATCTGTACAACTGGGCTGTTCCGTCAGTGGGATTTCTTTGAATCCTATGTGAGGTTTGTCATATGGTTGCAGCATCACAGAAAGCAGTGTCCTGCCCAGACTCTGTTCTGAGTGGCTCCTCTTGTGTACCACAGATGCTGCTAATGGAAACAGTAGCCATGGAGGAAAGAGCAGTGCGTCTAGCTCCACTCCAGCCCGCCCAGGGAATTACTCTTTGTCACCAAGACCTAGCTTTGCCTCAGGAGACCAAGGTACAATACCCATCTTAGAGTTTTGAAATAACACTTAATTATGGAAGAAGTGCTCCAGAGAGTTTGGAATGATTAATTATCTGGCAGCACACTCCCAGTTTTTCCTTAGCTTCTCGTACAATGTTTTGAAAATTTATGATTGGTATGAACAATTATGATGAACATATCTTGGTGATTCTACAAGGGTGGGCCTACCTAGGAGATAACATTGAAACAAATATATAAGAAGTGTCTTGAAAAGCCATGGGCTTTGATGACCAAAGTGCAGGGTTCAAAGTTCCTCTCTGTGTGTGACTCTGGGTAAATGTGAGCCTTCCTTTCACCATCTACAGAATGGGTATAACAACGTAGTTGTCCTATGACTTCACAGGGTTGTTGATAGAATCAGATGAAATAATCTGGGTGAAACGGTACATTGTAAAACAGCCTGCAGCTGTTAGTGCTGTTAGTGTGTGACTTCTTCTAACTTTATCTTTACCTCTAGAAAAGTGACTTCGACTTGCTGAGGATAATCATAGTAAAGGTCCTATGTTACTTTGGCTTCTTTCCCTTCTTCCATGACTAAGGACAAGGCTCATCTTTCTTTTTGTATTCAGCTACCATGTTCATTTCTGGACCACCAAAGAAACGCCACCGAGGATGGTATCCTGGGTCACCTGTCCCCCAATCTGGTTTAGTTGTACCTATTCCTGCAGTTCGCCCTCTTTCAAGAACTGGTAAGATTTCAACAGAAGATGGGTTTTAAGTTTCCTTAAATTAACAAAGGTATCTGCTACTCTCGTTCTTTCCATGAACCCTTGAAAATAAATTTCCTTAACTAACTTTTGTGTCCAGTACTGTAGCAGCTAATATTTTGTCCGCATCACATCTGCCATCCCTATAAGCACATGTGCCATCACAAAAGATCTTGATTCACCATCTGTCTTTGTTTTACACTATAGTATCAATAAACCACTCTTTATGTAGGGCATGATGCTACCAATCCACCATTATAGAGCATAAATGAACTTGCTTTGCCAATAGTGGTATTTGATGTATCCTCCTGTGATCTGGTTCGTTATGTGACCTATACTTATTATTTCTGAATTGGATGGTTCAGTCTGTGACTAGAATCCTGAAAAACCAACTGGTTCTCCTTTATAATATCCAAGCTGTGGCCATTTGGTACTTACAATTAAATGTTCAAATGCTCATCTACCTTGCTGTATGAAACACAGACAAATGTAAATATACCAATGCTAAGACATAGACGGGGTTCTTTAAAAATTTACATTTGTTTAAAAAATGATTCTAAAATCTACAGAGAAATGATAAATACAGAAAGAATTATGCCGGTATGTTACTGTGGTTGCCTCTAGGTAGTACTGATTAATGATGAATTTATCCTTATTCTCACTTTTCTATACTTTTCACATTTTCTGTAATGAGTAGATATGCCTTGATAATCTAGGGTGGGGGGAGATAAAATACAAAACAGAATCCAAAATACTGTATGTGGAAAAACAACTAGAAGGAAAAACTGCCAAAATGCTAAATAGTAGTTATCTCCAGACGATTTGATAATGGTTGATATTTTTGTTTGTTTTTCTCACTTATTTTATACAATAAACACAAATTACTTTAATAAAAAAGCCATTAGACTTATAAAACTTGCATATTAAAAGTATTAACGCTGTGTTGATTTCAACTCTATTTCATTTATCCTTCCTAGCTAATCCTTCTTGTCAAACAACTTTTTTTCCAGAGTCCCTTTTATCTGCCCCAGTTCCACAGACCCCATTAACTGGAATTTTACAACCTCGACCCATTCCTGCAGGGGAAACTGTAATTGTTCCTGAAAATCTGCTGAGTAACTCAGGAGTTAGACCAGTAATCCTGATAGGTAAGGAAAGGAATTCCAAGTTGCCTGTGTCTGCTGGAATCTAGGAACAATCCTCCATTTCACTGCGTGTCTATTCATGTGTTCATGAAGGTATTCATTGATCCATCTATTAATTCTTTAAGCACTTATTGGTCAGCTCCTTCATGATATCCTAAACATGGGACTAGAAGTTGGGAATAAGGCAAAGTCTTTTTGCCCACAAGGAGCACTGTTTAGTGGGGCAGTCTAGAGGTTCACAGCCAAACTCTCCATCATCTCAGAGGTGATGTTTCAGCTGGGGAACTGAGGGGTGGATGAGAGCAGACAAGGTTGGGGACGGCTCATTTCAGTCAAAGGGAGCCAAACGGCAGAGAAAAGGAACAAACTGAGCCAGCAAAGAGGCCCCACTTGGGAGAACCAAGAGGCCCCAGAGCTGCAGATCTAAACCAAGGGGAAGCATTTAGGAGTGAGAGCCTTTCCAAGCCCTCTATAAGTGGAGGTGTAGAAATGTAGGGGTCCCTAGATTCCATGACTAATTTAGAGCCTTTCATACCCCCATCAAGAGTGCCCTCGTCGGGGGGCTAGCCTAGGCCAGAAGAAGAAGACTGCCGGCTTTACCTTCGGGACTAAACAGATAGGGTGTTTAAGCCCACTAGATCTTTATGGTATGTCTATGTGAGGTGTTATCTGTTTCTTGCAGTTGGCTTGAGCCAGACATGGATGGTTTCGCTTTGAGCCCTGTTCTTTATCAGACTGCCCTATCCACTGCTCCTGGACCTATAGGCACTAGGGGGAATCCCAGTTGTTTAAATTCCATATAGTCAGGAAGTTCTTACTGAACATTTGAATTGCATGCACAGTGCAACTAAGCCTTGGAAAGATACATAAAACATGAGGACCCTTTGGTGTCTGCCTTTTAGAAAGACTCACAAAGGGACTGTTCTCTTCACCATACCACAAATACAGGGTGTATTTTCAACACATTTGTGTCCTATCTACTTCTAAGACGATTTAAGGCTGTTTACTGACAATTAGGAAGAGAACACAACAAAAATGGCTGAGATAGCAAAAAGAGTAAGAACCTCCAAGTCCCTGCAACTGGAAGAATATTGCTGTTGATCAATGAATTTAGCTTAAATGTTTTAAAAGAAAACCTCAAGAAGTGACACATGTTATTGTAGCTTGTCTGTTTGTTTGTTTTCTGACTTCTTTTCTGAAGAGAAACTTGATCAGGAATTTTATCTGAAAACATTTTATTCTTGCAGTTTTACAAAGGGTACAGAGATGTTTCTGCAAACTCTCATCAGTCCTCTATGTCAGAGATATAATATTAACATGTCTCTTATATAATATAGTTTGAGTATTAATATAATTAGAGTATTTTGCTTCCTGTTCTTCTAATTTAATGACAGGGTAGAATTTAGAGCATTCGCGTGAATTCCCTGGGATTGATATATTTGAGTGATTTGTTTGGTAGCCATCTCAGAGGGCAGGGAACTTTGTTAAGCATCGTTGATCCTAGTTGAGCAAATATACCTGGTTGGACCTCAAAAAGAAATGTTGAACTTCACTGACCTGCTTCTATTGGGGCAGGCTATGGCACTTTACCCTATTTCTATGGAAATGTTGGTGACATTGTTGTGAGTCCTCTGCTGGTGAATTGCTACAAGATTCCACAGTTGGAAAACAAAGATTTGGAACAGTTAGGTTTGACTGGCAGCCAGCTCCTGAGTGTGGAAAACATGATTCTTCTGACAATACAGTATCTCGTGCGGCTGGGTAAGCAATTTTCAATAATCATTTGATGGCGACGATTTTTATTCTTTTTTGGAACATACTTTTTTCCTTTCTTACCCACTTTCTCACATTTATCCACCTCTTACTTTACCCTCTTTCACGTCTAACATTCTTTTTCTTCAACCCCATTCTCTATGGCTTTTCCCTTTCCTCTCCTCCATTTCTTTCCTACTCCTTTCCTACTCCTTTCCTATTTCTTTTTCTCCCCCCTATTTCCCTCAGATCTAGCCTCCCTTGCTGCTGGCTTTGCTTCTTTGGGTCCTAGAAGAGATAAATTGCTCCACCTGGTGTCCAGGGCCACAATGGTCCTAAAGTCTCCAAAGTAGTTGATGTAGGCAGACTGTCCAAGGGCTGTGGGTACCTCCCTTGTGAGTCAGGCCAAGCCACCTTTCTGAAAGTGCAGCTACCATCTGGAATGCAAATGTAGCCATTGTGTTAGACAATTATTTTCCAATTTTCCACTTAGCCTTTTTATCTTGTTTATCCACTGCCCCTACACCCATTTTTTTCTTCTCCAGCTCCATCCCTTTGATGTAATCCCAAACTGCTTCCTTTCATTGAGGTAGTAACTTGGACCTCCCTGGAAGGTTTTCTGAGCTTTAGGGTAAGGGGATACCTAGGTCATGAACCCTTCACTTCCTCTATTTGATATCTCCTCCTGAGCCCCACAGTGGGTGTATGCAGGTGCCCTGACGGTACTTTAGTGGCTCCGCAGCATTTGCATTGCAATGTCCTTTATTTTGCAAACTGCAGTAGGCCATCTAATATGCAGCCTAATTATATACCTACTCCAGGACTTCAAACCACTGATTTACTTAGGAAAATGGTCAAGATGTAAAATTACACATTAAAAATTTTATCTGCACTCTTGTGACTTTTTTTTTAATGATTTTACATACTTTGGTGTTAAATAATAAAAAACATGGGCCAAACAATGTTAAACACACACACACACACACACACACACACACACAAGCTTCAGCTTCAGTCTTTGGAGCATCAGCTAGCAATCATGGCTGCAACTCTTAGTACCCTGAGAGCCCAAAGTCCTGCTTTGACATGGAATCTACTTTGACATGGGATCTGCTTTGACACAGGCTTTTGAAACTTGCAAGGCTTCAGGTATCTCATGAGCCACTTTCATGATAAATCTAGGACTTGCTAATCATTTTTATTAGTAGGTAGTAAAATTATAAAAATCTCCCGGGTCTGACATTTGATGTCATCATTTTAATTGATACATACTGACTTTCAACCGTGTTCCAAGATGAAAAACTAGCTTCTAGATGTATCCAGAATCAGTTATACAAGGCCACATAAAGCAGTGCTATTTTAGTTAACCAAGCCTATCAGTATAGCATTTTTTAAAATCTCAATACCAATTTAAATAGTCAAAGTCCAAGTTAATTAAAGGAACTAAATGGTCAAAACAAAACCTCTTTCCTTAAATTAGTAAAAGCTCTTTTCTTAAAAAATAGAACAATCTCCATTCAATTAGACAAAACTCTTCTCTGCCCTGCAGGATCAGTTCTCTCCAGGGTTTTACTTGCAACCAATTAATTATGTTTCTCAATGTCCAACATAAATAGATATTTCTTTTTCTTAATCTAAATTTTGTACATTGAAACATCTCTCTCTTTAACTCTTCTGGAGTCCGTAATTTTTTTTTTTTTTTTTTTTGCCTTCAGAAGTTTTGAAGAAGGCAGCAAGAATAGTTTCACATATGCTAAAGATTATAAATTGACATTTGAAAAAATAAATCCAAACTTCTAAAAGGACAGGTGTAACACTTGGATGGCTCAGTTATCTGAAGGTAACAGAGAAGAAGAAAAGCAAGATTTTTCAGAAAGAACAGACCTTTCCACTACAATCACTTTTAAAAAAAAGTCTCTGTTATTTCACAATCTGAAAATCTTTTGAAGTAGATAATGAAATCAGCAAATCCAGAGATTCTTGGAGGACTCTGAGTCTATTGGAACCTTGTCTTTTCCTATTATGGTGGCTGTATCTGAAAAGCCTTCGGACCTGATGCCTGGGCTACACTGAGTTACTGGAGATAAGCATCTGAAGAAAAAAAAATACTATATATTATCAAGCTTGTGAAAAGTGGAGAAAAGGCTCCTGCAATTTAGCTGTAAAGGCTAAGGATGCAGAAATGACGGGAGGTGATTGGAAGCAGGGCAATTTACTCTAAAAAGTTTCTTACCTCATTTAAACTTTGATACATTTTCCTCCATTTCTCAATTCCTAACAGTAATTCAGTCAAAACTCTGTAAAAGTGAGTTTTAAGGCAACCGAGAACGCTATGAACATGTTTGATATTTTATTTTCCCAGAATGCCTTCGTATTTGGAATTAATTATGCTGCCTAACAGAAAATGTTACTCCATGGTGGTTTGGAGGGGGCCTTATGCACACACCTATTAACCAGCCTCCTCAGATTGTCTATGAGAGGCCGGAGGGAACTGGAGAAGTCACAGCCACATGCTTTTGAGCTGTCATTTGTTCTGATGGAAGAAAGCTTTAAGTACATGACCATCTTCCCTTCTTCTCCATGCAGTCAGTACAGATCTTGCGCTTTGAGCTCACTACTAAGTGTATACTCAGTGGCCACGAACCGTGGTGCTAATTTGATAAAGTTAAATGAAGATCAGAAGCTTTGGTGGCTCCCAGGTGATAATAAGGCATCCTCTAGTAAGGGATTGGGGAAGGCACAGAAACATAAACACAATGTAAGCATTGCCATTTTCTTGCCCTCTTTCCATGTATTGCCATTTTCTTGCCCTCTTTCCTGCTTCCCTCTGGCTCCAACCAATCCTGAGAAAAACTGGTTTTTTCCAATTAAAATTGTTTATTTTTAAAATATATGATATTTTATTTAATTTTCCTTATCCTATCCATTACTAAACTTGCATTTTTTTTTTACTTTCCCTGAGAATATGGGCAGGGTCCAGGGAGGCCACTTAAACCCCTGTTAGAGGAAGGAAAGGTTTCTGACTCACTCAGGTGCCTCGTTCTCATACAGAAGTCCAGTCCCTCATCCCTGTATTCTTTGCAAGGGGATTTTGGCTTTGGATTCTGAAGCTATTGCTTGATCTCAGATCACAGACACTGAGGGGGTCTATATCTGTTTCAGGAGGATGAGTTTCAAATCTCAGGTCCACACAGCAAAAGAAATGCCTTTGAGTAGCAGGAGTGAACAGTCTTGCCAGTTTCAATTTAAACTAAGTGTAGGAATTCATTTGTGTCACTTGGATGCCAGACACTGACTTGCTTATTTTGTCTCAGAGACTGGTTGAGGGACTTCCCTGGCGGCCCAGTGAGTAAGTCTCTGTGCCTCCAATGCAGGGGGTGTGGATTCGATCCCTGGTAGGGAAGGTAAGATCCCACAAGCTGCGCGGCTCCGCCAAAAAAAAAAAAAAAGACTGGTTGAGTTTCTAAAGAGAAACAAAATACCTCTAATTCCAGGGACCACAGATCACCCATGTAAGCTTAACCATAACCTCGGCCAGGGAAGAGGGCCACATGCCATTCTTAACCCAGAACCCTGGGGAATAACTAGGTGATGAGAGCATTCTCTATCTGGGGAAAGCGTGGAACTGCCTAAATATACATTGGGAGTGAAAAATAATTAAACTTAGTTTTCCTTGTGGACAGTATTCTCAAAATTAGGTATAGATGCAATACATTAAAATGTTTTTCTAAGGCACCTATGAATAAAATGAGAAATGAGTGAAGCCTGAAGCTGATTATATACCAGTAGGTTAGCTTCTTGCTTCATTAGTCATTAACTATTTCTGTAACGCCAAGTTTAATATGTCAACAAAAATACCACCTTCAGTGACCATCTCCCAAGGCATACAATGGAATTGATACTGTCTCTGAGCACATCTTCTTTTAAAGATATCAAGAATAGAAGTCTGCATTTTAAAAATAAACGTGTATCAAGGCAAACAAAAAAGAGAGAAGGTAATTTAGCAATGGAAAATGGTTAGTAGAGGCAGTATACTTGAGGCCACTAGAGGAAAAAGAGCTTGTTTGCCAGCTGCAATAGACTGCACTCTGATGTGTGTGTGTGTGTGTGTGTGTGTGTGTGTGTGTGTGTGTGTGTGTGTGTCTTTTTTAGCTGTGATTAAAAAAAAAAATTCTAGCTGTAATTCTCTTCAATTTAGGTCCTGATCAGATACCTCTCAGGGAAGAATTTGAGCAAATTATGCTGAAAGCTATGCAGGAATTTACTCTGAGAGAGAGAGCCCTGCAGATGGGTGGTCAGTGCACGCCTGTGTCACCAGGACAACTCCCCTGGCTGGCTAGGTTAATTGCCAGCGTATCTCAAGACTTGGTTCATGTGATTGTGACCCAGAACTCCTTGGCGGAGGGCATTTCAGAGACATTGAGGACTCTCAGTGAAATGAGACACTATCAAAAACTACCAGATTATGTTGTGACAATTTGTGCATCGAAAATCAGAGGAAATGAGTTTTGTGTGGTAGTATTAGGTGAGTAATTTTTTCATTCATTCATCCTCTGTCCATTTGTATAATACTAAATGGGGTGTTTCAGGCATCCATGTAATTAATCTCTGGTCAAGTGCTCCAACTTGGGTTCTTCCTCCTAATTTTAACTTTTCCTTTGCTCCTCAGATCAGATTTTTATAGCCCTTAGTTTGGCTGTTGTCCCTGTCAGCTGGTTGTGGGAGCATTATTTCAAAGCACACCCTAGTAACAGATACCCTTGTCTCATGTAACTTCTGTCCTTAAGATGTTTTGGAAATGTTACCACTCCAGCATGTGATAAAGCCATTGCCACAGGTGGTTTAAGCCAGTTAATCATATTTGCCAGGAACTTAGCTCATATATTCACCTCTTCACTAAGAGGATATTTAATGTTATAACATTGACCCTAAAGAAAACGTTCAGAAAGTTGGTATGTTACAAAATTGATTTTTGTTTCTGGTGCTGATTTTCTATCAGGCACCATCCTGAGTTGCCATTTGGACCAAATTTTGCTGAGTTGCCATTTGGACCAAATTTTGCTTTTCTCCTCTCAGTGAATGGCTCTCACCGCTTCCTAGCAAAGGGGCCAAGCCCTCTTGCTTTGACCAAACCCACCTGCCCATCTCTCTGTGATACATATTTCTTTCAAAAAGCTTCATCAGAAAGTGTAACACATTCATTTTCTAATTTTCATTAGTAAAAAAACAACATAAGTTTATATTTTTAAGACTGATATTCATAATAGCCATGCAGACACAACTTTTTAAAGGTTTTTCACATTCCTCCCGAGTCTTTTAAATAGATGCATGGTATGTTCTCACCATTACAAACATAAGGTATGTTATTTTTTTCCCTTGATACCTAACTTTGTATTATAAACTTTTCAAATGAAATTTTGAAACTGTCATTTCAAATGCTGTATAATCGCCCATCTTTTGATATGCCATACTTTTCTTAGCCAAGTCCCTCTAGCTACACACTTTAGTTGTGTTTCCAGTTCTTGCTGTTCTAAATCACTTCCCGGTGAACATTTGTTCACTGGCATGTTGTCTCCCCCTCTGTTCTGCAGGTCAGCATCAGTCCAGAGCTCTGGCAGAGAGCATGCTCACCACAAGTGAGTTTTTGAAAGAAATTAGTTATGAGCTCATCACAGGAAAGGTCAGTTTCCTGGCATCGCATTTCAAAACCACATCATTAGGTGAGTGGCAGTCAGATTCAGCAACACTGCCGGCCCCTGGCTGCGTGATTTTCTGAATTTAAGTCTTAGTGTGAGCTGAGTGTGGAGGTTAAGCTTGCCCGCTGATCTTCCCTCATTTGGAATGGTTTCTTCTAAGCATTTTGTTACTGACACAGCAAAGGGGTCCAGGCACAAGGATGTGAGGCCTCAGCTCAGCCACTGCTTTGTTGTGTGACCTTGGGCAACGCTCTGCCTCCCCAGATCTCAGTTTTCTAATATGTCAAATGGAGATATAATGACCCCGTCCTGCCTGCTCTGAGTATTATAGGGGCTGAGAGAGATTTAGTATGTGGGAGCATGGAACCTGTAAGCACGATACAAACAAGGGTAGCTCTGGCTACCGAGATCCTGCTACAGGGGTGGCTGAGTGTAAATTCCGACGTGGAAAGTGGGATGACCAACAGATATCGATGGGAGCCCAGCGTAGCTGCCCAACTTGGAGACATACAAACATGTCATTCCTTGTGACTTTCTTATCTCCACTTTATTTTGTCATAGGTGATGACCTAGACAAGCTGCTAGAAAAAATGCAACAGAGAAGAGGAGATAGTGTGGTGACCCCTTTCAATGGAGACCTTAATGAATGTGTGTCACCTCAGGAGGCTGCTGCTATGATCCCCACGCAGAACCTGGGTAATGTCACCACAGGCCAAAAGGAGGAAACTAGTCCTCAGGACAGACATAGAAGCTAAGTCGTTCTGAGGGTTTTGAGGTCTTGTCTTCAAGTCACAGACTATGACAGGCCTTTCCTCATTATCTACATGATAAATCTGGCTCAAGTTAAAAATGCCTTACCCTGTGGCCTGGGCCCCATGCTTTTGTTCTTAGTAAATTTCTCCTAGAATTAAAATCAAAGCCAAAGACTTTATTTTAAGCAGTGCCTCTCTTTGTTTTTGTTTTCTTGGGGGAGCGGGGATCCTTGGTGTACTCTCCTTAACTCCACCAGCTGTGCTCACCACTGTGGGTGCTCATGTAGGGCTTCAAAGAACTACTTGAAAGAATCTAGACTACGGTCTGTGCAGGGCTCCTGGCTCTCTGCTCCCTGCATCTACTCTCCAATGTGTAAAACACACATAATCTCAGGGTTAGCGAGGCCTTCCTGGCAGCTGGAGCAGAAACACTGACATATCATCTGACCTACAAAGAGCTTGCAGAATGCCAAGGGGGACGGTGGGACCAGGGGTGAGGAGTTCAATCGCTAGATTAGATTCCTTTAGGTTCAGATCCTTCCCCAGTTCCCTGTTTGATAGGGACCATATAAGAAAGGACAGAACAGAGAACAGGAGAAGGATGGATACGAAGCAGAGATGCTGACAGCCTTTTGGCTTCCACTTGATGGGAATGCATCCTTTATGCATTAGGCTGACAGCAGGAAAAGTAGCATGGCTTGGCATCGGCTCAGGCATAAAAATGAATTCAAAGGCAAAAGTTTTTGACTTCTGGACATTGCATGACAATAAAATGACCATCCAGATGATCTAAAATGTGTTATGTGAACAAAGTTAAAATTTTGAAATTCTCACATGCCCACATACATATCCTTGATTCCGTGTTTAAGAAACATTGCTTGGGAATTCCCTGGTGCCCTGGGTTCAATCCCTGGTCAGGGAATTAAGATCTCGCACGCTATGTGGCCAAAAAAAGAAAGAAAAAAAAGCTTAAAATAATAATAAATAAGAGATCTTGGTGGTTAAAAAAAAAAAAGAAAAAGAAAAGAAACATTACTTAAAGATATTTTTAGGTTTCCTCCAACATCAAAATTTGTTAAGTTCAATTCTACAGAGTTATGCCATCCCCTGTGTTAGTCCCCGTTCATCTAACCCGCAAAATGAAAGAAACAACAGCCTGACTATCGAAAGACAGATTTTTATTTTGGTTGGTAATCTTTGTGGATCAAAAACTATTTGGGCTATTATTAAAGGTTGCAGTTTGGGGCTTTTCTAGTAGGTTCTCTCAGCCAGTAGGGAGACCCACCTGTATAAATCTCCACTCGCTGTCAGGGTTCCATGGTGGCTGGGGTCCCATGACTACCGTCTTTGCCTGGGAAGTATTGCAGCTTGATTTTAGAAAACATTCATTAGCACAGGTTAATTGGGCCCTTGCGTGTTCCAGTCAGACTTCCACATGTGTTCCTGATAAAAACCAGCCCTTTCAAGAAGCATTAAATGTTTCTGCTCAGGTGTTTAGCTGACTAAGCCTGTCTCTCATTATGTGTGCGTGTGCATACACGCATGTGTAAGAGAGATTGATCGCTTGATTATAACTTGTAATAAAAAGCTACTGGCTTGGTTAGAGTATCTGGGCAATGTTTTTCTAATACGTCACCTATTGAGCAGCCAGCTGGCCATGTCATGGGTCAGGTCTCTTCAGATAGTACAGGCATCAGCATGGGAGTTGACCACAGTCACCCAGACCTGCTAGGTCACAAGCACTGGCAAAGTGGAGTCAAGTGGGAAGAAAGGTGAAGTTAGTGTCATGGGGAGGAGAATTTCAAGCCATGTTACAACTGACTTGCTGGAGAGGAAATGTTTACTGCAGTGCCATCCAGAAAAGCTCAAAGGAACTCAGCATGATTATGATTATGGCATTAGCTCTGAACTGGGTCTGGGCTCAGGCACCTGACCTGTGCTGATAGTCCTAAAGAAACCAGGAAACTCTTCCCCTTTCCAGAGATGAGTCCTGGCTCCAGCTGCAAGAGTGTGGTCTGTCCCCCCATTTCTGGGCAGGGGAGGGGTGCTGAGTTCATGCCTTGTGAGACAATTTATATTAAAATAGTACATTTGTAAAACTACTACATTCACTCTTGAGCACATCCTTTCAGCCAAGTTGTCAGGGAAAGTGGGCAAATCTATTGAAAGGCAATAGAGAGTGAGGATAGAAAGTGAGGATTCTTGGTGATAGAGCATCACTCTACCCTATGTGTATTATTTGTCCCTATATGGATTCATAGAGGCCATCACAGAAGTGAATTAATCTTGTTCTTATGACTTTCTTAAATTTTAGATCTAGATAATGAACCCTTCCAGATTTATCAACCGCAGCTTACGGTTGCCAGAAAACTCTTGTCCCAGGTGTGTGCCATAGCAGACAGCGGCAGCCAGAGCCTGGACCTCGGCCACTTCAGCAAAGTGGACTTCATCGTCATTGTCCCAAGATCAGAGGTTCTGGTCCAGCAAACTCTTCAACGGATTCGACAATCAGGTAGGATGGAACTTTCAAAGAGGGCCCTGCCTAGATCCAGCCTTAGATTCCCTCTGTCTCTTTCTTTGGCTTAATCTAAACATTTTTAGGGGCCTGATTCTATTAAGTCTGTGATGTCATCAGTGGATTAGAAACTGGCCACTCATGTATGAAGAGAAATGTCCTCAAGGCAAAGATAGCCCTGCCTGGGATGACGGGGTCTGTGCCACCTGAAGTCCTTCTGTGGCTCAGTGAGTCATTCTCATGGGAGGATTCTTGTACCTTTTGCACACTACCAGCAGATTTTTCAGCCTAGAAACCAGAACGCTATGCCCTGTGTCAGCAATGAGAAACCTCATTAAAAAAAATTCAAAGTTAGAATTTCTCCTAATTTCTTTAAGAGAATAAGTAGAGAGGAAAAAAATTTTTTTCCAGAAAATGTGAAAAGGTAGGGAGCAAATATTTTAGAAGTCTGTGGTAAATAACATCCCTCTCAAACATAAAAGTTGCTTAGAATTACAAGAAGCAATAAGGAATTTAGAAAATTGAGACTGCTGAAAATGCCTGCCTTTGTAAACTAGGTTTGAAAAAGAAATTATAAATGTCAAGTTGCTTCTGAGTACCTTAGCTGGGGGAAGACACACACACACACACACACACACGCAGATTTTAACTGGAGGATAAATCTTTTTGCCACAGTAAAAAAATTTATTTTCAATATATTTGAAAACAGGAAGCAGAAAACTTCAGAAGAGCTTAAAATACAGTTTATATGTTCCACACCTGTCATTCAGTGCTCCTTAAACTTTAGGGTGCATGCAGATCACTAGGGATCTTGTTAAATTGCAGATTCCCCTTCAGTAGGTCTGGGTGGGCTCCAGATTCTGCATTTCAAACAAGCTCCCAGGGGCTACCTGGGCAGCTGGTCAGAGGACCACTCTTTGATTAGCACAGCTGTACAAAAAATCTTTCGTTCTAAGTTCCATGGGCCAGATGAGCTGACTAACAAAAGGCTTTTCCCTCTTTAACACCTCTTAGTGGCTGTGACTGAGACATGTAAAGTCTTTCCATGCCTCGTCGAGACCCAAGCGCCTGGTTAACAGTGCAACCTGTGTTTTAGCCTCTAAAATTTTGAATGACAAGTTACAAAATGGCCTGTTAGAAATATTGACTTATAGATGAATTAGCCAGAGACGGTCAAATGCCTTCTCTCACAGCTGTCCCAGAAACTGGAGTGAGCTCTAGACATCCTCAGCTACTGGCCATTCGTCATTTTCTTTCCGCCCCCCTCCATTGAGGGAAATGGAGGGGTTTTCGTCACACCAGGCATTAACCAGATTTTTGCTACTTCTTGTGGATTTTCCACTTTATTACTGTGGAGGGAGCACCTTCTCTTGTAGGTTTTTTACTTGTACCAAAGGGCATTTGTGGCCTTCCTGAGTTTGTGATCTGATATCCCAGTCATACTCCAGCCAGGTCATCTTAGCACCTGTTTCAAGGGGTGAAATCATCCATGGTCAAGTGGTTGTACTCTCCCCAGAGCCTTTTCCTCAAATAACCTCTTGATGACCTGTATTTTCGCCTTTCTTAATCAATGCAAGACCCTAAATAAAACCCTGCATTTTTGACAGATAGAGAAACTCTATTGGTCCTTCCTTTTCCCTTCTCAACGCCCTCAGATTTTTCCAAAGTGAGTATTTTGAGATTATCATTCCTCAGAAAGGACTGGTATTTGACTAGTTACATAAGCTTAGAATCCAAGAAAATCAGTGTTACAGAGATTCAGAAAATTCAAGGCAAAGCATATTTTTAAAATTATTCACATCTGGCCTTGGCATACATACTGAAAATTTTTGCTGCAGAAACAATCACTTCTATATATTTTTAAATAACTGTATTCATTTTTATTATACAAAAAACCCGAGTTGTTGTTTTATTTTGAAAAATAAAAGAAAGTAGGAAATTTTAAACACTTATAATCCCACCACTCAAGGATAATCACTGTTAAAATGACTTAATACCTAGTGTTCCAGGCTCTCTTCTCTGCCTATGTCTGATATTATAGTAGGCACGTTTTTCCACATCATTAAGCTTTTGTAAGCATCACTCGTAATGAATGTGTATGATATTCCATATCATAACAACACCAAAATTTATTTGCTTTTTTTATTTGAATACCTTTGTATTTTTGGAACACATCACAGTTGATAGAACCTGAAGGACCAGAAGCATTTTAAGGTGTAAAGAGATTGTCCAGAGCAGAGATTCCCCACTAAAACAACTCTTGACAGTCATTGCTATGAAAACACAGAGGATTCTCAAGAAGTCATCTGACTCAGTTTCCTCATATTTTGCCATGTGAATCAAGGAGAGCTACATTTGCCTAAGGTCCAGAGGGCAGTGCTTTGGGGACAAGGACTGTTCTCTCATCTCTGTGTGCCTGGTGCCTCATTTCTGCCTCACCTGGGCCTGGCACCAGTAGGGGCTCAACTACGGGTTCGGGTTCGAAGGGAGAGCTGGGGCTGGAGGGAGGAAGGGGAGGGATGGGCAGAGGGAACACCAGTGTCCAAGTGCTTTGCTCTCTGGTTCCATTTGCCTTTCCCTAAAGGAAGCATTTCAGCAGCCAGCCTGCCAGGAAAAGCACCAGGCAGGGAGAAGCAGCCAGGACATGCAGAAAGGCCACATCCTTGGCAACCCTTGTGTGGCTGAAAGAGAAAGGTGAAAATAGAAACCATCACGTTGTTGCAGACTCAGCACTAAGGCGAAGCATTTAGTACCTTAACTTACTTTCTAACGAAGGAAGGGAGGCAGGGAGGAAAAGAAGACAAAAGAAAACAGTACAGAAAGAATTGGAAGGTAAAAAAAAAAAGAAATGAAATGGGTTAAACCTTTTTAAGTTTGCCCCAGATGGACTTGTAAATGCTGCAGTGATCAATGGAAAAGCAACATAAGGAATTTTTAGACCATAGGAAATTCTTTTGTTTTAGTGTCATTTTTTTTTACAGACTGATGTTGTAGCATAGTTCTTCTAATTCAAGAAGCTCCAAATGCTATAAATTAGAATACTAGGTTATCAAAATGCGATCAAAATGCAAGCCACTTTCAACTCCACATGAGTAGGATGAAAACAGGAAGGATTAGTGACACCATATTTTCCTCCTCCCTGCTTTTAAAATGGTATCCGTGGGAGCCCCCAGCAAATGGGAGCAGATCTACGAGTATCCAGTCAAGGAAGTTTTATCATGCTCAGGGGAATGACGTAACTTTGACACCTCAATACATGCCTGATCATAAAAGAACCAGAGAGACAGTTTCGTCTGCTGATACGTAGATAGGTTTTAAGGCAGTGGGAGAGATTAGGAGGGGAGGAGAAGAGATAAAGGAAGGCAATTTCACTTTCTGAAATGTATTTTCTTGGTCTCATCAACCTTATGTCTCCTTGTTAGTCAGCAGAAAATGTAAGCGGAAAAAAGGAAGTGAGAAAGGCAGCAGGGAGTGGGACCCCAGGGAAGAAAGTACTAGGAAAGCACTCTGCCCTGAGGTGGAGTAGGGAAACACCAGAGATGCCTCTGTACAAATAGAACTAAACAAGTACCTAACGTTAGCATCCGTGAAGTCAGTTTCCAACCACGTCGTAGCTGCCCAGTGCCCACCCCTAGTTTATAGACAGCGTTGGCACCTGCCTCACAGCCACCACCTCCCCTCCAAGTGGACGACCCCACCGAATCCTAGCTTCTCTGCATTAAGCTCTCATCTGCAAACACCTTTCCCTCTACTGCTCATCAGGCGCCTGCCCCCTAGTCATATCCCAGATGCTCCTGGATCCTGGAATTGTAAATTCTAACAACCCCAACACCAGACCACAGACTTCTTTGCAACATACACTGTGTGGAGAAAAAAAATCAACCTTTCCGATTGATGCCTCATAAATTCTTTCTGGTTCTTTAGTTGGCTCTCTCTCCCGCTCTCCACGGTGACTGGCTCTTGCAGACTCCGTTTCACTCACAGTTCTGACCTCATCCTTCTCTTAGCAAAGGACCATGCCGCTTATTTCTCCCCTCCCCCACCCCCAGAGGAAGAAAACTTCAGATAAAAACTTCCTTCCAAATCTGGAAACCTACCTGCATATACACCCATCATTCCCCCTTCCTTCCTGATCAGTGAAGAGCTGCCCTGCTCTGTGTAAGCCTGCTTCTCCCACCTTGCTCTGGAGGCCGTGCTGTCCTCATTCTCATGGACCTCACACTCTGATGATCTCCTCTCTCATTGTCACCTTCCATTTCCTTCCCTCCTGGAGCTCATTCCATCAGTTTTAACCTGCCCCACTCCCTCAGAGACAAAACAAGCAAGCCTCTGTTAATCCTACCTAACCCTCCAGTTTATCCTCCTCGACTTAAGTGACAAACTTACTGAGGGAGTTGTCTGTTGTCATCTTCATTTCCTCAACTCCCAGTCACTCAACACCCTGCAAACTGGCCTCCACTCCCCACTGCCACGCTTCTAGGACTCTCACCAATGTCACCAATGACCTTTTCTGTCCTTACCTGGACTCCTGACAGCAACAGGTGCCCTCCATTCCTTCCTTTAAGCACTGCAGTGCCTTTGGCTTCCAAGACACATCCTTTCCCAGCCTTCCTTCTACAAGTCATGCTCCAGTGCTACTCTGTACCCTGTGGTGCTCCAGCCCGACACTCAAGACTGCGTAGTGGCTGTGTGTTTATTGATGATCTTTCTCTTCAGCTAGAAAGCAGATATTCAGGGTATAGGTCTGTCTTCTCTATGGCACAGGAGACACTTAACAAATGTGTTGAACTGAAGTTTTGTAACGTTCTGTTGAATTTTAAGTTAAAATCTATTTTAAGAGGAAGACATAGGGAGTTCCCTGGCGGTCCAGTGGTTAGGACTTGGTGCCTTCACTGCCGTGGCCTGGGTTCAATCCCTGTTTGGGGAACTAAGATCCCACAAGCCGTGTGGCACAGCTGAAATAAATAAATAAATAAGAGGAAGACATAGAAGTAATTAATATTTAAGATGTGGCAGTCCTGTGGCAAAAACAAATTCAGCCATTAAAACCATGTTTCGCAAACCTACTTTGGCCAAGAGTAAAGCCCTTAAGATGGGTATGTAACAGGTGTATCTGTCAGTCACACAGGGCTCTGAAGTCATATCTGTGTGTTCAGAATGCTCTTCTTGTGCAGATCTAGTGCTGCTTTCCTCCTTGACCCAAACAAACAGCATAGTCATATACACCCACACAGCGAAGTCTCACCGAACCCAAATTAGAGAATTCTCTCCCACTGGGAGGACAGAAGGGAGCCAGCCAGGCCACCAGAAAACAGTGGGACCACCAGAGCAATGGGCACCGAAAGCAATTACCCGGAATTTTAACCAGCCGTTTCAATTCCCAGGTTATATATTTATTTTTCTTTTACTGATATACAGAATTTATTAAGCTTTTCACATGTAATAGAGCATAGTTTCAGTTGCATCTGAAGTGCTAACAAAAGCTCCAGCAATCAAGAATGGCAGCATGTTATCAATATTTTATAACAATCAACACTTGTAGCTTTTCAGATTTGGATAAAATCATTTATCCCAAAGTAAATCTAGTCATGCTTTTAAAAAATGCTTTAGGTCACTGCAAGCTTGGCAATTAACATTTGGCTTAAACAATAATAAAACAATCACAACTTGATAAATAACAAATACAACATTGTAGGCCATAACCATACACAGCATAAGGAAAAGATAGTGAGTAGCCATTAGCATTAATAGAGTACCTTGGCCTCCATGTAGATACTTCCAGAGGCTTTGGTTCATTCAGCCCTGACACTCAGTTTTTAAAGCAGGGGACAGTATCTACAGTATCATTTTGTAATTTCTAACACACTGAAAACAAGTAAGTAGAAAATGGTGAGTTGATTTTTATTAATGCATTAAATCCTCAGGAGTTATCACCAACCCCTTAATATAAAATTTTTTCAAGTTATATTAGTCATATAACTTGGTGTGCTACTTACTGTAAATGCTGCTAAATGAATTAAATGAAGACGACAATGTTTCCCCTAATGTGGTTGATTTTAGCACTTTTCAGCTACCTAGATCTAAAAACTTTCAGGCTTTTGAAATGAACATATGAGGAGAGTGTTCATATTTCAACGTATTGATAATACAATATGCTTGATTCAGAACGTTAACTTACAATTTACTCCAAAACTAAAATTTTAATCTGGTGAAAAATAAGTAGCTATAAGTGGCATAATAACCATGACGCATAATAACCATGACACTAAAATGGTTACTGTCACAGATGGTGATAAACAAGGATGTGAGGGCTCCACTCTCAAGTCGCCTAGGATTTTGAATTACTTGTACATAGTGTCACTTACAAAACTATAACCAATTGAATATTTAGTCTGGTGTCTTCAAACACCCAAGATATAAGATAACTTATACCAAAACAATATCTTTTCGAAATATTTTTTGTAGCTGGTAGTTCTTCCCTTGGAGGTAAAGAACATTTTGCCAAAACTTTTAATAACCAGGATACAGAAAATTTTAAAGAGCAATCTTAGGAATCAAATATACAGAGATTCAAAGAGGAAAAAAGAAAATTGTATAGAAGACAAAGATCAAACTGGTATCCCAGATCCAGAGCAATTTTGTAAAGTAGGAAAGCAATTATGATAACCCACAGCTTCTTAGGTCATTCTAGTGAGGATCTCCAGGTACCACATGTGTTTTTATAATGATATTTCCTAAATAAAGGGCCTTAAATGCACATGAAAGGGCATCTCCCAGGAATAGAGGTTAAGATATTTTTACGTTGTTCAACCCACAAACTATTTGGTCAAAGGAATATGTAAAGTTCAACAAAAGCACATCTGGTGGAAATTCATGGCAATGAATGTTGACAAGATGTGCTTGGATCTCGCTTGCAGCATCTGGCAGCGAGTAGCAGAACAAAGGTGGAATCTCACAGGCTCTCCTGTGTCTCTTCTGGAAGAGGCTCCGTGGTGGTGGAACTAGCGTTTGCAGTCGAATTCAAGAATTCTCCAAAATCACCACCAGCAGGCTTGGTTCCCCCTACTTTAGACTTTAAGTTTTCAACCCTTTCCTCAAATTATTTGAAAGTTGGGGAGTTTTTTACATCTTCCAGCTTTTTGGTGATGACTGATCCAACAGATGAAAAAGCAGCTGAAACCTTTTGTCCAGGCTGAGATAAGGTTTCAGAGGTCTTCTTGTACGCAGACGTGGCTGTCACATCTTGCCACCCTTTGGCAATGTTCTGTTTTAGTGTCTGTAGTGAATTGATCCCAAGTTTCCGCTTGATCTCTGTTAGGTGCTTTCCTTTTTCTGCTAACACTTGAGACAGAGTCTGCATTTCTTCTTCTACCTTAGCAAGTTCTCTTCTTAGCTCTTCTCGCTCCTCCTCTGATAGGGTTTCAGTGGCACCGATAGTGGCAGCAACATCTTCTCCTTCCTCGGGTACTGGGTCTGTTCTCAGTAGACCTTGCTCGCCGCGATCCGTGTCTCCCACCCACCGGCAGCGAGTCCTTGCTTGGCCTCCCTGCCCACCACCCTCCTCCTGTCCTCCTCCCAGGTTATTTGCTGAAAAGAGACAGCCAGGGTGAAGGAATGTCCATTGTTATAATACTTAAAACTTCAGCATGCTCTAATGATTTAATATTTTCTGGATTTTCATTTCCTTTTTTAAAAAACAATAGCAATTTATTATTTATATTCTACTTTTTTTGTAATAGGGATCTGAAGACATATCAGTAAAAGCAGTTATAACAAACCCATAAAATCAGCCAAAAATTAAATATGATTTTCATTTCCTTTTAAGCATTAGAATATTTTTGCATACCAAAACTTCAGAGAAATTAATTTGATCCCAAGGGAAGATGAACAGCTAAAACTAAGAATAGTTTTATTTTTCTTTAGGATGTCTTCTTGACAGGAAGAACAAGAAATAAAACTTAGAAATGAAAAATGTAGAAATAAAATTATTTATTAAAAAACATCAAGAGAGGGCTTCCCTGGTGGCGCAGTGGTTGAGAGTCCGCCTTCCAATGCATGGGACACGGGTTCGTGCCCCGGTCCGGGAAGATCCCACATGCCGTGGAGCGGCTGGGCCCGTGAGCCATGGCCGCTGGGCCTGCGCATCCGGAGCCTGTGCTCCGCAACGGGAGAGGCCACAACAGTGAGAGGCCCGCGTACCGCAAAAAAAAAAAAAAAAAAAAAAAAAAAAATCAAGAGATAATAACATTCAAGCCAGACCACATTGTTCTCTCCAAATAAATAAGCAGTACCATGGGGCATTGAATGAGCACTGGGTCATTTTTACTGATACCTGGACATTTTAGATTTCCCTGATTATTATCAGTTTAACCTGATACTCAGGCTGATTAGCTCCTTCGAGTGATGGGTTCTGGCCACTCATTCAGACTTTTCACCTCTATGGCTTTGACACTAGTGCTCACAAGATATTGTGGACTTGGTGCCTGTGTTCTTGGTTTTATTCCCCTTCAAGACCCTTAGATGGTTGAAAAATTGCTGTTTCCCCTTTAAAGTTTTGTGAGGAATGGCCTTGGAGGACATGATATTGTTTTTCTCTAATCCCATAAAGGGGAATTCAGGCTAATGCTTAAACATATCTGGCCCCGTAGCCTTCAGTAAAGCCAAAGGGGGCACAAGTGGCTACAGTCTAGTTGCTTGGAGTCCTTGTCCATCCAAGAAGGTTCCTCTTCTTTGGAGTTGGTTATTTCCATGGAAGACGTCCATGACTGTGGCACCACCTAAGGCAGCTCCCAACGTTCAGATCAATCACCTTTAGGGAACACCAACCAATCACCAAACACTTTAGGTGATTCCCAACCACCACTGGCTCTGTCCTAGGACTCAATAAGTTGCAAAATGTCCTAAAAGAAGAAGAGTTACTGATGCCTCCTAAGTTCCCATTCATGTTAAAAAGTAAGATTTATTATTGAGGTAGACACGGCCCTGAATCTCTTGGTGCTACCATCAGTATCCCAGTTGGACTCTGCTGATGTCCATTTTTTATTGTGGAGTTGGAAAAATGTGAGATTTGCTTATGATTTATTAGAACATAAACTTTTATTTAATCCTATAGAACTGTGATAAATAAATTATCGAGAATATAGAAAGTGACCTTTCTCAGACCAGCCATTTCTCGGCACTTCTGACCATGTTCAGATGTCACACCTCTAAGTATATTTTTGGAAAACAAAACAAAACATGAGGGTAAAACCAGAAACTAATGAAAAAGTTATCCTATATGGGGTGGAAGAGATAGGGATGGAATGAGTATAACTTTTAATATAGTTTTGACTTTTGATCCTTATAAATGAGTTACATAGTCAAAAAATTAAATTAAATTAAGATGATGGGGAAAAATATTAAATGCAAACAAAAATAAATGAACCTAACTGCATATCAAATTGATAACATAACCACACACCAAAAAGAATTAATTCAAGGATTGTTTTAAACACGGTTTTCTTATTGAACATTCTCAGTGTGATATATCATATCCTAAGGGTAAAAAGAATTGCAAATGAATCTTGAATTTTAATCAGTATGTGGTTGGAAGTGGTACTGATAATCTTAAGCTATTTTGTGTATATCACAGTATAGAGAAAATGGGTAAATATTTTAATGTTGAAAAACAGTGTTCTTACATGAAAGAAAGGAGAAATATTCATTTTAGATTTAAATTGGAGATAGAAGTATAAACTTATAACTTGAAAAATACTAAATGTCTCTTAGCTCTGTCCACTGAAAGGTTTTAAAAGCAGTGATATTTTGGGACTTTCTTGGCGGTCCAGTGGTTAAGACATAGCTTTCCACTGCAGGGGGTGCGGGTTTGATCCCTGGTCGAGGAGCTAAGATCCCACATGCCTTGCGGCCAGGAAACCAAAACTTGGAACGGAAGCAGTGTTGTGGTGAATTCAAGACTTTAAAAATGGTCCACATCATAATAATCTTTAAAAATAAAATGATACTTTAGGGCTTCCCTGGTGGCGCAGTGGTTGAGAGTCCGCCTGCCGATGCAGGGGACAGGGGTTCGAGCCCCGGTCCAGGAAGATCCCACGTGCCGCAGAGCAGCTGGGCCCGTGAGCCATGGCCGCTGAGCCTGCGCGTCCGGAGCCTGTGCTCCGCAACGGGAGAGGCCACAACAGTGAGAGGCCCGCGTACCGCAAAAAAAATAAAATAAAATAAAATGATATTTTAGTATCAAATGTGTGTGTGTGCACATTTAGCATCTAGATCTTAGGTTATGAATACCATTCCCCATTATACCAGCTCTGAGGTAGGAACAGTCTGGAATCTTGGTTTCCAGAAAGTGCGAAAGTACTCAAAGATCGATGGAGGTATGTCGAAAGGACACAGCAGCCTGCTTGAAGGAGACTTTGCTGTCCAAACTTGGTAATTTGGGGCATCTAAAGGAATGATGGCAGTGGATTGTAACCTACTGGATTTTTGTAAAGCCCATGAGTCCACAGTAATGCTAAAAAAAATAAAAGGGGCAGGAGTGAGGGGTGGGACGGAAGCTCTCCTTTATAAAAGAGTACCAGCTAATCAACATAAGAAAATAACAGAATTAAGAAATCCCTGTTTTGCACTACCAATATAGTAAGTAGGATGATGTAGTGGAGCATTAAGTTCAGTGAACAAAGACATGTGTTCTTTCTTTTTATTTTTTGCGGTACGCGGGCCTCTCACTGTTGTGGCCTCTCCCGTTGCGGAGCACAGGCTCCGGACGCGCAGGCTCAGCGGCCATGGCTCACAGGCCCAGCCGCTCCGTGGCATGTGGGATCTTCCCGGACCGGGGCACGAACCTGTGTCCCCTGCATCGGCAGGCAGACTCTCAACCACTGCGCCACCAGGGAAGCCCTACAATATAATTATTGATTCTGGCAAGTATCATCAATGGGTACTGAAACCATTGGGTAAAATGTATTCAGTAACAAATATTCACACAGTCTCAAAGTGTCATCCCACATATTAAAAATTACAAAGAGGAAAAGGCATCTTTACAATGGAGAGACCTGGCAGTAGACAGTACCATGTCCATGCAATCAAACTTCGCCATCTCCCATTATGGGACAGATTGACATTATGAACAAGGGGAAGTACATGATGTCACCTATGAAGTATAATTGCCAAAAATGTTTAACCTGAATCTAATCACAAGGACACTATCTGAAAAATCCAGATTGTGTGACATTCTACAAAACAACTAGCCTGCATTTTTAAAATATCGATGAAAAGACCAAAAAAGAAAAAAGACAGGGGAGCTGTTTTAATTATACAGAATAAAGAGACACTGCGAGCAAGTACAATGCTTAATTCTTGATTGGATCTTAGACCTAAAAATAAAAAGTAAAAAACACAGCTCTGGGACAATTCGTGAAAATCATATCTACTACTATATGTAAAATAGGTAACTAATAACAACCTACTGCATAGCACAGGGAACGCTACTCAGTACTCTTTAATGACCTATATGGGAATAGAATCTAATAAAGAGTGGATATATGTATATGTATAACTGATTCACTTTGCTGTACAGCAGAAACTAACACTGTAAATCAACTACACTCCAATAAAAATTAGTTTAAAAAATACAAATGTATGCTGTGTACTAGAGAATATTATATCAATGTTAGTTCAATTCTTTGGATGTAATAATGGTATTTTAGTTATGTAAGAGAATGCCTTTGCTCTTAAGAAATACATATTGAGGTATATAAGGGTGAATATTATATATTCTAAATTATTCAGCGATAATAACAACAATGAATAAAAAGTAATAAAGAGAAAAAGCAAATGTACCAAAATATTAACAATTGGTGAAGCTAATTGAAGGGTATACAAGTATTTATTGCACTAGTCTTTCAACTTTTCTATAGTATTCAAAGTAGAAAGAGAATTTAAGAAATTTTAAATATTGAATAGATCAAATTTATAAATTTTATGAGGTATTAAAAATCACAATATAGTGAACACCCATGTACCTATCAAAATAACTTACTGAAGACTCTTGTTCCCCTCCCTGATGCTAACATTCATCTTCTTTCAAGGGTAACTATTATGCTGAATTTTGTGTTTATTATTCCCTTGTTTTATTTATAGTTTTGCCATAGTGCATAACTCCTAAACAATATATTGTTTAATTTTGTATACTTTAAACCTTTTTGTAAGTGCATTTGTCTGTAATTTACTTTTTATACTCAATATTACATTCCTGTGATTAATCCTGTTGTTGTATATAGCTGTAATTCACTAATTTTACTGCTTTTTAGTATTCTATTCAATGAATATAACACACATTTTAAAAAAATCATCTCTCCTGTTGATGGACATTTAGGGTGTTTCTAGTTTTTTACTATTTCAAACAGTGCTGGTACACATGTACAAGAGTTTCTCTGAGAGAAGAATTGTTGGGGCATAGGTTATGTACACTTTCAACCTTTCTAAATAATGCTGATTTTTTTCCAAGGTGGTTGGTTATATTTACATTCCCACTAGCGATGTATGTGTTTCAGTTGCAAATGTTTGATATGGTCATGCTTATTTTTAAGTTTTTTTTAATTTTTAAATGATTTTATATCTTCAGAAAAGTCACAGAAACAGTACAAGAGATCCAAACATGACATTTAAAAATAATTCCATTCTCCAATAAAGATGTTAAAAAAAAAAAAGAAAATTATCACAATATGCTGGCTTAAAAAAATCCATTTATAATAGCATCAAAAGGAATAAAATACTTAGGCATATATTTGATGAAAGAAGTGTGAAACTTATACTCTGAAAACTAAAAAACATTGTTGAAAGAAATTTAAAAAGACCTAAATAAATGTAAAGGTAGTCTACATTCATGAATTGGAAGACATTAATATTTTTAAGATGGCAGTATTCCCCAAATTGATCTACAGATTCAATGCATTCCCTATCAAAAGCCCAGCTGACTTCTTTGCATAAATTAACAAGCTGATCCTAAAATTCATGTGGAAATTCAAGGGACCCAGAATACCCAAAACAATATTTAAAAAGAAGAACAAAGTTGGAAGACTCTCACTGCCCCATTTTAAAACTTAACACAAAGGTACAGCATTTAGACATTGTGGTACTGGCATAAAGATGACATATAAATCAATGGGATAGAATTGAGAGAGTCTAGAAATAAACCCTGCTATTTATGGTCAACTGAATTTTGACCAGGGTGCCAAGCCCATTCAATGGGGAAAGTAATCTTTTCGACAAATGGTGCTGGGGCAACTTGATATCCATATGTGAAAGAATGAAGTTGGACCTTTACCTCAAAAGCAAAAAGTAACTTAAAACAGATCAAAGACCTAAATGTAAGACCTAAAACAATAAAATTCTTAGAAGAAAACATAGGTGTAAATCTTCATGACTTTGGATCAAGCAACGATTTCTTAGATACGATTCCAAGAGCACCACCACCAACAACAACAACAAAAATAGATAAACGGGACACCATCAAAATTAAAAACATTTGTGCTTCAAAGGACACCATCAAGAAAATGAAAAGAGAACCCACAGAATGGGAGAAATTATTTGCAAATCATATGTCTGATAAGAGACATATCTATAATATTTAAAGACCTATTATAACTCAATAATAAAAAGACAAATAGCCTAATTAAGATATGGGTGAAGGATCTGAATGGGCACATATCCAAAGAAGATATACAGATGACCAAAGAGCACATGAAAAGATCCTCAACACCATTAGGCAGTTGGAGAAATGAAAATCAAAAACACAATGAATACTACTTCATGCCCATGAGGATTGCTATAAGCAAAAAGAGAGAAAATAACAAGTAATATGTAGAGAAACTGGAAGTTCATACACTGCTGGTGGGAATGTAAGTGGTTTAGCTACTTTAGAAAACAGTCTAGCAGTTCTACAAATGGTTAAACAAAGAGTTACCATATGATCCAGCCATTCTACTCCTAGATATGAAATGAGAGAGAAGTGAAAATATAGGTCCACACAAAAAACCTGTACACAAAAGTTTACAATAGCATTATTCATAATAACCAAAAAGTGGAAACAGTTCAAATGTCTATCATGTCCATAATGAATGGATATATAAAATGTAGTAAACTATACAATGGAATATTACTCAGCAATAAAAAGAAATGAAGTATTGATGAATGCTAAAACATGGATGAAATTTGAATACGGTATTCCAAGTGAAAGAAGCCAGTCACACAAGATCAGATATTGTTATGATTCCATTTACATTAAATGTCCAGAGCAAGCAGACCTCTAGAGAAAGAAAATATATTGGTAATTGCCTAGGGCTGGGAGACTGAGGGGGGAATTGAGGGATGATGGTTAAAGGGTCTGGGGTTTCACGAAAACGTTCTAAAATTGCTTGTAGTGATTGTTGTACAACTCTGTGAATTTACTAAAAGCTATTGAATTGCACATTTTATATGGGTGAAATGTATGTGGACTATATATTAATAAAGCTGTTAAAAAATAGGGAGTTCACATAAACCCTTCACCAGCTTTGCTTAAAGTTGAGAATTTATATAACCATAGTGCCATGATCAAAACAGGAAATCAATTCTGGAACAAAACTATTAACCAACTAAAGACCTCACTAGTTTTCCCTTAATGTCATTTTTCGTTCCAGGATTCAATCCAGGATCAAACATTGCATTCAGTTCTTTTGTCCTCTTAGTCTCCTGCAACCTGGGACATGTCTTCAATTTTGCCTTGTTTTTCATGACTTTAACTGCTATCTCCAATTCCATGTGAACACTGCAAGGTTCCTTTTAGTCCTTCCCCATTTCTCTATTTGTAACTTCTTTCTCTGACAGGGAGAAACCTGATTCTTTTTTTTTTTTTTTTTCGATACGCGGGCCTCTCACTGTTGTGGTCTCTCCCGTTGCGGAGCACAGGCTCCGGACGCGCAGGCTCAGCGGCCATGGCTCGCGGGCCCAGCTGCTCTGCGGCATGTGGGATCTTCCCGGACTGGGGCACGAACCCACGTCCCCTGCATCGGCAGGCGGACTCTCAACCACTGCGCCACAAGGGAAGCCCAGAAACCTGATTCTTGTTATCTATAATGTACATATTCACTTCTTTGATTTTTTTCCTAGAAGTTACACAATTGCTAACCCACACCCCTGTGAGAAAATAGATTGCCAGCTGAAGTGTTGCCATACAATTCTTTTGGTCTTTAGCCTTATGGTTTCCAGCCAAAACTGATTTGTTTTACTGAGGTTTGCTCTTTTCATGCTCACCCCCCATCAATGTGGTTATGTTAGTTTTCATTTGTTACCATTTGGATCCCATGTTGCCTGCCTCTCCTCCCACCCAACCCCCCATGCCCCACTCCATTCTTTTTTTTTTTTTTCTTTTTTAAATATTTATTTATTTATTTGGCTGCGCCGGGTCTTAGTTGTGGCACTCAGGATCTTTGTTGCGGCATGTGGGATCTAGTTCCCTGACCAGGGATCGAACCCGGGCCCCCTGCATTGGGAGTACGGAGTCTTAACCGCTGGACCACCAGGGAAGTCCCCCCACTCCATTCATTTTTTTTTAAATTTATTTTTGGCTGCATTGGGTCTTCCATGCTGCGCGCAGGCTTTCTCTAGTTGTGGCAAGCCTGGGCTACTCTTCGTTGCAGTGCACAGGCTTCTCCTTGCGGTGGCTTCTCTTGTTGCTTCTCCTTGCGGTGGCTTCTCTTGTTGCGGAGCATGGGCTCTGGGCGCGCGGGCTTCAGTAGCGTGGGCTGTAAGGCACAGGCTCAGTAGTTGTAGCGCACAGGCTTAGTGGCTCCGCGGCATGTGGGATCTTCCCGGACCAGGGCTCGAACCCGTGTCCCCTGCACTGGCAGGCGGATTCTTAACCATTGCGCCACCAGGGAAGTCCCCCCACCCCCCTACTCCATTCTTGATTAACTTTGTTCTATGGTTGTAAGAGTCAAAGCTATACAAAACAGTATATTCAGAGAAGCATCTTCCCCTCCTCATACCTACTCATTCCCATTCTCCCTTCTTTACACCCCTTTCCCACCCATCCCCCTACTGGTAACCAATCTCTTTAGGTTGTGGTTTATCCTTCTTGAATTTGTTTTGCAGAAATGAGGTACATAAGTATTTTCTTTCATCCACTACTTTCTTACAGTCATCTTGTTTTAAAAAATTTGTATTAATGTGGTATTATTCCATTTTATTATGGTTTTTATTTCCCTTATTACTAATGAAGCTGAACATCTTTTCAGATATTTATTGGCCATTTGGGTTTCTTCTAAGAAATGCCTGCTAAAGTTTTTTTTTTTTTTTTGCCCATTTTCTCTTGGATTTGTAGGAGTAATTTATGTATTCTGAATACTAATCCTTTTTAGTAATACTAGTTACAGATTTGGAAGGCTCGTCTTTTTATTTATAATATCTTTGATGAATAGACCTTCTTAGTTTATCTATCATTTGGCCTTTTCTGTTTAAGTAATCCTCTACGAGTTGCCACAGTTATTCTCCTTTATTGTCTTCTAAAATTTTTAGAGTTTTGTCTTTTACATTTCAGTTTTTAATCCACCTGAATTTTTTTTTCTTTTTCTTTTTTTTTGCATATCAGGTAAGATCCAATATAATTTCTTGGTTCTTCAGTGCTGACTGTTGAAGAGCCCATCCTTTACCACTGATCTACATTGCAAGCTTTATCATAAATCTCCATTTTATATGCATGTGGGTGTGTTTCCAGGGTTTGCTCCATGCCAAAACCACTGTCTTGTTAATACAGCTGTATAATTCTTAGTCTCTGGTAAGGCAGATCTCTCCCACCTTTTCTACTTCAGGTCTGTCTTGACTATTCTTGGTTCTTTGCTCTGCCATATACATTTTTAAACAATTTAAAATTTTAACTATATGTTTATGATATGCTTCCAATTTAAGTCTTCTTTAATGTCATTAATAGTTTCATCATTTTCTCCATAAAGGTCTTATACACCTTTTATAAGATTTATTCGTAGATAATATTTTCTGACGTCATTGTAAAATAGTTTTTTTAAAATACATTTCCTAACTGTTTGCTGTTGGTATATAGAAATACAACTAATTTTTATAAATTGATTTTGAATCCATCAACTTAACTACATTCTTATTAATTTAATTGATTTATTGATGGATTATTTTATGTTTTCTACCAAGACATATTATTAGTAAATAGTGATAGTTTTGTTTCTTTCTCTTTTTTTCAGTAATTGGTGGTTCCATTTATTTCTAAATATAGTAAGAGCATAAGATATTTTTATTGAGTTGAAATAAAATGCTTGTAATGATGCCATTAACACCTCTTGAAAGAGGCCCTCTGAAGGAAGAGATCATATCCATTTTTGTTTTACATTTACTAAGGAGAAGCTGTGAAGGGAGAGAGGAATTAAAATGGAGTATTAAATTATATTCTGTTTACATTTTAATATACACTGCGTAAGACCACCAGCTTCTATGAAAGGATAAATACTGTATCATTAGACTGGTTGTGGAGAGTTTTGTTTCTCACTTTACAGTTATAGGTAAAAGAAGTCAGGATATACAGTTATAAAATGTGAGCTAGGTAGCAGAATATCCATTTTAAAAAAGTAGGAAGGAATGCACAAAAATGTTCACAGTGGCTTATTTTGAGTTAAAGAATCCTGGATGATTTTTTCTTTTTTAATATATCTCTATACTTTCCAGTTTTCCCAAGATGAGTATCTATCACTTTCATAACCAGGAAAGAAACAAAACTTAAAACTAAAAGCAAGTCTAAAACAAAATGTAAAGGTAAGGATTATATACTAAAAATGCCCCGTTAGAAATAAAACAATCAAGTACCTCTGATATGCCTCCCCCCACCGAGATATACACTGCAGAGCCAGCTGGCAGCATAGACTAACATACCATGTTATGTCTAAGAGAATGACCTCTGAGATTCATGGAACTTTGTCTTTCCATTAAGGGCATGTATGGACTTGACCTGTCAAAGGCATACAATTGGTCGGCATTTCGTTTGTTTTGAAATGTGATCAACTCAATTATCCATAAGATACATTTTTCCTCTTTGTGAATTATTTATGGTCTTATCATATTAAGAGCCTCCTAACTCTCACTGCTTATTTCCTAAGGATAAACTTAGGAAATATAGACTAATTTTCAACTGGTTCTACTCTCCCTATTTTACAAATAAGGAAACAGAAACCACCAGAGATTAAGTAGGTCCTCTTTCTGTGCCTCTGCTCACCTCCTCTACACCAGAGGACTTTGTCTCTCATCATGACACTTGTCAAAAATATCCATCTTCTCCATCATAAGCTCCATGAGATTAAGATCTTTGTTTGTCCTGCCCTCCTGTGTATCCCCAGGCTGAGCACAATACCTGACATAGTACCTGATATATAATGGATGTTCGGTAAATCTCTGTCGAATGTTGAATAAATTTTATAAGCAATCCACGTTCCAAAAAAACAGACTACTTGCCAAATTAAATGTTTGATTAATTGCTTTTGGAAATATTCACAGCATCATTTGACTACACGTGGGTGGAAATTGAAAACAATCTCTGAGTAAAGGCTCCTGATGAAAAAAGTTTGAAAGCAAAATTACCTTTCTGTTTACCTTTTCTGGTATGATGAATTTTTCATACGGTAAAACATTTTTCCTATTTTCTTTTTTTTTTTTTTTTTTTGCGGTACGCGGGCCTCTCACTGTTGTGGCCTCTCCTGTTGCGGAGCACAGGCTCCGGACGCGCAGGCTCAGCGGCCATGGCTCACGGGCCCAGCCGCTCCGTGGCATGTGGGATCTTCCCGGACCGGGGCACGAACCCGTGTCCCCTGCATCCGCAGGCGGACTCTCAACCACTGCGCCACCAGGGAAGCCCTCCTGTTTTCTTTTATACCATTTAGAGCTATTAGTATTACGGCATCTAGATGCTAATTGCATATAGCTGTTAATTAGTCTGGTTTTATATGAAAAGAAAAACTAGACAAACAAAACTAAGTCAACATAATTCATAAAAGTCTCTTCACTTAACTTGTTTATCTTTTTTAATTTAAATTTTTTTCCACACAGTTGGAACTGGTACATGTGGCTGATATTGGATATAAAATAGATATCCTTGGAGGACCATATCTAACCCCCAAATGTGACATATCTAACCCTAATCAGTCTTCTGGTTCCTTCTGCCTGGAGGGTCATGGGCTTGAGTGACAAGGCTCTCCTCTCAGAGGGCTGAGTGTCTTGGGCAGGGGAGTGTTGTGCACCCTTGTTTGGGGGCAGTGTTTTTTTTCCAGCTTTATTGAGCTATAATTAACATATTGTCTAAGTTTAAGGTATACAGTGTGATGTTTTCATGCATGTATGTATTGTGAAATGTTCACCACAATAAGGTTAGTTAACACACACTTCACCTCACATAATTGCCACTTTGTCTCTTCATTTTAAAGGAGGATTTGGTGTTTTAATTATCCAACAACAGCTTCATGTGCCTAGAACTATTTTAAATGTCTTTATGTAGAAATAATTTTACTATAGACAGAGATAATGATACAGTACAAGTTTTACAGTTTCTAACATTTTGACAATATAATTATCTTGAGTAATTCAGTTCATTCTATTAATTTGGTACATAATCCAATAATCGTTGAGGGCATCCCATACTCTAGGTACTGTGCAACACTGTCACTATATAAAATGAGTAAAATACTACCTAAAAAAGCTCACGATCTAGTGATGTATCTTTGGATATCAGATTTTATTTTCCTTTTTTCTTATATGTGTTTTGTCGCTAAATTTGGGGTAAGGAAGATTTACACGATTATATCAATTTGGCCAAGAGCTCTAGTCCAAAGCTTCATTTTTTCCAAGTGGCCTATAGTAGCTGTTAGCAGATATATAGAATTTAACTAGACATAATTAAATTCACATATAAATATAAGTTTATATTTCACATATAAATAGAATTTAATTAGACAGAGGTCTCGTACATTCAAGCTTCTACTTAACGTATCAGGTCAGTCCCTGTTGTCATTTGTATGAAGTATGGGAGGTGGGGTGTGGTATTCTAAAGAAAAGGAAACCTGATATTTCCTCTTCAAAACTGTTGTGGGGAATATGGAAAAGGAAAACTATTGCTCTGTAAATCTCTGTATATGGTTAGCACCCAGTATATCAGTACTGAACTTAATCTCATAGACATGTGTGTAAAAAAGATAAACTCTTTTTTCTTCTTGGCAGGTGTCCTTGTAGACTTGGGTCTGGAGGAAAATGGGACAGCCTATCAGAGAGCAGAGAAATATGTTGTTCGCCTAGACAATGAGATTCAAACCAAGTTTGAAGTTTTTATGAGAAGGGTGAAACAGAACCCGTACACACTGTTTGTGCTAGTTCATGACAACTCCCATGTGGAACTAACGAGGTGATTGCTTCAGAGTGAGCAAATACAATATTTCTTCTACAGCAGTAATGGTCATGTACTAAATAATTTAAAAGGTGGTGATTTGAAAGACCATGGACCCTACCAGTTGGCATCTTCTCATGGTTAACTTATTCCCACCCTTTCCTTGCTTTCTCAACTTTTCTGACCACTTTAATGTTGATTTTATTTTCACTGTACTGTGGGCGAATTTACAAATTCCTGTTAAAATCCGGTCTTAAGAGCATTGTGGGACTCAGCTGCTTCAGCGAAAGGGTGGCAACAAGGGGGTTGCGGTGAGTGAGCTCCCAGAAGGGCCATGTGCTTTCCCGCCCACCCCCTCTCCTCCTCGTGGTTCTTCTTGTTTTCTCCTTTTCCTTGTCCTCTCTTCCTTCCTTTCCTGCCATTTCTCTTCCCTCTTCCCTTTAGCAGCAGTGGAGATGCCACTTCAATGATCTGAGAGCAGATCCAAAACCTTCCGCAATCTACCTGTTTAAACAAGAGACCATCCTATCTCTTTATGGGCTTATTAATGAAATAACAGTTTGTGTAGTGTGACGGAGTCAGATCAAATCACAGTACTTATCAAGTAGGGGGTATCTTTGTTCCTATGGATTGAAAAAAGCAAGTAGTTGTTTTTTGTTGTTGTTTTTTTTTAAGGGCAAATAGTTGTCAAATATTACATATCATGGTTTGTCCTCACCACGTCAGGGGAGGGAAATTTCAGGCATCATCAAACATTCATAGATTTTCTTTCCTTAGGACACACTGAGGTTAGGCATCTGGAATTTTTTTGATCTGTGGTAGAAATGTCAGAATTGCAAAAACACTTGTTCAGAAGCCAGAATGTGTTTGGTACTCCATAATCTGAAGTCCAGAGCCATATGTAGGTGTAAATAAGACCTGGTATAACTTGTTAGATTTGCAAGGAAGGAAGGAAGGGAGAGAGGGAGGAAGGAAAGATAAAGAAAAGAAATTTTGCCCACACCTTGTTCAGTTACTGCTCATGTTCTATGAGCAGAAGTAGCTCACTGACCTTGTATACCTCATCTTTGAAAGTTTGGGGTAATAGCTCTGAGGATTACACATTGGATCTCTCTGTATTTAATCCTCATGGGCCTTGAGATTACTTTTTTGAATATACATATATATATGTATATATATATATAGATAGAGAGAGAGAGAGAGAGAGAGAGGGAGAGAGAGGGAGAGAGGGAGAGGGGTGGGGTGGGGATACCTCCACATTGAACGGAACTGAAAATGACTCAGAGATATGAACATGTTGGTCGTGGGGAGGAGGCCGGAGGAGTCCTCCCCACGGTCTAGCAGCTTCAAGTGAGGAAGGAGAGTGTGTTAACACAGAGGGGATCCCTTGTAGCTTTGGGGCCTCTCTGGGGGTACAGACCATTGCACAGTTATAAGCATCATATTTTGATGGAGAGCTCCCTCATTCAGGTGGGCTTTCAAACTGAAGTGATGCACCTCAGCTACGGAGCTGGATATCCTTGGCTTGGATAACTGAGTTTACACTTTGAGGTATATCAGCGACAAACTGAAAAAGGAAAAAAAAAAAAATCCCTGAAATTTGTCTGAAAGGGGTAAGAAGGTGGGTCCTCTTTGCCTTCCAAATCTAATGTTGGTTGCTTCTGTTCCTGCCCCCAATTAATAGGAACCAGAAAAATAAGAGCTAAAACACCACCTCCATTTTGATATCTGATTCTGCATCTAATCAGTTAAATTAGGAGGTTTTAATGTGACTTTCAATATTTCTACAGTGTCATTTCGGGCTCTTTGTCACATGGTGAACCTGGCCATGGATTGGCTGACAGAGTCATTAACTGCAGAGAGGTTCTGGAAGCTTTCAACCTCCTTGTGCTCCAGGTCACCTCCTGCCCATACACTCTGCAGACCCAACAGTCCCGAATCAGCGCCAACAACGAGGTTCACTGGATACAGCTGGACAGCACAGTGAGTCTCTGTTCTACCCTCTGATACACAGTCATGTTCTCAGTGCCCCTGGGGAGCAGAATCTTGTAATAAAATATGGTCACGGCAAAAGAGTTCAAAAAACTAACTAACATAATGCTTTCTCTTCTAAAAGCTCCATATAATTACAATTATTATTCACTAAAAACTAGTGAATAGTGTCCTCTATAAATTTGATTCGGTGGTTCTTTTTTGGGCTATCATGCAGATACAAAATTGTCTATCCAGTATAGTTTGTCCCCCTAAAATGTGATGTCAGCTGACACCATCCTCAATATCCTGGATTAGCTTTGTGCCTTTAAATGATTCATTCCAATCTAAAACTTGGAAATTTTATTGTCCTCTTGTTTCAGTCTTACTGATCTAGATGTATATCTATATGTTAATTAGTCTCATGCTTCCCAGCAACTGAATTTTTCCTTTTAATCAATTCTCACAGACTTCTAGTTGAAACAGAAGATGCTGGTATTGTTACTCTAAATTACTCAGGGGACTTCCCTGGCAGTCCAGTGGTTAAGTCTCCGTGCTTCCAGCACAGGGCACACGAGTTTGATCCCTGGTCAGGGAACTAAGATCCCACATGCTGCACAGTGTGGCCAAAAAGGAAAAAAAAAAAAGACTTTAAACGGCAATTCCCTGGTGGTCCAGTGGTTAGGACTCCACAGACAAAACAAAACACTCTAAATTACTCAGTAGTGTCATTTAATGCGTTGAGAATAGCTCAGCACTGTACACATCCAGGTCCAGTCCCTAATACTTAAAAGATATTTTCTGTGACCTATAAACTGTAAGCTAAATATATTAGCAAATAAAAAAATGAGTTTTATTAAAAAACAATAAAGATCAGCTGTTAAGCAATAGAACCTTTGTTTAGAAATATTGAACTGTGAGATATTTTTAAATAAACATGTTTCAGTAAAAGAGGCCAGAAATGTCCTACATAAGAATAACTTTATTTTTCAACCCAATGCATTTCACTCTGTTATGAAGTAGGTAAGAAGACTTGGAGCCCTTCTCTTTGAGTATTGGTATGTCCTTTACAATCAAGCAAGCTCAGATCCCTGACTCACGTTGGCATCACCAGTCCCTCCCTTGTGAGAACTGTCTCGGTGTGTTGACTGTCACAAGGAGGTTGCTTTGAGCTTTCACTTTGCTGGTATCTTCTCCACCCTAGCTCTGTCCATGAATTGGGTGGGCAAGTTATGGGTGAGATAAGAGGCTGCCAGAGTTCCTTTGCCTCTGAACCAAAACCGTATGGTGTGCCTAGGGTCTACCCCAGTAGTTGTCCTGACATGGAATGGGATAGCCAGTAGAACTGATAAAAGGAAACAGTGTTTTTAATCCAACAGATAGGGCTCCAACTAAACGTTAAGTTGAATATATTGTTAGGGGGGAAAAAGGAGAACTATCCTATTCTGAACAGTTGGTTCAGTCTTTTTCTGGAAGGGATCACTCCAGTGATAGGAGGACGGGCTCATAGCTTCTGCCCTTTGTCTTCTCCTGATGTGAAATAATAGAGAAACAAGCTTAAAATAATTTTCCTTAAAAGTCATTCCTATGATTGTGGTTAATTTTTTTAAGTATAATGATGGTATTGTGGTTATATTTTTTTAAAGGATTCCAATCTTAGAGGTATCTAGTGAAGTATTTGTGGATTAGGGATATGATACCCAGGATCATATTCAAAATAGTTGAGGGGTGGGGAGTTATTATATTCTAATTAAAGTTTTTAAAAAATCATCCCTATGACATTGAGAGGAGCATGGAGAAAAGGTAAAAACATTGAATCTAATTTACAACAACTTTACACATTTAGGGGCGAAGCTCTAGTGATTAGCTTCCTTTAGTTATCCTGAAGCCAATGTCCTAAAGAAGGAATAATAGAGAAAAGCAAAGAAAGTAGACTCAAAAAATATTAGTGAGCACTTGTGGGCTTGTGTTAGATCTTTCCAAGAACACACAGAGAGCTGATGTTTAAGGAGAAAGCAAAGTACGTATAAAAGCCACTATTATTCCAAAGTAGAATAAGACATAGATAGAGAAAACAGATTGGTGGTTTTCAGAGGCGGGGGCTAGAGGGTAGACAAAATGGGTGAAGGTAGTCAAAAGGTATAGACTTCCAGTTATAAAATAGATAATTCCTGGGGAAATAATGTACAGCAAAGTGACTATAGTTAATAATACTGTATGGTATATTTGAAAGTTGCTAAGAGAGTAGATCTTAAAATTTCTCACCATAAGAAAACAAGAATTATAACCGTGTGTGGTGAGGGATGGGTGTTAACTAAACTTATTGTGGTGATCATTTCACAACATATGCAGATAGCAAACCATTACACCTGAAACTAATATAATTTTATGTCAATTATATCTCAATTTTTTTAAAAAAGAAAAAAATCAAGTTGTACACCTTAAATATATACAATTTGTCAAAACAAAACAAAAAATGTAACAAAAACAAAGTAGAGTAAGACAATTGCAGAAAACCAAAGTGCTCTGTGGGTTGAAAGGAGGGAGAAGTCCCACCCATTTGAGAGCATCAGGAACGGCGACATAGAGGACAGAGCACTTGGGATGGGCCTTGGAGGAGAGGAAGGACAGAGCAGACAGGGGAGCAGCCACTCCTGGCAGCAGACAGCTCGGGCAGGACCACAGAGGAGTAATAAGCATCAGACATTTTTCAGAGAATACTTAGTGGGATGAAAAGAAACCTGGAAATATACATATGGAATCTTTGAGACCAGGCTGGAAAAGCTTACACTTATTACACAGGCATGAACGATATTTTAGCAAGGGCATAGTATTAAAAATAACATTGAGACACAGATGGAGAGAACAAAGGTATGGACACCAAGAGGGGAAAGTGGCGGGGGGGGGTGGGTGATGAATTGGGAGATTGGGATTGACATGTATACACTAATATGTGTAAAATGGATAACTAATAAGAACCGGCTGTATAAAAAAATAAATAAAATTAAATTAAAAAAGAAAAAAGAAATAGCAGAATATACATATTTCTTTTATTTTTTATATTCACAATGTTAATGTACAGCTTGATGCATTTTCACAAACTGAGCACACCCATGGGACCAGCACCCAGATGAAGAACTAGAACGCTAGCACCACTCCAGAAGCCAGGCACTCTCTCACAAGAGGGAAGCACTCTTCTGTCTTGGTTTGCCCCATTTTGAACGTTATATAAATGGAATCATGCAGTAGGCACTCTCTTATATCTGGCTTCTGTGCTCAACATTGTTTGTGAGATTCTTCTATATTTTCCATGAGTCATAAAACATTCATTCTTTTTGCTGTATATAGATTACGCTGGGTGACTCACCACAATTCATTTATTCATCCTATTCACTTATTTCAAATAGTGCTGCTTTAAGCATTTGAGTAGACATATGTATGCATTTTTGTTGGGTATGCATTTGGGAGTGAAATTGCTGAGTTCTGAGTTCAGCTTTAGTAGCTACTAAGAGGTTGCAGTTTAAGGCAAGTTATCAACTATAGAGGCCAAGTCAAAGTGATTAGAAAGGGGGAGATGTGTCATCTGGCTTTTCAGGTTAGAATGAACAAGAACCTAAATCAGAATAGTGGTCCTGGAAATACAAAGGATGGAAGAAATGGTAAATCTTCTAGGATTTATTTATTGGGGAAGAGGGAAGGGTCAGAGATATCTTTGAGGCGATGCCTTTAGTTGGAAAAGAGAAGTCAAGAGGAAGGTGGACCTCTGGAGGGCAGATGAGACGGATGTGGGCTGAGTGAAGACTGGGACGAGTGCACAGTCGCAAATGCAATGTGGGAGTTTTGATTAGGGCTTTACCATGAGGATTTGGAATAGACTTCAGAAATGCTAATCACTGAAGCAGCTGGTGTAGATAAAATCATGGAAGAAAGTAATGAAGAGAACGGCTGAGAGGGCAGTGAGGCCAAGGACTGAGGGTTTGGCCTCAGGAATCCTTGGTGACCTTCCAGGGAACAGTGTCCACAGAGCAGAGCATTTGGCTGGAGGAAAAGCAGAGACCGTAGTGAAAGGACAGGGAGGGCTGCATCTGGGGGTCACTGAGAGGGTAGGACTTTGGGAGGGGAGATATTTTTCTTAAGAGAAGGGACATTATCCCCAAAGATACAAGGATTCAATAAATTGTATCACTTATGATTTGTGATACTTGGGGACGTGTGTTTCTTTAGAGGAACATCATTCTGAGTTTGATAACTCGTATTTTAAAAGATAGTCCCATTAACTTCTACTTACAAGTCTGCACTTACAGTTTAATGCAAACACAACAGAAAGGGGGAACTATTCACTTCTTATTTTTAGTAGCTCTAGTTCTTAAAACCATACTGGCTCCAGCTGGTGATAAGCCATCTATTTAACAAGCTGCCCTCTCATTTTGCTAAGAGAAAGAGAAGTAAAAATGAAAACAGGTGGAGGCTTCCTGTTCCGCAGGTTACAATGCTGTCAGGGAAAGGAGCAGGCTTGGAGTCGGCTTTTACCTCTTCCCAAAGAAACATGATTGTGGATGAGAAGAAATGTGAAAACCACATACATGTAAGATAAAGCTTTTCCCCTTACTCTGTGCCAAGTCGAGATAAAGAGGGAAACTCAGGTGACTGACTTCTTTCATCCTGAAATGACTGATTTGACACAGCTATTCAGAACGCAGCCAAGAATCCAGAAAGACACAAGCAAACAAGTAAACTATAGATGTCGCTCCATCTTTGCTGTAAGGCTCTGAGGAAGCATATTTACTCTCAAATGAGACCCTGTTCCAATAAGCCGGATAAGCTGGTTTGGCGGGGGGGTGGGGGGTGGGCTCAAAAAATTAAAAGCTGCCAATTATAGTATTTTATTTTTATCTTATGGACCTTATAAATGACACAGTTGCTCATCTCTTTGGATGGGTTACTTAAAAGCTCAGAACCAAATTCGCATTCCACTTCTAACAAAACGGCAGAAACTTCTGGGATGCATTTTTGAGAGTACTAACTTCATCCCTGGCCCAGTCTCCTTGCTCTTACCCTTGCTTTTTCTTCCTCTCATTGCTTAATTTCGTCTTATATATTTTAAGCTGCTGTGTAACCTTTATGAGTTGGAGAGTGTTTAAAGAAAAATGTCAGTACATAATAAACAACACATAAAAGTGAGAATAAAATGCACAGGCAACATGACAGCAAGAAGAAATGACTATGAAAAAGTAGTGTACAACAGAGGAAGGAAAATTATTTTAAAAAAACCCCACCAGATACATGAACTCAAAATGTTTATTGATTATTCTGGAGCTACTTAGTTTAAGGACAAGCAGTTTGTCACACATGTCAGGCTCCTCTGAGGAAATCTTTGTGTCACATCCCAAAATAGTTATTCATTTTCATAGTGATGAGTGAATCATCAAGAAGGGGCCTAGATTAAATACTGTGTGTTCTGTTTTAGAAGGAAGAAAACTATATATTTCACCTTTAAAATGAATTTTGTTTGTAAAAGTGCAAGAGAATCACCATCATTAAATAACATCAGAAAAGTTAAAATTTCTGTAATAGAGGCGCTTTTGAGTTTTTTGATCTCCAGCGAGTTCTATAGAACTCATATGTATCAATTTACAGAGCTGCTTCGAGAAGGAAAAAAATCTGACCTTCTGACTCTACAAGCCTAAGAAAAGCTCTTCCTCTAAAAAATCTGAACAAAAGATAGAGAAAACAAACCATCGATGCAGTTATAATCTGCCTTAAGAAAGCATATCAGCATACCACTAATCACATACTAAGTTCATTTGAAGTGAAGGGAAATTTCAGTTGGTGCTTCAGAGATGATTGTAGAGTTGGTATCAGGTTATATAAAGAAACACAGTTTTTGTTCAGCTTTATTGAGGTATAACTGACAGATAAAAGATATTTAAAGTATACATTGTGATGATTTATGTATACATTTTTAAAGGATGAGGACTCCTATCTAGTTAATTAACACATTCATCACCAAATATATGTATATATACATACACACACGTACAAATATGTAATTTCCTGAGGAACCTCCATACTATTTTTTCCATAGTGGCTGCACCAATTTACGTTCCCACCAACAGTGCACAAGGGTTCCCTTTTCTCTGCATCTACTGACACATCATCTCTAATCTTTTTGATGATAGCCATTCTAACAGGTGTGAGGTGATAGCCCCTTGTGGTTTTGATCTGCATTTCCCTAATAATTAGTGCTATTGAGCACATTTTCATGTACCTGTTGGCCATCTGTAGGTCTTCTTTAGAAAAATGTCTATTCAGATCCTCTGCCCAGTTTTTAATTGGATTTGGTGGCGGGGGGGCGGGTTGCTATTGAGTTGTATGAGCTCTTTACAGATTTTGGATATTAGCCCTTTATCAGATAAATGATTTGCAAATATTTTCTCCCATTCAGTAGGTTGCCTTTTCATTTTGTTTCCTTTGCTGTGCAGAAGCTTTTTAGCTTGATGTAGTCCTAATTGCTTATTCACAATTTTTTTAACCTTCTAGGCAATAGCCTATTACAGGTCCCTTCTCCCCCGACCCCCAGAAAATAAGACACA